>NC_140075.1:108651374-109920806 GCF_964194135.1 Talpa europaea
ACCCCAGGCAAGAAAAGGATAGCAGAGTGAGTTCCACAGCTCACAAAAATCCAGTTGGGGTGGGGAGGGGGAAGCCATAATCTTTTGTGCTACAGAAAACAAGCAACCTAGAGTTTAAAGAAATAGAAAATGTTATAGTGTTTTCCCTCCACAATTTGAAACAATGTCAGTGATAAAATACGCCACACCCCCCAAAAAAATTTATATTGGTCGAAGTTCTAAACAATTGCTATAGACACTGTTGAATTTGATAACTTATATGTAAGCTTCCAATGAACACATTTATAGTCCTTGTTAATACACTTGATTTTAGCCTAAATGTTGAGAAGCAAATATTGCTTGTTACTTAATAATCACTGTGTTCTACATGGAAGATAAAATTCTGATTTGCAGAAGGAAGTATCATCATAGTCCTGAGTTGATCATGTCCTCTAAGGATACCTGCATTTACCTACTAACATCAGATGCACACTCACTCATTGGCTCACTTATATTCAATACACAAGTACAAACACTTACTGTGAGGCAGGCTACGCTGAACAAACACAGGTAAATAACATAGGATCTTTGCACTTGAGGTATTTATTATCAATGAGTCAGAAAATTACACACACACACACGCATGCACACATGATAAAGTATGATGTGCATGATGGAGTTTACTGAGTTCACAGTTTTTGAAGGAATGAGTCACTGACTTCACAGAAGAAAGGATTTTTGAGTTGAGTTTTGAATAATAAAATAGGCAAAAGGTGACTATTATTTGACAGTGGAGCAAAACTGAATGTAGTTAAAATTTAGTAATAAGTATATATTCAAAAGACTGAAAAACAGAGGTTATTTAAAAAAAAAAAACAAAAAACCTCCAAGTAGACTTTATTAACTATACTGGAGAATGCTAACAACTTAATGGTAAGGAATTGCTTTGTTGTTATTGAGAACACAGAAAAATCAATGGATTTATTATTGTAGGAGGGATTTAGATGACATATTTGAATATTATTCTTACTACTAGATTTAAGAATATTTGACCATTGAAAATTGTATTTATTTATTTATTTAGATTTTATTTAGATTTTTTATTTATCTTGCATAGAAGAACTCGACTATAGGCCAGAGGTGTGTGGAGTGTGAGGATTCACCAGAGAAAGAGCACAACAGGTGGATCTACTGAAATACATGCTTAGGGGAGCAGTGGGCAACAGGAGAGGTCTGCTGTGCCATGTGGGTAGCTCCCTGGCTGGCCAGGAATGGAACTTGTGCTGCAGAGGCTGTGGATAGCTTCATACTGCTGTGCTTAACCCCTTGCGCCACCAGGGAAGCCCCCTTTTTGTCTTCTTTATAGAAACTTAAATTTTAGCATCTGTAGCCTAAATAGGTGAGCCTTCTCAAATCCTCACTTTCTAAAGTTTTTATTGGGTTGTTGTGGCTGTTAAATTCTCCACTATTCTAATATGCTATCTTTCTATGTGTGCTTAAGAGAGTAAATAAATGGAAGGGGAGGAATATCCAGGAGATTTTGACCTTTGTCGCTTTCCCTTAAATATATATTTACACACAGTTGGCAGAGATCGGTGAAAGGGAGCAAGTGTGAAGAGCATCCTTGGAGCCTTTGGAAAGATGCATTTTTAATTTATTTCCGCTTCTTTCCTTACCTAGATCAAATAAATGGATAATGCCAGGGAGACAGGCGCCATCCCAGCAGTCTGCGAGAGAAGCAATTACACATTCTTTTGCTTTCCCCTTGAAATCAGCACAGATAAGAAAAATGCCATTTTGGCAGCACCTGCTGCTGCTGGTTTCGGGACTTTTTTTTTTTGTCTTTCTTCTTCCCAGAAAGAAAGAAAAATCTAAGTTTACAAAAAAAAAAAAAAAGCATCACTTGGCCAGCTGATCAATTTTCAGCAGACTCTTACAGCAGACAGGCTATTGTGTCTGAATCACATCTTCCAGTTTGGTATATAAATGCATGATTGACTGAAAATACTTACAAATGCATATGAAAAGCAGGCACATCCCCCACCCTTCCTGCATGGAAACCATGGGCATAAACCTCAGCTTTATATGTTTCTGACTTTAGGCATTGCTTTCCCTGGGGGTAAGTAATGAAAAGCCATCACTGGGATGGAAAGGAGACTTAAATGACAGGAAACTGTGCTTTCCAGAGAAAAAAAAAACAATTAAAGTACAAACTCAAGTGAAAGTCAAGTCCCAAGAATAAGGAAGCACTTTGATTTTTTTTTTTGTATTTTTAGTTAAGTATAACACAGTGCTTTTCTTCAGTTATTTTCATACTTAAAAAAACAAACAAACAAAAAAAAACCTCCCAAATCCAGGTCAATTGTATTCAGCATTTTACCTTCTGTCCTTTCTTAAACATCTCTCCCTTTAGTCTGGTGCTGTCTCAGCTCCTTGCATTTTCTATTTCTTCCCTCTGAATCCACCCCCCTCCCACCATTTCAAGTCTATTTCAGAAGAATTTGCTTATGCCTTGTGTTCTTGTTTTCTTTACTATTCTTCCACCTTCCACTGAGTTCTTGGATTCCAAGCCCCAAGAGGGTAGGCAACAAGCCTATGAAGTTTTCTGTTTCAGTAGCAAACTCAGTGCCATGCACAATTAGGTACTTAATTGCTTTGTGATGACTATGATTGATGATGTTTTCCACATACACCAACTCCAGTGAGAAATATACTTCCCCTATCAGATGGATTGCATATAAATAACTACTTCAAAAATATGACTGCAACAAATAATTCTAAAAAATAAGGTCTTCAAATTTTTGCCAGAAGTCACATTTCATGCACAACACACACACACACACACACACACACACTCTTTCTCTCTCTCTTAAAAAGTATAAATCAATGGTGACACCTCTCTCATACCTACTTTTTGTAAAGTAAGAATGTCAAGTACATGGGGTGTGGGGTGGGGATTGGGAGAAACACCAAATATTAAATTATATAACTTATTTTGTTTTCCTGTGCATGCTGTCTCCAGTACTTCACATACACTTTAAGGATAATAGCCCTTTGTCTTGCAGCAGCTTACAGATGTGTTTGCAAATTCTTCAACATTCTACATTCAAGGCATGTATAGTCAAACATTCTACATTCAAAATGTAAGACTTTCACTCTTTATTGTAGGCCAGATGTACCGACACGCATCTAATAGATTTAGTAGAAGTGAATGCTTTTGTGTGTGTGTGTCTCTCTCTCTCTCTTTCTCTTCCCCCCAGACTCCACCTGCCCTCTCCATCCTGGGGAAAACCAATTGTCATTGATGAAGACTATGGGTCCAGAAACAGAGGCCCTGTGCCCACAGAGAGCACCAACTTGCACCCCTTGTGAGGATAACCTCTGAAAGTGTAACCTCCAATTGTGATCCAGCCTTCAGAAGGCTGCAGCCCTGGTGGACTCTACAACTTTGTAGGAGCTTAAAGCAGAACCTCTTAGCTGGGGCATGCCTGAATTCCTAACCCACAATCATTGTGGGAACTAATGATGTCAACCACTCTATTGCTGGATAATTTTTATACAAAAACAGATAACTAATATGATTCTTTCCTCACAGTGTCATGCAGAAGAGCAAATGAGCTAAGATAAAGCAGTTAGCACATGGTAGTAATTCAATACATCTTAGACCTTTATTCCTACTTGGCCCTGATCAAACATGATTGTGATTGCATTAATTTCAGATACTTCTATTCCAGCAACTTCTCAAAGTGTAAGGTGAAACCCACTAAAATTAGAGAAAGTACAAGCCTACACTTGTTTAGTCTAAAGCCTCTTTTTCTTTTTCTTTCTTTCTTTCTTTCTTTCTTTCTTTCTTTCTTTCTTTCTTTCTTTCTTTCTTTCTTTCTTTCTTTCTTTCTTTCTTTCTTTCTTTCTTTCTTCTTTCTAAAAATTTTATTTATTTTTATATAGAAGAACTGGGGCTGAGGGGAGCAGTGGGTGAGACAGGAGAGGTCTGCTGCACCATGTGGGTCAGCTCCCTGGCCAGGGATCAAATTTATGTTGCAGTGGTGGCCAATAGCTTCATAGTGGTGAGACAACCCCTTGTACCACCTGGGAGGCCATTGAAGCCTCTTTCTGGTTTATTCCATCTATATATTTCACTTACTATGTTGTGAAGTCCATTCTAATAGAGTCTAAAAACTAGAAAGAAGATGGCACATGGCTAAGGAAAGAAAAATGACATGTGGCAGAGAAAGGCATCAAGAAGCTAAGGATGGGGCCTCCCCAGTGGTGCAGCGGTTGAGCGCTGGGCCCATGGCCTCTGTGGCGCCGGTTTGATCCCCGGCTGCTCCCCGGCCACCGGAGGAGGGTCCCACATGGCGCGCAGACCTCTCCTGCCACCCGCTGCTCCCCTCAGCAGTGTACTTTGGTCCTTCTGCCTGCTCTGCTCCCCACTCTGGCTCTGGTGAATTCTCTCAGCCTCCCATGCTTCTGACTGTACCCAGTGCATGTATAAACAAAAACAAACAAACAAACAAATAAGTAAATAAAACATGCCTCTATAAAAAAAAAGAAGCTAAGGATGGGGTTTAATTGTTTCATGCCCATCAGTAACAAATAAAACAAAGAAGGAAAGCAAGCCAGAGTCAAGATTCCAAGGATAATAATTGTACTAACAGTATAGTATATATCATTATATATATATATATATATAGTGACATGTATTAGCAATGACAATACAGTGTGATCTAGTAGTATACTGTGTGATTTACATGGAGTATCTCATTTAATCATACCCAGCAATACCAGGTATGTACTATTAACATAAAGCACTATTATTGTGCCCTATTGACAGATGAGAAAGACACAGCTCAGAGTAGCTATTTTTTTTTTTTAATTTACATAGATAGTAAGTGTCGGGACTCAAGTGGGATGAAAACAAGTATGTACACTTAACCTTTATGTTATCCCATAATTCTGAAGAAAATGGCAGCAAAATATTCACTTTGGAGAAAAAAATGTGAGAGACTTCCAGGCAAATATCATACCAAAGATAGATATTCTAGACTACTTTTTGTTTATTCTATTATACTGCTCTCAAATTCTTCTCTAATTCTAGTTGACACTGATATTGCTTTTAGTTTAGTTTTTTTTTTTTTGAGGGGTACTGTATAAAATGTGTGGCCGTGATAAGAAAAGGTCCTGGGTTGGCCATATACTTCATTACAATATAATGATACATTATTATTGTTGGACTTTATTTTTATTAATAATATCTCTTATTATCACAATGAAGATTCTAATAGAATTGGACTTGATAGGAAATCACTTAACATTCTGTTCCATACCCACCGCCTGGCCTTCATGCTGTAGAGGGAATTGATAAAGGATTACAAAATCGGATAAGCAACTACATCATGGATATGGCAGCCCTCCAAGACAACTTCATTATCATCTATAAGCCTTATGAATGGCCAAGTAACCACAAAAGCAGCTGAGAACACTAGAGTTCCGTATGGTTCTCTTAAAGCAATACACAGAAACCACAAAACAAAGCACTGGCATCCTTCCTAGTGCCCTTGAGGCAAAAGTGGAGGTGTGTGGTCTATACACTGAAGCTGCTATGTCTGGGGTGCAGCCTTCCCAGTGCTAGGCCACAAGTGCCTTGTTAAAAGTATCAAGCTCTGCTGTGACTTCCACAAATTGAGACTTCCACACAAAATTTTACATTTGCTGAGACGCCTTCTACAGAAGAGCTACCAATTCTCCAGCTCCATCATTCCCTATTGTGATCCACCTGTCCTAGAAGCCTCTTTAATGTCACCAGTTGTGTCCCATTAGGCATTTGAATTTGTGATTTCCAAACATTACTGAGAACTCTGTGATCATGAAAATTCTATCTTTGCATGCTTATGAACTATTATTCTAACATAAGGTCATTGCTAAATGACAGAATCTGCATCCCTCCCTTCCCTTATCTATTTTGCCCCTATGCATTTGTGTTAAAAATTCATGGAATCTTAAAGTGTCAAATAGTGGTAAAGAAAAAAAAAATGCCACCTGACTGGATCAATCAACTCTGTAGGAATTTCTCACTAGAGAGAAGACAGTTGAAAAATAGCTACCTAAAAAGACATTAACAATGCAAGACTCGTCTAACTCTATACAGTCTTGCTCATAAAAATAGGTTGACTTCCTTACAATTTACTTTCCAGTGTCTTGAATCATTTACCCAAATATACAATCTTGATTCACACCTTTGGATCTTAGATATGTGCTTCCTTATAAATGGTTCCTTTCTGATTTAACTCCTATTCATTCTTCAGGTCAAAAATGTAACCCCTTATCAATATAATCCCTTATCAGAAGCTATATTGAGCCAACAAACATATCACCCACCTTCTTTGCTACCTGTTGTCTTCATATATATCATTCCACCTGTTACATATTATCATTAATGTATATGTCTTATTTCTAGAATCTTAGTTCATGAAAGGTAGATTTGCCTTGCATTGAGCATTGCCTTCCACTCTTCCTCTAGAGACTGAAACAACATGAATGAACTTAATCGCTACTCCTCTCTGGAGATACAAAAGATCTGGTTGTTCTGAACTGGTTTACTCTTTTGCTCATCACAAGAGAGTATGATGTTGTGAACCTCCCATGTGAACACAAATCCACAAATGGGGAGAATCAACAGATCACTCACATCAATGCTGACAAAGACAAATCCAGAACTGATTGACACTATGATTATTCTGAAGAACATTAGATAATGAAATTTAATGTTCTGAATATTTATAATTTACTCTATGGATTCTTTAGGGACACAATTGTTATATCTTAAGTTTTACTGAGTGTCCAACTGTCCTTTTCACACTGTCAAAGTTAAAAAGTATAATTTCAAGGGATTTACATGAACTACAGAAAGTATGTGCACGTATACATTTGACATGAATAACAAAACAAAATAAGCTCCATAGAACACAATACTGAAGGATATATAATAACCTATAGCTCTTATTTGAAAGGTTTATGTGAATAAAAATAATAAACAGTGTTGTCATGGTAACATAGCTATTCTTAGAATTCAACAATTGATGTATTACTCATTGTTTTGACAGAAACAAGACGCTAAATTGGTCAGAACTTAATCTTGGACCTCCCAGTTTCCAGAACTTTGAGAAACACAATTCTGTTATTCAAGTTACACATTCTCAGGTACTCAAGTTTATGGTTTCCAAAGCTGCCATAGGGTTCTTGGCCTGAAAGTCAGCATCTGGGGGATCTGCTCTGCATACATTGTTTGGCAAGAGGGAAAAAGGAGTCTGTTGAGAAAAAAGTCTGTAGGTAAGTTCAGCAGACATAAGTGATACAAGAGATGAGGGGAAAGCACAAGTGTGTTTGTCCTTCAACAAAACCATAAGCCAAGTTAGAGAACTATTGAGAAGGACCATTTTCCATTTATGTGGGGAGCTACACTTGGCTTTGGGAGGTTAAATTTTATTGTGACCCCTGAAGCTCCTTCAGTTTGAAGGACATAGAGCAGCATTCTCCTGGCAGAGGTTATTTCAGTGACAATATAAAGTCAAGTGGATTGACAGGCAGCAGACATCCACAAAGAGACTGAGAAGAAAAGAATAGGAGAGAACAAATTGTGATCCAATGTGGAAAACTCAGATACCACCGGAATTAACTGTCATCGAAGTAGAGAAAAGCTTAGAAGTGAGCTTGAATTAGGGTCTAAGACTTAGAAGTTTTAATGTAGAGATACTGATCCAGCAAATGTTCAGGATTAATGCTTTATATCCACAAGCCAGCAGGGTGCAGGGACACTGTAATAGGTTTACTCTGCTGATGGCTATAGAAGTTTGTTCTCTTCTTAGTGCATTAGAATATGTTCTCAGGATTCATTGATCTTCTCCTCTCTCTCTCTCTCTCTTCTTCCTCCTTCTCTCTCTCAATACACACACACACACACACACACACACTCTGGGCCCAACCAAAGCCCTTTATTTTCCTTCCTTAATCCTCCTCACACAAATTTTAAAAACACACACATTGGAGGATAATGTAGGGAATATTTGCCTGACAACTTTTTAACAAAAGATTGGTATCATCTATATTAATTAGAATGAACACGGGCAAACTGGGGATGCGAAGCCTATTCATTCTTTCATTCACAAAAAGAAAGTCCATGAAAAAAAACCAGTTTTTTTTTTCTCTCCTAAATCACAAAGCTACCCAGTGTTCTTTGTAGAAGGCAAGACTATTTCCAGTACATACATTGCCAATACAGTGGTAATAAGAATAGTAATGTTAGGAGATGTATATCAATGTGTCACAAGAATTATGTAGTTAGGCAAACAATCTCTTTAGATTTCCAGTAATAAATTCATACTGGGCTTTTCAGTTTTCTTTTTTTTTTTGGGGGGGGTGGCTTTTTCTTTGGTCATTCTGACATTTGAATCTTGCCTAAGATCTCATAGTCAGAACATTCTGAAAATATCCATTTTTTTAAGGCTGAGAGGCATAATCACATGGGTAAAAATCCATTCTGTAAACAACATTTTTAGGTTCAAGGAATGCGCAGATGTACTACTTTATGACACAATTATCTTTATCCCACACATCCAACTCAATGGCAGTTTTTAGATAAAATTATTAGCCAATGTTCTTCTATTACATTACTACTCACTTTCATTTCAAATTCTACTTTTGAGTAAAAAATGTTTTAGATACAATAGAGGCAATTTGTTCCCTCTGATGGAACTGAAATATCAAGAGCAGCAGTGAAGACAAACTGACAAAACAGGTTACTTCCCTCACTGTCTGAGTCATGGGTTGGGCATCTGAGTCACAGTGGGGTAGTTTCACAGGAAATAATATTTGATGCATTAATAAAATACGCAGGAAGAGTCTTCCCATCTCTGACGAAAACACAGTCAAATAGAAGATATATGGAAAATTGTGTTTGTGTCATTTAGACTTTCTGGTTAGCCCTGAAGAGATGATTCAGTCAGGATCTCTATTTACTTTTTTTAAAGATTTATTTATTTATTTATACAACCACTGGGTACAGTCAGAAGCGCGGGAGGGTGAGAGAACTCACCAGAGCCAGAGAGGAGAGCAGAGCAGGCAGACTGATAAAGTACACTGCTGAGGGGAGCAGTGGGTGGCAGGAGAGGTCTGTGCACCATGTGGGACCCTCGCCCGGTGGCCAGGGATCCAACTGGTGCTGTAGAGGCTGCTGGCAGCTTTGCAACCCAGCGCTCAACCACTGCGCCACTGGGGAGGCCCAGTCAGGATCTCTTTTTGAGGTTGTAGTTTGGTGAATCTCCTCCATGTGATTAAAACAGGTCAAAATTACATGTCTGGCCTATTTAGAATATGTAATCCATGATCTCAGGGAGGTCCATTTCCTGAAAGTTCTAAGTATTTTGTTCACTGAGTGGGTTCAATATATTGAATAGTGAGAATGATATTTCATTCATCTAACATTGCTAAGGAATGAAGAAAGGTCCACCAAATTGACTTCACTTAAGTAATTTTTGCACAACGAAGATAGATTACAAATAAAACCTGATGTCCCTCCACCTGAAATCCAGGTAAATATAACCCAAACCAATGGTCCCTATCTGAATAGACTCAGGAATAATCTGTTTCCTTCAAAGGCATGGTAGCACTGTTGAATACATGGCTATTATTTGGTCCTATAATTTTATGGTGAATAAAATCCTTTTGACCTATCACTTTCTTTCTGTGTTCTTTAGTTCCATTTAAAAATGATCAAAAGAATCAAAGTGGGTTTTATTTTTTTAAAGATTTTTATTTATTTATGCATATAAGAACTGGGGTGTAGGCTAGAGGTGAGGGAATGAGAGGATTCACCAGAGACAGAGTGGGGGCAGAACAGGTGGATCTACTGAAAATGCACTGCTGAGGGGAGCAGTAGGCAAAACAGGAGAAGCCTGCTGTGCCATGTGGGTTAGCTCCCTGGCCAGAGATTAAAATCATGCTGCAGTGACTGTGGGTAGCTTCCTAGTGATGAGACTTTAACCCCTGCACCACCAGGAAGGACCTAAAGCGAGTTTTAGTCCCCCAAATAGAGATTCCTATTTTGGAAAGCCTTTGGAACATGATAGAGACTTAGGTGGGTCTATTTGTGAACTAACTTTCATCTGTCTCCACTCTACATGTCTTGATTTCAGCCCTAGAAGTGAGGACAATGAACATGCTATACATTTTCTGAGTTGTTATAACCTTATAATTAGTATGTTATGGGCAATTAGTGTGCCTAGGGTTCTAAATTCTCAAATATGGCTCATAGAAGTCTATACCTTGGACATGCCAGCCTAAGTAGTTAAAAGCAGCTAAAATATTTAGATGGTTTTTGTTTACTGTCTACAGAACTAGAATGATGAAAATATAACAGTAATATTATCAAAACAAAGAAAAAACAAATCACACTGAACAAAAAAGTGGAAGTCAGCAGATGTTCTAACAGTCATTCACCAGGAACAAATAATAGCTAAATATTGCTAAGTAAAGAAAAATAACATTGAGAAGCAAGAGTCAGGGGAATTAGGTAGACAGATTGTAATTAGCAATTACCTAAACTGGATTATGTCCAGGACATAAGGGTAACATCACCTCTACCATGCTAAGAGGTGCCTTGGGATCCTTAATAAACTAAAGTAGGGCCTCCCCAGTGGTGCAGCTGGTTGAGCGCAGCCCTGTGAAGCCTCTGCAGCATGGGTTCGATTCCCAGCTGGCAAGGGAGATTCCCACATGGCGTGGCAGATATCTTCTGTCGCGCCGCTGCTCCCCTCAGCAGTGCTTTCCGTCTGTCTGCCTGTTCTGTTCCCCACTCCGTCTCTGGTGAATCATCTCACCCTCCTGTGCCTCTGGTCTGTACCTCACCTATTGTATAAATAAAAAATAAATCTTTAAAAATAAATAAAGTAATTAAGAGGCCCTTCCCCATTTCTTTCCACTAACATATGGAAGTCTAGTCCTGTCACATACCCAGAGGTCAGTTCTGATCAGCACAGAGAATTTTGGCATATGAATAAAATATACTATTTTTCATTTAAGTCATGCACTAATTCCAATGCCACTAATCTAAAAATATATGCTAATTTGAACACAAGCTAGCCTGAACTATATTTAAGGAAATCATATCATTCAAGGGTCAATAAAATCACTGTTAACTTAATAACAAACAAAAATTATCAGAGAACATCTTAGTGAAATAAGTGTGATGCAAGTTTATATTCACAAAAAGAGCAGGAAAAGTCAAGGTTAAGGGAAGTGGTTTTCTGGCATACTAATAACACACAAATCATGATGAGCGCCCTAAACAGGACCTGGATTTTGATATGCATTCACATTATTTGAAGAAAATAACCTACAAAAGTACTACAAATGTAAACATACATCTCCTCCTTCAACTAAATCAAATTACTGTGTCTTTACTGCACAGGTTCAATATTTGGAACACCATAATGGTGTAATGATATTTAACTCATTCAGCATTGCCCGAAGATGAATAAATCATTACAACTAAGAAAGCAAGACTTTGACTAAATTATTTTTACAGATAACTGAGTGTTACCTACAATATCATTTTTCTTTATATTTGAAAGAATAAAAATTAATAAAATACATGTCAAGTATTTATTGAACACTTACCAAGTGAAGGGCCCTGGGCTTGAGGCTGTGTCTAAAGTGGATTACATCATTTCATGCTGAAAATGACTTAACCCTGGTGATATATGGCTGGACATTTATGGCTCTATGACTCTAATGCAATCAAGCCCCCAGGGTCTCCCAAGTTATCAAGGGTTAGTTGTTCCTGTAATGCATGTTTCCCCACGGGGGCAAAAATCACAGCCAGATCTGGCTTTAACACTTCATATCAGTGGAAATTCTGGAGGAAGATGCAGGCTTGGGAAGAAAAGAGAATTCAGCATTCAATGAGAAGGGGTCTGGAGTCAGGGAGAGCAGAAGGCAGAGGGGGAGGTAGGCTTCTCAAAGGGAAGCTAAAAGCAGTGAGAGTTTCCATGATCTTTGAGTTCCCACCCTGTTCAGCTTTAGCCCCAAGGTAAAAGTGCAAGACCAGGCTTTCTGCTCACACTTTAAGCGAAATAAAAGGAATTTACTCCAAGGAGTTCATTATTGGAGTTAAGGTGGCAACTTAATGCCTTTGTTCTAATAAAAACAAGAGCCTGCTAAAGATGTGTTCCCTGACTCTTACAAGAGCAGAAATCAGTCTCAGAGCCAAATGGCTGGAACATACAGATTACCCCTGAATACCCCCCAAAATATTCAGAGTAAATTTGAAATAGAAATTTCAATAATTTGGGTATAATAATTCATGTTCAGCTTTGGTTAAAGTGGTTATGTGCCTGTGATTTGGTGCCTGTGTTCATTGTTACAAAAAAAATTGAATTATTTCTCCTAAATACTAAAAAGGCTGATTTGTGTCTAAGCAAGTAGTTCGTGCCGATATTTTAACAAGACTCTATTTAAGGAGAATGTGTAACTGGCCAGCTCCGGCACAATCCCTTTCATTTCCATTAACCTCTTTAAGAACAGTCCAGGTGCTTTGGGTTAGTCCCCACACACAAACACATCTCTCCCGAAGAATCTACCAAACAGACTTTGAGGCAATAGTCAGCCTTTAATTCTGCAAAACCAAACCTAACAGATGCTAACAAAGCTGCCTTTCTTTCTGGCTGCTGGTGATTCCCATTGTCCTAGAAATCAGAAAATAACTGTAACCTGGGGGAACTGAAAATAGAAGAAAAAAATGCTGCCTGCCCAGGCTAACACTCAATTTTGAGTCAATGGGCTCTGAACAATATTTTTCTACCAGCGATGAGCATCCCAAACTTGGATAAAGTTCAGGCCCTTTTAAAAGAAAAATGCACACTCAGGGACCTTCCACTGATCATTCAAATGCTTCTTTTAACATTATATAAATAGAGACAGACATAAAAGTGATCATTCACGTTCGCAAGCCAAACGGATTTACAAATTAAATACAAATATAGAAGAGTTCTAAAATTTCAATTAACAATATTAATTCAAGAAGACGATGGATATCGCTTTGATTAAATGAAATTGCTAGTCACATTGCAAACATAACACTCCTGACCTTTCATAGGCAGGTTCTTCTGAACATGTCATGTTCGTAATACGCAAAGCTCGCTGTGATTCTATTTTTTCCTCCAATTTTCTTCTTTTAAAACAGTGTGAAACCTTTTTACTTGAAAGTACATTCTGACATTATTTTATCATTTGCATGCCATAAACACAATTCTTTTCTTTTTAATATTTATTTATTTATTTATACAGGCACCAGGTACAGTCAGAAGTATAGGAGGGTGAGAGAATTCACCAGAGCCAGAGCAGGGAACAGAACAGGCAGAACAAATACACTGCTGAAAGGAGCAGCAGGCAAGGCAGGAGAGGTGTGTCATGGCATGTGGGACCCTCACCGGGGGCCAGGGATCGAACCAGTGCTGCAGAGGCTGCGGGCAGCTTCGCAGCCCCGCGCTCAACTGCTGCGCCACCAGGGGAGGCCCACAATTCTTTTTTTTTTTAAAGATATATTTATGCATACAAGAACTGGGGTACAGGCCAGAGGTGCAGGGGGAGGGTGAGAGGATTCACCAGAGAGACTGGGGAGCAGAACAGGCAGACTGACTGAAATACACTGGTGAGGGGAGCAGTGGGCGAGACAGGAGAGGTCTGCTGCACCCTGTGGGTAGCTCCCTGGCCAGCTGGGGCTACAACTCTTGCTGCAGAGGCTGTGGATAGTTTCACAGCACTGTGCTTAATCCCTTGGACCACCAGGAAGGCCCTAAACACAATTCTTATGGTCTGAACCTGTTTCTGCTTTTTTTTTTTCTCATTAGCCCTCAACAACTAAAGTAGGATAGACTTGGTCCTCATGTGGTCATAAACCCAAATCAACACAGGCATTAAAATACTGTATCACCCTGCTATTAAGTGATCACAGCTGGATGATTCAAAATGCTTATTACAGTTTTTTGTCGAATCGTCATTGTCAGCCACCACTCAGAGTTATCTACTGTTTGCAGACCCCTGAGACTGTGTCCTTGGGGAATCCCTTTCCTGTATGAGCAATCTGTCTGTCTGAGCCAGGTCCCAGTAAAATCAGCCATCCTGAAGTCCAGACCAGGTGTGAGGGACCTTGGGAGTTGGCAATGGTGACCATGATAACTTCTCACTATATTAGTACTCGTTAAAATTCTCAGCTAAAATGATCATTTTGGTTTTCTCATAAGTGGATTCTCAACAGTTTTGAAACTCCTCCTTGAGTATTAAATGAAACTCATTCTACTGAAGATACACGGCAGATTTAGATCATCTCAATTACCATTACCGACATGACTGTCAGTGATCCAAGGATGATAGCTGGGATGTAAATCATCTTTTTTTTCTCAATGACCTCCTATTTTCTTTATTTTCAATTCTCTTGAAAGCTAGCAGTCAAATACTGACACACCCAAATCACTATGCAAAGAAAAAAGTGAGTTGCCAGGTCTGTCCTGGCTGCTGCTTGGCCTCATCTGGGCAGCAATTTGGGCTCCCTACCCAGAGAAGTCAATAAAGCCCAGCTATTTACAAGAGGAATGGCTGCTGTGTCCCAGTGGGAATCATTTGAGGCCATTTCTTTCACTGATAGAGGAGAGAGATCCACTTACAGTAGAAATGCAGTCAGCTTGCACCTGAATTCAATTACCCAGCCCTAGAACTGGCCATAGTGCTCCCCGTGGTTCGAAGAAGGAAAACTGGATAAAAGGTTTATCTTGCTTTTTCTTTCTTTTTTTTTTTTAAAAGAAAAAGTGTCATTAACGGAATGTGTTAGCCTTCATATTACTTGTGGGAAGTTCCACAGTGACAGAATGGGGATTTATTTAATGAGACCCAATTTTGATAGAGTGCACTGTAATTAAAAAAAAAATTCAGTTAACTTGTCATATATGAAGTTTAACCCCTGCCAATTTTATGTTTCCATTCTCAAAGTTTAGACCAAAATTTTTAAGAAATTGAACATGCTCATTACTAAATAGCATCTTTATTACTCCCCTAAAGCCCCCTGAAAATGATATCCACAAAAGATGGCATTTTGCAGTTATCTTTTGCTCTCTACACCAACAAGAGGCATACCTCAGAAATGATGGGGCAAGTGTGAAGGCAAGACCCATGGGGAAGGTCCTGAGACAAATCACAATTTTGACATGTTCCCTGGGAAAGTTTGATAGTCACTAAAATCCTCTAGCCCTCTTGTAAATCCTCTAGCCCTACTTATAAAATGGGAATGGTAACATATTTGAGCCTCATTATATGATTGTCCACAACAGATAAGGCCTTAGCATTAAATAGTCTTTATTTTTTTAAGATTTATTTATTTATTTATACAAGCACTGGGTACAGTCAGAAGCGCAGGAGGGTGAGAGAATTCACCAGAGCCAGAGCGGGGAGCAGAGCAGGCAGAAGGACCGAAGTACACTGCTGAGGGGAGCAGCGGGCGGCAGGGGAGGTCTGCGCGCCATGTGGGACCCTCCTCCAGTGGCTGGGGAGCAGCCAGGGATCGAACCAGCGCTGCAGAGGCTGCGGGCAGCTTCGCAACCCAGTGCTCAACCGCTGCTCCACTGGGGAAGCCCCAAATAAAGTCTTTTGTCTATTTTCAAAAAGTTATATTCATGTAAAACCAAATAGGTTTTTGCAATGAGCTAGATTTTCACAGTGACATGACTGAGCCTCTAACTACTTCTTCAAAGTTTACAGGTTAAACATGTCCCTTATATTATGTTCATGATGTTATATTATGGCCTTACTTATTGTGAATTACTGTGTAACTTACTTGCATATTGTAAATTACTATGATCAAAATTTCTTCTAAACTCCATGAAGAATTGAACTGACATGCTTCATTGATGATCTTAGAATAGGTTCCGATTGCCAGGGAGGACATTTAGTAGCAATAAAAACTATCCATCAATAAATATTTTCTTTTGATTCATATTGCTTTAGGTTTATATAGTCCTACAAATATCAGATAGGGATCAATCTGAAAGACAAGCAAAGTAATTTTTTTACTGTCTTTAACATAAACTATGTTTCCCCTAAATGCTAATTTCCAAGCTGAAGAGGCTGAAATGTTAAAATGAACATAAAATTGTATGATATTCACATGGAAATCAGCTGGATCTCAAAGTACCATTTTACTGGTTATTGGGCAGGAACTAATTGGGGTGTAGGTGGGGAGCTGGCAAAGAGACAACCACTTGGCAGGGTTATCAGATGCCATCATTTGTGGGGGGGGTGCTGGCAGCTCTGCATACTGGGCAGTATCTTCCTATATGACACAACAGGCTGGTGCTTCTTCTGGTGCCAACTGCCATTGAGATCAGGGGTCCAAGTGGCCTCTTCATTTCAATAATAAAGGCAATGCCACTTGACATGACAGGCTGAGAGCCTCAGAGCGGCCACCAGGGAAGACATTATTCATACATTTAAGTGACAAATGACATTTGCATGCATCCTGCTCCAAACGTAGGGCCTATAATTTGCTGTATTATAGCAGTGAATCTGATTATTACTAGTAGGATGGGAATAAGGACACCTGGGTTTTTATGCCCAGATCTGACCTAGTATATAACTCCAGCAAGTCATTTCAGTCTCCCGCACTTTAAATTGGCATTCTAGAATGGGTGTGTTGCCACCTGCTTAGCTGGGGAGAATCCTATGAAAGATCTGACATTTATATGATGCCTAAATACATTTCAGACCAATTTAACTTGAAAGTCCAATTTATAATGACTGACTTAGACTACTTTAGGGAAAACATAAACACCATAAACTGTCATTAAGCCTTTTATGAAAGGCTGATAAGAAACCAACTCATGTACATGGATGTTAAAGGGGCTACCAAGTGGGAGAAAACTGCCCCATGGCACACTATCTGAGACGGTGAACAATCAGTGGGAACAAAGGTTGCATGAGTAATCTGTTCTGCTTTCCAAGGCTCCTAGAATAAGCTAACTAGTTCCTTTCTTGAGACAAATTCTAGTTAGAATGAGAATGCATCTCATTAAATCTAATTATATGAATCCCTCATTCTCCAACTAATGGCCCTGCCACTTGCTATCTTAGGATGAAACATGACAAAGAGCTACTGGATAAATTTATCATACATGAGAAGAGTTGATAAACTGGCCTAATTGTGGGGATATAGTCATCTTCCAATGAAATTGCAATGAAATGATTAAATAAGGAGGAATTCCATCATATTTGAACCAAATGATAGTCAATCAATCTGAGTGAGGAAAAGATTAAATAAAACAAAACATACCTTGTTCCGCAGCTCTAAGAACGAGGAAACATCAGAAAACTTGCAAAGATGGCAGATTTGTGCAACTGCCAACCTATATTTTTAAATGTGTCTTTTACTTCTTGCTACATTCCTACAACATTACTGCACTATGTAGTCAACATCACAATATGGCTTTGCTGTCTATTCCAAGAAAAGTCAGATCCATATGTTCTCTTGTTCTTTCTCTCTTTTCTGTGACATCTCTTCTCTTTCTCACACTCTCATTTTCTTTTTCTTTTTGGTTTTATGAAACAGCATTACTAGTTTTATTCAACAGCTGGAGAAAGACAATTTGACAACATTCATCTATCGCAAAGCCCAGGCCAACCTGCTTCTTTTCCTCCTCTCTCCCCCAATGCGTAGCAGTAATAAAAGCTCAACAGCTCTAAAAGCAATCGATTCTGAAACGGTGTGGTGCAATTACCAGCCCGGATGGCAGCAAAGGCTTCCAGTAAAATAAAGGAAAGACAAATACAGTCTTTGCAGTGGGTCCAGCCTCTGTTGCACCGACAGCCCCACTGGTTACCTGCCTGGTGCCTAGCAGATGAAGGACAGCTGGACAGCAAGGGGACAGGGGAGAGATGACACCTTTAAGGTCTCAGAGGATTGAGGATAGGCACAGTATTCCACAGTATTCGTAGGTAACCCCCCAACATTGGGGAACTGGACTTGAGATCTTTCAGTAGATTTTTATGTTGCTTTCCATATAAGGTTCTGTGCCTCATGACACCTTTCTCATTACTTCATAATTATAGCCCTTCTCTCCAATCCATCCCCCCTCCCATAAAACAAAGCTAATGAAACTGAATCATTTGAGTAGCCATTCATTTGGGACTTCCAAAGTCCAGACAGTAGACTTCCCAATAAGTTCACTAGACCCTATTTTATTTTGGGGGGTAAAATTTGTAAAGCAAGATATTTTAATGGCAGAGGGTGAAAACCACCATAGCTTTCCCTCTACCCTGCTCTCATCACACTTCCCCTCATGTAGAGGGGTAGTGAAGTGGCTGTCAACATACTTGCAATTTAATTAATAGCATGTTGAATCGAGATACATTCATTCTCCGGGGTGACAGCTTTATGGAGTTCACCATCGTGTCAGTAAAGTTATTTTCACTATCCAGGTGCAGGAAGGGCTTCCAGAAGCACATCTTCTACCTTAAGTGCTTCTGATCCTGTGGCTTTTGCTCACCAGGACCACAATTTGTATCTTCACACACTTGAAATAATACAAAAAGTCTCAATTGATTTTACTAACATAAAATTATTGAAACTATTAATTATTAAAAAAAAAACACAACATTTGATCAACCAGGTTAGAAGAAAGACTGAATAACCCTTCTATTCTCTGTGGAAATATTATAAAACTGCCCCCTGAAAAGACATTCAAAGAAAACATAGTATTGTAGGGGAAAGTGACACAGAAGCATGCTAAGCAATATGAAAATAATGTGTCACTATATGCTTTTCTGTAATGTTTACAATATTTATCTTCTTTTTAAAATTTGTAATTTGTCATTTTTTTCTCACTCTAAATTAGTAGTCATTTTTACCTTTAATTTTGAATTATTTTCCTTAAGCAAGTTACAAACATACACTTCCTCTGTATAAGCCTCACAAAGGGCATATTCCCCAGGGCACCCTTGCTCTTTAACTCCATCCTCAGGGAAATTCATGTTATCTTTTGGGCATTACTTGGCTCTCTCCTCTCAGGAATGCCACTGGTCTGGAAGCCTCAAATAAAGATATTTTAACTCGCTGATCACATAGCAGGTTCAGAGTAAAAATCCACCCAGCTAACGTCATTCATACAAAGTTTTACAAATTATTCACAGCATAAACACTGAATTAAAAGACAACATTTCCCAAAACATGTTCATGTTTGCTAATTATGTGGCATGCTGATGGGTTTTCATATATAATGAGTTCTTTGAAGCAATGTGAAACATTTGTAAAGCCCAAGTTTTAATGGGGTGACTAGCGGGGGTTCTTTACTGCAGGAATTTTTAGAGCCTTTAATACGTTAATCAGCATCATATGTACCCAAGAGCAAGGATTTAATATTCATTATTTCCAAAATTTATTTATTCATGATTTCTATTTCTTATGGAAAGGGGACTCTTTCTGATGGACCATCCTGCAGCAAAGAGAATGGGAAGGGGCCTGGAAAATAAATTTGCAAACAGGAAATAGATGTTAGCTTTGCTATCAATCTCAAGACCTCAGGTCTATTAGCATAGTACTTAAAACATTATAATCAAGTTATACCGGTCTATCTCTTTTACATCATGAGCCCACCCTAGGCAAGTGTCATGACTTTACTCACTGAACATCTATCTGTTGTTTTGTTATTCTAGCTACTAATGGGACCTGAAGAGGACCTCAACCTATTACTGTCAAGTGAAGAAGGTAATAAGTAGACCTGAATGTAGAACAGAATTTTTTGAAAGCTAGTATGGTAGAGTAATCACTGTTTTTAGAAAGAGGTAAGAGGGGAATTTGAGTCAAGCCACAGAGAGATGATAGCATTTGGGTTGAGGTTGAATATAAAACTGGAGTAGTTGATTTATTAAGGAAGAGTGTTGGTAAAGCAATCTCAAAAACACAAAAAAATTGTGACCAGAAGCTTTGAATTATATCAGTTTCATTTATATCTATACACCATGTCCCTACATGTCCCTAACAAAATGACTGAGACATAATATATGTTCAAATACATTTGCTGAACTACAGTAATTTCATCTTTCTATCCATCCAGTCAGTAAGCATTTCCTTTGCTCAGTTTCCCCTTTTACAAATCACTGATTATACTAATCCATATTAGCCTCACAAAGACGACACATAACAATGCCTCTCAGAAACTGAGAGTACTAAAGGAATGGAAGATTATGGTCAAATTCATAGATATGTCTTTAACAATAGGTGCTTCACAATGGCCCACTCCTTCCATGATGTTCCGTAAAGCCCAAGTATTTTTCCCTCTTACTCATCACTACAGATTAAAATGGTGTTTGGGGAAGATAATGTGACAGTGTTCCCTGTCCACCCACGCTGCGCTGCTGAAGGGGGGCTGTGTTCAGCTCTAGAGCAATTTGTATTTCTCTTTGCAGTTTCCACTGAGGTTAGTTGAAAAGTAAGGACACAGTTAGTGATGCTAGCAGCAGAACACAGAGGTGATACATTTCCAGTGATATTTGAGAGGGGTAATTTGGCCGGAGAAACACTGCAGAGATAAGCTGAGAAATTATGGTCTGCAAACAAATCGCATTGATGAGGTGAAAATATATAAGGTAGAATGCAAATTGTCACCAGCATTAGTGAATCAGGTTTTTTTTTTTATTAAAATAAAGAGAATCATAATTCAGGAAGATGCTATGAATTTGACTCTGTGGTTCGCTCTACCTAGAGTGCCTCCTCCATAGTCTTTATCTGGAAAACTTCTAGCTATCCTTCATTACTGGGTTCAGACCTCCTTCCTCAGCAAAGACTTTCCTGCATCTAGCAAAGAAAGCAAGCAGTCCTTTATGTCTGCTCCCTCGATAAGTTGAATTTAACCTTATTATTCTAGAATATATTTGGCTTTGGGGCATTATCATAAACTTATATTTAGAGGACTTAAGGCTAAACACAATTTATCATTCTCTAAATCCCCAGGACCTCATACGCTATCTGCCACCAATGTAAACTCAATGAGTGATGCCCATTATTATTATTACTTTGCAAAATAATACATTAAATATAAAGGAGCCAGCTGAGTTTCTGACATTGTATCTATGCAACAAATCCAACTTTATCATGGTCTTACCCTTCTCAAAACACCATCTCATCTAGGAAATTTGGTTTTCCTTTCTGCTATTTTATTTTTATAAACACTTCATGCTTTTTGACTAGAATGCCCACTCTTCTCTTTTCTACCCATTCATATCTCAGCAATGGTAAAAGTCAAGCTCAAAAAATACTCTCCTTTAAGGCAAACTATGAAATGGGGAGAAAAACAGTACTTTCAAAGCATATAGCTCAGACAGACTATGCATACAACTCCATAACAATAAAAGTAAAAACAATTAAAACTAGGCAGAAGAACTAGTCATTTTACCAGTGAAGACATACAACTAGCCAACAAGTGCATGAAAAGAATTCAACATTATTAATCATAAGGGAAATGCATATTAAAACCACAATGACATAATCACCACACATATTAGAATGGCTTACTTATCAAAAAGACAAGCCGTAACAATGTTGGCAAAGATGTGTAGAAAAGGAAACCCTAGTACAATTTTGGTGGAAATATATATTGCTGCAACCACTATGGGACAGTATGGAGGTTTCCTAAGAAATTAAACATAGGGCCTCCCCTCGTGGCACAGGTAGTTGAGCACAGCGCAGGAAGCTGTTTGCAGCCTCGGCAGCTCTAGTTCGAGCCCAGCCAGCGGGCAAGGGTCCCACATGGTGCTGCAGACCTCTCCTGTGGCACCCACTGCTCCCCTCAGCAGTGTATTTAGTCAGTCTGCCTGTTCAGTTCCCCGCTTTGTCTCTGGTGAATCCTCTCACCCTCCCACACATCTGGCCTGTACCCCGGTTCTTGTATAAATAAAATAAATAAATCTTTTTTATTTTTAAAAGAAACTAAACATAGAACTGCCATAAGATCCAGCAATTCCATTTCTGGATCTATATCCAAAGGAAATGAAATCAGGATATCAAAGAATCCCCATGTTTATTGCAGCATTATTTACATTAGGAAGAATATGGAAACAACCTAAATTCCAGTAAGAACAACAGTGGATAAAAGACATGTAGTTTATACATACAGCAGAATATTATTCAGCCATGAAAAATAAAATGCTCCTAACATGTGTGCCAGCATGGATGGACCTAATGGCAATATGCTAAGTGAAATAATCAGAGAAATACAAATACTGTATGATCTCATTTAAATGTAGAATTAAAAAAAAAAGGTGAACTTGTACAGACAGAGTGTAAAGTGGGATGGAGATGGGCAACAGGGGATAGTGGCCAAAGGATGCAAATTTCCCACAGAAGATGAGTAAGTACTGGAGAGTCAATGAGAAATATTGTGGTTAAATGTATTATATACTTAAAAGTTAAGAGAGTAGATCTTAATGCTTTCATCACACACACACATAAAAAAACAAAACAAATGGTAATTGTTTAATGTGCTGGAGGTATTAGTTAATTCTACAGTGCTAATCATGATGTATTATATAAATATGTCAAATCAACATGTTGGACAACTTAAACTTACACAATATTCTATGTCAATTATGCATCCATAAAGCTGAAAAAAAGAGATAACCTCATTTGTGAAGACTTCCCTGACTATTCCAGACCTTACTGAGGGTGTTTTTCACTAGCCTTCTCTAACACTAGGATGAGCTTCACTAATTACTATTGTCAATAGCACCAGAACTTTACACTCTGAATCCCCAATAACATACAGTACCAAACTTACATTTAATAAGATAATGTCAAAGTCATTCTTCTGTGAAGCAGGCAGAATTTTATATTGAATAAAATCCTTGAAGTAGAGAATTCTGGGCACATGATTGCATTTCTCTCAAAAATCAAATGCTTGAAATCCAGCAATTCCACTCTTAGATGTTGATCCAAATATGTAAAAACACTAATTTGAAGGGATATATGCAATCCTATGCTCACTGCAGCACTATTTATAATAGCCAAGTTGAAGAAAAAACCTAAGTGCACAAAAATAGATGAGTGAATTAAGAAAATATGGTATGTATACACAATGGAATACTACTCAGCTATAAAAAGACAAACTTTGCCTTTTGCAACAACATGGGTGGAACTGGAGATGATTGTGCTAAACAAAATGAGCCAAAAGGAGAAAGATAAATGCTGGATGGTGTCATATGTGAAATAAAGAGAAATAAAACAAAGCCTCTGATAAAACCAATCAACAACAAGCCCTAGAAATTTGACTATAGAAATAAAACTACAAGGGGAGGAAGAAAAGGGTGGTAGCAAAATGAGACGGGATCACAATGGACTATGGTACAGTCTTATGATTGCCTTAGTGTAGGTGTGGTGTTTTATACACCTGAAGTTTGTTATGCTATATCTCAAATACCTCAAAATCATTGTAAACTAATGTTACTTCAATTTTAGAAAAAAAGTAGATCTGACTACAAAACTGAAAGGCTAAGAATCTATTCTACTTACCTTTTACCAGAATAGTTTGAAAAGTCATACTTCAATCTTTTTCTCTACCACACCATAGGCAGAGCCTAATGCGTAGAATTTTCCTAGGGACCAAGGGACCTGTGTCCATACACAGAAGGGACTGGTGCTGTGGCTCCCTCCAATTTCTCATTGGCATGTCTGCCCTCTGACAATGCCCAGAACTCTGCATGGAGAGGGCATATGAATAAGCATTGACATTGGCTAATTCCGCAGATGCCTTCAAACCCACTTCTAGTGTGGGGAGCAAAGTAACCAGATAAAGCGGAAATGTTTTTTGTGAGTCTCACCTTGCCTTGCTGCTGTTCCAAGTAGGATAGAGGTTGGAGTAGTTGGATTATGTCATGTTTAGTAAGGACCTAAAAGCACCGTGATTCCTTTGGCAGAGAATGAATAGAGTAAACAATGTGCTACAGCACCCCTGAATTCAGGGTTTTATGAGTCATCTGGGCCAATTCACCCTCTCCCCAATCTATTTCCTGCCCTCCCAGTTCCAAGTTGTCTTGTGTCATCTGCAGCCCATCAAGTACTCAAAGTCTCCTTTGACTTACTAAGCAGCCTTCTCTAGTTTATTTGGATTTTCATTTATCAATTATTTTCCCAACTTCCAAACTTTAGAATCAACTTACCCATTAAAAAAAATAAGTTACATAAAATATACATAATTTTCATCAAAATTGATCTTTCCTGAGCTTCCCTTCCTCAGTCTTGCTTTTAACTATGATGCAGGTGATCCCATCACAACAGAATAATCTACTTCAGAACTCCTAAGATAATGTGCTTATAATATTTCAGTGGAGAGGCTCCTGCCAATTCCTTAACTGGCATCTTCCATGTACAGAGCTAAGTCTTCATACAGACAATGGGAAAAAGGACACAGTGAAGCGGAAGCACTATTGCCAGCTCTCTCCAGGTGGAAGGTGTGGACACAAAGAGAGGACATGCAGTTGAGTATTTAAAGATGAACCCACATGTTTTACCGCTGTCCTAAGCCTTTAGAGGCTGCTGCCTTCTAAAGTTGTGTGGAAAATTCAGACTGACTCACATCTCTCTCCTTCATCTGCACAGGTAACACCTGTACCAACCCTGATATCATTTATATATTTGAATAGATCTCCCAGGAGTCTGCTCAGATGTTAAGTGTGTGTGTGTGTGTGTGTGTGTGTGTGTGTGTGTGTCACAGGAGGAGTAGGGTGAGGTGGGCAGGGTGTGGTAAATAACTACTTCTTTAGTAAACAATAGTTTTAAAATCTGAAATCCCACAGACCTATGTGTGAGTTTTGATGGAACTCTAGACAAGCTGTGAGTCACTAGGCAAACTGAATGATTCAATCCTCAGGTCTGTTTTTTGTTTTAACAGTTCTGAGAGCTGACCAACTCATGAAGGGGAGTAGGGAATCAAGACATTAACCCTTTATATTGCAATCATAGTCTTCATGACAACACTATTAGCTACTATAGTTACCTTCATCATACAGAGAAAAATGAAGTTCAGAAGAGTTTAGTAGTTACCTAAATTTACATAGCTGGTTAGTGGTAACCACAGACTCTATCCAGAATACTAGGCTGCTTCTGAATTTAACATGCATTAATCATACATGCACACCTTTTGGGCTTGCAGTGAGAAGGATATTAAATATTTATATGCAAATTAGTTATATCAGTGCCTGGTACATTG
This sequence comes from Talpa europaea, assembly GCF_964194135.1. Lineage (NCBI taxonomy): Eukaryota > Metazoa > Chordata > Mammalia > Eulipotyphla > Talpidae > Talpa > Talpa europaea. The sequence goes on from NC_140075.1 coordinate 108,676,649, forward strand.
CAAACACCCAATAAATGTTAGTCACTTATGGCTCCTTTTGCACTCCTCAGTACATGTTGATATTTCACTTGCTGGAGAAGCAAATTTAAAATAACAAGAGCATGTGCCATTAGAAGAAATGCAATACTCTCTATATAAAAACCCACAAGGCTCTCTGTCCAATAACTGAGAACATCTGGACAAATGACTGGAGAGCTGTGAGAAACAGGTGTGTCACCTGGGTGCTGCAGGAAGGTAGACAGCTGTTATCTCTGGGTGGTATAGCTTCATTGGAAATCAAACACCAACAATGCTCCAGTGGCTTTTTCATGACCTGAGCTTTCAGTTATACTCAGAAATACTCAATGTTTCCGGATATAGTAGCAAAACAACAAATCCCTCCCTGCCCTTCTCAGGGTTCAGTAGTTTCCTCACCAGTCTGTGCTTCTCTTTTGCCAGGAACAGGGTCTACACAATAGCCAGCCCTTCCCCAGCCCCTTGGGCCCTCGCTAAATTGCTGATCTCCATGCAGAGAAAATGGAGTGGCTCTGGCTATTTTTCACCTCCTACTGCTAGTGTTTATGGCCACACCAGCACCTTGCTTTCCTCCCGTTTCATTGTCAACACACAACATCATGTTGGTGCAAAAGGCACTTGGAAGCATGAGCAATGGCATGCATGGACTCCCGGGCCAGAGAGGTGTGGGTGCCAGCCATGTGTGCCTTTGATTACAGACACCTGGTCTAGAAGCGGGATGCTCAGTGTGTGTAAACATATAAATTCGGACACTTGGGCCGAGGAGCGAATGATTTAAGGGAGTCCCAGCTCTGGCATTTGCGGCATCACTCTGTGGCTAAGGGATCAGTTGCTGTCTCCCTGTCTGCTGGTCCGCCTATGTCCAGTCCCGATTCGGCACTAAAGTCATGTTAGACATGTCAAAGGCTCCAAAATTCTCTTTTTGTCTACCCAGATCAACAATGAACTTGCCTGGCCTGGGCTGGTTGCACAATGCTCCATAATTGGCTGAATGAAGACATAAAGCTCACCAATTCAGGCTGCACCCCAGGTTCCTCTAATGCTCTTAGGGAAAGAAATGTAACCCCAGTGTGTTGAGAAATAACCACAAAGATTTCTTTAAAAGAGAAAAGGAAAGAAGGAAAAGCATTTGGATAGGATAATCATGGCCAAGGTTTCAGGAAAGCTCCATTTTCCACAAAATTACATTAATATAAAATGTAAATCCCTTGGTCCTAGGTCTAGACCATATCCAACAAGATCAGATTATTTGGATTGAATTTTCTTACTATTTTCATGTTGTTTATTTTGTAAAAACAAAATCTGAGCAGAGCAGAAGGTAACATGTTTTTAATAACTAAAATATGTCATGCTACATTATGAAAAATCTAAAGGAAACTTCTCTAAACAATCCTGTGTGTAACTATGATTTATTCATCTTAGAGTTGTGGAAAGCAAGGCTCAATATTCAAGCAACTTCTTCAAGACTATCCAGTTATTTAAATGCTCGATTTGGGCTCTAATCAATGTCTACCTTTTAAATGAGTCCTCCTATGTTTTCTAAGATGCACTGGAAAGAGGAATGTAAGCAATGTGCTAGCTCACAGTTGTCTTGTCGTTAGGGAAGATTAAAAAGAAAAAAACACTGAATGCAGAAATATTTTGATTATTAGCCTTGCGAGAGGAACAGTGAGGTGAAAACTTCAAGCAAATCTAAGACTGATGTCCTGAATGAACTCCACCCCTTCTCTATACCTATATATCTCAAGCACCTTGGATTACAATGCCCAGTGTGCCAAGAACCAGACTTCTTAAATGGGGGACAATTGCTAAGGAGAAAGGTAGATATATAAATGAGGTGTAATGGAGGACAGACATGTACAGATACTTGGAAGAGGGGCATGTGAAGAGATGCATGGGTGAAAGACACATGGAGAAGGAGCTCTTGGTCGTTGGCAAATGGCAGCCATTATCTTCACCTTATGCTAGATTAAGTGGAACATGTTGAATTCTGTATCTTTCCTTTTGTCCTAGAACTCTGGGGTCTGTACAACTCATTTCTAGTGGTTTCCTGCTAGAAGATACCTTAAACTTGTGACAAGCTGTCACCCCAAGTTGTATCATGCTCGGCACTTGCCCATGATGGGGTAGTTACTTTTTGGAGTTTTGTTGGGAAGTTATTATTTGAAATTATTTTTTCTTATTCTCTCTGTTCACCGATTCTATTAAAAATATTTCTCACTAAGAATCTGTTTCCTTTCCCTTCTTGTGTGTGGATGACCAGACCTCCTTTTAGGGCATTTATCCCTTAACAGTTTGATGTCTCTGCATACCTCTCAGTCATTTGTTCACACCCTAACATCCTAACAAAATGTCACTTTACACATGCCAGTTATTACAGTGTGGATTCTAATCTTAGACAAAGCTAAGTGATAAAGTCAACATAGAAGGTCACTGAGTCAAAACACTCTGCAAATGTCCTCACTGGTCCATTAAATGCAATGTAATATCATCACTTGGGAAGCACAATATTGGCATTTTGCCTTTAGCAGATATTTGTGTTTACCCAGTTGAGTGCCCGATGAAGATATTCACTTGTATTTAGAGACCACGTAGCATGAAAAAATAATATGTGCTGTATATTGAAGGATCATCCTCCCTAAGATGTTCAAAACAGGCCATCTCAAAACATGTCACTTTTACTATCCTCTTAATTACCTAAAAAAATAAAATTAAGCTGTTACCCAGAGTTAGTATTTTCATCAGATATAACCATTATGTTGCAGAAACCTATCCAGAAGGCAGTACAAACATCTAATTATATAATTGCTAGTCATCATATGAATCACTCTTTTTTACCACATGAGTCTTCCTTTTTTATACTTGAAGCCTCAGGCTATTATCACATTCCTTACCTCAGGATACATGCCCCCATTTTTTCCCATTGGCTTTGAAATCCTTTCTATGTAGATTTCCTGTATATATGTAATTTATTTTTTTTTTCCATCCTACTAATGGCTGATGCTAAATGCATTACTTGAATAGTCTGAGATGAATCAACAGGAGTATAGGGAAAATTCCTTACCTCCCCAACAATCTTTCAGGGCTAGAATTACAGTATTCTCAAGGAGGAGAGATGCCAAACCTTGAGAAGCCAGCAGGGATGAAGAAATGGAAGCATTAAGAGTTTTAAGCTTCCCATATACTCTGAATACCAACATAAGCTCATTGAAGAAAAGTGTGGTTAGAAATGTCACACTATTTCAATTATTCTTGGATGTTCTCTTACTGGCACTCTATCTCCCATCCTGCTCTCATCCACCCTCCCCTGAATCATTGAGATTGCAAAAATAAAAATGTATGTGCTGTAAGTCTGTGTTCACATGAAGAGAAGAATCACAGGTGTAAGAAAAATATACCATCTCAAAATATGCCTCTGTGCCATAGGATTTTTTCCAGCTGGTTATTTTTATGAATCAACAGACAAGTGAAAAGTTCTGAAAACTGAGTAGCAGTTGCCTTTTTAAAGGAGATTTTCACCTTTATAAGTTAAAATCTCCATTTGCAAAATTGTCTTCCTCTCTTTTCCAGGAAGTGGAGGATAGTCAAATCTCTAGAAACTCATTCATGGAGAAAGCATTGAACTTAAATCTGCATAACAACCATGCCCTTATTCACCATGCTTTTCCTGGTAACCTCTCATAACTGGTTTGTGATTCCTCCCACTCTGGAACCTGCTTTTGTCATTAGCTGGAAAAGATATTTAAGGTTGTGTCTTGGCCCACTTCAAGGAATTATTCAGTTTGTCTGGCTCTCTCCTGCATATACAGGAGGTGCACAGTTATAAAATTTCTGCTTCTTTTTCTCCTGTTAATCTGTCTTTTATTACAAGAGGGAGGGTCTCAGCCAAGAACCTAGAAGGGTAGAAGAAAAACTACTTTTCCTCCTCTAATAGTAATATGTCACCATTTGTTCACTACAGAGCCTTCAGAAAAAGTCTATTGCAGGATTTTTCCCTACAAGATGTCATTATAAGCACTGGTGTTTTATAAGGGCCCCCAATATTCAGAAGCAACTTTAATTTTTCATGACTCCAGATTAAAAGTCTGCATGTGCCAGGGTAGAGGTAGGCACTGGCACAATGATTTCTATAGCCCCGTACAGGGCTTGGTCTACAGGAAGAGCTCAATTAATGCTTGTTGATTGAATGAATGGGAATTGGATCATTAAATGAGGAGTTTGTAAACTAGCAATTAGATGATCAATATTTGATTTCCAGCTGTAACTGGAGCTTTTCCTCATTTTATATCTTTGCATTATTCAAGCTTGACTGCAATAAATGGCCATTTCATCAAGAGCCTTCTTTCCTCTCCCTGTCTGAATTTGCAGCTCTCCTCACAGCAGAAGCAAATGAGCTCCAGCCTTTTAAGAGTGAGTAATAAACACTCAACCTGTCAGACTTCAGCTGGGGTTATCGATGGAAAATAGCTTGGTGAATAGTCTTTGCTTGAGTGATAAACTTGTATATCAGAAAGTAAATCTAGTGGAAAAAAATATCTACCCACGACTTGCACTAGCAATTGGAAGACTTCTATTGACAGTAAGGATTCATTTTCTTAATTCTGAGAAACTCTGAAACCTACTTTATTTTGTACCCATCTCTTTATTCTCTTGATAACCTATATGCCTTCTCCCAAATGATAGTATTACCTGTTTACTGATAAGGAAAGCAATACTACTTTGCACTTACAAGTCAGTTTTTCATATTTAAAACTCAAATATCTTACATATTCTACCATTCAAATCACACAAATACCCAAACTACCCCAGGAAGATGTTTTTCACGAAATTAATTTATTAAGTTGAAACTAAGAGTTTGATTTCCTTAGCAAAAAAAAAAACCTCAGGATTTCAGGATGCAATGCCTCTGACTATATTTCTACTATGATTCTGGGACAATATTTCTATATAAGCAAAGCAATCATATGGGAGAAGTTTTTTTCTCTTCATTTTAGAAGAAAGGAATGTATGAGTCAAATTTTTGCAAGAAGCTATACAGCTAGTGCCATATTAGGAATGTGACTCATGTTTGTGTAATTATAAACCCGTGCCATTTCCATTTAATTCAGGTCATGGAAAAGTAGTTTATTAGTGTGCATGAAGAGGTCATATGTTGCATTTGAATATTTCTTTAAGTCAAGTTACTATGTTCTATCTCCTGATGTGGAAAAAAAAACTTGCACAATCTTTCCAAACATAAATATTGGGAATTATTAAATATTATCCATACATTAAACATGCACATATTATATATATTATATTATATGTATGCATGTGTTATATATAACAATATGTATAGTAAATATAAATAATATATAACATAGGATATATAATATGTATAAATAATATATATAATTTATATATGGTATATATATAAAATTATATATATTATATATTATATATATACACACACACACAAATTGCCATATTCTAATTCCTAAAACCTGTGATTATGTTACCCTCCATGGCACAAGAATTAAGACTGTTAATCATTTGACCTGAAAATAGGGTGCATATACTGCTTACTCATGTGGATCCATTATAATCATAGGGTCCTGAAAGGTGAAATGAGGAGAGAAGAGAGAACAACAGCCTGATATTGATGCTTTTAAAACAGAGAAAGGAGACCAAAAGACAAGGAAAGTAGGTGACTTCTAGAAGTTGGAAGACGCAAGGAAATGTATTCTCCCCAGAACCTCCAGAAAGTAACTTACCTACTCACATCTTGATTTTACTCAGAGAGACCTATGTTGAACTTCTAACTTACAGAACAGTGAGATAATAAATTCATATTGTTTTAACCATGAAACTGGTAGCAATTTATTACAATAGCAAATGAAAACTAATACAGGAATCAATGGGGCTTAAAAACAATACACAAACAGATAAACACATAAACAAGAGGGAAAAAAACAAACCAGCAAGAATCACTTTGCAAACCTATGCTCTCTTGGTGGTCTCCACTGTAACTCACTGGTGAGACTCTCTGGGACAGAGAAGACTGTGGTCATCTCTAGGATGGGTTATCTGAGGTTTAGCCTAGTCCCAGGGACAACTGCAGACTTTTCTATTTTTCAGGTCACCTGGAGGGTTACACTCCAGAGACTACTTTGAGAACCACTCTCTAAGCAAGGGTTATTGGGAGAATGATACAGCCTATTTTGTTTAACAGTGTTGACTGCAATTCAGAGATTTGTTTAAATCCAAAGAACCAGTAGCTATGGAAAACCAAGTTTTCCAACAATGCCACTGCTTCTGGAATTTCAGGTCACAACTTCTTACTGGTTTTGCTTATTAATGTTCAGTTTCATCCAGCAGAACTGGAAGTTATCTAGCAAGTCATATGGTCAGCATGTTGCTTTTCTATGCTCTTTATTTTGACCATTATTAAGAGATGTGTGAAAGAAGGAAATTGAATCATCACACTTTCTGAGGGCCCATCCCACCCTTGCTTATATGTTATCTTGGATTTTATTTTTCTAATTACTCCATGTATGCTACTATAATACTCTCAATAAAAGCATGAATCTTTCAAAGGCAAGGATCATGTGTTCTGCATTTATGTACCTAGTATTATACTATTCACCTAGTGTTTGTTTAGTCACTTGACTTTGCTCCAGGGCAACCTTTCTAACTATTTAGTTGTAGAAGCAGAACTGAAGGTCAGCTGTGCCACTTAAAATGGCTGTTCTTTTTCCCATGGGAACACTGTGACAATTGAGAAGTACATTCACTTTCTTTGCCTATCTTTTACATTTGTCTTCACATCTTGGGATGAAATAAACAATGTCCTAAAACTTCAATCCACAGAGCTTTTGTTCAGATAATAGAAAACTAAAAACCAGACCTCAGGCCCCTTAGCTTGAGATTGCAAAATGGCAGCCTACAAGGAAAATTGCTTTGTTTGGTCTAGTAAGGTTTGAATTAGACATCAACACTTAAAAACAAACAAGCAAGCAAAAAAACAGGGTACTTAACTTACAGAGCAGATAGTTCAGATAGTTGGCTGCTCTTGAAAAGCTGGCACCTCTAGAGCCACATCCCTGAATGATGATAATTGTTGGAAAATTAGTAGTCACTGACACTTTAGCTAGGGCCTGTACTTGCTAGTTTGCCATCCACACTGCTTTCTTCAGGCCTTTAGAAAAAAATTGAGTTTTGAATGGGTTTACCCACCTCTGCATCAGCGCCAAGTTTTCAAGGTCTAATATGGCCTGTGCCAACACTGTCATGCCAAAGGCAGCCAACCCTCCAGCACACTCTTCCAGTAACAGTCAACAGCAGCCTCATCATCTTGACACCCAAAGAGCATACATGGGCCATTGGCAATGCGACAAGGGCAGTTGCAGGCCTCAGAACCTGTTAACACATCGATCTCTCTGTCAAGGAACTCCAAGGATACACAAGTTGACCTGGAGCTTAGGGGAATATTGAGAATCTTCCCTGACAAATTTTACTCTTGGCTTTGATTCCCCAACAGAATGTCAGAAAGTAATTAGACTTTGGATCCAATGTTAATAGACGTTATGTGTAACTAGAACTTCAGATCAATTTCAAAAGCTGCTGGACTATGTCACAGAAGGTGCCAAAATCTATGTTACAACTGATATGTAACATGATAGATGGAGATGGAAATATAATTCTTTCTGACCTGAAATGGCAATCAGCTGCTGCCTTAGAAGATGCCAGCTCACTTGTGTTTATGATGGATATTCTCATGTTAGCATGCATGAATGATATCTACCAAACTCACTCTTCTAGACCATTTGTCTTGGTAGGAGTCTATAGAAGCTTGTACCACAGGCTAATTATAAGTCAGAGGGAGAAAAATATTCCTTTTCAACTGAATGTCTCTCTCTTTAATTCTAGAACACCCTTTACTCCTAGGGAGTGGGGATGGGTGGGTAGCAGTCGCTCCTTTTGTCCTGTGTCATTTCCAGGACCACCAGGTAGATCATACTATATTTTCTTCTTGCAGGACTAAAAAGACACTCATTTTTTTCATTTTCCCTCACAGAGAAGCCTGCTACATGGTTTTGTTGTCTATTTCTGCCCTTTTGTGGACCTTTCCTATTTCTGCCTTCTTTTGTAAAGATAAAATTTCTAAGAGTGAAGGCTGACTATTCTAAAGGGAACTTTGCCAGAAGAGTATTTGGAGTTCTTTCCCTTGTTTATTTTTCATTAAAGATCACTGCATTTAACTCACTTCTCGTATTGAAACAGATGAAGCACTCCAGGGAAAGGAATGGAGAGAACTTGAAAAGGGGTCTGCAAGTTTGTTTTTTGTTTTTATTTTTTTTCCACAGGAATGGGGTTGGGTTAAGCCCCATAAGGAAACAGAAGGAAATGTTATTCTAAGAGTTAGATATAACACCACACCAGTCAACGTGCATTTCAGTCAGCTTCTCTTGTCTTTAAAATAGATGCTGTCCAACTGGTGGCTTAGAAGTAAATTAAATCTGAAGGATGCTCCCATAAGAAAAGGCAGAGTGCTCTTTTCAGAGAATTTTGTGACTTTTATGATGGTTTTTAAGGGACAATGTGGATATTTTGGTTAATATATTTCATTACAACTGCAGGAATTTCAGGCATGATTTTTTTTTTTATTTTATGATATTGAGAAAGAAAATAAAAACAAAAAAAGAACACTCCCTAGTATCTGGAACATGACTTGGCACATACAACTAGGCCATGTTATTCTCCTATTGGATGTGAACAATGTCATAGAACACCAATTTCAGACAGGTTCACCCTAAGAACTTGATAAATAAGGCAAAACAGACCACCTCTTAATTTTGTATGTGCACAGACAAAAACAATCTTGGGGTCACTCACAAAATACCAAACTTTCTGCTCTGTTGACTGATGAATGCTACTCATGCCCACTGAAATTTTATCCTCACTATAGTCTACTCTCACTATAGACAATATTTATTTATTTTTTACTCCCTTTTAGAAATGCCCCTGCTTTCTGACCTCATCTAATCTACAGCAAACCAGGATCCCTCCAACTCTGTCCTAAATCACCCAACAAAATTCCAATTTTTTTAATAGATTCTTTCTAATACCCTCTAGATGTGACAATAAAGTTTCTCATGGTGAGAATTCTTGTATTCAGCTAGTAATAAACACAACTTGATCAACCCTAGGTGGGTCCTTGATACTCTCAAGCAAGAGGCATTAAGAGTATTATTAAATATTCTGTCAGGCCTCCCTGGTAGCCCAGGCAGTTGAGCGCAGTGCTGTGAAGCTGTCCGCAGTGTGGGTTCGATCCCAGCCTGCTGAGGAGATACCCACATGGCACAGCAGACCTCTCCTGTCTTGCCTGTTGCTCCTCTCAGCAGTGTATTTCAGTCAGTCTGCCTATTCTGTTCCTGCCCTGTCTCTGGTGAATCATCTCACCCTCTTGTACATATAGCCTGCACCCCAGTTCTTGTATGCATGAATAAATCTTTTTAAAAAATATTCTGCAGAGATAGATGCCAATATCATTGAAGATGGCATCATTACATTTCAAGTACACACTCTTGATTTCATCAGTCACTATCTTTATCACTTGTATGAGTTGAAGTGTTCTCCCCAAAAGATATGTCTACCTGGAACATGTAAGCGTGAACTTATTTGGAAAAAAAAAAAGGTTTTTGTGGATGTATTTAAGGATCTTTATATGAAATCATCCTGAATTATCTAGGTAGCCCTCTGGAAATGGAAAAAGATTACAGTGATGGGTATTCTAGCCATCCAAAGCTAGGAGAAGTGTTTGACTCAGCAACTCCACCTTGATTCAGACATAGGGCTTCCAGACTGTGCAACAACAAAATTTACCTTTTTTAAGCTACAGGCATGTGATAATTTTATGAAAGCCCTAGGAAATCAATAAAACCCTCCCCTGGCTCTGCAGAACCATTTGTTCTGCCCATCCTGATCCTCAACCTGGAATGCCCCTTCTTCTGTTTGTCTAATTCCTATTTGCACTTAAAATTCAGCCCAAAAGTCATGTCTCCTGGAAAGGTTTCTTGGACCTCCCCATTCTGTTTCTGTGAGTCTGTGCTTTCCTCTCTCCTAGCTATGTTAACACTGCACTGCAATTCTAATGTTTGTCAACATTTCTAGGCTGTGACATCTTTAGGGTAGGGATCATGTCATTTACCTCTTTAAGATTCAGATATTAGTACGCAGACCATAAAAATGTGAATTGAATGAATGATTGAACAAATAAATGATTTATTTTGTTTAGAGTATTCTTTTTGCTTCTTCATCCTTGATAATAGTCCTTTATAAGTACTTTTACCCATATAAAAGTATATAGACTATACTAGGAAAACATAAAGTGTTTCCAGAAACCTGATCAGACAACTTATATTTAAGGTCATGATAGTTGTCATAAAACGACAATACACAATCCTGCTATGGGATTTCAATACAGGTGAGTTCAGTTTCAATACATTTCAATACAGGTGAGTGGAGCTTCAACTCATTCAGAGAGCCTGAGGGTTGCCAAGTGCAGTGAGTGGTTGTATCACATGTGTCCTGTTCCATATGTAATCCTGCTGGGGCTCCAACATGCAGCCAAACATGGAATGAACTTGGATGCAAGCAATATAGCTAGTGTGGCCTTGTCATGGCACTCCTGACTTCGTGTAGAGACCTGACTTAGCAGTCTCTAGCATCTTGGGGAGACCAGAAGTTTCTAAATCAGACTGACCTAGTCTTAAATCCTTGGTGTTGTTACTACTGTTCAAACCTGGAATCTTGTTTTTCTCATGACACTGTTACTGATACTTTTCACTGTGTGATTGTTCTGAGGATTAAAGAGGATGAAATATATAGTGTCTGTATATAGAATGTACTCAGTGCATGACAGATAACAACACAATCTGTTACAAAAAGGTGAAATATCTACTACTGGAAATCCAAAATAAATGCTCCTGGGGGGAGGAGAGAACTAAAAATAGGGGGAAGAAAGCTTCTTCCCATCCTTCATACATAAAGCAAAAACCTGGTACTCTGGAGGTTTCAATAATGAATTTCTATTTTAATTGATGCTGCAACCGATCCATGCTTTGCACTCCAACACACTCTCTCTCTTGGTGATGCTGTGCAGGAAGGAGCTTTTAAATCAGTCAGTGAGCATAATGAACTCCAATTTTCCTTCGACAAGGGCAAAATTACAAACGTGCTTTTTACTTCCAGACAATTAATTAATTTGTTTACATGATTTCTTTGCTTTGTTTTATTTCATAATTCTTTCCTCTCCACTTGCCTAATCTCAAGGGTTTATTATTAACTTTTTCAGGTGTTCCTCCAAGAAGCAGCAGAGTATAATTTAAGGGGCATTCCTTGCCTTGATGAATTTCAAATTGGGGAAGTAAAGAATAAAGTAGACCTCAAAAATAGCTCTAGGAGATGGTTTTAACAATTTTCTCAGGCAGATATTACATTCTTCCTTTAGTACATCTGTCATAGTACATCTCTAATGTCAATATCTAGATAGGGGTCAATGTTTCTTCCAAGGTGTCTGAGCACAGGAAGGTCCATGGTGGGGGGTATGATCAGCAACATAAATATGCCCTATAGGAGCCAGGATTTTTTCATCTTTATGGTGTTCCAGGACATTTCCTGATTCATTCTTATGCAAATTGTGTTTCTCCCCAAATGATCATTGCCACTTTTCCATTATACACTCAGATCTCAGCATTTTCAACTGCAAACAAGCCACTCTTGGCAGGCAGGGCCCTTTCACGGCTTTTTCTTTTCTTGTGTGTTTTCTTTTTTGAACATTGCCATGTTTTTGATTGATATGGGACTCTCCCATAAATCTATGTTTTTAAACTCTGAATAGAATTCACACAGATTCCCCGAGGAGAGTTTCATTTTACAGAACTCACATAAAAAGCCACAAAAGTTCTGAGCTCTAAGTCATTCAGAGAGTTCAAACAGAGGTTAGAGGGGCTGGATTTGAACATCCCTTTATTCATTCTATAGATACAGGGTCTCTTCTGTAACATACACTGTATTGAGTACATTAGACATAAATCCTCTTTTAATTCATCTATTTGACATGATTATCATTTGTAGAGCCCTTGGACCCAAGGTGACCTTATACCATCGCAGCTGGAGGTACCTTCTTATACAAACACACCATATTCTGTATAATGTCCCCACTCTGGCCACTAAATAAGCAACTGACCTAATAATATCAATGGACATTCACACCAATGGATTGAAAGTAGACTTCAATAGGAGACTGGACTTCTCTAGGTTTCAAAGTTTCTGCTGTATGATGCAAATACTAGAATGATCTCCAAGCGCTCTCCCACCAATAACATGGCATATTCTAGATCTTTTATAATTTTCTCAGTAGAAGATAGGTTATGAAGAGAAGAGAAAAAAATCAAGATTCCTAATCACACTCTTTTTTCCTTACAGAATAAACTATACTCAAAGTAAGGAACGCATTTGCGAATTAAGTACATGCAGTATTCTTAATTGCTAAAAGTTGTTATTAATTACTATGAAGCATTAAGTAAGCTGAGGATTTTCACCTGCATTGTTTCTCCAGCTCCAGCTCCTTAAATAACATATCCACTCTCTACTTTTACCATGTTTGTTCACTATTATTTACTCATAGAAAGGACACATCATTTAAATATTAATAATTGCAATGATTATTAGAGTGCAGCTGATTTGGAAGGATGAGAAAGTTTGCATGTTTTGAACCTTACCAACAGCAAGTCAATAAGCTAAAATTATTTTGGAAAAAACACTGGATTTGTTGGGAGGATTTTTGTTGTTTTTCAGATGTCAAAATACACATGAATCACCCATCCAGGTAAAGAGATTGTGGCACAGAAGATAATCTGTTTCAGTGAGTAACAACATAACTTCCACTATCAAATAGGACATCTAAGCTGAACTCTTAAAACACAAAATCATACCTCTTCTAAATAATGGTTGGTAGTAAGAAAGCTGTTTCCTTTAGAAATGACACTTGGCACAAGGGTAGAAGATGACAGTTTATAGTGAATAAAACAAAAATATCAGACAGGATCTTCAGTATAGCCTGTTATACAGAGGCTGTGTATCATACAGCTCAAGAGCCTGGCATGGGCTGCTTGCTTTTAGAGTGAGTTCCACCGCTTCCTAGCTGTTCTTTGTCATTAGTTTTTTCATCTGTAAAATGGGGATAGTAATAAAATCTGTAAAATGGAGAGAGTAACAATATCTGCTTCATGAGCGTTTTTGTGAGAAGTAATATCACACCATAGAAAACAATTAAACACAGGGAATTATTTTACTTAGTTCTTATGATTAACAAAGATTGGCTAACCTGAGACATCCCACATTTCAGTAGAGTTCAGTTGTGGGTTCTTTTTAAGATAAACATTCAGGAATACAATGGGTGGTTCCTAATTGGAAAGATTTGGAAGGTTGCTGGGAAATTTCCCTTATTGACACCCATACAGTCTCTGCATTAAGTTAGGCAGAAGTACCATGAATGCACATTTATTGAGGAATGTGTACACTTGTCAATAGTGTCAACCATTTTGACAGTTCCTTCTCTAATTTCTGTGAAAATAATTACACACTTGGGGAAGAACTTAGGAAGAGTGAAGACAGAGGCAAAAGGAAAGAAGACCTGCCGTGTAAGGGTAATGACATTAGTACCCTTGGCCACCTAGACCCATGGCACATCATGACCTTTTTACATCATGGCACATGGAGAACAGCAAAATTCACACAGCACTGGGGGTGAGAAAAGAAAGCTGATTATGACTGATGGTGACTTGTCTGGAGGATCTGGTGTTCTTCCTCAACAATCCACCTGGACTGAAAGGACTAATAACTTGGTGGAGTATGTTTCAATATTACGTGTACTGGTGGGAAGTTCTGGCTTTAGAGGTTTTCATGTAGGTTCAAGGTGTGAAGTCTAAGAGCCACCAAATGAGAAGGACCTCAATAATTCTCATTTTTTCTCAGACTAGCATAGTCATTTTATAACTTATGTTTCTAAATATCCTAATTGATGGCCTATTAACATAACCAAATTTCATGTATTTTTTTTAATTTGTTGCAATAGTTAGGAGAATCTATGCTGTGCTGCAGTAAGAAATCCATAGCTTAAAATACACACTTAAACATGCACACATACACACATACACAAACATTTATCTCTTATTCATATAAATGCTTGTGTCAGTTAGTGCCAGGCCTCTACCTTATGCAAGATCCTGTAAAGCTAACAGAAGATACAAGAAGGAAAGAGAGAAGGTGGAAAAACAGAAGTGACTCTAAATGATTCATTTTACTACTGATCACAGTCCATCGATCAGAATTTGCTCCAAATCTAACATCAACGGATGCTAGGGAATGTAGAGGAACACATGGATAACTGATGAGGACAATTTCTCTCCCACTTAATCAAAAAACTCTCAAGTTTTAGATCATACATAACTGTCTGATACCTTAGTAACTTCTGTTGCTACTCTCTTAGCAATCTTATCACAACAGAAGATCAACAGGAGCCTGCTAAGAATGTTACACAAATAGGATAAATATATCTAGTTACTGATGTCCAATAATGTACTAGATTAGATGCAATGGTCTGAACCCATCTTACAGTAGCGTGAGATGTCTTTGATGTTTTATTCATCATTTTAAAGCTCATGCCCTGGAAATATACCTCCCCTAATTTCCTTAATCCTGCATTCATGCTACTTTTTTTTTCTGACCTGTTGGTTTATATTAAACCTCAATGTAGTACTTTCTATAAAATGTCATCAATATTTTGCTTTTCCCACACTTTCTAAATTTAATATACTCAAAAAGAAAATCTCACAATACCACCCCTATGTATATATCTCAATAACATATTCTTTCTTCCTTAAACTGACTAACTTTTGCAAGGTGAACTTGGCAAAAAATGATCAAATGCTTGAACTGAAGCACAAGTTCAAGGTGACAAGTTTCATGTCCTCCACTGAACAAAAGGCTCCTTGGGGTCAAGTAACTGGAGTTAGAGAGATCACATGGGGCAGCCAAATCCTTGGTTTCAACAAAGCTCAAAAATTAGGTTATGAGCATAAGATTAGCTGAAGTGATGCAATGGGATTTTGCCACTTCAAAGCGGATGAAAAGGAGGCTGCAGATAGCTAATTAAGCTGTGTGTTTAAATACAATTGAAATAAATGGGACTGGAGGGTTGAATTCTTATCTATCTATGTTCTCAATGCAAATGTTGGGACAGTGTGACATTTCTACTGAGAGATAAGAGGAAATGGGACCTAGAGATAAAAATAATAGTGAAGATATTTCTTCATGTTTCTGTGAGATAAACAGACTCAATCTAAGGGCCACTCATTTAAAAGGGCCAGCTTTGGTTTATGTTGTTTCTATAGTTTCCATCAATCCCATGAAAAAAGGGAGCACAATAAATTATTTGATAATAGTGCTATATCTGTAAGTTCCATTTTCTCTCCTAAAAAGAGTCTCAGCACAGAATTATTTTGTTTAGTAGTAGACAATTGCTGACTCTGTACATGAGGAAATAGCAATCCTATTTCCCCAACCTTGGTTTCATACTGGTTGTTTGCCTTATTTCTTTTCTTTAGTCACAGTTAAACTTGATAGTCTATTGCAAAAAAAAAAAAAAAAAGTGGAAGGAAGGAAGAGAATAAGAGAGGAAGGAAGGAAGGAAGCTAGTTTTTTTTTTCTTCAAATCCAAATATGGTAGCAGGGAAAACATGAAGAGAGAAGTAGCTGCATTACCCATATGGAGAAGTGGAGAAGGTATGAAAAGAACATTTACTTCCCAGACTTGCTCTTCAGCAACCTAAAGATTACAAAGAAGCATCCTTTCATTAGTAGCTGTGTGTTCAATCATACATATGTACACCTCCCCACAGATACATACAAGTGCACACCCCAGGATACGTAAAATACAATTTATAAGTTACAACTGAAATAAGTCCATTTAATGTTTCACACAGAATTGTTCTGTTTTGTTTTATTTTTGATCTAAACCCTCAACTGATTTTTTAAAAATATTTATTTATTTATACAAGAACCAGGGTACAGGCCAGATGTGCGGGAGGGTGAGAGGATTCACTAGAGACAGAGTGGGGAGCAGAACAGGCAGACTGACTGAAATACACTGCTGAGGGGAGTAGTGGGCAAGACAGGGGAGGTCTGCCACATCATGTGGGTATCTCACCGGCCGGCTGAGAACGAACCCACAGTGTCTGCATGCGGACAGCTTCACAGCACTGCACTCAACTGCCTGCACCACCAGGAGGCCCTCAATTGAAATTTGATTATGTGAATACAACTGCCTCTCCCACACCAGCCCTAAGTTGACTAAATTGCTCTGGGGAATAGAGGACACGCAGGACTGGGAAAATATTTGTGGACTTGGGGATGAGCAACTATTTCATTACACATACTAATGAAACTAAGTGTGGAACCTTCTAAACCTGCTATGTTTTAAGGTATATTTAAGATATGTTAGTATTTCATGTTCTCTTACCATTCCCACTTTGTAGTCAACGAAACAAACCATGAAGATACTATTTCAGAACAGAAGGAAAGAAATAATTTAAAGTCAAACAAATAATTGTTCAGAATTCTTTTTGATCAAACCATGACAATGAGTATGGGTTGGCAGTTTTCAACTAGGTTGGCATGAGTCTGCGTACTGAAAAATTAGTTTCATTTTTATTTTATTTGATTAAAGAACCACAAGGATGCACACACACACACACACACACACCCCTGTCAAAATTCTCTTTTTAAGCTTCATTCTGCTCGACATGATTCCCCACAAATATTTAGCCATAACATTTCAGAGAAAGAACTTTATTTAGTTGGGGAAATCTAGTTGAACTTATATTTTTAGAGGTGTTGTTTTTTTTTTCCTTTTTTTTTCTTTTTTAGCTTTAATAAAGTTTTGTTTTTACCAAATTCTCACTTTGGAAAATTGCTATTTCTGGTAGCATGGGTTTTTAATACTCTATTAACTATTGATTTAACCATGTTTTCCTTTCTCATTTTCATGGGAGATAACCCTCTGATATAGGTGCTGTTAGCCACTTGACACATATGTCCCCATTCTTTACTTTCTGAAAAGAGGACCAAAGCTCACATAAATTAAATAACTGGTTCCGATGTTACAATTAGTAAAACTGAGTGGTAAGCTGGGATTTAAACTTAGATCTATACAATATCAAAACATGATTGTTCTACTATGTCATATTCAATTTTTTTTAAAGATTTATTTATTTATACAAGAACTAGGGTACAGTCAGAGGTGCCAGAGGGTGAGAGGATTCACCAGAGACAGAGCAGGGAGCAGAACAGGCAGACTGATGAAATACACTGCTGAGGGGAGCAGCAGACAGGGCAGGAGAGGTCTGCCATGCCATGTAGGTTTCTCCCTGGCCGGCCAGGAATCGAACCTACGCTACAGAGGCTGCGGACAGCTTCACAGGCCAGCGCTTAATCCTCTGCGCCACCGGGGAGGCCCAGTCATACTCAATTTTTGATGAGACTTCATTATATCACACATTCAGCAAAAAAGAAAGAACAAAATCAGCCATTTTTACTCCAAGCCAAGGCATATGCTTAGGAAAGTCTATCTCATATATTTTTGTCTTCTTGTTTGGTTAGTCATTTTCTAGACTCACTAGAAATTTAAAGCACATATTTTTAATTGTACAGATTTTAGCAAATTCTAGGAGTCAAATCACCTATAATCCCACCACTCACTGTTCTTATTTGAGAGTACAGAACCTTCCAGGAGTTATCAGATGCAAACATGGTCATACAGAGATATTGCTAAATAAGATCTTTTTATAACTTGTTCACCTTTTTGCTCCTTACATTCTGAAAGTTGAGCAATGTAATTAAATATTAGCCTAAAATATTATCAAATTAAATATTCTCCTAAAATATACTGAAATGTATGATGCATATTTAGAATAACAGAGAGTTTAATCATAGATCCCCATGCCTTTCATAAAAGGAGATGATAATAAAAACAACCATCATTAAATCAACTATAAGGGACACCTGTGCAAGATAGTTCTTTTGAAATGAAGATATTTGTGAAAAACTTAATACGCATCCCTGTCACTAAATCTTTGCTTCTTCTCATGATTCTGTTGGATAAACATCCCACAAATAGATTTTGTTTTTGATATATTTTCCCAAACATCCTATCAGGGAGATAGTAACAATTTCTGACCAAACCAAGGAAGCACAGGGTGTGCAAATAAGTGTTTCCCTAGATTGTTGCCAATGATGGTTTTTATGTTTAACGTCTAGGATAACAACAACTTAAAAAAAATATAAAATCTTCTTTTAACCTACCTTTATAATGGCATCTCTTAATTCTTCTATATAATTGTTCACAACAGTTTTCCAGTTTTAGTTTCCCCAATTCCCATTATTTTCCCATGTCTTTCCCTTGCTTTGAAAGAACCAGTTCCATTTACAATCTCTTCATCTTTTGGAGGTCTTCTTGCAAGTTTTCTCCAACCACCATTCTCAACTACATGCACTTTTCCTCCCACAAGGACTAAAGCAGCTATTGTTATTATTACTTAAAAGATAATTGTGTGCACTTCCTTGGGGCAGCTTCAGGTTTTGTTTTGTTCTGTTTTAAATTTTCATTTAATTTTGAATTTCAACTGTTTTAACTTTCCCTTTTGTAAATATGGTAGGATCTTGTTTAGAATTCAAGAAGCATTCGCCTTGCCAACTTCTTTCCCATCATCCTCAGCAGCACATGTCATACACACTTATTTCCTGTTTATTTTCTCTCTTCACCATTAGATTACATTCACTAGGACAGCAGGATCTATGTCTGTGCAGATCAGATGCCCACTTCTTTATCTAACATACCATAGGCTCCTAGTAAATATTTGATGTTAGTTGAATTACAGGGATAAATAAATTTACCATAAAAATGTACTTCCCTCTTGACTCTAATGAGTACATGATCAGGAGCAACCTTCTTAGGTCTAAATGAGGACAGAGTTTATCAGACCAAAAATGTACCATTAGATATATTCAAATTTTTTCATCACAAATTGAATTAATAGACTTAATGGAACAATAAAGGGCTCATATGTGTTTTCTCAGGAGAAAAAAACAAGCAATCTCAGAGGCGTGAACCAAACCTAGACCAGAGAAACTTCTGCAAGTTATGTCTTGTGCTAGAGTATATCCTTTCTCAGTACCCAGATCCTCTGTCACTTTCCAAACTACTCATAATATGTCCAATTCCTTTTCTGATTTTGTGTTATCCAGAACTTCCTTTTGAACACCTTTCTCAATTAGAAACATGGAAATATCCCGATATGCCTACACTATTCTCAGCCCAAGATAATAATAATATACCACCTTCAGTCTGTCAACCCAGCAACTGTCCACATTATGTTGACTTAAAACATTTATAATGTGCATAAGAGAAAGATTTAAGGCAATAAAACTTAATGTTAATGATGGGAATCTAGCAGTCAACTCTACTCCTTCTTCCCACTTCACAAATCAAGCATGCAATGCTTAAAGGAAAATGAGTGTCATGCACTGTAATCAGAACACTTAAAAACTGACCTGGAAGAGTGCTGTAGTGATATGGAAAGGGTATATTTTAGTCTGAGCTGGCTGATTCATCTATGTAGGATGGTTGTGGCTACATTTATTTTATGGCTGTCTACATTAATAGGTTTGCAGCTAAAGGGGAAAATAAGTTTCTTGAGTGTACAGCTTTAGAAAGAATGATTTGGGACTCATTAAACAGCTTGCTAATCTAGAAATCTCCAATCATGGGTTGGAGATTTGGATACTGAATGCAAGCAGAGAATAAGAATTGGCACTTTTTTAAGTTTTACAGTAAAACTTGCATCAGATAATTGAGTTAAATAATAAAAAAGGTAACATTTGTTAGATGATCTTTACAAAAGTGACCTGGAAACCCTCGAGGTTATAATCAAAAGGCTTGGTTCCCGGGGGGTCTATTTTTATAGTATTTTCATCAGAATTTTTTTTTGTTAATTATATTTATGAATGTGATCTTCAACTTCATTTTCATCAGTAAACATATTCTTTGTCCAGTAAACATATTCTTTGTCCAAGTATTGGGGAAATTTATTTTTTTTATTTTAAAGATTTATTTATTTATTTATACAAGCACTGTGTACAGTCAGAAGCGCGGGAGGGTGAGATAATTCACCAGAGCCAGAGCGGGGAGCATAACAGGTAGACAGATGAAGTACACTGCTGAGGGGAGCAGCGGGAGCAGCAGGAGAGGTCTGCACACCATGTGGGACCCTCGCCGGCAGCCGGGGATCGAACCGGCACTGCAGAGGCTGCGGGCAGCTTTGCAGTCCAGTGCTCAACCCTTGTGCCACCGGAGAGGTCCTGGGGAAATTTATGATGCAAGTTTCAAATGAAGTTTTCATTACTCAAAGGATAAGTCCATCACTTAGAGAAATAAGACACACTTAAACAAATTTTTCCACTCTGACCACTGGTTATTAGTACAAGAGGAATTTACTAGAGGCAGATTATGTGGTGCTAGAGGAAAGGCCTTATGCTTTGCTGCTTATCATAGAAATTGGGAAGAAAAAACAGCCAAGGTGAGTTTGATTCCCCCACTCCCAGTTCCTTCATCCACTATAAACACAAAGTTCCATTGGAAACATCATGACTTATGATCCTTCTTAGACCTTTGCTCTGGCTTGCAGAGGGTCTTAAGTAACATTGGCAGATCTGAACTATCATCTGCAGGACAGTCTAGTCAAGGACATTCTCATTACTATTACTTAGATGTGCAGCCTAAAAGGATAGGCTTCTCCACATTCAGTATCAGCAATGCCAGAAGAAGCTCCATAGCAATCAGCACCCTTGAAATGGAAGGGATACAAGATTTGACTTTGGAGTTCAAAGAACACTACTACATGGAGGAAATATCCTCTACCTTATAAGAAGATGAAAGAAAGTAAGCGAGATTCTTGAGCCTGGAAATGACACTGTAATCTGCTGTTAATCTCACCTGAGTCAAAAAAAATTCCAGTAAAACTGCTGATTTCCCTAGCCCTCCCTCATAGCCCCTAAATCCTAACTCTGCTTCTCCCTTTCAATCTCTTTCTCTCTCTCCCCACTTTGATGACAATAACAATAAAGCAATTCCTGAAATGCCAACTGACTGTAGGACCATGCTGGTGGAATATCAGCTGTCAACTCCAGAAGTCCCAAGCAGTGAGCGCCATATTTCCTTTAATGGAGATAGAAGGGAGGCATTTCACTTACATAGTAATTGGAAGTTTTTTTTTTCCCCCATCACTAGATTTTCAGGGAATTGGCTCATTAGACAGCATGGTGGACAAAATCAATTAACATCTTCCAAAACAAAGCCTGCCTTATCTATTTTGTATGCAAACATGGCAAGAGTCAAGCTGAGACCCTATTAAAACCTTGCTCCTTTAGGTAACAGCTCTCAAGATGAGAATGAATAAATTCTTGACTATTAGTCTGCAATATATTTTTATTCTGTTTTCACTGAGAATAGCTATATTGAGGGGATTAAGTGGCTACCTGAAAGCTGCATGAGGAACATAGAAGAGATCGGCAAAAACATTCCTTAATTCACAGTTCAGGTTACCTAGATTTAGGGATATATCCAGAAACAACCTTTTAAATTGGCAAAACCTATCTTATGGCATGGCAAACATCTAGAGGCAAGATTCTGTTGTATAAAGTTATCCCATCTTTATCATGTGAAACTCCTTTCTTATTTCTTGAACCCAGGCCCCTTAGGTGGATTTAAACTTCCAGATTGTTACATTACAGCTATGTAAACTATCCATACATATATTATTAAATTTGGTCTTTTCCTTCTATTAATCTTGGTCATTTCTTTCTGTTAATCTTGTTCATTCAGCCTACAGGGTAAGGGTTTATTTCCCCTGTGCCCCGACAATATTTTCCTGACAGCCACCGATATTCAAGATTGGACATGATATTACCTCTTCAAGGAAAGCTTCTGTGGCTCATTAGGACATATTAGTCAGTTTTTAGAAAGCTCTCCACAATATAAAGGAAAATAGAAGCCAATCTTTTATAGCTATCCAAAATATACTCAAGTATAAAGTGTATAGACAAAGAATATTTAACATGTAAGAGCACTGAGGGTATTGAAGAAATTGCTAGGTAACTACTTTAGTCAATCACAACATGACTACTAAAACAATGACAAAGCAGCTGGAGGTGCCAGGGACTACAGTCCCTGAAGAAGCAGCACTAGAGCTAATGCAATGGAGAACACATAGAGGTCAGAATGAAAATGAAATATGCTCTGATAATACAGAAATGCTACAACTAAAAATAGTTGGGAAAGGGAATCAGGTGGGAAGTAGAGCAAATTCTATGATTACCAGGAGTCAAAGAATAACATATAAAGACATCAATTTAATTAATGGAAATGTATGCACTTTTTTCTCTATATTAAACACTAAGATGATGATTCATTTCTCATAGTAGGGACCTGATGCATATTCATGAAAGCGATGTTTCCTAATATTTTTCAAATGTTGTTTCTAAAAGGAAATTATATATTTGCAAGGAATGAGATAAGCAGTAAGACTATTCGCGCCCAAAGGCTTATCTAACTGACCAAAGAGTTGTGGCATACCAGATGAGAAGCTCTGATTAAAAAAATGTGGAACACTGAAATATTATATAATGCGACAGTTATAAAAATAAACACTCCCTTAGACAGCGCGCACACACACACGCATATTGAGTATTGCTTATCAAGGGTGATTTGGCAATATCTAGTGAAGTTACAAACACATATATTCCCCCAACCTAACACTTCTACTGTTGAGAATGCATCCAACAGATACACTCAAACATGCTTAAAAATGAAGTAATTATATGGTTATTTGCAACATTATTTGTAATAACAAATAGCAGAGGAATGATTAAATAAATATGGTAGGTTCACACAATGAAATATGTAACTATATACAAGAATGAAGATGCTCACAATGCATTGATATGGAAAGGTAGCTGATAGATATTAATGAGGGAAAAATACAGGCAGTATGGAGGATGTATTGTCAATGAGACACAATGAGAATACATATTTGTATTTTCTTTCTTGTTATCACCTCCTTGCTGTTCTCTATTCAAAAATTTAATGAGCAAATTGAGCTAAAATCTAAAAATCTCTCATCAAAATACCTGAGAATTAATATAAAAATGCAACATCTCCCAAGATGCAATCACATCTGTTCAAAGAGTTTCTCACACCTTACAGTTCTCTAAACACACCTCTTAGTCAAGCAGGCAGTAGCAATTGGATTTTTAAATCGTATTTACAAACTCTTGTGAGTGGAGAGCACCTCAGTCCAGTAACTGCTTTCAATCTGCCCAGGGCAGTGATTGAGGTCGCCTGGAAAACAGGCACCATTCACTTGGCTGCTAGCTGGAGGCCCTCTGACCCCAGTGGCTTATTGCCATGTGCTCTAACTCTAGTACTCTGGTTGCCTCTGCGCCATTTGGGGCAGACCAGCTGGCTCAGCCTCCACATGGAAATCAACCTTCATTAGATTGAGCACTAATGACTTAATTGATCTGCAAAGACCTAAGCTTTGTAGCGCCCTAGAGGAAAGGAACCAGAAGCCTGGCTCATTGGAGTTCTGAGATGTCTGTAAATTCAAATAAGTGTCTCTTCCTCTAGGGGCAGTTTAGCTTGAAAGGTCACAGTCTACAAAGCACTTTCCCTGTAGGTTGTCTTTTACTCTTAGCCAAGTTTTCCTTTGCCCAAATGTGTATTTTGAGTTTGTCCCCTTGATTTAAACACACAAATCCTCAAGAAGGGAAAGCAGCCTCTTCAGAGAGCATATGTATTCTATGCCAGGTTAAACAATGCCACCCACATCCTGACATCATTTTCCCAGTGATTCAATGCAGTAGTGCTCACTTATCTGTCAAAGTGTCAGTTCCCATAATAGAAAAAGAACCCTTAATTTTCTATACCAGGAATACCTGCAGGTACTCAATAAGAGAAAAAAAAATTAGATTCTTATTATATAGAGGTTTAATTCTGTAAAGTAGAACAAAGAAATCCCAAAAGAGGAAGGGGAATGAGAAGAAGAGGAGGAAGAGATGGAAGGGAGGAGGTTTGGGAGGAGCAGGGAAGGGGGAAGTGGAAGAGAAACAGGATGGATTGACTCAGTAGTATGCACACAGAAAAACCCGCATGTTTTATCGGGTCTGTGCAGGCACCCTGATGTACCATCTTCCTTGAATGAAACTGCCGTTGCTCCAGCTCCTGGGAATGATATCAGCAGATGGTCTGGAGCTGTCAGTCTTTGAGCATTAGTCTCAGTTGCAGTAACCCTTCCTGCCCAAGGTCAACCATGTAGGAACAAGAAGTATGGTCTTCTGAGCCCAATTTGGGACAAGTTCAAAGGGTTATTCTAGCTCTACAGTTTCTTTTTTAAAAAATATTTATTTATTTATGCATACAAGAACTGGGGTACAGGTCAGAGGTACAGGAGGTGAGAGGATTCACCAGAGACAGAGTGGGGAACAGAATGGGCGGATCTACTGAAATACACTGCTGAGGGGAGCAGTGGGTAAAGCAGGAGAGGTCTGCTGCACCATGTGGGTCACAGCTTCCTGGCCAGTGATTGAACTCATGCTGCAGTGGTTGCAGATTGCTTCATAGTGCTGAGAATTAATCCCTTGCGACACCAGCTCTACAGTTTCTTGTGAGGTCAGCTGGGGCTGCTGTTGTACCTTAGGCAGTTCACCTTCCTCTGTCCTATCCACTTCCTTCCTCTCTTCCACAGTTGTTGAGTGTTGAGCATAAGGATCCTGCTCAGACACATCCTGAGAGTGTCAGACACAAAGCCTAAGAGTCCAACCTGTAATATATGGAAAAATAGATGCCCAGGGTTTTACGTGTAATATATCGCAACTTTCAGCATGCTCTGCCTTACACGTTATCCTTACTCTCTCTTTGTAAATAAGGAAACAAAGACCAAGGAGTTAAATATCCTAGCATCAACAATGGTTCAGCTGTAGAACTAAGAATTAAATCTGTGAAGAAGTGACTGAATAGAACCTACTTTTTGCACTACCGCACAATGCTCCCACACAGAATCCATGAGCAAAAGTACTTGCCAAAGACAGTCACTTGACTTTTACCTACAAGGCATAACCTCTCTTCTGTTCTTCATTAAGAAGAACCCACATTACATAAAGATTCTATTACACTAGGTCTCCTACAATTACCTTACCAGGTAAGCCATGGTCCTATTTTCAGCACCCAAGCTGAACACAAAACCCAACTGTTCAACTTGAAAATTTTGATACAAGTATCAAGCTCCAATTCTTTAAAATCAGAAATGGGGCCTCCCCGCTGGTGCAGCGGTTGAGCGCTGGGTTGTGAAGCTGCCCGCAGCCTCTGCGGCGCCGGTTCGATCCCCGGCTGCTCCCCAGCCACCGGAGGAGGGTCCCACATGGCGCGCAGACCTCTCCTGCCGCCCGCTGCTCCCCTCAGCAGTGTACCTCGGTCCTTCTGCCTGCTCTGCTCCCCGCTCTGGCTCTGGTGAATTCTCTCACCCTCCCGCGCTTCTGACTGTACCCAGTGCTTGTATAAATAAATAAATAAATAAAATTAATCTTAAAAATATATATAAAAAAAAAACATTAAAAAAAACAATAATATCAGAAATGACCAGCAGCTTCCAACATTGTGCAACTGTCTGCATATAAGAATTCATTTAGGCTTGAAGGGTTACTATTGCAAAGAAACTGGTAGAGATGTTCTAAATATTCATTTTCTGATGGACTATAGTTCACCATCAGATGATAATGGGAGAAGGAAAGCAGAGAAAAATAATACCTTTGTAGCCCGATATTGAGCAAAAGGATAAGCAGAAACCATTCTACTTTTATCCATGAGTCGCTAGGACAGTGAAATTTTAGAATATTTTAGAAAGAGGCTTAAATTTTAGGCTACTATCTACTTTAAAGTGCTGTTTTGTTTCTCCACTTCCCAAAAAAATGGGATTAAATTAAATTGTTGGTGAAAGAGGACAAGTATTTAAACATTAGAATGAGGAATGTTGGGGGGGGAGAATAAATTATGATGACAATGATAATAATAACAACAATAATAATATAATTACATATCCTATATACACATATATTCTTCCCATCTTTCCTTCTTTCCCTCTCTCCCTCTCTCCCTCACAACTTTCCTTTGCTCTCTCTGTTCCCCCTTCATTTAATCATTGCTGATTCAGTCCTATGAAATGCATTGTTTAGAAACAGTTTCCCTGATGTGACATATTCCACATTTGTGTTGTATTTTCATACATTATTTTGCTCTGTCACTTTATGCATGTGTATAAAGTCCCTTGGAATGTAAATATTAATTTATTGGCATACCGATGATGTTTTATATTGCCAGACAGCATTAAATTTAAGAAAGTTCCTAGGTGCCACAAACCGGACATTTTTCTCATAAGCAAATGAGTGACTAAAAGGTCACATTTGTGGAGTTTGCACCCACAGTCCATGATTTGGTTGCAAGAATGTGATCAGCAGAGCCATTAGTGCCACAGTAGCCTCTGTCTTTGCACATTTGCAAATTACAGATTCACATCCTTGCTCTGATTAGCTCCTGAAGTGCTGAACAAGAACTTGTAATTATGCACTGCAGTCCACTCTCTGACAGACTGACATTACAATTTGTATCTAAGCCCATATAGCTACAGAATGTAAAAAAGTACTATTGAATGAAATTAGTTCATTTGGATCCACTTGTATTAATGGAATGTGTCATTTATATTGCAGAATTGGTTTTGTCTTTTATTCATTGCTGTGATCAGCTTCCAGTGCTAAGGAAAGATTATTCTCTAAGTGAACCCGAGTGAACAATCACTCTCCCTTGGAGCTTGTGGGAAAGGGTGGTTCAGTGGGTGGTGAAATGTCCTTGGAGTCAGAAAATCTGCTCTATTGTCCTGAAAGCACCAATCCTTTTGATAATACAGGAGAACTTCTCATACCTTGATACATGAAACAAAAAATAGCTGAAGCAACCATTCTATTACCCATCACTGCAAGAATCAAGAAACACATCAGAATACAGGGAAAATTGCAAAAGAGAAGTTTGCTATTTTTTTTTTAACATTTAAGGAAAAAATGTAGTAGATGAATCACAGATGATTCCCTGACTTTCCATCTGCATACACCATTCTTAGGTGGTTATACCTCAGGTTAACAAGAGAGTTCAGGCCTGGTAAACTTTTTTTTTTTTTTCTGTAATATTTTGACCTCATCTTATCCTAGTAATTCACCTGAAAATTCTTATGTGTCAGATTTCTTCCTCCTTTTGCTAGGACTTTTAACGTTCTGTTATGTTTCATTAGATAATAATAGACTTATATGTTAATTTCTCCCATCACTTTCAGGAAATAGAGAGATGCCGTGCCATACAGAACAGAAGAGACAGATATAATTTCTGATCTGTGGGAGCTCCCATCCTGAAGAACAAGGAGGTGAAACACATGGAGGTGTAGGGGGTTGGGGAAGCACTGAAGAATTACCGGTCTAGAAGAACTCAATACAAAGATCTGCCCCAATACAAAGATTAAGGGAACCCAATGCTCAGAGTGAGAGAGGTGGATACCAACTAGTAAGATAAATACCTAATAGGAAGAAAACCTAGCCTAACCAGATCTACATGTTAAGTTCTCTTCTGGAAACCCAACAAGCCTGGTGGTAAGGTGTGAAGTCTGGAAGTGCAATGATTTAAAGCATGTAGAACACAAGGGGAAAACAACCCAGAGATTCAAGTGGGCAAAGGAGTTAATCTCACTCTGTGTCCTTTCCTTGGCCCTCCTGTGTGCACAGAGCTAGTGTCGATCCCTCTGTGTGGGAGGAAAGTTTCTGGGCTGCTGTTTCTGCTTCTGGCAGCTGTTCCAGCACTATTTCCCTTGGAGACATGCTGGTGAGCTCCAGCTTCAATTCAGATCTCACATCACTCATCTGCAGAGTTTATTCACTTGCTGTGTTTCAAGTGGGACTGACCAATCTGCCAAAGAAGGTAAAGCAATCAGAGGACCCTCTCTGAAGTTGAACTGGCTTTGTATTTTGTTTGCTTCTCTGTCTTTCTATTCCTTTTCTGCTCTTTCTTTTTAACAGGGTGATTAAGAATCTTTCCAGGGGACCTCCTTGGTGGCCTATAGGTTAAGTCTCAGCACTTTCACTGCTATAACCTGAGTTTGATCCCCGGCCAGGGTGCTAACGCACATGCGGCACAGCAGATCTCTCCTGTCTCGCCTGTTGCTTGCCTTAGCAGTGCATTTCAGTAATACACCTGTCTGCTCCCCACTCTGTCTCTGGTGAATGCTCTTACCCTATGCACCTCTGGCATACACCCCAGTCCTTCTACACATACACACACACACACACACACACATCTTTCCAGGACTTAGATTCAAAAACCCTTAAGTTGTTAACATTGTTTAGTGACCAACTCAAGATTGAGCAAATCAGATATTAGATATTAGAGTGGGTTTCTTGCTCAACAGCTGGGGTCTCACCAGGAGTGGATCATGTGACAGAAATGCAGTGTTCTCCCTGCTTGATTGAAAGTTATTTTTAATTACTCTCAGCCTCCTCCCCATACCAGGCAGCCTTGAGATACAACAAAGCTGCAACAGCTCTTATTTCCCAAAAGGCCTCAGGGATATATTGGCAGGAAATTGTTCAGCAGTATCCCCCATAGAGTAATGGCAGGATGCTTTCAGCCATACACACATCTAAGCAACAGACTCAGAGTATTCCAAATATGGAAGTGTCTCTCAAAGTCATCCTCCATTTAGGTAGTTTTAATAGGTCAAAAAAGTCATCTTGTTTGTTTTCAGTCCAGTGACTAGCTTCTGGTCAGGTCTGTTGTCTTCTCTGACTTTTAGTTTCTTGTACTGTTTGAAAGGGCCACTTTTCTTCACCACTGCAGGAGTCCTGCAATGTTCTAGGAATGGACAAGTTATTGCCTTCCTGTAACCTTTTCTGGTAAATCTTCATGGATGAGTTTGAGTCCTTATGATGTCCTTTTCACAGATGCTTTTCATGAGCCTGTCCACTCCCCTGAGTGCAGCTACTCCAAAATGTATGCATGCCTTCCTAATATCTCCCATAACTGCCCATTTCCAAAGCCTATAGTGTAGCACCACATGATTTTCCAGTATTGCCTCAAATTCTACTAATCTCAACTATCCCTAAGTGGACCTCCTTTCTCAAGAGACCATTCTGACAGAGGTAATATGTTTAACTCTGATTCCCATAGACTGGGATCATCTTTAGCAAATGGAAAGGCCTTGATTTAACCTCACATGTTCCCTGTTGGCACATGTTTTGCTCTTGTCTGTGTAGTAGAGTCCCCTGTGGGCTGTGCTGTGCATAATCATCCCCATATCTCTGAGTACCACCTACTCAAGAGCAAGCATAGACTATTTCAGACCTACCCCAGAATCCTAAGCTAATGGTATAGGAAGGATTTATTTTTCTTTTCTTTATGGAAGGTATTGTTTTTCTATTTTGTTTTCCAAAGCCTTCAGTTCATTGATTGAGTAGGAGAGAGACTCAATCTTCGTTCTAAGTTTGATTTTGGACCATCCCTTCAGAGAAGGAATTCCATTCTGTGAAAATTTAATCAAGCAAATAATGACTCTAATGGTCAGAAAACTGAGTTGGGAATAAATCTGCACTCTTCTCTTTGAATCCCTTTTGGGCAAAATGACAAATCATGTGTTTTATGAAAAATGGGTTATATTTTATAAAGGAAGTGGTAGACTTCAGCTCTAAGAAAATAACCAGAGAACCATAGTCTCTGGAAATCATAAAATGCTGAAAAATAGAAACACAACAATGATAAACACAATATCCATAATTTCTTGGAGGCACATCAGGTGTGAAGACTAGTGCTAGATATTTCTTAGACATTATTTTTACGAGATGCTGAATTAGGTCTTATTAAGTCTCAGTCAACAGATGAAGAAACTGGACTGTAGAGAACTCTAGTGGTTTGTTCATGAAGCTTTTCAGTGGCAGAGCCCAAAATAGAGCCCAAAATAGAGCCCAAGTCCATTTCAATTTGAGCCAGGGCTCTTAACTACTCCCTAAGATTAGCTGATGACAAAGTATTGCTCACTCCAATTGATGATAAAGAATACAGTATAAAGAAGTTTCTGAATAGGAATCAAGGTGAATGTACATGGGCTTTGAGATTTCAGCAGAATATCAGCATCACACATCTTGAAAAGGAGAGCTGTGGTTAATTTTCTACTCTATATAGTTCTATTTGCTTGCCTTGTTTAGGGAATGGAGACCAGGATGTAATAGCCGCATTGGGAGTAGCAGCTCTTAACCCTCAAACAAAGCCTGTTTACAAATCCTGTGATGCAAAGCACCCCTGAGGCACATGTGGACTTAGGTGAAAGGAGTCAGTTAAGATAACTGAAGTGGCAGGCACTGAAGAGCTAGATACCAAGTGGTCTGAGAATAGTTCAGAATCTCAATCTTTCTATTTTATCCCCTCCTTCTCCAGCTCCTTCTCTTCCTCTTCCTGGTTATTTTATTATTTATAACAGAACATGTATTTGTAGTCAGCAAAACAGTTTGTCTCCATTTGCAAGACTTTTACAGGGGGATCTACTTCCCAATTTATTAAGTTGATTGTCATTCTGCTGCTCCAAAGGGATTGAAAAATTCATTCATTCCTAACAAACAATTGCTTGTTTATCTGTTTGACCTTTTTTTTGGAATTAATTTTAGAGGCACAGATGTTGCTAAATAGTAGTTCTGTGTGTCTTTTACTGGACAAAGAGAAATAAGTCATCTGAAACTTAAAGAGAGATGAGCTGATCCAGGGACAAATGCTTGATAAAAGCCACTGGTTCCATGGAAGTCTCTATTCCCTCCCTGAAGCTCAGTGTCATCTCCCCCCGCCGACCCCAGGTTATCTTTGGTAGTAAAAGTCCAGGAGTATAAGGATGATTATCCTTTTATTTTTAGCTGTTCACAGAACCAGAAAATATCTTCAGAATTTGGTTTTCCTTTTTAGAAATGCACTCTATTAGAACCTTTATATCTCTCAGTTTGATGCCCTGAAACTTCACATTTGTGGAACTTTATCATGGACAACCTGGAAGAATTAACCATATAAAGTCCCTATTGGAGTTTCAAAAAATAGGAAGGACTAGTGAGAAAAGAGACTTTTTCTACAGTTGATGTATAAATAAGCAGCCCAGAGTTGCTCAGGCTTTCTCCGGTCAAGAGATATTGTTGTTAGAAGTTTGGAAATGGAAAAGTGATTGATGATCCGCCATAGCAAATTAATCATGTTGACTGAAGTTTCATTCCTTCAGACTGCTAGAGGATGCAGCCTGGTAGGATGCTCTGGACTCCACCCCCACCTCCACAACACTTTTATCACAACTCCCAGCATGCCTGGAACCTGACTTCTGGAATGGGGGAATGCTGGGAAGAGGGAGGGAACTACCAGCTATATATATATATATATATATATATATATATATATATATATATACACACACATATGTGTGTATTTAATTTATGTGGGAGCAATTAACATATTAACATTTGGGGGGCCTATTTGTTACAGCATAAGTAGTGTTCTACTACTTCCTTTTAATGTGATCTGATATTTCAAAGTGAATTAAATATAATGAATGCAAAGGAATGAAAGTGGTGATAATTTGACTTCACATTTTTCAAATGCCAAAGATACAGATATAGGGAAAGAGGGAAGGAAATTGGGTTTTATGCCTTTTAGAATTCCTGACTTGTAAACAGAATAAACCATCATTTTCGATTTGAAATTCTCTCTATTTTGTCATGAAACACCCTAAATGCATAACAGTTTTTTTTTTAACTCCATTTTATAGATCAAGGAGGTTCAGTGATTTGTGGGCACTAAGGAAAACGCACAATGTCACGGATGAAAAATTCCAGTGTCTAAAACCCTACCTAGATTTATATGAAGTGAAGATGTAATGATTCAGGCATTGGAATAATCCTGGTAGCCTTTTTTGAAAGAGATAAATTCATAACCTGGTTTGTAGCAAAGAAAAATATATGATAAGTATAAGTCAACCAAGGATTCTCTTTGGATTGTGAATGAATGAACCCAGGTCATTCAGAGAATAACGAACTGTCTGGCTTAGCTGGATGCAATGGATCACTTGAGGAATAAGGATTGTAGAAATGAAAGCGGCAACTTTCCTTAAGTGCTTATAGTAGAGCTTTTTGTCTTCATTTAATAATGAAGTCAATTCAGAATCTCTCCAAAGTGGTAATACAGTAGAAATGTGGCATGAAACAATAGATTTGGTTACCTGGCCATGGAGTGCATTATAGTAGGAATGTAGAGAAGATACATATTCCAGGAAGCTATCACAGAATTCCAAAATTGAGATGAAAAGACAGCAAATTAGAATGGTAGATATGAAAAGGAATGGAATTAGAGAAAATACATACTAGAAGAGAGCATTGTACTAGAGAAAAAATATTCGGTTTTTAAATTGAATTAAAAACAGGGAAAAGGGGAGCAAAACAGAACACAGTCACTTTGAGAAGATTCAAATGCTGAGGAGTAGGTGGATTAATTGATTTATCACTCTTAAGCCATGCTGATGAGTGTGTCCTAAGTTTCAGGCAATCTGTGAGGCAATGGGGATTCAGAGAGGAATAAAACTTTGTTTACCCCTTGAATCTCTCCCAGTTGAGCAAGTTAGAGTGACAGGAAGCTGTCACAGGGATATCAGCAATGCACCCAGAGAGAACAGAAGGCAGACATCTGACTTTGCTCATGGGCATCTTGGAAGACATATCGAAGCAGATGACATTTCTATTAGGATGTAAAGAGATAGTTTGAATTTTACAGAAAAAGGATAAAGAGAAGAGCATTCCTGGTCAAGGGACAGCATGTGCAGAGGTAGAGAGATATGAAAGAGCTTAGTTGACTCTCCTGATAACAATTTTACTTGTGTGTAGAGGTTAGAATGGGGAAGGGAGAATGGAGAGAAAGAAGTCCAAAGGGTTGAATTTGCATCTAGAAAAATTTGTTGCATGTTGAGATTTCAGGATTTGTTTCCAAATGGTGTTAATTACATGAAAACTAGGATCTATTGCCGTTGGAAACGTATATCCCTGTCATTTACATTCAAAAACAGATACAACTAAGGAGAAAAATTGAACTGCATTTAAAAATACACAGAAAAAATCATAAAGGGTGTGATAAGCAATCATAAAATATTACAAAATGTATTTATGCATTATCAAGTTAACTCACTCAAATTCTGAATAGATATAGTTACAAATAAGAAAACTTAAACAAATGGTACAGCAACCAATATCCCCCAATGTCATGTCACTTGGATAGGCAAGCTTTTTTTTTTTAAATTGGGAAAATATGACAGTATCAATTTTGTTCAAAGGGGAACATGAGATCTGATATAGTGCTTATGAGAATAAAAATTATCTATCCTAACTATCATTCTTTTATTTATTTTGCAATTATTCTCATTGCAGCAATATATCTTAATACATTGTACATGAATTAGGAGCACAGTGCATACCTTTAGATGTATGTTATCATAACAGGTCCGTACCAAAGCATCAATAATCTTCCACCATAGTCCACTGGGTCTTCTCCCTCCTTTGATGCCTGCCTGTACCTTCCCCCTATTGTAATCTCATATCAATAGACAGATTGCTCCAGTTTGTTTTTGGATTGGTTTTGTCTGTTGTTGTTGTTGTTGTTTTTTGTTTCACTTATGAGTGAAATAATCTGATATTTTTCATCCTTCTTCTGATTCATTTTACCTAGCATAACCCCCTCCAATTTCATCTATGTTGCTGCAAATAGCAAAATTTTATATTTTTGACAATTGAATAGTATTCTATGATGTACACATACCACATCTTCTTAATCCACGTATCTGTTGTAAGTATTTAATCGCTTCCATAACTGGACTATTTTTAATAGTGCTGCAATGAACACAGCCATGAATATATCCCTTCAAATTAGTGGTTTACACTACTTGGGTAGATACCTTAGAACTATTACAGATTCTGAGAACTCTATATCAGAGTATCAATGTCTTCTTAAAATCAGAATAGGCTCAAAAAAGATGAAGTAAGCTTGACTCTGAGTGTCTTCCCCCTATTAGAAAGCAGAGGTCAGCATGCATGATATCATCGCTTAAGCAGTGATGTTTCCTTTCAGTCATAGCAGAAAATATTGGCCATTTCAGCTTAGTTTTTTAAAGAGGGTTTAAAAAGATAGGATAACTCCAAATAGCTTATTTTCTATTGTTCTTTTACTTCTAAAGTGTAAATTACTTGGGTTGACCAAGCCCACTTGGAGTTAGTCAATGGGTACCATTCATTGAATATTCAAGAACCCTGCCCTATAGTGAATGAAAAAGGACAGAAGCATTTTGCCTTTGGAGCTCTCTTTTCTCAGAAGCCCCAAATACTAGAATCAGATTTGTATTTGAAGATCTAGTGTTTTTTACTATCTAGTGTTTTTTACTTTTACAACTTCTTTCCAAGTATCACAATAGTTTGACTAAACACATTCTGAATGCAATTTCCATATACCAGCCAGATAAAAGAATGGGGGAAACTCTGCATCCTATCTTCCTGGTCTGTCCTGCCTCTTCCATCTCCACCTCTATTATCAAGGTCCTACCAGGCACTTCCACTGGAGCCTGAGTCTCAGACAACACAAATTTTAAAGACAGTTATTAAGTAAATGCTTTTTTCTAAAGAGGAAACTATGTTCACACAGGAAGCTTGTAGAAATCAGGAAGTAGAGTCATAGAGACAATATTGGGAGAGAAATCAGGAGAGTTAGTCCAAATCTTCATATAATTAACCGCTTAATTTTGACAAATCCTCCATTGCCCTCTGTTCTTGTATTTTTATAGTTATCAGTTTGCAGTGATGACCCCCAATGACTTTTGCAGTTGTAATACTTTAGAAGTCTGTTACTTTTTCTAACCCTCAGCATTTATCAAAGTGAACTTTACAACATGAGACATGCAGACGCTTTGGATGGAATATTGGCTGAGCTTAGTTGATAAGGCAGCTCGTTGACAAATGTCATGAGGTAAAAATATGTTGTCATAATATTGACAAAGTAAGGGAGGTACTGGTGCTCTCATTCATTTAGCTTAATAATAGAAACAGAATGTGATTTCCATTACAGAATACCCTACGTGAATATTCTCTCTAATAGTATAAGCAGTGGGTATTAGGAGTTATTGTGAGAATTTGAATCTATGTTTAATCAAATAAAGAAACCTGGATATTACTCCCAATACAGAAAGCACCAGAGGGACACATAAACAACTCATTGAATACTATTAATACCAGATTTGTTGGAATTTTTGCCTAATAACCAGGTCACCTAGAATACTTGTTAAACCTACAATTCCCTAGCCCTGTTGACACCTCTGATTCCGTGGATCTGTGGCCTATTTTGATCTAGTGTCACAGTTGATTGTGGTAATCACGCAAATATGGGAAACACAGTGTTCATGGCAACTCTCTCTATGTTTTACTACTTATGAAAAAAGACAATATAAATCATGTGTCAATCATGCTGCTAATCAAAGCTTTACTGATTGCCAACAAGTACAGGAAAATTGCCAATGGCTTTGTCTAAGTATATTAAGAGAAGTTCCCTTTGTCACTGAAACTCACATGTAGTACACATTTAGTCTTAAGAAACATGTATTTTTAATATCTTCTCTGCTATTTGACTGCATATGATTGACCTTACTGCAACCTACAGAGGAGGAAGATTTAGAAGCAAACCAGTATGACAAGGAAATGGCCCAATTATGTTGAGCCTTGATGTTCTCTTAGCAAAGCAAATGCAGGCAGCATGCTAAAACACCAAGGGGAGTGGGAGGCACTGGGAGACTGTCGCTAGATGAGAAAGATGAAAGGACAGCAATTATCCTAATCATCTACAGAGAGGGTGCAATAATGCTTCCCATAATTGCCGAGTGATGCATGAAGTCAATGATTTTAACTGGCCTTTAAAAAACATTTTTTTTTTTTGGAATGGAAACTAATTTTGCTCTTAATCCCTTGGGCTAGTGAAAAACATTAATCACACCCCCATTAAACTGTAGCTAGCCCGGTCTGTTTCAGCATCCCTCATTCAAGATGAAGGAGAAGACCAGATTACAACAGACCCGTGTCCAGTTTCAAATGATATCTGTTTCATTTGGATGAATGATCATTAGTCTTTGTATTGATTCCTGTGTTTTTTTCTCCTTTTTCTCCAGGTCTAATATGTATTAAAACTCGCGTTTAAGAAAACGGACCATTAAAGAAATCCACCGCTGATAACTTGAAGATAAAAGCTTATAAACTAACTTACCAGTAAGAACAAACAGGAACATCTTTGAATTCTCAAAATAATGTACGGAAAAAATTTAGACATGTAACTGTGCCTAATAAAATACACTTTACATTGTATTAGTTATTTATTTGCCTTATTCATCCTCTAATACATGCACACAGAGACACTACCAGAACACCAAACACAGGAGTCCTGTAAAGAAAGTCCTCATTAAATCCCTGGTGAGAAGAAAATTATGAATGAATTAATAAATTGATAATGAATAAATCAGTGGCATTACCTTGTTATTAAGAGCAAAGCTTTCTTTTGGCATTCATGTTTTACATTAGGGAAAGTGATATAATAAGAGATAAAATCTCAGTGGTCATCATCTTTGATCTCTATGTACATGTCACAAAAACTTTTAACTCCTTCTTCCTTCATTCAGTGATGATTTATTAAGCTTCTATTATGATCCATGCACTCTTCTGAGTGCTGAGATTAGAGCAGTGATTTAGTCAGCTACATTCCCTTTCCTCAGGGTGACTGCATTCCAAGGCAAGGCAGATATTAAACATGTGAGCTAGGTAATTATAGACTATAATTGGAAATAATAAAGAGTCATGGGATACAGTAATTGGTGGGGAGAGAGAAGGGAGCTTTCTAAGTTAGGATGATCAAAAAGGTTAGTTTGAGGAGGTGATCCCCCAGCTGAGAGCTAAATGATGACAAAGAGCTGACCATGGTACTGAAGGGAGAAGACTCAGGCAAGAGGACGCCCCAAAACTGGAATATGTCAGGCATGCTTGAATAAGAGTTTGGAATATTGTGGCTGCAGAGGAGAGTAGCAGCTGATGAAAACTAGGTATCATATCCTGCAGGGTCTTCAAGGACATGGAAATACTTTTATTGGTAGTACAGAACGAATCCACATGAGGATTTCAATCAGAGAGGAAACATAGGCTGATTATATATATTTTTTTAAATAAATCACATTTGCTGCCTTGAGGAGGATAAAATGGCAGAAAGTGGTGGTATCATCCAAGAGTTGAAGCAAAAATACCAGTCAGAAAGTGTCTGCTGGGATTTGGGTGAGAGAAGGTCTAGGTGGCTACAGGTAGCTTTTACTAAATGGGAAGGAACAATGAGAAGTGGTTTGATTTGGGATATATTCTGGAGGCAATATAATAGAATCTCTCATCAAATAGACAAGAACATGAGGAAATGAAGGTATGAATCCTCCATTTGGGGGGCGTGTACCCCCAAATGGATATTGGATGTATTGAGTGGGTAGATATGTGATGTATTGAGTTTGGGATCATCATATAAAGAACAGAGAATGGAGAGTTATATTTTGGTTCTAATGCTTTTGAGCTGGCTAGTAGGTGTACCAGTAGAAGCTGATCATACAGACAGTTCTGTATGTGAATCTCCTGCTCAGGCAAGCAGTCAGGGTGGTAGTCTAAATCTAGAGTCAACATGAAAGAAGGGACCATTTTACTGACAAAGCTTTCCTAAGGGACCCTCAATAATACCACCTAACTATATGTAAAACTTCAATGTAAAACAATAACACAAAACAAACAGGTTTCTGAGATGAGTCAATGATTATTTCACTGTAGTCTATTTTTTTGTTTTTTGTTTTCTGATTATAAAGTAGTACAAAATCATTATAGAAAACTTGGTTGATGTGTTTTTTTAAAAAACATAAATTCAACATTAAAATATAACTATTTTTAACATTTTGGCATATTTTCTTTCTGTTATTTTCAGTTGTCAAACAAAGAAAAAAACTACATTGAACCCCCACATATCAGTCACTATTCCAGGCATTGGGATTTCAATGATAAACAACATAAAGAAAGTCACTGACCTCTTGGAATATATATTCCAGGGTGACAGATAACAAAACACCCTAGTAAGCATATGATATGTGAAATGATGTTAAAATATATGGAGAAATAAGGAAGTAAAGACAGATGGATGGGGGAAAAGAGCTGCAAAAACTGTATGGGTTAGGGAATTTCTCACTAATGAGGTCACATTTGACAGAAGTAAGAGAGGATTGCGTGAAGAGTCATGGAAGAATATCTGAGATAGATGTCTGGGTCAATGTGACAAGTATAAAGGTCCTGAGGTAGAAACAAACAAGACTGACCTGCTTGATGAATAGCAAACAACTCAGTAAGATCAAAGTAGAGTGAACATGGAAATTAGGATAATATTATGATCTGGTCTCATAACATCCAGCAACATGGGCTAACATGGTAAATTATATGTCTTCTTGACCCCTGAATATTCCACTTTAAACTAACAATTTTTTACAGTGAAGACTTCTCTGAACACTAAAATGGGTCTTAATAGCCCAAGTTTTAGTTCAGACTACCTAAGTATAAACCTTGGTCTGTCATGTACCACGGCATGACCTTGAATTATGTATGACCTTCTTTCTCACCTCTAATGTGCTCCCCCTTGGGATTATGGTGATAGTAGTTAAGTGAATTAATACAGACAGACTGTTTAGAATGGTGTCTGACACCTCACAAGAGTTCCACTAACATCAGCTGCTTTTATTATTGCCGGGTTATCATCATTAAAATTCCCTCTGCTTCACTGTAACACCCTGGGGGCTTAATCTAGTTTTGTACCACTAGGAACTAGCCCAGGACCTGGCATCAATTTGATGCTTAAAAATGTTAGTTGAACAAATCTGAATTCTACTTGGAGCCACATATTCAACCCAGTAAACAAATTTACTAACATAGTTTTAGCCCTAATTTTAACTCTCTCCAAAATCAACATTTGGATTAAGAAACACTGCTCATTAGGTCCATCAATCTAAACACAGTATAATTATAGCAAAGGCTGTTCCAGCCAGTGTTCTGTAATTGGAGCTTCCTATTCACTAGCACTTTCCCCAATTCCCACAATGATCACTGATGTTCATAATGACAGGCCTGAGGCAGTGCAAAATCCTCCCGAATAACCAAGAACGATTACACTCTGTTCTGTCTAGCTGAGGGCATTTCACTGTTTTCTTGCTCTTTGAAATTATGGAATCCCTGAGTATTATCCATGGGGAAATCTCTTCTCACAAGAGATCAGATTTCTGAGAGCACACCATCCTTTGATCAGATCAGATCATGGCTGGCTGTAATTGAAACTGGATGACCAAGCCCACCCTTGTTCATGTGTGCAAGATACATAATTAGGTCATAACCTGGTCTGTAATTTATCCATTTTTTCCTTCTTTTTTCTGCACAAGATTTGATAAATTAATCCATCAACAAATCCTCCTCCTACGTAGTGGAAATTATTTCAAGGTAACAAAACCCTAACTTATTGCTTTCCTTGAGTATTTTAAGTTTCAGTTTTACATTTAATCCCTTTCACTTGAATATTTGACTAATTGAAATATATGACACTTTTTAAAAAACTGAAGACTACTCTCAACACAAATCCCTGGGTTCATGATGCTTTGCACATAGCAATTTGATTTAGGGTAGGGATAGATAGCACTGTCATTGTAAAGTTCTTTATAAATTATCTTAATTATTAAAAATGCTATTATCTGAATAGAAAAAGCCTTAACTCTGAATTTCCAACTGTGCAATTTTGGATAATTTTCTTTTCTACTAGATGCTTCATTTTTCTCATCTGTTCAATGGCCTTAAAAATCAGTTCTACTTCATAGAATGAAAGGGTTAACCTTATCAGTAAAATGCTTAGAACTGTACCCAGTATATAATAAGTACTCAATGAATTCATATAAAGTGGCCCCTCAATTTACATTCTTTCCAAGAGTGCTGTGTTTATTGAGAGCTCCTTATATTTATTATGTAATTACAATTCTAGATTGCTAGAAGATGTAGCATTCTCTAAAATAAAATAAATAAAATAAAATAAAATAAAATAATAAAATAAAATAAATCTCCAGCGATCTCATTCTGCATTGAGATTCTGAATTCGTAACTGACTCAGTGTGGCATTCTTGCTCACAAGGGATAAGTGAAGTTAAGTGCTCATTCTGTTCCTTTTCAACACATTTCTCTTTGAAGTGAAGGTGGTGTGTCTTTTTATTTAGTTGGAGAAATCTCAGTTGCTTGGTAACAAAGGAGAAAATCCATGGCAAGCCAGGCCTTAGCAGCCCCAGAATACTCCACACTCCACTCCTCCATCCTCCAGAAGGCCCTTTGTGGCAGCCAGCAGATTCTCAAAAGCACTAGGCTCAAGGTGGTAGACACCACTTAAAGACATAGCAAGGCACAGCTTCTTCTGAACGTTCTTTATGTTAATGATTGAAACGAATACTGCCAACATGGAAATGAGTTAAGACTGACAGTTAACTCACCAAGTCCTCAAGTTCACCTTGTCCTCTTATCCCTGTTCCCTATGACTTATCAGAAGAAATGCCTAGAACATGTTTCTGTGAGGTTATAAGGTAGTATGATATGTATTGTTGTTGTTGTTTATTTCCCCCAGATAGCCTTGTCTCTTATACCCTCATTATTTAGTTGAGCAGAAAGACATATAGATGTGAACTATTCAAAGTTTATAACCAACAGAAACCACTTTCCTCAACACACACATCTTCTGCCGTTGTCAGGACCAGGCTGTGTGGGTGAGACCCCCCAACTCTTCCTGGTCTAGCCATCCCATCCCTCTTTTCATACAATTTCATTATCACTGCCCAGGTTTGCATTTGGCAAAGCCCTTTCTCATGACTTATCCCATCTGATCCTTAATGTTATTTCTTGAAAAGCAAGAGCAGGTATCTTCATCTCTGTCTTACAGACAACAAAAAATCTCCTCATCCAGAAAGTATGGAGTCAAGACACTAAACCAAGCATTTGGTGGCAGAATCCAGGGTTCCACCCTGCACTGATTTCCTCAATAACTTTCTGTGGGTCAATGATACCCATAAATAACATCTACCACTTGCCATGTGTTACTTAACTGTGTCATAAGTGCTTTTCAAACATATATTTATGTTAATCTTCTGTGACCTCCATTTTACAAATCCAGAAACTGAGGTACAGAGAGATTAAGTGACTTGTCTAATGTCATATAACTAGAGTGAGGATTTAAATCCAGTCAGTTTGGCCCCCAGTCTTTGTTCTCATCTACACAATGTCCTAATATGAATAAAAGCATAATTTGGTGAAGTTAGAAGAACACTTTTGTGCACTCGTGGATTTGAGTGTGAGACATATCACCAACATGTGACCACATCAACATATCTACAATTATGCATAATGACAAAATAATTAATGCACAAATTAGAATTAATAACTAAAGGAGTGACTGATGTTCAAGCTGAGTGGAGAAAGAATAGGCAGGAAGGATGGTATTGATCTAACAACTTTTTTTTTAGATAATTCTTTCACTTAAAAAGTATTTGAGAACTGTCACAGACTGGAGTAGACTAACAAGTCATGGAAACATAATGAAATGTGGTATCTTGGATTTGATCCTGGTACATGAAATGAACATTGTTGAAAAATTGGAAATGTCTGAGTAGAGTCTGCAGTTATAGTAATAGTCAAATGTTAATTTCTTAGTTTCAATAAAACGTATTGTGCTTGTGTAATATGTTAACATTGGCAGCAGATGGTGAGGGGTATAAAGGAATTCCATATACAATCTTAGCTACTTTCCTGCACATATAAAATCATTTCAAAATTAAAAAAAATTAAGAAATTACATGTAAGTGAGTTGCCATGCAGACTACATTTATAGACTGTCCCTCTCTCAAAGGACAATTTCAATACCTGATTTTTTGCTAAATATTTAATTCTTTCCTATCTACATCTTTCAGAGATAACCCATTTTGGCCCTTGTATATAAGATCCATCTTAACAATATTCTGTCATCTGGCTTCAGTAAAGAGATGACCTTGGAGGATGATCACACTTGATGAAATCACAATTCTCTTTTCCTTCCTGTTAACTCTACTGATATAGCCAGTTTTCAAGTTTCTGGGAAACCATTTGAAATTTTGACCAACCAGAAATAGTCTCTTCAGAGTTTGTGACCCTTAAATGTTGTCATTCTTCAGAGAAATAGGAGATTTTTGAAGATGGCAGAGTCTATTATGGAAGTGTGAATATCCATGTTATATTTCAGAGATAAAAATCTCTAGATGTTATAAAGAAAGGATTTTTTGGTTGTGTTTTACTTATCTATATCTGAAAGTAAACTATTTCAGGATAAAATATAATCAATTCTCAAAAAAAATAGTTAGGCATCAAGTAGCATTTCACATTACTTGTTAAGTTTGAAAATTACATTACACTTTTAGCACATGGACTCAACAGCATTTATTGAGCAACTATTGTGTATAAAAGGATAGACAGGGATATGACCCTATCTTATTGAGCTTGTAGTCTGGAAGAAGGAACTGGATAAAAAAGAAATTTATGACATATACACTGTCCCCATTATAAACAGCTTTTGTCATTCAATACAGAGTAGAAATTTTCTTTCTTAATGAATTCAGACCATGTGAAAATTTTTGAGTTAAATTCAATTGTGGAAAAAAAAACAATGCTAACATTGACCTTGGAACTTCAAGCTCTGTGATCATATACTCTGTCTATCCAAATTCCATGCCAGATTTCAAGAATGAAAAGACCCTTAGTTTACAA
Organism: Talpa europaea; assembly: GCF_964194135.1. Taxonomy (NCBI): domain Eukaryota; kingdom Metazoa; phylum Chordata; class Mammalia; order Eulipotyphla; family Talpidae; genus Talpa; species Talpa europaea. The sequence goes on from NC_140075.1 coordinate 108,719,819, forward strand.
CCTAACCCATTTTCCAATGTATACACATTATTGTTGAATGGAATAGCCACTTTTTACTATAAGAGATCATACTTGGAGTAAAATCCACATTCATTCATCCCATGATGGAGTGCATTTCAGGCATCATTTGTAAACTGCCTTAGCACAACTTCGATCCTTGTTTTCTTAACTATTTGATTTTTTTCTATCTACACAGCAATGCTGGAAGTCCTATCTCACTTGCCCAAATGTTTTTGGATGCTTGCCCGATATAAGATTTCAGCATGCATCTCTCAAGGAGACACTGTCACCATAGCAGCTCTGTCCACTTCTGTAGGCACTGTTCTGGGCTAAAGCCTTCTGTAAATCTCTAAATCCTTTCTCAATGTACAGCTTTCAAGCTTTCAGATTCTATTCTTTTGCCTTGAATTGTCTGTTGTACTCATTAATTACCTTGTTATGGAATAGAAAAAAAAGAAATCTCTCTCCATTTCCCTAAAGCCTTCACCCTTTCTTAAGATTCATGAAGAAAAGCAATTATCTTTTTGTATGGTATTGATCTGTCTGGACATTGCCTCCCAGTGGATCATCCATTTAGTTCTGGAATTTAAAAACACTCACAATGCCAACCTCTGTGTCACCACCTGAATTAATGTCCATTCCTCCTCTGCTGGCATCCACTAACAGTCAAGTTCACTATCACATTGAGCTGTCTCACAAAGGAAAGTAGTTTGGTCTCTGTGTTGCACATATTTTTGGCATTACTTCATTCAGTATAATTTATGATTCAAAGCACTGACAAGTCAACAAATCTCCGAAAGTGATTGTATGCCTTTTGGGAGAAAACATGTGAGATTAGTCAATAAAGTCTGGTAGAATTTACTAGATCACAGAACTTTCCACGTGATTGGTAAATATGTGTCAAGAGTATCTGGTCATTGGGCCTCCCCTGGTGGTGCAGCAGTTGAGCACTGGGCTGTAAAGCTGCCCGCAGCCTCTGCAGCACCAGTTCTATCCCTGGCCACTGGGGAGGGTCCCACATGGCGCGCAGACCTCTCCTGCCGCCCGCTGCTCCCCTCAGGAGTGTACTTCATCAGTCTGCCTCTTCTGCTCCCTGCTCTGGCTCTGGTGAATTCTCTCACCCTCCCGTGTTTCTGACTGTACCCAGTGCTTGTATAAATAAATAAATAAATCTTTTAAAAAAAGGACTATCTGGTCATTGAAAATCAGGCATAATCTTCTGAGACTTTACATAATTCACTATAACAATTGGAGTCTTTGAAAATTTCATTGGTAGGTATATTATAGAAAATGATACATTAGCGTTAATACTTATTTTATAAAATGATTTTGAAAAGAGCATTAGAGAAAATTTGTCAATTCATATTGACAAATTCAATTTTTTTCTTGACTTACTGATACTGATACATAAAATTTATATTAGGAGTAGTTTTTCTAGTTGACCAACTATTTTACTTAATATTAACATTAAGCTGTAATTTCAACTGATTCTTTTAGAGCGTGGCACAGAAGAGACATTAAGAGTTGAGAATTTTGGATATTCTTTCTGACTTGCCTAAGTCAGTTTAACAGCAAAAAAAAAGGTGATAACTTTCTTAGTTCTCTAATTCAATGCGTGTGCAAGAAATTTCAGAAATTCATCTATAAAAAGGCAGGAAGATACTCATTATTTGTCTGGGTCTTAGTTATTATGATCTATATTGACGGCTGTGTCTACAAGACAATTGATTGTCTCCTAAAATAGAGACATTCATAATTAAAATGATATAAAAAGGGTAAAATGTTGCAGAAGCAATCTTTAAACAGAATAAGAGTCCTCTTAGTGATCAAAGACTTTCTCTAATTGAATTTTCTATTTACATAGGAGAAAAATGATTACCTTGTCCAAATTACCCATTTTGTGGGAAATTTTGCCACTCACCTCTCAGGAAAATTGGCATTTGGATATTGATTCATGCTGCTCCCCACCCTTTTTTTAAAGATTTATTTATTTTTATACAAGAACCGGGGTACAGGCCAGATGTGCGGGAGGGTGAGAGGATTAACCAGAGACAGAGCGGGGAGCAGAACAGGCAGACTGAGGAAATACACTGCTGAGGGGAGCAGCGGGCAAGACAGGAGAGGTCTGCTTTGCCATGTGGGATTTTCGCTGGCCGGCAGGGATCGAACCCGCACTGCAGAGGCTGTGGACAGCTTCACGGTGTGGCGCTCAATTGCCTGAGCCACCAGGGAGGCCCTGCTCCCCACCTTTTTAAGTGAGAAAGGGCATTTAATTTTTTATATTTATTTTTATTAATTTATTATTATTATTATCATCATCATCATCATCATCTTACATCATTGTAGTCCCCAGAGTTCTCCTTCTACCTTATCACCTGTGAACCATCACCATATTCCCTTGTGTTCACCCCTCTCCTGTTTTGCACCACCCCCTCGCCCCCTCCCTTGAAAAGCCATTTCTTTACAGAGCATTTTAATGTTTCCTTGGGAAAAAATTTGAGGGTTCTGTTAGTGGTGTATAATTCTAAAAATATTCCAATGAAATTATGAATGGTTTCCCAGAGTTTTGTAACTGTCTTTCTCTCCTTTTTTTCAGTAAAGGTATCCACTCCGGCATGTGAGTAGAAAAACTGATAATACAATCTCTTGGTTTTATCTGATCACCTTCCACACTTGTGGCCACTATGACATGAGCCTGTGGGACAATGGCAAAGAACAGGGGCTGAGTGATTCAAGGAGAAGACAGTGTAAGCATTAGGAAACCCTGGGAAGGAGGAAGGACCTGGCCTTTGACTTGAGGCACATCTGGATTAAATCTTGTCTCAGATGTCTGCTAGGGCCAAGAAATTTGAATTTCTAACCCTGAAGTAGGAAATGAAGACAACGGTTCCTGCTTTGAGATAGGTGAAGGGATCACAGGGAAAAATAAAACAAAACAAAATGGAAATATATACATGCATTCATACATACCCTGTTTTTGGCCATGCTTTATAAAAGCATGCTTATAAAAACAGCAGACATATGTGTGTGTAAGAAAATAGACGCTCCACTTGAAGTGTGTTTATGTTCCCAGGAAGTATCTGAATTGGTTTTACCTCACTTGGTGATTTCCCCTGAAAGAGAATCTGAAAGTGTCTGATTGCTCCTTGCAAAGTGTCTTTTTCCCTCCCAGGTTGACGTTTACCTATACTCCTGGAGAGAATGTTCACATTTGTGATTATCTACTTTTACCATGTAAAGTATAATAGAGAGGAAACTCAAAGGGGCTTTAGAAAAAGTGGACTTTACAAGGAGGTCCTTCATGCATAGTCTTAGACTAACCTAGGACAGGAGGCTCCATGCCGTGAAGATGCTAAATTATGGGGGCTGACTGTGCAGATTCCACAGATGTTTCCATCTTAGCCAGGCAGAAGAGAGATAAAGTTTCAGATGTGCCCTTTTGGATTGATGTGCCATTGGTACCGGTACATAAGCATAGGAAACCCCCTTCCTCTGCCCAGTCCATAAGGCCAAGAGAGGTAAAAAAAACATGAGAGGAGACCCATGAAACACGGATAACCCTGGAGCTGAAGACAAAGCTCCAAAAAGAGAGCACGTCCATCCCTATAAAGTCTGTTTCCTCCAGTACAAGTAGATAAGCTAATACAACCCAGATTATAAATGCATGCCCTCTCATCAAACATGGTATTGTTTACATTACAGAACTGATCACATATAATTTTTCAGCACAGAGCTGGATGGTATATATTATAACCCTAAAGTACAGGCATGGGAAGTAACAGGAAGCCAATTAGGACTCTCCCAGGAGGAAAAGATAGAACTGGGCTCAAAACCCCAAGTTCCCCAAGTTATTCTTTAAAAAAAAAGGGGGCTGATTTATCCATGCATTCAAGAACCAGGGTACAGGCCAGATGTGCGGAAGGGTGAGAGGATTCACCAGAGACAGAGTGGGGAACAGAACACGCGGATTGACTGAAATACACTGCTAAGGGAGAGACAGGATTCTGCCATGTGGGATTCTCCCCAGCTGGCCGGGATCGAACCGGCCCTGCAGAGGCTGCGGACAGCTTCACAGCACTGTGCTCAACTGCCTGTGCCACCAGGGGAGGCCCAAAACCCCAAGTTGTTCTGGTCAAAAACCTTTGAAAAGACGTCTTGGTCACTTTCTTGCAAATGCCCCAAAAAGATCATTCCAAATCTTACACTTTCAGGGGCTCATCTCCCCATGCCCATGTAAATTACAGGATGACCTTAAAACTTTCTTCAGTGGGAAGATTAAGAACATCAGCCAAGAACGTCCTTGAGTTTTGTGCTATGCTTTCTCTCTACTTTGCTCCAGAGGGAAGGTGACCATAGTCAAGCAGTCTGCGCTGGTTTTCCTCCCATTCTTCTCTACCTTTTCTGGGCTATAGATTGATCAACCTATCCACCTCTTCTCCCTTGAATGGCCAGTCTTTACCTTTGTACCAGCCCCGTCCTTACTGCCTGAAACCAACCCTGTATTCTTTAAATTAAAAACACCCACTCCCACCCCCTTGTCTCCACCTCACTACCTTGATAGAGGTGACGTTTGGGCTGAATTCCCTGAAAAAAGAGGGCATATTTAGTTTCATGTTTTGTATCAAAAGACTTACTGTCACAGGTTAAGTGACCCTTGCTCAAGCCTCCATAGCTTGATGGTAGTGGATCTAAGGAGAAAACTCAGGCCTTCTGCTCCTCAGCCCCCAGGGGTCTTTCTCTATGCAGTGACAATTGGCAATCAGTTCCCACGGGTGACCTGTGAGCTGGCCTCCTATCAGGTAAGGTCACCACAACAAGCTCCCATGTTCATTTACCTCTGGCCTTATACAAGGAACACGTTGCCGGTCTTGGGTACTGGGCCCCACTTATGGTAACTGACATATCATAGCTAATTATCGCATCACTCAGACACGGTCATCCATCCACCCGGGTATGAAGCCCCATTAATAACCCTCCGGGGAAGGAACAGAGCATTCCTGATGTGGTGCTGTCACACAATCTGCCCCCTGACACAGAGTCCCCATAATCAGTGCTAACATGCCCGCTAATGTGTCACACCACTCATTGTTTCTCAGTGTCTCACAATACACAACCAGGAAGCAAAGCCCTTATCATTTAATAACACTCCCTGATAGTGAAAGCTGCACAAAATGGAAACTCTCCAAGAGGGTGGAGAAAGCCCGCTCTGTGAGGAAACTATTATGGCTGTAACACAGGCTTTCACACAGCCGAGGTTCAGATGATGAACAGATTTCCCTTAAATCCTTCGGCTGCCATTATCCTAGAGAGACTTCTGGTAGGTCAGAGCCCCGAAGTATGGAAAGCACATACCTTGGCAAGAATGGAAAGCAAACTATGAGGTCTGGGTCTCTGCCCTACTCTGCTTTGAGTCACTGTTTTCATCTTGACAGAAAATGCATTTTGACATGGAGCACTGGGATGGGAGTCTGTCTTGGGATTCATGCTGGTCTTGGCCATCAGTGTGCATGTGGCCCCCAGTGTAATCACTTGTAAGGTGAGAAGGAAGTTTAGCACAAGGCATGCTACAGAATGAAAGGTGTTGATACGGGGCAAAGTGCTCTAAGCTTTTAAGAATAATTAATAAGATAATTTCAATTAAAACAGCTAATATTTAAAGGACTCTTAAGATGGGGCCAGGCAATATTCTTAGGGCTGTATAGGTATCATTTCATTTAATGTTCCCATTAACCCACATACAAACTTATTATCCTCTGTTTCAGCAGATAAGTAAACTGAGGCATCGAGAAATCACGTAAGGTGCCTAAAATCACGGGGCTATTAAAAACACTATTAAGTAACGAACTATAGAAAATATCCCTGAAGAAATGCAAATGCCAACAGGCATATGAAAAATGTTCAATATCACTTGTAATCAGGGAAATGCAAATCAAAACTACCATGAGATACCATCTCACACCAGTGAGAATGGCACATATTAAAAAAACTAGCAACAACAAATGTTGGCGAGGGTGTGGAGAAAAAGGAACTCTCCTGCACTGCTGGTGGGAGTGCAAACTGGTCCAACCACTGTGGAGAGCTGTGTGGAGATTTCTTGACCTACTAAACATAGAGTTTCCATAGGATCCAGCAATTCCACTCCTAGGTATTTACCCAAAGGACACAGAAACATCAATTCCAAAGAGCACCTGCACCCCTATGTTTATAGCAGCACTGTTTACAATAGCTAAGCTTTGGAAACAGCCCAAATGCCCAAAATTATATGACTGGATCAAGAAGATGTGGTACATATACACCATGGAATATTACTCAGCATTCAAAAAAGATAAACAAAGGCAATTTGCAGCAACATGGATGGCACTGGAAGGGATCATGCTCAGCGAAATAAGCCAGAAAGAAAAAGAAAAATACCGGATAGTCTCACTCATAGCAGGAATCTAGAAAACTTATATAAGGTACCAGGGAAAAGAATAACTATAAGAAAGTAAAAATCAAAATTAACCAACAACTATGAACCAGAGACACTCTATGGGGGGTGCGGAGCAGGGAGGGGAGGGATTGGGGTCAAAATAAGGGGATCACAATTGTATGGGGAATATAAAAATAAAATTTATAATAAAAATAAAAAAATAATAAAAAAAAACACTATTAAGTAACAGAGTCGGGATTTGAACCAAGAAGTCTGGTTCCAAGGCTGCATGTGCACTTGTTAAGGAGATCTTAAATCAGGTGCTTTGAATGTGAAGGGAGAGAGAGAGAGAAGGAAAAGGAGAATTTGTAATAAGAGCTTAATAGAAGGAAGCATGAGAAAGTAAAGATCATTTAGGGAAATTATGCTTCACATTAAGAAATCCTGTTATCTCAGCCTCTATTTCTCTATCCAGGAGGCCAGTTCCATTCCCTACAGCCTCCATCGGAAACAGTAATTTGTGTCTTCCTTGCATACTGTGATCTGAGAACTAAAAGGTTTCTGTTTCATGCCCAGCTCTCATGTAGCCAACCCTGTGACCTTCGGTAAGTAAGACCCTGAGCTTCTATATAATCATCTCTAAAATGAATGTCCAGGTGAGGTACTCTCTTAGGTGTCTTCCAGCTCATTCACGGTTTATTACTGGAAACTGCTGAGAACTTGCCTCACCAGTCAGTAGAGTGACCCCTTCAGAACCGTGGTCTCCAGGGGGTGCCAAGTTCATTTTTTCTGGGATTATTGGGGGAAATATGGAATATCTATTTATCAAATTTTATTTTTTTAAATTCTGGTGTTTTTGTAAGTTTTATGATGTAAACAACATATTACATATACATACTACTTGATACCGATGAAAATTTATAACTGGTACATGATCCATTTTTTGTCTAGTTTGTGTGGACAATCAAGTGGAACTAGCAAGCTAACCTGGGCCTTTCTTCTGTGAGTGCTCCCCAAAGTCTATGCCCAATTTACTTCCTTGATGAAATACTGTTGACATGGTAGATAGGGACGAACTTAAATGTAGTCCTCCCAAGGTACATGTTGTAATTTGATGTTTTTGTTTTAAAATTAAATATTTCAAGCTGCATCTTAATCTTGAACCACAAAGACAATAATAATAATAATAATAATAGTGATAGTCATAATAATAATGTTGACTTAAAAGTTTGTATTCTCAGGGAAAAACCCATCTTATTACATAACCATATGTGAAGACTGTATTTTTGAAGAAAAATCTTATTCTGAAGAACAGGTATCTAATGGAAACAAGATATTCTTTCTCAGAAAAATCATCGTTTCCCATTAAGCTTCTAGGATAATTCTAGCAGTATGTGAAAATATATGGGAACATGTTGACAGAGCCCCAGTAGCTTTCTCTGCCATTTGGTCTATTTTTCTGAGTCACAAAATAGATTAAGTTCAATTTTGAAGTCATCCTCTCCTTTGATTTCCCTCTCTAAAATCAGATACTCACAGTAATACCTGGGATATGATGTGCTATTCTGACCCCTCTAGTTTGGGAAGAAGATAGAAATATCGGGGAAGCTATAAAAATAGTCTCAAAAAATAAAAAAAATGGAGAGCTACAGAAGATAAAACCTAAGAAGAGAGATGGTGAGAGCTAAATTTATAAAGTCTGGCAACACAGTGACTCCAGGGGACTTGATCACAGTCTATAAATACCTTCAATATAATTGAAGGGAAAGAATTATTCATAGTCTCAGAAAATGATATGACTCAAAGCAATGGCCTGAAGCAATGGAAAGAAAAGTTTAGGCAAAATAATCAGGAGAGAGTGGTGGGAAAGAAATTCTTAGCTATCTAAGGAATGGGAACAGGATAAGTAAATCCCAGAGGAAACATTTTGATGCAGACAGCCTGAAGTCCCGGAGTAAGAAATAAAGACTAGCAATTTGTTCCTCAGTAACATGTCACCTATTACTCTAATAAGAATTCAGAGCTCTCAGAAGCACCCTTTAAAGGTAGCCTGCTCTAGAGAAAGCTAAGTCATCAGAGATACATATGAAGGCTTTTTAAAAAAAAATTAAAATTTTAAATTTTTTATTATTTTTTATACAAGCACTGGGTACAGTCAGAAGCGCGGGAGGGTGAGAGAATTCACCAGAGCCAGAGCGGGGAATAGAACAGGCAGACTGATGAAATACACTGCTTAGGGGAGCAGCAGGAGCGGCAGGAGAGGTCTGTTGCGCCATGTGGGACCCTCACCAGATGCCGGGGATCAAACCAGCACTTCAGAGGCTGCAGACAGTTTCACAGCCCAGTGCTCAACCACTGCGCCACCAGGGGAGGTCCACATATGAAGACTCTTAATGAGAGCACAATTAGTCAAGAAGACCAGGAAACACTTATATTGCAGGATTATAAATTAAAATTTAGGGAAAATGTGTCATTTTATGCACATCATATTTCAGGAATGTCATGTTTCAGGAATGTCAATGAAATATTCCAAGAAAAATTAACAAAAACTTCATCTATAGATGACCATTCTGTGTTTGGCATAAAGGTTGTTAAAAGAGCAAAAATAAGCTGAACCATTTAGCTAAAATCATTCAATGTGCCATGTTACATAACAAACAATATACATGAAATATGTGGCTATGAGATGCAAAATTTCTGAGTAGGCACATATGTGCCCTTAGGATAATTTTATGATAGTCAACTTCGAAGCTCTTCTGAACCAAGCATTAAAAATAGTGTGACCATGAAGATGCTTGAGAGCACCAATGACATACATTCTGTTATTGCAAATCCCAGAGCAGCGTCGCTAGACACTCAGGAGACAGAAGGAAGAAGAGGTTTAATTCTTGCTCTTGCATCCAATGACTACAGGAAGGAAGGAGGTGTTAGGGCAACTGGAACACTTCCATGTTAGGTGCCCCCACCCAACTGCCTTGCATAGACTGCTGACCTGGCTCTGACCAGCGGGGAGGGCACAACTGGCTCTAGTCTCACTGGCAGTCAGTACAACAGCAGAAAAACCCTGAGAATTCTAACAACAGAAGCAAGCAGAACAGTGGCTTCTAGCAGACACACTCAGACATTTAGTGGGAGTCTGTTTCCAGAAGGTGCTATGTGAAAAGTAGTGACTAGGCTTCTAAAATTTAGCAATCCTAGGACCAAGCTTACAAGGTGGCTCTAGGTGGTTAGCAACAGTTTTGAGCTTACAGAACAGTGCTGTTTTGTTCACATTTTTAAACACACACACACACACACACATACACGCACGTGGATTTTCTTACTGTGTGAAATGAACTGTCTCTGTCCATCTGGTGCTATTGGCTTCCACAGCACAGAGAGGGTACCATGCATACCATCTTCTGACCAGCTCATGTCACCTACAACTGCATCCACAGAACACCACTATTTTGCAAAATCAGTGTTTTTCTTGGAATCAAACGGAAGAGCTCAACACATTTTTCTGAAAGAGAAGTTTTGGTCTTCCTTTTGGGTTGGAGTTTAGAGGACAGGAAAATTCTTTGTTCATGTACAATTCACACCAAATATGCACTTTTAACAAACAAAGCAATTATGCAAACACGGGGTAAGCTTTCTCATCATGCCTTCTGTGTTCTTTCACATGCATTTCCTAAAGTGGGTGTTTTTTGTTCTCTTTGTCAAAAATTGATAGTCATTTGTAAGGCAAGAGCTCTTTAAGGAAGCTCCCAGTTCCAGAAAAGGGTCTGTTATGACAGGGCGAAAACCCAATTTTGAATGAGACACATTTAACTGCTCTTTGGAGAACCATTGTAAAGTATCATTCTTTGAATCTCTGTAAAGACCTAGTCAAATAAAAGATTGAGATTTAGAGAAATGAAAGAAAATGACTTGGATGGTTTTCCCCAGAGCTGACTTTCCGTGTCTGTGTTCCAGCCCAATGTTTGTATGAATTTAACACACACGCACAGCTTGAAGGGGGAAGCGCACACTCTGTGTTTTGCAGTGTTTGGGTGGAATCAAAGGGAAACATGGGGTTCTATTCTGTTTCCTGCAGCCTTCAGTTAAGTAAAGAGAAAACCTAATTTGTACTGATCCTGTCACCACAGGGAGTGATTCTGTAAGTGGCCAGGGTGGGGAGAGGAAGCTCCCAGTCATTCTGGAGACAGGAGAGCCAAGGAGGGCTTGGAACGCACACTAGAGGTGTTACAGGTATCTGCAGGGTGGATAGGGTTTTGTTTGGTTGATTTGGGGTTTCGTTCTTTTTCTCTTGGGTAATGTTATGTGAATGCCTCTCACCTTTTGCTTCTGTGAAATATAGCTGGATACTCTGAAGGAATATTCCACCGCTACAAAACAAAACAATAGGAACAACCATAGTCATTTCAAGGGAAAAGGGACAGAAATTGAGGGAAAGATGTTTGTTTTTGTTTCATTTTGGTGTTGAAAACAGAAAAGAGGGCTGGTGGCAGAGGTAGCTGTAGAGCCCAAAGCTGGCAGGATCGCATTTTGCGATCTTTGATTATGGGAGTAAGAGGTTCACACAGAGATGATGGAGGTACAGGAATGTAAAAAGATGCAAATAAAAGTTGGTGGAAATCTGAGAGTCTGTTAAGCTACTTCATTAAATATTTATGACATTGAGTATCCATTAAGTTCAGCAGAACTCAGATCCTGACTGCTTGCACCAGGGAGGACTAATCTTCAAATATGTAAGCCCCCTGAGGATGAGGGGGCTGCCCACTGTGTTTGCTCTGGTATCTCAAGCACCTACAATCTACCTGATATATAGTAGGAGCTGGTTGAATAAATAAATGACTAATTATTTTTCACAAAATTAGGTTGCTAATCGTTGTTTGCCTGGCTGATTTGAACTTGGGAATTCTACTGTTCCCGTTATGTCTCATTCAAAGCTAAATTTATCATGTTATACTTCTTGCTGTATGTCACTGTATCTATTCCCAACTAAACCGCAGAGAGACTTTTGTCTTTTTTTTTATGGCAGCTGTGCTTTGTGGATAGTGGAAGACCATACCCATTGTGTGATCACAGTGTTTTGGGAAACACATCACACCCATCTCATTTTCTTCTTCAGTGCTTTAGTATTGAACTTAAGCTCTGCTGTTTAGCCAAGCAACAAAACTAGCTCCAGTATTGCTGATCTCAGTAGCAGACATGAAAATCTGCTAACCTTAGAAATTAGACATCAAGTCAGGGGCAAATTAAATGGTACCTGCTTCTATTTCAAGTGATGTGATTTGGAGCATACAGGTCTACCTTGCACGTTTTTGCTGCATCCTGCCTGCTACCAGGCATGTAGATGGCGAGCTTACAGAGCAGCAGATGACAGCCCAGACTGCACTGAAGACATTCACATCTGGTTTAAATTAGAAATATGGAAAATTTAATACTAACTGCACTGAGACTAAATGTGTGTTGGTGTTATTTGAGATTACTCATCATTTTCAAGGAAGGATATTTGAAAATGTCTAATAGAGCATTTATCACATACTGAAGCATGAGAATGCATTTATCCAATAATTTCTGCTCAGATATGCTGCCTTTGTAGGGATTTTTGCTAAAATTTGGGAGCAAAAGATAACTTGGAAACTCTTAGTTTACTATGCTGTTGACACAACCTCAGATTAGTCCCCCAGCTCATTTTACATAGGGATGTTTAAGAGACTGGTCTGGGGGTAACTGGGTGCTTTAATGCTATTAAGACCAAGAAAACAAATATTGATAAGTAATCCAACATTATGTGAAATGAATATCTTTGAACCAAAAAAAAAATACTATTTCCAATTATATATTCCACTTTAGTCTAAATACTATGATCCTTCCCTCTATTTCTGTTTACTACTCTTTACTGCATCATTAAACGAAATACCACAGGTCCTGTTAAATTTACAACATCCATCTTCATTGTTGAATAGGTAATAATTGAAAGCAGGAAGGATGCCATTAAAGTCACACTGACCCATGTTTGAGTCCTCTTCCCTTCCTTTAACACTGTGCACAAGTAGATATTTAGATCTCTGAGTCTTTGTTTCTTAATCTCCAAATAGTAATCATCCCACCAACTTGACAGCGCCATGAGGACTAAATGGACTGATACATAAAAAGTGTCCAGAACAGAGGCCTCCCTGGTGGTGCAAGGGGTTAAGCAATGCACTATGAAGCAATCTGCAGCCTCTGAAGCATGAGTTCGATCCACAGCCAGCCAGGGAGCTACCCACATGGGGCAGCAGACCTCTCCTGTCTCGCCTGCTGCTCCCCTCAGCAGTGTATTTCAGACAATCCACTTGTTCTGTTCCCCACTCTGTCTCTGGTGAATCCTCTCAGCGCCCCCCCCCATCTCTAGCCTGTACCCTGTTTCTTGTATGCATAAATAAATAAATCTTTAAAAAGTGGACAGAACACTGCCTGGACCACAAATCAAACAGCAAATACAGAAATGATTTCAAAAATGCACATTTCATCAGGAAAGAACAGAGTTTGAGATCATAAAATTCAACCTGTGGAGTACATTTCCAAAGGGATTTAGTCACCTAAGCCCTACAGTTGTCATTTAAGAACGGGTTGGATAATTTTACTATCATTACTTAACATTTGCAGCCATCCAAGCTAAGGTAATGATACCGGTAATCAGATTCCGTGCCTCACTGCACTTGGTGATGATCGGGATTGGGGAATTTGTTGTTTAGGCAACCACAGGGATGCCTTAAATCCAAACTGCTTCCCCACAAAGTGATACTCCAACGGGTGAGTTTCAAGGTCTCAGAGATGCACATCAAATAAAAACATCATTTGAGGACTCATCCATCCACGTGTCCTACCACACTGTGGCTCTGATCTGTTGTTTGCCTGGTTCCCAACCTTCCTGTTGAAAACTACAACTTCTTTGGTGTTTCTTAGCTCCTTGTTTCCAAGTCTCCAACCACAATCTCTTAGGAGCCATGAGCTCTGCTGGGCGGTAGGCATATCAATGTCCTAATGAAATAATCTTATTTATTCTATAGGTCTTTCAGCAGTAACATGACACATTCATGTGCATTCTCTCATTTGATCTTCCCAACAATATTAAAGGATGGTAGAGTGTTCTCTGTATTACCACTGTTCACAGGGGATAATTGTTAGGCGATGGCAGACCTAGGACTAGACCCTGAGTCTTCTGGCTCTGAGGGGACCAATGGCCATACAACTAGCAAGGGAAGAAATGCACAGTGAGAGAACTGAAATGGCAGATTCTATGTCACTGTAATGTCAGTAAGGACCAAGAAGATATACCTGCCAAGTTATCTCAAGTGAAAGAGGTGTCACTAAAACATATAGAATCTATGTAAAAACAGTTCTAGAACTACTTGAATTTGAAACCCTCTCTCAACCATTTTGATTTCACCAGGTTCCTCACACCTGCACACACCCAAACTTCTTTTTAGTATCTTTCCTTTATGTTGTAAATTTATATTTCCCCAGTTCTTAGTCTTAGTTCCAAGATTAGCAAGTCTCCTAGCCTCCACTGTCATAGACAGTATTCTAAGTTCCCACCTCTAACTCTTATCTCCCATCTGAGCTCATCACATGTTCCAGATTAACTGTTGGATGCTTTCTATTTTGTATCACCAAAGTCAAACTCTTTTTAGATATGTATCCTGTTTGCTGTTGTTAATGAACTCATAACCTTTCCAATCCAGACAATCCTTCCATCCAACCGGCTGGGAACACTATTGATTCCATTTCTGAAATGTCCTCTGCTGTTCCTCATTACCTTCTAGTGACCAACATCACAGAATACATGCTTAAAAATGTGTATCCTGAGCCACTTAAACAATAACCTGTTAGCTACTGTCCTTGAACCCACTGAAAAACTTTCTTTCAACAGAGTCAAAATAATCTTCATAAAATTTAAACATTGGGCATTTCATCTTCTGCTCAAAAACTTTCAATGTCCTATCATTGTTATCAGAAGCAATACATCAGTACAACATTCACTAAAAGTCTAAAGTACCTGGTGAGAAAAATCATTAAAAACTAAAAAAAAATAGCTATCATTATGTTAATATTTACTGTGCACCAGACACCCATTAAGCATTTTCACATGTTATAATACATCTTCACACTGATTTGCAAGGTGACATTATTATTATTAATAATATCTCCATTTTATAAAACAAGCAACTCATTTAAGACCACAGAGCTGGTTTGAGGCAGAGCTAGATCTTAAATCACAGACCACTAAAACACAGACCACTAAAACATGTGCTCTTTCTGCTATTTCACACTCTCTGCCTTTCCCCTAAAGTCATTCATGCTGGTCATCACATGAATTAGAGAACATAGTTTGTATTTCTTTGAGTGAGGTTTACCTTTGATAGTACCTGCATCTGGCATATACCTTCCGCAGGTTTCACCATTACAATCTGACCTATTATGTTCATGTCCATTTCTTTAATCTCTACTGCCAGCAATATTCTTATTACCTTTTTTTGGTATTTATTTAGCTCATGATGTCTTAAAATCATTAAATGTACAATTTTTTACTTGTATTCTTGATGTTAAGTCTCTTCCTATTTCCACCAGCTCCAAATAAACTGTTGTTCCATGTACATGTGTTAAATTAAAATTGTCATCTCTACACTTTCTCTAGTGCAACTTTCATTAAGAGTATAATAGTAATTAAGACTCAGAACTGGATTTGAATGCCTGTTTAGCCATTTATTAGCAGTGCTATCTTGGGAAAATTCTTTAGCTTCACTAAACATTAGTTGCCTCATTTATAAAGTGAGAATATTAATACTGACTACCTCATTGAGTTTTTGTGAGCTGAGGTAAATAAGGTAGTGTAAACAAAGTTCTTAAACTGTGTCTGGTACCTGGTCCGTTGTCAATCAATGTTAGTGGTGAGAGTACTGATAGTAATGTAAGATGATCTCTGAAGATACAGTTTTAAGTAAAGGTAGGAAATAAGCACTGGTGCCATTAAATGATCAACCTTTAATAGAAAATGGAGTTGAAAAATAAACAGAATGAAAAAAAGATCAGTTAAGGAGTCAAGAATAGAACATGAGACTTGAATGCAAATCATCTCCTGAGTATGAACCGACTTCAGAATGAAGGTTGGTTTGGTCAATCAACAGGGCTTATGTAAATGTCTCTAAGTGGTTCTAAGTTCCAAAGGTGTCATCCCAGGCTAGGTCTGGCTGTCAGGACTATCACTGAGGCTAATACAGTTATACAGTTCTCGGTGCCATCTCTCGGAGAAACACTAACAAGCTTCAACAGCAGCAGTGACAGCATCAGGAGCTAAGCACAGATGCCAGGGGGTGGGTGGCTAATGAATCCCCCATCAATAGGGCAGAAATATTCTAGGCCTCCGAATGTAGCCAGGGATCTAACATCAATCATTTGTAGCTTCAGGGAGTCAATGAGTTATTTCTTGCCCTGCTGCACTGAACAGTACCCCAGGGGTAATGACTAGTGACAGTGTAAGTGGAGGGTCAGCGAAACAATGAGCCCAAATGGACAGTGGGAATGTGGGTTCATTATGTTATAGGAGCCCCAGCACACACCAGAGGGTACCTCGAGTTTGCCTTGCTTGCTGCACTTCAGATTCCTGGGTCTAAAAAGCCTCTGATATTCAGACCTTCCTTGGTTATTTGATAACTTCAGCAAGCTGGGATATATGTCACCAGGCTAGCTTTGAATCAGTAGCATCCTGACTGCTCATTAGAATTTTATATTACTTGTGTTGAAATCTCAGAGGCCTGAGTAAAGTCTATTTGTTATTGAAGAAAGGAAAATGTATTGTTTTCTCTGGCAAAAATATTAATTGAAGAAAAAGTACTAATCATATTAAAAGCTACCCATGATTGAAAGCTCACTATATGTCAGGATCTGCACTGGAATTTTAAACACATCACCTCATAATGTGCTAATTTCTCCTATTTTAATTACTGTGGTCTTTTAAGTCTGTTAGTTCTGTGTATGCCAAGGTTGATGATAATATCCCCCAAACACAGCACTTTGCCTAGTACATAAAAAACACTAAGGCCTCCCCAGTGGCTCAGAGAATTGAGCGCTGCACTATGAGCCTGTCCACAGCCTCTGAAATGTGGGTTCAATTCCCGGCCGGCCAGCAAGATAGCCACATGGCGCGGCCGACCTCTCCTGTCTCACCTGCTGCTCCCCTCATCAGTGTCTTTGGTCTTTCTGCCTATTCTGCTCCCTGCTCTGTCTCTGATGAATTCTCTCACCCTCCCGTGCCTCTGACCTCTACCCCAGTTCTTGTATAAATAAATAAATCTTTAAAAAATCCCTTAAAAAAGCACTCAATTTGTGGATAATGAATGATGCTCATGAGCTAAATTCTCTTAATCCTATTTTTTTTCTTAATTCATTTTATGCCTGCATTGAGGATTCTGAAACATGCCTGCCATCAGTTAACAGTCAAAGGGTCACTGGTGTAAGTAATAAATGAGAAAGATATGGTCACTGGGCCTCTGCTTCTCCTGATTGTCTACCAGTCATAGAGTATTTTCTCCCTACTTCATCAACTCAATTCTTATGATTGCATTATTGTACATTTCATCTGCATAACACATTTATCATTCACTTTTCTCTTTCAATTTTTAAGGAATCAGAATCTATGAATGCTTTTATTTGTACATATGATTTTACGTTTCCAGTGTCCTTTTGGGCAGCAGCTACTCATTTCCACTTGATCTGGCCACACCCACATTAAAATATTGGTTCCAACAAGGGTCCTTGTAGGTCTATTAGTCCCCAAGTATAGGGTCAAGTAATTTATATCATATCATTGACCTCAGTGGGTCTCAAAACACATTAAACTATTCTGATTTATAAAGACTGCTTTTCTAATGCTGCAGCTTACTTTCCTCCTCCTTGCTTCCCTTTCTCTCTTCCTCCCTTTTCTTCTCATCTTCCTTGCCAACTCATTCCTTCCTTTCTTCCTCTTGTTTTCTCCTCATTATAACCTCCTCCTCCAAATTCTTTTGGCAAAATGGCAAGTTTTCCATGGTTCATATAAAAGCACAGAGAACATCAGGGTAGAGTGGATTACACTTTGACTGGTGAGTATGGAGCCCGTTGGAACATTACGCTAAAGGGCGCTGGGAGCGCAATGCACTACCTTGTGGATATAGACAACATGTACCCAAGGCAGCTGCAGCAGCCCAGGATCCCACTGGCCTCACAGGCTTCTCTCAGAGAGGACTGAGTTCATCACATGCTGACAGGACACTCTCGAAGTCTCAACTGCAACTCTGATTAATTCACAGAATTTGCTTGTGATTAAGCTAAAATGGAAATTTTTGTCGAATCGGTCCCGGAGACTTTTCAAAATACTTAAAGCCAAACTCTATTTTCAATTTTGAAATACATCCTTCCTTTCTCTAATTTCTTTTTTTCTATTGAAATCATCACCTTTTTGATATTTTACCTATTCTACCTTTACGTAGTCCTTGCTTATAACAAACATCTTTGAAATATTTTATTTCTTTGAACTTCAGGAAAATCCTGTACCATAATAATTTTCTGCCCACTGACAAGAGGAAGGTGAAGGTCCTGTGATGGTATGGCCCAAGGTTGAACAACCCATGGGGCTTTGATAAGAATGAGTCTCCTATTCAATTTATTTTTAAATTTAAAGTTAAGCATGTTTTCCCACTCTGGCATGTTGCCTTTCAAAACCAAGTGTGGACTCAAAGTAAACAGATTTAGGTATAAGTGCCTTGGGAATAATAGAGAGATGAAAAACACACACACACACACACACACCAAGTCCCATGCAGGTAGATGACTCTGGTCCAGCTTACATAAGCAGTTAGTCCCCAAACCCCCACTTCTACTCCCTTCTCCCACTTTCTTCTCCAACTCTGCTGGGATGGAACAGCTAAGCTGGAAGCTACAGAGAGGATCCCCAGCAGGCCCTCTCCACAGAAGTGGCTAATGATCTGGAAAAGCTCCTAAGCCCAGAAAACCCAAAGAGGCCTTTTTCACTAAGAACAAATAGCAATGAAAGGAAGAACAGAGCCAACCTGCAGCGCACAGCACTCTGTGGGACATGAAATTGCATCTGTTGGACACCTTTGTTGTTTTCTTGTTCTTTCCCTCTTTGCTTGCATTACCAGTCTCAAAAATGTCAGCATTCCTCTGTACTCCTCTGCAGAGCCCCCCAAATACCATTCCTGAGTCAAATCCAGCTCTGTCACTGGCCAGATCCAGAGATGAAGCTAAGCTAACAGCCACCTCCTCCATTGAGGACTAACCCAAGCAGATGCTGAGGGTTTACTGTAAATACCCCCCCTAAAGACTGCCAAAATGAAACATCCAGGATGGCAATTTATACATGGGAGGAATAGACATTTATCATAATTCAGCTCAGCTTCCACTGATTTTCTAGAAGTCTCTTTAAGTGATTTAAATTATGGAAGACACAAAACCACACAAACCAAATCTAATAAACATCCGATTTCCCCAAACATGGAATTGAAAGAGTACTACCAGCTCTTCTTTTTTTTTTTGGTGGGGCAGGTTTTGGAAGAAGAAGAATTTGCTATTATTCAAGGGTGTCAGCCTGGATAGAAGTCCTTCCAATTTTATCTTGTTTCTGTAAATATCTATATCATCAGTTGAGAAGGAAATCGTTGGGGAAGTATGGAGATTCTTTTTTTTAAAAGATTTATTTATTTGTTTGTTTGTTTGTTTGTTTATTGATACAAGAAATGGGGTACAGGCCAGATGTGAGGGAGGGTGAGAGGGTTCACCAGAGACAGAGCGGGGAACAGAGCAGGCAGACTGACAAAATATACTGTTGAGGGGAGCAGCGGGTGAGACAGGAGAGGTCTGCCACACCAGGATATCGATTCTTGAAAAGCAAAACAGATGTCCTGACACATAAATGTCCATTGTTCCTGGAAGACTCATAATTTAAAAAATGAATCCAAGAGGACTGACAGAAAATTATACACAGGGACAAAGAAATTAATAGGTTGTGTTTTTCATCCCCAGCAATAACTATGTAAAAAGAAGCTAATTGTTGCCCACTTCTCCCTGACCTTCTATTTTGTGGGCAGTGAAAGGAGGTTGTCAAGAGTTTCATGATTGCAGTAGCAAGCACTTCATCGTGATCCTTTCTTTAATCCTATTCATGTTTCTCCTTTTGCATGAATGAAGGTGAGTGTAACATGACACAGCTCCCTGGAGCCTCAATAGACACAGGTCATTCACAAGTAATACCAGCTGCTCTCTAAATACTGAGCAGATGAATTCCTCAACAATAGATTTCAATTATTTCAAACTTATATTAGAAGTAATATTTTTTTTAAAAAATACCCCTGTCTTAAGATACCTCCCTTCCATTGAATGTCCTTTCATGTGTCCATACATCAACAAAGATCTTCTTATCTTTTTATCGTTGTCGAATAGGTCCCATCTGTTATTTCATTAATATCATAATCGACACTGAAAATAGCACATTGTGGACACACAAAATGAAGAAATGTTAGCAAATGTGAAGCAAAAGCCTCCTAAATTATCTTGATCTCTTGCTTTCTGATTTATTTGAAATGATCTAGTTCTTTAATACTAATTGCCAAAGTCAATTTAACAACTATGAGGTAAAGATGAGTTGGGAGGATTTTAGTGCTATAAGAAACCAGCACTTCAGCTCTCTTGGCCAGAACAACAGTTTTTCTAACAAATTGTGAAAATGGAAAGTTTGTGCAACTTTCTAATTCTGTCTTGGTGCCCTCTTGTTTGTGCCACTTCTTTACCCTTGGTACTCATGTTTTCATTCTGCTCGGGCTCTGTCCATGCAAGCCTGCTGCCCCCCACAAGGTTGCCTATCCCCAAATCAGTCATGCCTATTTCTCCTCCTTTCTTCTCAACTCTTCAAACTCTAGTCCTACTAGAGCAGCTGACTCCAACCTGGACGAGTCATACAATGCCACTTTCAGCTAATTAGTAAGCAGTCCAAGGGCCCTGTGGAAAATGAATCTTAAACTTACCCATTTTCATAAAGGATTTTTTTTAGCATGGGGACTTGGGGATGACAAAGGATATGAAACAGAAAGTGCCAAGCATGTGAAGACAGACCGTGTGTAATCTGGACCAGTGTGATCAATGCCACATAAGTCTGTCCACAATGCCCAACTGCTACCCAGGTAGCAGGCAGGGATGGTGGAGGCCAGACTCCTACCTGCTGGTTTCACCTGATGCTTTCACAGACTGCCTAGTCACACTTGATGTGAGAGAATGAGAAACTAAGAGTGAGCAGATAAGATGAGCTCAGTGTGCTGTGGAGGCTCTGGAGTCTCTGCGGCAGGTGCTAGAGTAAGTAGATGTTCACTCAGGATCAGAGTCCTGGGTGCCATTAGAAGGGGTCTTTCTCCTCCCTCAAATATGTTAAGTTGGGAACTCAAAAGCATGTTCCAATGACAGCATTGTTGCTGCTCAAAATGCTTCAGAGATTCCTAGAAATTGTGGAAATCCTTTCACCACCAGTTTATAAAGACACAGACTATTAGTGTGCAATCTCTCTCAACACACACACTCACCACATACACAAATGCACACACCACACACATGTCACACCACACACACTTACACCACATACCGCACACACACACAACACCACACACACACAGGTTAATTTCAGTGTTTATAATTTGTTTTCACCAAATTGCTAGCTTTACCACCACTCACAAGTAGCACCAAGGCACAATCAGCAACCACACTTGAAGAGTGAAGTTTTGCCCCCAAGTACCCCCTTGCTGGTGCACATCTGCAGAAAGTATGCCCTCTCTCAGACAGATCCACCTCTCCCTTTCTTCTTGTCCCTGGGATTCATCCTGCCTTCATCTCCCTTTCTTGTCTGCCACCATTTTTTCTTTATCTCCCCAGTGAAATGCAAAGTGGAATGAACCTTTCCTCCTGCCCAACCAACACTTTCACTTTCATTAATGGCCCTTACATTCTTTTCTTTCTGAATAAGTTTCTTTAGTACAAGAAAAAAAAATTGCATTCAATAAGTAAGTCCACCTTTTACATATTATGAAAGTCTTATAGAACTACCTTAGTAGGTATTTATGGCTTCATATTTCTGAATCATCTATTGAAATGTCCAAAACAAGAGGTTTGTTTTAAAGCTAAGTCTTTTGCTCTTCTACTTAGATTACTTTCTCCCCAAATGTGGTAAGGAAACTTCCCTCTTCAGTATAGACAGTAGACATAATCCACTAGGGAATAAAAAATGGTTTGAAGACTAAAGAAACAGCCCCATTCTCAAGAGGACAAGTCCCACCCCAGAATGGTGGGATTTCTCAACTTTGTAGATCTCTCTGTCCTTCCTCTGAAAAGATCAGATGATATCATTTCTTAACTGAAGAGCTGGAGGACAATTTGTTGAGATTTTCCAGAATGCGTAAACAATGGCAGCCTCAGAGGAATAAATCCACAGGACCCCAAGGAGGTGGGGGGGACAACACATTTTGATATAAAATTCCCTCTATTTTTGTTTTTAAAAAGAGAGCAAAATTATGTTCTGTTCATGTCTCACATTCATGCTAATGTAGAGCACAAATACTAATGCATACTAGCAAGTATAAATTTGATATGTTTAGAAACATGCACATTTCAAAGACACTGAGGAAATGACAAGACATTATAATGGTATAACACAATATACCAAAATGGCTCCTCCTAGAAGTTCCCAGGATCCTCATATCAATTTCATAAAAACACTGCCAATTTCAAGTACACTGTCAGAAAATAGGAAAACATTTCTCTTAAAAGTGGAAATGCTCCACAAAACATGAATAGGGAGAAATGGATAAACTAGCAACACATTATCTCACTTGAGAAAGATGCTCATGGCAGTGCCAAATCATATTTTCTTAGCAAGTCACACTGAACAAAAAAAGAAGATAAATCACCATAAAAATGCAAGTGAGCTGGTAATAATAGCCTAGTTACAGCTGCCATGAAATAGTCATTAAGTTATATGCAGCATAAATCTCTGAGTTTTGTAAATTATGGTGGTTCTTAGAGGCCAAATAAAGATAAACTGTGCTAACTATGGCTGCCTTTCCCTGCTCCTTGTGTGGCTTTTTAAAAAACTTAAGGTCAGGTGCATAGTACCATGAGGTTGCCAAAGCTCCTGAGAAAGTATTAAAGCTCACAGCACTATCCAGCACCCCTCTTCCATATTCCAAAGGTGGTAGT
The DNA here is from genome assembly GCF_964194135.1 of Talpa europaea. Taxonomy (NCBI): domain Eukaryota; kingdom Metazoa; phylum Chordata; class Mammalia; order Eulipotyphla; family Talpidae; genus Talpa; species Talpa europaea. Next base: position 108,742,491 of record NC_140075.1, read on the forward strand.
TTCTACCCAGTCCTTCTGGCTTTCTCTCCTGAGAAGTCTTGTCTTGCTCTGTCTCACACTGAGGCCAGACAGGCATCCAGCTCAAGCCTCGCATCGCCAGCTGCTCCTGTTTCCAAGGCCCGTTGAAGAGCAGGTGGTAGAGACAGGTACTGCTTTGAGGGCTGAGGTTGCAGCTTGTGGTTCCATCCTGTCACCTTCAGCTCCAGAGGCCAGCACTGAAACCTCCCCCTCTGCTCTCCACGGTTAGGATGGCACATCAGACAGCACCCTGATGCAGAGCTTCTCAGTGGCTGTTTCCTTCTCTTCCTTTTTGAGGTTGGTAGCAATCCCGAGTCGATCTTTTGTCTTAACTGCTTCCCCCCCTGCTATTTAAACGAATTCTTATTGCTCCAAATTAAATCCATTCTTTCTAGGCTTGTCATTGCTAACTAATGAGAACAATTCCTCTCTTTGCTATTGGAGGCTGCATTTTGGGTACTTATGGATGAGAATCATATCCTTTTTTTACCCTACTTTCTTAACTGCAGACTGCACAGGTGATAAAATGGGTTAATTGTTGCTATAAAAATATTTTCTATCCTCATAACGAAGTAATTTTTTGCTCCAAATCATTTTAATTTCTTAGAATTGCACTGTGTTCTTCCTGATTTGCAGTGACTGAGGGTGCAGTCTCATTGAGTCTCTATATACAAGCCAGATGTTAGAAATACACCTCTGTCCTGTTCTGCTTCTCTTTGGCCCTGCCCACTCTAGTCTGTTTTTCTGAAATATTCTTTAGATCCCTACAAAGAAGTAGGGCAGGAGTCAAAGTAAAACCTGCTGCCTGTTTTTATAATTTTTTTTTTACTCAAATACAGACACACGCACACAGCTTTGTCCCCAAAATATTTACTCTTCAGCCCTTTACTGAAAAACTTTACAAAGGACCCTCAGCTAGGAAATTATGAGCATTCTAATTGGCTTTGCTACTTTTGAGAGGAACCACACCAAGTAAATCTCTTATTTACACCTTAACAGTTGGCTAACTATTTCACAACAGGTCAAACCACGTGTCTGCACAGGAACATTCCAAAAGATCCCAGAAGAAATTTAAAATCCTTATCCCTGAGGAACCCAATGGACATCACATCTCACATCTGGAGGGGAGAATGAGTAACATACACCACCCTTGGATAATTCTCCAACATACTCAGGCAATTTTACAAGCATGCACCCCTTTGCAGATACTCATCTAGTTCTGCTGCATTTATCTGGCTCACCAACTTGGGCCACTGGGACGCAAGAGAATCCAGGCCAAAGCCGGGTACTCACTATGTGAAGCTGGAGGAAGTCGCCAAGACCTGGGGCACTGTCGATGCGCACCAAGATGCCATCCTTCACAGTGGTGCTGAAGCCCACGGCAAGGCGGTCTGAGCGCGTGCTGGGCCTGTCGTTGGCTGGCCAGGTGTAGAGGATGAGGCCCCCGCTTTTCCCGAAGATGTAGGTCGCACCAGCTGTGAAAGCAAGGAGAAGAGCTATCAGGGCACTGGTTTGTGCAGGAGACACAAAGTCGAGGCAAAGTGCAGACAGCTGCACTGAGGAATTGTTCCTCACACCCCAGTGTTTGGTTACCTAGAAGGATGGCATCCAAAACCTATGAAAGCAGCTGTCACCCCAAATTAAAGATGAAGGAAAGATGAAGTATAACAAAGCAGATGTTAACAAGAGAGAGTCTGAACATCTTCAGTTCCTGCTGCCTAGTGGCAGAGGGCAAGTGGCAGGCTTCATGGGAGAGCTTTGGTTTATTGTTGAAACCTTTCGGTCTTCCTCACTGGCAGAATTAATTTTCTGTCTCGGTTAGGACAGGCACCAGATAGCCAAGTAGTTCCCCCATCTCTTAGCTGTCAGAATGTTCTCATCAGTGGAGCTGTGAGTTGCTCCAGGGATGCCTCACAAAACTGCAGAAAACATGGAAGCCCAAAGCCATCATTCCCTCAACGCCTGTTCAGGCTGCCACCTCCACAGTACAGTAAGTCGTGGCCCAAGGAAACCAAGTTATATGGCTGGAGCATTTGCCTATTTCACTATTATGTTGCTATAAAAAGGTGATCAAAATTCATTCAGTGGACTTTTAAATTCATTCATTCATTTAATTCATTCATTCAGTGGACTTTTAAAAATTAATCCCCCACCCCTTAGTGGTGGGGTTTTTCTGGCATTATTATATAAGTTTCTATTTCCTTTTCCAAGTTAAACTTTGAAAAGACTTATAGAGGAAATAAAGAGGTAAAAAACTTAGTCCAATGAATTTTTAACACAAGGAGTAGTGTCAATTATGATTAGTGATACATCAGTGTTTTTAATATTTACTTGTGTTTTCTCTGATATTGTCTACAAACACAGGAATCACCAAGAATATTTCAGCATAAAAAATACACAACAAACAGGAAAAAAATAAAGGAGTGAGATATATCTTGGATATTTTTAGAAGTCTATTTAAAAATTTTTTTTTGAATCTGAATTTGGGGGAAACATTTAGACTCGGTAGCCAGAATAGACTACACCACTATAGTTTCTATGGTTCTACGTGTGTTGTTCATACTGCATGCTTTCATATGTGGTTAATCTCAAACTTCAAAGAATATTTGGCATCAGATTTTCTTTATCTGTTTCCCACTGAATGTATCCAACCCTTGAAATACTTTAAAGCAGCATTAGGTCAGGGATCAGGCATTAGATCAACTATCCTTAGCATTTACTAAAATGCTAAGGTCCACATTTTTTTTAGAGAATATTGAGTTAAATTATGTTGTTTGGGGCCTCCCCGGTGGCGCAGCAGTTGAGCACTGGGTTGCGAAGCTGCCCACGGCCTCTGCAGTGCCGGTTCGATCCCCGGCTGCTCCCCGGCCACCAGAGGAGGGTCCCACATGGCACACAGACCTCTCCTGCCGCCCGCTGCTCCCCTTAGCAGTGTACTTCGGTCCTTCTGCCTGCTCTGTTCCCCACTCTGGCTCTGGTGAATTCTCTCACCCTCCTGCGCTTCTGACTGTACCCAGTGCATGTATAAACAAAAACAAACAAACAAACAAACAAATAAATAAATAATGTTGTTTGAAGAAGTAAGTTTTGCAGTTCATATAGAAATAATAAAAAACATTGCTATGAGCTAGAATTAGGAATGTATATCATATGTCACCCTTATTCAGAGTCACAGTATATTCTGAAGCGTACAGAATCTAATAAGAACTTTTTGAAAGGTTACTATCCTTTTTTAAAAATTATGTTAATTGAGGTAATATTGGTTTAAAACACTGGGAATAAGTTCAAACCACTACAAATATATGCCCCAAGCCACATTTACCACCAAATCACAGTAAATTAAACCTCCACTATAGTCTACTTGGCTGCTCCCCCTGTAGAACCACCCCTACAAAGACCCCTGCCCCCATCAGTTAGCTTCAATTTTGCAGTCAGATTTCTAGGGTTTTGTTTTATTTTGTCTGTTCCTTTAATTTGTTTCTTTATATTTTACCTATGAGTAAAATCATCTGTTATTTGTCTTTCTCCTTCTGAGTTATGAAAGGTCATATCCTTGTATATATTACATGTAGCAAAACATTATTTCCCTTTTATGAATTTCTCAGTCCTTCAGGGATGGTGTCTGAGAAGCCCTCCCCAGTCATCTGGAGATTTTAGGATTGTGTTATGGAAAGTTTATGATTAATTCTATATGCAAAACAATGTTTGCTCCTCACTAGCCACAAATACCTTTAAAGCTTCTTAAAATTAGAAATGTGGATAAACAATTTACCCTTACTCTTTCTCCATCTGTGAAGATTTTAAATAATTCCCTTTCTGCAGATGATTACAAATGTCACCACCACTCCCTTTATTCCTTATTTGGAAAACTGAAGGTTACTCAGTGATTAATGTACAGAATCACCAAAAATGCAAATCAGTCTGTGACATTTTGTGGCAATTTATAAAATCGCACGCTATTCTATTCTAAATAGATAGAGAATTCTGCTATAGGGATAAATTCATACTCTCTCAGGAAATAATTTTGTCATTATAAAAAGAATAAGTTAAAAGTTGATACCAGAAACACAATTGCACAGTGCTTTATAGTATACAAAAGCCTTTTTCATTTTTTTAATCTGGATCTTCAAGACAGTTTTAGGCGATATTTTATGTGTCAACACTGAAACCAGAGACCCAAATAGATGAATTTAAAGACATTTCAGAGGATAAATATATAAAACTTCTTATATGTAGTGTGTGTGAGGTCAAGATGCCTTCAACTTTTAAATAAACAAATAGCAAAACCTCACTGACAATGTCAGACTAAGTATTGTATATATACATAATCTGGTTTTAAATTATTATTACCGCTTTTGTTGTTCTAAATTTATGATATCATTATGAGAAAAGTCTAACTTTGTAGATGAAAAGAACATAAAAGTTACAAAATGCTTAATATTTGGCTTATTTTGCTCTGTAGAAATAAATATTAAAATATGTATTCTTGGCACTGAATTAGCTAGTAATAGTAAATAAAGACACTGAAACTTCTGTGGTCCAATGTTGACTTTAGAGGAAGTTAATTAATAGTTACAAGTTTCTACTGTGATAATCTGCTATTTTCCCCCTTTAGTTAGCCCCGCTATCTGACATGGATTTTAAAGACAAATGCACACATTCTGTTCATTTTAACATAAAATGTTTATAGAGTCCCAGAGGGAACATGGCATTATTTTGCTTTACATTTTCAAATTAAAAAGTTAATTTTGTTATTTTTAAATGTGGATTACAAATAGCTTTTGGGGAGCCAGAAACTCTTAACAACCCTCTTTAATCCATTAACAGTTTTCATCTCTAAGCCATGCACTACCTCATCACATGCTTCCTCTCCAGAGTCCAGTAGTTCCAATGGCTGATTTCTCACTGTGCTCAGTATGCTGTTACAGAGATCCTCCTACATTTATTAATAACCAGACCCATGTAAATTTTCGGTTTGCCAGCAAAAAGTGATCAATTCAACTGAAGAAAAAAATGCTAGGGAGGCATTTTGGACATATAACATCACAGGATTTGCAAGTTTGCAAGAAGCCGAGGTTGCTTTGCTTAGTTCCAACCAATAGAGCATTCCAGGGATGTAATCTCAAGACTGCCACCACTAACCAAGATAAAGTGGATGAATTTCATCTTCAAGTAGTCATCAAGTGTGACATGTTATTTTGCATACAACTTCATTTTTTTGGGTCTCAAATGCACCAAAAATGGGGTTGGCTTATTGTTTTCAGATTTGGCTAGATATTAACTGAGATGAAGCTTATGGGGATGTTGGCAGAGTGGGATACAGGAGTATTAATGAATGTTTTTGTGTGCATTCTGTGTGTGCATGCTTGTGTGTGTCCATGTGTGTGTGTGTAGTGGGGAGGAGCACAGGCTCCAATGAAATCATGAAGGACTCCTGAAGAGCATTTTTATGCAGTTACAAGATATGCTGATGAAGTAGGTGATCTATGATTTCTCAAAGGGAGTGATGGCCAAATTTTTTTTCTAATCTATACATTTCCCCTATAAGTAAGTCTTTAATCTGTGATGCTTATATTATTGCTTATTTTAATAGAATTTAATTGTTGAAAACAAGTCACATTTTCCCTACTTAGGAAAATTTGAATAATTATTGCTATTATTATTTTGACTTATAAACCCCCTGGCCTTACCATTCTGAATGACATTGTGACTATTTTCATTCCCATAACTAATGCCATATTACTTTGGGGGAAGATTAACAAAAGAATAGAATCATGGTCTTGTTTAATGTTGATTTTAGATACAAAATGGCATATACATACATATGTGTGTATACATATGTGTGTATGAAAAATCAAGTTTAGCTAGGAAATAAAATAGAGTACCTGAAGTTCGTTCATTACTTTCATTATCAAATAATTACAGATAACATGGCTTCAGAAAATAATTTAATTATGTATATGGTATATTTGTGTTTCTTTAATTAATTTCAAAAAAGCAAATAAGGGCCTCCCTGGTGGTGCAGTGGTTGAGCTCTGGGTTGCGAGGCTGCCCGCAGCCTCTGCAGCACCAGTTCGATCCCTGGCCACTGGGCGGGGGGCCCACCTGGAGCGTGTACCTCTCTTGCTACGCCCGCTGCTCCCCTCAGCAGTATACTTATTAAGTCTGCCTGTTCAGCTTTCCACTCTGGCTCTGGTGAATTCTCTCACCCTCCCGCACTTCTGACTGTGCCAAATGCTTGTATAAATAAATAAATAAGTAGACAAATAAATAAATAAATAAATCTTTAAAAAAGCAAATAAGCTTTCCCTAAAATAATTTTTGGTTGGTGTGAAATGGAGCAAGTTTGGGAGCATTTTCAAGAGGAGCTCTGCGAGAGTTAACTTTAAAGAAAATTAGATGATTTACTCCTAACAATTACAGATGGTAGGTTAATAACTTAGGTAATCATATAAGTTTTTTTTTTTGTTTTTTTTTTTTTAAAGAACTTGGGAGTGTTCTTTCCTAATTTTTGGAAGTGTTTGAGAAGGACTGATATTTATTCTTCTTTAAATGTTGGTAAACCTCACCAGTAAAGCCATCTAGTCCTGGGCTTTTCTTTGTTGGGAGGTTTTTTTTTTTTTTTTTATAAATTTTATTGTTATATTCCCCATACAATTGCAGCCCCCCCATTCTGACCCCAATCCCTCCCCTCCCGCCCCCGCCCCCCTAAAAGTGTCTCTGGTTCATAGTTTTTTGTTGATTTTGATTTTCACTTTCTTATAGTTATTCATTTTCCTGGTCCCTTATTTAAGTTTTCTAGATTCCTGCTATGAGTGAGACCATCCGGTATTTTTCTTTTTCTTTCTGGCTTATTTCGCTGAGCATGATCCCTTCCAGCGCCATCCATGTTGCTGCAAATTGCATGTGTTTATCTTTTTTGAATGCTGAGTAATATTCCATGGTATATATGTACCACATCTTCTTGATCCAGTCATCTATTTTTGGGCATTTGGGTTGTTTCCAAAGCTTAGCTATTGTAAACAGTGCTGCTATAAACATAGGGGTGCAGGTGTTCTTTGGAATTGATGTTTCTGTGTCCTTTGGGTAAATACCTAGGAGTGGAATTGCTGGATCATATGGAAGCTCTATGTTTAGTAGGTCCAGAAATCTCCATACAGCTTTCCACAGTGGTTGGACCAGTTTGCACTCCCACCAACAGTGCAGAAGAGTTCCTTTTTCTCCACACCCTCGCCAACATTTGTTGTTGCTAGCTTTTTTAATATGTGCCATTCTCACTGGTGTAAGATGGTATCTCATGGTAGTTTTAATGTTCACATGGTAAGTGAACTGGTATAAGAAATAAGGTGTCAGACTCCTTCTTCAGTGCTCTTTGAACATTGTCTGAGGATTCATAAAACTTCATGGCACCGACATGTCTGTCCAACTCTGTTATTTCAGGCTCCTTATTCCTTATTTCGGTTTTATTATTCTTTCATTAATCTTATACACATTTGTGTTCTGTATTATAAACCAGTAAATTCTTTTGGAAAATAAATGGATTATCAATGACAAAAATACATTATGCTAGCAAATGTAGTTATTGCTATTAAATTAATACTTTTATTCATATAAATTACCATATAGCTAATAAAACCAAAATGCAAAGACTTTGAAATTGAGAAACATCTCTTCTAGCAAATGGAGACAGAAATCTTAAGGATCTCATAATGATGGATGGTTTGTAGAATATAGTGTCTCAATTTCTTTTATTTAGTTTGTTCCAAATTCCCCACATATACCTCTGGCTGTCTGGGGAGTGTTCATAACAGAAGGGTCTTAGATTCACAGCACTGAATGGTTTTCTGATTTCATTCATTGGGAGTATCTCATTTATGCCTCTTCTTCCAATACCCACTGAAGCATTAATGGCAAATATTTTTGATATTGGTTTAACAAAAAAAGAAAATAGAGACTCAAAGAGATTAAATGACTTCATGTGGTCTTAAACAGTAGTGCTGAAAGTTGAACCTCATCTTTCCTAACTCTGCCCTCCTCTCCCCTCATCAGACAATCCTGCTGACCTAGCAATGCAGTGTCCTTGGGGACTCCTGGGACACCAAGAGCTGCGCAGGAGGGCAGGGTGAGTAAGAGATGGACAAACTCTGAACAGTGAAATCTCTGCCTTACAGAGGGAGCCACTAGGGAGTATGAGTGGATGATACAGATTTTACAAATAGGTATGCAACATATTTATTGAATGGATGGTTTATTATGATCTATTTTGTCTACTCTGAATTTTTTGAAATAAACAGCAAAACTGATGATAAAGTAACCTTGCATAGAGCAAAACTGAATAAATTGAACACTAAGAAAGCAATTTCATCTATTTTAAAGAACATCCTTTATCTTTGCAAAGAAATGTACAAATTTACTACTGAGCTAACTGAGAAACTGACAACATTGCCTAAGTGTCAAGTATATCATCAGGGAGAGCCAAGCACCATTTCTTAACTTAGGCAAGGTGAGGACTCCCTTTATATGGGGATATTTCTTCCTCACTCTCTTTTTTTTTAAAGAAAGATTTATTTCTGCATAAAAGAACTGGGATATAGGCCAGAGGTGTGGAGAGGGTGAGAGGATTTCCCAGAGACAGAGTGGGGTGCCTAAGAGGGGGATCTACTGAAATAGACTGCGGAGGGGAACAGTGGGCGAGACAGGTGAGGTCTGCTGCGCCACATGTAGGTTAGCTTCCTGTCCAGGGATTGAAATCAGGCTGCAGCAATGATAGCCTGATAATGCTGAGACTTAACCTCTATGCTATCAGGGAGGCCCTTTCTTCCTAACTCTTTTTTATAAATATAATTTTACATCATTTTTCACTTTTGCACAATGTATGCATTTTCATTTTTGTTATATTTCCCATACAATTCCCACCCGCTTATTTTGACCCTAATCCCTCCTCTTCCCCTCCCCCCCATAGTGTGTCTCTGGTTTATAGTTGCTTGTTGATTTTGATTTTTTCTTTATTATAATTAGTCTTTTTCCTGGTCTCTTATATAGGTTTTCTAAATTCCTGCTATGAAACATTAATTCAAAAGGGCATCTGCACCCCTGTGTTTATAGCAGCACTATTCACAATAGCTAAGCTCTGGAAACAACCCAAATGCCCCAAAATAGATGACTGGATCAAAAAGATGTGGTATATATACACAATGGAATATTACTCAGCAATCAAAAAAATAAACTCATGCAATTTGCAGCAACATGGATGGAGCTGGAAGGAATCATGCTCAGCAAAATAAGCCAGAAGAAAAATAAAAATACTGAATGATCTTCTTAATTCTTGAGAGAAGAATGGTTAAAATCAAAGAGCATTAACCTGGAATACATAGAGGCAACACTTCAAAGCATGTCTAGTATTCTAGAATAAAGATTTCAACTTAAAGACTTCCCAGCAGAACCAATCAATATTGGTTCTACTTAATATAAAATCTACTTGGTAATATTGGAACTCAAGGTTTTGCATAGAGGGAAGTCCTTATATATTGTACCCCATGCCAAGATTCCATAGGAGCTGGTGGGAGAAAAATACAAAATCAACAAAGTCCCACCTATTAGCCCATATTTTTATATGGATAAAAAATATCTACCATTATTTAATTCTGGTATTAAATGCCATCAAAAATAACCATTTTACTTGAATGATTATATGTTATATACAAATTCAGTTCTTACAAATATGATTGGTTGGACCTTTAGTTGGGTATGCTATCAAGGATTTTCTAGAGATTCCAAAGAGGAAGCAAATTATTGTGCTAGAGCCAAATCTCATACCAAGTATTAAGATGACTTGCTGCTGTGATTCCTTTTGTATACCTGTGCTCCCCCAAAGTTTGAGTAAAATAAAATCACATATAGCTTCTGGCAACAGTCATGGGTATTGACAAATACATCATGGCCCTCTGAACCCTAGAGAAAAGACATTTTCTGAAACACATTCTATCAGAAAAACTATAAAGAAAATCATCTTTACTCCTCAAATTTCAGGATTTTTCCCTAGGAAAATAAGTTAATTAGTGGTAAAGTATGTAATGTTTTACACATTGAAATTGATCGAAAATTAAAACTTCAAGGGACATACTTAGATTCCCTCTTGCTTTACAGAATTTTCATAAGCCCAGTGGTTTTCCTTTGGAGCAAATATCTCTTTCATAAATTTTTGGTAGTTATTAACAATACTCATTGTAATATCAACATTAATACTAATACTTGTACTAACTATATGTATGAATTAGTTATAATATTTCGAAATTTTATATATAGTTTTCACTTTAGATGCTCTTGCATTAGGACTGCCATAACAAGGTACAGAGACCAGGAAGTTTAAAAAGCAGATAATTATTTGCTCATGATTCTGGAGGCTAGAATTCAGAAATCAGGTGTCAGCAGGGCTGATTTCTTCTAGGATCTCTCTACATGGCTTATAAATGGCTGTCTTTCCCTCATGTAATCATGTGGTCTGCCATCATTACCCTAGTGTGTCCTAATTTCTTCTTCTAAGAACACCAGTCATACTGGATTAAGAACCACATGAATGATTTCATTTTAAATGAATTATCTTGTTTGAGATCGTATCTCCAAATACAGTTACATTGTTGGACATTGGGGGGTTCTGACTTCAAGATACAAAATTTGGGGGACAAATAATGATGATATTTGATCACAGTCCCATAATGATCATAGTCCCAGTTTTAAAGAAAGATGAGGAATATTGTGGAAGGAGGTAAAATAATTTAGCCAAGATCAAGTGGAAACAAGAATTTAACCAAATCTTTCTAACTCAACAATGTACATTCTTTTCATTATATCAAGCTCTATCCTTAAAATATACCTATTACTTTTTTTTTACTTTTTTTTTTTACAGATTTATTTATTTATACAGGAACTGGGGTACAGGCCAGATGTGTGGGAGGGTGAGAGGATTCACCAGAGACAGAGCGGGGAACAGAACAGGCAGACTGATGAAATACACTGCTGAGGGGAGCAGCGGGTGAGACAGGAGAGGTCTGCCTTGCCATGTGGGATTCTCGCTGGCTGGCCAGGATTGAACCCGCGCTGCAGAAGCTGCAGACAGCTTTGTAGCGCAGTGCTCAACCACCTGTGCCACCAGGGAGGCCCCTCCTACCTATTACTTTTAACTTGTATCTGTGTGTATATGGGAATGATGATGAAGACAAGGGGACCGTGTATTTTTAATGTGGTCAGAATTTAAAAACAAAAAAAACACTCAGTTTCCCTCACAATTGAAATGTTGATCTATCTAGCTATCTAAACTCTAAATATAAAAGTTTTATTTTATGTTATTTCTCAAAATAAAAATAAATTGCCAATTTTGCAAAAGAAGGCCTGTTGATAATTCCCAGAACTTTCTGGATTGTAGAACTTTTTTTTTTTTTTTGATATACCATTGTCTTACATCCTTGTTAGTGTTTTGACAGTATAATATTTCTCCCCTCAGGCAGAGTCACCATAGCACCCCACCACAAAGGCACCTACAGTCCTCCACCATTTTATCTTTTTTAAATGACAGTGTTTCATATGAGGTTGTTGCCTGTAACGTGTATAAAGTAAGGCCAGACAAGAGGTTGCTCTTGATTAATTACACCACATTCATAAAACTCTAAATTCTGAAAGGTGGACTCTATAATGAGGTTTATTTCAGAGATTATCTCACAGTCAACTTAATTTAACTTTCAGAGCCACACTAGTTTCTTACATTGCAAAACAAAATATGTCCTAGGAAATTGCATAATATTCAGGTTTAAGAAAATAAATATTAAAGGTATATTGCCAAACAAAATAAAAATCAAGAACCCTTCTATACCATGAACTCCTGGAGGACAGGGCTGTTTAATTTATCACTCTTTCAACACCAGGAAAGCTCAGGAAATAAATGCTGCTGAATTAATCAATAAAACTTGGCTCACCTATACTTTCATATCTTCACACTGTCATTCAGGCATTGCCCATTAATCCATCTTAGGCTTTTGTCACTTAACCTCAATGTGGAAATATTTTATAAATATTCATCAATTAGGACTCACAGCATCTCCTATGAAGCAATGTGCCATAGTTTCCAATTTATAAAAGCAATCTAACTTCAAAGACATTTGAATGATTTTTCATTGGTAAGTTTTTAGCAGGCTCAGATAAGAAAATCACACCTGTTTTTAGTCAAATTGTTTTATGCTACCCCTCAGTTCCTAAATCACACTGCAAACTGTTTTTAGTTATGCATACACACACACACACACAACGTGTCTCTATACACACTTCTCCTACTTAAGAGTTGGAGTACGGATCAAAACAGTTTATACACACATACCCCTACATACATACATATATACATACATACATATATATGAACACATTCTAGACTTAACCTAACAAGAATCTATGCTAGAAAAGCTGGGCAACATATTTAATCACAGCAATACTATTATTCTATTATACTGAGCCTTAACTAAGTACAAAGAGCATATACACATTTGTCCTTAGGCAAAATATAAATGAATGAAAAGAAAAAGAAAAATGATCATTTTATAATTACTCATCAGCCTATTCTGTAGCATTTTTTCCAAAATGTGTTGCTTCTGACGACATCTCCCGGGGCACAGAATAAAGGGGAGGTTCAGAGAGCATTCATCTACCTCTTTTCCTCCTTTTATTTCATAACTTTGAAATACCTTCTGTAATAAGAGTAATCAGGGGATTTCTAAGTACTGAACATTCTCTGACACAGAAATATACATGAAGAGTAGTTGCTTATTTCTAGTGATATGATTTAAATGCCTGATATATATGGAGTTCTCATTTCCAAGAGGCCAAGTACTATAAACAGATAACTCTGGTGTATTTGTGGCTCTAATTCATAAAATATGATTTCTTTGTAAAAGTTACCTAATTTTTTTTTGAAAATGGTTCTTGTTTCTATGAGACACATATCTCTTAACATAGCCTCGTGTCAGACACTCTCTTAACTCTGTAACTATCATATATTTTTATTGAGCCTGAGTTTCCCTATGATTAAGATTGTGATAATACCTCTCCTACCTGCTTATCTTAACAAGCTGAAGTAAAGATCAAAATAGTTAACCTGTGTAACTATAGAAAGCTCTAGAAATAGTTCAGCATACATTGTATGGTGATCACCTCAAAGTGAAGGAGCTTCCCAAAATTTCTGTACCTATAGGAGACTTTCACTATCCAATATGCTCAGCACATCTTTCCTTTTTTATCTAGAAACATTAAGCCTCTTAACATGGAAATTACCATTTTCTCCCATTTTAATCATGAGATTTGTATGCAAATCGTTAATCCCTTAATAGATTTTGCCCTTTGCATGCAAGTGATGGGCTAAAGTGTGGTAAAATAACCCAAGTTGGAATGATAAGAGCACTTCACTAAATTGTTTTGTAACCTGGATTCAGTAAAACACACAATCAGTTCCTCTCTGATGATGAGGTTATACGGTCAAAGGCATACAGTTGTGTGGCCACATTTCTACCATAGAGAAGTTATGAGAAAATAAACCCTGACCAAGTGGAGTCAAGAGTTATAGTAAACAATAGAGTATGGCTTTAGAATTAAAAACAGACATATAGAACAGTGGATTATAATTGAGCTAAGAAATAAATCCATACTTTATGTGAATATTTAATTTATGACAAAGGAAGGAACCAAGAGTATAAAATGGAGGAACCAAGAATATACAATGTAGAAAGGAAAGTCTCTTTAATGAATGGTGCTGGAAAAACTGGGAAGCTACTTGATGAAGAATAAAACTAAACTATTAATTATCTCACATTAAGTACAAAGGTTAACTTATAGTGCAGTAAGGACTGCAACCATAAAATACACAGAAAACAGGCAAAGGACTGAAAAACATTGACTTCGGGGATGACACTAAGAATTCAGCTCCAACAACTTGGAAAACAATAACAAAATCAAACAAATAGGACTATATCAAACAAACAAACAAAAAAAGCTTCTGCATAGAAAAACACATCACTTTCAAAATGAAAAGACACCCTAACAAATAGAAGATATTTGTACATCATACATCTGACAAAGGACTAATATCCAAAATATACAAAGAACAGCTCAACAAAAAGAAAATGAAAAATCCAATCAAAATATAGGCAAAAGAGTTAAAATGACACTTCTTAAGGAAGACATGCAGCTAGCCAACAAGCATATGAAAAAATGTTCCTCATCAATCATTATCAGGGAAATGTAAATCAAACCCACTGTGAGATACCACCTTAGCTTATATCAAAAGGGACAGAAACAGCAAGTTTTAGTGAAGAGAGTGGAGAAAAAGGAACCCTCGTACACTCTTGGTAGGAAAGTAGACTCGTTTAGCTCTTATGGAAAATTGTATGGAGGTTTCTCCAAAAATTAAAAGTAGATCTGCCATATGATCCAGCAATTCCATTCTTTTGAAGGATACAAAAATAAATTTAAAAGGATATATGCACTTGTATGTTTGCTGCACTGCTATTTATAAAAGTTTAGTTATTGAAGTGACCTGAGTACCCCATGACTGATGAATTGGTAAAGAAGATATGTTTTTTATACACAATGGATTACTATTCAGCTATAAAGATAGTATCTTGCCATTTGTGAAAACATGATGGAATTGGAGGGGATAATGCAAAATGAAATCAATCAAAACGAGAAAGGCAAATATCAGATGATTTCGTTCATATACGGAACATAAAGAAATAAAACAGAGAAGACTAAATGAAAGCAGAAAGAAAGAAGACTTTCAGAAGAAAGAAGACTTCAGAATTGAGGCTACTAGAAGGGGTAGAGGGGAAAGGAATAAAAGGGAGGGGGCCCAATGGACTATGTTGGAGGATTATGAGTGCCTTGGTGGTGGGTGTAGTATGGTAACATACATCTAAAGAGGTGTGAACTTATGCCCTAAATCATATGCAGTGTTGTACACCAATATTACTGTAAAAGAGTTGGGCACAGAGAGAAAATGTGCCATATTTGGAGGATCCTAAGTCTTCACTTAAAGTCATAAGTAGGTTCATGTAAACTATAACTTAAAGTGAAACTCCCTAAGGAAAGCAGGTTCTTATTCAGAATTGATTTTTCTCTTCAATGCAATAACAAAATGGCAATGAGGAGCTTCCTGGTGGCACAAGGGGTTAAGCATCAGCACTATGACACAATCCGCAGCTACTGGAGCATGAGTTCGATCCCCAGCTAGGGAGGTGACCCACATGGTGCAACAGACCTCTCCTGAATCACCGCACTGCTCCCCTCAGCAGTGTATTTTAGTCAATCTTCCTGTTCTGTTCCCCACTCTGTCTCTGGTGAATCCTCTCACCACCCCTAACCCTGCACCTCTGGCCTGTACCCCAGTTCTTATATGCATAAATAAACTTTAAAAAAGACAATGAATTAAATTTATTGGAAGAACTCTGTGATTGATTAATGGCCTTGTTATAAAATTGCCCAATTGTCTTTTTTTTTTTTTATTCTTCCCAGCATAAAAACACCAATTTGTCTCATTTGTCTTTATTTTAAAAGTTCAATCTTTGATTCTTTCACTGCAAAAAAAAATTTATGCATTTATATATCAGAAGAATTGTTTGCAAATTTCCTCCTACAATCTTCACAAATTTTCTGTTTCAGCCTCTAAGATAATTTTTCTTTCAAAATAAAAATCTTCTTTCACAGATAGTCTTATTAGATAATTGTGTTTTAACCAAGCATTTCAGACACTTTTAATCTATCTACAAACCTGTTTTATCAAGTTAAAGTATATATTTTCAATATAAAAAGTACTTTTAACCTTTTTGAATATATTCTTATATATGTATTATTGTTATTACTGTTGTTTTATCCTTATCTAACTTGTGTTGACAAATTTTATTTTGTGATTTTGATCTTTAGTGATGGATCTATGATAAAGGTAGCAAAAAAAAAAAAAAAAAAAGAAAAATCCTCACTGAAATTTTAAGCCATCCTTTATCTCTTCCACAAAACCATATTATTAGTAAAAACAGACGTTTGACAGTCAATAGAGAACATTTAAGCTTGGGCTTCTAAGTTTCCAATTATCTTTTTTTATGTAAAATTTTCAATGGCTAATTTATTTATTCTAAGCTACTTCCAATTTTTTTTTTTTAATTCACAAGTAGAATGTTCCTGGATAGTAAAGAATACCTGGTAATTATCTCAGTCCCTGGAATTCTGACTAGAAGAGGCAAAATAAAGTGTTTGTTGAATGAATTGGTCTTAAAGTTCATAAGACCAAGATGATCAAGTGAAAAAATACCCAGGAATTTAACCTAAAAAAAAACACATTCAGTAATTCATGTATACTTCAAATTGGAGCAGTTGTAAAGCTGATCATATTCTTGTTGACAAAGAAATTCTTAATGATTTTGATAATTAAGTTATATAACAGCATTCAGCATTCTTTAACCACATATATGTAACTGGAATATTAATAAACCCAAACAGTAATGATTAGAACATTAATGAAAAGAGACTGCATGATATTAAGTGCTATAAATCACAGATAAAGCTTACTTAGAAAGAAAATATCTTTACAGAGGAAATGAACTTAAATAAACTGAATCATCACTTTAAGAAACTATTAAGAATAAATAAAATGGCTTATGATGATTAATAAAAGCTGAAATTTACCCAAGATAATATATCACATATTGTATTTTTTTAATTGACACAATGCTAGTTTGCAACACCACATATGATTCAGAGATATAGAATTCACACTTCTTCAGAAAATGTTATTGTACCACACGCAACACCAAAGCACCTGTGATCCCCCACCATAATGCATTGTTAAATCGCACTATAAAATGTCAATGAAAAACCAGAAATAATAATAAAAACCTGGAAACAAAAAACAGAAATTATAAAGGAGGGATATCGAAGATATATAAAATATCTTCTACAACTTAAGAAAAACACTTGAAAACCAGAAGAAATTGAACATTTCTAGGAAAAAATAAAATTGCTGAAGATTTCTAAGAAAAAGTAGACACACTCAAAGCAAAAACCATTGGAAAGTTAATTCAAATTGTACTATTTAAAAGCTGCAGGTCTGGACAATTTAACAGCTAAATTTAATCTAACTTTCAAAGCAAAGACAATTCCTAAATTACTCAAATTATACCAGACAACAAGCAAATTTAGAAATCTCCTCTAATTTATTTTCAAACCCAGCATAATTTTAACATCAACATACAGTTCAACCCCTGACAAATAAATATACTGCATAAAAACAAGATTTCTTAAACTAATTTCAGTTATGAATATTGATTAACTTTTTTGTGAATAAACTTCAGTGTATATTAAAAGAATAATACACCATTCCAGGAATATCAGAAATAGTGTAATTCAGCAGAAAGTTTATCTACTAGCAAAATTTATTATACAACCTAGTTAAATTAAATTACAGTATAATTTTATCTAAGATTAAAAAAAAATACTTGGAAAAAAATCAGTAGCCATTCCTTAGAGTTTGATCCCCCAGCAGGCCAGGGAGCTACCATATGGTGCAGCAGACCTCTCCTGTCTCGCAAGCTGCTCCTCTCCTGTCTCTGCCTATTCTGTTCCCCACTCTCTCTCTGGTGAATCCTCTCACCCCCCACACCTCTGGCCTGTATCCCAGTTCCTGTATGCATAAAAATAAATAAATCTTAAAAAAAAAACTCTCAGTAGAACTTGAAAAGAGTGTTCTAAGTATGCTAGAGGTGATCAAAAACGAACTATAGTGATAGTACACTAATGGCCTTTGCCAGTAAGTCAGAAAAATATAGATGTTCATTATCACACCACTAGTCAACATTGTTTTATAAATTCTTACTAAAAATAGTAAAGCAGCAAAATAAAATAAGATGTAACATTTTTTGAAGATATAACTGAATATATATATATATATATCTGAAATGATCCATCTAAACAGGTCACTTTGGTCCAATAATTAATAGCTTGTCACTCTTGCATAGATAAATGATTTTCAAAAGGGGGACCAAGACCATCCAATGGAGAATGAAAATCTTTTCAACAAATGATTCGGGAAAACTAAATATCCACCTGCAAAATAATGAAGCTGGATACTTTCCTTATGTCATATACAAAACTTAACTCAAGATGGATCAAGGCCCTAAAGGCAATAACTAAAACCATAAAACTTTTAGATGAAGACATATGAGAACACTTTCATGATACTGAATTTGGAAATAAATTTTTGGATATGGCATCAAAAGAACAGGCAACAAAAGCAAACAACAAACACACAAAAATGAACAGGTAAATTTACCTTTGAAATAAAAAAAAATATATGTATTAAAGGGCAAATAAAAGTGTAGACAGAAAAAGAGACACAGCTTAGGACATAAAAGTGATCTATTTAATTCGTAGGTTATTCGGTTTTGTGTTTCAGCAGGATAGTGGCTCAAGGGTTTGCTTAGAACTCCATGATGTTCATGGACCAGGGCCCTGATTTTAAGCCCCAGCTGAGACTATGATAATAGATTCCGTATCCTATCATCATAGGTAACACCCAGATCCTGCTCAGATATTTCCCAAGTACCTCTTACTTGGCATTTGGAGAAACTAAGATTGTCAAAATTATTTTTTTCAAATAATATTCTTTGATATTAGTGCTTTGCCTTTTCTTCTGGTCTCCATCTATAGAAAAAATCATATTTTGCATATGGCTATAACCATAGTGCTTCTACAATTTGCATCCTTTTTCCATTATAGTACTTTAACCTCTTTCTATATTATTAAATGTGTCATTTTAAATGGTTGTATAGGGCCTCCCCAGTGGCACAGCTGTTGATCGCTTGGTTGCGAAGCTACCCGGGCTTCTGCGGTGCCGGTTCGATCCCCGGCTGCTCCCTGGTCACCTGAGGAGGGTCCCACATGGCGCGCAGACCTCTCCTGCCGCCCGCTGCTCCCCTCAGCAGTGTACTTCGGTCCTTCTGCCTGCTCTGCACCCCGCTCTGGCTCTGGTGAATTCTCTCACCCTCCCGAGCTTCTGACTGTACCCAGTGCATGTATAAACAAAACAAACAAACAAACAAACAAATAAATAAATAAAACATGCCTCTATTAAAAAATAAATAAATAAAATAAATGGTTGTATAATGTTGCACAAGGGGATGGGCCCAAACTTACTACTCTTTATTTATTTATTTATTTATTTGTTTGTTTGTTTGTTTGTTTGTTTGTTTATTTATTTATACAAGCACTGGGTACAGTCAGAAGTGCGGGAGGGTGAGAGAATTCACCAGAGTCAAAGTCAAAGTGGGGAACAGAACAGGCAGACTGATGAAATATACTGCTGAGGGAAGTAGCAGGCACAGCAGGAGAGGTCTGAGCACCATGTGGGACCCTCACCTGGCAGCCGGGGATGGAACCGGCACTGCAGAGGCTGCGGGCAGCTTTGCAGCCCAGAGCTCAACCGCTGCACCACAGGGGAGGCCCCCAAACTTACTACTCTTGATGAGCTCTTAGGTTGTTTATTTTGTCTGTGGGTATAGCTTGGGGTGAGAGGGTATAGAATTTGATATTATAATTGACTCTGATTAATATATACATTTTTTCTTTTAAATAATATACATTGAAAGGAACATTAGACTAAATGGTTTCTATCTTCTTGAAACAAAATTATTCTACATACAAGTCACAGAAGAGACAAAATGGATCAATGTTTGCTCCTGCTTGTTAGTCATTGTTTGTTTATTCATTCAAAAAAAACTTCATCTCTCAACTCTTATCAATAGAAAAATGCACTTATTATATTAGTATGCAATAATTTGGTAGTTTACAATGTACATAAGACTTACTTCTTCTGAATAGATAAGCTCCAAATTTTCTTTTTTTTTAATAGATTTATTTATTTATTTATTTATTTATTTATTTATACAAGCACTGGGTACAGTCAGAAGCGCAGGAGGGTGAGAGAATTCACCAGAGTCAGAGCGGGGAGCAGAGCAGGCAGAAGGACCGAAGTACACTGCTGAGGGGAGCAGCGGGTGGCAGGAGAGGTCTGTGCGCCATGTGGGACCCTCCTCCTGTGGCCGGGGAGCAGCCAGGGATCGAAAAAGCGCTGCAGAGACTGTGGGCAGCTTCGCAACCCAGCACTCAACCGCTGCACCACCGGGGAGCCCCAAGCTCCAGATTTTCTTAATACTGCATCCTCTTCAAAGCCTAGGTTTATAGCTTCTATTTTCTTTCCTTCTTACTTTTAGCAAGACAATTGTCCTTTGCTAATGTTTGGTGAGTCTCATCCTGTCTACCTAGTTAAGTATATTTCAAACACATTCTCCATCTCCATCTATCTCTCCTTAGCACATCCCCTTCCTTTGAAAGTGTGCCAGCTCCCCAGGTCCTGATATAAACAATTTTCTTATTTATTCTTCATCCTGTCCTTGTATGTGTAGGTGTCAGGGGTAGGTAGATAACTGCACTATCCCTACTTTGAAAACCTGACCTGTAGCCCATCAGGCTTTGGAGTAAGCTACTTTCTACACCTGTTCCTGGCCTTATACTTCTATTCACAAGCCATGCTGCGAGTCTACAAAAAACTAACTTCTCAGGCCCTCTTCTTAGTTTTAATATGATAAGTTTAGCATTGATTCAACACTATAGATATGACATTCTGCAAATAAACAGCAGTCACTTCCATCAAAGCTTGAAGATTTGTTATGATGGATATATTCAGACACACCAGTCTCTTTTTAGAAAATGCAATTTTATGGAAAAATACAAGATAATTGGTCTTTAGCTCTTGCAATAAACTTAGATAGCACCTGCCATATTTAAATTAATACAGTGCTTCTCCCTGTTAGATTAGACCTTCTGATTAAGTCAATCATGTGAAAGGATTCAGATGTTGCTCATGTGCACTAGGATTAAAAGCTGTTTTTTGATGTGGATATTTTTTAATGATGTGATGCTTGTCCATCTCCTAAGGAAAGGAAATTGAAAGTTCTTTATTCAACCATATATCCTGTGTGTCCTTATCGCTCAGCCTCAGCTTTTGCCTCACATTGTGTCACATAGGTGGTAGGTTTTATTGGCTGCTGGAAGATGCTCCAAAGCAATGACCTAGTATTTGAAGCATCTGTGTGAACACGAGGTCTGCCTCCCAGAGATCACATACACATCACTCTTGAGGATTTATCCCCTTTCCCATTGTCCCTGTTGCTTCTGATTCTGGCTGCCACCGTGCAGATCAAGAAACTCAGAGAACAGATTTGCTCCTTTTAATCTCTCTTAAACCAGCAGCAAAAACGAATTTGACTCACATGGCTGGAGCAGCAGAATGTAAAGTGCCAAGGCTGGCATTTCAGTCGGCCCTCCCACTTGCAAAGAAAACCTGCATGCCCCTGGGGAGCGAGGAGCCATGGGGTTCCTTCTAGGAGACAAATTAAGGTTCAAAGGATCTACCTGCATTGAAGCAACTGGTGACCCAGGGGCTTGGCTGCTGCAATTTCTTCAGTAACATGGGGTCACATTTTCTCTGATGGGGGGTCCTCTTACTGGTCACAACCTGTGATGATTCAATTTTACCCTAATTTACTCATTTAACCTGTATCTAAAATTTTTATTTTAAAATTTACATACTTCTTAAATTCGTGCACTTTGGTGACAAACTCAAACAACAGGAGTACAATGATACCTTGTGTTCACTAGGTGGAAAGAATAATCCTAAAGCACACTGTTATTGAAAAACTATCTACACTGCACAGTCAAAGATGACAACCCAGGGCCTCCCCAGTGGCGCAGCGGTTGAGCGCTGGGTTGCGAAGCTACCTGCGGCCTCTGCGGTGCCGGTTCGATCCCCGGCTGCTCCCCGGCCACCGGAGGAGGGTCCCACATGGTGTGCAGACCTCTCCTGCCGCCCGCTGCTCCCCTCAGCAGTGTACTTCAGTCCTTCTGCCTGCTCTGCTCCCTGCTCTGGCTCGGGTGAATTCTCTCACCCTCCCGCGCTTCTGACTGTACCCAGTGCATGTATAAACCAAACAAACAAACAAATAATAAATAAATAAATAAGACATGCCTCTAGAAAATTAAAAAAAAAATTTTAAAAGATGACAACCCAGACCAGCACCAGGAATGATGGAGCTTGTTGTCCTGCAGGGGTTAAAGCTTGCACACGTGTGATTAGATTATGGGTTCCTGGTGGCTGATGGTGGTGTCATGTGCTTCTTTGTGTCCCCATGATGTCTGAGTCCCAGTTGGACACACAAACAATGTGGGATAAGAGCTGTCAGGAGAAAAGAGACATCTTTGATGTCCTCATTTATAGATGTAAATAGAGAGGACCAAAGAAGTTAAAGAATCTGTCCAAGGTCACCAATGATGAGTGGCAGAGTCAACAAGAATATTCCTCCTCATAGCAATTTAGTATCCTTTCTGTATTTGGATGGTAAGAATCACTAAGGAACAGTATGTGAGTGTGCATGTGCGTGTGTGTGTGTGTGTGTGTGTGTGTTTGAGAGAGAGAGAGAGAGAGAGAGAGACAGACAGAGAGAGGGGTGATTAGTATATTTGTGTATAAATGACAAGAAATGAATACAATGGAAAAGAGAGAAATAAAATCACATATTTTATACTATGTTACTTAAGCATTTACTGTGTATATATGCTTTACTGCATAATGATCCAAAGCCTTATACCTGACTACATAAATTAACAAATCATAAGGAGTCCTGTTATGATTCATTATGCTTGGTCCACAAGGAAGTGAGAGCAAAGCCAAGGGAAATTATCTGAAAAAGAGCTTATTCCTTGCAGAATCTAAACTAAAGCTGGAGTGTGTCTGTTCCTTGGAAGAGGGTCTACTTGGAGCTTTATGGTATTTGTTTCAGATCCTAGCATCTCTACTATCGGGGAAGAACACACAGGAGCGCTATTCCACGGATCTATTCAGTCTTACCCAAAGTAAGGTTGACTACACAGACCTCCATAGTCGAATTTCAGGGACCACGGGAAGCAAGAAATGAGAGGGAGTTACAAGGGGTTGCTACAATCTGAATAGGATCTCTTTAAAAGCATAGTGCAGCAGGGAAGACAAGTATAATGGCTATTTAATCATCTTCACTATGAAGTGCCAATTCTTTAGACTCTTATGACATTCATGAATGATGCAGGAGGTGGGCATGATGAATGCAGTGCAATTCCCTGCGACAGATATTTGCAGGGAATTTATGCCCCTCCCCACAGGACAAAAGGGCTCCTGGGCTCAGTTATCATTTGTTCTAGGAGAGAATTTACAATCTTGCCAGCAACTCCTTTTACCCTACTCAATAAAGCGCTTATTTTGATATACTGACTGTGATTGTTCAAGAACAACTGTATCCTTGGATTCATGTACAGTGAGTAGTCTTGCTGGCTCACTTTCCTTTGGGTTTGAACTTCATGCACTTTTGTCATTTTCTAGGATCTTTAACCTTGAGGGTTTGAACACAGTTCTCCAAATCACACATCCACCTATATGGACACACACACACACACGCATTACTGTTTAGGCTCACTGTGAGTGAGAGGATTCTTTAGCATGTGGCCTCATGCCCTGATAAATATATAATAAAAATTCTATTCTGTATCCTCTACCCACAGGTAATTAGTAACTGCAGAGTATATTAGTTGATACATTCATAAATATTTATTAAAATCCTATTATTTGCTAGTTGCTTTTCTGGGAGCTAGAGAGACATCAGTGAATGTAACAAAGCCCTGGACTTAACATAGATGACACTCTTATAACAACTGCAGGCAAAACAGAAAAGATAGAGATTTGTGATATAAATCTGGGAGTAGTAGGTGCTCATGAAACAGGATAGGGGAATGACTGTGTCAAGGAAGTCCATTTCAAATGAGACAGGCAAGGCAGTCTCCTCTGCCATGATGGTGATCATGAGCTGAGAGCAAGAAGAAGGATGCCTTGTGGAGAAGAGAAGGTTCAAGGCAGGGAGGACAAGAACAGGATGGACATCACAACCGTATTTGACTTATTTGAGCTACATCAAGAAAGCCAATGGCTGGAGTGAGGGCATAAAGGCAAAGTAGAAGCAAAGGTGTAATATGAGAAATCATATTACATGGGATTTCATAGGAAATACCATGGGGAGGGCTGTCCTGGTCTGACTACTCTGAGATGACTGAACAGCTTTCTAAGTAGCTCTTTTATAATATCTTATATAAAGCATTTATTTATTTATTTTAAGATTTTAAAAAGAAATATTTATGCATGAAAGAATGGGGTGTAGGCCAGAGTTGCAGGGGTGAAATGATTCACCAGAGACAGAATGGGGAGCAAAATAGGCAGATCTACTGGAATACAGTATTTAGGGGAGTAGTGGGCAAGACAAGGGAGGTCTACTGTTCCATGTGGGTTATTTCCCTGGCCGGGGATTGAACTTTTGCCACAGTAGCTGGCAATAGCTTGATAGCACTGAGACTTTAACACCTGTACCACCAGGGAGACCCCTCTAAAGCATTTAAAATCAGACTTTAACTGAGAGTCCTAAAAGTGTTGCCATACGGGGAATGATTAATATGAGTTCAAGACACTGGAAGCTTGGCAGGGCAGACTTCCTCAAATACATAAGAGGTCATAGAGAAGAAGGACTACTAATTCAGAAGGTAGAAGCAAGAATGATGGGTGATGAGAATTTTGTCACTGGATGTATTCTAGCAGACACTGAATAGCCACATTTCAGGGACTTCTATAGGTCCTTGGTTCCAAAGGAAGCTTCATAAGAAAGGAAGACAATATGAAAACAAAAAGCTTGACTTTGGTGGAACACACACATTCATCTAAATTAATCATCTAATTTTTCTTGATTAAATAAAACCATTTTTCATTTTATCAAATTGCTGTTACTTGTTGGTTGAGAAAATCAAAAACCATTCTGTGAAAAGAGGAAATTCTATAAAGTCATGTTTCCCCTACAAATATTTTAACACATTTGGCAGTAAAGACCTCCAGGGCTATCCCCTCAAGGATACTTTTGGTGTAGAATCATCTAAGAAAATCCTACCAGTAAAATAATCTATGTAAAAATATTCCTCCAATGACTGAAACAGCAGCTAAATACAGATCCTTGCACCTTATCATAAAATTCCAGGATAAGTGGTGTTAGCAGTGGGGTAAAAATCGTCCTTTCAAGCCCTAGTAGGCAAAAAGAAAGAAAGAAAATAACAACAAAATCCTCACTATTAATTTTCTTTGTCTAGGATTTTTTTTAAAGATTTATTTATTTATGCATACTAGAACTGGGGTACAGGTAAGAGGTGTGGGGGTGAGAGGAGTCACCAGAGACAGAGTGGGGAGCAGAACAGGCGGATTGGCTGCTGAGGGGAGAAATGGGTGAGACAGGAGAGGTCTGCTGCACAATGTGGTTCACCTCCCTGGCTGGGGATCAAACTTGTGCTGCAGTGGCTGCAGATAGCTTCATAGTGCTGCACCTTAACCTCTTGTGCCACTAGGAGGCCCCTGTCTTTATTTTTTTTAAAGATTTATTTATTTATGCATACAAGAGCTGGGGTATAGGCCAGCGGTACGGGCTGGGGGTGGGGATGGGGGGAGGTGAGAGGATTCACCAGAGACAGAGCGGGGAACAGAACAGGCAAATTGACTGAAATACACTGCTGAGGGGAGCAGCGGGCAAGACAGGAGAGATCTGCTGCACCCATGTGGAGTTAGCTCCCTGGCTGGCCAAGGATAGCTGGTGATAGTTTCACAGGGCTGAGATTTAATACCTTGCACCACTGAGGAGGCCCCTAGGTTTGTCTTTCTTAATGGAATTTACTTCTGAGGCAGCATCAACACTGATGTTCAGAGTTCACAGTAGAGGAAGCCATGGCTAAGAAATCTTTATGTTAGACCTTCCATTGCCCCAGTAATTTTTAATAGGAAAGAACCATTCAGTTATATCCAAGAGGTCATGATGAAGAAGCTGCCTTCAAAATGTCTTAAAGGAGAAATATTATTTAACCAATATTTTGGAATAAGAAATTAAGTAAGTGAGGATGTGAGGGAAGAGGAAGACTATTAGGAGGGAGAGAAGGAGAAAGGATTAGTAAAGTCGTTGTAAGAATCACAAAATAATTCCTCTGCTATATTCTGCCTAAAATATCTCAGTTAATACTTATTTTGCAGGATACATTTCTGTACTTTTATGTGACCAAAGAAGAACAGCAAGAATAATAAAAGGATGGGTAAATAGGATAAATGTAGGAAAATTTAGGTAAATGAGAGTAAGCAGAAAAGAAATTAAAAATAATTAATTATTGTTTAGGAGATAAAGTGTTTTCTTTAGATAAGGATTTTAGAAAAGGGCTATGCACTACATATGGGATAACAGAATAAAAATCAATAGATAGAAATGAAAGCAGGCAAAACAAAAACGCCTTTCTTTGACCATCAGAGCAAAAAAAAAAAAAAAAAACACAACAAAACTGAAATTAGTTATTGAAGGAGCTCTAGAGTCTCCAAACCAGTAAAATTTCCATGGTACAACTCTATCTCCATCATATAAACAGTTTGTATTTTATTCATAGCCCTAATTCTTAGTTTTGGCCTGTCCCTGCCCTGTAGTGTGTAAACTGAACAAAGACAGAAACGTGTCTAATCCATGCTAAAACCCTAGAACATCACAAGGCATGTAGTAACTTTAATAATGTTGAATTGATAAATGTGTGTTTAAAAAAGTTCTTGTCCATAAAAACAGTGTCATAGGTCTGATTATATACCATCACGCATTATCCATAATTCCCCACCCCTCTTCTGCTTAAGATTCTCAAATGGGTTCAACTGCCTTAGAAGAAAATTTAACTCCTTAAAATTGTCCCAAAGGCCCCGCATGATCTGGTTACTGCCTTTCTCTCCTGCCTCTCCTGGTGTCTTAATCCCCATTGCACACTCTATCCCAGACACTAATATTTCTTCTCTTTTTCCAAGAGGTAAATGCCACTAGATTTTGGGATCTTTGAATTTGCTCTTTTCTCTTCCCCTAGATCTTTAAATGGGTAACACCTTCATCTAAATCAAATCACAAGTCAAGGGTTACTTCTTGAGAAGCATTTCTCGACCACACAGTCAAAGCTAACAGCTTCTCTCCCTACAAATGGTAGTCATTCTCTATCCCATAACCAGTAATATTTTCTCCACCACCTTTACCAAAACACTTTTTTTCTCCTCTGACTAAAAGTCAAGTGCATGAGAAAAGAT
This sequence comes from Talpa europaea, assembly GCF_964194135.1. Classification (NCBI taxonomy): domain Eukaryota; kingdom Metazoa; phylum Chordata; class Mammalia; order Eulipotyphla; family Talpidae; genus Talpa; species Talpa europaea. Next base: position 108,769,795 of record NC_140075.1, read on the forward strand.
GTCTGTCTTGTTCTCCACCATAGCCTCAACGAACGTATTGACACCTAGTAAAGTATGAACACCATAATATTCTGGGGACAAATGAATACATCTTTAAGAACATCTGTTCTTAAGAATAAGAATGAGTGTTATCCCAAAGTGATTTAACTTACCACTTAGAGCTGTTACTGTCATGATAGCTATCACTGCCATGCTATTCTGATTCCTGAAAGACCTAGACTATATTAAAACAATTTTCATTTTAACAATCCCTATCATATGGGAAACTTTATTTGAAAATGCAAGGGATGGTGGTGATTTCTCTCTACTTTTATGTTATTAGAGGAACTCATTAATGTACCCAAAATCATATTGAACTTATTCGTGCAAAAGGATAACATAAATCCAAAGCAGTGATATGATCATTATTAGTTTATGCCTTCAGGAACAGATGTTTACATCAGTATTCTCTCTACCCAGTGGAGTCCCAGAAGTAGGTCATTCAAAAGGCCAGAGAGAGACATTGCTTTTTGGACATGACTCTGGGTCAACATTGTATTCAAAGGTGTGGCAGAAAACGAGTCCAATTCAATGGAACCGCACACTCTCAGCCCAGTGGTGCACACAGGTATTTTTTTTAGAGGAGATGGATAAATAAACTCTGAAAATCCTTTTCTTTCTTTCTCTCTGCTGTAAATGCAATATATTGATTCAGGTCCCACAATTTCATGGCATTCGCATGCTTCAGTAATACAGAGGATTTATTTTCATCCCTTCATCTCAAGTAGCTGAGGCTACTCTTAACCCCCATCTCCAGCATTCCTTTTCCCTCGACTTCTTGTCCTTTTGTACCCTGTATCCTGACAGTTGGGTCATGGGGTTAACAAGATGACTATTCCATAAAAGATTCTATTTCCATGTATGCTAATCTTTGTCAGTTTTCCAAGGCCAATGGGGAAATATTCTAAGGAATAAATTTGCTGGCAGTAGGTAGAATGAAGTAAGGTATGTGGAGGATAGTTAGTAATCCAATTGTTTACTTCAAAATGAGAAGTATTTGAAGGTGAGAATTTAAATAGCTAGGGATTTTATAAGAAGAATAGATAGTTCAGGATTTTTCTTGCACTGTTAGATTTCTTATTCAGTACACCATGAGAAAATTCTTTATTAAGCAATTTTAGATGCTTTAGAATCTTTCCTTTTGGAAAGAGAGCCTAGCCTGTTGATTCAAAGACTTTTAGAAAAGTATTTCAGTTCTCTTTGTTGTTGGGGGTAATACCTTTAATCATTCTTTAAGGCTACTCATTTGACAGTCCTCACTCATTCCACAAGATATAGTAAAGGATCATTTCCTCCGTGTAGCTTTTTTACCATCCTAGCATCTCTCTAGCTAATATTTATTTAACACTTACTACTCTTTCAGCAAGTTTTTATTTAGACCTATGACAGATCAGAAATAAAATGGGTGCTGGGACACAGAAAAAAGTAAAAAGGAAAAAATTGTCAGTTTTTCTATTCATTAGAAGGATGTTGTGTCTCTCCTTCTTCCGGCATAAGAACTCAAAGAATTTTGTAGAATGCATACACTGGACAATGAATTTCATAATTTCCTCACTTGCACCATGAGGAAGTTAAATGACATGGATTCTGAGGATCTCTCTTGCTGGGATATCACAGGATTGTAAAGTGTTTTTCATCAATGGTAGTTGCATCAACTCTAACAACTACATAAGCCCAGATTGCCAGGCTGTCTCTTAACTCTTTGAAGTGGAAATTATGCACACAATGCCAGCCCATCCTAGCAAGTCACAGATGCTGCTTTTGGACTCACCTGCTCATTTCTCTCCCCAGCGGGAGCACTGCCATAAGCACTAAACTTCACTTCAAAGTGCGGAGCAGGAGTCAGCCTTTCAGGAAAGCCGGCAGATCCTGGTCACAAGCAGTAGCTAGAGGTCCAGGGCACCCTTTCACACTTACCATAATCTACCAGAAGACAGAATGATGGAGCAGAAAGGTAATCTAGGTTTACAGGACACTAAAGTAACCAGATAAAAGGAAAACATCAGCAAATGAGGCTTGGTGTACACACCCAATATTAGTGCATATTCTTGCAGTTGATGTTTGGTACAAAAATCTCAAAGGTCTGTTATTGTGAACAAAATGCAGGGAGGGGGGAGTCATGGTGTATGGTATCTATCACACTTGCTGAGTTTTCTTCCTACTTGTCAACCATGTACTGCCCCTGATGTGTAACAGCAATCCTGTTTTCTCTGAATAATTAAGAATATAACAAAAATCTCTTTGTATTTTCCCTAGGCTGAGTGGCAAGAGGGGCCCATAATAACCAGAAGATGGATTCAGCATCCAGTTCAGGGGGAGACAAATATTATCATGAGCACATAATATGAGGTAAAAGTGCTTCTTTCTGATAAATCATATCCATAAACTCCTTATGAACATAAATGAATCTTGGCTTAGTTTTGTATCTCCAAATCAAAGCAAACTTGACTCCATTTTCCAAAGACTCTGCCCCTAATGTCTAGCATGCAAGGCTATTAAAGACACTAGAGGGGACAGTCTGAGCAAGCAGTTCAACAATTAGTTCCTCATGAGGGCTCCCGAATGTTGGTTATTTTCATTAGCACTAGCACTAGCTTTGTTGTTTTCCTTGTTGTCAATTGTTATACAGAGATTTCTTCCATTGGTGAAAACAATAATGATCGGAGTATCTACAGGTCCTCATGGCCATGCCTTTGACCACATGCCTTCCATGAGCCCAGCCCTGGCACTGATTACACCCACCAAGAAATAGGGAGAGGAAATCAGGAAAGTATGGGAGAAAAAAAGTGAGAAGGAGAACAAATAAATTAAGAGCATTGGGGCTGGTGAAACGTGTGTCCTGGATTTCGAGGAGGAAGAGGATAGTTGTCCTTAAACACTGCATCCATCTCCAGTACTGTTTAACAGGTCATTTCAAGCATTGACTAAAGATTTCTGCATCCCTTCCTTCAATATACACAATATACGTACACACAGTCTCCATCCATCCGATTTACTTTGATGCCTTTCTAAGATTTCCTGTTAGGCCAGGGATATCCTTTCAGCATTTCATTTGGACAGCTGTTTATTTCCCTCAGGAATTTTGGAACTGGAAATGGAAGTCCAGGCCAAGAACCCATTACAGAAAGAGCCATTTCTCTTTGCTAGCTTCTCAAAGGCTTCTATAAAAGAGCTTGGCTGTTCCTTTAAAACCCCACGAGGTTACTTAAAAGGTGATTTTACTAACAAGGAAAATGTGAAACCTGTAACCCATAACAACATTAATTCAACACTGATCGCACTGTTGATTATTTTTTGGAATAGAAATGTCCTTGCCACATTGGTAAGTTATCAGATTTGTTCATTAACCTAAGCATCTTCTACTTCAGTTAATTTTTTTAAGCTACTTGATCCTGTAGCAAGGTCACCATACACTACATTTGTCTCCTGAGCAGCATATGGATCCAGCAACCCCTACCCCGGAGCCCCATACACTTATTAATAAAGAACGAGACCCATTCAAGCCAGCACACCATATGGTGCCTAATTTACCCAATAAATACATTACTGTAAATACCCACAATTAGTACTCCTACTAAACATGCTGGTTTCTAGAATAAAAAAACAAAAAAACAAAAAACTAAACACTGCCATTTAAAAAACCTGGTTTTATCCACATTTGGAGCATAGCTTACTTTTGTTACAATTAAAATCTGATACATATTTATTGAGAGTCCTCGATGCCTTGGCCATTGGGTTAAGGTCTAAGGTTATAGAGACTTATACAATCTGGACCACATGACTCTAAAGGCTTCTGGAGGCTCTGCTCATCAGGAAGAATATCATAAATATACAAATTACAAATTTAGTATGGTTAAGTGTGCTGAGGCAGAAAGACACTAATCTCATTTGTATCTGTGATATTAATTAAAAATATAACTACCAATTAAGGAGCATATATTACTTGCTAGGCATACATTTCATACATCTTATCATTAATCTTTACAAAAGCACTGACAAGACTTAGATAGTAGAAACTATCTAAGATAGTAGATTGTAGAAACTGAGGCATAGAGAGTAAGTGACTGTCACAAAGTCATACAGGAAAAAAAGGGGCCAAACTATCATTCAAATAAATTTCTGCCTACATTTAATCCATGTACCTAACTGCTTCATCACGTTAATTTATCTTGCCATTCAGACTCTAAGCTTCAAAAGATCGAAGACTGAAACCATCCACTTCTTTCCCAATGACACTTATTCCTCTGCTCAACTGGTGCTCAAAGAATATATTCTTGAAGGGTTTGTTTTGAGCAGAGCTCAAGGGTTTGCACAGAGCTCATTGTTCCAAGGAATATTGACCTTCCCAGGGCTCAACACATACTTCACACAGTGTCCAGTGCACCTTATAAAATGGCATATATTATTCTGGGATTAGCATGAGGGTTCTCACAAAGAACAGAATGGACTCAGAAAGCTAACTATTATTATCGAAGATATATTGATTGCTGACTTTTAATCTATTTGCACGTATGGCTTTAAGTGGCCTGTAATATTAAAATCCATTCCAAGAGAAGACAAACTAGGAAAAAGGCCATATAGAAATGGCTATAACTTTGCTTTAAAATTTTGACATGAGTGAACAGAAATAATTCTCTCAGATGCAAAGTTAAGTTAAAAGATACTTTTACTTCTCTACTGATTTTTTTTTCTTTAAATAAAACTTACAAATGATACCTGACTGGTGGGATCTCCAGAGACTGTAAGCTGGGAAGCGAAACATAGTTTTTGGTTTTGATTTTCTGAAAATAATACTTAGCTCAATGCAAATAGAAGAGGGTTTCATCTCTGGTCATGGAGCAATGTCACCGGATTGTAAGCCACTAGGTCTGTACTGCACAGCACTGCAGATGATCATTGGGAGGGAATGACTCTTTTCCATTTTTAATTGCCCAGGACAACTAAGTATATACACATATTTACAATTTATATATGATTATATTTATATGTGTGAATATGTATGTATATATACATGTAAACATACACATGTATAGTTACCTATGTTAAATTGTAGATATTTAATTTTCATTTAAACTCCATAATTGATTTGTAGTAAAGTAGTTGTACAATTGGTGATAAGCATAGTTTGTATTTCAAGTACAATGTTAACTGAATCAACCCATCACACAATCATACACACGCACATACACACCCACATGCTTTCTAAATACAACAGACAGTATAAAAACTCTCTTTCGTGGGTGGCATAAAGGTGTTGCATTCCTTAGCAGCTTGTAGAATCAAATCTGAAGATTCACAAAAGGAGCCAGAATGCATCTTGCAGAGAAAATAACAGCATGAAAGTAAGTAGGAAATGCCATTCTATTTATTTCAATACCTTGTTTGAATGTATTGTACATGACTCATGCCAAACATCAGGGAAGAAACTGTGCATAAGGTTTAGTCTACAATAGACATCAAATTGCAACAAAATGCACTTCTGGGGTGATCTGCTGGGCACAGTGAAGTAAAGCACTAGGCTTCTCCTCTGAGCTAGATTCTACTCCTCTTCCTACTATTGTACATCTTGGTCCTTTGTGTACATACACAGATGGCACAAGCAAAGTCTTTTCCCAAAACGTTCCTTCAGGTACTTTTGGCTCAGATTCCAGTTTTTAGTTCACATTCCATTAAGATTTAATTAAAAATATTTATTAAAAGAACTTTTCAGGCGAAACTAGAAGATACTGGCAGAAAGCTCCTAACTCCCCGTTAACTTCTCTATCCAGCTAGCCTATGGAACTTCTAGAAATAGTAACATGTTATAATAGGCTAACTTAAAATATCTAGTCTGAACTATTCATAGGGAAACAAACATAAGTGATAGAAAATCATTAGAAAAGAGAGCTTCTTAGTAGTTATTTCTTTAAAGCAACCACTTTTTAGAAGTCAAGTTTATCAAGAACAATGCAGTAGGCAAAAGGCATTCTTACTCTCCTTACCCTAATAGAATAGTTCTTACAAACTCAAACCAAATATTTGTTAATGAAGTCCTCCCTGATGGTGCAGGGGTTAAAGACACTGCTCTTAAGCTATCTCCAGCCACTGCAGCAGAGTTTGATCCCTGGCCAGCCAGGGAGCAACCCACAGGGTGCAACAGACCTTGCCTGCCTGCTGCTTGCCTGACAGTGTATGTCAGTCAATCTGCCTGTTTTGCTAACCACTCTGTCTCTGGTGAATGGTCTCACCTCCACCCCACCCCTGCACCTCTGACTTATACCCCAGTTCTTGTATGCAGAAATAAATAAATCTTTAAAAAAAAAAAAAAAACTTTGTTAAGTAACTCAAAAGGGATAAGAGAGGGAAATCATACTCTAGGTTAAGTCCAAAAAACAAAGAGTACCCTAGGCAATGATTCATGTGCAAATAACTAAAAAGGAAGAGCCCCCAGGGACCCAACAAGGATAGAGGGGAGGCAGGGCTGGGAAAGAAAGAAAAGCAGAAAAAAGGATGTGGTCTCAGGTGAACTTCCACAAGGTGGCCACAGCCTGATTCAGGGAGAGAAGCCTAGATTGCACATTGCACAGGAAGTTTTTCTAACTAAAGACAAGAGAGCAGTAGATTGAGGGCAATTTTCCTAAGAAACATACAAAGAGGGTCTCCCCTGGTGGCACAGGCAGTGGAGCACAGCGCTGTGAAGCTGTCTGTAGCCTCTACAGCGCCGGTTCCATCCCGGCCTGCAGGGGAGGGTCCCACATGGTGCAGCAGACCTCTCCTGTCTCACCCGCTGCTCCCTTAAGCAGTGTATTTCGTCAGTCTGCCTGTTTTGTTCCACGCCCTGTCTCTGGTGAATCCTGTCACCCTCCCACACATCTGGACTGTACCCTGATTCTTGTATAAATAAATAAATAAATAAATAAATCTTAAAGGGAAAAAAAAAAAAAGAAACATACAAAGAGCAAAAACAAAAGCCCTGGCTCCTGGATGAGAAAGAAGCATATTGCTCCTGGGGATGATATAAATGATAAAGGAGATTCACAAGATTGGGGCAGAGCACCAACATTATATGATACAGGTAGATGGATAATTCATCAAAACACTAGGGAGAAACTGGAAACAGATTTGTGACATTTTCTGGGGGCCCTGCCTGTGGTAAAACAGAGAGGAGAGCAATGCCTCTTTGCTACTTCATCCTATATACAGAATTCTGCTGCCTGAAAGGAAAGTCAGCTTTTTTTCAGGTTTAAAAAAAAAAAAGAAGAAAACAAGATTTAACAGTGGGTACTCTGTCTTTGCCTCTCTGTGGTGCATTCTTTGGCAAGGAAAAATTAAATTCTGTGTTGCCTTCCTTTAGCACTAGTATATATTTATATATATAAAGTCAATATAACTTAGAACAGAAGTTCCCCTGTCAAGAATAATTACATACTTAATGTCAATTACTCGCGGCCCCGACATGTATTAACTGTACTCAAATGTGTGTTTGTTGGAACAGGTCTTACAGAGTAAAATCTGTCAGACTGCTCCTTAGGTTCAAATCCTTACTTTAATTATCTAATCAACCCTGTGTAACATTAGTAGAGATTTTGTTTTCAATGAACACACTTTAGATAACTAAATGCAAAACCTCTTTTTGCATATGAAGATAGCAGGATTCAAAGCAGCTCCAAGACAACACCAGGACCCCAAAGCAGACCTAAGTGAGGACCCAGTTTCCCAAACTTTCAGGTCAGGGACTTTCTGTTTCTCTTGGCTGCCAGCAAAAGTTACACTTGAGCAAATCACTCCTAAGATCTGCAAGTGGCCCTGTGTGGTTTAGCAGACAGCCCAAGTTCAGGAGCTTAGTTTTGCCAAACTTTCTCCAATAATTGTCCCTTTTCTATTGTCCTGGAGTTCACCAGGGTCATAAGGAGAGCATGAACGTCAATCTACGTTGATGACCTGAGAAGACACCACAGCAAAAACAATGCAAATTCACTTTTTGAGTATGTCTGGATATTTAAACTAGAGGTTTAATGAATTCTCAGGTAAAGTGCATTTTAGGGTTAATACCCAAATAATTATAAGTAGCCTGGAGAAATACTATGGAACTATTTATGTTCCCATAAATGAAAATTTGGTTTATCAAATTTATTATCAAAATGAAAATTTGGTTTCTGAAGTTGAGACAAAGATATTTCTTTTAAAGTTTTTTTTTTATAAAAGATTTATTTATGCATACAAGAACTGGGGTACAGGCCAGAGGTGCAAGGGGTGAGAGGATTCACCAGAAACAGATTGGGGAATAGAACAGACTGACTGAAATACTCTGGTGAGGGGAGCAGTGGGCAAGACAGAAGAGGTCTGCTGCACCATGTGGGTATCTCCCTGGCCAGCCATCAGAAGATGGTGTCAGCCAGTGGGAACCACACACACTGAGGTGTAAAACACTACGGTGAACAGAAAGAAGACACGGGCTGCTCAGAATGTTGGAGCAAGAAAAGCAAAGAGCAAGGTGTGGAGATGCCAGTGGGTGCCTAATGGACTTTCAGGAGACAAGACCAACATGAGTCGACTAAAGAAAGATGCTGAAATGCCTTTTATATTTTACTAAATGACATGGGTTATTTTTTAAAGGGCTGGAGGAACCTGGAAGATTTTACACTGGGTGAGATGCAATCAGAGCTAAAATTTAAAGAATTTAATTTGGCAAACGTTGGGGGATATAGTCCAAGAGAAAGGGAAGTAGTTAAAAGGTATTAAAATGGCAGAGATAGTTTCTGAATAGATTGCAGAGGATAAAATGCAAAAGCATTTAGTTGGTAGATTAGGAGGACTAAATCCAATTAATAATTAACAGGCGTGATTATAGTGGTTTTCTCATATTACAAAAGAGGCATTTGCCCAAACTAATCTGCCTTTCAGCTCTGTTTCTCAGAGATACTGCTTGTCCAATAAAACACACAAGTCATGTCACTCCCTAGGGCATCAAGATCACCTTACATATATGCTGTACTTGAAAGGATCTTGGTCACTCAGGATGTGGGGTTCTTCAAGTCAGAGGGGAAGGAAGAGAGAAGAAATGATTTCTGAAATAGAAACAGGTCAGTGGCCTGCAGTGAGGGGAACAGACTGACATATTTACAAACAGCTCAGGGGTGATTATAACTCAAAAAGATAACCTTGCGCTCCCCACCGTAATGCAATCATCCTGTTATATTCTTCAGTGTGTCACTGTGACTGTGGACTTCTGAAGAGAGACATGACATACTCTCTCTCCCTCTCCCTCTCTCTTTTTCTCTCCCTGGAATGCATCAAATGCCAGAAAGGAAAACTGACTTTTACAAATCCAAAAGGTAGGGTGTGGAGAGAGTGGGGAGAAGGGAGAGAAGAGGAGCAATGGGGAGAGGGACTCAGGTGGATACAGAACTATCAAAACTGAAATCACAGATAGATGTATCTGTTTTGAACACAGTCACAGAAAGGGACTTTTTAAATAAAAACCCTTACACTCCATATATGCTTATAATGTCAATTTACAATTGTGCTTATAATACAGACACCTTCTAGAACAATGCCATAGATCACTTTGTACACAAGCAGTGGTCAGGGGTCATTCCAAGCAGAGCACAATGTGTTGGGCAGCAAAGCGACAGTCTATTGCTTTTATTAGGGACAGACACTCTTCCTTAATAATAGGGAAACTAAATACACTGATGTCTTAGCATCGCATATATTTGGCAATCAAAAATTAAGGGAGAAGAAATAAGTATTCCATGCTAAGGCCAATAAAAATAGGGAGCCTTTTATTTTAAGGTTAAGTGTTTATCTGAAACTGACTTTGACTCCTGACTTGACTTTTCTAGTGAGATTTGGCTTCATACTGCTCCTCATGTCCCAACCCACCAGTCAAGAAAAAAGTTCTTTCCTTCCTAGCAATCTCTGGTCGCTGCAAACTTTCTCCACTTACCTCATCACAAGTCTCAATTAAAGCAATTGCTTTTTTTGGGAGTGAATTTCCTCCTCCCTCCCTTCTGCCCGGACTTTGATTCACCTGTCGATTGACATTCTTGCTTCATTACTTGCTGACAGCTCAAAATGCAAACCTGGTCCCTCAGCAAATTACTTCTAATCATTTCCTTCCTTAACATTATCACTTCAGTGGACTGTCAGGGGCACTCAGAAGACTGCAGAAGATCAGAAGCTTGTGGCTCTGAGCTCCATAATTATTGGCCTTGAATCAGACAGAATTGAGGGAAAATGCTGCTGGATTTCTCCATCAACAGTGAGATACTATTCCCAAGCCACCAGCGGGAAGACCAGCTGCTGACAGTTCACAATCCCTCTTGAAATTGTCCTCCATCAAAGGGGTCACCTCATGCAATGACAGAGTGTCAGATGAGAATCATAACGGGGCTCAGACTCAGTCCCGTTGCTCAGTTCGGGACAGCATAGAGGGTGCAACCTGACTGAGGATTGGCTGAGGCTTTAGCTGCACCTGCATCTCAGACTCAATGATTCCTTTATCCACACCTGATTTCTACGCCCATTCAAGAATTGTTTCACAGTGTCCTCCCTAAAGAATCTCCTGCACCCTAACTTCAGCTCAGAATCTCTGTCTGGGAAGCTGCTACCCAAGGCAGCAGTGAAAATTTCTGCCTCTTGTTGCTTTGTGATTCATTTGCATATTATTTTTCATGAAGAGATGACACTATTATACCTGCATCACTGATACGAGTTTTTATTTGCTAGATGGATTGTTCATTTTAAAATGCCCAAAAGGGTCTTCGACCATGGGCCTTTGTGCTTGCCTGACTCACTCTCAGAGGCCCGGCCATTATTCACCAGATGACAGGTGCTCATTAAGAAATGGAAAACATGGGGCCAGTCGTAAAGGGATTTACATTTTTATTAAACTTCTTTGACTTTAGCTTGATATTTTTTATAGAATTGGTCTCATTTTTCCAAATTGTGCACCTGTGCTCACGGCTGCCACTGGGCTGGATCCCATTCTTTATTTTCTAATCTAGACTAAGTGGAGCACATGTGGATACTGGCTAGCCAGTGCCAGGGATTTCAGTGCCATGTGCCACTTGCTTTGTTTCGGAAAGTGTTATTGCTTCTAGGTATTACTGTCTACAAATCTGGCCAGGAATTGAGTCATGCCTGATGAGTGCTGCATGTCACAGGTTAAGGTGACATGATGCTGAACCTTCTGGATGCATACACGCTAACTGGAGAAGTTGTAAAATGCAGCCCCTGGATGCCATTCTTCAGGATCCTATTTCAGGAGATCTGGGGTGAAGAGAAGACATCTGAAGGGCCTCCCTAATGGTCCAGGGGTTACAGACAGTGCTCTCAAGCTATCGCCAGCCACTGTAGCACAAATTCCACCCCAAGCTGGCCAGGGAGCAACCCACATTGTGCAATAGACCTCTCCTGTCTCACCCGCTGCTCCCCTCAGCAGTATATTTCAGTCTGCCTGTTCTGCTCCCCTCTCTCTGGTGAATCCTCTCAACCCCCCACACCTCTGGCTTACACCCCAGTTCTTGTATGCATAAATAAATATTTTTTAAAAAGACATCTGAAATTTTGTCAAATACTCCAGGCACGCCTAGCGATCTTAGCCTCTGCATCCTGTAAAACTGGACTTCGCTTTCTCTATAAAAGCACCAACCCATGTGTGATACATATGTTTCTAATTAATTGAAGGCTGCCAGATAAGTAGGGGCTACACTGCCTTGAGTGAAGCTTCAGCTAGGTCAGAGTGAATAAAAATGGCAAACATCCAGATGGGCTAGAGCCATCCTGTATGAAATGTTGCCAGATCTTAAAAAGCTTGTCACACCGATCCCCTCATAGGCTCCCTCAATAAACTTAGGAGGCAAAATAAATAAAAGAGAATTTGTGTCCTATTGACACTGATCTCTTCATTTTTAAAACAAATCAGCATAATCCTGGTACTTTATGAAGGTGTGCTCATATATTCAGGCAACAGCTATCCAGAGCAAGGAAAGGGACAAAGTCGTTTACATCAGATTCTCAGAAGAGCTACCTATGCTTCTAATGCTAAGTGCTGCATTCTGAGAGAGGGATGACCATGCTTGTGGCTGGAACATCATCGCCAATCAACCAGAATGTTCCAACACTCTCCTTTTTCTTTCTTGGATTCCAGAACTCTGTAACAGTCAATGCCTTGGCAGAAAGAATTTTTCTTGGGAGGTGTATAGGTGGGAAGAGACAGAGCAGGATCTCTATGATTCAAGCAGATGGGGGCAGGACGAGTCCCGGAGCCCTTGGTGGCTTTTTCAGGGTTTTATTGAGAGTCACCAGGTACATGGCAGGCAGGGGTGCTGAGGGCCTCCCAGACCCCAGCAAGTCTTCATTCTTCCTGGGCTCTCCAGTGTTCTTTCGTGGCCTCTGCTTCTCTGTTTCTTTCACTTTGCTCTATTCTCTCTGCTCTTTCACCAGCATCCCCGTGATGCTGCCCTTATAAGCCCAGTCTCAGCCCAGATGTACCCACTTACATATGCCCACACCCTACTCCAGGTGCCCGCCATCGGACATACATTCAGGACGTAGATCTATCATCAGTCCTAATGGCAGGAGGGCAGAAAAGCCTGATAAACATTTACTGACTCTACAGGAGGAAAATTGTAAATTCCTCAAAATCTTTATCATGGACCACCTGGCATTCCAAAAAACACCAATATTTCTTCCCTCTGACCTTCTTTCCACTGAATTATGAAGGACAATAGATCTAACCTCTTTCATTTACTGTGCTATAAATTTGGAACACAGAACTGCATTGTGAAGATCACATTATTAGATGCCAGGGGAAAACCGAAAGGTAACAAGAAATATATGACTCTAAATTAAGATGAAAGAGAATGACTAACAGGGCATAATGCAGGCATCTGTGAAGTACACCTTCTGACAGTCCTCTCAACTTCAGTCCACACATTTTTTTAAATACACTGTAGTTTCAAACCCAGTCTCCAGGATTGCACATCTTTACATCTTAGAAAATCGTGTCAAACACAAAGGACTCAAAAGCCCACTGGACAAAGCAGACTGACATTCAAAACCATGACAGCAAGACCTCATGATCTTTAAATTTGTATCCTTGAGGCAAAGGTTCCCAATATAGAATTTTCAATCTTATCATGAAAACCTTGTTTCTGAGAATAGAAAAGCAAACCATATAACACATTTTAGGATATTAGTGATATTATCCCGAACTGTTAAGGAATGTGTGTGATTGCAAAGTGAGGTGGGAGAAGCAAGATATCGTCTATTGTTCTCGTTTCAGATTGGGTGAGTATACTAACACAATTTATGAAATCTCTTCAATAACAGGAGAGGGAAACAAACACAGAAGCTTCTAGTCAATTGAGAAGAGAATAATGGCTTCTTATATTCTGTGATAAAGCAACAGAGGCAACACAGAGGGTAAAAATGGCTTGCTTCTTGAGTTGGGGTGAAGGGCTATCAGAAAGTCTTCACAAAAGAGAAGGCATTTGGACCTCATGGATCTATAGCAGTGGCTGGTCAAAGGTGAAATAGGAAAGGTTACGAAAAAAAGGAAGAAGAAAAGACTGAGCAAAAGTCTACAAATATGAAAATCCAATGTAGTTTCAGGTTCCTGTGTTCCAAAATGGTTAATATGAGCTTAAGATATATCTTTAAAAATGGCAGGCACTATCGAGACAAGTAAGGTAAAGTTGAAAAATTGATATGAGCTTAGATATGATGCCAAAGGACCACATTCTTGAGGTAATAAGCAATCTTATCATTATCGGGAACTATCAGTGGCTTATTACTTGGATCAGATCTAATTCAGCGAGGATATGACACATTGATTGCACGCAAAGGATAATCTGGAGTGGGGAGAAAAGAAGCAAGAGATCATTTAGAAGCCACTGTCAGGAAAGGTAGATGAAGTATGTTAGCAGATCGCTGAGGAGAAACTAAGTGGAGAAATAAGGCTGACTCATTTCAGATGAAGAGTCAATCTAATTTAGTAAAAAGAAGTCTATCATATAGCCTAAGACTGCATTGCTCACTGACTTGCTAGATGTCTCTTTCTCTTTTTCCTAAAGTTCTGTAAAGCCAGACATCTGTATCCAGTCTTAAAAATTTATTTATTTAACCCCAAAATAGGATTTTACATTTTTTTATTTTAAGCTTTATTTTGATGGTTTTTAAATCTCTTTATCTGAGTTTTCAACATCAGTTTAAATATTAGTCTATCATCTACTGATACCATCATTTATTTGAAAATTTTACATATAAAACATTTAATTTTTATTAATTTTCATATGACATTGGTAAATGTAGAAAAGTTGTATTAACACAGAGACAATCTTTTAAAATATTTTATTTTAGAATGGCATGGAGTCAGCAGTCAACATTCTCTCTGTGTTATGTCCTGAAATGTTAATTTTTTTTAAATGTAAAGAGTTCGCTTTTTTTTTTTTAAGATTAATTAATTTATTTATTTATACAAGCACTGGGTACAGTCAGAAGCGCGGGAGGGTGAGAGAATTCACCAGAGCCAGAGTGGGGAGCAGAGCAGGCAGAAGGACCAAAGTACACTGCTGAGGGGAGCAGCGGGTGCCATGTGGGACCCTCCTCAGGTGGCCGGGGAGCAGCCGGGGATCGAACCGGCGCTTCAGAGGCTGTGGGCAGCTTCGCAACCCAGCCCTCAACCGCTGCGCCAGCGGAGAGGCCCTGTCCTGAAATGTTAATTTTTTTTAAAGATTTATTATTTATTTATACAGGCCAGATGCGCGGGAGGGTAAGAGGATTCACCAGAGACAGAGTGGGGAACAGAACAGGCAGACTGACTGAAATACACTGCTGAGGTGAGCAGCGGGCGAGACAGGAGAGGTCTGCTGTGCCATGTGGGATTCTCGCTGGCGGGATGGAACCCATGCTGCAGAGGCTGTGGACAGCTTCACCGTGCTGTGCTCAACAACCTGTGCCATCAGAGAGGTCCCCTGAAATGTTAATTTTAACAAACGCCAACTCTAGAATCATGACACAGAACTATGGAACATCAAGTAGACCACATCTACTGAAGAATAGTTCTATGTTTAACTGCCTCTTTGACCAAAATATTCAAATCATCTAAATATGCAAATTAATAGCAGAGGACTATAGCCAGGCATTCTTTTCTAGGACTTGCTACTCTTTGGTAGATATTTAGGACCTGATCTGAGCTACAATATAAGACATCAGTGTAAAAACATAATAACAATACAAAACACAACACAACACAACACAACAAAACAAAAACAATCATAAACCAGAGACATCCTGCAGGTGAGGAGGAGAGAGAGGCATCAGAGGGAGGGAAGAAGGAGCACAGGGGACTGAGGTGATGGTGCACAGGTGCCTTGGGGAAGGAAACTCTATGGGGACTACACCTGAGGGGGGGAGCAAACTGTTTAAAAATGAACAAGAATGTAAAAATTTTAAAAAATATACAATATTTCTGAATATCTCAATGAGTTTGGTGATTTCTGAGCTGCCCAAAACTTACAAGGAAGGATTATAGAGTAAAGTTATCTTTCAGGAAAGATATGTATTTTCACATTAAAATTTTTCCCAAAAATAGAATCCTGTAGACTCCTCAAAAGACCAAGTATTGTTTACATGTAAATAATGGTGAATAAAACAACAGCAGTGCAACAGGAAGCTAATTAAATAAGCTCTCTCCTTGTAGCCTTTTCTAGAGCTGTAACATAAAGACTCATGTGATTTTCAAACATCAGACTCTTCTCAGTGGATAAAGTTAAGTGGAACCTGCAGTACCCTATCAGTGCAACGAACACAAAATTCCACATTCAACCCATAGAACCAAATATTGCTAATGAGTTTTATATACTAAGTACAAAGAGGAAGTACTAATTTTCTTAAGGTCCAAACAATGGAAGGGAATTCAGAAAACATTGACCTTTATGATTCCTTAGCTTCTCCCTTGTTTGTCACAGACACAGGACAACATTTTACCTTGCATCTAAATTGGTCACACGAGAAACCAGGAAGCAATAATTTGGTGTTCAACTAGAGTTTGTACAAATACACCTGTCAGTTTTTTAGGCAAGTGAATCTCTCCTCAAGGAGTAGAAAGTCGAGCATGACACACGGAAGGATCACCTCTATCAGCCATCACAGCTGAGAAACCTCAACACAGACTCCACAACAGTGAAACTGTCACCAGCAAGATAAACCTTGTCTTTAGCGTGTATGGAAGCTCTGCAAATGCAATCTTTAAATGTCGATCCAGACATAGGAATGTGGAATTTTCTTTTTCCTATACTATTTATACTATTGAGGTTAATTTCATAGAGAACCAGATTAAGGTTTATTTTTTAAACATTATTTTATTTTATTGTATTTTATTTTTTAATTAATATTTTATTTTATATAATTCTTACATCCTTTTTCATTTTTGCATGATGTAATCATAATCATTTTGGTTATATTCCCATACATTTGCACCCTCCCCTTATTTTGACCCTAGTCCTTCCTCTCCCCTGCCCTCCCACACCCCTCCATAGTGTGTCTCTGGTTTATAGTTGCTTGTTCATTTTGATTTTTACTTTGTATTAATTAGTCTCTTTCCTGGTCCCTTATTTAGGTTTCCTAAATTCCTGCTATGAGTGAGACCATCCAGTATTTTTCTTTTTCTTTCTGGCTTATTTCGCTGAGCATGATCCCTTCCAGCTCCATCCATGTTGCTGCAAACTGCATGTGTTTACCTTTTTGATTGCTGAGTAATATTCCATGGTGTATATGTATCACATCTTCTTGATCCAGTCATCTATTTTTGGGCGTTTGGGTTGTTTCCATAGCTTAGCTATTGTAAATAGTGCTGCTATAAACATAGGGATGCAGGTGCCCCTGAATTAATGTTTCTGTTATGTGAATACTTTTGTAAATAAATGGTGCATACTGATATATCTTTTAAATCCTGTTTGATAATGGAAGTTACATCATACAAATAAAGGTCCATATTTGGGTGGGAAAAATTTCATACTGAAGTAAGTACTCATATTTCTGACAAAAAGACAGTGATGCAGAAATAAAGAACCTACAGAAACCTAAATTCATTATAGCCTTGATTTCTAATGTCAAGATTTGTAAAATCTCTTCAAGGATATTGGGCACAAGGCAATTTTTCTTATGTGGCATTGAAGTCCCTTGAATCAAGAACTAACTGTTCTTCTATAGAAAGACACTCAATTCCTTCACTATAAATAGGAAAAGTGCTTTCTGGTTATTTCTGCAGAAGGGGATGATGGATCTGCACTGATCAGCCTTTAAGTTATTGCCTGGAAGTCCTTGTGAAGGGGTCTATGCATTTGCAAACCATTGAGGATGGTCTTCAGTGGTTCTTACAACTTCGCCATCTCATACATAGGAATTTCTGGGGCAATACTTATAAATATTTAGCTTATTAATAATAATTCAGATTGATGGAATTGTACTATGTGCCAGGCACTTTGCTGCATGGTTTCTATATTCTCTTTACCTGGTTTCTATGAAAAACTCTTGTTATTCATATTTTATAAATTAATAAATTAGCGCTTAAACAGATTAAATAGTTTGGTCAAGGTCAGTGATCAAGGATTCAAACCTAGATAAAAATCACTCCAGAGACAGCACTCGAAATCCTGATTCCAGGCCTCCCCTGGTGGCTCAGTGGTTGAGTGCTGGGTTGCAAAGCTGCCCGCAGCCTCTGCAGTGCCAGTTTGATCCCCGGCTGCCAGCGAGAGTCCCACATGGTGTGCAGACCTCTCCTGCTGCGCCTGCTGCTCCACTCAGCAGTGTACTTCAGTCCTTCTGCCTGTTCTGCTCCCCGCTCTGGCTCTGGTGAATTCTCGCACCCTCCCGCGCTTCTGACTGTACCCAGGGCTTGTATAAATAAATAAATCTTTAAAAAAAAAATCCTGATTACATGTGGTTGCTGCTTCAGACACCACAAGACAGATAAAAGGGCCCTACTATTAAATACTGTTAAATAGGAAAAGGAGGTCGCCTCCTCCATAGAGGGATCAAAGCCATTTCCCTGGACCTACATTATCCTCAAACCAAATTCTAAAAAAAATAAATGGCACCAGGCATCTTAGACACAGGAAAATAAGTCATGTCAATTTGTTTGATTGTGAAGGGAAAAAAAATTATCACCCACTCTGTGACTTCATGTCACTTCTAACTGGATTTCAACTAGAATTAAAGATACTTGCCAGAGGGACTACGAGTGGTGGGGACTCCACAGGCACAGTCCTGATTTAATTTAATATCAAGGACATCCTCCCAGAGATCACTGAAACTCACTTTTCTCCTAAGACTCTGTTTAATGATCTAACCATCTATAAAAAGGATACTTAATTGCCAAAAGATAATATTCCTCATTTTGAGATTGATCTTTTCAAGAACACATCTGCCCACCTCCATCCCCCCATACTTGTTAATCCCACTATATTTCTTTTAATACAGGATTTTATAGATAGTTTCAAACTCAGAACTAAGATTTCCAGGTATTGAATTTATACTGTGGGACCCATCATGGGATCCTAATCCTCAGTCTTGCTTACATCTCATTTCCCACATTGTGAGGCATGTAGAGAAAAAGGCATGTTTCTAACTCATGTGCCTAACTAGATTTTATGTGTATATTTAAAAGAAAAATCTGAGATACCCAAATACATTTTTGAACTAGCGGTCCCCAAAATGGTGGATAATTTTGCATTTTCTGTTGGGCTCCCTAAGAAACTTTATCAAATATTTTTAAAACATGCCTGTTGTTTGAAATCAGACTAATTGAAGTCAGCATGGAGGTGAAGAGTGTGTTGGTAAGGTTCTATCCCCATTATCAAATGTTAAAGCAATGCTAACCAACAAGAGTCAGGTACTTCCAATACACGTTGAGTGTATTTAGTGTATTATTAAGTTTATCATCATACCTTTCAAGCTTTTCAGTATTTACCTTTCAAGCTTTTCAGTATTTGTATAGACATCAACCACATCAACGTGCGTGCACGCGTACACACACACACACACACACACACACAGTCATGGGATCCTTCAGCAGAGAGTTTTGTCTTACTATTCTTCCTACCCTAAGCTCTCAGAACAGTGGCTGGCCCCTCAGAGTAGCTCAGCAATTCCTTGAATAGATCAATGACTGGTTTGGGACAGCAACAATATTTTCTTTTGAATAACCACTGATACACATGTATGTCTCAGAATAACAGTTCCTTTTCCTTGCTAAGGAATCTGACACTGACTGAGAAGCGTAAAACTTAAAATGGAAATTGATGATGCTCACCTCATAAAATGATATACTTCCTGAGGAAAATTAAAAAAAAAATCCCAGTGAATGATGCTACTATTTCCGTTTGAAACATTCAGCCAACTGGCTGAGGATTCTGCTTTTCATCTTGTATCCTGGAGACCCAGCAGAGTTTCACCATTTTCTGAGATTGTTTCTAGTTTTTCCAGTCACTTTGGTAAAAGCTGTTTGCATCTCCCCTCTGGTCACTCAAAACACGTCTCTTAAAAAGCAGGTCAGTGGTACAGCCTGAGCCTTTATCTGACAGGACTGCTAATTTTAGCCACTATCAAATTCTTTATAGAGGGGTAAAGTCTCAAATGATTATGGAAAAGCCCAAACTCCACAAACTCACAAATAAATTGAAATGCTCAGTGTCACCTTAAAAAAAACATTACTAATATAGAGTAAGAATATTTTATAACATTTCTCAGGGTAGGGAAGTTATTCCAGAATGTTTTCCATGCCTTTGTCTTTTGTCTCTTGTATCTAACAATTGCAAACCCCAGCAAACTTCTCACCCCCTACCCTAAAAGCCACTCTCCTGTCCTCAGTCCTGACACAGGACTCTCTCAGATTCCTCTGAAATTTTATTAACAATGACATTTGGAAAACACAAAGCCATTTCCATTCAATTAAATAAACACACGATGTTAACCTTCCGTAAAAGAAGTGGCCGTTCATTTTTATAGGTGACTGTAAACAGACTTTGAGCTTCACAAAGCCAAGATCGATGGAGCGTTGGCAAACAATCATAATCTTATGCTTGCTCTATCGACAGCTGCCCAGAAAATATAGTTTGATTCTGATGAGCCCGAAGATTTGGCCCTTGGCCAGACATTTGCCTTTCTCTAAGGGAATGTCAAAATGTCAAGAAAATGTCTCTATGGGAGTGAATTCCACTGCAGCCTCCTGAGATAGCAAATAGGATAAGCTTTCATGCGGGTTATACAGACTGTGCAGGGAAGTTACATTTCTATGACGGGGGCTGTTGGAGGTGGGGCTGGTGGTGCCATATGGCTGTGTGGATGTCATGGGGGGTTGTCATCGCTACTGTCAGCTGTGTCTACTATAATCACTATGGTTGTATGTGTGATAAAATGGGAACAGGGACAAATACATTACAGATATGGTCTCCTTCTGGTTATTTCTGCCTCTTCTGCCAGGTAGAGATTTGCTCCAAGAGCGGAAATAATTTCCATATAGACCATTCTTGGATGTCTGCTAATGCATCCATGCCTAATCTATACTATAACTTCTTATGCGAGTCTATTTCTCCCTCTTTCCCTTCCCCACTCTCCTCATTTATGCCACAGCTTTTCTTTCCTTCCCTGCAAAGCATACAGCTTACTACAAAGACACAAGCCTGGGAATGATAAAGGAGCTCTCGACTTGGAACAGACCTGGGTTCTACTGTCACCTTTGCCTTTAACATGCTGTGAGACACTAGACAATTCACTTTCCAATTTTTGAGTCTCAATATTCTTACCTGTAAGATGCATTAACATATAATCTATAGGGTCTAAAAATCTTCTTTCTGTTTTAAAATTGAACTGCAGTATTGGTACAGAAGACCTGGGTTATAACTCATCTTTTACTCTCTGGGAAACTATTAAATTTTCGGATCTCTTGATTCTTCATTTGTAAAAAAATGGGTGTAATAATCTCTAGTTCACAAAATTATTAGGACAACTAAAGGAGGTGTATAGAAATACTAAATGTCTTTAGAAAAAAATAGTTGATTTTTATGATGAATCTAAGACAAAAAATCACAAGCAATCTTTGCAAGATTCTGACACAGGAAGTAAAGGTTTTCCAAGAATCCAACTTACGTCTTCCTAGTACCTAGAAATACACATAAACACTTATTGTCACTTTTATAAAATATTATAAGGTAGGTATATTGAATATGTAATCACACAGAGGGTACTAAGCAGGTACTTTGTATAACTGAGTTCTTTGAATGCTCTCAAGGACATTAAGAAGTAGGTACTGTTATCAATTCTACTTTACAGAACCAATCACAGAGGGCTTTAAAAAGTGTCAAAGGGCCAGTAACTTGGACTTGAGCTCAAGTCAGTGTGATCTAAATGTCTGTGACCTTAACCCTTAAACTATGTTGCCTCCATTATTTATAAAGTCTCATGCAAGACTTTTGACATTGTAAAAACTATCCGCATTTTCCCATGAAAGCTATATCCTTATAAATAAACAACAGTCACTTGCTGGCAATTAATCATTCAGCTCTTGAAGCTTAATTATTCACATGGTTATGCTCATCAAAGAAAAAATGAAAAAGAAAAATAATATAAAGCCAGGATTCTGCTTCCATCAATTATCTATATTCCTCTCTTTTTCAAAGGCAAATTGCCACCTGAATAATCCAAAATATTGGGGAGAATAATATTTTGCTATACCTATTTGTAGAGAAGGCTGCTTACTGGAACAATCAAAAACCTGAATTCAATGGTGTCACCTCAGATTAAAGTGTCTGAGCATGTGGAAACAACTTAGCAATTTCAGAGGTTGACTCAGGAATTAGAAAAACCTGGATTCAATTCCCAATTTTCCTTTCACAGTTCTGGATTTTATGTAAATAATAGAAATCTCTCCGATGGATAAAATAATACAATGCAATTCAGATAGTTAATAAGAGTTTTAAATGACTAGTGCATGTGAAATGCCGAGCTGGCTTTGCACTGTGTCTGTTGCGTACATAGTAGATGCTTAGTGAGTGAGTCTGTTGTTATTGCTTCTTTTTAAGATTTCTTTATGCATTCAAAAACTGGGGTATAAACCAGAAATGTGGGGGGTGAGAGGATTCACCAGAGACAGAGTGGGGAGCAGAACAGGTGGATCCACTGAAATACACTGCTAAGGGGAACAGTGGGTGAGACAGAGAGGTCTGCTGTGCTACGTGGGTCACCTCCCGGGCCAGGCATCGAACTCAGGCAGGAACGACTGGCTATAGCTTGATAGCACTGAGACTTAAGTCACGTGCCCCCAGAGAGGCCCTGTGACTATTGTTTTTATATGTTCTTCTAGTTCCCTTTCTTCATTCTCTCATCCTTGCAATCTATGACTATAGAGATTAGGAAGAAGATCTGGTAGATTTCTTTGTCTGCACATAGGTGTTTAGTCACAGTTTGAGGATTAAGTATTTATTTAAAGAGTATGTGTTTTAATTTGTGTGTGTGTGTATATATATACACATATATATTAATTTGCACCAATTCATGATCTTCTGTAACCCTGTAACCCTATGACAGTGTCTAGAAGGGAGAGGATGGTTTTCAGTAAGTACATGTTTCTAAAATGACTCTATTTTCTGAAAAGAAACAGGCAAATACTTTAACACCTAGATAATTCCAACTCAGCTTCTAATACAATCATTTTGATTCTAGTGAATTCACCTTCCATGCATGGAGACCTTATATCAACTTCCAGAGGAGCCTGACTTTGACTCAGTATTAGTGAAATAAATCATTAAACCAATTGCCATCTACAGTCTTTTCACCAGAAGTCAAACGATGAAGAGCTTGTTTAGATAGAGATTTAGTTAGCTTTATTCCAACTTCACATTTAACTACGCTGCAAGAAAGTATTTCCCAACCAGCAGAAAGGTGGTTGGTTTGTGTCTCCTCTGTGCCAATTTTCAATCTTTCTCTAGCATTGGTTGTTCACACCATGCTCACTACATGCAGGTCACTGCCCACCAATGTGATTTATTGTGAGGTGGAGTCTACCAGGAAAGCAGTTATGTTGAATTGGTATGACTGTGAGGCAATGAGAATTACAGGCACTTCCATCCTGCTATTCACAGAACAGGCACTCAAGATGGAAAACTGGGTGGAACTTTCTAATGCCATACACATTAATTGATAGAGAGCACATTGAAGATTCACAACTAGAAACTCAGTAACTTAATCATTTCTAGTTTTGGCCCCAGACATTACTTATCTTCTAGCCACTTGAAATTTTACCAGTTGGGGATAGGGGAGGCATAAGGTCTTTTTTTTTCTTTTAAAGATTTTATTTATTTATGCATACAAGAGCTGGGGGACAGGCCAGAGATGCAGGGGGTGAGAGGATTCACCAGAAACAGAGTTGGGAACAGAATAGGCAGACTGACTGAAATACACTGCTGAGGGGAGCAGCAGGCAAAACAGGAGAGGTCTGCTGCACCATGTGGGTTTCTCTCTGGCCAGCCGGGGATCGAACTCTTGCTACAGAGGCTGCAGATTGCTTCATAGCATGGTGCTTAATACCTTGCACCACCAGGGAGGCCCTTGGGGCATAAGGTCTTTATAGGACCATTAATTTGTCCCATATGTTGTAATGTTAACAAAGCAAAGCTCAAAGATACAATAGGTTTGGATAAGCACAGAGATTGGACAGCAAAGCAAAGCAAAAAAAAGAAAAGAAAAGAAAAGAAAAGAAAAAGGTATATAATATGAGAAGAACCACATGTCAAAAAGGGAAAATGAAAGACTATTTCTACTTCTATGGTAAATTCCTTACTTGATCAGCCTGGTGTGTTTGCCATGTTACTGTACAGACTAGAGTGTTAAACTGGATGAAGGACATTTTACTAGTTACCATGACCGAAAATCTATAGCACAAGTCCTTAGGATTGCTAACACTTCTCAAGTGTTCTTTTAGAGTTAAGATGAATGGACAGAAGAACATCATATAAAAGCCCTTTTTTATGCCATTCTGCTTGAAAAAGAAATGCTAAAACAGGCTACAATTAAGATTGTATACCTGAAGTACTATAACATTGTCTGTGTCTGTTTGGGCTGTTATCACCAAAATTCAACAGACCTGGTAGCTTAAACAACAAATAATTATATCTCACAGCTTTGGAGGCTGGTTCAAGATGAAGGTACCAGCAGAAGTTGGGGCGGGGGGAGCAGCTGGTGAGAGCTAGCTCCTGGCGGATAGACTGCCATCTCATGGTGCTTTTTAAGAGGCAGAAGGGAGGCAAGTCTAGGGCTTCTTTATTAGACATTGGTGCTCCGTGATGGATTCATCCTCCTGACCTCGTCACTTCTCAAATGTCCTACTTACTTACACTATTACTTTGGAGGTTAGGTTTCCAATACAAGTTTTTTTTTTTTTTTTTTTTGGGGGGGTGGTTCTCAATCTAGAGAGTCTTTCTCAGGGCCAGATAACTTCTTCAAGTTTATCTCTAGACTCACAATCTATACTGAAACATCCTTAAACTGTTCCCACCAGAGGCTTGCAAGGCTTGCTCAGTTCTATACCATTGATGCACAATAGAAATCTCACTCAATTCCCCTTAAATTATTTTCAGTCTTCTAACTGCTAAGGAAAGACTCTTGAAGAAGGCAGATGAAACTAAAAGTAAGTCAAGATAGTAAGTATCAAAATGCTGTTTACCGATCAAGTTGCAAGCAACAGATGGAGTGGCTTTGTCAGAGCACCTTGACCCTGTGATCTCACTCTATAGGTAATTTTGAAATAATGAGAGCAAGACCAACACAGAGAAGGATGAGAATACACATGGAGTTTGAGGACAAAGCAGTACCCAAGAAATGTATTACCAGTGCAGGCCTGTTCTATGGAGTTCACTAAATACAAGAACCCTTCTTTCATTCATGCAGGCCATTCTAAGGACACAGAGAATAACTCTATGTATAATGATAGACCAAGAGATAGCATTTTTCTCTTTAATGCTTTGAAAGATTGAGAGAAATGAAAGGTGAGGGTGTGGTGAGGAATTCAGCCTTCTGTGCCATACCACACAGCACCTGCCTCACCTTCAAAACATCAAAGTACTAAACATGACACAGCCACTATGGACTTTGTTAGGTGACTCTAAAATCTCATAAAAAAAGCCAGCAGACATCTTCGGCTATTAAGCAATGCCTACATTTTCTAGTTGGTAGAGACAGAACTACAATCCAATGGCTTTTGCTCACTTCACTTCCTTAAACCTTGGGGTTCACTGGTGTTCCATTTTCCCAGAATAAATCTAGGTCCTGCACATACTGCCAGGGCATTTTGCCATCTGGCATGTACCTGGTGGAAATATGCATAATTACAAAGCCAAAAGAAATATGAAACATTTGCACCTGAAAAGAAACAAAGATAATTTAGTCAATTGCCCATTCTTTATCCATGTGAAAACTGAGATCTATAGAAGGAAGTTTGACCTAAATTGTATCAGTAGCATAATTCAAAATTTCTAGACCAGAGCTTCTCCCATTGTAGTATATTAAAGGATTTTAATGCAAAGACCTACATCTTTCATGACTGGGTGGTGAGTGAAACTGAGATGAATTAAAGTATGCTGTTTTAGCATTCAAACTGAAAGAAAATTACCTACTTCATATAAAAATCCTTTTAAAATATCTTGCATACCTCTTTTCTAAAATCAGATATAATTTCTTATTTCCTTTAAGGACTTGAAAAAATTGTCATTGCATATTAAAAATAAAAAAAAAACTGGTTTCTAAATGTGTTGGGACTGTAATGATTGTTGAGTTTTTATTTTCTTTTATGCAAATTTTCTGATTTTCAGCACAGAGTGGGTGATCACTTAATATTTCTTCAATGAATCTGGATCTTCTTTCTCTTCTACAGAGGATCAGTACTCTTTCTTTGCTGCTGTTATTTTTATTTTCATTCCTTCATTTAGTTGTAGTTCTACTATTTTGTCTGAAACAGGATATTGAGATATCCATCCCTTTATTACCAAGTAAAAAGTGATAATAAAGAGGTTCTAGGTGAACATGTTGGACTTTATTGTGTTGAGGTAAACCCGCCGTGCCTATTTGTGTCTACATTCTATATCATATTACGGTGGTCCTTTTTACTTGCTTTTCATCCTACAAAATTACAGACACTCAACAGGAAGAACTATAGAGATCATCTAGCCAAATCTTGAATTCCATGCCTCCATCCCTTCCTATCATTCTTGACATCAGTTTTCCCCTGTGCATTGAGAGTTACCTCTTGTAGCCAGGAAGAGAAGGGACTGCCAGGCTGCCGAGACTTCCATCCCAGCTCTGCCATTTCTAGATGACAGTTTCTTAGAAATTTGTTGAATCTCTGTGCTTCAGTTTCTATTAATTGAATTTGATAATAATTGTACATAATAATCTCAGATGGCTGTTATGAGGATTAAACAACAATGCAGAATCCTTAGATCAGTAACTAGAATAGCCTAAAATCTACTTCTATTTTCAATCACCATGACTACTGTTGCTGTTACTACTATTCACTTAGTGATAAAGTGCTCACTGCCTCCTAAGGAAGCTTATTCTAATGACAAGGCCTCCCAAAATGGAAAGGTATTGTATTTATGGAGCTCTCCTAGATCTTCCCACTCCGTCTCACCACAGGTCATCACCTGCCTTCTAGAGTTAGGTTCATTAAGGGAAATCCTCAGAATCTGCATAACATGTAGTTGATGACAGCTATCACATCCATCCTGGGCCTCCCTAATACAGGTAGAATATTTTACCTTTCAACTCATCTATAGCTGCTGCCATTCTCACCTCCCTTTGCTGTAGATAATAATAGTTCCTAGTTAACAGAGCCATGCACAGTCTTGAAGCTTTTACTTGCATTATAAAATTAATCCTTACCTCACACCAAGGAGGGGGCCTATATACTCATTTACCCTTCAGGTAACTGGCTTGCTCAAGAGCTCATAGTGATTGACCTGGGAATCAATAACCAACTCATTCTTGTCACATAGGATGGACCTGACATGCCAATATCTTATATACACATACACACACATATATGTATGTATATATATGCACACACATACATATATAGAGAAACCAAGATACACAGATGCTAAGATATTTTCTTAAGGGATACATCTAGTAAGTAGAACTGCTAGAAATAGATTCTACTTCTTAGGATCACCCTAAGGCCATGTTAATAAGTTCTATTCTCCTCTGCTTCTCACTGCATTCTCATTGGGAAATATCAAGAAAATATTCTTGGATGCCCAAAGTTGTCCGTAATTTTTTTTCTAATTTGTGTTTACTTCTAAATAATAATGAAGAATATGTTGGATGATTATGTTCCAAATGAGTACTGTCACACAATTGCCAACCAAGGAGGGACATGTAAAACTGTCGTTGAGTTTATGCCTGTAATCCCACTGACGATAAGAATGACTACTTTTATTGATGAAATCTACAATGAAGAGAAATGGGCTACATACAGACATGCATTGGATGTATTTATAGAAAGAAAAGACCAAACAGTACTTTGAGCTGTGCATGAAAGTTTTCAGTGGTTCAAATAGCAAAAAATAGTGAGGGAACTGAGACATCATAAGGCAAATAGCAGCAGCAAAGGTGCTGTTCTCCAAAGAATTCATGTTTTAACAATCGTGTTATACTCATGTTGCAAGTAGAGATTTATTCTCAGGAAAATGTGCCATCCATCACACAAAATTAATGTCCTTAATTTTAGGTGCATTGTTTGCAATTCACTTGGAAACTTGTAATGATTTTCTGGTTATATAAGAACTATGAACCCACAGCATCTGTACTTGGTTTCCTGATTGTACGTATTGAAGAAACATTAGAATAAATATCTTGAATCAATTGTGAGACTGCATGAAGTTATTTATTTACCCTTAAAAAGGAATCACACTTTACTCACAGCTGAGACAAACTGCCACGAGCATGGACAGGATGGTGAAAAGCTGATAAGCACACTGGATAATTTTTGTTGGCCTGACAATAAGAGGAGGTTGCCAGAGAGTTTAAAAGAAAATTTAAAAAAAAATAAAAACACTCATGTATGTTGTGTATATCAAAATTGCCTCTCAAATCATTAAAAAAATACATGTTCTTCAATTTTTATTTCAGATATAATCTCAGGGTCTAAGGTATTGTCCTAAGTTTCACAGTGATATAGTGTGTTCCTTTCTCTGCCCAAATAATCATATCAAGCTAATATACTCAGAAATGAAGAAAGAGATTTCTTAAAATCTTTAACATGCACATGAATCACGGTCGATTCTTCAGCCCCCCTTGTTCTCATGATACTGTCTTGGCACCCAGAGTTCCTTCTGGTCAGGTCAGGCATGGGGCCTCTCACCAGGACAAAAGTTTTGGTATGAGGAACATACTGGAAAATCAGTTTCTACTGAAAACGGCAGGCAGATCCTATGGCCAGATTAGCATAAACAGCTAGACTATCTTGACAGAAAGTTAAATATAAACAGGAATAGAGATAGGATGTTTGGATCAGCAGAAGCAATGGTGCCCCCAGGCAACAGCCCCTATTCACTCTCTCCTAGCTTGTGCCAGACAGACATTTAAGCATCCCCAATTCATATCCCCCTCATGGGCATTCCTACATGTACTTGCACTCCCTGAGGTGTAAGCCCCTCTAGTACTCTCTCTCTCTCTCTCTCTCTCTTTCTCTCTCTCTCTCTCTCTGTCTCTCTCTCTTTCTCTTTCTCTCTTATCTTGGACTTTCAGTTGCCTTTCTTCCATCCCATGCCACTCCCAATGATGCCACCCCAAGATGCCATAAATCATTAGATCTGTTAAATGTGGATACTGATTCAATACATCTGGGATGAGCTCACTCCTGCGTTGTCCAGACACCATATTTTGAGTACCAAGAGCTTAGGAGATAGGGCGATGGACACTTCAACATAGATAGCAATGAACAACCCACTTACAAGTCCAGAGTGTATGCCTTGAGTGTGACAAGGGTTACATGAGTGTAATCATGTGACAATATGTCATACATAGGTGGACACCCCTATGAATGACAACATCAAAATGCACTAAGAAAATAATTTCAGAGTCATTCTTGCTGCAGATTTGCTTCAGCTTCTTTACTGGGGAAGAAAGAAAAAATAGATCTTAAAATGAGGATTCAGTATTTGAAATTATAAAATGTATCTCAAATTTGGGACTGCAAGAAGTGCTACCTACAAGAAACATAAAGAAGCCAACAACAACAAAAACCACCCCCCTTTGACCTAATTTAATCTTTAGGAAATTGTTAGAAAAAGAAGAGTTTTCCTGAAGGAAAGTTTTAAGGTAAACATGTCTGAGTCCAGATGGCATAAAGCTATGGTGATTAAGTCATCAAGCTATAGGCAGCTGACCTGCTCTGTCCTCTCCTACACTGGCAAACATATGGTCCTGTTCTGCATTTCTTACTTAAATATCTCTCCTCTAACCTCCAAGGACAGTTTGGCTGAAAAAAGAAACAAGGATGGAAGGACCAATGCCCCCCACAGCATGGTGAGCATAAAATCTAGATCTTCTAGTGTAGGTTATTTCAAATATATTATCTTTTTGCCTGTAATAATATTTTCTTGGTCCACCTGTGTCAATATAGCACACATAGTGCATTCTGAAGGACAGGGGATGGCAAACTTCTTCTCTAAAAGATTGAACAGTAAAATCTTAGGATTACAGGTTATAAGGTATCTGGGGAAGCTACTCAACTCTACTACTCTAGTGTAAGGAATGCCACAGATAGTGCCTATGGTTATATTCCTAGACAACTTCTTTTAGGGAATAGTGAGCTTGTCAACTCTTGCTCAAGGCTATCTCCCATACCATCCCCCTTGAAGAAGCACAAAACTTCTTTGCTAGATTATGTATTTCATTTATTGGCTTGGAAAATCTGAATGGCATCTCTGAAAGCATGGGCAATGGTTGCAACAGAGATGGAGAGACCTATAGGAACAGGCAAGAGACAGCTCTTCAGAATAGCATCTCACCATCGTTTTCACTTCCCTGCTCAAATAGCTTTGGGATCTTGCAAAGATGGAGGAAGAAGAGGTAGTGACAGAAAAACTAGGTGCTATCAGGCAAGAAAGTGCATCTACTTAAGAACCACATGAATACTAGGTCAGCTCAAGACAGGGTTTATTCTCATGATATGAGTCCAAGATCAGAAACCTCAAGTCCTAGCTTTTCTTCCAGAAAGCTTATCCTTACAATTCACAGATATTCCTTTACTGGAAAGATATAGGAGAAGGGGAAACTATAAGTAGATATTTGGGACCTACTAGGCCAGAATCTGTTATTATCTCCCATGGAGATACATCTGTGCTCTTGGAGAAAGAGGAATGAGTTTTTAACATAGCAGGTAAACGTCAGCAGTAGTACTATAAAACCTTGGATCCTATTTTAAGAGGCTTTGGCTCTAGCAGTCTTGGGGTCTCAGTTTGAAAATATTACCATGTAACTCTTATTTAAAGTCAAAATACTCATGTCAGGATCCAGTACAGAGTACACCCAAACAGCCCAGATTGGGTGGAGGTGGAGGGAGTAACTTCTAAGATCCCACGGTTTCCTTGTGCAGTCCCCAATCCTAGGTTACATGGCCTTCATCCAACAGAGAAAACTACATTCCAGATTCAAGGGAGGTGATTCCCAGAAATTCTTAATGAGCTGCACAGATTTTATTTTGAGGAACACATCAGAAAACAAGCTCAAAAGGGATGACTGGGAAGAACTCATGATGAAAGTGATGTGATGCCACCAAACCCATAGCAACAACACAAGTTGTTTGTACTTTGCCAAATTTGAAGAACTGAAGTTAGATCAAGTGTCTGTAGGACCATTCTGTGCAAGGCCAGCACAACAAATCAATCTGATGACTCACACAGTGACCAGACTATTTTTAGACTCTCCCAATACTTTATTGGCTGAGCCCTGCTACCACTGAAATTAAAGATGTCTTCAAGAGAGGTCCTTGGTTTGAACAGTCAGTTTGCTCTGCTTTACCCTTCATGCACCCCTTCTTACTTTAACTAATGGAAATGACCTTCACAGCAGAACTCCATCCTTAATTTTCTATTCACTTTCACTCTCAAAAATCACATTTTCCCCTTAGATCCCAGAACCTTTCTACCCCTAACTCCAGTGCCGAGGACAGGCATAGCTTCTTTAATCATAGCACTGCTACTTAGAAACAAAGACATGGTCTTTAATCCTTTACTGCTTGGTGAAGGGTCCACACATGCCTATGAATATTTGTGCATAAAACCTGCTTGTTTTCTGGAATCTAGTATTTCCTCTCTCATGCACCTTTATTATCTGATGAAAAAAATGAGGTGCATTTCAATATTTGATGACTTTTCTAAGTTCAAACAACTAGAAAGTGTCAGAGCCAGGGCTAGTTAGACACTTGGTTCCCTGATTTTCAATACAGAACTCTACATTGTACTCTTTCCTGCTTCTGCGAAGCCCAGCCTCCTCAAGGTCCTATAAATTAACCACCTCTACTCATTGGCATGGGAAGATCTCCATGTCAATCAAATACTCTTTTAATGGCCCAGGAACAACTAATTCACAGACAAAATCAATCACAATCTTCTTTGGTATTAACAAAGGCACACATATCACAATGCACTCAGGACAATCTACTTTTCATTTGTTCCAAAATAGACCATGAGCTTCTTAAGATTGAGGGTAATGTCCTATCCCATTTTTATCTCCAACATGAAGTACAGGGTGGGAATATATTTGATACTCCCTAACAATTCTTCATTTATTGGATAACTATCTGGAAAAATGAACAAATAAATGAATGGCCATGGAATAAAATAGAGAAGGACACTAGTCTTAAAACCAACTCTCCTGGATTCTAATTCTGCCTCTACTCCATGCTAGTCAATACCAGTTGATTGATTGGGGGAAAACATCTGTAAAATCATGATAGCAGGGTTAGCATACCCCTCAACCAAAAGGAGTACCTTCCTTAGGCTATTACCTCATGTGATCACCAACTCAGTGTTGTCAGATCTTCTAATTTTTCAGGAAAACCTAGAAAACCAGACTTCAGTATGAAATATTCCTATAATTAAATATTGGTTAATATTGCACAAGATCTCCTTGGTGTACAAGCCACGTGCATGCGATATCTGACATACATGTTGGTGATATCACCACTCTAAGATTATATGCAAGATCCACAGAACAACCACGTGGAGAAAAATCATTCTACATAAATCCTGAAGGAGGAGTAGACAAAAAAATAGACTCCAGGATCAAGGATGATGTTGTTTTTAGCCAGGCACTCATGGATAAATTCACTTATGTTTAAGTCATATCCTAACTCTTTCACATCCCTATGAAATGTATCCTGAAGGTTCAAAATAGATAATGCATGAAAGAATGTGCTGAAGTGGTGGCAAGCTTAAAAAGAAAAACAGTATCTCCATTACCTAGGACAATGGCTTGAACTCAACAAAGTTATGTAAAATGAGTGAGTAAATGAATAAAGGAATAAAGATTTGAATAGTATGTTTATTCTAGTGAGCAATGAATAAAGTTTTTGACTCTTACCTGGAATATAAGGGTCACCTAACCTTCATTCCACAAATTAAAAATGTGAGGGTCAGAGAGGTTAAGTATTTTGTTCAAGGTCACAAGGCAAGTGGTGCCAGAATCCAAACCAGGAGACTGACTTTGAGAACATTACTTGATAATATCCCTCTGAGTACTTTTGTCATTCCTGGAAAAGACCAAACTTTGAGATCTGTAGTAGTTCTGAAAAAGAATCACCCAGACTTTGGGGAATGGCTTATCAAAAAGATTAATAAACTATACATTTTATGCAAGCACACTAAAAAAACCCCTAAAAATAATGCATAATACATATGTGATTGCATTCTTGATGTAGTTTGGGGAACTTTGAAATTCAACAAATTAGTATTGAAAAGAATGCAACATTAACAGGCTGCAGGGGCTAATTAATTAGAAGATAAAATAAATGAACCTGTGTGGTTGATTTAGGTCATCTGTGTGCATATGTGTTGTGCATGTGTTCATGTAGCTCAAATAAGCATTACATTTTATGGTAATGAGGAAGAATCATGAAAATTATAATTTCATTATTAAAGGCACATTTTCCTTAACCATTCTTATTTTTTTTAAATATTGTATTTATTTATGCATATAAAAACTGGGGTACAGGCCAGAGTTGTGAAGGGTGAGAGGATTCACCAGAGACAGAGTGGGAAGCAGAACAGCCAGACTGACTGAAATACACTGCTGAGAGGAGAAGCGGGCAAGTTAGGAGAGTTCTGCTACGTCATGTGGGTCTTCTCCCTGGCTGGGGATCGAACTTGTGCTGCAGTGGCTGCTGATAACTTCATAGGTTGTCTCTTAACCCCTTGTGCCATCAGGGAGGCCCCTAATCATTCTTATTTTAACAGTCAAAATCGGGGCCCATGGAAGCAGAAGGAAGTTCAAAGAGAATTTAGAGAAATTTAAAGGAAGTATGAAAATGGCTATTACATAGAGTTAAAATTTATGAGACATATGTAATTAATCTATCCCTCTTCACCCTAAGACCAACCAAAGGTTGTAGCAGGAGAGAAGTCCTGTGGCTAAAACTAATAAAAAATATGGAAAATATCCATGCTTAATATGAGATCCTTCTGTTTCCAAAATGTCAAAAGCTACAAAGCAGAAATGGCCATGATACTAAGTGAATGTGAGGCATCTGGGCTGGCTAGCTAATCATAAAGAGCTAGAAATGGGCCTCCCTGGTGGCACAAGGGGTTAAGATGCAACTTATGAAGCTGTCTGGCCAGGGAGCTACCCACATGGCACAACAGACCTCTCCTGGCTTGTCCGCTGCTCCCCTCAGCAGTGTATTTCAGTAGATCCACCTGTTCTGCTCCCCACTCTGTCTCTGATGAATCCTCTTACCCACCTCACACACCTCTGGCCTGTACCCCAGTTCTTGAATGCATAAATGAATAAATCTTAAAAAAAAAAGCTAGGAAACAGAGGCTGGCTGGCTTGGGGAGGAGAGGTGGAGGGGAGCCAGGATTAGTATGTCCCAGCTTACAGCATTAATGTTGTCATATGAGTCATTGCACAATTTAGACATTTCACTTAGACTTCAAATTTGCTACAGGCAAAATGGAATAGCTTAAATATATATATTCTGTTACCCTGAGCACCCTCTTATTGGTATGCTAATCAAAAATGTGTTACCTTTGTTTAGCAAGTATTTACATGTTAATTAACTTTGGGAAGACCACAGCTTACTTGGGAGAGGGTGTGAACAGTTTACACTCCTACCCAGATTCAAATGAGAAGGGGCACCTTTTGAGACACAGTATAATCCAATTACTTGGAAAGTTCTTTTGGAATTTGCCATCCAGACACAGGAGATTTCTGATAACTAAGGGGGGAGAGGGGTGTTTTTAATAAAAGGACAGAAAAGTGTTTTTACTTCAAATTTTTAAAAGTTTTATCTATTTTTGCATAGAACTGGGGTGCAGGACAGAGGTGCAGGGAATGAGAGGATTCACCTGAGACAGAGTGGGGAGACAGAACAGGCAGATCTACTGAAATACACTGCTGAGGGGAGCTGAGTCCAGATAGGAGAGGTCTCCTACGCCATGTGGGTCAGCTCTCCAGCTGGGTCTAGAACTCAGGCCTTAAGGTTTATAGTGCTGAGACTTAACCCCCAGGCCACCAAGGAGGCCCCAAATTTACTTCAATTTAATGAAGTTCTGAGACATGTTTCTAGAGAAGCAAAGGCAGTTTCATTATGAGTATAACCTATGGTAAAGACAGAAAGTCCCAGGAACAGTATATGTGATTGTAAAAAAGGAAGAAGGCAGGGAAGATGTTAGGACAGAAATAAGAGGAGGAAGAAAGGTATGGTTTGGGGAAGAAAAATAAAATATTGTTGAGGGCTGGGAGATGGAGGAGAAGTTCAGAGAAAGGAGAGAAGTAAGAAGTAAAATGTGCTAAGTCTGTTCCTTAGAGCTACTTTAATGCAAACATTTTCACCTATCCCATATTAGCAAAAACCCTTTACAAAATTATAAAATCATATTATGAAATCATAAAATTATTATGAAAATTTTATGAAATCATAAAATTACTTTAGCTGATGAAGGCAAATACTTTAGCTTAGATCCAAACAAAGAATACTGGGTAATAATCAGAATTATCAAATATGACTTCCATCTAAAAAATGTTTTCACTAGAATATAAATTTACAGAACAGTGATGATACTGAATAAACTGCTAGCAGTTGGAAATCTTCAGGTCATGCTATTACCAAAATCTGTTCTCCTTCAAGTGATGTCAGCATTCAGTTACCGTAGCAGGTACTAGAAAATTGAGGATGGACTCTGAAGCCTCAAACACATCCAAAGCAGGATTGCTGTTCTAAATTGGAGGAGTCCATAAATGAGGAACAAGGGAGACATCCACACTTCTAGTTGGAACATGTTAAACTGCAACATATTCAGAGAGTTCAGGGCTGTCCAGCAAACACTTGTGAACATACCTCTCGCGGCCAGTTCTTCACTGGGCACATGATACTGCAGTCCTGTGTGGAAGTGTGCTGATAAAGAGACCTGATTCTATTACTTGGTAGGTTCTTGACTAGCCAAAGTGCCTATGGCGTGGCATAGTTCCAGTTTACCAGCTGCAAATGCTGAATTCTATTTCTGGGTCAGATAAAGCAACAGATAACGTGATTTCCCTCCAACCTATGATGGGAGTGTGTGGATGAATTTCTGGACACCTGCAGTGACAGATAAGAACAACTCACATGCAATATTCCATTCTGGGGACGGGGGGGGGGGCATTGTTCTCATGGAGGCACACCTATTTCCAATCATTCTCTGAGGCATGGAACAATTGAGTAACTTGCTCACAGCACAGCTAGAAAGTGGTAGTCCCCAGGTTTAAACTCTAACAGTCTTGCACTTTCATTATTTTTAAAAATTATTACACTTTACTGCTTCCATTTTTATGGTGCCTATTCTAACCAATAAGAACAGGAGAGCAGAGGATGCACACGGAGAGGTTTTTCAAAAGGGAAGTGGTAAAGATAGTAAATAACCCATAATAATAATATCTATTGCCACCTAATACTGAGCATTCATTACGGATCTGGCACAGTAAGGAGGAAAAAAACACAGCATGAAAGTAAAAGAAATGTGAAGGATGGGAGACAGAAAATCATATAACCAAATGTGGGAAGGAAAAAAAAAATTCAAAACCCTCTTTTGTACTTGGATTGAAGAATCTCCTTATAAATTTGCTCAGTGCCTCCTGAGAGGAAACAAAGGATTGCGGGCAGAAATTATGAAATCCCAAGGAGAGTCATTATCAGCAAGAAGACAGCTGTGATATAGCATCCCTGATCGTCTACATTCAAGGCTCAAACTCAGGGGGAGCATAGAGGTCCCTTTGTTAAAATAAAGCAATCATTTCCACCTTCATTAAAGAAAATATCACGGCATTATTAATCTATGGCAAAAGTCCCATATGCTGTAGCAATACTTGAGAATCTTGCTTTGGGGAGCTGTTATCAATAGCAAATACTTATAAGTAAAGCATAAATAATGCTTTAATCATACATGGCTCAATCATAGCCACCCATATTTACTCTACTACAGAAAACCTTGCATTGCTTCATCACAACTGCTACGAATCCTTTTCTAAATTTTAGGACAGAAATGTAAGTAACACGAAAATATATACTTATGGACATTCATTTAGCAATCTAGATGCCCCCAGGCCCTGTATTTATAATTGAAAAATAGAAACAATGTCTGATGGTAATGGTCTTGGCATAAGCTCTGGGAATGTGAGAGGCCTGCAATCTCATAAACCTAGAAAAATGTCAGGTAGGGCTAATTGACCACTATGGCTAGAGGAAAATACAGATGTGTTAAATGAAGAATAATAATTTTCAAAACATTCTAAACGTTTAGCATATTTGACATATTTATTAAGTGATTATGTGTTTCTGCTTGATGTCTACCTACCCCCAATTGCAAGGATCATACTGGTCATGTTTATGGGTGTATTCTCTGAATTTTCTAAAATTTAGTATGTATTCATTGACACATGTTGAATAACTGATTGAATAATGAATTAAAGATCAGTAATTAGCTACAGGGGAATAATGGTTCTCTCATTTTTTTCCTGACTGGGTTTCAGATTGTGAACTAAGCCTGAAAGATTAGGGGTTTTTAATGAGAATTACAAGAAGCTAAAGAATTCCAGGTAAAGTAAGAATTGTGAGAAAAATTTTCAGGCATCGTCAGCAAAACGCTTGGGAGCAGGCAGATAACTAAGCAGGCTGAAGGAAAAGGCGGGACTTTGTATGGTAGAGAGTTCCTCTCCC
Organism: Talpa europaea; assembly: GCF_964194135.1. Classification (NCBI taxonomy): domain Eukaryota; kingdom Metazoa; phylum Chordata; class Mammalia; order Eulipotyphla; family Talpidae; genus Talpa; species Talpa europaea. The sequence goes on from NC_140075.1 coordinate 108,807,287, forward strand.
CTCAGTGGCTCTGAAGATACTGATTGAAAGAAAACAATTTGCTGGTTCCACAAACCACATCTGTGCATTGTAATTGGTTAAAGACCACCCATTTTTTTTTTTTTTGCATTTTCTTAGAAATCCCTTGCTTAGTGCTCTTTAATTTTTTATACTGTATTATTTTTTCTTGGGGTCATGCTGATTAACAACACTCTATATGATTCAGAGGCACAGGTTTACTCCTCTTCAGATACACGTTATCTCACCACACCCACCAGTAAGGCACCAGGACTCTTCAGGTCTGGACAAGTCATTTATTTCCTGCTGACTTTTCCCTGACTGCTGTCTGAGTTCTCCCTACATCCACTTAGAGACTGAAAGACAATGTTTTGAGCCTCATCTACTGAAGCCCCCTATATCCCCAGTTAGCCCTTTCCATGTCTTAGGGACACGTTTCCTATTTTACACAAAAATGCATCTGAGTTAGCTGAATTTGTGTTTGGGATGTCACCTGACTGTCTCTAAATGGTGTGGTGCATCAATGGTCACTTGTCAACTGAGTAATGCCTTTGGCCTTGATCCCCTGCATCTGTAAGTTTGCCACTCACTAAGGTGGAATCTGTCTCGATCCCCTCTATCTGTAGTAAAGAGAAATGTTGGGCCAGTCGGCCATGACTGATATGGTTTTATTTTCTTTCAATCAGAAAGTTAGAATATTGAATAATCTTAGGAAGTTAATCTAGTATCTTTAAATTACTTTGCTTAATTTTGTCATAGGTAGTAACATATCTGATATATTGTTTGGGGTCAGGAAACTCAAGGTTTGTATTTCTGGACAATAAATCTCATCAGTTAGTGGCCCTTTTCTTTTCCCCTTGATGGTGGGTTCCAGTGATCACAGTCCTGACCTTCACATCTGAAAGTAGTCACCTATTTATGTACAGAGGGATCTGGGCCTCTTCTGGAAGTGTCCTGTGGGATTAGAGATTAGTATCAATGGGAATCTTATGTTATTAGGAAAGAGGTGGAAGAGAATCAACTGACCAGGATTCAGGCTTCAATGTCCCTATGAGAATTTTACCCTCCCTCTCACTGGGCAAATATATAGAGAGTTAGACGTATTTATTTTTTTAAATAACATCGTATTATAACTTCATTTAAGTTTCAGGTGTTCATCATGGAGAGTGAACAGGTGTATGTACTACACTAATACAGTTAGTCTTAAGGACAATAAACTTTATAACGAGCTCTGATAGCACATTCACATTTAAGCTAACAGCCTTACTATGTGCTCTACCCCTGAGTATGCTGTTTTAATTAGGAAGATGGATTTGGGAGTTTATATGTTCTGTTGTGCTATAATTCCTGCCTTTACAGTAATTTTCTCCTGCTTTTCACACTATAATGTGCCATAAATCCTAGTTAGGCTGTTTCACTGGCCTGTTGCTAGTCAGAGTCAATATTTCAGGCCTTTTGTTGCCATGGCAACCTTCTGCTGTACTCCCATTCACTGGAATATGATACAGTCTCCTGGGGAAATTGCTATGAACTTGATCATCACATGGATTTAGTCTCCCTGATGCACTGATTCTGTACCACCTCTCCCCACCATTCACCAGCTCCTCTCAGTTCTCATTTTGTCTGTGCATATGTGTTTGTGCATATGTGTGCATGTGTGTGCACACCAAGGCAGACAGATGAGAGCAGAAAGCAAACAAACTGATGGAAGCAGCATCCTTTTCTTTCATCCCTCTTGAAAGGGTAAGCTTAGAAAGTCTGTAAACTTAGACAGTTTTACAGTCTAGACAAACCAGGCACCCTTCTCATAGCTTTGTTCTATCCCCACCCTTTCTTCTTGCCTCACATTCTCTTTCTAGTTCTTCATCCCTATAAGCCCTTCATAGATTCTAAAATCTCAGTGAGTTCCTTTCAAAATTTAATCACAATGTGCTCCCAGTTTAAATCCATTGTCCCCTTTCATTAGAGTAACTCAAATTCTGGCTGTTTTTCACGTCTAGAAGTCTTCTGTATTTCTTTAAACCACTCCTTTAGAGTGAAGTGATAAAGAAAAACATAAAGTTGTTAACCAATAGCCCTGGGCAAGTCATGTACCTTTCCATGACTCATTTTCCTAATCTACAAAATAATATCACTCATTCCAAAGGGTCTCTGTATAATTGAAAACAATATTTACAAAGGAATACTGAAATTCAGTCTTTGAAACCTTTAAATGATTACTTCAAGCAAACCTATAAAGGCCAATCCTTTACCTGCACTTTTCAACAAATATTTTAAGAGCCCAGTAATGCATCTAGTTTTTTAGCTGAATATAGTTGAGGAAGTGACAGCAAAAGGAGATTTTTCATTTCATTTTCTACCTGACCACCTTTTCCTCCTCCTGCCACCCCTTGTTAGGCTTGAAACCAGGTCTTGTCTTTGGGAATACAGCAAGGTCTCTATACCAAGTGATACTCACATTGTATTTCAAGTAAGTTATACCTGGGGCAATTCTAAGAATTTCCCCTTAGCATCATTCCCATGCATGGGTCAAGGTTATCCCAGAACAGAGGCTGGCTTACAAAGCACCAAGTTCTATCCCACAGTCCTAGGTTGTCGTGTTGGAAAAGCAAGATGACTGGCCAAGTAGGAGGCCCTTAGTCATTCTTTCCGTGCAAAAAAAAAAAAAAATGAACATGGATCATGATGTGCCTTTACTGCACTGCATCCTTGTTACAGCAGCTGCTTTTGAAAGAGAAGCAGAAAGAGCAAAACCTCTGTGTGACTAAGAGGGAGTAAGAGTGGGTGACACAGTTCACAGTCTCTTGTTCTGCTAGGTGTCTTGAGCTCTTCCTTTTCTCTTTCCTCCTCCCACCCACTGAGCTGACTCATTTCATTTCACTGTTCCCAAGCCTTGCACCTGCCCCACCTATAATCTCTGGAAATGTCCTGTATCTGATGGTAATTCCATTGGTCTCTGGGAGAGACATAGCCTCTCCCTTGCTTAAAAATAAGGAGGCCTTGGCTTATGTCCACTCATGCCTTCCTTTCACCGTGACTTATTTTACCTTTTTTGGCACCTGGGCTCCTCATTTCTAAACTGGGGGAAAGTGAGAGATATTACACCCTTTCATATCTCTTCTAACTCCTACAGTCTCTGATTTTCAAAATAACTACCATACCATTCATATGAAGGAATCAAATAAATCATCTCAAATTATTTATCTCTTTTTTAATAGCTGAACAATCTCCAAATCACCAAAGTAGGCTAGATGTCCAAATTATAGGTTATAAGCACACACTGTATTTTCTTTCTATAGTACAGCTTAATATTTATTTTATATGGATATATTATATATTAATAATAAAATTAGATTAATTAATAATTAGCTGCTATTCTGTTCAGAAAGCTTTATGAGGATCTGAGTCTGTCTTTTTAATAACTGTGATCAGCACCTAGGACAGTATGGCACATAGTAGGCATTCAGGAGATAACTCTGTAAGTGAATGAATGAATGGCAAGGCTAAGGTAATCCAGTCAATGCCTTAAGTTTGACCTCTAAGTTTTAAGTAGTGGCAAAAATAAAGGTCCATCTTTGAAAAATGGAATAAGGTATTTCTGCCAATTGTTTTTATCTGACCAATTAAGGAAGGTGAGAGGAATCCCTTCCTAGGCCTGGTATAAGACTGCATTTACATTTAAGGCATAAATATGATTAACTTTCCTTATGCTAATTCATACCATTAAATATAAGCCACTTTAAAGTTAGTACATTCTGGTAGACAATATGCAATTTTTGGCCCCAATTATGTGATTTTACAGCTGTAAAATATGTTGTTGCTTATCTCTTGGAAGTTGGAAAGATGGGTTTTTATCATGAATATGCATGTACTTCACACATTTTTAAGTTTAGAAATCACCTCACATGGTGCATGTTGTAGAATTGGTATTTTTAACTATTGAATGAGTGAGAAAATAAACAGATGAAAAACAAAAAATGTTGCTATGGTTATCACAGGTATACCAAAATGTCTCGTTTCCCCTCCCCCACCAGCAAAAACTGAAATCATTTTATTTGTTACTTATTTATCAATACATAAAAGAATCCATTTTTAAGCAAGGGGAATGAGTTTAAGATCCAGTGTAACTGTCAGGTACCACTTGAACAAGCCACTGTTTATCTCTGAGCAGAACTGAAGGAGCAACCCCTCTCTCAAATCTCTGCTGGAAGGTCATGCAAGAAAATGGTATGCTAAGACACCCTTGTGGACTGTGGAGCATTACAGAAAGTTTATCACTAAAAAGAGAAGATATTACTCTTTTCCAAGAAAGAATGAATTTTTGTAAGACTTAACATGGTTAGTCAGTGGTTCTTAAAATACAGTGCACAGCAAAATCATCAGCATAGCTGATACAAACAGACTGCTGGTTCCTCCACCAGAATTTCTGAGTCAGTAAGTCTGGACACTAGTGACTCTGCACTTCCAGCAAGTTCCCAGGGGACACCAATGTTGCCTGCGAGGCATACTTTGTTCTAAGATTACCAGTGTTCTAAGTGAAAGGCAGCAAACAGAACTACTTCCAGGAGCTAACACGTTAAAATTAACATGCACTAAATAAATAAGTAAGGAGGAGTAAGGTGACTGAGAACCTAGCCAGTGTTTGACCTGCTTAAAATCATGCAAAACCAAAATTCACTTTAAAAATACTTTACCAGACAACTCAGGTTGTGGGTAGGATCTGGCCTGCAAAAGACCTTCCCTGAATCATTCAGTATATCTATGAAGAGTTTAGACTTGCTTTGCTTGTGTACGCTGCACTGAAATGATGCTTGAGAATTGCTAGCAGGGCACGTAAATGTTTCAGCCTGTAAACTCCAAAGGAAGACTCCAGGGATTCACGTTCACCAAGCAATGTGTTCAGCAACCATCTCTGTCCCACTCATAAACTAGAAACCCAAGCAACACAAGGAGAGTAGCACTGTGGCTGCCTAAGTCTGCACGAGTTCAGGATAGTCATTTGGATCTGCAAAGGAATGGAAGGTATAATGAAGATGTTAAACTCTGATATTTCTGTGGTTTCCTTCTCCAACACATGCCAAAAGGGAGTAAGTTGATCTGGCAAGTGCCAATGGCATGAACTTATCTGCATCTCCTGTAACACCGGGCACAATACTTTTCACGGAACAGGTGCTCCAGAAATGTTTGTTTCCTGAATCACTGCAATACTTTAGTTCTGGAGCTTATTGATTTACATTATTTTCTTGTCACCTAATAGGGAGGCTCCTTGGTCCCCAATATGTTCTTTGTAAACCCCTGGAGACAGAAACAACAATTCATATTTTCCTGTAGCTATATAGTCAATACTGCAATGATCATTATTAACCTATTGAGATATTCCATAAAAAAAATGTTACAAGACTTTGAATGTTTGCTTCCAGGTAGTAAGAGGGTACCTAATCGAGACAGGATATGTGTACTCTGTGACTATCTCTGGGGAAATATTGGGAAATCAATGTCTCAATGTCAGCAGTGAGAGTGTATGAAGGTTCTGTTCAGCAGTAAAATGAGTTGGGCTTCGGGAGTCATGCAGGGGCCTGCAGAATCAGAATTCCAGAAGACTATGATGAGGGTGACATATCAGTATCTAAGTTAAGAGACAAAGGTTTTGCTTGGGCTTGAGAGACACTGGCAAATTGGAAGCACCTATAGGATCTACAGAAACTCTGCTTGTGGTCAGTATGGTAAAGTATGGAGAAGTTACTAGAGTATAAGATAGTTGAAGGCACAGCTGCTTCTATTGATCTGAAAGAGCCATGTGTGTTCTGGAATTCTGAGAAGGATGGGCTCTTGGGGTCTTGGCCTATGGAGCCTTGTCAGAGCAGCTATCTCTGAGGATTGCTGTAGTCCCAGCTTTACTGTCTAAAGACAGGACCAGCTGGCAGTCCTCTATTACATATTTCTCTTCTATTTTAGTAGCAGAATTTCTTTATTTAAATTGGGAGAAACTGGGAAGAGTTTAACCAAAAATATGATTACCAATCTTCTAGGAATCTTAAGGAAGATTTTCACTTTCTCTTTGTTTCTGCTTTTCTTCTAGCAGAAGTAAGGGAATACCTTTCACCTGCTTACCTTCCCAAGGACCAGGGAGAAAAATGAGTTAGTTGGGGGCTTGGCAATTGTTAGGTGCAAAGCACAGTTTGAGTTCAAAGCAATCAATTTTTGAAACCATTCATTTTGGTTCTCTTCTCCAGATTAATTGATCAGTTAAAACAAGTTCCTAATAAGGTGTTTTAAAAGATCCTATATCTATATGGTGATTTGGAGAAAAAAAAGCGGGGATTGGCCAGTTTATAGCTTGTCCTTGGAAATGCCATAAGACACTAATACAAGTGTACATAATATACTGTGTGAGGGGAGCTTTCTTCTCCTCAAGAAACTATACTTTCATCCATTTATGTAATATTGGGAGGGGAAGGGATGGCATCAGTCTACTTTAGAGGCTGCTCTGAAGATGTTAACTTGTCAATTTGACTTCTCTGCTTGGATCTATGATGGGAGCTGATGGATGCAGCTGGAGCAAAAAAAGGAAAGGGATTGTCAAATATGAGCTTACTCCAGACTGCATGTGGCAACTGAACGCTGACTGGGAAATCAGATGGCTGACCGGCTAGCCAAGGGCAGAATATCATTAAGCAAGAGATGTTTGAGATGTTGTCCTAGCACTTCATTTGGATTCAACGTTAAGTCAAAATTTTCCTGGCAAAGCTGTCAACTTGTGAGTTCTAGCTAAGGATTTTCTGCCTATTTTCAATTTCTAGAAGCCATGAATTTCCAGGCCTGAATCACGCACAGATTGAAAAGGTGCCATATATTCTTTCCCTACAGTCTCCCTGAGAATTCTCATTCTATATGGGAATCAACACTAATATATGGGCTGAATAGATGGATTCAGGGAGTTGATGACTTCTCTACCCAAATTAAAAAAAGTAATTACTGTTTTATGATTATACCTATGTACTAAACACTACTTACAATTTTTGCCCTTTAGCTTAGAGGTCATTATTCAGCCCTTAGACTAGATCACCTAGGATGTAGACACCAAATCATGAAACTCCAGCAAAGAAAAAGTCCCATCAACAAGAATATATACATTTCAAGGGGCTAATACTAAGCATTATTGTTCATTTATCCATTCATGTGTCCTTTCATTCATTCAACAAACATTTATGGAAAACCAACAAAAATGATAAAGATATGGGTCCTGTGACCAATGATGTTAAAATTTAAAAGTAAACAAGTGGTAAAAGATGATATTCAAGGGCCTCCCTTGTGGTGCAAGGAGTTAAGACACAAACTTGACCATTACCTCACACCATATACAAAAATCAACTCAAAATGGATTAAAGAACTAGACATAAGACCTGAAACCATAAAATACATAGAAGGAAATATAGGCGAAACACTACGTGATTTGCATATCAAAGACATCTTTACAGACACATCACCCAAAGCAGTGATAGTGAAGGCAAAGATCAACAGCTGGGACTACATCAAATTAAAGAGCTTCTGCACAGCAAAAGAGACAATAACAAAAACAAAGAGAAACCCCACCAACTGGGAGAAAATTTTTGCACACAACACTAATGATAAAGGACTGATCACAAAAATCTGCAAAGAGTTGATGAGACTCAACAACAACAAAGAAAATAATCCAGTCAAAAAATGGACAGAGGAACTAAAAAGAAACTTCTCTGAAGAGAAAATGTGAATGGCCAACAGGCATATGAAAAAATGTTCAACATCACTTGCAGTCAGGGAAATGCAAATCAAAACTACCATGAGATACCATCTTACACCAGTGAGAATGGCACATATTAAAAAAAATAGCAACAACAAATGTTGGCGAGGTTGTGGAGAAAAAGGAACTCTTCTGCACTGTTGGTGGGAGTGAAAACTGGTCCAACCACTATGGAGAGCTGTGTGGAGATTTCTGGACCTACTAAACATAGAGCTTCCACAGGATCCAGCAATTCCACTCCTAGGTATTTACCCAAAGAACACAGAAACATCAATTCCAAAGAACACCTGCACCCCTATGTTTATAGCAGCACTGTTTACAATAGCTAAGCTTTGGAAACAGCCCAAAGGCCCAAAAATAGATGACTGGATCAAGAAGATGTGGTACATATATACCATGGAATATTACTCAGCATTCAAAAAAGATAAACACATGCAATTTGCAGCAACATGGATGACGCTGGAAGGGATCATGCTCAGTGAAATAAGCCAAAAAGAAAAAGAAAAATACCAGATGGTCTCACTCATAGCAGGGATCTAGAAAACTTAAATAAGGGACCAGGAAAATGAATAACTATAAGAAAGTGAAAATCAAAATCAACAAAAACTATGAACCAGAGACACTTTTTGGGGGGTGGGGGGCGGGAGGGGAGGGATTGGGGTCAGAATGGGGGGATTGCAATTATATGAGGAATATAAAAATCAAATTTATTAATTAAAAAAAAAGACACAAACTGTGAAACTATCTGCAGCTACTGTAGCATGAGTTTGATTCCCGGCCAGGGAGCTACCCACACAGCATGGCAGACCTCTCCTATCAAGCCCGCTGCACCCCTCAGCAGTGTATTTCAGTCAGTCTGCCTATTCTATTCCCCACTTTGTCTCTGATGAATCCTCTCACACACATACCTCTGGCCTGTACCCCAATAAATATTTTAAAAAAGAGATGATATGCAAGACAGGTATAGACAGAATTCAGTACAAGGGTATAAAGAAGAAAAGGTCTGTTCAGTTATGAAAATGAGTTTGGGGAGGAAATCACAAATTTTATATTTAATTACAAGATGAAGAACCATGTTCCAGAGAAGGAAAAAAGCTAAGAAGGAAAGAAAAAACACACACTCCAGTCTCACCTATTTTAAATTATGTTCTGGCTCTACTGCACCTTTCTGTTATATTTCCCAGACAGCTGCCTCTGGCCTTCTTAACACCTCCCTCCCGAAAGAGATCAGCTGTCTTATTCCTTTGCATTACACTAAGAGGTCAGAAAGCGAATTTCTATTTCATTCCCTGGAGGTAGCATTTTCTTTCTTCAGTGGGTATAGTAAATAGCACATTGACCAATTGGCTGCAGTGTGATAGTGGCTATTTCTTCTCAAGATTTCCTGTATAAAGTCAATATGTAGCTGTTGGAAAACAACCAGAGTTGAAAAAGAATACGCTTCCTCCAACAATAATTACTACTATTGACATTTTGTTTGTATAAAATCAAGTAAAAAGATAAACACAGTAGGGCTCAAAAGATTTAACATAAACGAGTGTATATACTGCCACCCCCTGGAAGGGCTTCTCCTGGCCTTTTCTGTTTTTCTTACTTGAGTGTCTGGTGTCTGGTTTTCTTCCTTTGTCTTATCTTCTCTACCTGTGCATGGGCTTGAGGAGTGGTTCTCATGCAAAGAATAACCATTCAAGGAGATTTATAAAAACACGGATGCCAGGGCTACTCTGGACCTGCTGAATCAGAATCAGGGCTGGTGGGACCCAGAGGATTTTTTAAAAGCTCTATATGTGATATGTGATTCTGCTAATTAACCAAAGATGAGAACACTTGTTCTACTCACAATTCAGAGTCCATAAGACTTACATATGTACCTATAATGTCCCATATCAGTAAATACACTTTTCAGATATATTTGCAATTTCATATATCAATATATAAGAATATACAATACATTTATGGGCCAATAATTATGTAATTGTCATCTGTATTAGGTCTCATATATGAATATATGCAATGTTATAGAGCTTTTTCCCATTAGATTTTTTATAAATATGCAAAATTTTAATATATTTAAAAACACATATTTAAATATTTTAAAATATAAATATAAGAGGAATACCTATGATTTTTTTCTAAAATATGTCACTATGTGTATGTACATGCAAGCAGTATGTATATATATGCATGTAGCATGTATGTGTGTATGTATATATTTGAATTTATTTGCACATATACATCTGCAAATGAAAATAATTCTTTTAAATTGTGCTCAGTCACTTTTCTCAAAAATGTTTTATTTCAAGGAACAAGAAAATGTTCAGATCTAATTTTTGAGTCATGAATGAAATTTGTTTTATTTTTTATATTCAACACCAAATATTTGATTGTGTGCACACACATGCACACACATGTGTTCTATAAATAGTCACATGTAACAATCTACACTAGACTTAGCTATAATTCTATAGCTTAAACTCAAAAACACTATGAAAGGCTATTGTTTTGCCTTCATGAAGATAATTCAAAAGAAAGCGACACTGCTTCCGGAATTACAATCCAGAGAGCAGTCTTAAGAGTTTTTGGCTTGGGGCCTCTCCAGTGGCGCAGTGGGTTGAGCGCCACTCACTGTGGAGCTGTCCACAGCCTCTGCAGTGCCAGTTTGATCCCCACCGGCTGGCAAGAACCCCACATGGTGTGGCAGACCTCTCCTGTCACGCCCACTGCTCCCCTCGGCAGTGTATTTCAGTGGATCCACCTGTTCTGCTCCCCGCTCTGTCTCTGGTGAATCCTCTCACCCTCCTGCACCCCTGGCCTATACCCCAGCTCTTGTATAAAAATAAATAAAAAATATGATGACAACTATGGATCCTTCCCAAAGGATTTATGGGACTTCACAAACCATCCAGAAGTCGGGCCATGGAGCCCACATTTTGAACCATGGCATAAAGGTATTTATCTCTGTAGAGTGAACATTTACTATCTATCCAGAGCTTTCCCATAGCAATTAGTATAAAGTTCCACTAAGAGTCATTGCTCAAAAGATGCTGTTAACTGGCTCCTTTTGTGTGTATTCAGTAGTGAATATAAGATGAGCTTGAGGGTAACACTACGTTCTACAATAAGCACTAAGTAACAGGAATAAGTGAATTCACTGCCCCAGTTAAAATGGCTAGACACGGAGACATTGGGAAGAATGGGGGCTCTTGAGCCAGACTCTACTGCATTTACATGCCAGATCAGCCACTTACCAGGTAAGTGACCTTGATGGAGCAAGTTAGTTATTATCATCATTGATTTTCAGAGTCCTCATAAAGCAGGAATAATACAAATGTATAGATTTTGCATTGAGGTCCTTCCTGGTGACACAAGGTGTGAGGATGCAACCTATGGAGCTATCCACAGCCACTGCAGCGTGAGTTCGATCCCTGGGCCAGGGAGCTGCCCACGTGGTGCAGCAGACCTCTCCTGGCTCACCCGCTGCTCCCCTCAGCAGTGTATTTCAGTCAATCTGCCTGTTCTGTTCCCCACTCCGTCTCTGGTGAACCCTCTCACCCCTCAGACCTCTGGCCTATGCCTTAGCTCTCATATATATAAATAAATAAACCTTTTTAAAAATCCTCCATTTAGATTTTGCATTGAATATTAAATGCACTGTGATTCAAAACCCTGACTGCATGTTAAAATCTCCTGGGAAGCTTTTTAAAAATACTGAAAATGATATTATATTTATGTAAACCTATGTTTACACTTAGGAAACACTGATGCCAGTTCTTGCCTCCTATCCCAGAGATTCTGATTTAATTAGCTTGGTGTGGGTCCTGGATATCAACGTTTTAATATGCTTTCTTGGTGAGTTTGATGTGCACCCCGGATTAAGAACCACTGAGATAACTAATGTATGCAAATACCACCTCAATGCCTGGTTATTAATAGGCCTTCAACAAATACTATCTTGAGACTGCCTATATAAAAACCCTACTCTGCTATTTTCTAGGTTGTGATTTGGAGTCAATTATCACAACTTCAATATCCATATCTGAAAAGCTGAGATAATAATTGTGCCTGCCTAATATATGGTGAGACAAAGATATGCCATATAAGTTGCTTATGATGGTGGCATATGAATAGAGGAAATGGATATTAACTTTGTCATTATTATCTCCACTTCCCTCTGAAGCCAGAACTAAGCCCATGACATGTGTGTTCTTTATACATCTCAGTGGGATAAGACATTAACACAAACGATGATGTCTTTTAAGGCAATTTTTTAAAACATTTAAATAATAATACAATATCTCTTCTTTTTAGACTTCTCTATGTGACTCAAAATAAAAATTTTTGCTTAAATGACTATTTGGGTTTACAAAATAACTCATATCCCCAAACTATATTTTGATCATTTGAAGCAACTAATCCCAGGAACTGCTGAAGTCAAAATTTCTGATTCCTACCCTGATCATAATTATTAAACAAAAATAGCAAAATTCAATCAATATAAACACTAACATTTTCTGTAATACCCTTGTATATAGGTCAACTTTGTTTGCTGACTTAAATACAAAACATATTCTAAATTTCAACTATTAATCAATATGTGTTTTTGAATGCTCTTTTCCTCCTAATTGTCTATTAAATTTGTTCTTTGTAACAGACTTTTAAAAAGCAGTTCATCTCAGTAAATGCATTACATGTGCAATAACATTTATTTGTAGGGGAGTAGAGTTCATCTCTTCCATCTCTTCACCCTATATTTTTATGAAAGACTATTTTGCTGCCCTTTTCTTCCTATAAATGGCAACTCAAATTTCTGCTTTCATTTCTTGCCCTCCTCTTCATTTCTGAGACAGAGCCCTCTCTGTGTTTTTTGCTCTCTGAGTTGTTCCCTTACAGAGCATGGTAATTTGCTCTGCTGTAATTACATCTATCTGGATACACTAGCATCATGTGAGCAAGCCTCTATTCTTACTCTACCCAGAATGACGATTATCAGCCAGGTTCCTTATTGCTTAGGCCATTAAAAAGATTACCTGCAGAGTACTAAAGAAATCCCCCTTCTCTAAGAGGGAAAGAAAGGTACAGGTTTTTAAACTCTTCCTCTAACAAAGGGCGATCATTTACCTTTCCCTAAAATTGGAAGGCTGATGTCCATGGATGTATGATGACATGTTTAGTTGAAAGGGCACCAGCATACGCAATCACTTTGTAGAAGCCAATGCAATTTCATGGCAAGTTATTAGATATGACCAATGGGATAATGGAGAAGAACAGAATCTCTGTAATTACTATTAATTCTATCTGGAGCTGAGTCCTAAACTTTTCTTACCTAAATAAATGAATAAATAAACAGCATAAGAGACTACCTACATGTCAGTATGTGGCCATTCTATTTTAGATAATTTGTTTTCTAGCCCAATCTCTTTCAAGTTGTGATATAGTACCTATTTTGGTTTTGTGGTATCTATGACATCCTTTGAAGATATTATGTATTTCTGTATTTTGTTAGATAATAATATTTGCAGAATGCTTTACAGTTTTAAGGGTGCTTTCAAAAACATTATTCTATTTGAGCCTCACATCTATGTCATATTGAAGAAGGATGATAATTACTAACTTTATTTTAAAGTTAAGTAAAACGGAGACCCAAGAGGCATAAATGTTTTGCCCAAAATGCCACAATAGGAATGGCAGAATTAGGGGTAGAGGCCACTTAATGTGCCTGTAGTATAACATTCTTTCCAGTTCCAAAAACTGCCTCTCAAAATGGATCTTATTGAATCCAGAATACATCTGATAGGCATTATCCTATGTCTGAACAATTTGAGCATTCACAGTGGAATAGGATATTATATTCCTTTTGTTATACTTTTAATTACATCATTTTTTATTGAGGTTACATTGGTTTACAACTCTAACCACCTGTTTTTTGTAGATATAGGATACTATGGCTCATTATACTTAGTCAGGTAAATACAGGGTGATTAAAAATAAGCTTCTGCATACATATTGACTTAATAAATGTTCTATAATGTCCCAACTGTCCCATTATCTCATAAATAATCACTACCATGATTGGAAGCTTTATCAAGACACAGTCCAGGATTTGGGTAAAAGGACAGTCACTTAATGAGCTTGGAGAGGAAACATAATTTAGGAGAATCTCCCAGCTTGAGAAAGATTTAAACTACCTTTTAAACACTATGCATTTCCTTATTTCTAACTTTCATTTACTTATTTTTGAAAATATGACTTGCCTTAAACTTGGGCAGCAGTAAGGGCGAGCACAGGATGGCCTTGGGATGTGCGATGGATGTGCGATAGTAAATAAGAAATGAAGGGTGATAATTTTCAATTAATTAAAATTATTATTTCAAGTTTGCAATAATATTTATGAACTACTTCCAACATTATGTGCTGATTACCCTCCGACCCTTTTCCAGTTAACAAATACAAATCAAATCCACACCTTTTCTCATCTGTATTTTGCTTCCAAGTCCATTCTTCACGAAATTGTTCAGACCTCATTTTCAATGGTCTTTCCAGAACTTTGGGATATTCACAAGAAAATTTTTCATGACTGTAGCACCCTTTAGGACTCCTTGAAGGATAAATCCTTAGTATTTGAATGTGGAGTTCCCAGGCCCGTCATTCTTGGGATATTTTCTTGGTGCCCACAGTTCCTGCTGGTCAAGCTAAAACATAGGTAGTCAAGCAGGGGGCCCCTCACTAGGATAAAAATTTTGATATGAGGAACACACTGGAAAACCAGTATCTGCTAAAAGAGGAGGCAGACATTATGGCCAGATTAGCGTAACCAGCTAGACTACATTGACAGAAATTTAAGTGCAGACAGGAACTAGAGATAGGATGTTTCGATCAGCTGGAACAATGGAGTCCCCCAGGCAACAAGCCCTATTCACTCCCCATAAACTTGTGCCAGATATTTATGCATCCCCAATCTACATCCCCACCCACACAATCCTCCATGCATTCTTCCTCATACTTGTCCACCTTCCCTGAATGAATCTGATTCCCAATAAATGTGAGACTGCCCTGGGATGGGGGCTGCACTCCCTGAGACATAAACCCCTCTAGATCTCTCTCTCTCTTTACCAGGACTTTGAGTTGTCTTTCCTCCATCCCTGTACCAATTCCAATGCTGCCACCCTACGAGGTGACATTTGAACTCTTGCATCTTCGATTGTCAGATAAAAGCAACAGATTTCTTTAAGTGAAAGGAGCCTACATTACAATATAATAATTCACAAGTATTGAGGCATGTGATTCTTACAAGATATCCATAAGGTCATTGTTATTTCCCCAATTAATAGATGATGAGAGAAAGGTTTGATTGACTTGCTGAAGAAGACATAGCTGAGAGATACACCCAGGTCTGACCCTAGCCTTGGCCTTGTTCAAAGATCACTGGGATCATCTCGGGAACAACTTTGGTGGGCTTATCTGCATCCATTTCCACAATGGAAGAACTAGTGGAAAATAACTCAGTCTTCCACTTGGTGGCTCTGGTAATCACATCCCATACTGATAGACATGAAATATTGCCTGTTTCTTCCTTTATAGTATCTGAGAACCATGTAAAAATGGCTAAGAGAAAGGTACACATGGTGTGTGATGAATTGGCTGCCCTCGATAGAGAATGAACCCAGTGCTGAGAGTAGGGTTGTGGCCTGTTCTAGTTTTTTATTGTACACCACAAAATACCATACTAAGAGAACTGAATTAGGATGCATACCAGTACCAAACAGACTGAAGTTCCCTGAAGCTGAACAACGCAATACATACTCACGAATCATCAACAAACAGGAAATAAAAAAATGTTGTCGGTACAAAAAATAAATAAGTAAAAATAACAAAGCAAAGGTTGTTGATTCAGAAACTACTTAAATTAGCATTGAGGTACCATACATAAAGTCTTAAGCTACATGAATAGAGAAACGGAGGTAAAGAAATTCCTAGAAGAAAATGAAAAAGGCTGAACCAGTAACAATAATGATGATAGCATGGCCCAAGGTGTAACAAGAGCTTGTCATATTGTGCAAGAGCTTTACACGTATCATTTTATTTACTCCTCCTACCATTTCTATGAAATTTCACTATTATTAGCCTCTTTCTGTAGATGAGGAAAAAGTTTCCATAACATTCAATAATTTGCTCAAGATCATCTTTTTTTCAGGTGGAAATTAAAATTTGAGAGTACCAGTCTCAGAAAAATGTTTTTTTAAGCATTTTTCAGTTCCCCAAACTTTTCATAATTACAAAAGTCAGAAATAGAAATAACAGTGCTCTAAAAGATGTGGCCCTTATTGAGAAGTGAGGTGTAACCTCAGGGTAGACCTACTTAAGGTGTGCTAAGGATTTTTCCTCTCTGCTGGTGTAAGATGACTGTGGTGGCATGAATACTTCCTCATTTTTAAACCAAATTTGTCTTATTTTCATTTTGCATTCTCTCATGCAAAAGGACAGTGCTAAATCCAGGATTAAAGACAAATTTAGAAAGAGTGGGAATTCAGTTTACAGATTATTAAAAGAACTCATTGTCAAGTCTCAGTAAATGTCAAAGGTCCCCTTCCACAATCCCACCTCACCAGCCAAAATTCAGTCTAACAAAAGCCATGAACACTGTTGTTTTGTTTGAATACCTGCCTCCCCTCCCCTCTTTCCCACACTGCCCCCAAATCCCAAACCTAAATGGTGGACTAAAAGTCCCTTAAGGGAAGATCATTACTCTTTTCCTATTTTACATCCCTTTCAGTTGCCACTTAATAAAAATATGCTAAACAAGGCCTCCCTTGGTGGTGCAGGCTGTTGAGTGCAGCGCTGTGAAGCTGTCCTCAGCCTCTGCAGCACCGGTTCGATCCACCAGCCAATGAGGGTCCCACATGGCACTGCAGACCTCTCCTGTCATGCCTGCTGCTCCCCTCAGCAGTGTATTTCATCAGTCTGCGTGTTCTACTCCCCGCTCTGTTTCTGGTGAATCCTCTCACCCTCCCGCACATCTGGCCTGTACCCCAGTTCTTGTATAAATAAATAAATAAATAAATCTATCTTTAAAAAAATATGCTGAACAATTGGGTGAACCAAACCAAATGGAAAACAAAGACTGGAGGAGGGAAAGTGCTTGGCAATTCCTGGTTTGCAAAAACCTCAATGAATAATTTCCCAGAAGATTTGCTTCAGGTAAAAGATGCCAAGCTTGAGTTTACTGCTAAAAGGACTTCCAGCCTAATGAAATAAAAAAACATTGACCTAATTTGAACGGCAATGATGATAAATTCGCAAATGCCAATTCTGAGCTGCTACATTATAAAGAGAAGGGAGGGGAATAATCTTATTCAAGTATCATAATATTAATGAAAAGTCTGGGAAGGATATGAATACTAAGAGGAAGCAAATCTATAAGAAGTTAAATTTATCTAGATGGGTTAGACTGGGAAATAAACAAAGCATGCATTTGAAGCAGCTTCATTCTGAGATGCTAAAGCATGGAGCTTATCCAGGCAGTAGCCTGTGGGGACAGGTTGAAGCAATCCATCTCCTCTGTGATTTATTACTCAATGGTCCCTTCATAAACTTTTCAGAATCATGTGGTAGCCAGGACTGAGGAGCTGTGCCTTTTGTGGATAAGTTCTGTAGAACAAAACAGACCCTTTTACATTTTTGGCTACAGAGCAAGTGAAAAGAAAAGATATGGAATTTCTTGGAATTTACAAGCTGCAGGGGAAACAAGTTGCCAGTTTTGTTCTTACATAAAAAGAAGTGAATGAAGGATTTTAGAGACAAATATTGAGCTTGCTTCCTTGGGACACATGATGGATTCATAGTACAATTACTTCTTTTGTCTGAGAGAGAAGAGGCTGCGTGGGTTTTGAAAATTTGCATGTCCATTTCATCAAAAAGCAGATAGTAAAAAATGAGAGGCTTAATGTTCAAAGCAAACTAAAGGAATAAGTGGGTTGGATGCCAAGCAAACATATGCTGACTTCCCTGGTGTCAATCTATTTATATGTCCCTCACTCCCCCGCAGGGTCCCTTCAGCGTGGCCACACTGCCCAGTCTGCTGAGGTCCAAGTTACAGTGAAGACCTGGGAAGGGTTGCATGCATATGGTAGGAATGAACAAAATAAAAGACTGGTGTTCAAATCTCTAGAAATAAAAGAAATAATTCAATATTATAAGAAAATTTTCAGAAATGTACAACACAGCCACCACTACCCATATTCACCCAACTCACACCCCTGCCACATCACCACTCCCTCTAAAAGTGATCTGCTAGAAAGAACACTGGTTTGGAAGTTTGAAGCCCTGCTTGAATGTTAACTTTAATATCTTCTGATGTATATAGACTAGGAACAAGGCCATTATAAAGTTTGAAACTTGATTTCACATATGTAAAATGGAATTATAGATGCTTACATTATGATTTTTTTTGGTTGATTAACTGAAACACACAGATGATTTCTAAATATTCTACTGTATAAAACTAGATGTAGGGGGAAATAAATCACCTTCTGTTCTATCTTCCAGATTCCCTGTCCCTTTGCCCCTTTCACAGGGCAAAACTACTACTGCTATATTCTCCATTCTTTTATGAATATTCTGCATATCATAACAACAGCAACAGCTGGCATTTTATAAAAGTTATCAATGTACCAGGGATACTATATTCACACATTGATTTCTTACAAAAACTCAAAAGGAAGGATTCCATTATCCTATTTTACAAAGGTGGAGGAAAGAGAAGTCATAGTTTAACATGTAGGGAAGCCAAGATTACACCCCACAGATTTTGTTCAAGTTCTGATGAATGTAAATACTAGAGCTCTGGAAGATGTTACTTTAGCTTACAAAGGCATATTAATATTCATTTAGTTGATAATTCAAAGGTGTGTTCTGGAGGATAAAACATGAGATTATAGTTGTGTGTTACATGGAAGCGAAAAGCAAACTCAAAATCATCCTGGACAAACAATCGGCCAGTTGCTGATTCTCTGTCTAAAGCCTTTACAATTTTCCTAACATTTCATGTGATATTACCTCATTGACTGCATTTATTGCCATGAAAACCTAGAATGCTATTTTATTTCTATTGTATAATTAATAGTTGTGGAATTAGCTTACAAAAACTGAAAGACAAAAAAACTTCCAGGCTACAAATTGGGGAAAAAACAATTTCTCATTTTTCAGGGGTACTGAGAAGGACATCAGGACCCACCTTCTTGAGAAAAAAGAACCATAAAAGGCAACATCTGGAAGGCAGCAGAGTCAACACTACAGATAAAGGCCAAAGTCATGCAAGAGTCCCTTATTTGGATAACAACAGAAAATTCTAGAACTTTTGGAAATCATATGGTACAGTGTTCCATAAAATCATTCAAGGAGCACTGATTTTCAGAGATGTTATGTCCTAAAGGTATTTCATATTAAAATAAGTTTGAGCAATACTATATAACCCCCTTCTTGTAAATACACAGAAAATATATCATATAACAGTAGGGAGCCTACTGTTAAAAAAAAGAAAGTCATTTATCTTTGTTTCCAAGCTGATTCCATTATGGAACATTTTGTTCCATGAAACACCTGGTAATACCTAATAGAGCCCTGGAGGATACTATGGAAACACTGATATGGTTGAGAATCCAGTACTATGGCCACCCAGACACACCACCCACTCCACCCCAGCTGCCCCCATAGCCAGTGTAGTACATTTCCTCTTTCCCACCTCCTCCTACCTTCCCCACCAAAATGAGCAAAGAGCAGCCTAAATAATTTGACATGACCAATATCACATGATCATATCTTATGCCAACAATCATCTTCAGGTCTCCTGACCCCTACTCATTGCAATGGTGTTAGGAAGCTCTTCATATGAGCTTGGGCTTCTCTGCAGGAAAAACACTGTTGGACAAATTCTGAACTTCTCAGAAGGGCCGACTTCAGAGCACCATCAGAAATCCTGATGGGGATTTTGTTTTTCTCTTGATAAAAGTGATTATGGTCACAGCTGACATTACTGGCATTTTAAAAGATAACAGTCCTTTACCAGAGAGCTCTATTCCTGCTGTCACCACTCTGAAATACTGTCAGAAGCATTCTAGTACCATGGGAAATGCATTTTAGATCTAGGCAAGGTTGTCCACTCACAGGAAGTAGGCAGAGCTTGTGCCTTGCACCTGCCACATTACTGAGGAAGCAGCTGCCATGCAAACCTGGGCACACGCCCAGAATTCAGATCTCATGGAAGCATTTAACCTCTATACCCATCTGTCACAAACATGGCGAATGTCCCTGAGACCTAATGTTCACTCTTGTCTACCTGTTGCCAGGAATTCTTTTTCTACCACTCTACTTCACTTAATAGAAAATACCATCACATAGCAATCACCTTATACTTATGCATTCACCAAGATCATTCAACTCACAAATGATTTTAAGGAAAGAAATTGCTCTCAGGCTAAGAGATTTGTATTAGAAAAACATCTAGTTTTTAGGAAACATTTGAAAGAAGTAGGTAAGATTTCTTAAGAAGGACAGTAATTGGGTAGCCAATAGCTGAAAATGGGGAGGAAAAGGGTAACTTTAGCCTAAAAAAAACTGAGCAGGAAGCATCATACACTTGGTAATAAAATATGTTTGTGGTCCATGCAATCAAGTCCAAAACAAAAGACCATAGAGAGAAATTCTGAAGCCTAAAAAGTCATTTAAGTTTGTCTTTTCTGGGCTAGAATGTCCTCATTCACTTGCTTATTCTCTCTCTTTTTTTAAGATTTATTTATTTATACATAAAAGAACTGAGGTACAGGCCAGAAGTGTGTGTGTGGGGGGTAAGAGGATTCACCAGAGACAGAGTGGGGAACAGAACAGGCAGACTGACTGAAATACACTGCTGAGGGGAGCAGCAGGGGAGACAGGAGAGGTCTACCACACCATGTGGGTAGCTCCTTGCTGGGGGATCGAACTCATGCTACAGGGGCCTCCCTGGTGACACAAGGGGTTAAGACACAACCTATGAAACTATCCACAGCCACTGCAGCACTTGCTTATTCTTTCATTCAGGGAGTATTTTCCTGATGTCAGGGAGCTCTGAAAATTAAGAGAGGCAAACTTAAATTTTAATCATTATTTACTCACTCAACAAAATAAATAACCATTGCTAAATACTACATGGAGTGACCTGTGCTAGGTATTAGGGATGAGACAGTGCCTGCTTTGCTGAATGCCCAGTTTGAAGGGAAAACCAACATGTAAGTGACACCAATAACACACCATGACAATAGACCTCTAAATAAAGTGCCATGGGAACAGCCTCTGTACTTCCTGCCTTTTCTGTCTCCTCTTTTTTTTTTTTATCTTCACGATTCACATTTTCTGTGTGTATCCAGTGATGATGCTCTGACATCTGAATTATACAGCACTGACAGAGGCACTAGTGTCACTTTGCTGACACTCGGTTCTAATCAGGCACCCAGCAGGGGGAATCAGATAGCAGTCTCCCCACATGGCTGATCTGGGATGAGGTCAGACTTCAGGGTCTCTCTCCATGCACCTTACCCAGTGCCAGGGTGTATGTGAGGAAACAAAAAATTATATGCTTCTGTGTCATCATTTCTCAGAAGAATCTATGCCCAGCCACTCACTCTTTGGGATGATCCAAGAAAAAATTCTTTGGGGCCTCCCCAGTGGCGCAGCGGTTGAGCGCTGGGTTGCGAAGCTGCCCGCAGCCTCTGCAGTGCCGGTTCGATCCCCGGCTGCTCCCCGGCCACCAGAGGAGGGTCCCACATGGCGCGCAGACCTCTCCTGCCGCCCGCTGCTCCCCTCAGCAGTGTACTTCGGTCCTTCTGCCTGCTCTGCTCCCCGCTCTGGCTCTGGTGAATTCTCTCGCCCTCCCGCACTTCTGACTGTACCCAGTGCTTGTATAAATAAATAAATAAAAAATAAAAAAAAAAGAAAAAATTCTTTGCATGTCAAATGAAAGAAATTGGTAATAAGTGCAGAGGATGAATATATTAGCAAAAGGGCAGTGGACACATTGTGGGGTATCCAGTTTGGTTTTAAAACAAGGGCAATGAAACTGCAGGTTTAAAGGAGTGTTTACCCCGAGTTAATGATAAATGTTTAATCTCTTCCAAACAACTTCTCAAAACAACTTCTCCTACCATTTGCTTAAATAAGGACAACTTATTTTTTAAAGATTTATTTATTTATTTATTTATACAAGTACTGGGTACAGTTAGAAGCGTGGGAGGGTGAGAGAATTCACCAAAGCCAGAGTGGGGAACAGAACAGGCGGACTGACGAAATAAACTGCTGAGGGGAGCAGCAGGCACAGCAGGAGAGGTTTGCACACCATGCAGGACACTTGCCTGTGGCCAGGGATCGAACCGGCACTGCAGAGGCTGCAGGCAGCTTTGCAGCCCAGAGCTCAACCGCTGGGCAACCAGGGGAGGCCCAGGACAACTTTTGATAGTATAACTAACAAGTCATTGTTGCAATGTCACATTTTGAACTGTGTAACTCATATTCCAAACCAAACCTATTCTTTATGACTTCCCACTTCTTTGTGACTCATCTTTGTATCATGCAATCATACTATCATTTGTTCATTCATTTACCAGATACTTGTTGAACAACAATGTGAAATCTCAGCCATATTAGTGATACATACACTATTTACCTTGATACATATGCTGAACCATGGCTATCTCAAAACTAAAGTTACTCCCTACCTACTGCCACATCCTGCAAGCTAAAAAGAAAACAAATTGTTACGGCATGTATATTGGCATCTTAGTAGTCTCAGAGTATCCAATTATTACCAGAGTTGCATTCTCTCAAAAGGAAATTTCTCAGATTTCTTCCTCATGAAATTGAGTTATGTAAATTTAAGTTGACTGTAGTTTATGAGAAACTTACTGATAGGAAACCCCAACACCAGAATATGAAGCTGAAGATCTGAGGATATTGCATGAATTTTTTTTCACATGCCTTCTTCTTTCTCCTCAAAGAAACAGCAAGATTCTGGGAGCAGAGAGTCTGTGTTAAGCTACTACACTATTTCTGACAATGCTTATCATTGTGTGGGGCAGAGAGAAGGTACCTAATAAACACTTGTCAGTCATCCAATGAAACATTCATGTAGCTTCCACTTAGCAGTTTTATATCATAAAAGGGAGGTTGATAGCTCAGTATAAAGATTTAAAGTAACTAGCACTAAAAGGTAGCGTCTCAGTAGCTTTCACCTACAAAAGCAATATCTTAGATTAATAGGATTGCATGATATCAACAACTTTGCTTCTTGGCTATAAATTTGGATTGGCAACAGTGTTTTCAGAATGAAACACTTCACATCCATCCATTCTTTTTCATAATATTCATACAATAGCAAATAAGAAACACATCACATCTTTGAGATTTCGAAAATCAAAATCAACAAAAAACTATGAACCAGAGACACTTTTAGGGGGGCGGGGGCGGGAGGGGAGGGATTGGGGTCAGAATGGGGGGCTGCAATTGTATGGGGAATATAACAATAAAATTTATAAAAAAAAAAAAAGAAAAAAATGCATTTTATCTGATGCATGGGCCATCATAACTGATCAATTGAGTTTGATAGTTTTACAAACAAAATTAAAAAGGAACACATTTAGGGCCCAGAATATGAAACTTCATCAGTAACACTATCTCAGGAAACATATTTACCTTCAAAGGGGAAATGAGTTTATATAAAGAACTGAAAGCTCGTTTTCCACTCCTTTCTCTCCTATACTTGATAGAGAATCATAGATGTAGTCAGCTTTACAGCCAATTAATTGAGGGTTGAGGGTGTGAAGGGAGGCATAGACTCTCAGTTCCATGTGAACAAAAATTGTACCAACAAAACAATCTTTGCTTGATAGTCACATGATATAATTTAGGGAGATCATGGGTCAAGGAAGTGATAATTTGTAGAGAAATTGTTTTTGGAATCATAAATATACACACATATTTATTCACTTAATGTTTATGCTAACTTTCAACCACATTGCTACATTTAAAGTATGTGTATTTTCCATCATATTAATAGCACCAATGGTTTGGTTGAGGATTAGAAACACTTCAAGAGTATTCTTTTTCTCACCAGATCAAATTTCATATCTTAACCAACATGTATGGACTTTAAAATTCCTTGTAGTTTTTACATATTGATGAGAAATGACACACAAACCATTTATTAAGTGGAATTTTATGCCTGAGAAAGATAGGGAAGTAGATTGCTGAGGGATTTGAATTTAGTGGCAAAATGGGGCAGTGCGAAAACTAATCTAATATTAATATTTAGGCAGTATTTCTCTCCAGGGCAAGTTATACATTTGAGGAGCAACACAGCCACCCTAAAGAGAAAGATGAGCTGTGAGGCACTGCTTCCATGCCCAGTGATGTGTAACAAGCCATGCTCCACTGCAGAAATAGACTCAGATTCCTCTAGAAGTCTTCTTTTTAACTCTTTGGTCTCAAACTACACACCAAAGAAACTCATGAGACATTATAAGGACAGTCCAGAGTGGAGGCAAAGACTAGAATGTATTCTCCATTCCTTCCTGTCATTTCACTAGGAAAAAACAGTGGGTTGATTTAAAAGCCATTTACCCCAAATTTAGTTCTGAGAAAAAAGGGTAGGCAAAGGAGATCTGTGTTTAAGGGGGGTGGGAGAATCCTTGCAAGTTCTGGATAATACTAAGAACATTGAAAGATAATGTAATTGGAAGTAGGTTTTAACCCCTTTCTTCTGACTTGCTGAATGGGCAGGCAAATGCTTCAATTCTGGAATTCCATTTCCTTAATGATAAGATGAGCTCATATCTCTCTTTAACTTGTCAGGAATACACTGGGTGTCTCTCTTAGTATGTAGCTTAATGCCTGGCACACAATAGCACACAATAGGCACTCAAAATAAAACTTGAAAAATTAATAATTTGGATCTTTTGGAAACTACTAAGATTTCTATAACATGTTTGGATACTATAACTAGGCATTATAAAATTGTTTCTAGCATAATTCAAAGAAAATTCCTTTCTTTTACAGCATGGCATTGCTTTAGATAGAAATCAAGCTTATTTAAATACCCCCTTGTAGTAAGTTGGCCCATAGTTCTGTAGGTTGAAGTCACCTATGGGTAGGCAGAATAATAGATAAAATGATAAATACACCCTGAGGGGAATTTTCCTGTTATCAGAGTTCTGATACATGATGTATTTGTTTCCATAGTGTCCCGGGGCCTCCTGTTCCCAGCAGGCTCAGCGAGATGAACGGGAAAGAAATAGTTTGTAAAAACCATAGATAGTAAGCTCATGGAATCAGCCCATTTATGTATTTATTATTTTTACTTTGCTAGAACCCACTACCACCAAAAATAAATCTTAGTGAATATGGTGCATTTTGAGTGTATCTTAACAAGAGCAATATAAAAATAATTGAGAGCCAACCATGTAATTATGTGCATTTATTCCAACCTTCCATTACTAGAGATAACAAGATGAATAGTAAAATGTGAACTTTAACAATCCTGTAATTATAGCCACTGAACCATGTATTATTGAAAGAATTGTGCAAAATCCAGACGCAAAAGAATCAACTTGGTATGTAAATAGAAATGGAACAGTAAAACAATCAAGTGATGAAAAAGTAGTGTAGAAAGCTAAATCACTTTCCTGCACTGCTTATTGCCACGTTTTCATTTCTTTAACAAATACTCAGGGTTTTTTTCTAAGATTGATTTATTTATATAAGAAACGGGGTACAGGCCAGATGTGCGGGAGGGTGATAGGATTCACCAGAGACAGAGCGGGAAAAAGAACAGGCAGACTGATGAAATACACTGCTGAGGGGAGCAGCAGGCGAGACAGGAGAGGTCTGTTCGCCATGTGGGACCCTTGCCACCTGGCCAGGATCGAACCCATGATGCAGAGGCTGCGGACAGCTTCAACCGCCTACAAGCTTCAACTGCCACCTTCAAGCGTGGCGCTCAACTGCCTACACCACCAGGGGAGGCCCTCAGTTTATTTTTACAATTTTGCCACACTTTTATAATTACATATTCCTTGGTAGCTATAACCATCTTAGTTAAATATTCAGGGATTTCTTTTCATTCATTTTTTTTCTAGAACATAATTGGAATGGATAGTGTGTTTTCCATGAGTGTTTTGTGTAATGAGGGCAAAAATATACACTTCACTAGTACTTCTTAAACTATAAGAATTTTTGGTTTTGCTTAGAAGGTGCAAGTTCCAGCAATAACCACTACATTTATAAGAAGCTAGGTATTTGTCTGTGTAAGAAGGAGCATGCTAAGCCAGAATGCAACACGAGCATCTCTCATCAGTAGATGATTTGGGAATAGCTGAGAGCAATTTAGGACATTGATGACTCATGTCAGATTCACAGAATTAGGGAAAGAAGTCAATTTACTCATTTGAAATGGAGAAAACTCAAGGTCTCTCTTTATATTTGTTAAGAGTAGTATTTTTAAGGATACCATGAAAATATTTTCATTTTTTAAATAGAATTAGCTCACAGTTAATACTCAATTTTATCTGCAAATAAGGAAGAGTGATATGCATGATAAAGAAAGCACAAAACAATAAAAAGGTAGTCTAGATTTTGGTTGAAATAAATGATACATGGGGTTTCTTTGTGTGTGGAGAGGTGGAAAAAATCAAGTTTCATAACATTTATCTCCCTAGTAGTATTTTATTTAAGTTAATATTAAAATCATTCCTATGTCCAAATGCACCTTGACTAACCAAATCACTAGAAGAGAATATAGAATTAAAATATCACATTGCAGGGGCTGGTGGCACAAAGGGTTGCATTAACATTATGAAGCCATCTGCAGCTACTGCAGCATGAGTTCGATCCCCAGCCAGGGAGCTGACCCACATAGCACAGCAGACCTCTCTTGTCTTGCCTGCTGCTCCCCTCAGTAGTGTATTTCAGTCAATCCGCTGTTCTGCTCCCCACTTCATCTCTGGTGAATCCTCTCACATACCCTACCTATGGCCTGTTCCCCAGTTCTTGTATGTATAAGTACATAAATCTTTAAAAAAATTAAAAATATCACATTGCATGCTTGATCAAATGGACACTCAGGAGATGTGTGTACCTGTTCTTTTTTACAAAGAACCAGTGGTAAAAATGATCTAAAGCATATTCAAGCATAATCTCTGTGTGGTTTTCCTATGTGAGATTATAAAATACAACAAATTAAGAAAACGCATGTGTCTCCTTGGGGAAAAGCTCTTGCAGGATGGAAACTGACTTGGAAATTATTTTTATTTGATCCAAAGGAATGATGAAGGTTTTATGGAGAAGGATGAGTTGCTGAGGGGAATGTTGTAAGAACAGTCTTTATGTGCCAAAATTTATAAATCTTATCAATCTTCAAGTACCCATTAGCCTGCACCTAAACAGGCACTTCTTGGGCCTCCCCGGTGGCACAGTGGTTGAGTGCTGGGTTGCGAAGCTGCCTGCAGCCTCTGCAGCACCTGTTTGATCCCCGGCTGCTCGGGCCACTGGAGGAGGGTCCCACCTGGCGCGCAGACCTCTCCTGCTGCCCGCTGCTCCCCTCAGCAGTGTACTTCGGTCCTTCTACCTGCTCTGCTCCCCGCTCTGGTGAATTCTCTCACCCTCCCGCGCTTCTGACTGTACCCAGTGCTTGTATAAATAAATAAATAAATCTTACAAAAACAAAACAAAACAAAAAAAAAAACAGGCACTTCTTTTCACAAAACATTTCTCTTTGCAAAACAGCAACAGCAGCTCTCTGCCCATTTGTGTCTATACAGGTATCTCTTTTTCTTTCTCTTTTCCTAATAAAACTGTCTTTTTAAAATGAAAAATAAAAAGAACCCTTTAAAGGGTATTTGGAAACTGTTTTCAAAATATAAACAACTTGCATTTTAATAGACTGTTTTTGTCTCAGTGTGTTTATTTTTTGCTTTTATTTTTAGTATATATAATATATATGATACATATAATAATATATTATCTTATTTATTTTTATTTTATATATATATATATATATATATATATATATATATATATAACATCAGTCTTCTTTTTTTGGGCAATTTATGCTTTCTCCTCTTCAATGTAGCCCTGCAAAATTCCCACCACCAAATCACCAGTGCACCATCACCCTAGTCCCCATGTAAGAACTTTAGACGTATGATGAACTGGTTCTCTCTCTCTCTCTGTTTGTGTCCTAAGTGCATATACACAAGTTTGATTAAACTTACACAAAGCATTGTAAGCCCTGCAGAAAAGGGCCATATAGATTAACAAACTAATTATTCCTCAAGCAAAAAGTAGGTCTAAAAGCTATTCAGTTGACTGATTCTAAAGTGTCATTTTGGTTAACTTTTACGTGCTTATTTTCTCCCCCAAAAGTTTCACTTTTAAACAGTCCATTTAAAATCCAACTAATTTTACATAGTGTATATTTTAAGTAGAATCAAAATGATATCTATGAAAAAGATGAGACTGTAGTGTGTGTGGGTTTTCCCCAAAATAAATCAGCAATATCACTACTGGGACAGTACATGACACTTCTCCCTATCAAATAAAAGATTTGATTGCAGTCCAGTGTTCATGCTGATTACTGGTAGAAGTTATGCCCTCCAGACAATTCATGATCCTGGGAAGTGAGAAGACCTACTTTCCATCTTGATCAATGCAAGTTCAAACCTGATATGACTACATGAGTGAGTTTCTCTTGGATTAGACACAGCTAAAGTCAGTAAGGACTTTAGTTCCGTTCATTTACCATATCTCAAGGGATGACATTTATTTGAATTAAATAGGTCAGATATAAAACTGACTTGTTGATCACTTGAATTAGCGGTCATCAAGGATGACATCAGGACCACTTCTGGCTTAAAAGTATTGATAAGCAAATAGCCATTGGAGAGTGATCTAAAAGAAATAGTCCACTTTCTGCCAGAAAGAAGAATCGTGTGTTGTTACCCTCACATTTTGTGAGCTTTCATTCTGTATTATACAAAACAGAGTGTTGGAAGTAAATCATTATCTACACCCATCTACCTAAAGAATTAAAAAACAAAAAGACCATGTGGGCAATAGCTCCCTGAATAGAGGGATTGTAGATTCACCAGCTGTGTCTTCTGAACTGATAGTAAAGTCCACTTGACTTACTGTATTCTTTTCTCACTGCATGATGTTAATCTGGAACAGTTAGAAAATCATTTATTTAATGTTGATATGTTTCTCACAGTAGGTGAGAGAAATTACATGAAGCCTTATTAGCTAAAACAATCTCAGCTTACTTGTATGATTTGGGAGAAGTTAAGTTCCCAGAATCAGGGGCTTTCTTGGTCTATAAAATACAGTAATACCTGTTTGCAGGATTGTTTTGAGGATTAGGCAAAATACACGTCAAGTATCTGACAGAGTTTAGAACATTTTAGACTGTTTAACAAAGTTAGCTATTCTTGTTAAATGCAATTTATACCTAAGCGTGAGTGAATTTAAGTCATTCTCGATAACATAGTTTTAATTGAAAAGAGAAAGAAATTTTGTGAGAAAGGGATTCACTTAGGAACCAAATGGAAGCTAAGAGGTAGCCTCAAGTTGGAATCTAGACATGATGATGAAAAACGAGCATTTTTAGAGTCAAACATCTCAGAAAATCTTCCTACACAGGTTATTTGACCGAAGATTCAATTTCTTCTTCTGTAAAACAGATTATAATAGTCATCCCATTCTAATATGGATTAAATGAAATGATGTGCATAAAGCAGATACAGAGTGTCTCTCAAACTATAAATTGGGGCTGTTCTTCCTCATCAAATAGTGCAGAGAGAAGTGACAGTATTTTTATGGGAGACAAGGAAAGACCTATTTTACTACACAACTTTTGTCTTATCTGTCTAATTAACACTGAATTATTGGACAATGATGAAAGAGTGTGCAAAAATCAATGCTATCAAGAAATCAATGTATAAGCTCCATATTTGGAAAGTGTTAAAAATCTAAACAGGTGGGCATAGTGAGCCATGGGTGATTGTGGGGCAGCGATGCAGTTATCATTATATCTTAACTGACAGTCACTGTGTCCTTTATCAACCATGCTCTTTCTTCTAGATTGGTCATGTTCTTGCTCAAGTGCTCTTGTCTGACTCAAATTTCCATTTTTTCAAAAGATGGGAGAAATTAAACTAGACACAGACACTATCAAGCAAACTGATTAAAGCGAAAAGGATCATACATAATTTGAAAAAAGAAAATTGTGAGATGACATCGGTCTAGATTTTATGCTGAGATTTTATTACAGGAACACTGGCTCAAGTGCTGATGTTTCCACAAGCATCAAAAGAATAAATGGGTTCAAACTGCTACAGTACTTAAGTAGGATATTAGAGAAAATCTTGTATAATCAAAATTTTAAATCTTTTGTAAATTTAGAGCAGAAGGAGAAAGTTGGGGAGATGACCTCCTCTAATGTTCTATATCAAATTCTTTTAACAGAACCTTGTGAATTTTTATGCTATAATGTATCATATTAATCTTGATCATTCAAGCAAGAAATCTAAAAGCACACATAAGTTAAGCGAGCTGACAGATACAAAGTCATGAGTCATTCACTCAGTGATCAAGCCAGAAATGGGACTTTCATAATTTCAGCTGATAAATCTCTTCCTCCAAGGCTTTCCTTGATGATTAGGGCACGAAGACTTCCTCTCTTACTCCAATTAAATATTCTTATAAGATTTCCATTCACCTTTTTGTACTATTTTAACATCTTAGTCTCATTCCACCCACTAAGTTGTGAAACCTTTGCCTTTCATGTGTTTCTAGAGATTCTTCTTTATAAAATACATATTCCAGGTAGCACTCATAATAAAAGATTTGTGAGACACTATGGACATTTTATAGACATTGCCAAGTTCTTCATAATAGTGAAGTCACTACCAATCATCTCTCCCATAAAACTTTGCAATGAATACCTGACATCCTCCTTGACATAGAAGCCACAATATAATGGGCTGAAGGAGCCATCAAATATTCTACTTCTGAAGTCCATACTATTTTCCCCTATAAATCCACCCCTTTATAATTGGTCTGTCCTTTTATGCAGGCTTGTTCTATTGTAGCCTGACTTTGTTATTTTCTGCCTATTTCTGAAACTTTCCACATCATCATATCAATCACCATTGAAACACTATACCATTTCAAAAAAACTCTTCTTTCCTTTGTGAAAACATTTTTTTAAACCTTAGTACTATCTGTTATACCAATTCTATAGCTGTATTATCCATTGTCATAAGCTATTTTTTATATATGTTGGTCTGAAGATGGCTATATAAAATAAATTTTCTGGCAGGCAATTTGACTAATGTGGTGGTCTTTTGATGCAATTATTTTTCTTTAATTCTAGAAAATGGAATCTACCAGGTTTAATCCTGAGCAAATTCACTAATGGGATGGGCTGATTCAATGAGATGAATGATTAGTATCTTCATACAACATGATTTTTAGTTTTAAATCAAGATTATCTATCTCCTACTCAGACTCTTGTGAGGAATTTTAAAGTTTTTGTTTGCAGGGGGAGAGGGGAGTTTTTTTATGTTTATCTTCTGATAGAGAAGAAAATATGCAGGGGATGGTTAAATAATAGTTCATCACACAATGCTACTGGAGTCCACACATTAATGCATTACTCATTGATCAATCGAACAGGAATTGCTAAGAGGCTATACTGAGTATTGACTCAGTAGGAGTCAAAACTACTGAACTCAGAACATCATGCTGGTGAAAATAATGGCACTTAAAAAAAAAGGATTCAAGTTTCTCAAAGCAAAACTGAGGAAGACAAGTTTTCCTTTGACTATGCAGTGCTTACTGAAAAAAAAATGATGAATAGACATTTATAGCCTGAACACCTATCACCAATCCAAGCAGAGAGTAGATACTTAATAAATAGCTAAGAGATTAATGCAATTTTATTTCATGGACTAAGGGAAAATGAAACCATAAAACCGTCTACCCAAACTTCTTAATTTCTTATAAGCAAAGCCTGGTATGCAGTCAGTAAATTCCTAAACTGAGGTATTTAAAACATAAGTGATGTTACCTTATTGTGCTCCCCTCCTCCTAACATGTCCCTTTATTGTCAAAGTCTGTATTTTGCAAAGCTCCACAAGAGTTGAGACAATAATGTCTCAAGTGGGCCTCCCTGGTGGTGCAATGGGTTAAACACAGCACTATAAAGCTATCTGCAGCCTTTGCAGCATGAGTTTGATCCCCCAGCTGGCCAAGTAGCTACCCACATGGTGCAGCAGACTCTCCTTTCTCGCCCGCTACTCCCCTCAGAAGTGTATTTCAGTAGATCTGCCTGTTTTGGTCCCCATTCTGTCTCTGGTGAATCCTCTCACCCCCTGCACCTCTGACTACACACCAGTTCTTGTATGCATAAACAAATGAATCTTTAAAAAAAAAAGTCTCAAGTGATAATGTAAATTTTTGGAAGTCCGGATTTTTTCACTATCATATATCCAACAGATCTGTGAGAATGTTCAAAATCAACCTAAGAACTCATTCCAGAGCATCCATTTTCAAACATCAGAAGTACAAGGAGGGAACTTCCTTTCTTGGCCCCTCTTCCCATAGTGGGGAGTTTTCTCAAGTCCTGGACCCGCCACTTGCTAGTTCAATGAACTTTTTTTTTTAAAGATTTATTTATTTACTTATACAAGAACTGGGGTACAGGCCAGATGCTCAGGAGGGTGAGATGATTCGCCAGAGACAGAGTGGGGAACAGAACAGGCAGACTGACTGAAATACACTGCTGAGGGGAGCAGCGGGTGAGACAGGAGAGGTCTGTGGTGCCATGTGGAACCCTCACTGGCCGGCTGGGATCGAACCGGTGCTGCAGGGGCTATGGCAGCTTCACAGCGCTGCGCTCAACCACCTGGGCCACCAGGGAGGCACTAGTTCAATGAACTTTAATTCTAGGAAACAGAAGGTTATTGGTGAAGCTATTTATTAAATTTATTCAATTCCCAGTTTTTCCACCTACAAAATTAGGATGTTGAATATATGTTAGGTTATTTATAAGGAATAAACAAAAATAATTCAAATAAACTTCTTGACATCATGCCTGGCATGAATTAAGTGCACGATAAATGTTCTTATTTTTATCTCCTTCTCTACATGTTCCTGTTCCCCAGTGTGACACTACAAAATAGGGTACTGACCCAGAAATTAGAAATTCTGAGTTCTTGTTCTGGGTCCTGGGCAACTGTTCTACCATCTTTTCATCATTTCCATGCATATGTAGAGACAGACAAACAAAACTTCAAGAAATTAGTAGTTAATAAGACGTGAGGACCAAGAATACATACACATGTTTAAGCCCGAGTGCATTCTAGTCCCCCATTGTGCCTCACACTAAGTAATCATAGGTGACAAATGAGCATATGGAATGTGGCAAGTAACTCTGAGGAATGGAGTTTCTTGATTTACTTAATTTCAACTAATTGGAATTTAGATTTAGAAAGTTGACCATAGATTCAGTTATTGAAAAACGTTCTTTTTTTACATTTTTAAAATTGCTGTTAGAAAATCTGAAATTCCACATAAGCCTCTCACTCACTCTTTACCGGGGAGAGCGGGCAGCAGAGGACACCTCCATTGACACATTTTCCTTGTGCTGAACTTATCGTTCCCTCTGAACTGAAAATGATTTAAAAACTAGAGCTTTCTGGATTTCTTGGTGGAGTGATACATTGTAATAAATAATGAGTAAAAAAGTATAAAGTAAATGTAAATGAGAAGAGGTGCCAAAAATTAGTGATCTAGGAAAGAAAGAAGACAGGAAGAAGGGAGAGGTTTAAATCAAAGTACTGCTTGACAAATAATTTACCATAGATCTGGTTCTTATCCCAAGAATCGCAGGTCTAAACTCTATCAGTTGTTAATCATTTTTTACACCTGTCTAAGGGTCTTAAGACACAGGACACTCGATTCACTTTGAATCCTTCATGTCAGGTTATAGTATAGTCCCTATTACATAGCTGTTTCATGAATACTTGTTGAACTAAACTCAGTTATGTTTATATATATATAAATATAAACATATATATAAATATAAACTTACATATATATAAAGCTCAAATCAACTACACAACTCAGATTATATATATATTACATATATATTATATTATATATTATATAATTATATATTATATTATATATTTATACATTTTAAAATATTTTATATATATTTAAAATATTTGTATACATTTTATATTTTATATTATATTATATATATTTACATATATATGTGTAAAATCTGAAAGCAGTCCGATGTTAACTACCATCATGAAAATATCTTATTATGAGTTTTAAGATACATTAATGTATATGAAAATTTAAAGGCACCTTTGAAAAGTGCACTCTATAAATTCAAGTTATTAGTGCTATTTATGACAAAACAGAATGTCTATTCAAGATGTTTTAATAGATAAAACTCTTCTATGGCAAGAGGACAAATACAAAGAAGATAAACAAAGCTTGTTCTCTCTAATGACTCAGCAGATAAATATGTTTGGAGTAAGGAATAAAAAATGAAACCTCAGCATCTTTCAAAGGCAAGCCTTTTTTCTCTGTGTAATTTCCCATTAGCTGGGCCAAGTAGAAATGCTGTACTTTTCCTTATTCTCTGTTCTCTGCTCTTACTTTAGGCTGCAGTGGTATCACTGCCAGCAATGAAGATGCCAAAGAAAACACTGAGCAATCAATCGTCCTATTCTACACAACTCATGATTTCCTCCTACCTCGTTCAACCACAGTCATGGGAAGGACCCTGCAAACTAAACCCACCAACTAAAATGTGCTCTTCCACTCTTTTCCTTTCACAGTATAACTATTTGACTAATGTTTTAGCAGGAGAAACCAGAAGAGTCTCTGGCAGAATATAGTCTGTTTTGGAGTTTACTTTAGTAAAATGTCTAATATTAAGGGTCAATGAAATATGCAACTTTTTCCTGGGCACCATATTTACAGGTTGCTGGAATTTCACATTTTTGAGTGGCAGGTAGGGATACTGTGAAGGGAAAGGTTCTCCACTAATTTATCTCAGCAAATTGAATTTCAGTAGCTAAAGAACCCCTATTTAGCACCTGCAGATCTATGTATGTATTGCTTGGAATAAGAAATAAATTTCAAATGCCATCTAATGAAATGTTCAACTTGTAATATAAACATATATAAAAGTGATACATTTTTGAGGACTCTCTTTGCACTTATTTTCTCTGAATATTTCATTTTTTACCTAATGAAGTCATTGAAAATAGAATTATTAGGCATTTACAAAGAGATAATCACTATGCTCCCTTCCATTTGGCTTGGTATAAGATTATACTATTTCCTAAATTTGTGATTGATTACACACTCATACTTTGCTATCACAGAACCCTCCCTTGTAAAGCTCAAATCATAAAAACATTTGCCATTAAGTTCTCATGATACAACCAATTTCCAGGTACACGGGAGACATCTTATACCTGGCGTTAAATTAAGGAAAAAACACAAACTTTTTGAAATATATATGGAGTATACATTCATCATGCAGGATGGACAAAAGGTTTCTACTTCTGTCTCTACCCAGAGCCTAATCAACTATCACTGAATTTCCAATTGGGTCATTAGAACCAGTGGAAGCAATCAAGAACAGAAAGGAAGATGTTTTAGGACACTTTAATTATCATTTTCAGCAGAATTATGACAGATGGTAAAAAAGAGCAAGAAATGGCAAGAAATGAAATGAACTGAAGCAACAAATGGAAGATTGTTGACAATAAAAAAAAATATGAGAAGAGGAAGAAACAATGTGAACCATAGAGGTATGGCCACAGCACAAATAGAGAGACACCCCCTGCTGGAACCTACTTCCCGATTTCTGACTTTCTTCCCCAGAGTTGCACCCCAAACAGCCTTTATTCTCCTCATCTGCTAAAGAGTAGATGTCAAAATGATAGATGTTATTTCATTGTATTACTATTTCCCTGTAGTCACAATGCCCATTATCAATAGATAAACCTGTGCCAGGATAAATTCTTTATCAGAATCCGGGCAAGAAAGAGTTCAGAATGGTGTTAGATTTAACAGAATTTTATTGTCACAAGATCCCGAAAGCAATTGAAAACCACTAAGATATTCTATGCAGGAGTTGGAATCAAAATATCATTCTTCCAATCTGTGTGAATTGGTGCTCTAACAAATATTTCTCTGAAATAAGGTAAAATGATGTTGTTAAAGCAATGATTTGTCTTCAGTTTTCTCTCCTGTTTGGATATTTTTTAAGGAAGTAGGAGGGAAGGTAGATACCACTTAAGACAGTGGCAGCAAATGAGAAGAATTCTTTTAACTGTTTGGAGTGATTGCTGAACACATGACTGTTCTTTCAGTTAGTCTTCTTCCCCCACAGGGAGCATAATACTAATTATAGCTATCAAGTTGGAAGGGGAAAGATGAGGAAGAATATGTAGAGACATTTTAATGTTAGTATCAATTCAACTGAGACATAGCTTCTGACAGATACTTCCATCCAAATGAGTCAGACTGCTCTAGGAAATACTAAAAAGACTATTCCAAATAGTTCTCACCATTTCCATCTATTAGATACGTCTGAAAATAGGTCCTTTGTGCTTTTATCTACTGCCCTAATCCAAACCTTGTTCTGCTAAGATGCTTAAAATGGAAAGACCATTCTACATCTTTGTCAAATAAAGGCAGTTGCCCTTTAAATAGGTAATCTGGTTATGATAACACTAACATGGTGGCTGGAATTGTGCTTAGCTACTATGCACTCAGCCCAGTTTCAGAGAAATGATGGATTCATAAACTCCAACCACACTGCTTGTATCTTCCTGGACAAGCCAGGAGATGATTTCTTAGCAGCTGTCTCACATAACCTTCTCTTTCTTTCACAATCTTTTTAAGATAACCTCAGCTTTCACTCACTATCTCTAAGGTATATTTCACCATGGAGCATTGGGCCCATTTTGTGTTTTGGGGTAAATTATTTAGCAGATCTTTATTCATATTGTTTACAACTAATTGATGTCTATTTTCTATATTTTAGTACTTAGATTAAATATATCTACTTTCCCCCAACATTTGAACAATTTTCTATTTAAAAGTATTTATTGTATTTTTTATTGAGGTAAACTGGTTTATAAAACTGTATATCATTTAGAGGTATAGGTTTATACCTCTTCAGATATATGTTTCCACAGCACACCCACCACCAAAGCAGTTTCTTTATATGCCATTCATATGGTTGGTAGTCAAATAAAATTGACAATTTGATTTGGTTATAGAGATAGGCTAGTATTGTTCCAAAGAGGAGAAACAAATGATCCCAAAGAAGACTAGTGAACCAAATAATGAATTATTTTTTTTTGTTTTATCAAATTTCTTCTACAGTGGAATTTATGGTGCAAAAGGTATATTTTTGTTGTTAGTGTCTTAGCAGCTGTGAAGTCACTTTAAGTTTAAGTTAGAAGAATATAATGCAAAGTCTTAAATTTCAGCCTTATCATACTCAATCCTATTATTTCAATCTTGTGGGTTCTTGGAATTTTGAGATATACAATCCAAGTGAAAACATATTGCTCCCTTGTATTTCGTCATTGCTCTCAAAGTCCTCAGTCAACATCTGACATCTTGTTGTGTTAAACATGACACATTTGGTGACATTCCTTTGACCTTCAATTTAGCGTCATTGGAGTAAGATTCCCGCTGTCAGTTTTATGGTGGGGTTGTCTGGGGGGATGGGGTAGGAGTGGGGGAAGAGAGAGAGGAAGCATTTTATATTACTGCAAGCAAGGTAGTCACCTGGACACATGAACTGATTTAGAAAATACTTGGGGACCTGGATCTGTACAGGTAGTTATACTCCAGTAAGCTAGTTCTAGCTTTTATCATTTATTAAATACATATGTGCATTACGTTTTACCTGAGAGGTGAAATGAGAGTAAATGGCTCCTTTCCTAGAAACTCATTAACACTTTCAGACCACTGATGATTTCATTTAGCATATTATTTCTGCAAAGTAATA
This sequence comes from Talpa europaea, assembly GCF_964194135.1. Lineage (NCBI taxonomy): Eukaryota > Metazoa > Chordata > Mammalia > Eulipotyphla > Talpidae > Talpa > Talpa europaea. The sequence continues at coordinate 108,845,197 of NC_140075.1, forward strand.
CTTCTGTAATCAAATGACCCTCCAGAGCAGACTGTATACTCTTCACAGTATGATCAGAGCTATCACCTTTAATCATACATATACAGCTGATCCCTCTTCCTCATTCATATTTAAAAGACTAGATTTTGTGTGATATCCTTTTTTATATTTGGCCACACTCTAAATGCTTATAATGACCACTATTATTTATTGAGAAACTACTCAATAGTTGGCTCAGATTTTCCCCAAATCATCCTACTCTTAACAACTACCTCTAAATAAAGGCACACCTCCATTTATATTGATAGATAAGGAACCTGAGATTCAAAAAGGGACTAGACGCATTTGTTAATGTCACACCACTTGATAAATGTATAGCTTCATGAATCTGATTAATTAATCTCAGATCTGTTTAATTCTCCTGTTTATCTAGAAAAAATAGTTTATTCATTGACTTTTGAACATAGCCTTCAAAAGTCTAATGACAGGTCAAGTTTACATCTTTACTTCTGAAACACTGGCTTACAGTGTTTAATAGATGTTTAATAAATAAATGTAGAATGAAAAAATATACTTTCAATGATAAGAAAAAGAATGTTACAGGTATTTATTCTGATAAAAGGAATAACTCTCTTTTGCTCTAATCTAGGAATTATAAACAGTCTAATAAGAAAACACAGGTAAAACTACATTACACGTAGATATCAAAACCTCTAAGGCAAGCTGACCACACATTGCACTGTGATGCTAATTATTTGAGAAAATGACTACTCTAAAACACATCTCATTACTTTTTCACAATGTCCACCCAGAAGAAAACAATATACAAAATAGTTCTGGAGGGAATCACTCTTGCAGGCCAGTTCCTTAAAAATTGGCAAGAACGGTCACTCTACCCTGACTCTGATGTGACTTCCACCAAGCAGAAACATGGAAAAAGACTTAATTTCTTTGTAAAGCAATGAGAATAAAAGAGAACAGATACATAATGAGAAGAGTTGTGTCATTGCTACTTAAAACCAAAACACTTGGAAAATTAAAATAGACAGTTGGCATTTTCAATTATGGAACTAATACAAATTTTCTTCCATCGGGTGTAAAACAATTATGAAAAGAATTATACACTAAACATATGTAGTTATTTAACTTGAGGCCAAGATTCAAGGTGGTGTATTAAATGTACATTAGTGTATTGTGGGAATTATAACTGTAGCCTGAGTCCACCTCCCATTAACTTCTGTATCAAAATGACTTTTTCCTTTTGCCCTACTTAAGGCAAATAGTAAAATAATTGTTTTGCTCTCTCGGGCTCATCATCGACTCTTGGTAAGAGTGATGGCCAGACGGACAGTTCAACAAGAATGATGGGCAATTTGGAGAAGAGGCTCATTAACATAATATTAGCAAATCCAGAATTTTTCTGGCACTAAAACTGCCCCAAAGATACCATTCCTTGTTTCAGTGTAGTTACTTTTAAAAGCTTTTAGCTTTTTGTTCCCAGGTCACTTTGAACACAGAGGGACAGTTTTTCCTATTATTTTTGTTTAATTTGAAGGAAATGCCAGGGCTTGACTTGCAGGAGATGAAAGTGCTAGGCCTTCCCTCCCAAAGGCCTTTACTTATTTTAAGAATTACTGATGTATTGTGTATAGTTGATGTCAGAATAACCATCACACAGTACTCTGTGTATCTGAGACCTGAGCAAACACTTCAAAAACAGTGCACTAACTGACTTCAAAACCCACTGGCCCCATCACTAACCTCCATTCCCTCTTTGTGTGGAAGAAATGTTCCCATGGAAGCTGAGCAAGAGAAGGGGAGTAAGGATTAAAAAAAAAAAAAAAAAAGGAAAAGAAGAGAAAAGAAAATCCTACTGACATGACAAATAAAAAAACAGGAAATCCTAAAGCAGAGGATGCAAAGTTAAAAATGTAACTATCAATTGCATGCCCGATATTTACATAGATGGTGATGCCTGGGGTTAAAATGGTCACTTTAACTCTCTAGTATCCTTCTCAAAAATTCACTTTTAGTGAAATAAACTGCGAGGATTTTCTTTTTTTTTTTTTTTGTCCATCCTGAAAATAAAGGAACTGCAATTCTCAGAAATATCAAGCTGAGAAATTAATCATCATGTAATCAGAGAGACTTGGGGAATAATCCTTAGTCACCTTATGTGGATTTCTTGAAATTCTAAAGTTTGGTCATCAAGGAGTCAACTGTAAGTTTTCAAAAAAAAAAAAAAAAAGGAGCAGTGATTGGGCAGCTGCTTGAACCACTACAAAGAGATAGAGATGATATTCGAACAGATGATGGATCCTTCCCTCTTTCAGGAGCTATTCGCTCATGCATCCACGATCAGTTTCTCAAGAACCAGTTCAACAGTATGCAAGTAAGTCCCTTAATTTAGCATCCCATTAAAAAGGGGATGCATGTATCTCTGTATCTCTTCAATCATTGTTTCCATGTTACATGTTAATCAATACTATCAAAATTAGGGGAAACAACCTCCCACTTTTTCTAGCCATCAGTCCCCCCCCCCCACCCAGGACAAGGGACTATCTCTTCTTTTTCAAAAAAAAAAAAAAAAAAAAAACCTTCTTTTTAAATTTATTTATGCATACAAGACCTAGGGGCTAGGCCAGAGGTGTAGAGAGATGAGGAGATCACCAGAAACAGAATAGGGAGCAGAACAGGCTGCTTGACTGAAATACTTTGCTAAGGAGAGCAGTCGGCAAGACAGGAGAGGTCTGCTGCGCCATATGGGTCACTCCCTGGCCAGGGATACTAAGGTCACAGTGGCTGGCTAAGGTCACAGTGGCTGGCTATAGCTTGACAATGCTAAGACTTAACCCCTGCACCACCAGGGAGCCCATCATGTGACTTTCATTGGTAAACTTGGGTCAATTGGGGATACCTGATCACCTAAGACTGAGCAGAGCAAAACCTCTTCACGAGGCTTGAGTGGACATCAGTGTGTGTTAACTTGCCTTTGTTGAAGATGTGGAAACTGCTATTTTCCTTAAATGTTTTTAAAAGGACTTTACAACAGATCACACATATTCTGAAAGTTGAAAGACATCCAGATTATTAAATTCTGCTATTGCTCAGTCATTTCTTATATAGAAGGGAAGATGATAATGGGAACTTAGGTCTCAAGATATTTTGTTGAAAGTCATTCATATTATTTAATAGAAATAGTTATAATATTAATAACATCCCATTCATGGTGTTTTGCAAATGTCAATAGTATTAATTTTCACTCTTTACATTTCACGCTTTCCACTGAAGCTCTGGCTCACAACTCTTTCGGAAACAAGCACATTAAACATCACAGCCAAACACGATCAAGGATTAACCCCTTTTATACTTTCAACAAATTCCTTTATCAAATTGAACATATCACCAGGAGTTTTCATTAAATGGGGGTGGACGGTAAAATAAAGACCACCACAATAGGCAAACATCATAATCTAAAAACTGGGAATAATTTTATACAAAATATAAACAATAACAGATATTCATGGAACTTGTCCCTATCAATGTTGTTTTACCTCCTACAATTATTTTTAACTGAAGTGAGATCATAAATGGATTTCAAGTACAAATGCTCTTGGATCTCAAAGGCATGAGGCTGTAGCATCAAGGCATAATACTAAAGTCTGAGCCAGGGAGCAGAAGGGAAGTTCTGCCTTCCACAGAAAGAGTGCTCTTGAAGACGACACAGCTGGCAGCAGTAAAAAAATAAAAAAATAAATAAATAACAAAACAATAACAATTGTGCTCTCATAGTTCTCATAACAAGAAAATATGCTTGCCCGAATAACACACCCCCACACGTAAGCCAAACAAAGGATGGTGAGAGAAATTAAGTGTTAAAGAGACTTTTTCCTTGAAATGGTAGGAGATAGCAAAGAAAGTCAGTTTTAATCAGGCCACCTGGTTTTAGATTAGGATAATTTAATAAAGAGGAGAGATTCCACCTAATTTTGTCTTTTAAAAAGCATTTCTATTTATTGTTAGATCATGTTATGGGGGGAAAAGTGGAGTCCTTTTAGAATAATTAGAAAGAAAATATTACCAGAACAAAGCACAAAGGATAATTCAATCATGCATGAGTTTTATTTTCCTATTCTCATTGAGACTTCTTATTATGTAACATATAATATAAAAAAAATATATAACATTTAAAGGGAAAGCCTTCCATTAGCATTACAACCTTTGGGCAGCTCTTGTGCCCAACGAAGGTGTCTCTTCTTTACTTTCTCCTTTTCATTATAAACCTGTCCTTTTAAAATGTGCAAAAAGGGGGCCTCCCTGGTGGCACAGGTGGTTGAGCACAGTGCTGTGAAGATATCCACAGCCTCTGCAGCGCCAGTTTGATCCCCACCAGCCTCGGAGCTACCCACATGGTGAGCAGACCTCTCCTGTCTTGCCCACTGCTCCCCTCAGCAGTGTATTTCATCAGTCTGCCTGGTCTGTTCCCTGCTCTGTCTTTGGTGAATCCTCTCACCCTCCCGCTCATCTGGCCTGTACCCTGGTTCTTGGACACATAAAATAAATCTTTTTAAAAAAATAAAATGTGCAAGAAATTACAATCTTTGGCCTCTGTTCCTATACTCAGGTTTACATGAGACATTTTAACTACTGTGTAAATTTCTAAGTAGAATCAAGAAAAGAAATTAAAAAAAAAAAACCTATGTATGGGAATACAAGTTAGTCTTGAATGAACAGAATGGAAAGGAATACTTAAAAATAGAAGGGAGGGGGGCAGTAGACACCAAGGAATTTATAGGTAGAATAACAATATTATAAATAGAGCAGTCAAGAAAACGACCAATGTTAACTGGGAGATTGTTTTTTCTTTGGCACTGCGTGTGGGATTTCATCATAGCCATGAGAAAAAAAGGAGTAACAGCTGATCATTACAACACTTTCTGGAAGTGAGGGCTTTTCAGGATGCAGAACTTTCAGTGCTAGCTCCTGGACAGTGTCAGAGGTCAATTCAAGAATAAAATGGAATAATAAACACAAATGCTCAGCAGTGCCTACCATCGAGGGAGCACCCATCAATCCCAAATTGCCTACAATAATAACTATTACCTACAATATTACCTACACATATTTATTTCTTATAATTAACTAGTGTTGTCATTCAAAATTTGTATCGAAATCAAATCAATCTAAATTAGCAGTTTTCTTTTAGCCATTAGCCAAACCTAGTCAGTTCTCTTTGACAAATAATCTGATTTAAATTTCTAAAGCAAGAGTCAGAAAAATCATCCAAAATATGCATCTATGCTGATTGACCTGACTCCGCAGTTTTAATCACCACAAACCAATAATCATTGACATCTTGGGTGAGATCTGTACTTGAGAAGGAAAAACCAAATATCACCATTCGTCTTTCACATACCCCATGTGCCAGCACTTACTACAGTGCCACAAACAGCTACGACAATTTGAAAAATGACCCTTTGGAGACACAACACAATTTGTTTTGTTCTGTTATTTCTAAACCATGAACTGCAGGGTGATTACAAAAATAAAATAAGATGGTACAAAAATTAGAGATCCCTCTCTGATAATTTGACAACCAAGGTTTTCTTTTTCCCATCAGTTACAACTTTAAATAACAAGAATGAGGTAGTTAGAGAGGATAACTATCATTTCTTGAATGCCTTCCATTTCACAAACACTGTGAGAAACAGGGACTGATATATCTGCATGTGCATGTACATATGGGCACACATGTGTACATACATGCATGTGTGCATATATTAGGAGCAGGAGGTACTGTCACACAAGAGGCTGAATAAAGGATCCTCATTTTGCTACAGCTCCATGACTTCTTGGGCTTTGTGGACAGAAAACTTTTAAAAATATTCATCTTTTTTTCTCAGTCATCTACATAATTATAATTTTCAGAGGACAAACTCACACCTCTCAGTGTGCACACACTTCATTCACCATCCATCCCAACTCCACTTCTAGTTCCTTCTTCCCATTTTCTCCTCCTTTCCTCCATATTCCATCTGATAACCAGTATATTTCACCAAGAGTCTAAGAACCATTTATGCTATGCTCTTCCATTTTTTTTAAATATTTTTTTGTCAATAGATTTCTAGTATTTTAGGAAAATACCATTTTATGAATATTTTTTGTCCAATACCTTCTAGTCACTAAACATTTAGTCTCTTTGACATGATTTTTTTAAAGCATAATGTTTACCAGTGGATTTTAAATTTCTAAAAGACTTTCATAGTTGATTTCCTTGAAGAAACCTCATTGCAAGTCACTTCATGTGAAGGGACTTCTTGTATTATTTATGTTGCATCTCATTAAGGCCATACTTTCCTCTTCTAAATTTCCTCCTGAGATTAAACATTTGACTTTTACGAGGGCACTAAAAGAACAAGAATGTGTCACTTTCATTTTGGTTTGAAAACATCATAATCTTGTAATTTAATCAGCTGTGTTGACAAAAACTGTTTGAGCTGTTCATAAAAACCAGCCCAATAGAAATCACACTCTAAAAAAGTCTCTTTTAAATGTGCCTGCTTTTGTCCATCATCCTATCAAAGTTGATTACCAGATTTACTCCCTAATTAGAAACTTGTACTCTTCACAACATGAGGAATGGAGGTTTCTGAAAAGAAAATCAATCAAGTAAAGGTCATTCTGAACAAAAGCAATGAAAAAGGCTAAAGATCATAAGATTAAATGCGGAGCAAAAAGAGTTGTCTGCTTACACCCAAGTTTCAATCACAAGAACGTCTCATAATCAAATCAGAAAATACATGGCAGTCATGTAGTAATGAATCTGCCCAATAAACAGAAATCTCATCATTATACTTAACTAATAATAATGACATTTCATGTTTTCTTGGAAAGAACCCTGGTTCTCAAGTCCTATGATGGGTTAAAATAGTGCTTATCATTTTTTAAAAAAAAGATTTATTTATTTATACAAGCATTTGGTACAGTCAGAAGTGCGGGAGGGTGAGAGAATTCACCAGAGCCAGAGCAGGGAACAGAACAGGCACACTGATGAAATACACTGCTGAGGGGAGCAGCGGGCAAGACAGGAGAGGTCTGCGCACCATGTGGGACCGATGGCGGCGGCCTGGGATTGAACCAGCTCTGCAGAGGCTGCGGGCAGCTTCGCAGCCCAGCACTCAACTGCTGCGCCATCAGGGGAGGCCCTATTGCTTATCATTTTTACTCATGAGAAACGTTGCAAGTTATTTAAAGATTCATTGCTGAAATACAACAATAACAAAATAGAATTGTTGTGAATGTAAAACTGTTAAGAGAGTAAAGCAAGTGGTGGGTAGAGAAGGAGGAAGAGAAAAATATTCCTTTTCCTTAGTAGGTATTCAGTATATGTTCATTGTTTGAAGTTGAGTTTCATCTGAAACTGAAGGGAAAAAAATAAATAGAATCTTCTATATTCCAAACATGTTTTCTTATTAGAATGAGCCAGAAAATGTAATAACCTGAGGGTTGCAATTATTCCAAGTAGTAGCCTATATCAAAAATGGACCAAAAGTACTTAACCTTCTATCAATAGGAAATTCCAAAACAGAATTTTCTTGGATAGGTTCTCAGAAGGTAAGATTTTTAAAATTTATCCAAACCAAATCAGTGTTGGGATATTTGATCTTAAAAACTGTAGAACCTTGTCAGAATAAAAATAGGTACATTTTATTTAGTAATTATCATGAATCAACATTGTTAAATGTTTTAAATGCATGTTCTCATTTAATATTTGAACTAATCTTTTTAAAGTAGGTAACACTGTCCCCATTTTCCAGGTGACAAAACAAAGGCTAACAAGTGATGCTGCTAGAAATTGAGTAAACACTTTGCACTCTGAGAGGTGGTATAGACAGTGGTCTATAGGTTAAAGCTACAGACTCTTGAATCAAATTGTCCAACTTCAAATCTTGACCTTCTTACACTTCTTTCTGGTCCTTAGTTATACTGTTTGCAAAGTGTAAAAAATAATAGTGCTCATTGCAAGACTGTTTTAGGTTTAAATCCAGACAAAGTGCTTGGAAGACTACCTAGTGCAGTGTGAGCTCTTGATGTATCTCAACTGATACTATTATTGGTCTAGCTCTAAAATCCAGGAGTTAAAGACTACTAATCTTTATTCCTTTTTAACTTTCTTTCCAGAAGGTACAAAATGTTTGACTATTATACAACTCAGTAAAGGGACTAGGATTCCTTTAACATGAACTTCCAGAGTCTATATGATGCTTTTACAAATTTTATCTCGGGCCTCCCCGGTGGCGCAACGGTTGAGCGCTGGGTTGCGAAGCTGCCCGCGGCCTCTGAGGCGCTGGTTTGATCCCCGGCTGCTCCCCGGCCACTGGAGGAGGGTCCCACATGGCGTGCAGACCTCTCCTGCCGCCCGCTGCTCCCCTCAGCAGTGTACTTCGGTCCTTCTGCCTGCTCTGCTCCCCGCTCTGGCTCTGGTGAATTCTCTCACCCTCCTGCACTTCTGACTGTACCCAGTGCATGTATAAACAAAAACAAACAAACAAACCAGCAAACAAATAAATAAAGCATGCCTCTATAAAAAAAAAAAATTATCTCAATTGATCCTAATTCTGCCCAAGGCTGTGCAACTATTAAGAGTGAGCCTTGGCACCAGGACTTTAGGCTCAAGATGCTGTGATCTTTCTCCTACTATGAGAAAGAACCTAAGAGTTTATTCTTTGGTTCTGTCTAGTAACACAACACAAAACAACTGGATGAAAGAATGTAATACCTAATTACACACCCAGATGTTTCCACCAGTATGAAGCCAAACATCTGGTTGATTCACTGGATACTGCATTTTTCCCCCTAACATTGGGCAATGTGTCAAATATGATTGATGTGAAACAGAAGAAAGGAAAGCATACAGAATGAGTGGTTAACAAAATAAATCCTTTGCTGAATAAAAGATGGCATGGACTTCACTATCATCACCTGTACTAGCAATTTATTTGTAACCAACATCTATAGCCCTACTGGGGAATACAATCTCACTTAACTTGTTCTACTATTTTGACATCTCTAACTCAGAAATGTAATTTAAAACAAAGATTCATGGAGCTAATATCCTTCTTGCTTCAGACTATTAAAGTGCCTATCGTTCTCACAGTGTGGAGGGGATGAAAGTCTGCATGCATAAATGAGAACATGCGTGATATACTGCCTGATATAAACACTGCCCAGCTTTCAGTGAGTCACCGATGCTTATAGAATACAAAGTTAAAAATTCACTCTGCATATACACCTTATGATAAAAATTAGTCACAATAGTTGTCTTTCTTATAACCCTGGACCTACCATAATTTCCCTGGGGAGGTTATAATAGATCACACCGATGCTTACTTTGTTATTATATATAAAACTCAAAGCACTTGCCCTCTTCTAGGCATTTTTCTGGGCATGTGCAATATCAGCCCTATGAAGTAGGTCCTACACTGTTCTCATTTTGCAAAGGAGGAAACCGAGGCTAAGAGCTATTAAGTGACTTGGTCCTTTCCCTGTGTTTATCATGATTTGGCATTTCCACTTGCCAACTTACAAAAAGGTTCAATCGAGGACCAAGTGTGCATGTAAGTTGAAAGGAGTTACATTTAATGTGAAAGAATCTTCGAATTTTAAGCCTGGAAGGGATCTTTAGAGAGTAGTTAATCCAACTCTGACATTTATAGATGATAAAACCAAAGCTCACGAGGTCATGATTTGTCCAAGATTACACATTTGCCAGAATGGGAATGAGAAATCCCTACCATGAGTATCATTTCTTTCTGCCAAAACATTATTTCATGAAGGTCCAGTTAACTGTAAATGTCCCATCTAGAAGTGAAGTATCCATTATAATCCACTGTAACATTATCAGGGATTAGTTGGTCAGGCAGAGAAGGCAGCATCTGAAAAAATGTTCTAATCCTGGGAGGTTTTAAGGACAGGCAGCAAAGACCATTACTTATGAATATCAGCGCTTTACTAAGTCCTGGGTTGGAGTGCTGGTTCCAGTATTTATTGCTGTGTGATCCTGAGTAAGTCATTCAATCTCGTTAAGTCTCAGTTTATTTTTCTATAAATTGAAAATAATACTAGCATTAATATCAAGAGTTGATGTCAGCATGAAAAAGCAGGGTGTAGCACATGGCGTGGTGTCTTTTAAGCACTCAATTAACATGAACTCCATCATGGCTCCTGGGGAGAAACGCACAGAGGGGGTTTGGGCAGCCAGAGAGCTTCAGGAAAGATCTAAGGTTGATGAAAGATAAATGGACCCGAGATAGTGGTCTCTGACCTCTTGCCACGTGACTCAAGGCTGACTCTGATTCTAAACTCTACCAGCTTATTCCTTATCAAAAACTGATCAGTTCAATATCCTGAGGAACCAAGGGAATGGGCTTTGGGATATTACTTAAAAAAACCTACAAACCCAAACACATCCCGCTTCTACCAGCATTCAGAGAATGACCTGGGCTAAGCCACAATAACACACAAACTCGAGGATGCAAAACAGGGAGGTTATGGGCTTTAATATAAAATGACAAGCTTGATGGATTGCCTTTCCACCAGGCCCAAGTTAGTTCAGGATGAATCTCATTATAAATTCACTTTGCCATTTTATAACTCAAATACCAGAGTCCTACATATGACAGAGGCTATTTGACTATTTGACTGCATTCCTCACAAATTGACCTCATCTTTGAGTTACTTAACATTCAGAATCAGGCTTATAGGGGTTTGTACCTTGTTCTCATCACTACAATAAAAGGAGAATTCCTTTTATATATATATATATATATATATATATATATATATATATATATATATATATATATATCTACCTGGAGATGATCCCCCTAATCAGTGTGCACTTGAATCTTTTGATTATAAAATGTTTTGACATAACTCTGCTTATATCCCAAATTCTTTGGATTTTATAGTCCAAAGTTCGATGAAAACAGTTAACATAAATCCTGTAGGATTTTGTATCTTGTATCTGGTGAAGCTTCCAGATAGTTTTGTTAATGTGAAATGTTAGCCATATTTACAGGCTGCATTCATTTGCCAGGGCTGCCCAAAATAAGCAACGCTCATTCAGAAGCTTAAATTACAGAAGTGTATTGTTTCACACTTCTAGAGACTCAATGTCTAAAATCAGGTGTTGACAGAGTTGGTTCCTTCTGAGGCCTGCGGGGGAAAGAACTGTTCCAGGCCCTTCTTCTTGGCTTACATAGATTTATCTCCTCCCTGAGTCACTTCACAATGCCTCCTATGCATATCTACATCCAAACACCTCTTATAAAGAAATCTAACACTGGTGATTTCATTTTAACTTGACTGCCTTGTGTAAAGGCCCATCTCTAATTAAGGTCATATTCTGACATAATGAAGGCTAGTACATCGACACAGAACTTTTCTCGGGGGTGGTGGACTGACTGAATTAAAGCAAAAGCATGAGTCTTCAGAAAAAGAGACCAAGGGTTATTTGCACTCTTTTCTTTTTCCTTTTCACCCTCTTTTTTTTTTTTCCCGTCAAGTCCAGATGTTCTCTGGAAACAGGTTTGTTTATTTTTAAAGTGCCCCACTGCTGTCTCCCTATGTGATTGTTCATTGAAATTCTCTCTGTAACAATGTAGATAATTTTATGAATACAGACACCACACTCTTATGTGCTTTCTAGAACCAGATCCTTTCAGCATGGACTGTCCTCCCGCACAGGTACCTGCAAATGGTTGTAGGAACTGACTCTTGTAACTGTTGAAAAGTATATGCATTGAGACAAGTTATGTGTGTACTCTAAATCAATAAAGCAGTTTACTTTCCAGGGCAATCTACACTAATCTAAATAATGATAACTAATGATTTGCCACATCAAATGATGTAAATAAATCCATAAAAATTGATCTTATTGATCCACCGTTTTCAATTAAATTAAAGGCAGTATTAATCAGGTCAATAAGGGAAGTGATAAAATATTTTCTCCTAAGGGGGTGGAGAAAACATCTTCTGAAATATGATACAATGTATAATGGAGTTGGGCCTAAATAACTACAGTAACTGGCAATATAGAGGTTTAAACAATTCAACACACTTTCTTGGTGCAAACCTAAAAGTTACAATCACTTCCCAGCGATACAATAATCCTGGCTCATTTCCATATTGTGGTAATTGCCTGACTCTAAGTGATAAATTAAGAAGATTAACTGTAGAACTAACTACCAAAAATGTACCTAATTTAGGGAATTCCAGTTCTCTATTATTTGCACTTTATCTAAATTAAAGTAAAATATCTGTCTGTGACTTAACTGGTAATAAAACATTAGGAGGAATATTCTATTTTCATCACAGAGTTGAATAAGAGTCAACTAATAATTACAAATCCAAGACAGCATTTTCTCATGGATGGGTAATTCCAATATACCAGAATGATCTTCTGGTTCTGTTGACAATGATGGAAATATCGCAGTGAATCTCCTCTCGGCAGGATGCTGGCATTTGAAGGATTAATGGAACAAGGAAGTACAAAGGTTATGTAAAGCTTAAAAGGCCATGAAAGGAGAAAAATCTAATTGGAAAATTATATAGAAAGGTTTAATTCAAATTGTATGCTTAGAGATGGGCTAGGACTAAAGTATGAAAAACCTCACTGTCACTTTGCTCTCAGAGGTTATTTTTTGAATGGTATTAATGGGAGAAAAATACCTTTGCCAAAATTTGAAACCTTCTTGAGGTGGATGTGATATTTTTAGCATGTATGACTCAAGGCTTCCAGGACTTTTGTTCATCACCTTTTTCTAACAGCATTTCTGTATCAACATCAAGGAGGCTCAAGTGCTTCTGGAAAGGGAAATGTTGTCTCCTTATGAAAACCATTCCAGATAATTGCTGAAAGCCTAGTGAAAAGTGACACTGAATAATCACTTTATCATGCAGTTTAATGAGGTCTTTTCTGAAACTCAAATTAGTATTTTGTTAAGATATGAAGTACTATTTCTTTTTGTTTGATTTTTTAAAACTCCATTTTTTTTAAAAAAGAGTTCTCTCTGCAACTTAAAAAAAAATAAATGAAGGAAGTCAGACTATTTCTTTAATCCCAAAGAAATGTATCCTGTATCCTCTTATCAGACTAGAGGTAAAAGTAGTAAAAAAAAAAAAAAATCATAGGTACTCTCTCCTCACTCAGAATCCATTACAATGCTATTTAACTTCGAGAGTCTTATTCCAGTTGATATAACTCATCAATAGTTCACGGACTACTTCAGGTCTGATGCCCTTACATTTTTATAAGATCTCTTGGAATTGGAATTGTCAGTATACTAATTTAATGCCATCTTACGATAATGAGAGTCAACCACAGATGAGGAGCTATTTTAAGATGGATGTGATGTGGATAGGGTGATACAAGACAAATAGAAACAGAAGCCTCATGGATTTTCCACTGAAATTTTAGAGGACAGATGATATTCATACAAATGTGTGAAATATTTTAGGTAAGGTAGTCAAGCAAAATCTCTACTCAAGGGAATATATGTAAATGAAATCTGAATAATGAGCCATCCACCTAAACCTAGAGGAAAAATACATTTGACACAGAAACAATTCTTATGACACCTTAAAGAATAAGGAAGAAGGGCTTGACCCAAAAGGGTAGAATTAGAGCACATGATAGCTGAGACTCAGGCATCACCCAGGTTATGTAAAGACTTCCATGGAGTAAAAAGGAATTTGGATGCTTGTTTACTCTAAGTGCATTGGGACATATTGCTTTTTTTTTTTTTTTTGCAAGACATAACTGCAATGTGCTTTAGATTTTAAATGATAATACTGACTGTGTTGCTGTAAGAAGGTACAAGGCAAGAAATAGAAGTAGGGAGATTGTTCAGAGAGTGTAGTTACAGACTAGGTGAGAAAATGATGCCGGTATAGACTGGATTAATAAAGGATCATAGGGGAGTAGTGGTCCAATTTGAGATTTATTTTGGAGGTAGAGCAGACAGATATTGCTGATGGGCATCATAAAGAATCTAATTGATATTAGTCTGCCTTTTCATAAAGTCATAATCAAGCCAAGGACAACAGCTATGTCACAAGTTCATCATGACCCAGTACTGAAAACAGAGTCAGTATGGAACAAATATTTGTAATAGAGGTTTTCTTATTCTTCCAAGGCAAGTAATTTAAGCAATGCCTGCTCTCCTACTGCCAAAGTGGGGATAATATTTTATCTACATTTCAAGTCTGAATATTTTCTGGAAATATCCGACAGATGTAATGGTGTCAATCTCTGCCAAGTAAAGCAAACAAATTATTCTTTACCATTTAGTCTTTTTTCCTTTTTCTTAAATGCTGTAGAGACTAGGAGGCAAAGGTTTTCACTGATAATCCTCTGGGTAATCAGAACCATCAAATATTCATCCAATAGGACAATTTAATAAAAATAGCAAAGAAGCAATTAAATGGGAAATGTTTCCCCATCTCCTTGTTGAGTAGAGGACATATCTTTTAAAAAAAATTGTGACTAGCACATGGATAAATCCCATGAAAAACTACTGCAATAGGTTGTACTCAGAATAAGGTATAAGTAAATGGTTTACTTCCTCTATTTCTATGTATGTCTCTATTACACTACTCTCTGAGCTATAAAAAAAAATTTAGCTCAAGTTGAATTCTGGGAGTAAGGTGACTTGCATGTTCTATTAAGAGTTTCCTTCTACTCTTCTGTTAATGACTTTTCTGATGCACCTTGTGTTGTAAGAAGCTCTTCTGTCAACCTTTTATTTAAGGGGGTATTTCAGTCTCAAAAATTTTCCAGAGGGATTTTCAATGAAAAAAAAAAAACTATTTTTTGGATCAGAGCTTATTTTCCAACCTAAATAATTTCTTATTTTTACTACTTCAAAAGAAATTGACTAATTAGCAATTGGAAATTCAATATATAATTGTTTTAATTAGTTCCAGATCCTTATTTATGGCATAGAGTTCAATGTATCAAATAACCATAAGAGAAAAATGTTAGAATATATTACTTGAGTTCTTTCACATAAACCATTCATGGCAACACTTAAAAAAATTAAGGCAACTGAATGGTGTTGGGAAATGTTTTATTAAGTATGTGGCAAAAACAGGCATCGTGACTACAAATGTATGGGGGCCACTGATTATACAGGTCAGACTGGCTGAAGGAAGACAGGGTCTGCCTCTTGTTCCAATAACTCCTCCCCGAGTTGCGTAAACTGGACTCCTGTGTGATGAGCTGAGCTGAGCATTTCGTGCATGGGCTCTCAACTTCCACCTGCAGATAAGCAATATAGCTACCTCATGGGATTACCATGAGCTCTTTAAAGTATCATGGGCAAAGCACCAAAGGAGCAGGGCACTGGGGAAAGTAGGACTGCTGAATATTGTTTCACTTCCTGTTTTAGAATTTAATTCCCCTGGTTTTCATTTGGGGACCCATGAAGTTTAGGAGAAATTGCCCCAACTCCAGGGACAAGCCACATGCTCTAATTAAATCAGACACCCCACTGGCCAAAGTGATAGTTTTCAGGACAGCACTTGTGATCCAAGCCAGTGCAATCTCACTGAATCTCAAAATAGTTCCCTGACACTGATGGGACAAAAATGATCTTTTTTTTCCACCAAATTGAAGTGAATGAGAAAGCAGGTACTGCTAGAATTGGTGGCCATCAGCTGAGAACATGAATACATTTATGAAATAAATATCTATCTTCCTATAAAGTCAATATATCGAAAAAATGCAGGAGAAGAACCAAGGAAGTAAGTCCACAGTGACTCATTTGCCCTGGATCGAGTCTCGCCTGAAGGCAGCTGCATTCTTTCTAGTTACACTTGTCAGTGACTTGGTTTTATTGATTGAGGCAATTTAAGTCAGATATGCTTTTCCTTGCACTCCAAGTCATCCTAACTAACACAGTTACATAAATCTAGAGGGGGCAAGGTGAGAGCAAAGTAGGGAGGGACAACAATCAACCATGGTGGTGGATGATGGGTGGTTTGGTGGCAGGTGCAGTGAGGTAACAATACCTGAAAGGGGAAATCCTATACTTCCAAAATACAAACACCATGGTGAATCAAAGTTGCCCCAATTAAATAAGATAATTAATAATAATAATAAAAGAAATCTGGTGGTTAACACAGCTTAGGGAGACATAATTCCAAAGAGTTCTCCTGGGGAAATGAGTAGAAATTCTTCATATCCAGTGATTTTAAAGCATGTTTAGATTCCAGCTGCCCTAACGATGGATAGACAATAGGTTCTTTTCTTGAGAAGCAAACACATGCACTTGACTGTACATACAGGCCTTTGCTATCACTTTAGAGCACTCCCATTCCTGTGCCCCGGGTAATTGCATTTGTCATAAAGCAATATAACATATTTGGTTCATAAAAGTGGTCAGAGTCTAATATCTGAAGGGCAGACCCGGGGACAGCCCTGGGGTGCTGGCTGGTGTGGGAGTGCTACATCTGTCTGATTCTCAGAGACTGACCATTTTGACTCAATACTGAAGAGTCTGGCTCTTGATCTTGCTTTCTCCAATGCTTCTGCACTCATAGACCTGAGTCAGGTCAACCAATTACTTTAAGACACAACTGGAAAATGTGTTCAGGGGTGAAATGTCCCCTTACCCACAATCCCCCTCAATACCTCCAGCTATGCCACAGATTGGTCATTGGGATAGGGGCAAAGTTTTCCCTTTAGCTAAAGTAGGAATATGTGCTAGTTCTAGACAATATACTTTTGATTGTGGCTTCTAAACATAAGTTTAAACAGTGTGGGAGCCTCACTTAATGTTGGCATCAGATTTCCACTATCACTGTATTCAAAACCTCATCTTATTTTTGAGTTTGGATCTGTTGTGCAATTTGTTGTGACATTGTCTTTTTCAGGTTTTGCTTTTGTTTTGGGGTTTTTCTTTTTGTAATCTTCAGGGTGTATTTGTATTTACCTAACAGGTTGACAAAGCTTAATCAGACTTTCTAAGTTGTAGGTTACTATAAAGAATATTCTCCATAGTGCTAGAGTAGATAATAGACCACACACCCACACGCTCCTTTAGACCTGCAACTATTAGGGTGGTTATAACCAGTTATGAAACTTTCTATCATGCTAACATCCAAACTCATTCTTTGAATTTGAACCTCAAGTGGGTTTATATGTTTGCCCATTTTTAGTTTCCTCTATAAGAATTGTTGCTTAAAGCAATGTTCCTCAAACTGTAACATGCATACATATCCCTTGGAGATCTTGTTAAACTGCAAATTCTGAGTCAGTGGGTCTGAAGTGAAGCCAAGATTCGGCATTTCCAACTAGCTCCCAGGTGTTGCTGCCACTACAGGGCCGGATGATCTCATTTTGAGTAGGAAGAGCTTAAAAGATTCGCAGTACAACCTGCCTTCCCCATACACCTGTCTGCTCTTATTAACGGGTGACCAGCAGGAGATGCTCTTTAAGAATGTGGTGACTTGCTCTTACAGTTAATGGAGATTATTCTGGGTGCTCACTAAACACTGAAGAGCCCCACTGCCCTGCCTGTACATGCTCAAAATATATTTCCAGTTCAAGACGGGCATTCTTCCATAGCCAGGCCTGAGGGGCATATTTGTATAGAAGACAACAATTTCAGAAAGGAGCCCTTCCAAGCTGAACAACATCCGAGGTCTAAAGACCCTCAGTCACCTACAAAAAGATCTCCCTTGTAACCCAGAAGGTAAATGTTCCCATTAGTCCTCAAAACGACCTCAGCACTATTCTCATTTGAATCTATTTTCTCTGCAGCCATTATATTTTTCACTTTTACCTAGCACAACGCTGAAATGTCTAAGCTTTGAGAATACAAATTACCAAAAACAACAGGATTATTTCTAAATCAGTGAGGGCTTTGGAATGGTTGTGGTATCTTTCAATCGCCAAAATACAAGAATTGTGAGTTGATTAGAGAATAAAGAAAATATCACTCAGAACTCCACTTTAAAAAATTGAATAATGTTAAAACACCCAATTTTATACAGCATCTTTTAGTATTTTCAAAACACTTTGTTAACTGATCTAACCTTCATTTTCATAACAACTCAGTGAGGTTAGCACCTATTAACAGATGTCAAATATTACAAATGTAATATCTTTAAGAATATATATATTACCCTACAATTTGGGAGGAAAATAGACAGGTTTTCCCTTACACCCCACAAAAATAGGTCTTCTCCTCCAACTCTCAAACACATACTCCTCAAATACAGAGGTCAACCCAGGAGACTGGGAGGTGACAACCTTGATCCATTTCTTATCTCTACAGTTGTGATTTACAGACAAAATAACATAGTCAGGACAATCTAATGCTACACTATAAAATTAGCTTCTCTCAAAACAGGACATATGAAAACACTTCAGAGAGAATTCCAGATACCTCCTTCAAACAGCTGTCTTCAATGGTTTCACAGGACAGATTACACATTAAAAGGAATGCATACCATTTAACATGACTACTAACTATATGCACCTTACATAGATTATCACATTTAATCTCCACAACCACTTTGTAAGTATGATTATCCCAATTTTTTTCAGATAAAACTGAGCATTTCAAAAAAAAATGATAACTTTTTCCAGAATCGCAGGGCTAGGGAATGGTCCTGAGAACTGAAACCAGATCGGAATGGTTCAGTTTCTGAATTCTCCACAGTCATTGCGTATAATCATTTTGATCAGTGTTTCTCAAATTTCATTTACAAACACATTACCTGGGGAACTTGTAAAGATGCAGATTCTGAGTCAGTTTCTCTGGAGTAGAGCCTGGGACTCTGCATTTCTAGCAAGCTCTTGGTGCTGGTGACCTGTAACCTAGAAGCCATACTGTGAACAGCAAAGCCCCTTCAACTTTTTTTTCTTAAAGGCAGCAACAGCACCACCTGAGACCAATTTTGGGCTAGGGTCCTAGCATCTGTGAACTCCATGGTCTCTTGGGATTCTGATGCACATGTGAGTTTGAGAACCAATGGTTCTCAATGATATACAACCTTCCTACTATGTGAACAATTGAACTCTGTACACCCTGGCATGTTTCCTAGCTGAGTTAGATGTCATTTTCTCTTGTTTGCCTAGGTCACATGTTCTGATTTATCTGAAAAGTGTTCACCACATCTCTGCTAAAAATTGGCCTGGCTAGAGAAAAGCTGTGGCGTGAAGGTCACCTTGGTCCATGGCACTGCAGTGGGACCTGATCACAGGTTGTGCCTTGTGATCCCAGAGAAAAGTCTTTAGGGGAAGAGGCTGACACCTCATTAAATTGCACCCTCCAAAGTGGAAAGGAACTTTTCATTCTCAAAGAGATCTCCCCGCAGTGCCCAAACCATTTTTCTTTCCTATTCTACTGTGTTCTGCAAAACAAATATTTAGTCTCACATTTTCATTCTAAATGACAGAAAAATAAGCATTTTCCTTAATTTGAGAAGAAACTTTTCAAATAATTAACAAACACACACAAAAGATAGTAATCTTAGATCTCCAGTTGGGATGAACAGTAACACTCAGAGGAAAATTACAGTGCTTGGAAGACAGAGATAAATGAAAACAAAATATTTTAATTGGATTTCTTTAAAGTAACAATCGTGAACCACCACATTTCTAATAGGAAGTGATAAAATAATTGAGCACTAGGCTATGTGTTTATGTGGATTAGCTCACTAAATTATTACAGAAATACTGCCAAGCATATATAAATTACTCTAGTCCCATATTAAAGAATACAGAATGTGTTTAGAGAGGAAACATACATTGTCCAAGATTATACAGTTAGTAAGAGGAGTTGGACCTTAATCAGGTTAATGTTGTTCTGTCCAAGCATCACATCTGGGATCATGTGAGGGCTTGCTAATTCCATCCTATTTGCTTCCCAATGCCTCCCAATTCCCATGTGTGAAGGTAAATTGTAGGCCAATGTTAGTCAATCTTTGTTACAATTAACCACGGGTAGGTAACAGGACTTCTTTAGAAAATCAAGTAGGGATGGAAGAAGGAAATTTACTTGATCTTTTGTACTTGGAAGGGCAAAACTACAAACTGCAGCTTAGGAAGGGCATAACAGATCTCTGGGAACTCTATAAATGAAACAAAGTCACACGATGTTCTATGAGGTAATCAAAAGGGAAGATAAATTTAAGAAAATCTTAAATGTCAGGGAGTTTACAAAAATCATTTAAAGACAAAACAAATCACTAATCAAGTATGGAAAACTTGAGCTCAAGAGCCCATACCTTTCCAGCTGAGTGGCACACAGAACCATCCTTCCCAGCTACCCTCGATCCACTGGTGGTTCCTGGGCATCTCAAGATGCACAGTTAACAAATAGCTTGTGTGGACTCAGCAGCAGAGATTCTATATTGCACCATATTCTGCAAAGTCTGGCTATGTAGCATAGCATAAGTGATGGTCAGGCTTTTGCACTGTTGGCCTCTGTGGCTATCAACTGTGGCCTTGGATGGAGGAGGCTCTTGGATGTGTGGGCCTGGGACATGCATGCCTGATGGTGGACACCTGGAGTATAGTGTGGGCATGCGTAAGTGAGCATACCTAAACCTAGAGGCTGAGGCTACAAGGGCAGTGCCACACTTGTCAGCTATGGCAGAGAACAGCTACAAGATGGCTGCAGAACAGCTATGAGAGGAAGACCATGTGAGAACAATGCAACAGAAAGTCCAAAGAGTCAAAATTTACCTGGGGCTGGGAGACCTGCCAAGCTCCTGGGCACCCTGCCCCCCGCCCACCTGCCCTCTCTATGCCGGGTTACTGCTACATACAACAGTAGAGTCTTGAGGGGAAACACTCATATCCTCTTTTTATAATTTGCAGGCACATTATAGTCTATAATAGTAGATGCAAACTCTCAAAACAATGACTTACTCTTTTTTTTTACCCTGTAATAACAATAGAAAGCCAACAGAAACAGATTGTACTGCATAGAACAAAACTATAGATCTCATGCCTTCCCTGAAGTCATCATTAGAGCTATGAGGCCCTGCATCTGTGAGGGACTTTCACTTGTAGCTGGTTAGTGATGAGCTGACATTCACTCCAAGCCATCTGATTGGTTCAAACATCTTTAATGAGTCTAACAAAGATGAAGATATTAAATGTAGAGCTCATTATTAGTCAGAAGTCTGCCATGTTCCCTGCTGTATAATTAACTCCTTTCATTCAGCACATTTAAAATAGCATCAATGAAGAATATTTAATTACCTCCCTCCAGAAGAAGGTCCCAACTCAGATTCAGTAGCCAGTTTCACAATGAGGTCCAATTTAAATTGTTCTTAAAATAATGTTTCATCTAACTATAGGGGAAGCTTAAGTCCAGGAAGTTTAAATCCAGGGAATAGAAATGATATGACAGAATTGGAAGAAAAACATCTTCTTTAGCTTGTCAGTTTTCACAAATTGGGTAAAGCATTTTTAATGGCAGCACATTTTCCCAAGGACTTTAAAGGATGTGGCCAAGGTCATAAGAAAATAAATAAATAAAGCAGTAGTGATAGGAGAAAGTGCTGTGTGAATATTTGTGATTGGGATACATCATGTCAATAGTAAGATGCTAGATATTGGTTTTTACACCCCTCTGACCTTGGAATTGTTCATAATCCAGACTTTAATGTGAAAATAAAGGGATGGAAATGACAAAAGTGGCAACTAAGATAATGCTTCAATTATGTCTCCAGGGCTGAAAGGGACAGAGAGCAGGTGATACATTTAGGTGTCCTTCTTCCAGTCTTATTTAGTGAACACAGGATCTGCTCTATAGAGCACAGTGCTGTTTATTACTGTGGCCTTTGGGAAAGTGTTGGTAAAAAATTGTCCAAAAGAAAAGCCAGCCAGCCTACACTAATTTAAATGTTGAAAGGTCACACCAACCATTTGCCAATCTGACCACAAGGTCATTTTGTGAATATTTCCTCAGAAGAGAAAACCCTATTTCCTACCTTTGGCACGCACACACACACAAAAAGAACAGAGCCACTGATGTCTCTTCCTTCTTTTCATACCTATCACCACAACCATCATCACCATCATCACCATCACCACTATCATCATCATCACCATCACCACCATCACCACCATCACCATCACCACCATCACCATCACCACCATCACCACCATTACCATCACCACCATGACCACCATCACCACCACCACCATCACCACCATCACCACCACCACCATCACCACCATCACCATCATCATCATCACCATCACCATCACCACCACCACCATCACCATCACCACCATCACCACCATCACCATTGCCATCACCACCACCACCACCATTGCCATCACCACCATCACCATCATCACCATCACCACTGCCATCACCACCACCACCATCACCACCATCACCATCATCATTACCATCACCATCACCACCACCACCATCACCATCACCACCATCACCACCATCACCATTGCCATCACCACCACCACCACCACCACCATCGCCATCACCATCATCACCATCACCACCACCATCACCGCTATCACCACCATCGCCATTGTCATCACCACCACCACCACCATCGCCATCACCACCATCACCATCATCACCACCACCACCATCACCATCATCACCATCACCACCACCACCATCACCATCACCACCATCACCACTGCCATCACCACCACCACCACCATCACCATCACCACCATCACCACCATCACCATCATCACCACCACCACCATCACCTCACCATCAGCATAACCACAACCATCATCACCACCACCACCATCATCCCCAGAGCTATAGACTGGTATTTCAACTATGGACATTAATGAATACTTGATACCATAGTGGACATTGTTGAAAGCCAACCAATGCCCTAGTTTTCTTTTGGATAATTAGATCTCTTTCTCATTATTCACAGGCTCACAAAAGTATTGAAAAGGAACTTTTTTTCTACTTTTCTAGGGAGTGAGCATCTGACAGACACCTTTGAGGCATCCATGGACAATTATTTTAAGAATCAGGGGGAGGTAACTAGAGTCCATGCATTTCAGCAGCAACTTGAAGAAGCTATTAATTATTGCCTGACACCGAGACCTCCCAAGACTCTGATTCTTTTGGAAGGCTTTTCCTTGAGTCTGAACTTTGAGAACCCAGTTGTCTAGAAATGACAACTGCACAAAAAAGAATAAATCACATCATAAAGGAGCCAGTGTTAAGTGACAGACCAATAGGAGCAGTTTGGAGATGCAAAACAATGATTATAGGCAATAGAGAAGAGACTCCAGGACATGATAGGACTGATCTTAAATAAATGAAAGAAGAACATCGCAGGGAGTACCTTATATATTATTTAGTGTATGCAATATGTTTAGTATATAGAAAATCAATAAATACTTAATACTGCCTAACTTTTATCATGACTTTAGAATTTCATATTTCCTTTAAGCTTCTGATGAAAAATAAAATTGTATGTATATATATGTATATGCATATGAATGTATATGTGTGTACATATATTTTTCTCTCACTCTCAGAGGACACCACTCTGATGATTTAAAAAATAAAGAATAAAAGGAAAAAATGAGAGTAAAAGATTACAAAATATGCTGTAAACTTTCTCTCAAGATACCTCTTAAAAGCAGGATGTGATCACAAGATTATAGGGAGAAAACACAGGGCAAACATAACTTCAGTATTTTCTGCTGCACCTACGCAGAAGAACAAAGAAATCAACTAGTGTCAGGACTGTCATGCTATTTTTCCTTCTCAAATTCCTTCCTTTGATGAGAAGAAAAAAGCAAAGTAAATCAAAGAGTTGCCCAGTGTAAGCCATACATGTGCATGTGCACGCGCACATACACACACACACGCACAAACATACCCCTCAATGCTAACAAACACCTCTTTAAAATAGAAACCCTTTCAACCTTCACATAAGAGAATATCCCCTACAGCTGCAATCAACATTTTGAGGGAGAAACAGTACAGTTCTTACACCAATTAGAAGAGATTTTTGCCTCCCTGCTACTGAAGGGCAGAAGAGGGAGACCCTGTCAAAGCTGAGTCTGGGAAACCTCTGCTCAGCCACAGTCTGGTAAACAGCACTGGTGAGATGTACTTGGTGCTAGGACCACACAGCCTAGGACCACCACCCCAGCGGACTAGCCATACATTTATAGATGTAAAGTTAAGACCAATCTGCCTTCAATACTTTGTATCCATTTACAAAAAAATTAAGGGCGTTAGTCTATTGTAGTGGCAGGATGGCCACAGGGCAGGATCTCCAAGATTCGAGCAGACGGGGTAAAGGAGAAGAGAGACCTGGAGTCCTTGGTGGCTTTTTCAGGCTTTTATTTGGATTTACAAGGTACATGGCAGCCAGGGGTGCCAGGGGGCCGGGAGGCTGGCAGGCCTCCCAGCTCCCAGCATGTCTTCACTCTTTCTGGGCTCTCCGGCCTTCTCTCGTGGCCTCTGCATCTCTGCTGTTCGGTTCTTTCATTCTCTTTGCTTCTGCTGGCGTCCCATGATACTGCCCTTATAAGCCCAGTCTTAGCCCAGGTGAATCCATCTACATATGCCCACACCCTATTACAGGTGCCCACCATCAGGCATGCATTCGGGACCACAGGGATCCATCATCTATCCTAATGGTGGGAGGGCAGAAAAATACTTTTTCTGATACTTTTTCACTTACCCTACATCTACACATCAATTTCAAATTAAATAATGACAAGTCATAGCTTCCAACTCTGCTAATTTATGTAGTCAATTCCTATGAAAGCAGAGACCATGGAAACTATGCCATTACCCATTTGCCATATTGCTCTAAACAATGACTTTTGCCTGGATTGGGATGGTGGCCTCCCCAGCCTGTCCTGTCTTCCAGTTTGTTCCTTTAGAGTATAATTGGCATGTAGGGGCAAGGAGGATTCTTTTAAAAAAAATGTAAACAAGGTTATATTAAATCCAGATATCTTTGGTTCACCTCTAAGGCCACAACCAAGGTGACCCTAGTAGCTCTCAGAACTCATTTCACCTCCTGTGCTACTTCCCCCTATGTTCTGGGCCCCAGTATCCTCAGCTATTCCTTTAGTAAGCCAAGTGCATTCCTGTTTCACAGTGACTATACCTGACATTCCCTTAGCCTGGAATGTTCTTTCTGGATATTCCCATAACCCGTTGCCTCACCTCATTCAGGCATCTGCTTCAATGTCACTTCCTAAGAGAAGCCATGTCTGATCATTTGTGCAAAACAGTGTCCTTAGCATACCTCCACTCTTTTATCTACATAATTACTTGTGTGTGTGTGTGTGTGCGTGTGCGTGCATGTGTTTCTTTATTGAGGTAATATTGATTTACAACACTGCATATGACTTAGAGGAACAGGTTCACACCTCCCCAGATGTATGTTATCACCCCACCTCACCTACTTTCTTTCTGTTCATCACTCACCATCACTTGAAAGTTTGTACTTCCTGACAGGGTTAATATCAGTATCCCTGACTAGAAGGCCATTTATGTAGAGGCATTGCTTCCTGCCTGAACGCATCTCCCCACCCCAACCCTGACCTCACACAGTACCTAGGATATTGCAGATACTGAAAAAAATGGATGAATGATTGTATTGTTCTACAATAGCATGCTCTTTGCAGGTTCACATTATTTTTTCAACAGGTACCTAAAAAAATGCGGGAAGTGGAGTCTCTTAAAGCCCAAGATCGATACTCAGCATTTGGGAGAGAGACAGAGAGAGAGAAAAAGAGACAGACAGAGACAGAGAGACAGAGAGAGAGACAGAGAGACAGAGAGAGAACATGCAAGAGAATGATCCAAGTCCTCATGGCTCTTAAATTGCCAACACTTGAGCTCCAGTTTAAGACCCTTCTAGTACATAAAAACAGGTGAAGATCCTTGTAGTCCCCGAAGTTCTCCAGCCACCATATGTCACGTGAACCATCACCCTAGTCTCTTGTATTGTTCCCTCCCCTGTTTTGACTCTCCTCCCTCCTTCTTCCTTGCTCAGACCTATGGAGAGCTTGCTGGTTTTAACTATGGGAACTACAACAATGTAAGAAAAAAAATTAATAAAAAGAGGAAAAAAATAATAAAAGAGACAGGTGAAAATGCTGGAACCATCAGAACATCAGGTGCATCTGAGACTGAGACTTCTCTCTGAGAGCCAAGGCTGATGTTTCTCTAACAGTTTTAGCCTGAGGAGTGGACAGAGAAGAAAACGGAAAAGGACCAGAGGGTCTCATTTCTAAGAAGAAGGAAGCAAATGGGCACATCTCCTTCCCCCACCCCTGCTTGTCTCCCCTCCTT
This sequence comes from Talpa europaea, assembly GCF_964194135.1. Classification (NCBI taxonomy): domain Eukaryota; kingdom Metazoa; phylum Chordata; class Mammalia; order Eulipotyphla; family Talpidae; genus Talpa; species Talpa europaea. The sequence goes on from NC_140075.1 coordinate 108,871,533, forward strand.
AAATCCTATTAGGCCATAAACTACTGCCTGAGGACTCATTATCCCAGCCTTCAGGCTGCTCTCCAATGGTTGGAAGGACTCCACCCACTACATCATCTTAATCAGCAACTTAGAAAACAGTGTCACATAAAACAGCAGCAGACCTGAAAAAGCGCTGCAATCGCAATAGCGCTGCTAACTAACCATTGAGCTCCTCTTCTGCATAATTAAGAAGGTGGTTTATGACAGGCATTTATGGCATTTAAAACATTAAAAGGAAAGTAGCAGAACATGCTGCACCAGGAGCCCTGCAGTTGCTGAATGAAGAGGAGGTGGTGAGGTAAAAGGTGAAACCCAAAGAAAACAGTCTCTTTTCTTGCAAAGTCTCCCTTTCCCCCTGGGTTTTTTTTTTTTTTTTTTTTCTCTTTTCCCCTCCTAAAAAAAAAAAAAAAAAAAAAAAACAGTAGCCTAGGGGATAATTTAGCAACAGGCATTTGCAAAGGTAGCTGCTGTGTGCCTAAATTACCAGAGAAATGCTTTCAATTGCTCCCCTTTAGAGTGAAAGCACTGCATGGTATTTTCCCAGGATTGGAGCTTTGCACACAGCAGGAGGGAGGAGGGAAATGCTGGGAAAGCAGGATGGGATTGAGAGACAGAGGACTGGTGAGGATAAAACTCTCTCATTTATCTGCTTTAGAATATAATGTTAGAATGCAATGAGAACAGAGAAAAGGTTGATCATTATATGGGTGAGGAAGGAGCTGCACTTAGCACCTCCTGGGAAGATCTCCCAGCAAAGCAAATCATTCTTCTAGTCGACTTCAGTCAGCCCATCCTATGTGCCAGATACTAGGCTGGATGCTAGAGATACAGAAATAAATAAGGAATCAACTGTGTGCTCCCAAGGACCCCTGTGTCTATGAATCCAGACAGCCCAAATAATGAGACTTGGTGTGGGTTCTCAATGACTGAGAGTCTGGAGTGGTGAGAAAACCCAGAGGAAGGAATGGTTGAGTCTGTCTAGAGAACATTTTCTAGAATACAGCAGACATTCCTCTGGTGTTTCTGAAAAAGAGAATCGATAAAACAATAGATCTATTAATTCATGCAGAAGGAGGCACTACTGGAGTCTGGTGTGGAAAGATGAGGTGAAGTTCACTTGAACTGCTGGTCGTCTTAGCAGAGGAAATGGCATCTTCAAAAGTGGGGAGGCAAGAGAGAACAGGGCATGCTACGGGACCAGGGAGAGCTCAGTGTGAGCCGGAGTCCCTCCTGCGTACATGCTGGTGAGTAGCAGGGAAGGAGAGCAGTAAGAGAAAAGCTACACTTACTTCTCTCCTTTTTAAAAAGATTTATTATTATGCATACAAGAACTGGGGCACAGGCCAAAGGTGTGGGGTGTGAGAGGACCCACCAGAGACAGAGTGGGGGCAGAACAGGCAGACTGACTGAAATACATTGCTGAGGGGAGCAGCGGGCAAGACAGGAGAGGTCTGTTGTACCATGTGGGTAGCTCCCTGGCTGGCCAGGGATCAAACTTGTGCTGCAGTGGCTACAGATATCCTCACAGTAATGTTCTTAACCCCTTGCACCACGAGGGAGGCCCTACACTTATTTCTAAGCAAAAAATTGGTAAGAACAAGACTAAAATTAATGACAAGTAAACCAGTTAGAAGTCTTTCATGATAGAAGATCCAGAACACAAGCACTGGTGTTAAGGTCTCCTCTTGCAAAATGATTCTGAGAACTGATTCTTATAAAAGGAATATGTGCCTACCCAACTGGAGTAGACACTGTCGAAGGCAGCCAAGCAGGTAGGTAACAAAACCAAAACCATGTGTCATTGTAAATGCACACATGGTCTCCCATTTACCCAGCACTTTTCCTTATCTGCAAATGGAACAGAGTATGAGCACCTGCCTGAATCAAATGCAGCAGAAAATGTCTTAGCAAAAACATGACAAAACAATTAAGGTGTACAGTGCTTTTACACACACATGCACACACAGCAAGAACCTTCAAACACCAAGAAACATTCTTGGTGATGATTGTTACACCTTCAGCAAGAGGACACATGTTCCTTGATATGACTTGACTAGACTAGACAGGACAAGAGATAAAGGCCAGGTCTTTGATAGTGTGAAACTTTCTTATAAAATGCACTTATGTCAGAGTTCCAGTGTTCTAGGACAGGGAAAGGGGCAGCCCAAACCCCGCAAACCTGCCTATTCTACATGGGTTCTGCCATCCGCCACATCAACACAAAACATAGGAGACTTTAGTGGGAAGGAACTTTAATAAAACTAGGAAACAATACAGGTAGGGCAAAGAATCTAGTTTCTAAATGAAGCACCCAAAGTTACCCATCCCCTCGTGGGTAAAAGTCCATCCATATGGGATCGGCCCAGAGCAAGGCCCCAAAGCCTGCCACAAGTCTAAGGCATCTTCCAGTGGGGACCCACAGCAAAAGGTCAGAAATAACCAGACAAGCCCGGAAGGAAAATAGCAAAATCAACATCAAGATAAAAGCTGCCATTGTCACCTCCCCATGGGTCTCACCCACATCTGTGTCACCCAGTCCACGACCACAAGACAAGCGCAGTTTCTTCACGTGTCTCTAGGCTCCATGCACCTCCTCCAGGTCTCCTGGCTTCATCCTGCTTCCTTCCTCAGTCTCTTCTGCAGCTTCTCCTCTCCCTGCTCAGTTCCACCCTCGCTTGGGTGGGGCAGGGAACCTCCCCCTTTCCTTGGGACCACCCTGTTACACCAGCACCTCTTAAATCTTAAGGGTGGTGAGAAATTAAAGGCAACTGTTCTGAAAATTGCTATAGGTTTTCCAGATACAGGGTTGCCCATAAAGAAAATGCAGTACTATTTTTTAAGGTAAAATTTGAAAGTAAAGTTTGTAAGAACGACCACAAGAAGAATGAAGCAGAACTTTCTAATTTGGCTGATCCAGTTTGTTAGTGTTGTTCTCAGTCTAACAGCCAAACCAGAGATTCTGAATCCCAACAACTTACTCCTATTCTATACGCAACTTCCAGCCAAGCAAGGAAACTAAATTACAGAGCCAAAGCCAGATGGCCCATGTTTAGGCAAGTCTATGGAGAGGTTAAGAATATAAACAACCTAAATACTCTGTGCATAAGTAAAGGGCCATGCTTCAGTGCATTCTTAATGCATATTTGTAGACAAGCATGATACAAAGAAATCTCATTTACATTTCCCCATGTGGACACACTATTTGTTAATATACAGCTTAGTATATAACAGGATAACCTACTGCAGGAAACAATGATAAGAGTATCTCAGTATCTCAGAGGGCACCACTCTCTTCCTCCCCAAGAGGCATCTTTAAAAAGAACAGTGTCAGCCAGAACAGACAGGGTAAAAGTAAGCATGTTTTTGGAAAAAGACCAGGATACCAAAAGTAAAATTTGTTTAACCAAAAGTGAAATTTCACTCTCTAAATAAAGCCTTACTTTAGCCAAGAAATTGCTTTGGCATTTAACTCATCTAAAAATGAAGGGAGATTTGCATATTAACTTGGCCTATTTCACATCACAATTGTTTCATTTCACTATAGTTTAGTGACCAAACATGAGTCTCTTTATCTTTCCCAAAAAGATTATGCAAGGAAGTAAAACTTTGGTGCTACTAAGGGGGTCAGGTTCTCTGAAGGTTTGAACACTCATCTCTTCATTCAGATACAAAATTCTCCATCAGGATCTGGATCAAGAATAGAGGACAACCACATATAAAAGATGAAAGATTTGAATGAAAAACCAGAAACCATAAAACTTGTAGAAGAAAACATAGGCTGGTAACCCGTGTCATTGATCTTGGCAATGAGCTTTTGGGACTGACACCAAAGGCAAAATAAACAGGTAGAACTACATCACATTAAGAATCTTCTTCATAATGCAAGAACCAGTCAACAAAATGAAAAGGAACCTATTAAATCAGAGAAGATATTTGCAAATCATATATTTGATGAGGTTGAAAACTAAAGTACATACAATGCATACTTAAACAACTCAAAATAGTAAAAAAAAAAATCAATTTAAAAACTGTCAAAGGATCTAAATAGACATTTTCTCAAAAAAAGACATGCAAATGGCCAAAGGTACATGCAAAGATATTCAACATCACTAATCAAAAGGAAAATGCAAATAAAAGCCACATTGAGATGTTACCTCACATGTGTTAGAAAGGTTCTTAGCAAAAAGACAAGAAATACCAAGTGTTGGCAAGGGTGTACACAAAAGAGAAACTTGTATATAGTATATTGTTAGTGGGAAGGTAAATTGGTTCAGTCACTATTGCAGAATCCTTAAAAACTTAAAATTAGCACTACCATATGATTCAGCAATTCCACTTCTGTGTATTTATCTGAAGAAAATGAGCAAACAAAATAACTTAAAAAGATAAATGTGCCCCCTTGTTCCTCGTAGCATCACTTATAATAGCCAAGATACTGGAGTATTATTCAGCCATAAAAGAAGAATGAAACCTTGCTATTTGTGACAACATAGATGGAAATTGAATACATTGTGCTAATGAAATAATTCACAGAGAAAGACAAATGCATGATATCACCTATATATATATGGACTCCTAAAAAATAATTTAAAAAAATCCATAGATACAGAGAACAAATTAATGGTTGCCAGAGAAAGAGATGGAAAAATAGGCAAAATAAATACAAAATTTCAGTAAAAAATAAACAAATATTGGGGGTGTAATGTATAACATGATGACTACAATTAATAATATTGTATTGCATATTTGATGGTTGTCAGGGGAGTAGATAGTCAATGCTCTCATCACAAGAAAAAAAAGTAACTATTTATGGTGATGGATGTTTAACTAGACTCATTGTGATGATCATTTTGCAATATATACAAATATGGAATCATTTTGTTGTACACCTGAAACTAACATAATGTTCTGTCAATTCTACTTCAATAAAAAAATCAATATGCTGTTATAAGGAATAGATGAGAATCTATTTATGAGTCCATACCAAGAAGCTTCAAGGAGAGTAATAGTTTCTTCCAAGCTATAGTACTTCAGAGAAAGTTGCAAATGCAGTGATAAATCCTCTGAACATAAGGAGCCCTTTGAGGGACATCAAGGGAAAGGCTATTCAGTTTATTATGCTTACTCCCCCTGTAGCATCCTGCTGGACATGTGACATGGGAAGGAAGGAGGAAGAAGTGAGGAGAAAGGAGGAAAGAAGAAAAAAAAAGGGGAGGGAGAGAAAAAGAGGGAGGAAAAACAAGGACAAAGTTGCTTTTAATTTCCACCTCAAGATTAGCGAATGAACACATTTTTGATGCTTTTTGAAAAAGAAGCCCCACATTTTTATGAGGATGGTTGGAACTGGGGAGAGCTCAGGAGTTACATTCGGAGAGGGGATGTAGTTGGAAATTATACAAAAATTGTTTCAATGCAGGGCATTAGAAACAAGTTTTTTTCCCACTTCCTTTTAAAAATATCTGCTCCAGGATAAGATTTAGAAGACACGCACTCGAGTAAGTTCCATCTGGCAGAGTTCTCTAATCTACTTCCAACATTGCCATATAGCTTATCTCAAGGCAAACATAACTCCTTTATAATCATTTCAAAGAGGAGTTTTGGTACCTGGACTTAGCTTGAGAACAAAAGAGACAGAAATCTCCTAATATTTGTTCCCTTTATTCCAATTATTATTTTTTGAGAATATACAAAAAGTTTCCTTTTCTTAAATCTGAAAAAAAAAAAAAAAAACAGTGGATGATGTGATGGGAGATGCTATGGCAGAGGATTAAGAGCAAAACCCTTGTGATCAGATGGTTCTGACTTTAGAACCTTGCAAGTTACTGCCTTCTCTAAGCCTCAGTTTCCTTACTAGATAATGAGGATTCTAATAATACCTACCTTAATGATGTTGTCATGGGTCTAAGCAATAATAAACAGTCATAATCTAGCCCAGTGCTAGACATGCTGGCCCTCAGCAAGTATATGATTTAGGGATATGGATTCTGGACTCACTTATGCCTGGGGTCTTTGAGGAGGAAGGGGTTGAGATTCAGCACCCTGTGGCCACTGCTACCCATCTGAAATACATTACCATCACTTCTAAGTCTTAAATTATGCAAAACACTTCCCTGTGGTGCAAATCTAAGCAAATGGTAATGATGTCACTTTGGCAAAGAATGTAAATATCAATGCAAATGGACAGCACTTGGAAAGGCTGCTGCTGCTTTTATCTCATCACTGCAGCAAAGTTCTCCCAAAGAAGATATAGACATCAAAACCACAATGGTAGAGGGCACACATGTACCCTTCTCTCTGTCAATTCAACAAGGATAACTCTCTTCCCTTTTGGAGGGAGAGGAGCTACTATGCATCTCAAAGAGAAGTTGGATCTCACAATAGCTCTGTCCTCTCTCAGACAAGCCAGAACTGTGCACACAGGCAAGTCAGAATATGAATGTAGGACATATGCAGGGGGCCAGATCTAAGTCTTGCAGGCAGTCACAGCCCTGCATGCTGATTCTGGGCAACACCTTGGGGGAATGGTTGACAGCTGTTGTCTTGAAAGAAGAGAGAGAAATCTTCTCCAACACACACGCACGCACACACACACATCCACCTGCAACAAAGATTCCTAGACTTTTTACAGAGCACTCTACAAACAAGACAAATTGAAAACAGTCTTTAGGGGACTCCACACCATTGGGGATCAGCAAGTAATTTTGTGGCGGCTCCTGAGAGCAATGTGACAATTGCCACAATCTCGCATTAATTGGGTGGCTGTGCTAGTGTGGCATAATAAGCCCCCTGCCCCTGTGCGCTGGACTGGACAGTCAATGACGGGTAAGATCAGGAAGTGAATTCTGACAACCTAAGACAGACGCAGTCCCCGAGGGGAATTTGGTTCCCACCTTTTCAGCCATGACGAATAACTGGAACAATTAGGCCTGGGCGTTGTTAAGGCACCACCAAAATATGTTGTTACTCATTGCCAGTAACAAGGATCATAGTAAAGGAATGCAGCCATGGAAACTGATTCTATTACTTAGTAAATAATATAGCCAAACAAAGGTATAAGAATAAATAATAGTATATGAAAAATATAATACTAAAATAATAATAACAATGTAATCATAATGCAAATGTGCTAGAGTGAACCTCCAGTATGGAGATTAGAGTAAGAAATGTTCTTGATTTGCACTTGATTTCTTGATAGATAATAAGCAAGATGTAATGATATATGACACAATATGCACTTATGCCTTGGTAAATGATTAACCAGACACTGTGCAAAACACAATGAAGTAATTACTGTAAAAATGTATAAAAAGAAAAGATTGCTTTCAATAAATTGCACTCAGATTTTCACTCTCCCTTGAGTGTGTCTGTGTGTCATTCTTTCTTGTCCCTCGCCCTAATTCCTTCGATCACCTTTTGCTCATTCACATTCAACCCTGAGATTGTCTCAATCTCCCGCCACTGCTGGGCTGGTCCGCGGCAGCTGGCGCCCAAACGTGGGGCCCGAGTCCCAAACTGTGGGAGCTCTGTGAAGCTGGACGATTTGGCCTTCTCTGCTTTGTGTGCCTGCGTGTATGTTAGTGTGAGTGCTTGTGTTTGCGCTCCAAGGCTCTTTTGAGCCGCGGAGCCTGTGTGGGCTCGTACCTGCAGTTCCGCGAAAGCCGTCACGGTTTAGTGGGGTCTCCCTTGGGAGTCCGAGACCGGGGCTTATACGGTCACCCCTATACCAAGGCTTTCTAATACTCCGCGAGGAGTACGGTCAGGCGAGCATCGCTGAGTGTTTTTAGTTTCGCTTTCTAAGCGATCCACTCTCTAGGTTTTTCCTTAAGAAGAAGACGTGTTCGCGAGGAATGAGCTCTAGGTAAGCTATCTCTTCACTTTTATATTTTCCTTTATTATCGAAGGATAGGGAGTCTCGTCGGGGCGCCGCGGGCCCGCTGGTAAAGGCTGACCAGTTAAAGAAGGCGAGTAATCCATAACTATGGGACACTCTTACTCTAGAAATAGAGGACTTTTCCTTTCAGTTTTAAGTCACATGTTGAAAAGCCGAGGGATGACAATAAGTAACAGATCCCTCAGTGAATTTTATGAGTTTATTTTAAGAATCTGCCCCTGGTTTCCTGAAGAGGGCAGTTTGTCTTTGACAAATTGGATACGTGTAGGAAAAGAAATTCAAAAATTTTATATTCAAAACGGCCCTACACAGGTGCCCGTTCAGGCTTTTCCTCTATGGGTACAAATTAGAAATTTATTAGTTGATACTACAGAAGCAGATCTATGGAAAGGAGAAATCTCAGAAAAAAGTAGTGATCAGGAAGCTGTTCCTTTTGCCAATAAATCTAAAACATATTCGGGTGCTATGTTCCCTACTGCACCTATTGCAGAAGGAGAACTTGTAGATTGTCACCCTGGAGATCCTGAATATGCAGAAGTTATGGGTGATGAGGATAATAGTGACTTTCAAGAAGCATTTGCTGATCTTTGTAGGACAACAGAACCAAAACAAAACCCCGTGCCACAAAATACTCTTATGGCTCCAAATTATTTTAACAAGAAAAAACAATGTAAATGCTCTAAACCAAAGAGGCTGCACACCCCTCCTCCAGGAACAGTAAGTGACATAAGGATGGACATAAATTAAAACAAATAAAAAAGAATCAAAAACAAAACTCTCCTCTCAGAGGGGCAAGCCCTCAGCCCCGTAAACGAAAGAGGGTCTGACTCGGCGCCTAACAACATCACACCGACTGAAGCGCCTGACTCTACTGTAACCATACATGAATTACCTAGAGGCACTCCAGGAAGTGCCGGACTTGATCTTGCATCGGTTGCTGATGTTATTCTTTCAGCCATCGATGGAGTTACACCTATTGAAACCTGCTTAAAGGGACCACTACCCCAAGGAACAGTGGGGCTGATAATTGGCCGTAGTTCAAATTATAAAAAGAATTTTGAAGTACTTCCGGGCATTGTAGACTCTGATTTTACTGGAAAAATTAAAGTTATGATCAGACCTTTAAAGGAAACAATACAAATTCATAAAAATCAGCGTATTGCGCAAATTCTTGTGCTTTCTTATATTAAGTTACCAAACCCAATTTTGAAGGAAGAAAGAGGAGAACAAGGTTTTGGGTCCACAGATGTGATTGCTTGGACTCAAAATATTACAAAAGAAAGACCATTGAAAAAGTTAATTATTAATGGACACCCAATTATGGGATTGTTAGACACAGGAGCCGACCGGTCATGCATTGCAGGTAAAGATTGGCCTGCGGCTTGGCCTGTGTTAAATTCTTCCTCTACGCTGATTGGATTGGGCATGGCCAATAATGTTGCTCAAAGCTCACAAATGTTGTCTTGGCAACTGGGGTCACAGAAAGAAAAGTTTCAGCCTTATGTGATTCCTGCCTTGCCGTTTTCCCTATGGGGACGTGATATTATGGAATCTTTACAAGTGTCTTTAGTTACCCCTGATGTAATAGATGAACAGGCTTTTTTATAGGGGCCATTGAAACTCAACAATATGCTGATAAAATTAATTGGAAAAATGAAAATCCTGTCTGGATCGATCAATGGCCCCTTACTTCAGAAAAGATCCAGGCTATTCAAACTATAGTTAAAGAGCAATTAGCTAAAGGTCATTTGGAACTGTCTACGAGTCCTTGGAATACTCCTGTTTTCTGTATAAAGAAAAAATCTGGCAAATGGCGATTATTGCAGGATCTGAGAGCGGTAAATGCCACAATGCAAGACATGGGGGCCCTACAACCAGGGTTGCCCTCTCCTGTAGCAGTTCCAAAAAACAGCTATGTTATTATTATTGACCTTCAAGACTGCTTTTTTACAATTAAATTACATCCAGATGATTGTAAAAAATTTGCCTTTAGTATTCCATCTAGTAATTTTCAGAAACCGTGGCAACGTTATCAATGGAAGGTTTTGCCACAAGGTATGAAAAATTCTCCTACTTTATGTCAAAAGTTTGTAGATCAAGCTTTACAAAAGACAAGGTTAAAATTTCCAGAGGCCTACATTGTTCATTATATGGATGATATTCTCCTAAGTCATCCTATGAAAGAAATTGCGGATCTAATATTGAAACATCTCATAGGACAATTGACTACATATGGCCTAGTAGTGGCCCCTGATAAAATTCAAAAAGATAGACCTTTAAATTATTTAGGAAAAGTCATATATAATAATTGCATTATGTCACAAAATTTACAGATTCGTGTTGATAAACTACAGACTTTGAATGATTTCCAAAAATTATTGGGAAATATTAATTGGATAAGACCTTACTTAAAAATTACTACTAGAAATTTACATCCACTTTTTGCAATTTTACAGGGAGATTCAAACCCTAAATCTCCTCGTAAATTAACTCAGGAAGCATTGCAGAGTATTAAATTGGTTAAACAAAAATTATCTGAAGCAAAAGTTATTCAAGTGAATTATTCAAAAACTTGGGACTTATTAATTATTCAGACTGTTTATACTCCAACAGCTTGCTTATGGCAAGACGGCATCCTGGAATGGCTGCACTTGTCACATGTACAAACACGTGTGGTCACTGCATATCCATTAATGTGTGCCTGGTTAATCATAAAAGGTATCCTGAGGTCTCGAAAATTATTTGGCAGAGATCCAAATAATATAATAATTCCATATAACAAAACACAATTTAAATTTTTATTGCAAAATAATAATGATTGGGGAGTTGCCATACAAAATTTTTCAGGACAAGTTAAATCTCATTTGCGTCAACATCCATTATTGAAATTTGCAGAAAAAACTAAACTTATTTTTCCAAAAATTATTAATTCTAAACCTGTACCCAATACAAAGGTCATTTTCACTGATGGCTCTTCATCTGGAGTCTTTGCAGTTTATAGTCTTAGAGATAAACCTTTGCAAAAAGTCTCTAAAAATGTCTCTGCTCAGCAGGCTGAAATAATTAGTCATTATGACACTTGAGCATTTTGCTCAGCCTTTAACTTTGTTTTCTGATTCTAAGTATGTGGTTAGGCCATTTATTCTTTTAAAATAAATAAATAAAATATTTCTAAATAATAATATTTAAAGTTCATTTACTATTGCTAAGGTAATAAAAAATGGTTAAATATAACTATATAATATAACTAAAGGTTTTTATAATGATATTCTAAACCCACTGCAACGAATGGGTGGGGGCTGCCCCTGATCTCAACAAGCAGCTGCCTGGACTTTTTCTCCAGTGTTGGGATCACTGGCAAGTCTCTACTGCCTTCCTGCTGTGGGGGACTAAACTGTTTTGGTTCATTCTAGGAAAAAGGTTTTATTTCCCTATGTTTTTTTTTTTTTTAAATTTTAAAGTCTAAATTGTCTAAGTAAAAAAAAATACTGAGTTATTTTAAATTTGCTAACAAGCTATACAAAATGCTTATTGGTTGAATAAAAGTTTTTAGATTTACTTATTGGACCTGTAAAAGGTTAAATTTCTTGTTAAAATTAATTAACCAAAAAAAAAAAAAAATTAAATAATAATACAAACATATTTGAGCTAAATTCAAACCTCAAATTTTAATAAAAGCCTAAAAACAAACAAACTGTAAAAATTTCCCTCTTCTTCTGTTGTCAAAATAACAGTATTCTTTTTTGTTTTAATATATACTTGCTCTCAGTATAATAAAACATTGACAACCTAAAGCCAAATAATCACTTCTTAAAAATATAAACTCAAAAAATATTCTCTTATCTAAAAAAGTTAATAAAACTGCCTGATTGTTGTGGTCTCGAGCCCAAGGTCTTTAATAATAATTAAAATTAAATACTTATTTTCTGCACAGTTTTTAGCTTTTAACTCATTAAAAAACCTCAGTGACGTCACAAAAATTAATAAAATAACTATCTCTTAAATTATATACATATGGCCAAAATTTTAAATATATATATCAAGAGATCTCTGTATCTGTTTGTCTGTCTTTGTGTTTTGTTTTGTGTTGTTTTATTTTGTTTTGTTTTTGACCTCTAGAGGACTAATTATAAATGGCGCCTATATAAATTCTCATAAAAACAAATCTTACAATCACTATCAAAAATTTTTTTTAATTTTTGGAAAACAAAAACTAGTTCAAATTTTATAATATAATTCAAGGCATATATGCCTTAAAATTATGTTAAATATTAATAATTTACTTTGTTTAAATGTGTTTATTAAAAAAAAAAAAAAAATATTGAGTCACCTCTATGTAAAAAATGTACAAAGTATCTATATGGTACTCTAATTTTTTTGTTCCTTTTTATTAATTTATCTAATACTTGTTTAATGATGCTAATTCACCCATCTGGTCCCTGCTAAATTAAACCAACACCTTGGTTCCTCCTCTGCACTGACTGAAACCTGAAAAGTCACAGATCACCTACTTCTTCACCACTTCCAATGGAACTCGTGCTTACTTGAACTTTTTCGTCTTTTTGCTGCTGTGAATACTATCAAACTTTTTAGCACCAGACAAAATATCTACGCCGTATGAAATTTCAATCTTCGTGCCTGCATTGAATACCCCTATACATTGCTTTTTGGATCTGCCAACACAATGAACATTTCCTGCCATGGGAATTCCTATTCTGTCACCTGTTCTAAATGTGTGTTGTCTAATTGCCTAACTCCTAATATTGTTCATAATTTTTCTACTATGGTTATGTTAAATAGACCTTCTTATGTTATATTACCTGTGGATTTACAAAATACCCCATGGTTTGACAATATTGCTTTACAAATTATTCAGGAAGTCAATGCTTTAATTCATTCTAAACATTTTGTTGCTACGCTTATTTTACATATTACTGCCCTGATTGCAATTGTTACTTCTCTTGCAGCATCATCTGTTGCCTTGGTACAGGAAACACATACAGCACATTTTGTTAATGATCTTACACAAAATGTAACTTTGGCACTTGCTTTGCAACATTCCATAGATAGAAAAATGAAACAAAAGCTTAATGCTCTTAAAAAAACTGTATTGGCACTGGGAGAGGAAGTACAGCAAATCAAAAAACTTCTCTCCACTCGTTGTCATGCACAATTTAAATTTATTTGTGTTACACCTAAACCTTATAATTCTTCTCTTGATTGGAATTTTGTTAAAAATCATCTGCTTGGTGTTTGGCGTGAAAGTGACTCTAGTCATGATATGTCATCTCTTCAGGCAGAAATCTCTGCGATGAGCCAGGCGCATTTGTCTGAACCAGCATTGTCTGATTTTGCTTCTACATTTTCTGATTCTCTGCGTTCTCTGGCTCCCTCAAATTGGCTGCATTTTTTAATTTCATTTGGAGTGATTACACTCATTGTTTTGGTTGGTTGCCTTTTAATGCCTGTGTTTTTAAAGCTACTTAACAAAAATCTAAAGATTCTTCGTCGTGATATGCATTTTGCAGCTTCAATTTAAAAAGAAAGGGGGAACTGTGGCGGCTCCTGAGAGCAATGTGACAATTGCCACAATCTCGCATTAATTGGGTGGCTGTGCTAGTGTGGCATAATAAGCCCCCTGCCCCTGTGCGCTGGACTGGACAGTCAATGACGGGTAAGATCAGGAAGTGAATTCTGACAACCTAAGACAGACGCAGTCCCCGAGGGGAATTTGGTTCCCACCTTTTCAGCCATGACGAATAACTGGAACAATTAGGCCTGGGCGTTGTTAAGGCACCACCAAAATATGTTGTTACTCATTGCCAGTAACAAGGATCATAGTAAAGGAATGCAGCCATGGAAACTGATTCTATTACTTAGTAAATAATATAGCCAAACAAAGGTATAAGAATAAATAATAGTATATGAAAAATATAATACTAAAATAATAATAACAATGTAATCATAATGCAAATGTGCTAGAGTGAACCTCCAGTATGGAGATTAGAGTAAGAAATGTTCTTGATTTGCACTTGATTTCTTGATAGATAATAAGCAAGATGTAATGATATATGACACAATATGCACTTATGCCTTGGTAAATGATTAACCAGACACTGTGCAAAACACAATGAAGTAATTACTGTAAAAATGTATAAAAAGAAAAGATTGCTTTCAATAAATTGCACTCAGATTTTCACTCTCCCTTGAGTGTGTCTGTGTGTCATTCTTTCTTGTCCCTCGCCCTAATTCCTTCGATCACCTTTTGCTCATTCACATTCAACCCTGAGATTGTCTCAATCTCCCGCCACTGCTGGGCTGGTCCGCGGCATAATTTAAATATCTGGAGTCTTTACTTTCCTGGTTAATTACAGCTGGTTAATAGACACTGTGCCCATCACCACTTGCTATGATTTTTAAATTCTTCTGTGATTATCCCCTGATCTCAAAACAGTAAGCAACCAAGTCACTCTCAGAGCAAAAGAAACCGAGATACAGAATTGGGAGGTGCCAGCACGTGAGGCCACTGAGGCCCCACGTTGTCACTTTGTCAATGTTTGCATGGCACCATGTTTGTCCTTAGCTTCCTGGCCTCAGTGCACCAGATCAGCACTTCTCATTATCTTTGCATCAGAACTCCAGGACCAGGATATCACACCTCTCCCAGAGGTTAAGCAAATGCCATATGTTAAAGGAGAGAAGAAAGAAATAACACAGCTTATTCTAATGTTTCTTTTCCAAAGCAGTAGAAAAATATATAGAAAGAGAGAGAGGCAAAGCAGGGCCAAGGGATGGAGTGGAGATGATAGAAATAAAAAGTCAGAGATAAATGTATACAGACAAATACAGGCCTTAGGTTTCTATGAATAATTCAAGACTCACACTGCACTGACGTGTTTAGACAAGATGGGCAACTGAAGCTTTGAAAGGACAAGGATTGGGACAACTCCTCAGCAATTCTTTAAGGCTATTTTGTTCATATACATATACACAAATGCATGTACCTATCTAATAAAACATGCATATGCTGTGTACATACAGACTGATACAAGAATGCTTGTGTTCCAAGAATGGAGCAAAGCTATTTGTTTAGACAGGAAATTCTACTTGGAAATCCTGACATGCTCTTTTTCAGAGAGGACTTAACTTTAGTCTGTCTAACTCATCCCAGATCTGATGGCTCAGCACTACAAACATTCCAGACCTGCTTACACATCCCTAGTAGTTTTCTGTACCCCATGTTCTAACATACCTCATTATTAATCTCCAAACCTCCAGTACAGCCTAGAAGTCCCGCTGCTCCTGCTGGTGAAAAGCTAAGTGACACCAACAAAAATTGCAAACCTTTATACTAGATGCACAGAGATAGGTTGTGTTACTATATTCACCAGGATCCTCTATGCTAATAATATTTATCTAACTGAACTAAATATTTTATCCTCCTGCAAACCTGTTTCCTCTACTGATTAATTGGTGTTTGGAGTTCTTGCTTCCCTGAAACTAAGATTAAAAGTCTGTGAAAAAAAAAAAAGTCCGTGTGTGCACATGGTGTATTTACTTCAATATCTTTGATCTGATTTTCAAAGCAGGGCAAAAACCTTCCATCTCAGTTGCAAAATCTAAGTTTGGAAGAATCTTTCCCTTTTCTAGCCTGCTCTTCTCATGTCCATTTTCTGTATGCTTTGGTTCAATAATAGTGACATAATCCCTGGTCAAGTTCTTTCTTGCACAGAAAAAATAAGGCCAGAATTCACACCTGAACTTAGATTTATCACTTGGTTTATTTTGAGAAATATTTAGGATCATAGGCAGCAAATGCCTCCACATTTTTAATGCATAAAAATATTTTCTGTACTAACCAGAAATATAAATAATGTAGGCATTTCAATAATAATTCATTGACATACTGGAGAAACATACACCTCAATATGTGAACACTTCTTAAGGGGAGAGGGCATCCCATTTTAGAATTATTGATATAAAATATTAATAACAATGTAATCTTCTAAGAATAGTGCCACATAGGTCTAGACTAATATTTCATGCCCCACTAGTTCTTTTTTAGTTCAATTGTCAGAAAGAGCTTCCTTACATTGAACAAATAATTGACCTTTATACTTCTAAGCATAGATTTCATTTCTTCTTATTAAAGCGACACTGGCCACAACCAGCCTCTCCCTCAAAATTACCATTTAGTATATGTATTGCAACAGATGCTTATTCCTCATGCATCCCCTTTCATCACCCCAATCACACCCCATCCAATCCTCCTGCCATCCTTTAACTGTCATCTCAAGGATATAGTTCAAGACCCACATCTTCAGAATGCTTTCTAGTTTGTGAATGCAGTGAGGCATGTAAATATAATGTATTTGTGTGGTTCGATGAGCACTACACACAAAAGAATGATTTACTATAGAGGCTTTTAATAGTGGCTCATGGTCCACATTGTGTAGATGGTCAGCTAACATACCCATGCCTGCTCTGTATGAATTTCAGTCAAAACAGATCTCCACTAAACTAATTGTGCTTATTCATTTGCTTGTTTTCATTATAAGAAGATGGACTCTAAATTCAGAAAGAACTAAAATCCATCTGGGAACAATATTTTCAAGCCATATGACCTTGAGAAATTAACTTAATGCAGTTTATTTTCAATGTTCCCATCAGAAAAAATAAGGATCACCCACCATAGATTCTCTCTCAAGGAACAAACAGATATAAAGTGTCTAGAAGAGGTGCTCAAGAAATATGGATTCTCTGTCCATTTAACTTCACACTTCCAGATTATCAAATAATTATTTTGATCTGGCATTTGTGCCATCTGAAATTGGGTTGAACACGCTCTCAGTGTCTTCCTGTGAGCTGTATACATTACTAAGAGATGGGTCAGCACCAAGGACAGGGCTCAAAGACACCTAATCAAAATGCTGCTGGTTAGTGGAGGGTTTTCCAAGGTTCCGTGAATAAAACGTTTGTTTGCTTATTCCATTATGAGTTTATCTCATCTGTACTGAACTATACAGGCAAACAATTATTTAAATTATAAAAAAGATGATGTCACATAATATTGCTTAAAATCATGTATCATACATGATTTACCATTAAGTCTTACTTCTCTAAAGAAGAACCATACCCCAATTATTTCCACAAATTACTTTTTCTATTTTCACCATATACATATATGTTTACCTCACACATATATGTATAAAAACCTTTAAGATATTCCAGGATCCCTCCCAAATACCCAACAAAATAATTCAACTGAATTCAAGCATGTAAGTGGAAAGAGAAACTGTACAGCATTCTTAATACTTAAATGAAGAACAGAGTGTACTTAAGAAATCTGCTTACTGAAATCAAAAATAAAATTTCATTGCATTATACACTGCACCACCATAACATCTAAGAAGGGAAATTATTTTCAGTTAGGATTGGTTTTGAAGTCTAACAATTCATATTTTTAGCTTCTTAAAACATATATAAATATTTATATATATAATTATCTCTACTGGAGCACAGCTACATATAAACAAATTTAGGGAACTACAAAGCTCAAGCAAAATGAAAATTTGATATGATAAAAAATAAAATGAACATGAATGCAAGGGAAATTGCACTGGAATAAAGAAAATCATTAACCTGGATGAAATTACAAAATCACTCAGATATAGTTGGATACAAAATCATAAAACATGCATTCATTCAACAAATGCTTATCGAGTAGCAACTAAGTACCAACACTATGATAGCTACTGGAGTTCAAAATTAAGTGGTCAAGATACTGAATGCAAAAAAAAAAAATCTCTGCTGGTGGGTTCATTGTCTGTTATCCACATATAAAATATTATGTTGATTTTCCCAGAATTGCCTGAAAACTGTAGAAAATAGGCACCTTTGCATATCAGTTATACTTTTTGTTATAAATGAATAACTGAGAAGGTTTGTAACAGCTGAATCATTTTATGGACATTATTTTACCTCTCCTAAATTTGATATACTCATTATCAATTCAGAGATTGCACCAGCACTCATGAGACCCTGGCCAACTCTAACATTTTAAGATCAATAGAAATACAATGTAGAATATAATGGACATTGAGTGTGGAATGCTCACTGTTTATTCAGTCAACCAACTGCTCTTCTTATAAGCACAAGTGCATTATGTATTTGCAAATGGGTATTCTGTGATCAGTGATTTATGCTTTCATAAATAGCATTTTATAAGCATATTAAACATAGGAAATTGGAAACTTGTGATAATTAATTAGATGTCTTGGGCAAAAACACAAATTTGTAAGTATTTGCCAAAGACCTGGATTTAAAAATTTAATCTGAATTGTTTGTTAATATCTTCTTTAATTTTTTTCTGTATGGTTATAGCTTTACATTATTACTGAATACCAGAAGGCATATATTATCCTGATTAAAACAACAACAAAGAGCTCAGTAAACAACAAATAGAAAAAGTACATGCGATGTAAGCTAAAGGAAGAGCTCTTCACTCTTGAACATTTCAGTGCATATACTAGCCAAACAGAATTCTGACTCATCAGTAAGAAAATCAGCAGTGCTTCTTTAACACGTGGTTCATAGAAAGATAATGGTGCTGCTTACACTCAACTGCAATGAGGTCTACAATTCATAATTGATTTGAGTCACAACTATAACCCAAAGCTACCAAAAACCAACACACATGAAATTATAGCATTGATAATAATTGCCCAAAAATGTTAATGTCTGTCCAAGAATGGCTGTTATCACAAGTGGAATGGACTAGATCACCGCATCTCACACCTTTGCATTCTGCCCTATTTATCAAACACAGTTTTAACAACCCAGTCCATTACTCCAAATACCCAAATCTCATAAAACATCAGGTCTGTTTCCACTTAGCAGTTTTTACTGCTGTTAAAATGCTAATTGTTAATTTATTTCTCTTTCAAAGTCTCTCTCAGAGCCCTAGCTTTTCTTCATTGAATCAGCTTGTCCTGGGGATACAGCTAAACCTGCCTTTGATCAGTGTTTAATCCATCTAGATGCTCAGGGGTATATAGTTTAGTATCCACGAGAAAGTAATTACAGAGGATGGAGAAAGGGTGCATCCCAGTGCTTGCTGCCATGAGAAATGACCAATCAGAATTCTCTGCTCTCTCTTCTGTCTTCACAGACAAGGGATCAGACTAAGAATTGTAAAACTGGAAAGCTCCCGATTCATTTAATCAAATAAAAAGGGTGTGAGCTACAGATATAATGGTTTATTCGATTATAGTAGAAGAACTTTTAGAAACAGAATAGTAATATATATGGGAAACAAGGAAAATACACTCTTCTACATCTAAGCAGTTACACAAAGCCTTTTTTAAGTATAAATACCTAAATAACTATAAGAACATATTAGAAAGAAAATGACTATTTATCTTATGGGTAAAAGTAAACAGAAACAAAAAAATAAAACACTGATAATCAATGATTAAGCCACAAGTAAGGGAAGGTAGAGCTTACAGGCTGATATTAATGTAAGTGGGGCTAATGAGGCAAGAAATTAAGAAAGAAAAATTTAATATGCACATATGAAAATGTTCCCTGGTGGACAATCACAGGAATTTGTAAAAATAGCAATAGGAAGCCAATAATGCACAATGATTATTCAAATTAGACCCCAAGGAATGGTCCACATGTAAAGGAAAGTGAAACAGAGTCACAAAAGCCTATCACTGGTTCTAATTTCCCGGACTCACCTAATTATTTTCTTTTTTTTGTGCCGAAGAACTGGGGTGTAGGCCAGAGGTGCAGGGGGTGAGAGGATTCACCAGAGACAAAGCAGGGAGCAGAACAGGCAGATCTACTGAAATACACTGTTGAGTAGAACAGTGGGTGAGACAGGAGAGTTCTGCTGCACCATGTGGGTCAGCTCCCTGGCTGGGGATAGAACACAGGTGGTAGTAGTGATAGTGCTGAGAATTAACCCCTTGACCACCAGGGAGGCCCAATGGTATTACTCAGCAACACTGGAAATGACAGCAGCTCAAAAATGGTGAAGGTGGTGATTCTTATTGCTTAGCTCTAGAAGTTTAGTGATTGCGGTAAATGGGAATTATTTTGGTGGCATTCCCTAATTAGTAGATTATATCCACCCTCATCACTATCGCCTGAGAGAGAAAGAAATTGTCAGGCATTGGAAATAAGCAAAAGCAAAAGCAAGTTCTGGATCCACTTTCTGTTCTGAGATAGGATAAGCATCCAAATTGCTCCTCCTTCTCTAATTACTTCTCCAAATCTACTCATTTCCAGAGCTGCCTTCTCCTCTCCTGGTGTTCAGGGATCCCCCACCCTTAACCCGAGACTTTCATTCTGACTTGGAAGAAAACATATTTCAAACTGTGGGTGAAGTCAGTACTTTTTTTTTTTTCTTTGCATTGATAAATTAATTGCCTGTCCAATCAAATTTGAACTAGGTCTATTAAAATCCTCCTTCGAAATCATCTCTGAAACTATGTCTTTGATATCTCATGTTATTACTTTGGTTTGAAAACCTTTCATTCACGTTCCCCCAACCATGATCAGTAAAGTAAAGAAATGAAAAAAAAAAGGAATAAATATGAATAGGAGGTTTAAAACTTTCATCATCTACTACCTAATGTGAATACCCCAATTTGGAACAACCACTCAAACCATGAAATTCTTATCTGCCAAAATTTACAAAGTATTTATACAATGCACAACAAAGAAACAAATGATTCTACCAAAAAATGGGCAAAAAACCTCAATAAACACTGTCCAAAGAGGAAATTAAGATGGCCTACAGAAATATGAAAAAAAAAATTGACATCACTTACTATAATGGAAATGCAAATTAGGGCCTCCCTGGCATCACAGGGATTAAAGACAGCACTATCAAGCTATCACCAGTCAATGCAGCATGAGTTTGATCCCCAGCTAGCCAGGGAGCAACCTACATGGCACAGCAGACCTCTCCTATCTCACCTTCTGCTCCCCTCAGCAGTGTATTTCAGTAGATCTGCCTGTTCTGCTCCCCACTCTTTCTGGTGAATCCTTTCACCACCCCCACCCCCACACCTTTGGCTTACACCCCAGTTCTTATATGCATAAATAAATAAATCTTTAAAAAAAAAAGAGAGAAATGCAAATTAAAACCAATTCACCCCTGTAAGAATGGCACATATAAAAAAGAATGGAATTAGCAAATGTTGGCAAGGTTGCAGTGAAAAAGGAACTCTCGCCCATTGTTTATGGGAATGAAATTTGGTGCAGCCCCTGTGGAAAACAGTATGGAGCTTTCTCAAGAAAATAAAAATGGAAATTTCATTTGACCAAGTAATACCACTATTAGGTATTTATCCAAATAACATTAAAAAAATCTAATATGAAAAGATCCATTTACACCTATATGTAAGTGCATATAGCAGCATTGTTTACAGTGCCAAATCATAGAACAAAACCAACCACCCTTCAACAGATGAATGGATAAACTGTAGAGCATATATTCAATGGAATATTATATAGCTGTGAAGAAAGCTGAAACAATGGCACTTGGGACAAAATGGACGGACCCTGAAGTGATTAGGTTGTTTGAGTGAAATCAGTCAAAAAATGAGACAGATTTTGGATGGTTTCAGTCATCTGCAGAATATAAATGCCCAAAAACCAATTATATGCAAACAATACAAGAAACAAAAATTTGAACTTGGCAAAAAGAAGATAATGGTTACCACAGAGAATAGGGGAAAAAGTAGAGGGGTTGGGCGAAGGGGAGGGAGGCAGATGGGGTATGGGCATGGATGTTTTGGTAGAAGGAAAATTAACAAAAAAAAATAAATTAAAAAAAAGAAGATTATTCTTACAGACTTATGAGAATAAGTCTGTTGCCAGGGTATTTTCTTCCCACTATGGATTGAGTTTTTTCTCCCCAAAATGTTATGCTGAAGTCCTGACTCCTAGTATCTCAATATGTGAACTTATTGGGAAATGTGGTCATCACAAATGTGATTAGTTAAGATGAGGTCATGCTGGAGTAGGGTAAACACTTAATCCAGTATGACTGATAGCTTCATAAAGAGAGGAGAAGACTTAGACACACAGGTGGAAAATGCCATAAGACAACAAAGCAGAGACTGATTGCTGTAGTGGCCAGCCTAGAAAGACTAAGGATTATCAGCACAATACCAGAAGCTAGGAAGAGGCCAGCAAGGATCCACCACAGAGTCTTCAGAGGGAGCACAGAACTTCTGACACTTTGGACTACTAGCTCCAGAACTGTGACACAGCACATTTTTGTTTTTAGTCACCCAATTTATTATACTTTGTTATGGCATCCCTAGAAAATGAATACCCTTCCTGATACATAAAAAGTCATCAATCCACCCAAACAGTAGACTATGAAGGAAAAATATCACCCAAGATTGAAAACTCCCCACCCCTATAATTCAATATCTGGAGAGAGGCAGAGGGAGACAGAGTTAAACATGATGATGAGTCCAGCACAATAGAACACAGTTACCTATGGATTACCTGGTGGTGTCTGCATCTTAAAATCATCAGCATGCCAGGCCAATTTCAATTAATGCTCACCTATATATTAATCATTAACCTGTTAAAATCCTTCCATAGTTGGAAGGCAAAAAGTCACTGTTTCAAACAAACTCCTCCACTGACCCTCCAGACCTTCTCCTCTTTCATTCAGCAGCTAAAGGGTATCAGCAGGGGACTGAGCCAAGGCACAGTCAGTTTGCTAATAAGCCACGTGTCCTATTGGTTGTTCAATGCTTCCAATATCATCTAAGCCAATATGCCTCATAGAGACTGGGTTGTCACAGATACTCTCCACTGCTAGTACTCACCAGGGGAGTCATAGCGGGATCTTATACTATGCACGTTCTGTTTCTCAGCATCACCACCAAATGTTTACTTTGAGTCAAGAATGAGATGCATTTGCAGGGTGTTGGAGGTCAGAGAATGTTTGCATGGTATTGTTGCAATGTAGATTTATATAATATTTTCCAGGGTTCTAAGTCCTGCCTTCAGAACTCATAAAACAGTAAATAAAAAGAAATAGGAACCAGTGAATGTCTGTGCACTACCCGTCTACCCCTGTAATTCACATGATGAAATCTAATGCCCAATGTGATGGTATTAGGAAATATTAAGTATTAGGCCTTTGGGAGGTACTTTGGTTATGAAGGTGAATGAAGCCTCATGTATGAGATCAATCTTCCTATAAAAGAACTTCACCTCTTTACTCAAGTGAGGACACAGGAAGAAGCTATCACCAATGAGTCAGAGAGCAAACCTTTACCAAACACTGATGCTATCAGAGCTATGATAACTACTTCCCAGCCTGTAGAACTGTAAGAAATAAATTTCTGGTTTTTTTTATAAGGCATCAGTTTATCATGTTTTGTTACAGCAGCCTGAATGGACTAAGATATACTTACTGCAAGAGTCACTTTTAGCAATGAAGTAAGGATAGGTTTTTATACCTAACACGGCAATGAATTCAGCCTAATTAATTTTGATGTCTAGTGATTCTAGAATTCTATTTGCATGTGATATCATCTGGAAATGTATTTCTTATTTAACCATCTCCCCATAGAGCCATAGCATACTCTGTGTTCTTCCAGTACAAATAACAGCTTATATTAAGAAAGAAAGCTTTGTGTAGCACTGAGATTCACTAAACAAAGTGTTTTTTTAGGGATAATTTCTTTGTATTGCAGCTAGTACTGGCTTGGCTAACAGAATGGATATAGCTAACAAGAATACAATCAAGTTACAATATGTTATTATTATTATTACTATTATTAATTGAAGGAGAAGTTCTTTTATGAGAACCCTAATCCCATTTATGAAGGCTTCAGATAGATAGATAGATAGATAGATAGATAGATAGATAGATAGATAGATAGATAGAATTAAAAGATAATAAGAACAACATTATGATTAACCTGTTTAGTAATAAAAGCTATATAACTTTTACCTGGTTTGGAGAAAAATGTGGTATTATTTCCTATACTACTACTTCCTACACTGCAGTACATTGGTACTTAAGTTTTATGCAATGTTATTTTGTCAATTTTATTTTGATTTATTCCCACTTTACTTCTGGTGACCTTTGGAAGGTGTGGTGGTTTTCCTGTCTGTGCCACCAAACCACATTTCAAGAAAGACTCTTTTAATCTTTTAAATTGTTTCTCAGTGGAGACCCCTTTTCTTTTTTTCTAATAAAATGGAGTATTGCACCTGCATTTAAAATAATATATAGTATACTTTGCACATTTCAGGTTTTGAAAAAAATTATTCCCAAACACCTATCAAAGTTTACTTGAGGAAAAGACTAATAACCATGATACTATGTGGAGTTGTAAGCTTTTCCCATTTTCACCGGACATATTTTAAACATTAATGGACTGAATGGTGCCATTACAATAATTCTGGCTATTTCCCATCATGTTTAGACCACTGAAATCAACAGTACATTATAGGATAAGAGAAGTACAATGAGGGATATTAGATGCATTAAGATCACCTAAGAATTCCAACACGGACTGCCAAGTTTCAATGGAAAACTGGGCACATGGAAGCCCCAGAGTGTTTGGACAGAGGATAGGCACATGATAAGCAGGCATCTTGGCAGACGATTAAAATGCTTCTCTTGGGGCCTCCCTGGTGGTGCAAGGGGTTAATATGCAAACTATGAAGATGCTGCAGCCACTGCAGCTCAAGTTCAATCTCCAGGCAGGGAGGTACACATGTTCACAATGGAAGAAGGTTTGGAGCTTATTTAAAATCTAATACTGGGACCTCCCTAGTGGCGCAAGGGGTTAAGCACAGCACTGTGAAGCTATCCACAGCCTCTGCAGCATAAGTTCTATCCCCGGCCAGCAGATGACCCACATGGCACAGCAGACCTCTCATGTCTCACCCGCTGCTCCCCTCAGCAGTGTAATTCAGTCAATCTGCCTGTTCTGTTCCCCACTCTGTCTCAGGTGGATCCTCTCACCCCCCCACAACTCTGGCCTGTACCCCAGTTCTTGTACATATGAATAAATAAATCTTTAAACACATGCTTCTCTTGTGTTGGTGAGGCACAAACAAGGGCAGTTGCACACAGTCAGTCAGTCAGTGTATAATCTTAATAATTTATAGTCTACCACCTTAATGATAATAGTCTCTTTCACATAAGACAGAGAGACAGATTTGATGTTCAACTAGCTGCCGACTAGTCTTTAGACCACTCTACAAGGCGTCAGATCTTTCTGGAATATCTACAGTTTCCCAGATAATGTGCAAGAGAGAAACACAGACCTTACTCCCAAAATTATTTTCAAAAACTTATATGCTCAAACCTTAGATTATACAAGTGTGTGATGATAGCCATTCTCCTTTGAGAGACTACAATACATGTATTCAAGTTTACAGAGAATTCATCAAAATCCTAAGGATTAGTCTAAGTCGCAGAGACTTAAAGATATAGCATGCCAAGTCCTTCATTGGTAATGGGCAGCCAGAAGGACAAACAATTAAATTCAAGGTTGGTAACAAGATAACCTTGAGGATATGAAGACAGAGAAATAAACCTGATTTATAGGTAAGAAAATGTAGAGGGTAATTCCCAAGATAGGCAAAGGTTGAAGATGGTGTTCCATAATACCACCCCATGTTGAACTGTGTCTCTTCAAATTTCATATGTTCAAGTCTCAACCCCCAGTAGCCAGAATGTGACTGATGATACTTGAAAACAATTAGGTTAAATGAGGCCAACGGGGTGGTCCCTAAACCAATATGCCTAGTGTCCTTATAAAAAGAGGAAATCAGGACAAAGCCACACACAGTGAAAAGACCATGAGGAGGATCATAAAGAAGATGTTCCCCTAGAAGACAAGTAGAGGGGATTCAGTTGAAACCAAACTTCTTTTACACCTTGAACTCAGACTTTCAGCCTCCAGAATTGTGATAAAATAAATGAGTATTGTTTGAGCCATTTAGTTTGTGATACATTTGCATAGCAAACCTTGCAAATTATATAGATGATCTGGATGAGGAAAGATTGCTAGAATAAAAGAGCTTCAATAAATCCTCAGTTGAAGACAGAACTCTTCTATGTGCAAAATGAAAGTAGATATTGCTAGAAGGTACTGAGGAATTAAGACTTCACATCAACACCCAGCACTAGTTTCCTGGGCACATGAGAAAGTCATGGAAGAGGATTTCCAGCTACAATTGAGCCTTTGGATGATGGCATCTCTGACCAGCACTTTGACTACAACATCAAGGCAGTCCTTGAGACAGGAACACCCAGGTAAAAATATGGCTTCTTGATGCACAAAATGGGAAGAGATAATAAGTGTCTCTTATATTAAGGTACTACATTTTGGGGTAAGTTATTAGGAGTCAAAGATAACTAATGTATCTAATGAAACCAGAATGAACTGAGGGATTTTAAAGACCAATAAACAAATGGTTAATCTAAAATATAATCCTAACAACTAAATGCAGTGTTAAGACAGTAGAGTGTGATGGCTAAAATCACAAGCTCTGAAGTCAGATATATTACATACAATTCCCAGCAGCATACTTTTATTGGTGTAAGACCTGGAACAACTCACCTAATCATTGTGAAACTCAGTTTCCTTCTGAGAAAATGGGATTAATAGTAATAGTTGTAGTAGTAGTAGTAGCAGCAGCAGCAGCAGCAGTAGTAGTAGTAGTAGTAGTAGTAGTAGTAGTAGTAATAATGAGGAGGAGGAGGAGGAAAATGTAGCTCATTCCTAGGATCTAGTGCATTTTAAACATTTGATGAATGGGACTATTATAATTAGGGAAGTTAAAGAACTCAAAAAGCTGAATTAAAGTTATTTACCAAAATCCAACTACTTTCTGGAAGTAGAAGGTATACCCCCCTTCCCAAGTGACCCTTCTTAAGGAGACAGCTCTTAATAAGGGTCAGTGAAAAAAGGTTCACCCTATCTGGAGACTAAAAAGGCTGTCAAGTTTAATGAAGCCAATAATGGGGAAAAGCGGAATCTGTTCATCAACCACAATCGCCAGTGTGGTGAGGTCTGGCTCTTCCCAAAGCCCTAGGCCTGAAGTGTTAATGGAAAGCTCAGAGAAGAGTCAAACAAGATGCTATCTTACAGACCTGATAAGATTGCAATTTGCAGACAACTGGGGCTTATCTCTGATGATGAACTAGGTGTCAGGGCTGAGAGCAAAGCTAGAAGCCAGCAGCCTGGGACCTTGGAAAGCTGGCAACAGGGAATGTGAACAACGCCCTCCAAGCTCTGTGCAGATTAAATGAGTTTTCCCCATAAGATGATGGTGTTAATGAACAGCCATTTAAAACAGTGAAGCAAACAAATAACCTTGTATAAAATAACTATATATTTATTTTAGAGAGAGAGAGAAAGACATATTCTGCGAAATCATCAACATTACCTTTAAAGACAAAGCCTCATTCCAGATGAATATTTTAATGAGAAAGGCACTATTTTAACTATAAACACACAACAATGTGTTGTTGACTGCTGTGAAGCAAGGCCTGGGATGCTGAGAGCAAAGAGCTTGGAAGAGGTGTTATGGTAAAGAAAGACAAAGAAAAATATCGGATGGTCTCAATTATAGGAGGAACATAGGGGAATGAATTAAAGGATCAAGGGAAAAAATAATAATAACAAATAAAAAAACACATCAAAACAAAAATAAACAGACAACTATAAATCAGAAACATTCTGCAGGGGAGTGGGGGGTAGAGGGATCAAGACAGGGGTGTGAAGAGCACAAGGGGCTATGGTGATGGTTCACAGGTGAATTGGTGGTGGAAATTCTATGGGGACTACACCTGAGAAGAGAAAGCAAACGATGTTAAAAAAGAAAAAAAAGAAAAATGAACAATAATGAAAAATTAAAAAAAAAAGAATACAAAGAAAGATCTGGCAAAATAAGCTGGGTGACTGCACTGTCCTCAGAGAGAACAGTCCAATGCAGTTATTATGTCTGGTTTTGACCCCTCTTTTATGGATCTAAGACAAAAGTATAGATGTGTCCCAACCTCTCTGGAAAGGATTTCAGCTGATAAAGCAACCCAATTCTTAAAAGAAAGCACTGCAGCAGTACAGAAACTTCTAGAAAAATAGAGAACAACTTTATAGTCAACAGACAGACCATTTCCACGACAGAATCACATTGCACATTTATGTCCAGTCTGGTGGCTATTTCACACAAGAGTACAACTATCTTTTCAGGTTAAGAGAAAGGATATTAGCTTTAGAGTTTCCATGAACTTAGAGTAATATCCTACTCCTGCTGACACATGGTTCCAATAAGATTTGACTGACTCCACCACACTTCTCCAATGTCATCTCCTCTGCCTAAGAGTCACCTAGTGACAGGTGAGAAGACTCAGGGAAGGTGAGGGGGTGCCACTGGGCTTCCTGAAGTTCATGGCTAGTTCATTAATTTGCCTTTGGGAGCCAGTGAGATTCCAAAAATAATCATGTAAATATGAGAATGTTGTTAGATGAAATGACATCACTTAGAAATGGCTGCAGGGGGAGTTTTAAGTCCAGAGAAAAATAATGAGTCAACGAAGCACTAGCTCACATTCTGCTCCAAGTGTATTGCTTTGACAAAGTTATTACTTTCTATGAACCTCAGTTCCTTATCTGCAAAGTACCTTACTGGTCTAGAGAATCTCCTGACTATGGGATCTCTAAGTGCTGGAAAATGTCCTAAGAACCAAGTAGTTAGGATTCTGAAAGTGAAGTTCACAGTGACAAAGGTAAGGTTTGCATGGCAGTTGGAGTTGTTATTGTTCACTAGCAATGATAGCAGCAGCAGCAAGGACACTGGTACTAATACTAATGATAATAACAAAGGTTGGCATCTATTTGCACACTTATTAAGCCCAGAAGTATAAGCACTTTATATACATTAACTCTTACATCTTCATGATACAGAGTTGAAAAGAATATCCCCATTTTACAGATGAAAAATATGACAAAGAGACCACAGTAAGGAAGTTTGCCCAAGATTATCTAGCTAACAAGTGACATAGCCAGAATCCAGACATTTGCTCCAACCCAGCAAGCATTGCTCTCCTGCCAGGCAATCAGGAGGATCTGCAGCATGTCCTAAGGGTATTTGTGGAGATAAAGATGCCTGAGGGGCAGGAGTCTTACATACCTATTTTGCCATTAACACCAAGCACAGATCTCTAAGTGTTTCATAAATAATTGTTAAATGAGCAGTGTTAAGACATCATTTTTCATAGCTACTCTACTGGGGTCTTAAAAAGTGATGCACAAGATGAAGAGCTCTCTGTAGACCACAACCTCTGAGACCAAGCCTCTTTTCATGGACAGCGTTAAGAACAAAGCCCCCTTGGAATAATAAAACCAATTGGCAAGCATGTGTTTGAAGAACTCAAATCCATGCCACTCAGTGAATTTTGCCCTAATGGGGCCATAAAGGAAGCGAGCATCTCTCTAGGCATTTACGTCCTGGTTCTGATTTCTATCATTAAATGCAATCTATCTCGCTCTCCTTTCATTGTGTCACCTTCCTCTTATAAGTCTCTCTTGTTTATGTAGTTCTTGAGCAAGGGATGATGTGGGATAATTATGAAAGCACTTTGTAAACAGTCAAGTATGAAGCAAATGTAAAGTGTGCACAGTTCTTGCTGCTGATGCTGCTGCTGCTGCTATGAGTCCCACTGCCACTGCTGCCTCTCTGGGATGAGTATAGTCTTACTAGTGGAACAGAAACTCCAAATTGTGGAGACTGACATTTCCCAGGGCCAGCTATACCTCTAATAGGGTAAGGCAGGAGAGGGAAGCCAAATTCAGCCTCCTTGTAAATAAAGCCATATTCCATTCATTGACATAGGTTTGTGATTGTTTTCCAGCTATAAAGATAGAGCTGAGTAGTTGTGATAGATCCTTTTGGTCTGAAAGCTAAAAATATTTACAATCTGATTTACACAGAAAAGATTGGGAAATTTTGGCCTACAATTATCACGAATGAATTTTACCTTATTTTTTGATATGACAGGTAAAAAAAAAAAAGTAAATCATTCCAAAAATATGTTCAGTTTTGTAAAAGAGAAAGGCAAAGAGCAGGGGGAAAGGCATTCCTGTTCTGCTACTAACTCCATAACTGTGGTCATGCCCATTGACCTTTCCAGACCTCATTTTCTTTACAATGAAACAACAGTCGTGAGAGAAGATGTTAGTCTAGAATCTAGAATCAAGCTGTGTGTTCTTGGGAAAGCTAGTTAACCTCTCTGAGTCTTTGTGATAGAAATAATTCTGTCTTAAAAGATTCTTTAGTGTATCATAGTCAATGTAATACATGCAAAGCACATAGCACATGGCAAGGTTTCAGCAATTTAACTTCTGCCATTATTAGAACCCACAGGATGTATAGTGTAGACTGAAACACAAAAGAATCTCAGGAATGGAAAGAGATACTGGCTGCCATTTGAAAGGCTGAATTTTAAGAAACCAAACAAACAAACAAAAACAATGCTTTCTTGCCTCCCTTGTGCAAAAATTCTGGAGAGAAAGATTTCAGAGCCAGAAATCCAGCAACTGAATGTTATTAGCCCACTCATTTCAAGGTTCTCCTAACCAAGGCTGGATCCTTTTTGTTACTTCCCTCTTCACACTACATCTCAATTTCCCTATTCCAACCTGCAATCTACAATCTTCCCTTACACATACACACAGACTTCAAGTGAGGAGTCACATAGTTTGTCATCACACACACACACACACACACACACACACACACACACCCCGATTTTTGCCCCATATTGTCTTCTGGAAACCTGAGTGATTTGCTTGATCCTTACCTTAGAGAATAAGGTGCTGTCACTTTCAAGGGATGCTGTGTAAGGGTTTGATTTGCAGGTAATAGAAAAATCTATTTCTTTCAGTTTCACTTCTGTCACTCAGAAACCATTGCTTTCCCTGTAGGACATTCCTTCTCTTTCTACAATAACCACCAAGATGACAGATCTCAGGTGGTCAGGTGGCAATATGAGCTGCCTGGGTTGAGTGGTACCTATTAATTTTAAGACCACTGGTTCAGAATGGCCTTGCAGTGGCCACAGTTCCCCTTAATGAAGATGGGTAAGACAGCTGCCAATGAAATCAAATTTCTCCTCTTCTTCTTTCCATCTTAAAGTCCATCAAACTCTCATCTTCACAACAAAACAGCTGCTGCGGAAAACATTCCACCACTGTCAATCACTGCAGATGATCTACACAATTGTCTTTGGCAAATGAGCTAGGAGTCTGCTTTGCTGTAAAGCTGACTCCAAAAGGTAGTGAGAAACAAGGGAGTAGCTTTGCCCTCTTTCTCTGAGTAATAGAATGAATGCAACAAAATTATATGGCACATTTAGTATAATAGAAATGAAAAGCCTCTGAAAAGTTAGAAGCATCATACATATGAAAACAACTCTTGTAATTATGTCCCTACACATAGTAATAGCAATTCTTCTGTTAGCACAAAGGCAAGAGGAAATTTCCAGGTCATATAGTACAGATGCATGGTCCCATAATCAGTTAAGAACTAATGTTCTTGGGCCTCCCTGGTGGTGCAGGCGGTTGAGTGCAGCACTGTGAAGCTGTCCGCAGCCTCTGCAGTGTGGGTTCAATCCAAGCCATCCGGGGAGATACCCACATGGCGCGGCAGACCTCTCCTGGCTCGCCCACTGCTCTCTTCAGCAGTGTATTTCAGTCAGTCTGCCTGTTCTATTCCCCGCTCTGTCTCTGGTAAATCCTCTCACCCTCCCACACACCTGGCCTGTACCCCAGTTCTTGTATGCATGAATAAATAAAATCTTAAAAAAAAAGGAACTAATATTCTTTAAAATTCCTGCTCTGGAAAAGTGAACAGTTCTCAAATCTTTACATTTCTATTAAAGCTCAACTCCCAACTCAATTATCACTTTGCAACACATTGTTTGCAAATATGGCAAAAATTCCTCCCACCACTGCATGCCCACCCATTCTGCAGTGTGACTTTGCTGCTCCGCCTACTAAGAGGCAGAATTTTGCCTGGCTCTGACACTTGATTTGATCAACAGCATGAGGTGAAAGTGATGTCTCCCTTGCAAGATCCCAAAAGTTCTTGGTGCTCTGGTCAGCACTCTTGTACAAGGGAGCCCTGAGACCCTCATGTGAAGAAGCCTATGTTAGCCAAGTAGAAGGTAAGAGGACCTGTGGAGCAGAGATAGTCAAGCCACCTAAGATTCCTCCAAACCAACAGCCAGAAACAACTTCCAGCTATGTGTGTGAGACTACCTTAGACACAACCCTAGTCCATCCACCAAGAACTACAGCCATTCAAGGAATCTCATGTGCCATCATCAGATATATCTAGCAAGGTCCAATCTAAATGGCTGACTCAGAAGCACATGCCAACAGTATGATTGTTTTAAACATAACCACTTAGAGCAGTTTGTGAAGCAGCAATAGTTAATGGACCTGCACTTCATCCAAGAACTTTACCCTGCAATCTACCAAAAGCTGGGAGAGTGCACATTGTATAATTAGAGAAACAACTTCAAACCCCTGCTCCAGCACTTCCTAACTCTTGACCTTGAACAGATGACTTTAACTTTTGATCCTTAGTGTCTTTCAGGATGAAATGCTGAAATTAAACTGTCGAAGGATAATACATAGTGACATATATAAGGCACCTAAGAAGGAGTCTCTGCACTTAGGAGATAAATAAAAGCTGTTAGATCTTTAATGGACAGGAAGTGATTTTTCTTTGTATCAATTGTGTAGTGCAGTATCTTATATGTGGTTGATAATCAATGCACAAATATCCCCTAAAATACAACTTAGTTTCATGTTGCCATATTTACTGGGAATCTGCAATTGGTGTAATGAACAGAACTGTGTGGAAACAGACTATAGTAACCTGGGTTAAGTTCCTATACAACTTAGATCCTCTGTCTAACCATCTGTTAAAAAAAAGAAAGAAAATCCCCTATGGTGCTTAAAATTTCTTGCAGCCCCAAAATTCTTAACTAGATATGTGAGCACAGAATACAGGCACCGTTTCCTTAGCTGTTACTGCAGAGGTCTTGAACATTTTTCTTTAGCACATACTTGCCTGTGAACTGCTATTTGAAAGATCAGATGTAATGAGCAAATGATTAAGTGATGATATAATTATCACTTATAATTATATATATATATACACTATTTTATATTTATAATAGAAAATAAAGTATTTATTATAATCATAACACAGGTTAGCTTTTACCAAACACATAAGTGTCAGATTCTATGAAAGGTTGTTTTTGCAGTTAGAAATGTTTAATCACAACCACCTTGCAATATTGATTTTCATTATTTCCATTTCACAGCAGGAAACTAGTTTAGGGCAGAAGTCAGCAAATTTGGCTTGCCTGACTTTGCACATAAAGTTTTACCGGGACACAGTCATACGTGTCCACTTAGATTATGTCTGTGGTTGCTTTCCCACGACGATGGCAGGCTTACATAGTTGTGGTGGAAGTTGGGACTAGAGTGTCTGCAAAGCCCAAAATCTTTACTATCTGGCCACTATCAAGAAGAGTTTGCTCTCTACTGCAGTGTAGAGTAATCTGTTGAGAGAGTTATCAATTACACTTAGATTTATGAAGTTAGAAATCCTATGTTCTTTTCACTAGATTATGCTGTCTTTTTATTGTCTCACTCACTTAATCATTTGCTCATTACATCTGATCATCCAAATAGCAGTTCACAGGCAAGTATGAGCTTAAGAAAAATGTTCAAGGCTTCTGCAAGAGCAGCTAAGAAAAAGGCAACCATGGTCTGTGCTCACATAGCTAGTTAAGAATACACAGTCATTTGGACTCCTGCAGCTAGAGGCCATGGAGCCGCACTCAGCACTAATTGAAAAATAAGGAATGAAAAGATTTGCTTTCAACACAAACTTGAATGACCAGAATTACATCTTTATTATCTGAAGTGGGAGAGAGTGACTTGTCAACCTCCACCTGTTCTGGCATCAGGAAGAAAAAACACAGAAATTAGCCTCTGGCTGGTCATCTCATTCTAGACCAGCCATAGCCCATTTTTAGAAATTCTGATGGATGAAAAAATCAACCTGCTAATATAAATGCCTCTGAGGTTTGTTATGCATAATACAAAATCACCTGATGCTTCAGAAATAAAGGAAACAGCACTGAGAAATATGGAGCTTAAATAAAAGGAATGTGTTAAAAATGCACAGAAATGAAGCCAAACATCTCTGAGCTGACAAGCTACATTGATTGGGGAAAGTAATTGAATTTACAAAAAGTGATAATTAAATGGCCATCTTTTCAGAAACAAGCCTCTCCTACAAAGGGACACAGTGTGGAGCATAGAACACTACTTTGAAAGTTGCAAAGCACTAAATAAATTACAAGGGCTATGTTTACGTTTATCTATTATTGTTTTTGATCCTGAGCACTAGTAATTTGAAATGGCCCTTTGTGTTACTCCTGGAGGGGCTGGTTTGCTATATACCACACTTGTATAAATTCTGATCCCCTCTTGGAAATGTTCTCCTCCATATCTCCATCATGCCAGCTTCAATGCCACCATCCTAGTTGGATCCTTATTATCTTTGCCTTTGATAACTGTGACAGTTTGCTAATTAGTCCTTCCTAATTCAGTATTTTGTCATATCAATGCACCCTATACAGCACTGCCACAGTATATATATTTTTAATACTCGTTTCATGTATTCATCAATGTTGAATGATCACCTGTTTGCTGTACTCCCTGCTGTTTGCTGGGAACAAAACCAGCTATGGTTTCAAAGGTTGACAGATAAAACAAATATAGGATACCTGGTCAAATAATAAATTTTAAAAATACAAAAAGTAGTCTAATATATCTCAAATATTGCATGGACATACACTAAAAAAAAAAAACTGGTCATTTATTCAACTGTCAATTTAATTGATGACTTGCATTTTTATTTGCAAAATCTTGTGACCCTACCTGACACCAAAGGAATTTGCAGTCTCATAGGGAAATAGATTCTTATCAAATAATCTCACAACTAGATGTAAAACAATGACCATGAAATGTGCAACAGGGGAGATTTCCAGAAGGTTATGAGGACTTGTATTTGGAAGCAAATACAACAACTTAAGGAAGCATAGGGGGCTTTCTGGAGGAGGTGTTATACTATGAAGCTATCCGCAGCCACTGAAGCATGAGTCCGATCCCCGGCCAAGGAGGTGACCCACATGGCGCAGCAGACCTCTCCTATGTCATCTAAAGCAGAAACCTCAGGCCCAAATAGGTGTGAACAAGGGGAAGAGGGAAGGAAATCATTTAAATGGGATGAGAAAAGGCAACTTTGTAGAGGCAGAATGACTAAGAGGAGGCCGGGAAGTTGGAGCTGAAATGGCAGAATACTGGATGGACCAGGAAGCTAAAAATGCCAGTAATGCCAGTACACATGACTATATTAAAAAGTTTTGTCTAATTTATTTTATTTTTATTTTTATTTTTTTTAAACATTTATTTATTTATTTACACAAGCACTGGGCACAGTCAGAAGCGCGGGAGGGCAAGAGAATCCACCAGAGCCAGAGCGGGGAGCAGAGCAGGCAGAAGGACCGAAGTACACTGCTGAGGGGAGCAGCGGGCGGCAGGAGAGGTCTGCGCGCCATGTGGGACCCTCCTCCGGTTTCCGGGGAGCAGCCGGGGGTCGAACCGGCGCCGCAGAGGCTGCGGGGCAGTTTCGCAACCCAGCGCTCAACTGCTGCGCCACCGGGAAGGCCCTATTTTTTTTATTTTTAAAAGGATTTATTTATTTATTTGTTTGTTTGTTTGTTTATTTATTTATACAAGCACTGGGTACAGTCAGAGGTGCGGGACGGTGAGAAAATTCACCAGAGCCATAGCGGGGAACAGAACAGGCAGACTGACTAAAATACACTGCTGAGGGGAGCAGCAGGTGGCAGGAGAGGTCTGCGCACCATGTGGGACCCTCGCCGGTGGCTGGGGATCGAACCGGTGCTGCAGACTGCGGGCAGATTCGCAACCCAGTGCTCAACCACTGAGCCACTAGGGAGGCCCAGTTTTGTGTTAGTTAAAGGATATTGGAAGGAGGTACAACACCAAGTCTACATTTTGAAAATATATATCAATCTCAGGTAAGAAATAGAGCATCTACATCTCAGCCTTGACCCTTTTCCTCTCTTTAAAATGGTGGTGATGACAAAAGAATTGCAGGGTGATTGAAAGGGAAAAAATCAGATGATGCCCAGAGTAGTGGTTTACAAGCTTTAAGTGCCAATGGTGCCAACTGTTACTACAATTAATTTTCCTTTTTTTAAAGATTTGTTTATTTATGCATACAAGACCTGGGGTATAGGCCAGTGCCAGGGGTGAGAGGATGCACCAGAGACAGAGTGGGAGCAGAACAGGTGGATCCACTGAAATACATTGCTGAAGGGAGCAGTGGATGAGATAGGAGAGGTCTGCTGCGCCATGTGGGTCACCTCCCTGGCCAGGGATCAGACTCATGCTGCAGTAGCTGTGGATAGCTTCATAGTGTTGATGATTAACTCCTTGCGCCACCAGGGAGGCTCCTATAATTAATTTTCAATGTCTTCCTTTAAAGAGCCCAATAGCCTTTGTTAGTCCTTCTCCAGATGTTCCTATACATGCCCTTCACTCAGCAACTGGCCCACTGATCCCTGATCTATAGTGTCCTGCCTCGTCTACCTTTTATCCTCCATGCCTATCACAATTATTCTTCAATACATGGCATAAAATTTACCTCTCCCACTTGGGAATTTTTAGTGACCTAATGAGCTATGACATTTTCCCCTCTAAATTTCCATCATAGTTTTTATAGCTATCTAATATTTGTTATACTATTCATGTATTAGAATATGATCTTACCACCTCCCTAACCCACTCACCAGATTCTTCTATGAATGAGTATCATCAAGTACCCTTTACAAAACAAGAACTTATTGGTATTCATATTGGTATTCAACATAATTCATTTCTTACCCTTAAAGAAGGCAGAGGCTACTGAGAAAAACAAAACAAAACAAAAAAACACCATCAATAAATAATAGCAACTTGATGTCATATGCTTAATAACAGGCAAGTAAGCTTCTCCACCAAGGCATGAATCCCCTGTAGTGCCCACTCTGTACTCATGTTTAAGTATCTGCCACCCAGGACAGTGCAGAAAGTATAGTAGGAAATGTAATATATGTTTAGTAATTTTAATTATTTGATGAGACAAACACTATGGAGAAAAATACAGAAGGTTGAGAAATTTACTGTGCAGTGGGAGATAAGGAAGACTTTGCACAGCAGATCCTATGGCATGAACTATATATAACATGAGTAGAAATCTACCAATCTAAGAGAGATTCTAAATCAAGGAAACAATAGATTCTAAAGTTACAGAATTTTAGAAGGACCTAGCAAGTACTAAGGCTTTTACTCAGGGGAGTTAATTTTAGGGGGTTATATCAATTTTTCTTCCTCCATTCATCCAGCAAGTGTTTTTTGGAAACTCACTCCTTGCTAGTCACTCTATAAATACTGCCATGCGACCATGGTGGGCAGGTCTCTTTCTCAGAGCTTACATTCTAGGAATGAACACAGCATGAACTTTGATGGAGGTATTCGTCCCATGGTATAAACAAGCCGCTGTGCTGGAGAGGGATTGGAGATAGAGCTTTTTAGATTGGGTCTTTAAGAAAAGCTCTTGAGAAGATGACACTGAAGTTAAGTCTGATGTCATGGTGAAAAGATGACTCTGCAGCATTCTGGTGAAAAGAAAACATCCCAGATAAAAGGAATTGATAACATAAACCCCCTACAGTGGAAATAAAATTGGCAATCCAATGTGAGCAAAGAGGACAAGCAGGAATGAAGTCTGAGAGAAGCAGGGGCCAGAACATGAAGGTGAGGGGTTAGATTTTGTTCTGATACAGAGAGAGTGGCATGATCTGATGAAACTTTAACCTGTAGGCCAGGAGAACATGAGAGAGAAAGAGGCATGGTCAGACTGGCACTTCAGATGGAGGGCTCCAGCAGTGGGTGCAGCATGGAGAGAAGGGCAGCCAAGACATAGAGATCTCTTAAGTGGGTTGTTACAATTATTCAGGTGATGTGGTCTAGGTTGCTGTAGAATCTTGCTGTGCTGGAAGGTTAGCTAACTCTAACCATCCCTTTATGGGATTTGAGACCACATTATTCATCTTTGAGTGCCAAGTTTGTATTTCAATTGTCCACTGCAGATAACAGCCAAGGCTTGATTCCTCATTGTAAATGTTCAATAATTTAGCGTGGGGCCTCCCCTGGTGGCACAGGCAGTTGAGTGCCACCCTGTGAAGCTGTCCGCAGCCTCTGCAGCACCAGTTTGATCTCGGCCAGCCGGCGAGGGTCCCACAAGGTGCAGCAGACCTCTCCTGTCACGCCTGCTGCTCCCCTCAGCAGTGTATTTCATCAGTCTGCCTGTTCTGTTCCCCGCTCTGTCTCTGGTGAATCCTCTCACCCTCCCGTGCTTCTGGCCTATACCCCAGTTCTTGTATAAATAAATAAATAAATCTTAAAAAAAATTTTAGTGTGAATAATCCAGTGGTGGTGAATCACACCTTCTCTGTCCTGACCACTTTTCTTCAGATGTTCTTCTCTCTTCTTCTCTCCTATTCTTCATCTTACACTTCAAAGTCCAGAAATTCTACCCAAGGTACTAAGTCATGCAAAGTGGCGCAGTGTACAGAAGTTGGGTGTCAGGTTCTGCTCTGTCACTTAATACTTGGATGACTTTGGTCAAGTCATTTATGCTTCCTTAGTTTTGATTGCATCAGCTTAAAAAAAATGGGGCAAATAACAATCATACTACTTGTCCTTGGGCCGCAGAGAACTCTGGTGAGGTTTTAAAAAGGTTATGAATTTGTCCAAAAACATTCTACAAATAATAAGTAATTTTAGAAGAATATGCCAAAACGATGCCAAACACAGTGGACAATTGGCCAGATTTTTGAATACAGATTTCAAGCATAGTGTCTGCTACTGAATAAACTGAAACCATATTACTCTTTCCTACATAATATATAATTGCCCTGGTAATACACTACACATTTACCACATCCCAGATTTAAAATATTCATCGAGCACACTATATGCTCGAAAATATCCTAGTCACTTAGAGAAATAAGATGAAACTGCCACAGTGAAACACACTATCTGGGCCCTCAGTACCATCATCCTATGCTGAAGCATGATCTTTGGATAGCTTCCATTTTGGACAGATTGTACACTTTTTATGACAAACTGTCTTCAGTCAAGAGCTCCTCGGGTAGTTAATGGTGTCTTGTGATGATCCTTAAAACTCTCCTCTCATTTTACTCTTGATTAAAAAGAAAGAAAGCGCGGGATCTTAGCCCTTGACTGATTTACACTTCAATTTAATTTCTCCTTTTCTCTTTCCTCTTTCCTTTCACTGGATGAAACCTTCCATGTAATTAAGCTCGAAAGCTCTCATCAAATGGTTTGATTGAACTGCGGCACACATCTCCCTTACAGGCTGCTGGGGTGGAGAGAAAGTGGGGGACCCTGGGAGGGAGTGGTGTGCTTGGAGCAGAAACTGCGTCCTGTGATGGCAGGGAAGGGGTGTGAGCACCTGGGAGATCCAGGCTACCATGCTCCTCTCCGCGCCTGCTGTGCTGCTTTCTTTCTCCACTTGGGCCAGAGACTGTCCCAGACTCCCTGTCCACAGTGAAGCAGGTGGCCTCTGGGGAGTCTGAGCCCCAGCTTTGTGCTGCAGCAGAAAGAAGACCCAACAGAGAATCTAACATTTGCACTTGCTCTAAACTTGAAAAGCATGATTTTTGATCAATTCACACACACCTGATCTGTTAGCCTCTTTACATGCAAAATAATTTAACGGAGAAAAGATCCTTAAAAAACGTCCTCCAAGTCCAGCATTTGATAACTCCACAGATGCAAAGGAGCATTTGAGTCCAATGAAGGCCATTCATCAAAACATTCTTTCAGTGGCAGTGCTGCAGGGCCTGAGGAACCTCAGTGCTCAGGCTGTGAGTCTAAGTCAGTGTTATTGAGTTACCTTGTGCAGGGAAATGAGGAAGCACTATATCAGTATCATCTGAAAGAGAGTTTTTATAAGGCAGTTTGTTTAATGGGTCCTTCATGACTGGCAGAGGGTGGGGTTGCAGCACATACACAAAATCTCCTCTAGCATAGGAAGCCCAAGAAACACGAGATATCTCAAGAGAGGGATTTGCTATAGAGGCCAGTCTCCAGGTTTACATTCCTATTTCACATGAAAGCTGTCCCCCTCCTAGATTGTAACTGGCATGTTAACATGAGCCCCCTGGGACAACAATGCACTGATAAGTGATATCAGAGCAGTAAGAAGCAGATACTGAAACATCCCTACATCTGTTATGCACAGCAGCCTTAATCCTCTGTCTTATCTTTACATTTCAGACCAAGAGCTAATTAGGTTACAACCCAAGCCCTCATTTACTTTGTTCTTTGTTTTCTTCTAACTCACACATTCACCCACATGTGCATGAACACACACCTACATGCACACTGCAAAGTCCTTCCACTCTTGCAATATCTGTTTCATTAGTTTTACTCTGATACTTAATGAACTACTTTCATATGTATGAAAGGGTAAGAATAAAAGTAGATTCAAAGGTGATCTAAAAAGAGTAAAAAGGTATTTTAGAAATCATCAGCATTTTGCTTATCAGTACTGATAGAAAGGTG
Organism: Talpa europaea; assembly: GCF_964194135.1. Classification (NCBI taxonomy): domain Eukaryota; kingdom Metazoa; phylum Chordata; class Mammalia; order Eulipotyphla; family Talpidae; genus Talpa; species Talpa europaea. The sequence goes on from NC_140075.1 coordinate 108,912,264, forward strand.
AATGTCAAATTTGCAAAGACAAAAGCTGGCAGGCCACTTGAAGATCACTAATCACAATTCTCTCATGTTGCAGGTGAAAGAACTAAAAACAGGAAGGCTTGATGGTTTGCCTGAAATTGAATTTGAGGAGAAAGACTACAATAAATGCTGGAAAGTAAATTTTCTGATAAATGAGTTTCTTACAGTGAATCAAAAATAAGGCATGTGAGTCACCAGCAGGCTTTTTCATCAATGAAAGTGTCCTTCACTCTTGCATCCCTTGACAGAACATGTAACCATTCTCTGCCAGCTGACTCTAAAATATATGGATAGCTTCCAAAGGTTGTACAAGAATTACAAATATAGGAAACTGTCCTTATGTGTTGGTCTCAATACCAAGAAAATGCCCCCCACTTGCACAGATTACCTAACCTACAATTTCAGCCAACCCAAAGGGTTAATTGCTTAGTAAGCAGAAGAACTTGTGTGAACTGCTTAACTCTCTGAGGCTCAATTTCTTTTCTTCTAATTTCATGATAATAATAGAACCTACCTTGAAGGATGGTTGGTAAAGATTAAATGAGGTAAGCTAGAGCATTTGGCTCAGTATCTGACACAAATTAAATGCATACTATTAACTGTTAACTTTAGGATATATTCATAGTCCTCATAATTAATCCTGGCTGTAGGTAAAACATTAAAAGACCCTTTAAAAAGAATAAGGGAATAATACCTTGAGAATTTTTCCAACTCCCAGGTAATATTGTACATATATTTAAATATTAAAAGCACAGATTTAGATTCAAACTCTTCAAACTCTTCGGAGACTCAACCTGGTATCTATTTGACTTAAATATTCTAAGCCTCAGTGTTTGGATCTTTAAAATGGGAACACAATTGTATCTACTTATGTCTAAATGAACTCAAACATTTAAGACAGTATCATGCACATTGAAAGAGCTAATAAAAATGATGCATAATAATAATGAAGAGTATAGTAGTATTAATGCATTTAAAAAAACTTTTTTTTAAGTTTATTTCATCTAAGAAGATTGAATTGAGATAAGTAAACACTGGAAGATGCCCATCTAATTATGCAGATGATGGTTGATGGAAAGAGAGATTCAGTATCTAATTCAAAGGAAACAATGCAATAAAACCTTGACTATACAAGCCACAGGACCCTCCTCTGCCCAAATTATTCAGCAGGCTAAATTTAACCCTTTATTCATTCTTTTGAAGTCTGGCAAAGAATGGAAAGCTGCTAAAACTGACTCCAAGAATCTAAAAGGGTCTTGCTTTGTCTTATCTGCCATCTGGTTGTTTCCCTAAAGGCTTTTATTAAAACTAGGATTTCAAAACAACCAGAGCTACTTTATCAGTTAATACTTATAAAGAAATCCCAAAGTCTCTGCTGGTCACCATTACTTGCTCATGCTAAGTCTGGGGATTTGAAGGCAAGAATTAAATGGAACGTGGAAGCATATTGCAAATTTTCAATCCAGGCCAAGCCTGGAGAAGTTAGTTACTTTTGGGTAGCAGCACCCCTACCCTGCAGGTAATTGTCTGCTCGAGTTCATGTCCCTGAAGCTGCGGGCCACACACCTGTGCCTTTTTTCAAGACTTGCAAGCACTTCATAAAAAAGAGCTCTCTGTGGCAATTTCAAATATTAAAAAGAGCTCATTTCATTTGGTTATTTGAACTGATTACTTCTCCCTTCTTCTTTGAGTCTCTGCAGACAGCCAAGCCCTGCCTATCTCCTCCTCCTTCCCTTCTATGACAACATCAAATGACAAAGGTGCAAAGCAAATAAATGTTAAGTAAAACAGCGACACTGGTTCAGTTTATTCTGTGCTCTATCAACCCCCTCTACTGCCTAGCAACCGGGTGGCTCACCCTGAGTTCATTTTCATTTTAATGCACCACACAGAAAAGCCGCCTAAATATACGCCCCAGTTCTGAAGCATATAATCTGTAAACTACAGGAACAGGCGGATCATTTCCATTAGTTTCTTATGTAGCAAAAACCACAATTTGCACTCAAAGCGTGTAATTATATTCAAATTCTGAAAGACTGCCTCGAAAATAGTTGAAATTCATAGTTTGGGGGAAAGTCACTCAGGAGCACACATGGTTATGCTTTAATATGGGGGTGACAGGAATATTTCAAAACTGTAACAAAGGGAGGGTGAGGGCAGAGCTTCAGTACACGTGCCTTGCTCATTTCTAGGGGTTTCACATTCAGATAAATAGCTGGTAAACCAGGGGCGGGGACTGGGCAGTGAACATGTCCCTGAACAATAATTTGGTGTGGATTCCAGATAAGAAAAAGTGACAGGTGAGTACTCAGGTCACTTCCCCCCAACTTTCTGGTGAACGAGACCCAAGAAGACAGGAAATGTCTCCCTGCCTGGGGCCCCAAGTCTGGACACTGTCTCACACTGGAGTCTCCCATACAGAAGCTGCTTTCAGAATATCCCCAAGAAACCCTACCTCTTAACATAAAATTAGGTATCTATTAGAAAGATGCTCATGAAAGATTAATTTTTGCCAAAGACCAGAAAAGTCCATTGCTGGCTTGCTACCAGAATCCTTTCCTGCAGGATTTAACCTAGCGCAGGAGAGACAAATCCACAGAGATGGGAGCCAAGGTTGGAATGAGAGAAAGGGTATCAAAGGAGTGAGATGTTGGCATTTCTTCAATAGAACAAAAGAGAAATGATGGACTTGGGGTCATACTGTTCCCCCACTGATCTGACACTGACCAGATGCCCTTGGCCAACTCTCCAATTTGCCCATCAAGAAAAGTAGAGGATCAAATAACCCCCCAAGTTCTCCTTTAACCTTAAGCTTTTAGAGCCTACTGGTGTGCTTTTTTGAGGGGTGTAAGACAGACTTCTCCTGTCCTTTGACTTTTACAGAATATGACTGTGTTAGTCCCAAACAATCATATGGCATCTCACCCATCATTTACCTGCTATTTAAAAACATGTACCATGTGTGAATGTTTGATCCAAACCAGCCCTTTTAATTAGTATCCCCTCATGTCATAATGGGTTTAGGATACTGGAAAACATTCAAATACTTATTATGAAGCAGACCCTCTCAAACATGAGTGGGAAAAGAATGGCATGCACATTGACCTGAATGCTTCATTAACCTGCACTCTCTATTCCTGACAAAAGAACCTGCTGTGTTTGTTTTCTGTCTGTTGCTCGAGATAATAGACTCTGTGGTATGGTCACAAATGAGTTGGGGTCCTGGCTCTGCTGCCATTTTCCTTTGGTCAGGCCACTTATTGATCTGGATCTCACTGTTTTTATTTATGAAACAGTGGTAACCTTATTAAAGGCAAAGGATTGTGAGGATTAAATGAAATCATGTATGTGAAGCAATAGAGGAGTGCCTGGTACACGGTAGGTGTACATTGTGTGTTGGTGTACAATCCAAACAATTCAGTCTCAAAACTCTAGCTGTAAGTAGAAATAAATCACTTGCTCTTTATAAACTCAGTTGCTACTCTGCCCCCTGCCCTGATATGGCTAAACACAGCACAGCATTTTAAACATAATGCAGAGCTCCTTTCTACTATTATAAGGTGTGTTTAAATGGAAGCTGTGTTCTTCCAGCCTTGGCATGACTCTGTGGTGAAGTTGGATTGCAGCTTTATAATATCACAGTGTGCCACTCTTGTATATTATGCTACTTCTGTCAGAGAGGAAAAGAGAAAACCTGACTAGTGGCATTGGTGTAAGTTATGATATTCAAGAAAATAGACTTATAAAATAACAGGCAGACCCATGGCTCTCCAACAGGTTTAAGATGCACAGCGGGGTCTTTAAAGATAAACATACAGGTGAATCATGCAATCCAGGGCTGAGAACCACTGGGAGAGATCATCTTACTCGAGCCCCTCATGAAATGAAAACTTCACCCAGTTGTAGTATTAAGGCACATACACACTACAAGCAGTAGGAAAACCACAGTCAAAGGAACAAGATTGGGAAGAAGATCAATATTTTGCATAGAATGTCTAAAAGTGAAAGGATTGATACAATTAAAACAGGATCATATCCAAAATCACGGAGTTTTTCAAGGAGAAAATGAGAGTCAAATCTATGACCCGGCACCATGTCCTCCCCCACAAGAGTTTTGGCTTAAAATTGGCTCCACAAAGTCAACATCAAGGATTCTGGCAAAACAATGCTCTTCTGTCTCCTCTATAACCTTCGAGTCCTGGCAAGCAAAAGTCTCAGAAATGACATTTAAAGGAAGCTCTCCATTTTCAGTTCTTAAAAGAGTTGTCTTAAGAAACCTGTCTTACCCATGTATAAACTGGCTTAAAAATTCTAGTTTCAACGGATGCTAAGCATCACACAGGATGTTTAAACTCTATACAAGTTTGCGGGAAACAGGATCCTGATTCTGAATGTCCAACATGGTCTCAAAATATTTTTAGCGGCCTCTCCCCTTCCACTTCACTAGATTTCTAAGCCTCTAAATGGTTTGCTGTAATTTTGTTGTTCCGGGCTAAAATGTGCTTGATGTACGTTTCTGCCTAGGAAGACAGTTATCAGAAGGTACAAGCTGACCACAAACGCTGTCTCTTTTTTGTGTGTCATAAACAAGAAACTACATGTTTAAGTTTTCTCCTCTACATTTCCTTAAAGAACTAGTAAGTAAATCAAGTAACGCCCTTGACAGCAAAATGTGCTACTACAGATGGGGAAATGAGAAGATTTACTATATGTATTACTTTTTACCTCAACCAGCAAACATTCAAGACTGAATTGTGATTTGTACAAGGAATTGAAAAGCATTATCATTAACATATTTCTTGTACCATTTTTAAACTGTATGCAGTGGCTTACAATGTACAAACACAACTTGCTGAATTCTCCGTACAATCATGAAACATATGTATGGTGAGAACTATTGTTGCTATTCCCAGTTTAAAGATGAAGAAATTGAATCTTAGGCAGGTGACTTATCCAGGTTCACAAAGTTGCTAACTATCAGGATGAAGATTGTCACCTATTCCTCTGACTTTAAATCTTAGGGCTGATTGTTTCCGCCCCCACCTGACATCACACTACCCATTATAACTCTACTGTCATTCAACTGTCATCCTTATTAGCACACATTCTCAAAATCACATCTCAGAAATATCTGAATACAGAACCCAACCTTGTCTCCTTCCCCCAAACAAATGAATAGCTTGTTTGGAATATATAGCAGTGAGGGCTTTATAAATGCAACACATTTCTTCATCTTACCACACAACCATGACTGAGTCACGAAGTAAACAGGTTACATCATATGTTTTAAGGTGCACTTGAACAAAATAAAAATCCAATAGAAAGGGAAAACTGACTCCTTTTTAAGAGAACATATTTTTACCAGTTGCCAAAAATTAATTATTCTTTTACTTATTTAATATGTTTTTCTTCACTGATGGATGAGATGTGAATAGAGTTGATGGTGTGTGTCTCTGGAAAGGAAAAGGATGAGCCAGTAGAGTTCACACAGGAAGTCATTGGGAGGGCAGGTGCTGGCCTGGAATGGAGGGGGCTCTGAGGGGAAGCCTTGGAGTTTGTCTGTAGAGCACATGGTGCCTGCAGTCAGAGAGAATTAGTCTACATGTCATCATGTGAACTTGGTCACACAAGATAAACTGAGAGGAAAGCAAACACAAGTTTCAACTAAGCCTTTGATTCTGTTTTCTCCACATATGTAAACAGAACTTTTCCTCTTGAGGCACCATCTTACCCACTTTGTGAATTGCTACTATTGTCACAGAAGGTTTTATTTTTCCATTGTGGAAGTTCAAGTTCAACAGAGATTCACTGAACTGTGTAGTTTTATGCCTTCCCAATGAATGCCTTATCTGGGAGGACGTGGAGGGAGGCCCTCCACCTTCAAATTCTCAAGTGACAGCTCTAAGACCTAGTACTTCAGAATATGACTATGTCTGGAGAATATGCCTTTTAAAGATTGATTAAATTAAAATGAGGGATTTAGAAGGCTCCCTAATCCAGTCTGACCGTCTGACGGGTGTCCTTATAAGAAAAGGACACAGAAGATGACATTGGGATGTGTGCACACAGGTAAGACCATATGAAGACATGCTGTAAGCCCAGGAAAGAGGTCCCTGAAGAAATTAAATCTGCCAGCACCATCATGGACTTCTATCCCCTCTAGCTCTGAGAGAAGACATTGTGGTCTTTAGGCCACCCAGAGATTGTTATTTTTTAATGGCAGCTTTCACATATTAAGACGGAGGGAAATGTGATCAGCTCAGCTTCAAAGTTTATCTTCAGAGATCACCGAGGATCCTAGCAAAGAAGTCTTCTGAGATATAAGTTCATTCACGAAAATGCAAAATGGAGGGGCCTCCCTGGTGGCGCAAGGGGTTATGACGCAATCTATGAAGCTGTCCGCAGCCTCTGCAGTACGAGTTCGATCCCTGGCCAGCCAGGGAGCAACCCACATGGCACAGCAGACCTCTCCTGACTCGCCCACTGCTCTCCTCAGCAGTGTGCTTTAGTCAAATCTGCCTGTTCTATTCCCCACTCTGTCTCTGGTGAATCCTCTCACGCCCCACACCTCTGGCCTGTACCCCAGCTCTTGTATGCATAAATAAATACATCTTTAAAGAAATGCAAAATGGAATATATTACCTCTTCCAGATTCAAAGTCTGACAATAATGGAATAAATACTACAATAGAATTCTAGTCAACAGCCTATTGGGGGATTTTCTTTTCTCCTGAAAGAAATTGCTCCAATTATCTCATCTTCTCTCTCTATGACATGACAGGCCTCACTTTGACCCCAATGACCCATGTCCCAAAGAAATTTACAGTAGGGCAGTGCACTCTTCCCAGGGTGATCTTGCAAGAACTAGTTAATCTCCAGACTCATCACTTGCCAGCAAATTTTAGAGAGGAAAAACAATGCATCTAGAGGAGAGAGAGTAGGAGAATCCAATTCAATTAATTCATCACCAAGTCCAAAGACGTATAAATCTTATCATTTTATCTGTCAACCAACATCATGAATTATTCAGCAAACTGAATCCCAAGAAGGAGGGGAGTGAGAAAGTGGTTAGAAAGCAGCTGGATGAGCAGAAGAAAGTGCTCAATAGATCAGAGTAAAACAAGCCCCATGGCTAGAAAAACTTAAGAGGTGGGTCGCTGTGACAGTGAATGAGTAGCTTGACATAGGACCCCCGGCTATGAGCCCCATCTGGGACCACCACCCCCACTTCTGCTAAGATGATACAGAAAGGACTTATGTTGCCCCCCTCTCCCTCCCCACCCATCCCTTAGTTTCTAAGCAAGAGACTTTCCTCTTACAATTAATTTCTATGTTCTCATCCAATTCTACCAAATGCCTAAGAAGTGAGAAGGTTTGCTATTTTGTGGGAAATAAAATGAAAGGCACATGCTAAACTTAGGACCTTAGAGCAACCTGTTTCTAAGTTAAAAGCATTAAAGTATTTTTCAGAGAAACACATGGGAGTTCTTCTAAGTGGAACAGAGGGAAAATGAAGGAAAAAAATATATAAAACTCCCTTATGAGAAGGTTGGTAACAAATTATACTTTAGTATTTATGTGCCATATGACGAAACTACCAAGATGCTTTGATCAACATGACATCTAATAATGGAAATAAAATCAAGGATGAAATGCAGCTGGATGGATACTTTAACCAAAGGATATAAATCTGCATTTTAATAAAGGCTATTTAGATTTTATATTAATTAATTTTCCTTTGTATTTTGATTGCCCACCCTGCCTCCATACTTTTAAAATTAGAAGCATTTATTGTTTATAGATGATCAAAATACTTCTGACACTATCCCCAGTTGAACACAATCATGTCTTAATTTTCTATGGTTAGCAAGTAACCCACAGACTGACGCAGAGTAAGCGCTCAATAAATGATAGCTGAATGACTACTGAACATAAGGGAGGAAGAAAGAATGCAGGCAACCTGAGAAAAGACATTGGCCAAATGAATAAACTTAGGAGCTCACAGTTAAGAGGAGAGTTAGTTCTCTCCTGAAAAACAAGCCTCACTTGAGTCTATCTGGTGAGACTACACACAATCTGAGCCCCCTACCCCACTCTGTCATTCCCCACTCATAAAGGACCTCAGCCTTTCTAGGAAACCCTGGGATAAAGACTTCAGGCATATCTACACATAATCAATTTTTGAAAGATCAGAATCAAGCATGGGCAAAAGACTAGGTGTTTCTATCTGGTTGAGTCCTAATCCCACTACAGGGCAGGATGGTTTAAGGAATGGGTGGAAACAAGTAATTAACATGGCAGCTCTGAGGACTTAAGGCTTCTCAGGAAATGGGCAAGAGTTGAACAAGGTTAGTAGTTAGTAGAAACAAACAAAATTATTTCCTGAATCCAAAACAGGGACCCAAGGCTCTAGTTTTTATTTTATACCAGAATGAACAGAAGGGAACAGGAAGCCAGTTGTCTATTGTAACAGATTTTAGCAGACAATAGAGCTTGCTGCATTTAACTTTGGAGTAAGGTTGGCAGAAAACTACCAGGAACAGTCATTAGTTTCATGGTGCTTTGCCTCCTACCACCTCCATGCAAAAAAAATATTTTAAAACAATTGCTGTTACTAAACCTTTGTCTTGGATGGGGGGAAACACATGTACTCTAAGGAAGAATGAGAGGCTCATTAGCAACACACTGAGGGGTCTCCTGGTCCTTTCAAAACACAGAAGATCACAGTTTAAAATGTGGGATTGGAGCCAGAAATGGGAGCATTTTGTTGATTGCTGCTTTTCTTGATTCCGAGCTCAATCACATTAATTAAATATGCAAGAAACATACCTAATACAGAAGCATTCACTTCCCAAGCCCCAAATCAATGGGATGGGATTTGAGGATTGAAAGAGGATAAGGAAGACTTGACTCCTTGAGCTTTCTTATCTAGCCTGCCAAACCCTGGAGTTCACTGCCTTCTACAGCTCTGTGGGTCCAGGGCATTTTTTAGGGTCTCCAATCATTTAATTTCTTTGTTCCACTTTTCCATCACCCTGAATCTTGTCAGATGCAGGATAATGAGAAACCAGACTGGGTACCAGTCAAAAAAAATTAAAGGGTACCCAGCGACTGATTATTGAAGAAATGAGATAAAGAAGAGTTGCATTTGACTTGTGCAAGCCTCAACCCTTTAGCACAGTTGTGGGGAGAGGGTGGAGGGAGAAGGGAGAGAGAGATTGACAGTCTTAGGAACCCCTGAGAAATGCTGCTCTGCAAATTCTATTACTTAGTAGTAGCAGGTTTTAACTGTTTACTTCCCAAACAGAAAACATCAAGACCCCTCCGGCCTATAACCTCTAACTAATGCATAATCTGCATCTCCCTGCTGATCATTTACACTCATTAGCAAAATTTAGCTAATTATCACTGAGTTTAATTATGGCTATTAGTAATTGTCTGGCTTCCTCCATCCCCCACTCCCTTTTTTCTTCACTCCCACTTTTGTACAATCCCACTCCCAAACTCTCTCTCCCCCCAGAAGCTGAACATTTCCATTTCAATAAAATTGCTTTTGTTTTTTGGGGGCAGTTGCTCTTTTCTCTTCTAGGATTTTATTTATTTATTTAGCTTTAAGGAATCCTATATCCTACCCAGCAGGAGTCACAGAGACAACAGCTACTAGATCCAGATCAAGCATTCCCTCCTTCCCACCACCAAACCCCCTTCACCAGCCTTATAAGCTTTGAGCTGCTTGACAACTCCATCAAATAAAATTTAAAGAGCAAGCCAGAAAGTGCCAGAGTACGTGCTGGCATTTTCTCAACGTGCTTCCACTTAACACTACAGACAGCATAGCAGAAGCCCAGGGCCAGGAGGCAGTAGGAAGAACTGACACTGAGCATGGGATCTGCATGTTACAGGTCTTCAAAACACAAGCCGGGGCAGGGGACCTTGCCTGTGGTTCACTCCTGCTGCTCCCTGGAGAGCTGCTCCTGCAGTTGGGCTCTGTGATTCCTACTCTCCCCTCCAGCAGAGTGAGTGCATAGTAAACAAATAATGAAGTGCCCTTCTTTAGAACAGTTTACTACAGCGAGCTCCGAGCTCCTACCTTCATGGCAGATACTACCCTTTCAAAGACAGCCTACTCAGAGCTGAACATATTTTTAAGAACCATTGATCTCTTCCTTCCATAGCTATGCAAAGGAGGGTTGTTTGATGCAAAACACACCCCACCTGTTTAGTGTGAACAAAGTCCTCATGCTACCTTTAATTGAAATAGCATTTGCAAGAATGATGGGCTCAGACTTACTGTAATTTACACTTGGCTAAATTATCAATGGACTTTGTCTTATCTAATATATCACTTCCTCTCGGGTAGTTAGCAACATTAAATGTACGGTTTTTTTTTTTTTTGTTTGTTTGTTTTTTTTGCCAGAGCTGCTCCTTTCATCAGAATGTGCACAAAATATAAAGCTGCTTAAATGAACAACAATGACCACTGGCTATTAATCATATTTTCTGCTTTCTTACACTCTGCTACCCTCCCTGACCTTTACCACACAGGCCACTTTATAGCAGTTTCATCAACTTCAGGCTGAAGACCTAAGGCTTCCTGCTGCCTGCTATTTCCCGTGACTAGCTCCCCAACAAGATCTGAGAGAAGGGTGAAAGCAAGGTGAATGAATGAATCTCAAAGTGCAGCACTGGGACTTAGCAGATAAGTTGCCTGCCACAGGGGTGAAGGAGGTGTAAGGTTGCAAAGGGGAGAACGTGGTATTTGTACAGCAGCTATGAATAAGGGAACTAAGGAGAGAACCTTTAGGGAAAGTCTGGGAGGGGACATGGAAGGGGGGCAGAATACACAGCTTTTCAAGGGAAACTGGACATTCTCTTCTTTCATGCACATGCGATGCTTTCCATCATTTTAAATTCAGTTTTTGATTCTCTTCCCACCCTTGACATTACCTGAGAGGCGAGTGGGTTAAGGAATTGCTATGCCCCACTAAAAGGATAAAGAGCAGAGAGACCCACCGTGCCCTCCTCGAAGGGAGACAGGGGAGCGATAGATAGAAATAGGCACTGAGTGATGCTTGCTGCCATGGAAGTGGTGCTCGTGCTGAGAGTTAGACCCCGGCGAGGAAGAGGAAGCTACATGAGAGGAACTCCACACAGAGCTGACGATACATCCCCAGAATAGGGACCATATCCCAAGCGTCCAGGCCGGCTGACGAGGAGGGCTCCGTCTCGCGTGGATTCTCGGGTGCATGGTCAGTGCACTGGACCACCACAGATGGGCAGTTTGAATTCCAGCCAGCGAAGGATAATGAAGTTCATGGTGCCCAGGGGCCCATCATAGCAGGAAGAAGACTTGCCCAAATTGTGGAGAGAGAGAAGGAATAAGCACTTTCAAGACAGATGGTGAATCAGTTTAAAAAAAAAAAAAAAAACAACTACTTTAAAAAGGGCAAAAGCCTCCCTTTTCCCAAGCTGAAATTTAGGATGCCGAAGTCCACCCAGGCATAGCGACCCTCCTAGGGAGTCCCGGAATGGCACACATGTCAGGGGGCAGGCCTGGCGCGGCTGCCTCCTGATCGCCCGGGCACCTCGGGTCTGGAGACTCAGCTGCTCACTCCAGGAGGCACACAGAGCAAAGGTGGAAATCAAGGAAGAGGAGCCAGCAGGAGACCCAAGGAGGCTCAGGTTAGTTTATCCCAACATCCAAGCAGTTTGAACATGTTCCCTTTTTCCGCTCGCAGGCGATGCAATGCAGAACTGTCAGGTTCCCGGGGGCGGCAGGTGGGAGAGTTGCTCGCGTGCTCCTCGGAGTCTTGGCGAAGGGCGCGGAGGCTGTTAACCCTGTGCGTCCTGGAAGCGTGCCACGGAGCAGCCGCTCGCGTCTTGGGTCTCCCAACTGGAGGACAATCTGTAGCAGCAAGAGCAGCAGCGGGAGCAGCCGGAGAAGAGCAAGAAGCTCTGGAGGGAAAGAGGAGGCGCAGGAACCCGGCGCGGAGCAGCCACCCCAACGAGCGTGGCACCGGGCGGGCGGAGGGCGGCGGGTGGGCGAGCGTGGAGAGCCAGAGAGGAGGTGCCCGGCAGGCGGCAGAGGTGGCCGAGAGGCGGGCGGGCGCCGGCAAAGTGCGCGCAACTGGGAGGCACAGGTGAAGTGAAGCGAGGAGTTAGGGAACCAAATTCACAAATGGGCAAGTCATATGCAAATAGCGCACTCCCGGGAGCAAATCAGTGCAGCCCAAGCGCTCTGCCGAGGGACTGGCTGGCTCGGGGAGGAAGGAGGGGCCGAGCGCCCCGGAATCCCGGCCCCCCCATTCAAGTACACGCGCATCTTACACCCGCGCGCGGGCCTCCCGCGCACACGCCGCGCCCGCCCCGCGCTGCGCTCCGGGGAGCAGGGGGTGGCGGGGGAGCTGTGTGTGTGTGTGTGTGTGTGTGTGTGTGAGTGTGTGAGTGTGTGTGTGTGTGATTGTGTGTGTGTGTGATTGTGTGTGTGTGTGTGTGATGGATAGTGCAATGCTGAACCCCCTTTTATCACTCCTTTCCTTCTCCCCTCCCAGCGCATCGAGCCAAGTTCGGCGGGCGATTAAGTCACCTTTTGTAATTTGCTAAGAAAAAATGCAGCCGGCAGCTAAAGCCGAAGTCGCCCCAAATAGAAATAAAAATAAACCCCTTGAGTCAGCGGGAACGCCGGGGCGGCGCGCGGTGGTGCAGCAAGCGCGCTCCCCACCCCCGGCGGGCGGTCAGGCGGGTCTCTCCTGGGGCGCAGATGTCCAAGGCTCCATCCCAGGGGCAAATGGTGGCAACCCGACTCCTGGCTCTTCGTAAGTGAAGGAGGAGGGGAGTCCTGGCACCCGAGGGTGAGGGCTTGGTGGCTGACAGACGGCGCAAAGGTGGCTTCCATGCCGGTGGCCAGGGCACTCGTGGGAGCCAGAGGTTGGCACCCGCGCTGGCCGTGCTGGTCAGAGAACCTCAGAAGGCACGAGGGCTGCGTGCGCTGGCGGAGGAGAGTAGCTGGCCTGATTTGGACTGGCCTCCGGGGAGGCGGCCCTGAGTTGGGGAAGCCCCTGTGGCCTCCACGCATGGCTTTTGCATGCAGGCTGACCCCACCGCGGAGAGCAGGAGCGGCAGGAGCAGGCTTGGTGCCCCATAGTGGCATCTGTGACTCCAGCAGGAGGCTGACCCAGGGCTCTCGCTCTGCCAGGGAACTGGGGATATTCTCCCCTTGGAAGCCTCAATGTCCCCACTCGCTCCCTCCACTGCTGGCACTACTAGATCAGGGACAGAACCACAAACCCTACTGGCAGCCCTGAGACCAGCCCTTTTCCACCTGGATGCTGCTAATTTGGGCTCTCTCCTCACTCACCTCTTTCAAACAAGCACATTCCATTTAATGAAGAGTAGGGGGTAGAGGTGGGATTGGGGGAGAAGCCAGTGGACTAATACTTGCTGATTAAATCGTATTTATATACTATCTGAGACTTACTGGTTAAATCTTAGTATCTATGTTGTATTTAGGTGACATTTCTTTGTTTTTTAATTTTTTTAAGATTTATTTTATTTATTTTTAAAGATTTATTTATTTGTTTTTTATACAGGAGCTGGGGTACAGGCCAGAGGCACAGGAGAGTGAGTGAATTCACCAGAGACAGAGCAGGGAGCAGAAGGGGGAGGGGGAGACAGGAGAGGTCTGCCTCACCATGTGGGTATCTCCCTATCTGGCTGGGAATCGAACTGGTGCTGCAGAGGCTGTGGACGGCTTCACAGCGCAGCGCGCAACCTGATGCGCCACTGGGGAGGCCTTGACATTTCTTTTTTAAAAAGGAGCTTCCATACCTTTATATTCCTACTCTCAAAGAACATTTCAAAACCCCCAACTGAGGATAAAGAACAGGGATTAAGACAGTGCTATTCATCTTTGGGACACCCCAAGGAGATGTTGCAGAAAATAGCATTATATGTCATGCTAGCAGATAAAGATAGGAAACCTATGGATGATCTCTTCAAGGTCAAATATCAAGTCCATTTCAGAATTTATGATGTGCCTTGGTATTCTGGTTCTGAAATTGGTGTTGTCCTAAATGTCCACCTATCCCAAAGCAAATGATGCTCTGTCAGCCCAAATCCTCAGGCTCTCACTCCCAAGGATCCCCAGGGCAGTGGCGGGGGACAAGCTCCTTCATGCCCTTGAGTGGAGGCCTACAAACACAATGTCTTCAACAAGCAACAGGTACACAGGGAAACAAGGGAGAAGAGCAGTTTACAAAGACTCAAAATAACCCTGTTTCCTCTTTTGTAAAATGTAGATAAGGCCTTCTCTTATGAGGATGTTGGGAGCTGTAAATGAGATAATGTAGACACAGAGCATTTTGCATAGCAACGGACTGAGAGTGGCAGTCCTCTTTGTTTAACAGAAAAATAAGGTCAAGCTCCAAGAAAGTTAAACACATGTGTAGGGTCTTATGCTATTATCAGAAAAGTAAAAAAAAAAAAAAAAAAGTTAACATTTGCAGAGTCCTCCTTTAAAGGTAGAAGATGATTCCCATTCAACCCAACTACTCCTGGATTTAGTTTTCCAAATGGGCCCCCACTGTACTTTGGACTTATTCTAACTCTGTATCATAACTGTAAAGAATCCTGGATAACCTGGCTTATGCCTTAATTCTCCAGCTCCATCTTCTGCTAAGTGACTCCTTAACTTACTGCCCTCCAGGTTCACAGACCCATCTTCTGCCTTTTGAATGTGCTCGGTTCTTTCCCAGCCTTTATACTTGTTGGCCCTCTTGTCTGAAACACTTATCCAAAGCATTTTCTTTTGGCCATTTCATTTCAAATACCACCTCCTCAGAGGCCCTGTCTGGCCCTCCTCTGAAGTCAGCTACCACCACCAGCCCTGAAAGGCACACTATCACACTGTGCTGTTTCATTTCCTTCATAGCATTCTCTGCTTTCTGAATCTATTTTAATCCATATCTGCTCATAGCCCTTAAAAAAATGAATGTATGCTCCCTAAAAGCAGAGCCCTGTTTTTTTTGCTCACCCCTGTATCCACATAGTAGGAGTTCAGCAAACTTTTACTGCACAGAAGAATCCAATGAATCAATTGTCAATCTCATCCTGACATTTGTATACCATTCCTTTCCCTGTGTTTACACTGGTTTTAGTGACAGTGATCACCAGAGACACATATGTCTAGATTCGATGAGTTAACTATCCACATTCACAGTTTTCTTTTATAACTGGCACTGAATTGGAGACTCCATGTTTTATTTTGTCCCAAAGAAGTATGGAAGGCTTAGATGGACTTTCCAATTAATTCTCTGCTAGGTAATCAAGTGAAAATAAATCCTTAATGCATTATAACATCTGGAAAAGTTGCTGGTATGTCACAGCTGGAACTATTCATTTTACTTTTCATACTTATACTTTATTTACATTTTTGCAAAACATTAAAATAAATGTGAATTCCCATAAGGCTGATTCCATTTGGAGAACCAGATGAATACTGAGAAGTCTGATGAGAGGACAAATGTAAAATGCAAGACTAGTTATATTTTCCTTCACCCACTCCCAAGAGGTACCCAAGAATTATCTTGATAAAATGGCTGTCCCTTTCCAAGTTAACACATCGCTTATTTCTGGTTGTGTGTGTTCTTTTAATTCTTCCTATCTCTTCTTCTAGTCAACACATCCTATTTAGATTTCTAATGTTTAGTGTTATTAGAGGTATTTTATTAGGCCATCAGAATTTATATTAGATTGGCATATTAAATATATATATATATATATATATATTTAGACTTGCAGCTCCAATGATAGCTTCGAAGCAATGCCTACAGCAGAGTTCCACTGGAAGATTTGTCACCCCCTGGCTGATCACCAAAACCTCTTCTTCTGAGTTAGCTTCTCTACTGGGTCCCCTAGAGGATGAAGATGAGAGTCTACTTTTAAAACAGAAAAGACGTGAAGTAGATTTAGAAATGTTATGCTCATCACAGACTTAAAGTTGAAAAGTATAAATAATTTCACAGGGACAACTACACTTAGCTCCACTTGGATAAAGCCCACGGAATCCTATCCAGTCTTTTTGGAATCTTAAGTTTCTGAATGGAATGCAGTGGTTTTTTTTTTTTTGTTGTTGTTGTTGTTGCTGTTTTGTTTTTTCTTAACACTATAACTAGATTTGCTTGGTTAAGAGTTGGCTTTTTCTATTATTTCACACTTCAGAGTTTAGCATTGTAGATTTCCTCTTCATAGTCTTTTAATTTCCCCCCTCCTACCCACTCCCCCGGAGACTATCCCAAGGTAAGGTATGGAAATCCTTCCCATCTGGCCTCTTTGTCTTGTTCCAGTCTGAATCTCAGTTATAAAGCAGTCTGGGGAATCGTTTGGCTTCTGAACTCAGCCTCGTGATATACTTAATCGTGTCAGGTGCCAGGAACCTAATGTGAAGTTGCCCTGCTGGTCTCTCAGAATTCATTTTGTCTTTGCACACGCCTCTTCTCACTTATATAGACTCGACTTTCCACTTCGCTGCTAGCAGGAGACACCTGTCAAGCGGATGGTGGCAGGCACATCTAATATGACTGAACAGGCACAGAGAGACAAGAGCAATCTGATTCTGTGTGAGTCCTAAGCTCTTAGGTCAGGACACTCTTTTTCCATATATGAAGAGCAAGAAATCCTTCCCTTTCCTGCCTGCATAGGGTTCTAAAAGGTAAGTTTACAGGAAGGAAAAGAAAAAAAATCAGCTAAACTCTCATAATGTAAATTGAAATGAATGTCCTGAAAAAATACAGGTGACTGTTAACATGGCTATAAATATACCCATGAGTTCCCATCACACCATAAAACAGTCGAACTTTGCTTTATTATATGTCAGTAGATTTATTTATAGCCACATAATTCATCTTTCTGTGCATTTATTTAAGAAAGTCATCCTGCAACAAAGCAGATTGTGATTGTACTTTCCATTTGGGGGTAAAAATGAGAAGGTTTATTTTTGGCATCATGTCTACATGTATTTGGTTAAAAAAAGTATCCTTGTGTAACAGTTTAGTTTGAGAATATATATATATATATATATATATACAAATATATTACTTCTGTTCCTTTAACTTATCCTTATTATAAACATCCATAGTTATTCTCTTGTCCTCCTTGTGGCTGGAATGGGGATATCAGGAGTTTGGATATTTAGAAAAATCTCTCTAGGAAATTTTCCAAATTTCTTAAGCTTGATCAATGGGGCTGAATAGATCTACTTCATTAGAATCTCACACATTTCTTCAAGGCTAAGAAAAATAGGAAATTTTTCTGTGTAAATCTTAGCCCCCTTCAAAGGCTAAGTGATATTATCATATCATGGAAATAAATTTTCCTTTTACTCAGGGACAGGATACAATTAGTTCCTGGCACAGAGATTTGGCTACTTTATTCCTATTAGTCTTCCTAAGCATACGCTGATATCCCAGATGTAAACTTTTCATTCTTAGCATCATGTGTAAATCTTTATCCAGTTTAGGTGACTCAAGCAAAATGAATTATTGTTTTATAGTGAAAGAAATAATATCATCTGCATGTTTATAGAATAATTATCAATTCAAAGATTTAAAGGGCAGTTGGAGAATGCATGCAGATTTACATTTTGGGCTCTAGTGCTCAACTGCCTAGGTTTAAATCTTGAATCCATTCATTAGTCATTCTCGAAATGTTGGCAAGATCCTGGGCCTCTTCACATATCAATTTCTTTGAATGTAAAATGGAAATATTCCTAGTATCTATTTGAAAGGTTTGGTGTTAGGATTTAGAAAGTTGGTATATGGAAAGTGTGAATAAACAGTGCCTGGAACACAACAAATGATCCATACATGTGAATAATAATAACAGTGAGGTAAAGGGGAAAAAGACAATCATAATAATAAATAAAGTTATCCCTGCAGAGTGTTGACTCCTCTTGTTGATACAAATCTCATAAGGCATGCACAAACAAACTGTTCCCCTTACAAAATGAAAACACAGAAAGGGAAGTCACTCCCAAAGATTATCTGAGTTATCAGATTCTCCTTGCCCATATTTTGCCAAAAAGGGACTAGTATAAAGACAACTTTAAAGCAATAAAGCTCATGGTGGCTCCAGAACCAGCAGCTCTAAGCCCAGCACCCAGCATGTTCCTTAAGTCATTGTAAAGTGTAAAGTGTGAAGTGCAACTACCAGCACCTGTCTCCTTGAATTTCTGGAAGGGTTCTCTGGCTACTTCTCTTTCCCATTTCTTTATTTTCCTATTTTTTTCTCTCAAGTAAACTATTCTAATTATTTTTGCCTTCTCCTTAAAATGCATGACTTTTAAATCTTTCAATAATTTTCAGTGGACGTAGTTGGCATTTATGAATGTGGTGACTTACATCTGAGGAGGTGTAAGCCTATACCCCTAAATCATATACAATGTTGTAAACCAATGTTGCCTTTACAAAAAAAAAGGCAATTTAAAACTAAATAATACATGTTTTCACTTATTGTAAATATATCTTTGAACTAGGTTCTACTCAGTACAGAAATAGCCAACTACTGTGGTTTATCATTTACTCTTTGCACATTAAATATATGCTAAATATGAGCAGCATTCTAGCTAAAAGCGAAGGGACTCAGAATGAAGAGAGAAATTAAGTCTTTAAAAAGTATATAATCAATGAAGAAAATGAAAATACCCTCCAGAAAACAAATAAAACAAAACATAAGCCCCAGTGATCTACTCAGTATTTTTAAAAAATATTTATGTATTTATGCATACAAGACATAAGGTACAGGCCATACTGGTGGGGCAAAGGGAGAGGATTCACCAGAGACAGAGTGGGGAACAGAAAAGGTGGACTGACTGAAATACACTGCTGAGGGGAGCAGCTGGTGGGACAGGAGAGGTCTACACTGCCATGTGGGTAGCTCCCCAGCCAGGGATCAAACTGGTGCTGCAGTGGCTGTGGATAGCTTCATAGTGCTGTGTCTTAACCCCTTGAACCACCAGGGAGGCCCCCATCTACTCAGTGTTTATTCCCAAATACTATGTGATAAATGCTGGAATAAAATGCAAACAAAATATACAGAAGAAGAGAGAATGGGATAAATCTACTGTAGGGAGAGGAGAGGCTATCAGACTCTCAGGAGGGATTCAAAAACAAGGTGATTTGTAAACTGAGTGCCAAAGGACCAGAGTTCAAATCCTGATCCATCACTCAGTGGCTGTGTGACCTTGAACAAGTTACTTTTAATTCACTGAACATGTTTTCTCAATAGTGTAATTATGAATAATCCCTACCTCAGAGGCTTATTTTGAGGGTTAAATGACAAGATACATTTAGGAACAGCATTGCAAATGTTCAGATCATTATTATTATGAACTTGACCTTGAAAGTCTCAAATGGGTAGAGAAATAGGAATGTAGTTGAAGAGATTATCAATGTGGGCGGACTCATCCCCAAAGGGCATCCTAAAAGAGGCACATGTACAGCTTGGCTGCCTTGTCACTTAAGCTGTTATAGCAGAAAGCAGTCAACATTATCTTTCAACTCAAATGATAGATGTTGCTTGGATAAGGAAAGGCAACAGAAATGAAGGCAAGAAAGGAAGAGAAATAGAAATGGAGGAGAGGAAAGGAAAGGAAATTCACATATTTTGAGCTACATTTTTTATCTCTAAGAACAAGATTCTCATATCCAATGAAATCAAATGAACACCAGATAATTTTTAAAAAAGTTAAATCAACATATCCAGGAGTTTTTCTTTGCTTGATTTCTTCCATACAATTACTTTTTTAGATACTAAAATATTCATTGGATCTAATTCATAAGACTACCACTTAATTCTTAAAACATTATAGTTTAAACATCCAACTCATTAAAATATCTATCTCACTCACAATTTTATGAAAAGTTCATATTCTAAGACAGAGGGATGGACATCTAAAATAACTGATCATTTTCCCTTGATAATATGTAGACTCAAATTCACTTAACAGAGATATCTGGGAGGAGAATGAGATGAATGTTCCCTGAACAGAAGGTAAAAAGTGTTATCTAAGCATCTCCAAAAATGTTCGCAATATGGATAATAAGGGCACTTCTCAGTGGAATTGAAGATTTAGCACTTTTCAAAACTGATGATGAGGTCAGGGGGTGATGAAATATAAGTTTATATCATAGTAGGAACAGGATGTTCTTAAAATAGATGAAACAACACTAAGATAACAATATTTTGGCACTGATGATATGTATGTCTTCAAAATCTACCATTTCCAATCTAGACAGACAGAATTAGTTGTTCCTTCCTATCTTCTGTTAACACTTGTCACATTTTGTTATTATCTATTGGGTTTATATCTGGGTCCCCTACATGATTTATACAGGAATCATTTAAGGGCACTAGGACCTGGTCCTGGGCCAGAGAGTTTAAATTCTAGAGCCAGATATCTTAAGTTCAAATCCCTGAACCATTACTTACTAGCTGCATGACTTTAGTCAAGTTATCCAAAACCTACTTTCTCATCAGAAAATGGAGATCATAATAATCCCTATCTCAACTTAACACAGTATCAGGCTAATATGAGACATTCAGTGAATATTAGTGGAAAAATATTGAGATATGTTTACGAGAGAATGTTTCTTCTGTATATGAAAAAAAATTCCTCCAAAATATGCAAGTATTTATAAGGAGGAACTGCTCAAAATCTGAAGCCATTACAAAATCAGAGGGGATAGCTTACAAGGCAGTGGACTTCCAATTACAAGAAATGCTCAAGCAGTAGATGCCCTGTAGGTTAATGTCTCACAGTAAGTAAGGGGATGGATTATATAGCCTATCAGCTCTCTTTCAAATTTATTGTGGTAATAATTTTCTTTTAAATTTTTCTTTGTCCTTTATTTATGTATTTACTTAAATGTGATACTGATCTTGTGACTCAAATCCAATTTCTGGATACTCCAAAAATTACAGCACACAGCTGTTTATTGAAACATCATACATTGAGGTAAGGGCTCTTAGTCTATAAAATAAACCCAGTAACGTTGCACTAGAACTTCATTTTTCTTATTTCATGCAGTTCAAGTTGTTTCTAGACATATTAAAAAATTTATGATACTATTTTAAATACAAAAATTTCCCACTAGCAACACCTACACAGCTGCTATTCCTGTGAAGTTAGAGGGCATTTTTCATTGGTAAAGAGACAAAACATTCTCTCCCATTTGAGGAAGCTGATTTGCTTGCCCTGTTGTCCCTTATCTTGCAGCAGAGAATTCTGGTGGACTTAGAATAAATAAAACTGAGTCCTCTCAAATAAAGACACGTATCTTGAAAATCTTGGGACAAAAAGTGGTACTTCTCTGTTCTCTAACCAAAACAAGCTAATTCTTCTTCAGCAGCTTGTGTGGACAAGAAAAAGTTAGGTATTCAGGAGAAACTAAGAAAGTTTGTGAAACTGCATAAAGAAATAGAAAATGACTTGTTTAATTACATTGTATTTAAAAGCCAGGATAAGCTGGACTATTCCTTAAGAATATTACTTTACGGTGATACATTCATGACTCCTACAGCAACATCACCGCAAAATAAGTCTATAAAAAACAATCAGGCAGGGCGTCCCCTGGTGACGCAACAGTTGAGCATTGGGCTGTGAGGCTGCCTGCAGCCTCTGCAGCGCTGGTTTGATCCCCAGTCACCACCGAGGATCCCACATGGTGCGACAGACTTCTGCTGTGCCTGCTGCTCCCCTCAGCAGCGTGTTTCATCACTCTGACTGTTCTGTTCCCCACTCTGGCTCTGGTGAGTTCTCTCACCCTCCTGTGCTTCTGACTATGCCCAGTGCTTGTATAGATAAATAGATAAATCTTTTTTAAAAAAATCAGGTAAAATGATAATCCATTATAATCTATTAGAGAGAACTAATAGATAGAACAATAGGAAAATTTGAAATCCAAAAATGTGAGATTACAACAATCTAAGAGAAATTTCCAATGAAAATGATTAAATAAACTAATTATTACAACTGCAGAGGGAGGGAAAGATATTGTGGTAAAAGACAAACTTAAGAAAGAACTAGAATCTTTTGGATATGCAACAATCAATGAAAATATATTAGAAGTCAGTGACTGGACTATGCAGATGTAGCTGACAGAAGAATTAATGACTAGAAGATAGAACTGAGAAATCTGCCAAAATGTAGCAGAGCGAAAAAAGATTTAGAAAATATAAGAGATTACGGGCCTCCCCGTTGGAGCAGTGGTTGAGCGCTGGGTTGTGAAGCTGCCCGCAGCCTCTGCAGCGCCAGTTCTATCCCCGGCTGCTCCCCAGAAACCGGAGGAGGGTCCCGCATGGCGCACAGACCTCTCCTGCCGCCCAGACCTCTCCTGCCGCCCGCTGCTCCCCTCAGCAGTGTACTTCGGTCCTTCTGCCTGCTCTGCTCCCCGCTCTGGCTCTGGTGAATTCTCTCACCCTCCTGCGCTTCTGACTGTACCCGTACTTGTATGTATAAACAAACAAACAAACAAATAAATAAATAAAAATCAATCTTTAAAAAAAAAGAAAATATAAGAGATTAAAAATCATGAAAGACCAAACAAAAATCCAACATATATCCATACATAATTCTAGAACGAGAGAGATGAGAAAATGGTGGGAAAGGCAATATTCAAAAAGATGATGGCTGGGGATTTTTCAGATTTAATTAATTTGAGTTCCTATATTAAAACACTCTAAGTAGAGAAAAAAAATGCAATACTTTGTTTCATCATAGTAAAACTACAGGACACCAAAACTAATATAAAAATCTTAAAAGCTACATATTACATTTAGGTAGAGTCCACACAATGATAAATATATTTTTGTGTTAAAAGAAAATGTCTGCCCATCTAGGTAGGCAAATCATTTAAGAATGGGGGAAAACCTAGAAGCATTTTCAGATAAAGAAAATCTAGGAATGCTTACCACTAACGTATTATCACTGGCTTAACCACAAAATGGTGTATTTCAGTATGAAGAAAATGATCCCAGAGTAAAGGAGTGATATGCAAGAGGAAATGGTGAGCAAAATGAACTTGCAGGACATAGCTAAATCTAAATAAACATTGTATCACTACTACTAATACCATCACTAGCAACAACAACTAGCTTGAGGTGTCTTTGTTAGGTTATCATTGCCTCTATTTTTCAATTGGGGGAAAAGAGGCTTAAATTATGAGTCATCCATACACATGAGTCACAATGAGTCAGGAATTGAATGCAAGTCATCTGACCTCATTGAATCTCTGGTCTAAGTCACTTTACTATTATATATATTATATATTTATATATAGATAAATAGCTAGGTAGTTAGCTATATAGATAAATGACAAGCTAGCTACAAATACATATACATAGATATTGGTAGATGCTATAAATTCTATACAAGGGATGTATACTCCCTAATCAGACATTAAAAGACTGATGCTTCCTTTCCACTTGTCTCTATTTCCTATCTTTTTGGAAAAGTGGAGATGAGCTACTTGAATGAGGACTTTTTCATATCTCTTTCCTTTGCATTACATTTGCCAGATTAGTCTACTGATTTGATCATTATTAACTGAGATCATATACCTATGTTTAAACAAGACAGAATGTTCCTTTCTGTAACACAGAAAAGTATTGAACTGGTAAGTGGCCCAAGGCAGTATGACTGAATAACAAGTATGACTTAATAACAATTTGGGTAGATTTTCTACCCAACTTGTGGTTTTGGATGATCTAGAAAAGCATAACTATCATATCCTTAAATCAATATTCTAACTAATAGACTGGCAAGTACAACGAGAAGAAAAGAGATGTGGAAATATCAGTGTTAGACTAGACAAAATAGACCTAATCACCAAAAACATCACTTCCTCCTGAGAAAAATATAATTAACCTCTGAATAAAACAGCCTGCATCTGTGTGTATCAAATAACCTCAAAATATATAAAGTACTTATTGACAGACTGAAAAAGGGGGACAAATCTATGCTCATCTACCACTGCAACAGTGGTAGATGATTTTGTTTGTTGAATCACTGTTAATTCTCCAGGAACCTACAGTAATACTTGGTCCATATTAAAAGCTTAATGACTACTTGTTGAAAAATAATTACCATATCCTTCTTGTTAAATTTTACAGGGTAAGCTGGGGGTAGTCTATAGTTGATTAACAAAGCATAATTGAAGCACTAGAAATGAGGGGCTTATTTGCAGCTTTGAACATTTTTTAATTAATATTTTTGTGTAGAAGAACTGGAGTGTAGGACAGAGGTGCAGGGGGTGAAAGGATTCACCAGAGACAGAGTGGGGAGCAAAACAGGCAGATTTTATAACAATACACTGATAAGGGAGCGTTGGGCAAGATGGGAGAGGTCGAATTTAGGCTGTAGTGGTGATAGTGATGAGATTTAACCACTAGGCCACCAGGGACTCCGAGCTCTGAACAGTTATAGTCCCATGAAACATAATGCAAAAAGTAATCAGGCATTAACAAATGCTGAAGAATCAACAAGTGCATCACAAATCCTCTGATAATCTAATAATAATTTAAATCAGTTATCACAAACCCCAATACCTGTGATTAAACATTCATTTACCAATGAAAGGAGTCACTACCATCTCTTAAATATAGTCATATGTGTGCTTGAAAATAATTGCCTGTCCTTAATTATTATTTTCTTTATATAGTGGAATATTGGAGCAGTGCTTTCAGAAAGAGACATGTGATAAAGTTTTCTTTCTCACTCTCCTTTTTTGAACAATGTTTATCACAAGTTACCCAACACACATCAAAATGCTTGTTCTGTAATGAAGCGAAGTACATGTAAATAACTGGCTCAGAGTTTTGGCTATTTGATGATAACTTAGAATTTATATACACCTCTTATACTTTTTTGTACAATATTGAAAGCAAAACATTCTAGATTTTCATAAAAATAACTTTCACTTACATGCATTGGAATTAAATGATACCCAAAACATTTTCAAAATATATTGATGTATGTTATATGGCATTTGAGCAATTTACACTTCAGAAATCAAAAATAGTTTGTATTCATTTGCAAGTGAGAAAGACAACCTAGTGTTACATTAAATTAGTGGATAATATGATGTATTTACATATCAGATAACTTGCAGCTGTTCATAAAATTATTGCAGTCACAGGAGAACTAAATTCATAGATTTTCTACCCATGGTCTCAGTCATAAAGGATAACCAAACAGTCTTCACCACAGAAGTTTCTCTTTCCTTCTAGGTCAGTGTGTGTCCCCAGAATATTTAGACCATTCTAGTTACTATTTCATGAACAAAGAAGAAGCTCAATTTTTGCCATTGCCAGTCTTTTCTCCAAAATCCAGGATCCTGATGAAATCAGTTATGGTCCTAACAAGCACAGTTCAAACTGGAGACTGAAATGTCAGGAAACTGAACCTGATATGCCTTTCTGAAAATCCCGGAAAGAATGTTCTAGTGGAGATCTTCGATCTTTGACATGGGTGATACCTCCAGCAACAATAATGTGCAATGACTTCATTGTTTAAACAGGGGGTGGGGGTGGAGAGAGACGGAGAGAGAAAGAACAAAAAGCATGTATGTATAATTTGGAGCCAGAGTAAAGCAGACTTTTGAAAACTTTTCTCAGATGAAAAGACCTTATTTTTGTCCTTTTAAACCAATTTTTGAACTGAGGAAGAGGGACTGTATTATGTGTGATTTCCAGTGGTTTCCTCGTGTGGTTGAGAGATGTATTCTCAGCTTGCTTCAGAAAGGGGAAAAATCCACATTTTTAAATTCTTGACTTCAACATTAACTGCCAAATATTTGGCAACACACTTACCCATAGACCGCCTCATATAGATACTCAGTTTTATTCATTTTTAATTTAATTTTTTATAATAGAAACTGAGGTTAATGGGTTACACAACTTTGAAATAATAATACCTGCTGGAATGTTAGTATCTGACATTTATTTCCTCTGCTTACCTCTCTCCTGCCTGGTTTGGCCAAACCACCCATGTGTTAATTTCAAACAAATGAATGTAGATGACAAGGCATTTTCTGTGGATTCCAAAGGAACCAAAAAGAGAATTCACAAGGGAGGAGAGGTAAAGAGGGATGAAAAGGCAGAAGGCTTCAGCAACATATATCTTAGCCCAATTCAGGCAGGGTGAGCCATTTCATCCAAGGGAGTATGTCTGTGTGGGAAGAAAGCATCACAGTGGGAGTCATCGTGCCTGATAGATGCAATTTCCTAAAATGTATACCTTGTTGGTGTGCAGAAGTTGAACAGAGGAAAGTCACTGTATCAAAAGTGTGAAGGGCTGTATATTCCTGGAGGGTCTGTACTAACAGCAACCAACAGGGTTGACTCATTACACGTAAATTACACAGGCATCCAGCCATGGTGAAGCCTCAGCTTTCAGGATTGTGAATTCCCTTCTTGAACTTCTCTTATTTAGCTCTTGAGGCACATGGGGAGTTGAGGGCGGAGTGTAGAATGGTTGTTGCATTGGGAGTTACTCAGAGGATGGTGGTTACTAAATGTGGCCCTGGGGGAGAAACAATAAATGTAAAAAAAAAACTACAAGAAACTCTTGGCCTTTTCTCCTCAGCCCCCGCTCTCCCACTACAGTAAAAGGAAAATTAGGAATAGCAGAAATAGCAACCCCAACTGCCCCCACCCCCACTTGCCAGATGTGGAAGAGATTTCGGGTTGCTGATTTACGTCATGCAAAGATGATTACATGCAAGGGCAAACAGAAAATAAAAACTAAAAATATTTGTAGATTATTATAGTTCCTTCTCCCCTAACTCACCCCGCTGTTCACCATACATAAAATTGATCAATTCCAAATAAAGCTTATTTTAAAAAAAATAAAATTTTTTTTAAATTCATTTTTTATCACTGAACAAATCTCTGTGAAAGTGTTCCCATTCATAAAAAAAATAGCGGGAGATAGATTTTGGTTATCAATTATTGATTTCTATTTTACAGAACAGTATGTTTTAATCTTTTGTGCGTTTTTCTTGAAGTGGAAAGGGACTTGATAGATACTTTGATTCATCTAATTGTTAACTATGACTCTCTGCAATGCATTTATTAGTTGGGATTTATTATGGCTAAATCATATCCCCCCAAATTTGTGTGTGTTAAGTCCTAAACCTCTATGTACAATAATTATATGTGGAGATGGGGCCTTTAAGGTTAAATGAGGTGATAAGGGTGGTGACCTAATCAGGTAGGATCAGTGTGTCCTTATAGGAAGAGGAAGAAACACTTGGAGTTTGTGGCAAGAAGTAAAAGGTCATGTGAGAACAGGAGAGGTGTCCATCAGCAAGGCAAGAAAAGCAGACTTGGGACAAATCTCACCTACAAGTAGTGTGATCTTGGACTTCCAGTTTAGAATTGTGGGAAAATAAAATTTTGCTTTTTGAACCACCTAGTATTACTTCCAAATGGTGTCACTAATGTTCCAGTCTATGTGAACTGTGCCCCTTGTTGCTGCATAGAATAAAATTCTATGGCTGGCTATGACAGTCCTGAAAATTGTCTATAAATTTCATTCCTGAAAGTACATTCAATTTGGTCTAGGTGTGCAAAGATTTCTTCAGCTTTTTAAAGAAGCTCATGACCCCTGAACATTTAAGAATCGCTGATTACTTCAAATCCCTTGTTTTATTTTTAGAAAATTTTTATTTAAAGAGTGGTTTATTTAGGCCTCCCTGGTGGTGCAAGGGGTTGAGTACCACACTATGAAGCAATTAGCAGCCTCTGCAGCATGAGTTCGATCCCCAGCTGGCCAGGGAGCAATCCACATGGCACAACAGACCTCTCCTGACTCGCCTGCTGCTCCCCTCAGCAGTGTATTTCGGTCAATCTGCCTTTTCTGTTCCCCACGCTGTCTCTGATGAATTCTCTTACCCTCCACACCTCTGGACTGTACCGCAGCTCTTGTATGCATAAATAAACCAATCTTTAAAAAAAGATTGGTTTATTTATACATATAAGAACTGGGGTGTAGGCCAGAGGTATAGGGAGGTGAGCATATTCACCAGAGACAGTGGCGTGCAGAGCAGGCAGGTCTACTGAAATACACTGGGGGAGCAGTGGGCGAGACAGGAGAGGTCTGCTGCATGATGTAGGTCAGCTCCCTGTCTGGGGATAGAACTCATGCTGTAGTGGCTACAGATAGCATGATAGAGCTATGATAGTCTTTAACCCCTGTGCCACCTGGGAGGCCCTCAAATCCCTTGTTTTATAGAAGAAGAAACTTAATCCTAGAAAGCAAAATTGCTCAAAGGTGCATAAAATTGACAGAAGAAATGAGATCCCAAACTCCTGCTTCATCATTTCATTGCTAACACGTTCTTGCTTATCTCCAGTTACCAGTCAGTGAGATACACACACACACACAGACACACACAGACACACACAGACACATTACAAGGATACCAAAACAGGCTTTCAAAAGAAGTTGGGCATTTCTTTTAAACTCAGCTAGGCAAAGAGATGTCACCCAACCTTGCAAAGTATAGCAATATGTGGCTAATATGCACATTTTAGCAATTTCCTTTAGGTCGTAGTAGGACTAGTAAGTTTTTAAACCTCAGTCCATTCTCACCTGTTATATAATGTTTTGGTATCCCATGACCCTCACCATGGAAGTTTCTATACCTGTGGCTAATAAGATAAGACCAAGAAAGATTATTATGTTGAGCCAAAATCATAGCTTCCTGTTAAGAATGAATGTTAATATAGTCTTTGTGTCCTTCTACTTGAGAATAGTGAAGAGACAGCAAATAACTCAAATTCCATTTCGGTAGTATGTCATTCTCATCTGGAGTCAAATGCACAGTCCAGAGAGAGTTCCTGCAGTGAACTCTGCAGGAGCCGGACAGTCATCACTTAGGCAGGACCTAAAAGCCCACAGAAGAAGTGGATGGAGAGACGCACAACTCCTCCCTCACCTTGTACCTATCTGTGCTGATATCGACCCAGGAACTATCCACTTTCTCCAGGCCTCTGTGAATGTCAATAGCCATTTGCCTTCTCTGAAACACATCACTCTCTCTGGATCTCTCTAGCTTTCTTTGAAGGCCTTTTAATGTAGGCAGCACTCGCAACCAGTATGACTGCTTCCTGTTTGCATCTGTCTTCTGCCTTAATTCCTGAAACAGAAAGGGCATTTCAACACCCTAACAGAAGACTAATGAATGTCTTTGATAAATAATTGCAAAGATTCTCCTTCTCTTTCTCCCCCGCCATGTTCAGGATTCAGTGACCAGAGAACACCCTGGCAGTCATGCTTCAGGGAGAAATTTGAGAATTGGGTTTATCACTTGTCCTCTTAGAGGAAGTTGTAGGCAAGAGTGGCCAGAGAGTATGGGGGCTTGTGATATTTCATGAAATACAGATTGACCCAGTTGTCAGTACAAACAATTTTGTACAATGTGTGAACCAGTATTCTAGGCCCTGACCATTTCTTTAAAAATCCCCTTCCCTTTTGTTACCTTATGATGGTGCTTTGGACACCCTAGACATGATATGAGATCCAAAACCATGGTTCACTCCTTGCTCTTCTTACTAAATCTAGGAGTCACGGAATGAGCTGAGTGGAATTTGTGTAAAAGAAGAAGTAAGAAGTGGAAAAAATGTCTTGACCACTGGCCCCCATATACCATATGCCCAAAGCCCCAGATCCTGTCCCTGGGACCTCTCCCATCCTAAATCCCCTCCCTACTCCACCATAGCTAAAACTTGCCCATGGGCTGGCGTCTCTTGGAAGCTATGGTGAATATATGGTGTGGAAAAGGAAATTTCACTCTAGACGTTAAATCATGGCTTCCCACACCTTCTAATCCTCTACTCCACAGACACATCAATGACTCTTGCACTCCCTCCTCCAAACCTATACCTCCCCACCTCTGCACTTTGACCTCAACTTCCCACTTCCTTGACTATGCTTAGCCTTCTATATCCTACTTGTCTCATGCTAGGAAAATCCCACCAAAATTGCTTCATCTTCCATGAAATGCTTCCTAATCCTCAAATCAGAATAAACCCCTAGGTCCTGTGCTTCTACTGACTTTCTAGTCTGGGCATGAAGAGAAGTCCATGAATGCTATTTTGCACACACAGCTGTCTCCTTCCTTACAGAAGGTCTGGATTATGAAGAGACTGGAGCTCATTTTTTTTAGGCATGTATAGGATTCAAGAGAAGTGTTGAATGGAATTGAATTCACGTCTAGTTTTTCTTCTCTTTGTTGAAATACTCCCACTCCTTTAATCTCCATTTTTCCTCTGCTTGTTTCGCCATGTCCACTGCTCCTGGCATTCCCATCAAATCTATCTAACTCTCCTCTTCATTCCAGTCCAGCGCCTCACCACACCATTTTTAGGCAGAGTCCTTTCTTGTCCTTGAGTTCCCTTTTACCCCTAACCTTGACACAGGATACAAGAACTTTTGAATTAGAGAGTGCATTTTGTTATCAAATCTGTAGTAGTAAGAAACTTGTGAATATGTGCAGACTAAACTAGAATTCCAAATACATTTCCTTTGTGAAAACATTTCCTATGTGGCCAGGTTCCTGACTAGAGTAGCTTTAGACCAGGAGTTTGAGAATATTCTGGAAATAAGGTAATTGTACCTCTGGGAGACATGATCTGAGCTCTTAGAATTTGTCAAGTAACTCTTGGAGTTACACCCTTTTGAAAACCGAGGCCCACCTGCTCCTCTGTTACGCTGTGGGTGGCATGTGGGGTGGTGGTATGACTATGATATCGGGTTTTCTATTTTTGTAATGTGGTGAGGATGCTGAGGAATTCAGCCCCCAAACTGAGAAATGCAGAACAGCAAAAGATACTAAATCATGCAGAGACAATATACACCTATGTTGTGGGTGGCTGTGGGGGTGGGGTGAGGGACTCGGCAAAATTCTCTTCAACTCCATTCTCCCTGTTTTCCAATTTTGCCTAGTTCTGTGTGCCTCAAAAGGAAGTGAATTTTTTTTTCCATTTAATTTTCTTACTAATGACTTTTTGCACTATTCTATTAGGACAGGTCATTCTATTTGCTGGGACCTTAAGGATTGTCTGTTTTTTATTTTTCATTTGTATATCATTGCCAAATTTTAGCTAGACCCTCATAAAATGGACCGTTGAGAGATATGACTCCTCTTTAAATATATAGTATATATATTTATTTATGAGAAACATAACTGATGTCTCTTTAAGGTAAGGATATATTGGATATGTATTTTTCATATTACAAGTATTAGAAAAATGTGAAATAGAGAATACATTTAAAAGACTGAAGAGGGTCTTCCTGGTGGCGCAGGGGTTATAGAAAGTGCTATCAAGCTATCGTCAGCCACTGCAGCATGAGATCGATCCCCATCTGGCCAGGGAGCAACCCACATGACTCAACAGACCTCTCCTGTCTTGCCTGCTGCTCCCCTCAGCAGTGTATTTCAGTACATCTGCCTGTTCTGCTCCCCATTCTCTCTGGTGAATCCTTTTACCACCCACACCTCTGGCTTACACCCCAGTTCTTGTATGCATAAATAAATAAATCTTTAAAAAAATAAAAATAAATAAAAGGCTGAAGAAATTGCAGGGAACTCATAATCAGTGGCATTCCACAGTTCCAATTCATTAGCAATTGCCCTCCAGTACAGCTGAGTCAATGATACCATGTCCCTGTGACAAGGGAAAGGTAGGTTAAAGGAACAGGAGAATTAGAATAGACCTTCTTACCAAGTTTTAAGCTTTCCTTGTAATCTACTGAAGCTAGCTCTCCATAGCATCCAGAGACATCAGAATATCAATTTGATTCCTGCATTCAATATTATGATTTCAAGTTGAAGAAGAGAAACTAGGTATACACATACCTGGGAAAAACAGAAGCATTACTCTACTGATATGGAACTCCAGTGTTATTCCCTGCAGAAAAAGGGTCTTAAAAAAACACTAGAGAATTTGCTAAAGTGAGAGTAAGGTCTAGATTTGAAAGACAAAAATGTTCCATGT
Organism: Talpa europaea; assembly: GCF_964194135.1. Lineage (NCBI taxonomy): Eukaryota > Metazoa > Chordata > Mammalia > Eulipotyphla > Talpidae > Talpa > Talpa europaea. The sequence goes on from NC_140075.1 coordinate 108,944,336, forward strand.
GAGACCAAGTGAATCAGAAGGTAGGAAAAATGACTGGAAAAAACCAACATCCTCTCTCCTATAGCTATAAACCACAGATGAGAAAGCTCACTCCTTGGGACACACAGTGTTCCTTACTTAATGTCATACCCAGAGCTTAGTCTCTCCTGCCTGACTAAGGAACTAACTACAGATAGGATGTTGGAACTATCCTATTTTTCTATTTTGCAAAAGGAAGAGAGGTAGGGATTAAAGAAAATAACCAAATGTTCTTTTCTAGAATGCTTCACTTAATCATACATCCCTCTTTTCTCAGCCTACCTGTTTTCTCACCAAGGTGAGTATATTTATTTGGTTGTCTGAGTCATGCAAGGCAACAGAATGAGTAACCCAATGTCATCTCCAACCACAAAGGAAGGACAGGTTAAGTAAGCCTCTCACCAACAATGAGCCAAGAACTGAAAGCTAGCTTATTACATTTCCACACAAAACCTGAGGAATTGGCTGTCAGAGAAATGATCATACAACATCTTTTGGAGTTCCTCTAGTTAGCTAGTAAAGCACAGATCTGAGGTTTGAATTAAGGAAAGGAATGAAATCTGAATCTCTAGAAACTGAAGTAGAACAGATTGTTTTACAATTTTTATGGCTTTCTTCAGGGAGTTTTAAACATGAATGTGACAAGAAAACACCCATAAGCTGGTAGAGGGTGGAGAGCATTTACTGTAATAAAAACTAAGATACAGATCATACATTTTATGAAAACTAGAAGACCTGTCCCTACCTTTGAATCCCAATCATTAGTATCTTAAGCAGGTCAATTTATTTTCTCCTATAAGAACCCTTGAGTTCTAGAATTCAAAGCCACACAAAAGGTGGTAGCCATAACTCATTTTATTTTTTTTAGTGTCTTAGGTAAAACACTAGAGAAATGTTTAATATTGAATTTAAAAAATCCTTCACCTCACTGTCAAATTTCTTGGCCAATAAGTCATAAGTCAATTTGTCAAAGACAATATAAGGGTTCTTGATGTTCCTCTAGTTCAACACAAGAAAGAATCAGATGTGACTTGCAGTGTTTGATATCATCATCTTCCTGAGTTGTTAGGCCATTTCTGCTGCTGCCTATTTTTTTCTTTCTTCCCAAATACACAAACACATTCCCACACACATTTATTGTTAATAAAAGTTTCTCTGAGGCAGGCATCCACCTCCAGCACCACACCATCACGACCATCCACCGCCACTACCACCGTCACCATCACCAGGGATAAGACAGTTGCTGTCCACAGAACTTCTAGAATGTACCTCTTTAAATAGCTGACATCTGGAGGAACTATCTGATACTTGTTACTTACACTCCACTCAGCATGAACGGAGGTTGGCAGGGAATTTAGCAGCATGTCTTATTTTTAAAATATCTCACACCTCCCCCTCGCCCTCCCTACCGTAGGAGAGAGGTTTAAGCAATACTCTTTTATGTTCTGCTGCATGCGCCTACCACCTTCTCCCCAGACATGCAAATGCTTTCAAAAGAGGGCCCAAAGCTTTGATTTAATGCCAAGGTGGGCCATCCAAATTAAATATAAATAAGACAGCAGCCAAAATCTTCATTTCAGGGGCAAACTAAGAAGTGAACTCTATAAACGTAAAGTCAGTCAATTAGTCTCTACTGCTCTCTTCATTCATTTTCTGTCTGTCTGTCTGTCTGTCTGCCTCTCTCTCTCTCTCTCTCTCTCACACACTCACACACACATACACACACACAATCTTTGAACATTGCCTATCCATTCTATTACTGTGTTTATTCCAAAGAAAAATCATTAGCAGGTTAAGAGAATTGTGTTCACCTGACAAAAATTAATGGGACTTTTAAATTTGATTGTGGCCGGGCTGAAAACCTCCTGCTTTATTTGTGCAGATCAGGCAGTCCCAAATCCACTTTCTCTCTTCCAGATTCTGTGAAGTCGGAACAAGTATTAAGAGGTTTAAACCGGCCACTTAAGCTCTAGGAGAATCTAGATCCCTAAATAGAGCTGCCCCACATATTTAGTAGCAGTTGTTTGGGGTCTCAAAGCAGATTAAGCTGAGAGCTGTGGGGAGGTGCTAGGGGGCGCTCTGCTACAGGAAATGGCATCAGAGACAGAGAACAGTGCTTGCAGTGTTGGGAACTTCTGTGTACTGGCTAACAGTTTGATAAGTGTTATCACAGAAAGTGGTGATACTCAGTGTTGACTAATGACAACAGTAATTATTATTAGGAAGAGTGTTAATAAAAACAACTACAAGAGCTTGAAATTTATACCTTTGGAACAAATCAGTATTTTCATGTGATCAAAATTCTGTAATTCCTTAGAACATTCCTTTAGGTAGTAAACTGTTCTGGGCGAGGTGTGTGTGTGTGTGTGTGTGTGAGAGAGAGAGAGAGAGAGAGAAAGAGAGAGAGAAATGAGAAAAGGGGGTGTGGCATAGGCAGGCCAAAAGAAGCATTTAATATGAGTAGGCAAGATATTTCCCCTTAAGCAATCCTGAGATATCAAGTTTTGTTTTTCCACTTGCCAAGAATGGCTATAATTGTGGACTCGCCAATTAAAAGTGTGGAAATCTGATAGACTCACCCTCTTCAAAAATAGGGGGCGCCAATCTAAGGCAGTCTGCCAATCAGCTACTTGAGCAGAGACTTTAAATCCATTGTCTGGAGAAGAAAATGTGTCAGACTACTGTCATAATTATCATCCCATTGGTCTTCAGTCTCCAAGTTTATAATGTCTCAATTTCAGAGTCTATGATCCTTGCCATATAACAGGATGTTGGAAATTAGGCTTAAGCATTTGGAGACAAGCAATGGCCATAAGAATAGTAATTAATGTTTTACTATGAGTCAAGTATTGTAAGTACTCAACCTCATAGTATCCCATTTAACACTAACAACAACTTAAAATAGTTATAATTATCCCTATTTTATAAAGGAGGAACTTGTACTTAGAAAGGTTAAGTAACTTAGACAAAGTCACAATGGGATTAAATGGCAGGATTTGAATACAATACCTCTGGCTCTGGAAATCACAATTTCTACCCCACATTGCATTTTATTTTATTTTTAAAGATTTGTTTATTTATGCATACAAGAACTGGGGTACAGGCCAGAGATGCAGGGGGGGTGAGAGGATTCACCAGAGGCAGAGTAGGGAACAGAACAGGCAGACTGACTGAAATACACTGCTGAGGGGAGCACCCGGTATGACAGGAGAGGTCGGCTGTACCATGTGGATCACTTCCCTGGCAGGGGATCGAACTCATACTGCAGAGGCTGTGGATAACTTCATAGTGCTGAGACTTAACCCTTTGTGCCACCAGGGAGGCCCCCTCACTGCATTTTAATTACTACCTATAAAATATCATGGTAAGTAATCTGTAGTTATCATTAGTATTATTCCCAAGGGCCAGAATGATCTGGCTGATTATGGGGAAGGCCCAGTAACCTCTTCAATGCTGAAGAAAACTGTTTTCCCACATTACTGAGGCAGGAAACATAGGTAGACACACTTGCTGATAGTGTGACATTGTGACCTTTTCTATGCAATGAGATTAGGAGGAAAGATTTTCAAAATGGGATCCGGGAATCTAGGAAAGTTTCCAGAAAGAAAAAAATGATTGTATTTCATTTTTAAATGGTCTGTTCTAAAAGGGAGACTACTGTTCCCTTTCAATGAGACAGGTTTTAAATCAACACTGTCCTTCTGGGTGTGTGGGAGTGAGCAGAAACAGGTGAATAAAGTGAAAGAAGATGTGGATCAAAAATATATCTATTTTTTTTTAAAGGAAGAAAATAAATGTTCCTCCCCAAAGCACTAGCAGTTTTTGTCATTGGGGTCCTGCACTGATGTCTGTAATGCAAGAAAACTTTTGCTCACAAAATTCTTTTCCTTTCAACTGAATGCACCTAAAGTGGTCTGAAGCCAGTATGATAGTGAACTTGGTCTAGGAGAAAGAAGTCCTTGATGGAATGGTGCAGGCAGCTTCCTCCCTGGCTGTGCGCTCCCCACCTGTTGGGCATCACTTCAACAAAAGCATCAAAGCTTCTGATAAAGGAAACAGACCAACACATTTATTGTCCCCAATTTTGACTGCAGGAACCTCCAAAGCAGAGTGAGGAAGTGAAATATTCCTTATCATTGTCTAAACTTGTCTGAAAAGTTACCATGGAGCCTCATTAAGTCACAGTCTTTGCAAATGAGCTGATTATCTCCATTGCTTGAGACAATTGCTCTTTTTTTCCCTTTTAACAGATAACAGATTGCTGAAAGAGTTTCTGCCATATAGTCCTTAGATTTAACTAGCATTAACAAAATATCCTGGGGCATTCGTATTGCTGTGGTATAGCAGCTGGGCCAATCTGCCACAACTTCTTTGAGAAGGGCCAAGGACATTTTTTAAATAATCCGCAGGTTGCCTAGGTCTAAGAAATCTCTCCTTTTTCCTGCCTATTGGAGGAGGGATTGTGGAAGGATGGCTTAGAAAAAAGACTTTAGACCATGGAATAGGAATAATCAAGAACTGATCTATATTCACTTTATAATTTAAAAAAAAATTAGATGACCACATGCCCTCCAAATAAGAACAAGTCCATGAGACAGAACCTTGACATGACCAACCTTTTTGACAAACTCCACAATTTGCTTCAATGTTTTGATCACCTACTTGCTTGACTATAAGAAGTCTCGCCTGGTCCTACAATCTCCCTCCCCAGTTATTTTATGTAAAAATTCCTAGGTGGGAAAAGAGTTTCTTACATTTATCAGATTGTCAGCCCCACACACTAGAGGTCATATGTGTCCTTGAAAACTTTTACTCTGTCCCCAAGAAGCTGGCAACCACATCCAGATTACTGCCTTCTGGGGTCCCTATCCTTCTATTGCAGCAGTAAGACACCTCCCTTCTCATAACACAGCCCTTTCTGGTCTTTCCATGGGAGAACAATAAGTTTCCCAGTGGCAGGACTCTTTCCTTTGCAAACAATCTTTTTCCCCCCCAAAATGGACAACTCAGTGGAAGAACTAAGGGTGTTTAGAACTATCTTCAAACTTGCTCTGGAACAACTTCCTTTTCTCAACATCCAAGTCATGATACTTAGTCTAGTCAATGGGTCATGTTGTAAGTTAATTGAGGATAAGCTTCAGTTAGGGATCCTACTTTCTCTCCTTTTGATTTAAGTTCTTTGGGGGGCCTGCAGATGTTCACACAAATTTGTATGTGACTGAAACTTATGGGTTCCATGCAAATCAATGGATGTGGCCAGGCAAATCTTGCAGTGCATTCTGAACAATTTCATGAGTTAAAATGTTCTCCAAATATTGAATGACAAGGAGGAGATTCATCTTCCCAAAGCACACAGGAAAGGGCTGTTCTAGTTCTGCAAGCTGGTGGAACAGTCTCATTTTTGATTTCACAAGCTCCCACACATCTGCTGTGTCCAATGTTGGTTTGAAGGTCTCATTTACTTCTTTTCAACATAATTATTGAATTGTGTTACTCTCTAATAATTCCTTTTGAACTCCTGTTAAGGCTGTCTTAGACCTAAGACAAACAGTTCCTAAGATACTAACCCTGGTCACCCCCAAACTCCACCCCCCATTCCCACCCCCCACCCCTACCTTCACCTCCCCCCACACAAATATCCAATTATCCTGTTTCCATTCACCTCCTTCTCTCTCAACATCTTATTTCTTTCAAGCTAATCTTTCGGGAAACCATATATGCTAAAAGGAGATTTTACTGCAGCTTAAATATCTGGTGTGATGGGAGGAAACAAGACATCAACTACAAGATCTCACAGAAATAAGAAGAGGGTGCCCTGCTTTCCCTATAAATATCTCCTGTAATTAAAAAGGGAAATGACAGAAATAGATAGGATGAAAAACAAAGGCAAAGTAAAGAGATTTTATTTCTAAGTCTGATAAGTCAGAAAGGTTTCCTCATGAGGAAGATACTCTATTAAGATTTTGCAAGATAAACTCAATTTCTGGTTATTATGCATTAGTGTCCCGCCAATCACCTTGACATTCAGATGTACCTCATTTGAAGAGGCGGAGTTGGAGGCATCTGATTCACCTACTTTATTGAGTAAGGTCTTTGGTTCATAGAGTAAGATATGTAAAGGTATGTAACTTCACAAAAAGAGGAATGATGATTGTTTTGCTCAAAGGGATTGGCTACCTAGTGTTGTAAGTTTTATGTAAGGGTGCTGTCAGGGGAAAACAGGGGTCATGAAATAACAAAATTGACAATTTCTCATTCTCAAATTTTCTTTAACATGCCTTCCATTGCCTACCACTTAAAAATGTGTTCCCCTTAAGCTCTATCTGCAATGATATTATTCTCATCTCTCCCTTGAAAACTGCATGTGATTGTTCCATGCATCCATCTACTACTTTTAACTAGAGGCCCCTAGATTTATAACTCTAATCTCATCCAATAACTGAGTTTAAACACCTGCTCTATTTCTTTCTCTGATGACTCTAACTCACCATTTTCCTTACTATTTTCTATGCACCCCTTCGTAATCTAAACTGATGTTATGTTGTGCATACTAGTTAATAACATTAAAACAGGGCCTCCCTGGTGGCACAAAGGGTTAAGATGCAACCTATGAAGCTGTCTGCAGCCATCACAGCATGAGTTTGATCCCTCAGCCAGGGAGATACACAAATGGACCTAGCAGACCTCTCCCGTCTCGCCCGCTGCTCCCCTCAGCAGTGTGTTCTGTTCCCCTCTCTGTCTCTCGTGAATCCTCTTACCCCCCACACCTCTGGCTTGTACCCCAGTTCTTGTATGCATAAATAAATAAATCTTTTAAAAAAATCAAAACAACTCCATGAACTCAGGCTCAAATCTTCAATGTCATTTCTTGGCAGGCGCCCTAGCCTCTCTTTATCTAAACACTGAACTGAATGTCTGCACAGTATCAGTCAGTTTGGCCCTTCTTTCCTACTCCCAGAGCCCTCTTCAGCCCCCCAATAACTCATTGTCTGAATAAATACAACAGCACACTAATGTTGTTCTTGGTTGCCAGCTCTTTCCTTGCATAGGACCTGCTACAAGATTTCCCCAGAGAAATCTTCCTAATGCACATTTCACATAATTTCTCTACTTCGCACAAAACCTGTCAGTGGCTATTCATTGCATACATTTGGAAAGTTCCAACTCTGCATTACGCTATTAAAAATCCTCCACAAACTAGTCCTAATCTATCACTTCAGCGGTAGCCTTGACTGCAGTCCTCTCCTGATACTACCAACCTTTGAGCACATCACTGTTTTCTTGAACACACACTTATGCCATTTTCTCTGTCATTATTATTGGTTAGGTCACTGGAACTTACTATGTGACAGACATCGGGTCAACTGCCAGATATCACAAATTAATAATTTTTTTCTGTTTAATTCACATTAAGTCTATCCAGTAAGCAGATGATCGAAAATCTCTCTAGGACCAGCTCAAATGCTATGACCTGCAAAGAACTGTATTAGAATTTCAAGTCAGGAATTTTTTTTGCTGTGAATTCCCATAACACTCTGTGATAACATTTTTATGCCCTGCCTTAGACAAAGCATTTATTGGTACATGAGTTATCTCCTTCACTAAATGTTTTAAAATGTCATATGGCAGTTAGGGGTTTTGGCTTTGAGAAAGGATGAGCTTTTGAGAGGTAACTCTGAGATAATGCCCTGGTTTTACCCACTTACCAGAGTGTTCCCTAATCATTCTATTACTTGGCTTTCTCCTTGAAAAATGACATAATAATACTAACCTCTAGTGATTTGTCAGAACTAAACAAGCAAATGTTTGTGAAAACTCACAGCATAATGAAGTACTCAATAAATACTAGTTGTCCTCCATCTTTCCTTCCTTGAAGGCAGGAATCTTACAATTCACCCTTGTCACAATGCTCACATTTTCATGTGTTTAGAAAAACCCTACCTTTCATTTTCCCAGACTCTATCTCCAATTTCTCCTCCTCTACACTTTCTATTCACTTTCATCCAAGTACCTGATTCACTCATTATTCATTATTCAGCAAACATGACTATGCACCAGCCTTTGGTTAAGAATCTTTGGAACTCACACTCAACTATTTCTGACATGTATTTAGACCTCCTCTGTGTTAGTTTTTAAAATAAAAACAATTTTCTGGGGCCTCCCTGGTGGCCTAGTGGTTAATTCTCAGCACAATCACCACTATGGCCTGAATTCCATCCCGGCCAAGGAGCTAACCCACATATGGTGCCGCAGACCTCTCCTGTCTCGCCCACTGCTCCCCTCAGCAATGTATTTCCGTAGATTCGCCTATTCTGCTCCCCACTTTGGTGAATCCTTTTACTCCCTGCATCTCTGGCCTATACCCTAGTTCTTCCATGCAAAAAAAAAATGTAAAAAATATAAACCAATTTTCTGTTTATGTGTCATAAGGAAGCCTCATATGAAGGAAATATTCAGGCTTTATAATTCCATTGATTAACCACAACTGGTATCCCCAAAGAAGAGCCACTCAGCAGCTCTCTGTAGATCAGTTGTAAATATTAGCCTAAGCACCATTTTTTCATTTCAAACAATGAAATTTTAAATGAAACACATTGACAATACAGACAGGAAATTTGTGAACAATATATATTATTTCAAAAGTTAACAAGAAACCTTTTTTTTTGTTGTTGCTTAGTAGTGGAAGAGTTCTCTCCACTGCTAGGCACACTCATTGGGCTGCATATTCTTCTCCTTCCAGATCCATTCTCTGTCCCTCCCTGCCCACTGGGGAAGCTGAATTCCCTAGACTCTAGAGACAGCATCATGGAAGTGTCTTGTTTTCTGACTGCTGGTATATTTGGCCAGGAGGAGGGGCCCGACAAGAGATTTCAAGCACTCTTATCCAGGATCAAAGTGATGAGGGGGTGGCCTCTCCCATGTGGCTGGAGCTCAGGTCAGATGACTATAACCTGGTACTTTCTTTGACCAGCCAGACCTGGACATAAGACTTCTCACACTTGCTCATCCCATTTCTTTACTAGTCCTTGCTAATTTCCTTACCTCAGGAAGAGTTCCTTCTTTAAACTCTCTCCATCTAAACCCTGGGAGAATGACATATTCTGCAGGATCCTGATAGATTCACCGCCCCCCTCCCACCATTTCCAAGTTTTTGATTTGTGCTTTCTTTGGCCAATCAGCATTACTAAATACCTACTACATGCCACACACTGTGCAAGGCCTTGACAATTCAGTGATAAACAAGTAACAATTCAGTGCTAACAATTCAGTGATGGCCAGGAGTGTGGTCCACTGTAAGGGACAGCCAGGAGCATGTGCATTTATGGTTCAATGTGATAGATAGTTCATAGTGCTGAGACTTAAACCCTTGCACCACCAGGGTGGCCCTCAATGTGATAGATATTTCAAAAAGAAACAGGAAGGTGCAAAGGGAATATAGGAAGAAGAGGAAGACCATGGGAAAGGTGGGTGGGGGACAATGGGGCAGTTGGTTGTATCTTGTAGCTGTAATCTAAATAGGGGGTGAAATGAATGCTTCTAGAAAGGAGAAGAGACAGTAAATCCTGCTAAGACTTGTGAGTCATAAAACATTTATATTTCAACGTGAAGTCCCTTAAGGGTCCTTGAGGCTTTTAAGTACTTTATTATATGTGGACTTTAGAAGTTCCCTCTGACACTAGACCTCTTTGTCAGCAACTAGAAGTACCGCAAGTGTGAGAAGTTGGGGTAGGTAACAAGTGACGGAATGTGAATTTAGAGTGGTTTTCATAAAGGCCAGTGAGCACATCCAATTTAAGGCATTGTAATGCAGGATAATGGAGGTAGGAAAAAAAGTTTTTATTTAATAGTTAAAGACATAAGCTAAAGAGCAATATAAATGCAGGTAAAAATAATAGTTTATTTTGGTAAGCAAAACTTTGGAGAAAAGCATTATAACTATGAAAAAGGATTGGGGAACATTTCAAAGGAAATGCAAAAGAATTAGGCAACTACCTAGCTTTTGGCTATTTCCATTTTAAAATAAGACTGGGAAAGTTAGAAGGGAAATATTTATTTTTGAAGTGGAAAAAAAATAAGGTGATAATTTTCTGCCAGGAAGAATATGTGTGGGGAGCCTTGTTGGACTTTCTTCCGGGAAACAGACCTGCTGTGGAAGGTTCTGCAGATGGAGGGTTGAGGTAAATGGACTTGAGGTAAATGGACTTTTGAAATGGGGACATGAACAGATTGTCCCATTACTGCCTGCAAGTAAGGCAATAACTATTTCATGAATTTTCTCTTAATCTCTTCTGATTTAGAGATATTTAATGCCAGACTTGAGAAATGAACTTAGGACGAAAAGCAGTTTTTTTTCTTTATTTTTTTCTAGTGCATAAGCTGTAAGTTTCAATCAAGCATCTTCCTTAAATAAAGATATTTAGGTAGCAGGGGTGGCGGTGGGACAGGTGAAAGTAGGTAGTGTGGAAGGGAAAGGAAAAGAGGTAGAACAACAAAATAATGTTATGTAACACATCTAGCTTGGTATTTCCCTATCCTTCCTTTTATCGTGTGGGTTGCACCATCCAGAGTTCAAGCAGGTAATGGAAATTCATGAAGTAGGTCAGGCTTCAGAATTCTAGTATTCAAGTGTTTTCATACTTAGTTGGTATTATTAGAACTAGCCATCAGCCTTGGTGTTGGTGGGGTGACAGGCAATGGTAGGGATTGCAGTCACCCAAGGAAAGTCTAATATAACCATTACTGGTCTCTAACAAATGTTTGCCATGTGGGAATGCAGGCCTAATATTGCAATGTTTGCTTATTTGCTAACATTTTATAAATGTTAGCAACATTTTATAAATGTTGTCTTGATTTTTTTTTCAATATTTTTGCTCAACAAATAAAACTCATCTGTAAGCACAGCCCCATGCAGCTTGCCTTATTGTAATTTCAGTCACTGAACTTAAGGGTTAATCTGCATCCTTGTATGACCTTTATTTCTTTTCATATATCCTAATACCTTTATTAAGGAAGGCCATGAAGGGAAAAGAGACTCAACTGCGTGTGTCAAGGAGAGCTGTTCACATGTCTAAGGCCATAAGGGAAGGTGAGGTTTGTGCTGGGTAAGGACAAGGCTATATTTAACTAGGTAGACTGGCCAGGCACAGAAAATGCAAGCAGAGCCAGTACAGAGTTGGTACCGACACCAAACAAAATACACTCACTTGGGGCTTTTCATTTGGCTCCTTAAAATCACTCCATGAGTGAGGAAAGAAGGTATGCAGAAAATTCTAGAACTGAGGATAAGTCAGATAGACAGTATCAGAAATCTGAACTTCCAAGGCCAAAATCATCCTTGGCTACTCTGCATCATTTTAACCTAACAAGATTGGGAGTAATTCAACTCCCTTCACGATGCTGGCTACTTGATCAGCCATGGAAATATGCTGTTTTGTGAAAAGTCTCCCTTAGGAAGAGTATCAATCCCTCCTGTAAGAAGAAAGGACTTAGGAACATATATTAATATTCATGCACTATAAAATTTGAGTCATTTATTTTTGGTTTGTTTTGCTCTCTGGTTTTATGAAATGCTTTTGGAGGCAGAGCGACCACTTTCCAATAAGAAGGACAACTTTATAAAAAAAAGTCTGACTGTAAGCTGAGTTCACGTGTCCCCCTGTGGTCTCTCCTGGGCAACTTGACCCCACTGCACAGCTCCTAGTATTTCACTCACTCATTACCCACACGCCTTGCTCCTTTTCCCTCTTAAGCCCCCCTTTTTCCATCGAAACCGAGGTGTTTCTCTGTGGTGGATGTGATCCAGAGGGCATGTGCTCTGGACTCCAGTCTTGTTCCCGACTAGCAGAGGAGCAGAAATCAAAAGAAACGATAGGAAATCAGGGGATAGACTCAAGAGCAGTATGTGCCGGGAATGTGTGTAATAACAGTGAAACTTACAGCGTCATCACCATCTATATATTAGGAATCATTTCATTTTGTCATCGAATTAGCATTAAATAAGGGAACTGACCATTAGAAAGAACAGGCAGGTGTCCTAAGCAAGACCACATGAGAAGTTCATTCTCTCTCCTCTCTCCTCTCTCCTCTCTTCCTCTCTCCTGCCCTCTCTTCCTCTCCTCCATTCTTCTCTTTCTCTCCCTCTGCATTTCTTCCTTGTCTCTGGGTTCTGAGGATTCAGTGACAGAGCATGCAAAGTGTGCTGTCTAGTATATAGCAACCTCCTAACTTCTCAACAATGGTGACTTGTTTCTCAAGCACATAGGGCAGGTTTTTCAGGGGGCAAGTGTTTGATCTAGAAACTGAAAGGTGCTCAGGTCAAGTTACTGTGACATTTTTCATTTCATTTAAGATTTATTAGGAACTCTGTGAGAAGGGTATCATTAACTTCACCTTTCAAACAAGGAACTCAAAGCTCAGCAACTTTAAATAACTGGCTCAGGGCCCAAAAACGAGCCAGATGGAGACTTGGAACTGGGACCCAAACGCTCTAGTTCAAAGGCTAACCTCTTTCTACTATTACAATTTCTGTTCTGATGGCTTCTAGACCTAATGGTTGGAATCCTTAATCCTTCAAAAACAGTAGAGAGAAACACAGAACAAATACTGGATTCTTGTTAATCCTTATTTCCTGGGATATAAGCTTTCCCTTGGAGAGTTAAATGATACATACAAATGAGTAAATGCTTCCAATATGTGCTTGTATCTTCTCAAGAAACTAAAGTAATTATACGAAAGAAAGGAAGGGGAAATAAACCCTGTGCAAAGAGTGTGTTTGCAGGAAGTTCTTCTTAATGAGCTCTCTGCTCAGTACATTTTGTTGTCTGTAAAGGAAAGGTGTGAAAAGAGTCAACACAGATCTGCAAAGAATTAGTCCAACTTGCTCCCATCAATTACACTGAATTTTTTGTGAAATTCTACTGTTCCTAGGAAATTTCCTGACAGGATGCTAATAAATCTACCTAACCTTGTCACCCCCCAATATGCCAAATTTGCAGCATTCAAGATAAATAATATTCATGCTTTATGAGACTGAACTTGACTTCTCAGAATTTCCACATGGCTCTGGCAGGTTAATGAGAGGGAAAAAAAAATATCTCCATAATACAAAAGGAAATGCTTGTCTTCAGCAAGGCACCAAATTGACAGGCAAAATGCTTTGTGGCTGGGCCCATTTGAGAGGTCAATGAGGATGGGGCTGAAGGGGGATAAGGACCGTGTCTACGTATTTTCTGCATAATACAGTGCTGTGCTGGTGAGGGGTACAGCAGGTAACAGAGAGAACACCATGGACATACATAAAGAAACCCAAATTCCTAGACATTAGGATAAAAGCTATTATCTGTAGATTTATTTTCAAATCATTAACTCATTTTCAGAAAGGAAATTCATCCCATGTTAGAACCAAGATCACTGTCCCAGAGTAAGAATGATTACTGAGTCCAAAATGAAAAAGTAAATTTTTTGGTGATGTCACTAAGTGATATCCTGTAGCTAATGATAGTGTGTCATCTCTGTTAAGAGCTGAATTCTAAAGTCAGAGAGTCTGGGTTCAAATCTGTATTCTGCCACTTGCAAATATTATAAGATGATGAGGACAATAGTTCACTTTCCATTAGGTTGTTCTAGGATAGGATAAATTGTAACAATGCAAATAAAGAGCATAGCTCTCAGTCTTTAATTAGTAGTTAAATAAGATAGGTTATTTTTGTATATTCATTTTAATTAATACTGGGCTTAGGTGTTAATTGCCACAGGAATCCCCCACATCCTAAATCCAGGTAAATTAGTTGTTCTTCTGCTCTGCTCTCATATCCTGTGGATGCCTCTATTACAATTAAAAAATCATATACTATGTCATTGTGTGACCTTCCCCCAGTAGATTACAAAATCCTTAAGAGTAGAAAGTCTGAGTTTCATGTTGTATCCCACTGCATTTATCTCCCAGATCTATACAGTATATATGATAACATTTATGTTATCAAAAATGTGTGCTGAATTAATGCAGGAATACATTATCTCATTTTGCTCATCTGAAACACAGAAAAGACTAATGTCTTGACTTCCTAGTTGAAAGAGCAGTTGAAAAAATTGTTAATTGTGTTATGTTAATGTCAAGCAAGATTCTTCTTTGCACTTTTGGAGGTGAACTTAATATATTATGTATAGACAGCAATTTATAATGACTGCACCTGAAACACACATAATATTATAATGCAATGCTACCTAATGAAAATTTATTTAAAAATAAATTTTTCCCTCACTCAATGAAATTATGGGAGGAAACATTATTTCGGTTCCTGATGACCTCCTAGGGGACTGAGAAGGTAAAAACAGAACTAAGAGGAAACTCCATTTAGGCAAAACTGCAACTGATTTTCACCTGGAGGTAACAATCCTTACTCCAGCTTTAGGTACAGGGTAGGGTAAGTTAATTCCATCATTGGGATGCAGAGGGCATTCTGTTAAAACACACCACAGGAGCTCCCTGGTGGCCTAGGGGTTAAGTCTCAGCACTACCACCACTAAGGCCTGAGTTTAACCCTTGGCGTGGGAGCCGACCCACGTGGTGCACCAGACCCAGACCTCTCCTGTCTCAACCACTGCTCCCCTTAGCAATGTATTTCAGTGATCTGCCTGTTCTGCTCCCCACTCTGTCTTTGGTGAATCCTCTCACCCCCTGCACCTCTGCCCTACACTCCAGGTCTTCCATGCAGAAATTAAAAAAAAAAATGCCCATCGCAGTTACAAATATTTTCCTGAAAGATCTTGACCACTCAGCAGGATGGCTGGACAGCGAATAGGTGCTCTGGGAGGCTCAGAAGCATGGTTCATTGAGCCAGTGCTGACACGCCTGGTGCTTCAGCTAATCTAAGGTCCAGGCTTTACCTCTCCACAAGGACATAGAATCCTAGTCAGCTAAAAAGCCTAAACTTGGTAATCAGACAGACCTGGGCTTGAGTCATTGGATTTGTTACCGTGGACAAATTGCATGATATTTATTAGCCTTTATTTTTTTCTCATCTGGTAAATGGTTGATAATCAGTTATCTAATATATAAGGTTGTATGAGGATTTAATTTTAAAACTGAATATAAAGCATGTGTTTCAGCACAAGAAATCCTCAAGCATGTTTAATTGAAGTAACATTATTCTATAACACCATACATATATGATTTAGAGGTATATGATCATACCTCTTCAGATGTAAGTTACCACAACACATCCACAACCCAGATACCCCTCATCCTCCACCACCATTGGGCTCCATCCCCATCTGGTAGCCTCAATCTTACAGTCAGATTTCTAGGGTTTGTTTTGGTTTAGTTTTGTCTGACCTTTTGTATTATTACTCTTTTTTTCACCTGTAAGTGAAGCCATCCAATATTTGCCTTCCACCTTCTGGCTTATTTCACTTAGCATAATCCCCAATGGAATACTTCTCAGTTATTTTGAAAAAAGATAAATACTTGTCATTACTACAATCCTTTGAATTATTGAATTTGTTGATTCTCTTTTTGATGAGACCATGATCCATGTTAACTCATTCTGCTAACTCATTCTAAAAGACTAATTGACATGATGTCAGTCTTTCTTGACTTTTACTGGGCTCTGGTTTATCTTGGCTTATCTCAGAATGGTCCTCCAAATAATAATCAACTGGGACAAGCAAACAAAATGACACAGTCTATAAACATAGTCTAGAGGCATCTGCAGGATACCAGAACGCAGAACAGATGCCCACCTGACACCATATGAAAATCCCTTCTCTACAAAAAATCCACATCCTCTCTCCCTTCATACTCCAAGTCCCCAAAATATCTCCCTCTATGTCACCTGGCAAAATCAGACACCAACTACAGGTTACCTGTCTGATCCACTGGTCTTATTAATATATATATTAATATAAATATATTTATATATATTACCACAGGTTCTCTGGGAATTGAGTCATTTCTCCAATTAAATGCAAATTTGGTTAAATAGGAAGCTATGGGTTTTGTAAAGATAAATATATCAAGAAGAACTCTCTCTCTGTCTCTCTCTCTCTCTCTCTCTCTCTCTCTCTCTCTTCTCTCTCTCTCTCTCTTTTTCATTACATGTGCCCCGTTGGGGAAAACAGGATTTTACTTTTAGCTTCTCCACCTGCATGGCATGCGTGTAATGAAAATCCCTGTCAGGGAAAGTAATGTGTTTAATATTGCACCAGTCTTAAACATCAGCAGAGATTTCTGTGCATTGCAAATAATTCCATCACCTGCCCATATTACATTGCTCTGTGTTTTATCTGTGGTAAGATGATATCAATATGTCAAGCATGAGGAAAAGGATATTTTATGAGATTGATGTAGGGAAGTACAATGACAAGCACATAAAAAGAGCAACCAAAGGTGCCACAACACTGTCAGAGGAAAAGGCCATGATCTCTCACTGGTATGAACTCAGGTTATTTTTTTCCCACCAAGGGTCCAGACACTGTCAAGGCTGCCTGTGGCCTTGATCAAGGATTTTAAAGAAATAAAACAACACTGACTTAAAAAAAATCTTTCAGCAACCACTGGGTCCCTGGGAGGTGAATAATAGGTGAAGACTATTAGTTAAGAAACCAATGAGAAATAAATATCAGAGTATTCCAGAATGAACTCTCAGACAATTCCCTGATTTTGCAATGTACAATAGAAGGAAAATTCTTTAGGACCTAGCAAATTATTGGAGGGAGGAGGTGTTTTTTTTTTTCTCTAGAAAATGTATTTGCATTTAAAAACGAAAAAAGATGACCTTCAATCCAGGTGGATACCATACTTATGAAATGAAAATTACAGAAGAGGACCTAGAAATCATTTTCTTAATTCTTACTCTTAGTGACTCATTTTGGCTTTTGTTACCTTTTGTTATTTTTATTTAGTCCTCATTTTCATGAAGTGTATGCTTAAAATCAAATTGACTGTTTTATGTTTCTCAGCTTACTCCACACCTTGTCACCTCTGTGTGTTATACATGCTTTTCCCATTACACAGAAGGTCTTTTGCATGTGTTTTTAGCTATACTTCCTATATTTCAAGGGCAAGAACAAATACAATTTCATCCATAAGATCATCTCTGATAACATTAGATTTATAGATTTCTTGCCTCTATAATTCTATTTTATTTGACCTGTATCTTACTGATTTGTTTTCATTGTTTTGGCCAATTTTAAATAGTTTTATTGAAGCTCTTGTATTTTCCACTTGCAACAGTGCTTACAAGTGTAACATTACTTTACTTCCTTTTCCTGTACACATCTTCAGTATTCAAGTCTCAAGAATACCCAGTTATTACTATAATAACTCAACTTTCAACTTCCATGGAATTTGCTACAAATTTGGGTCCATCAATATTTTGGGTAGAACAATGATACATTCAATGCTCAGGTTAGTTTAACCAATTTCCTCAATAGTGGGCCAGAGGAGGCACCCAAATGGCAAAGCTCCAGCACTAGGGAAGCCCCCAGAAATGCCACCTTAACTCAGGTATAGCTCAGCAATGATAGAGTTGCTGACTATTTCTAGCTCTTTCTATTGATGTTCATATTCTTCCTCCCAGCAGTCTGGTTGTATCAAGCCAGCTTATGACTTCATTATACTTGTTAAGAATCTTCTGTTTGTCCTTATCATTAATTGTGCCTTGAAGTTTCTCATCTTCAACAGTTGCTTTCATGTTGAAGGCATAAGATTCAAGGGAGTTTTTGGAAGACTTCTCACCCTACTGTTTCTCATCTTCAGCTTCAGACTTCTCAGCCTCCTAGACCATATGCTCAATGTCCTCCTTGTGCAAATGACCCTTGTCATCATGATGGTGATCTTGTTCTCTTTTCATGTATTCTTATCCACAGAAGAAACATTGAGGATGTCTCTGGCATCAATACTCACCTCACTCTGAGGACCACAGTAGGCAGGAGGTATGCCTGTGAGTTCAAACTTACCAAGCAGACTGTTAGCCCTGACCATGGCAAGCTCAATTTCATACACCTGAATGCCAGGCTGATTGTCAGAGTAGTTTGTGAAGGTCTGTTTCTGCTTCGTAAAGATGGTAGTATTGCACTTGATGAAGACAGTTATGACACCACTGGCATCTTCAGTGTCAAGGGCAAGAGGAGGCACATCCCTCATCAGTAAATCCTGAACATTTTCAGACTTGTCTCCTGATAGGATAGCTGCCTGGACAGCTGCCTCATAAGCAATGGCTTCATCAGGGTTGATGTTCTTATTCAGTTCTTTTCCACTAAAGAAGTCCTGTAGACATTTCTGAATTGGGGGGGTGTTAGAGAGAGCCACCCACCAGACAATATCATGGATCTGGCATATATCTAGCTTAACATCCCAAAGAGCATTCTCTACTGGGTCCAAAGTGCGATGGAACAAGTCAGCATTCAAGTCTTCCAATTGGGTGCATGTAATGGAGGCTTAAAGGTCAATTCCTTCATGAGCGAGTTGATCTCAATACTAGCTGGGGTGCTGGCAGAGAGAGTATGCTTAGCACACTTACAAGCAATATGGACATGATGGACAGCTCTCTCATTCTGACCGGTGTACTTCCTATACTTGAACTTGAACTCTGTAATAAAAAACATTGACTATTCAGTTGTCAAAGTCTTTTCCACCTAAGTGGGTGTCTTCAGCTATAGATTTACCTCAAAATTCCATCTTCAATAGTGAGGATTGGAACATCCAAAGTACTACCTCCTAGGTCCAAGATCAACATATTCCTTTTATCTCTGACCTTTTGATGCTTCATATCAAACTGGACAACAGCATCATCAAATATATGTCCAATTAAGCACTTGGCATAGGAAACTGTGTTGGTAGGGCTCATGGTGATGAGAAAATATATTATTGAGTAAATGGATATAATAAAGATCCCAGAAGAACTTCCAGCCCAGGTGCAATTAACAAGTTTGCTTACTTACAATTCTTTCCCTTTAAAGATTGATGGTCAGGGCCTCAGCACTCCTGTCTAAACAAAGTTGCATTCAAAGAGTCAGATAACCAGTAGAGCAGTCCTGTCTCTTTGGGGTAATCTCCAGAATGCTGCATCCTCTCCCACTGTGCAAGACTCCCCTTTGCTTCAAAGCCCCTTTGCTCACTTTTTCTCTCCACCAATGGTTTTGCCAATTACTAATGTAACAAATGCAAAGACAGTTATGTATAAAAGGAACCCTTTGTCATTAAACCAGTGGTAAGACCGAATGGGGCTACTCAGGTCTGAGACCTCATGCATGTGTAATAAAGCTTTTTCTGACCTCACCATTCCTGAAGTAGCATTTGTTTTTCTTCTGCCTGGGTAAAAGACCAGAATTTCGATAACAATGGCAACTTGATTCTTTGCAGCATCATCAAACAATGGTCCAGTATCAGTATAGCTGACATAATTTGAGGTGGTTCAACTTCCCTGACCATTGGCAACATATTTCCACTTTTCCATGCTGGAAGACACCCACACAAGAGTAAGTGGTGCCAAGATGAATGCCAACTACAGGTGCCTTAGACATGATTGCTCGTGTGTAGATCCAGCTTGGTTGGTAAAGAAAAAAAAATTGGTCTGCCATTGTGTTCAATGAAAGTTGTTTTCAAGTTTTTGTTATAGTTATTTACATGTAAGTTCTGGAAATCAAGTTCCTTGAGAGTAGGGTCTAAATACTTAATCATGGGTCAGAAAGTAAGTATGATACAGAGAAATCCTTAGTACATATTTGCTGAATGAATTATGGTATGTATTATTTATTATTATTTATTATAGAGTTTTTACAGTGCATATTGTAGGTGCTCAATAAATAATTATTGACAGAGTGGGGAGAGAGCAACACTAGGGAGGTCCCTGAAATGCTGAGAATAGCTTCAAATATAAGAAGGTGTATGGAGAAGAAGAAAAGGAGTAAATAGAAGGTGGGGGAGGAGAAACAGAAGTAGAAGCAAAAGAGGAAAAGAGTGGTTTTAAAAAAGGACAAAAAACTACTCTAAGTTCTGAGAATTTTGTCCTGCAGGAAATTTGACTGGGAAGAAACTTCTGGGTAAAGAAACGTCTGATGGCCAGTGAATGCTCCCCTGAGCAGAGAAACTGTGGCATGTCCAGTTCCCTTTTCTTTAGTGCTGTGTCACACAGTGTCTAGGTGACAGCCCACATTTCTAAAAGCTATTTCCAAACTGTACTTGTTTCTAATTTGCTTAACTATGTTTATAAACAGGCTAATACCAGCAGTGACTGGAAGGCAATATGGAAAGTACTGGATGGGTCTGGGGGAGCGCCCTTTAGTGAAACAAATATCTCACAGTGATTTTGAACAGGGACCCAAATAACAGTAACATGCTGGTCACAACATTCTTCCCCTGGGGTGGGGGTGGCTGCTGAGGTCTAATAGAAAAGAGCACCAGAAATTCCCAATTATATGTAAATATTTGAAGCTCAATGTGAGAAATCACTTCATTTAATGTTTGCAAAACATATCTGGAACCACCTATATCAGAAACCCTTGTGGTGTTAGTTTAAAAATGCAAATTCCTGACCTCGTTCCAAATCTACTGATTACTTTTAGCGCAAGGTTTCTGAAATGAAGTAATCTAGGTTTATTACAATTACTTATATTCATTTATGTATTATCTACTACAAATAACACTTATCTACCTAAATATGTACAAATATATAATCAAAATTCCTACACTTATCTACCTAAATATGTACAAATATATAATCAAAATTCCTGGTCTTGGAATATAAGAGATTTTCAACTGCTGGTTTCTTTTAGTCGTAAATGATTTCAATTTCACTTTCCCTCCTAGACCACAATTCCATAGATAGATACAACTCTTACTTCTCAAATGCCTCAGAACCTACATGGGAGAACATGCCAATATGTTTATAGGAATGAATATATGGGTAACCATTAGATGTATAAATAAATAATGGTTAATGTATTTAGTATGTAACTAGTCTAAATACTTATTCATTCAATATGTTCACAGCCAGAACTGGCTATATAATTCACAAGACCCTGTGAATTAAGCCAAGCACAGGTCCCTCCTAAGTGCAACCTGGCAGTGGACCAGGTTGCATGCCCAGAGTCTGACTGTGTCTACAATATTTGTAATATTCTTCCTGTTTTTTCATTATTTTCCCATATTTGGAACCTCCATTTCTCTGATTCCTTTGTAGTCTGACTGTGCTAGCAAGCTTGAATTAATCAAAATATTTTATAACTGAAACCAGATAATTGTAGCACCTTGGTTACAGTCCAAGGACATTCCCATAAACCACACATGTAATCATCACAGTGTTCTCAGGAGGCAGGTCTGATGATTATCTTCGTTTTACAGATAACTAATGCTCAGGTCCAGGGACTTATACAAGACCACAAAAGCAATAAAACAAAGGATAAGGATTTTAATCCATGTATATTATCTACTTCTCCTTAAACCAAATTTAACCCCCTTGTTTTCAGGCTGTATTTGACACTTTGCCCTAAACTGTGCCAAGGTATGGAAGAGGAGCTGAATCTCTTTGTTTTTCCCATATTGAATACCACAAAGGATACTCAAGAAAGGTATCTGAGAGAAGGCCATATCTCTGGGGAATTAATAAATGAGAGCGACCCGGACTCTCCACTGATCTCCACCAAGGGGAAGGAGTCAAGCACATTCTTCTCACTAGGTTCTGCCCAGCCCTGTAGCCACATTGCACACTTCCCTAAGCATGTCATCTATCTGCTTCTTTGTCCACGACCCTTTATTCCTGTGTATTTCCCAGGTTGTGTTGAACATAGTTAGCTCTCTATTTGTTCTAGAACTCCATGTTTTGAGTCTTCCTCGTTATCTACAACCATCAAGTTGTGACTTGCAATCTCACTACCTTACAATATTCTAAGTAGAATGTGCACAAGCCCTAGTCCTTTTGTGAAACCAGTGGCTGCTTCTCAGCCAATCAGCTCATTGTTATTCTCTTCTCCCCTCTTCTACATTTCTCTACTGTGATGAAATGTTGAGACACAAGTTCATTTAATTAATGTTTCAAGCTTCCTCCCAAATTTAACAAAACATTACAAGTAAAAAAAAAAAATAACAACACCCTTGTGACACTACTGAGTATAATTAGTGTGTAGTGAATTTTTTATATATGTACATTTTTGCAAGCAGTGAATATTTTATCAGAAATAAATGAGGGAGGAGGAATATCAGTTCATGTCATTTTATGATATACAGATCTTACACACTTTAATAAGAAACAACCTCCAGGCAAAGAGGTAAGTTTAATTTCTTCATCTCAGGGAATGATTAATATAGAGCTTAATGCTCATACCAATATTGATACAAAGAAGATATTTTCATATATTTTAAATTTTTTATGCTAAGATATTGAGCGTTTGCGTGGGAAAAATACTAGTGGCTACATGCATTGATATACACGTATATACACATAAATGTACTATATAGAGATTTATATATTTAATGTGTTAATATAAATCAAGGAGTGTTTTCTTGTATGAATTTGCGAGAATATGAAGGTGAGTGCAGATGTATAAATGTGGTATCTGGATTTGAAACTAATTTAGAAAGCTGACATCTCGGGTTTATAAATATATCTCATTTTTCACAGCTTCAACCAGATTTTCTTTTCCACTTCTCATGGCATTGTGAGAGAATATCAATAAAATGTAATTACTCTCTTGCTGGGCCATATGTACAGTAAATTTTCAGATAACCAAATTTCTAATTGCTGGAAATATCAGAGGGAACATTATTTTAGAAGAGCTGGTATTTGGTATCCTCAAATAGTAATTAGATACAGTAATTCTCTACAGAGTGAAAAAGAATAAAAAAGCCCACATTTTCTGACTAGAATCCTATGAATAAACTCCAAATCATCTTAGGTTAGAGTATTCTTTGTCTTATGGAAGGCTATTCTGCGTGCCAGGGAAATCTGGTGATCAGGACTGCAGTTCTTCTACTCAATTTTATCCTCCATGCCTCATCACACAGCTTTTTTTTTTAAGATTTATTTATTATTTATACAAGCACTGGGTACAGTCAGAAGCACAGGAGGGTGAGAGAATTCACCAGAGCCAGAGCGGGGAGCAGAAGAGGCAGACTGACGAAGTACACTGCTGAGGGGAGCAGTGGCCGTGGCAGGAGAGGTCTGTGTGCCATGTGGGACTCTCGCAGGTGGCCGGGGATCGAACCGTCGCTGCAGAGGCTGCGGGCAGCTTCGCAGCCCAACGCTCAACCACTGCACCACCAGGGATGGCCCTCTCTGCCTTTTGATTATTTCCAGTAAGGCTTGAGTAAGTCAACTCTGGACTAAAGAGCTGCAACGTGCCTTAACTTGTTTCAATTTCCAGGTTCTTTTCCCAACAATTACTTTTCTCCAAATGGACATTCCACTAAGATACAATTAGAGTTGACAAAATCCTAACTCCAGGAAGGAAAACAAATGAGCAGATGAAGGAAGGCAGGTGGAAAAAATGACACAATGAAATTAGAACCGCTAGTGAAAGGATCACGGGTGTATATGAAAGATATTGGTTAGAAACGAGGATACCCATCTTTAAAAAAAAATTATTTATGGGGTGTAAGCCAGAGATGCAGAGGCAGGGGTGAGAGAATTTACCACAGAGAGTGGGGAACAGAACAGGACGATCTACTGAAATACACTGCTAAGGGGAGCAGCAGGTAAGACAAGAGAGGTCTGCTGCACCATGTAGGTCAAGCAGGTAGGCTGGGCATTGAACTTGTGCTGCAGTGGCTGGCAATAGCTTGATAACACTGTCTTTAACCCCTGTGCCACCAGGGAGGCCCAAGGATACCTTCTTTTAAATCACTAGGAATAGTTTACTCAAAGATCCCATCATTCTCTGACCAGTCATGGGAAATGATAGTGAATGTATATATGTATGTATGTATGTATGTATGTATCTATGTATGTATTTTTTAAAGTGTGAACTTTTTTTTTCCTAAGATTTATTTATTTTAGAAGAACCAGGGTACAGGCCAGATGTGTGGGAGGATGAGAGGATTCACCAGAGACAGAGCAGGGAACAGAACAGGCAGACTGATGAAATACACTGCTGAGGGGAACAGCGGGCACAACAGGAGAGGTCTGCCGTGTTATGTGGGTACCTCCCCGGCTGGCTGGGATCGAACCCATGCTGTAGAGGCTGCGGACAGCTTCACAGCACTGTGCTCAACTGCCTGTCCCACCGGAGAGGCTCCAATAGTCAATGTATTTATACAGTAAGTTTCAGAGAAGTTACTTGTGGCCCAAATCTCACAGGCAGCCAAAGAAAAATAAAAGTTCCCTAACCTTTCATTCACTTATTTTCCCCTTAGTATTTATCCTCCACAGTCACATCACTTATTAGTTGCTCAGAAATATTTTTTTCTCCTTCTTACTCAAATATAGTATTCTATCTTTCACATTGCATAAGAAATGTCCTAAAAAGCTGAATATAAATTGAGCTCTCATAAATCAAATACTAAAGAGAAAAAAATGCTGGAATGGGAGATGGGTACTTGGAGAAATTAGTACAGCATGAATTTTTAAAAACATGTTTATCTTTTCCAAAATGATTAATGTTTTCAAAAATCACTTAAATACTATTTAATGCACTTGAGAAATTCACATTAAAAGGAACTCTGGAGGAAATAAAGTACAAAATAACTTACTAATGTAAATAAGCACTCCATTACTTAGCTGAATTCCCCCTTCTTAGTTATCTATCTATCTATCTATCTATCTATCTATCTATATATATATATATATATGTATGTATGTATTTCTAGTGTAATTCCCAATTTATGTTCCCAGTAGCTGGATATTAATAATCATTGCATCTATGAATATCACACACGTGCATGGTTATATAAATTTGAGAAACCTTGAGTTAAATGAAATTTAAAAGGTATATATACTCTAAGACTTAGCAAAACCTTTAATTTGCTAATATGCACATTGAATATTCTAAGAGTGTAACAGCATAATCTCTATAAAAAGGGGAGGATCCATGTCCCCTGTCCCACCTAACGAAGGGTGGGACTGAAAGACAAAGAGAAGCTGAAGAGACTTTCAGAGGCACTTGGAGAAGAGTCTTAATAGAAGACTTGGAAGAGACTTGGAGGAGGCATATGGAGTAGGGAGACATGAAGAAGTCACACTTGCTTCTCACCTTTGGGCTTGCACTAGGGGTTTGGGGGATAGGGAAGGAGACACATGGAGTCAAGACACTTGTAAGAGACATGGGAGTGATACCAATGGGGATACTGATAATGGCAGCAATTGTTGTTTATTTTTTTAAGGTTTATTTATTTATGCATACAAGAGCTGGAATATAGGCCAGAGTTTGGGGGGGGTGCAGTGAGAGGATTCACCAGAGACAGAGTGGGGAGCAGGACAGGCGGATCTGCTGAGATACACTGGAGCTGCAGGCGAGACAGGAGAGGTCTGCTGAGCCATGTGGGTAGCTCCCTGGCTGGGGATTGAATTTGTGCTGCAGTGGCTGCAGATAGTTTCATAGGTTACATCTTAACCCCTTTCACCACCAGGGAATCCTGGCAGCAATTGTTTTGATATGTACTTTCATTTTTCTCTTTTTGTCCCAGACTTCCCTGGCCCCTTCTGTCCCTGTCCTGTGGTTCTTCACCAGAAGGTGTCTTAGACCTGTGGCAAGATTTTGGGCCTCAGCAGCCCCACTTTGAGTCAAGCCTGTTGGACTGGGCATTTCCCCGCAAGGGGATGGGTAACTTTGTGTGTTTTATTGGAAAACTATTATCCTCTCTTCTCTATGCACACAATCCTGGAATTCTTTCACATAAAGAGTATGCTTTGTCTTTATGCAATAGATGGCAGAACCTTTTTAGAGTTGTGCAAGTTTGGGGTTCTCCGGGTGTCCCTCAGTCTGCACATTAATAAGGGTAGGGAGAGTATTATGAAGCTTTTTGGTGGTGGGTGTGGTGTGATAATGTACATCTCAGGAACTGTGAACCTATTCTCCTAAATCATGTAGAGTGATGTAAACCAATGTTACTCCAATTTAAATAAAAATTACACAAGAATTAGTAAATAAAATTTTAAAACTGCCCAAGTTATTTTCATCATTGAATATCTGCCCTGCTTTTTACTCCCAAGAATCACACCATTGGGATGATTTTTAAGGGACTGTATTTTGGGAAACAGCAATCTAATGATGTTTTTAAGTAAGACCACCAAAGTACGTGTAGCCAATGCTGGGCTGAAAGGGGTGGCCCTAGAGAACATGATTTAGGTATATTTTTAGGTGACAAACTGTGAAGGTCTTCTTCTCTCTCAGAGGTCCCCCTTTACAATGAAAACATTGATGCCCCCTGTCCCCCCATATGAAATAGTTTACAAATCTTTTCTCTAAAAGTTATTGCATTTATAGCCTTCCCACATGCCGGGTCTCATAACAGCAACAAATTTAGGCATTTTATGGTATGAGCCCAAAGAATATTAAGAAAAAAAAAAAACAAACATAAAACCAAACCAATAAAGGTAAAACATCAAGATCCAGTTTAAAAGGTTCTCTTAAATATTATTGTCCATCTTTCTAGCATTTACATGGGAATTGTCTCTGGAATTTATCTGAAAAAATCTTCTCAAATTTAAATTAAATGATTTTTTTTTTTTTTTTTACAAAGAGGCTCTCATCAGCATGCATGCATACACACCTGCACTCTCAAATATACTAGTTAGCCAAATTAGTCATCTCTGGACCACTCCAGCTTTTGAGGCAACCAAAAAGAGCCCAAGGATTTTCTAAGGTAGAACATGTCTCAGTCTCTCTAATATCAATTGAGCTAACTGAATCCATCATAAGCTCTCAGGACCAAAGGATGAATCAAAGTAGGTTGACATATGCCAGTGCCGAGGTGATGAGTATACAATGAGAAGAGGACAGTAAACGAGTCTAAGCTGGCTTACTGAGTTATAGGTGTAAGAACTTTCCAGCTCTCTCTCACCACACCCTGAACGCTCTTGACCCCTTTCTATCCAGCACTTTGTACACAGTTGACTTTCCTCACATGTTGGCAGGATGAATGTAAAAAATGAGCTAGGGCTGGCAGGATGAATGTAGAGAGTGAGCTAGGTCCAAATAAACTCCATGTAGAATAATGTCGTAGAAGCCAAATCTAATGAGGTCACATGGCAAAAAAAATTTATAGGCTATTATGAACACTTGGTGCTACAAGGATTTAGTGGTTAGCAAGACTGACTGACCTGTTGGGTTCCCCCCCCCCAGAGGAATTTAACAGAATTTAAGTGACAGAATATTCATGAAAATTAATTAGTTCATTTGGAGAAGGTACTTTGAGATCCCTGGAGGAAATGTGAAAAGATTTTAAGTAGTTTATCTTTAATGAATCACTATCTCAGTTATCTAAATAGAACTCTATCTCAGCTGTGACAGTATTTATTTTGCTGCATACTAAATGTTTACCCACGTATGACAACTCTTATACAGAACACATTATGTCACAGGTGTAGATTTTATACCAAGTGCATGCTGAAGTTCTAGGAGAAAGCTTTAGGATAGCAGAAGGTTGTATCCGGCTTTCGGCTTATGTATCTGCACGATGCAAATGGGGGGAAGTTCCTTCCTGACATCGGAGGTAATCAGTTTATTCTCTGAAGTGTGAGATCTGATTTACTTTATCTGTACTTCACACACATGCAGTTTATTGGGGCTGTCATCCTAACTGAATGAAATTCCGATATGGTACTGTGCTTTAAAGGATTTCTTCATGTAGAAAGCAGGTGTCACTGAAAGTGAGTAACCTGTAAGGGAACTGAAGAAAGAGATGCACTCCAAGTTAATAAGGACAAGTTCAACAGCCAAGAAATAAGAAGCATTTTTTATAGTACCTAAAGAAAAAAATCTATTTAAGATTATAGAATTGATACCTGTCTTCAAACTTTTAAGCAGAGGTCCTCTTTTCAATACAATTTCAAGTCAGATGCCTGTATAAATTCACTCATCCAACTTTCTGTGTCTTACTGATGACCTTAGAAAAATTTTGAAATCAAAGACAAAATTACGAAGTGGGGGTAGACAGAGAATGGAAAAAAAAATTGGCAATGGTTAACAAGCAATTCCAGACTCCAGGGCACAAAAGCTCATCAATTCACCTTTTAATGCCATAGTCAGAAACAGTGTCACATCCAGAATCCAGGCAGCAGATATTCCTGCCATGTAACTGGGCCATGCTGAGTCTTTGAACCTCTGTTCTTATCTCACAGCATATAAAATGCTTTTACTGTTTCTTTACTTTCCAATTATTTCCCTTGGTATATTTGTACTTCTCTGAGACCAATAAAAAAGTAGCTAATTTTTTGAATACTAACATTTTTGTTTATACAAAATCCTGTAAATTATGTTTTAAATGTTCTCTTTTTAAATCAAAGTAAGCTTCTAAGACAAGCTAAACTGTCCCCAGTAAGTGACAACTGTCCCCAGTGAGTAGATATTCTGCTCTTCAGTAAATCAGCAGAAAAGTCAGAACTTATTGACTATTTAATCACTGATTTTCCCTGACATTGACTCAGATGAGTTGCATTAGGCCTCAATGCCTATATCTCTAGGCATTGAGAGAAATATGCCTAGAGAAATAAATCAGCATTGTCATTCTCCATCCGAATGACAGATGACACAGTGTGACACTTCTACACCAAAACTGACTATTAAATGGGGTTGTGTATGGTTAAGAGAGGATATTTGGTTTTTTGCAATTATTAGCTTATCTGTCTTTGCCACCTACCATTATGACACTAACAAGCACCCACATTAGCTTTGACAGAAACCTATGATAACAAATGCTATCTCTGCCTTTTACATTTTGGAACTAATCATATTAAGAGAAAGAATGACAATTGACCTGTTAAAATCCCCAGAGTTACTTTAAAGAGCTCTCTTTAGCTTCAGGATAAAATTTTATCTAGTAAAATTTTCTCCCAGTGAGGTAAGTATGGGGAAAGCAAAGCCACAGAGTCAAGACAGTTCAGTGGTATGATCCAGGGAATCAAATGAGTTAGTCTTTCTTTGAGCATCCCTCTTGGGAACAAACACTTTTAGTGAGCTTGAGGAATGAGCAAGGTCTCAGATATCATCAGCCAGGACTCATAATGACATTCAGGAATTTTGAAAATGCAAATCAGTTGCTCCAAATTAACATATAATGATTCATAATAGTTTAAAAAGCACTCTCAATATCTTCTGTATACTATGTAAAGGATAAAAGGCAGGGTGACTATTGTTCTCACTCTTTTCTGGATGAGTAAAATGAAGCTCAGAAATACTGAACAATAGGTCACATTGCTAGCAAATCCCCTGGCCTCTTTGAGAACCCTACCTTCTGGTTCAAAAGTAAGAGTACTCGCTAGACTTTAGCATCTTGCCTGATCCTGCTGGACAGCAGAAGAAAAAAACCACAGAGTTACATGCTACATGAAATAAATGGATCATAATAATAAATCACCAAATAAGAAATTCTCTCTCATACATACATATCAATATATTTCCCTCATATTTCTCCCTCATACATCGAATTTTCAAGAAAATGGGATTCTGAATTGTAGCTATTTCCATGGGGAATTTAAAATATAAACAAGATAGAAAAGTTATAATCAAGGTTGGAGCTTAGACCTGGGGTCCTTGCTTGATGTGACTAACTTACAAGGGTAGAAGGCAGACTCACTTCTTACTTATTCCTATAGGGATCATAACAGTTGTTTCAAGCTCTCACTGATATTTAGTCAATGGAGCTGAGGTGCTGTGCTAGAATCCTTTGTCTGGCAACATTTGAGGCTTTATATCTACCCCAAACATACAAAAACATTCAAAAGGAAACCATGGTCATAAAAGCACTATTTACAAGAGGTAAATATGGAAACAAATGTGCCCCAAACCGATGAATGGATCAATAAGCAGTATATAGACACAATGGAATATTACTCAGCAATCAGGAAAGATAGACTCCTGCCATCTGAAGCAAAATGGGTGGCACTGGATGGGATAATGCCAAGTGAAATAACTCAGGAGAAAGATCATACCGGATGGTGTACTAATATGTGGAATACAGAGAAACCAAACAAAGAATCAGAGAAAGATAAAAACTAACCCACGAAAGCTGACTCTAGAGCTAAAGCATCCAGAGGGGATAGAGAGAGAGGGAAGCGTAGAGGGAGAAGTAAGGAAGCACAAATGGTCTATGGGTGATTTGGTGGCAGTTACGCTATGTTGGTGACACCTGATAGAGAGAATTCTCTTACCTCAATTCAAATAATAAATTAATTTAAAATTAAGAGGCAGGGCTTCCCCGGTGGCGCAGCGGTTGAGCGCTGGGTTACGAAGCTGCCCGCGGCCTCTGCGGCGCTGGTTCGATCCCCGGCTGCTCCCCGGCCACCGGAGGAGGGTCCCACATGGCGCGCAGACCTCTCCTGCCGCCCGCTGCTCCCCTCAGCAGTGTACTTCGGTCCTTCTGCCTGCTCTGCTCCCCGCTCTGGCTCTGGTGAATTCTCTCACCCTCCCGCGCTTCTGACTGTACCCAGTGCATGTATAAATAAACAAACAAACAAACAAATAAATAAATAAAAACATGCCTCTATAAAAAATTAAATTAAATTAAATTAAATTAAGAGGCGGGCATGGTGCACTTCTTCACTTAGGCTCCAAGGAAGGCAGAACACATCTGTATTTGGTTATACGCGGGGGCAATGCCTATGTCAAATTTCCCTCTCACACCAGCTTCCTTCTTCAAAGCTGTTACCCAAGAGGACCTCCCCGGTGGTGCAGCGGGTTGAGTGCCATTCTGTGAAGCCGTCCACAGCCTCTGCATCATGGATTTGATTCCAGCCGGCCAGGGAGAAATCCACATAGCACAGCAGACCTCTCCTGTCTTGCCCACTGCTCCCCTTTTCAGTCATTTTGCTTGTTCTACTTCCTGCTCTGTCTCTGGTGATTTCTCTCGCCCTTCTGCACCTCTGGACTATACCCCAATTCTTGTATAAATACATAAATAAATCTTTCAAAAAAAAAAAAAAGCTGTTACCCAAGAAACCTGCCCTAAATTCCCCTGGGGAGTAGGGGGAAGGATATTTCCAATCTATTCTGTGGTTTTCCCAGAGCCTGCCCCTTCCCTCACCTCCTTGTAGCTGTCAGTTTGAAATGTCCCCACTAAATCCAACTACAAAAGGAGGCAGATTACTTCATTTTGTTACTCTGAACCTCACTGTGGCTCACCTCTAGGTATATAATCAGCCTTTTATTCACCAAACAGGATCGTTCTCTAATAAAGTGTTCATTGCAAGAGTTTTCCCCACACATACTTCTCCCTAAGAGCTTCTGGGAGTGCTGATAGGGACAGAGTGCATGTGGAATATTCACTCAGTGCAAACAAGTCTCCCCTCCCCTCTCAGTCTCTTAACTGTCCCCAAGACTGCAGCTGCACTGGATCTACACAGCCCAGGCTTGTCACCTGCAGTGCAAAGGAGGGGAGAGACAGAGAAACACTAGGACAAGACAGACAGCTGGCAAATTGTATCCAAGTGGGCTGCTGCCCACTGGGAGAACAGTCCTGATTTCCCAGAATCATCCATCTTCCTGACACATCCCCTTCCTGGGAGTTACTTTTCTCCAACATACTTTCTGCTGCTGACAAACAGGAGGGATCTGTCTTTACTCTTCCCAATACTGACAAGTTGAAGAAGTCACCCCTAACTTGCTTTCAGCATTTCCCTGCTCTCCTGACACTGCTATTTATCTGCTACCCAATTTATTGATAATTATCAGAGAGCTCAAGGAGTGCTGTGATTAGATAAAGTGACGGGCTGAATGGATGCTACTTTATATTGGAGTTTCCTTGAGCCACTCTCCCCTCAACCCCAGTTTAAATCAAACAAATGGGAAATGATGACACCATGCATGAAAACCTGGGAAGCTTCACCAATTAAGTTAAATTTTATTCTAATTAGACATATTTTAAAGGAATCTTATGAAAGGTGCTTAATGGAGATTAGAAAATATAGCATCTTAGCTAACCTCTTAACGAAAAAGAACAAATATTCAATATTTCAAATGTTTCTTTAAGCAACTAATGTTCATAGAAGGAAGGGGAAAAAAACAGGCATGCTGGCAATTTTATTAACCTGGGTACTAGTCCTGGCCAGAGTGCTAAAAACCAACTAGTTAGGATTTTTATTTCTCTACCTTTTCAGGGGGCTTGATTAGATAATCTATAAGAAGAGAGTTTAATAGATGATTTCTTTGATCCATTCTAGGGTTAACACTACATCTGGAATCTCATTTCAAAAATGATCTGCATAAAGAGTGTAACATTCATACCACTTTTGCTTGCTTCTAAAAAATTTAAAAGGCAATTAGTCCTTTTCCTGGTCCTAATTATAATAAAGCAAAAATCAAAATCAACAAGCAACAAGCAACTATAAACCAGAGACACACTACAGGTAGGGGAGGAGGGAGTAGAATCAAAATAAGGGGGGTGGGAATTGTATGGGGACTATAACCAAAATTAAAATGCATACATTGTGCAAAAATGAAAAATGATGTAAAACTACATAAAATTAAAAAAGTTAAAAGGTGAACTTTCGCAAATGAGTAATCCAGGAACAAATATGGTTTTATTTACATTTCAAATGTCTAGTTTCTGATAGGGGAAGATTTCAAAGGTTCTCAGGCTCAAAATCAAATTGTAAATCTCCTCTTTGGAGACCTCAGGCAGGCACCAGGTGCAAATCAGTCAACTATAGCTAATGTATTTTGCTAATGAGCCCAGGGCACAAATATACTCTATCTCCAAGTGCTCTGTGTGTGTGTGCGTGTGTGTGTGTGTGCGTGTGTGTACAGAAAGGGCCTAAGTTACATTGGATGTCCCTTTATTTTAACTATTTTTATCTACCGATTGGCATTAGAACATCAAACATTTTGTTGCTTAGTCACTTCTAAATTTAGTGCATTTTTTTTAATATTTAACCAAGTTATTCAAGCTGATTATTTTTAATAAATTATCTTTCAGGTTTTAAACAAACAATTATTTAATTCTCTAAAAACAGTCTTCCAAATGTTCATTGCTACCCTTCCTACCTCCAAGAATTCACGTTCAGGAAGCTTTATCAGTGAGACTTATATAACTGAGCCCCTAAAGGACTATGCTGTTAACACTTCAGAGAAGGCTTTTGCTATCTCTCCAGAACTGCATAAGGCTCCAAGAGTTCACACATATCAGTTCCATTAAGTAGATCATCACCTAATGGGCAAAATAATTTGAAAAATGAATATGCTGGGACAGGCAAAGGTCTCTCAATCTTTAGTTTATTTTTTTTTAATATGCAGTTTCTTCTTCCTTTAATGTGAGTATCTTAAATGTATGTGAGAAGCACAAGTCACCATTTATCACTTGGCCACCAAATGTGGGCCCATATGTACTTCTATGTTCCTAATGCAGGTTTCAGGCATCTCTTGGGGATCTTCATCTTCTCATGCATATTTAAAAGTGAAATATTACAAAAATATATGTAAAAATTATTTGAGGGGAGTTAATTCATTTTTACAATAATTATCCTTGATCACCTGCTACATACTCAACATTGTTCTAGGCCCTAGAAACAGCCAGTGATTCACGTGATCTCTATTGCTAGAAGGTCAGCATAACCTAACCCCACATGCATTTGTGGAAACACCATTATTTCTCTGTTTTTTATTAATAAGAAAAATGATTCAGTAATATTTTCATTAAAAATATTTAATTTCCCATAAAGATGAATAATTTCATCCCCTTTAAATTGCCAAAGGAATTTCTAAAGGTAAGACAGTGACAAAATTTTAAAAGAAAACTAAAAATAAACAGGACAGAAGAATAGTAAAAAAAAAAAAAAAAACTTAGAAATATCCAGCAGAAAAATGCCTTCAACAATCTAACCTAGGTCTTTGAAATCATCATATGTAGAGAAAAAAAATCCATAATACAGATTCAGTAGAGTAATGAACAATATTCCTGACTCCATGGTACAGTTCAAATAAACTCCTTACATATATATTTTCTGCCTTTCCTTCTCTGTAGGACTTGGGACACAAGTTTCTTGGTTCTAACTTTTGGCAAATTCAGTAAGACTTTCTTGTTCCTTTTATTTTATTTAATTGAAATTATTGTGGAAGAAGAAATCAGAAATCTCAGATAGAAAAACTCTCTAACTACACTACTAAGGTTATTCCTTCATCTAATTCTACATTTTAGAAAATAAAAGGCACAGAATGAAAGAAAATATTTGCAAAAGAGGTATCTGATAAAGGACTTGTGTGAAAAATATACAATGGACCCTTACAATTCAACAAGAAGAACATGAACAAGCAGATGAACAAATGGTCAAAAGATGTGAGAAGACAATTCACCAAGAAAAATCCAGAGGGCATATAAGTATGTGAAAAGATGTTGATCATATGCCATTAGAGTATTGCAAATTAAAACAATAATGAGATACCAATAAACACCTATTTGAATGACCAAAATTCAGAACACTAAGACCACCAGATGTTGGTGAGCATGTGGAGCCAGAGGAGCACTGGTTTATTGCTGGTGAGAATGAAAATTAGTACAGCCACTTTGGAAGACAGTTTGATAGTTTCTTAAAAATCTAAACATACCTTTATTATATGCAACCCAGCAACTACACTATTTAATATTTGCCCAAATTAACTGAAACTTACATCCACACA
Source organism: Talpa europaea (assembly GCF_964194135.1). Taxonomy (NCBI): domain Eukaryota; kingdom Metazoa; phylum Chordata; class Mammalia; order Eulipotyphla; family Talpidae; genus Talpa; species Talpa europaea. The sequence goes on from NC_140075.1 coordinate 108,979,115, forward strand.
AAAACCTGTACAATCATTTTCAAAGCAACTTCATTCACAATCGCCCAAACTTGTAAGCAACTAAGATGTCCTTCAGTAGGTGAAGGAATATACTGTGGTACACCCAGGTAATAGAATATTATTCAGCACTGAAGAAAAATGAGCTCTTCAACCATGAAAAGATATGATGATCCTTAAATATATATTACTAAATGAAAAAAGCCAATCTGAAAACACTAGCACTGCACGAGTCCAACTATATGACATTCTGGAAAAAGGCAAGATGATGCAGAAAATGAAATGATTGGTGATTGCTAGGGGAAGGAATAGGTGGATGAATAGGTGGGTCACAGAGGATTTTCACAGAGGGCAGTGAAAATACTCTGCATGATAATGTCACAGTAGACATATACCATTATTTGTCCAAGCCCAGAGAATACACAATACCAAGAATGAATCCTAACATAAATCATGGACCTTTGGTGTGATGCAGTCTCAATGTAGGTTTATCTTTTATAACAATGTACCATTCTGTTGAGGATGTTGATAGTGGAGGACTGGTACTTGTATAGAGTAGAGAGTATATGGAAACTGTGTTTTCCATTCAATTTTGATGTCAACCTACTACTGTTTTAAAAATTCAAGTCTATTTAAAGGAAAAAAAATGTTGGACAAAATATTATTTTCTCAATGTAAGAGACTTCTCTCTTTTTTTTTTTAAAGATTTATTTATCCATATGAGAACCGGGGTATAGGCCAGATGCACGGGAGGGTGAGAGGATTCACCAGAGACAGTGGGAAGCAGAAGAGGCAGACTGACTGAAACAGACTGCTGAGGGGAGCAGCGAATGAGACAGGAGAGGTCTGCCACATCATGTGGTATCTCCCTGGCCGGCCAGGCTCGAACTCACACTGCAGAGACTGCAGACAGGGACAGATTTACAGTGCTGTGCTCAACTGCCTGTGCCACCAGGGCGGCTCAAGAAGCTTCTCTTTTTAAAGTACCCAAGTTCCAAGGATGATTTCCCTGATGCAGGCAGCATCCTTGAAACTGGAAAACGTATCCTAATCTCAGTTTGCAGGTATGAAACTAAGAAATAAAGATGACACACAGTTTTCCCGTAGCAAATGAAAGACATGTTTAGGTTGAGAATTAAAATCTACATTTTAACACATACCCATTGCCTCAGTAATAAACTAGACGCTGGTTGCATGACCCATAACATAGCCTCTTAGTATCCTGATAAAGCAAAACAGAGAGGATTTACATTGGTCTTATACCTATGCTGCTTAGATTTAATGTTTTGAAAGGTAGTATTTATCCTGCTTGTGCATACCTGTTCCCATTTTGATAAGAAAATCATTTTGCCTGTATATAATCATGACACAAATTTGGGTTGAGGAGGCTTATAATATATCATTACAGAACCACAGCATTCAATGACTAATCTGTGTGAGGACACAAAAATATAATTACTAACTGTCAGAGGTGGAAACAGGAATAACCATCCATTAAAAGTTTCAACTCTTCTCACTTAGACCAAAATCACTAACTTAAGTAACCTCCCATATAGAGACTTTACTCTGACCTGTCCCTCTCAGCACCAGCCTTGTTCAGAGAGAAAGCCTTTAAACATAATAAATACAGGGCCTTCCTGGTGGTGCAAGAGGTTAAGACACAACATATGAAGATGTCCACAGCCTCTGCAGCACAAGTTCGATCCCCAGCCTGCCAGGAAGCAACCCATACGGCACAGCAGACCTCTCCTGACTCACCTGCTGCTTCCCTCAGCAGTGTACTTGGGTCAATCTGCCTGTTCTGTTCCCCACTCTGTCTCTGGTGAATCCTCTCAGCCCCTACACCTCTGGCCTGTACCCCGGTCTTGTGTGCATAAATAAATAAATCTTTTCTTTTTAAAAAAGATAATACGATTTGAAAAGACATCTTCTGCTTCTCCTGTTCATTCTTTCCACAAAAGCAACACTTATGGCAGAAAAGATCTTGCCTTGAGGTTTTATTATACTAGTAATAACAAAGATAATTGATAGCATGTACTGAGTGTTCACGTTGTACTCCCAAGTGTTTTACTTACACTTATGTGCATTTTTAATAGGGCTTCTAGTTTAGACCAGTTATAGATTCATAGTAAAATCGAATAATGTCCTTTATTCCATTTCTATCAGCATCACCCTTAAAACAAGACACCATCCTATCTTCCAAGGTCAATTACAACAACTTCAAATGGGTTCTCTCTTCCTTCTTAACCTCCCCATTAATAAAATTAGGTAATTTTCTCTCCTGCTTAAAGTGCTATTAATGCTCCACATCAGACTTGACAGTGAGCCCAAACTCCTCCCCCTGGCTTACATCAACACCTTACATCACAGAGTCCCTATCTTACCTGTTCAATATTTCTCTTTTCACTCTCCCGATGGCTGATTACATCCAGGCTCTCTGCCCTTTTTGAATTTCCCAGCAAGCCAAGTCTATTTGTGTCATAGGCTTTTTCATTCACAATTCCTGACTTAAATGTGCTTTTCCGTTACTCATAGAACTGCCTTTAATCACTTGGGGTTGGAGTTTTCCCTGTTCACACATTCTTAAGAATCCTCCAATCACACATATTTATTTTACCCTGTTTTATCTCAATTTCTACCAGAAACTGAATTTCTATTCTTTTTATCTTACTTCTTTTTTTCTCTTCCATAAGAGAATACAAAGTATGCTCATCATCTTCCATCTACTCTGTGCAGAAAATAATCTGGGAACAACCTATAAAGGTTTGCTGAATGAATGATTTTAATTCCTACAGCCATTTTGTGAAACAGATATTCTATTTTTCCCCATTTATGGAGGTACAGTAATGTAGGAAGATTGTTAAAGACTACTTAGTCATTTTGGGAGTAGCAGAGCTAGGATGCAAACCCAGGCCTATCAAAGTACTGGTGAACTATAGAGTAGATTGACCAGTCAAGAAAATGTGCTAAAATGTGGGATTGTTTAAATGTTTTTGGTTGCAAGTAACAGAATATTCCAACATCTGGTTGGGGGAGAGAGGAGAGAAATACTATCATACATAATAAGTCAAAAATGGGGCAACTATGGGGTTGGTATTTCAAATCATTCAATGATAACATCAAGAAAACAAGTTCTTTGCAGCTTTATATTTTGGATCCTGGAGTGACGGTTTTGTCCACATGCCTGCATGTCAGACATGAATCCTTTAGTGGCTGCTGTGGCATCCTCTGTAGAGAAGTGAAGAGACAAATGAGTGTCTACTTACTTAGATCAGTGCCTCTTTGATAAGAATTCATGAAGACAACAGTGCATTAAAAATAAAGATTTCTTTTTCTTTTATGCCTTTAAAAAGGGTCTAGAACAAGATTCTCAAGACTTACTTCCCATTTTTATGATCTCAGGAGCTTTGAAATTCTGATGTCTGGTTCACACCTCAGACCAATTAAACAGTGTTTCTGGTGGAATCTGGACACCAGTGTTGTTTGTTGGTTTTTCTTTTGTGGTTTAATTCTGCAGATGATTCTTTTGAGCAACAAGGGTTGGGAGTCATGGGACTTCATTTGTGTTTCCTACCCGGCCCTAAGTATTTCCACTTCTCAATTATTCATTTGTTTCTCATTCTACTTGGCTGTTCCCAGTTGTTTTTGCTTTTCATTCTATGGTGTTTTTTCACAATAATATGTGCTAATAATGATTATTGTTCAATGAGCTGTACAAATGAAGAAGCTAATGCTGACTGGTTTCTACACATCATCTTGGAGCCCTCAAAGAAAGATGAAAAAAGGCAGCATTTCAAATATAGAGCACTTTCAAGTAATCCATCTTATATTGGCATGATAAAGCAGCTAAGGCATTTCTTAACTGTGTATTATAAAGGCACAATTGCCTCAATTTTTTTTTTACAAAGACCAAACAACATCTGTGGGAAATTATATTCAAGAGACAGCCATGAAAACATTTCCCACCCAACTTGCTCTTTCACAATGTGACTTGCCTCTCTCCCATCAAGAAGTGGACTCTAATTGCTTCATCCCTTAATCCAGATTGGTAACTAATAAGATGAATTAGGAGGGTCACTGTGTGTTTCCAGGTGAGGTCAGAACAGGCAATTCCATTCGCACCTAGTTTCATAGACAATTCCCTCTCCCGATGCTCCCTCTCACAACATTCTCTCTGAAGATCAGACACTGAAAAAGAAGCTCCAACTGTATGAAAATTCACATAGACAGCCCCAGCTCAGTTAGGTGTTCAAGTCCACCTGCACAAGAGTAAGGAAACCCGGCCTCCCTGGTGATGCAGGGGGTTGAGTGTAGTGCTATGAAGCTGTCTGTAGCCTCTGCAGCATGGGTTCAATCCCAGACAGGCTGAGAGCTACCCACATGGTGAAGCAGACCTCTCCTGTCTCGCCTGCTGCTCCCCTCAGCAGTGTATTTCAGTCAGTCTGCCAGTTCTGCTCCCCGCTCTGTCTTTGGTGAATCCTCTTACCCCCCCTGCACCTCTAGTCTGTACCCCATTTCTAGTATGCATAAATAAATAAATCTTTAAAAAATATTGTAGAAATCAGTATCTTTAGGAAAGCTGGAGATATAATAACCACAAATTGGAACTTCTGAAAAGGAGAATTTTAATCTAGGGTAACATTGAAGACAAATTCTTTTGAGCATGCAAAAGTGCCCATCTCAATACCTCCCATTGTGCCTGCCTAAGGAAGGAGTGAAACCACAGCCATGGAAAGAAACAAAGACTTCCTTAACTTACTGGAACATGCATTCACAATGTATCACTAGAACTCTTTCCATTACCATCCTATTTCTCCTGAATTCAGTGAAAATGTAGAAGGGGGAAATAAAAGAAGTAGAACATCATTGAAAGGCTGTTATGTCCACGGGAAGTTACAAGAATGAGAAAACTTACAAAAAACAAATTAAGAGCTCACAGCTGAAAATGTCACCCACTAACCCCAGCTAGAGCCTCTTTTGTCTTTCCATAAAATTACTAACAAAGATAAAGAAAATTATAGTCACAAGACACCATGGAAACAAAGACAGAGAGCCTGTTACCAGAACTGAAAAGAAATTACATTCAGATGGATCTAGATCAGGATTAAGGAAAAAACCAAGTAAGCTTTGACTTGTGGCATGCTTCCCAGATCCTGCTTTCTGAAACAAAGACTGCCTCAGAATAGCCGGGAAGACAATTTGAGCGCCCTCCGCCTTTGGCGTCTAATCCTAGACTGAGCGCTTTCCCCTCCAGAAAATGGGGCAGCCTTCTTTGCTGCCAGTGATGCCGCCACAGTGACTACAGGCCTCTGCTCACAGCTACCTTCCCTCTCTATCTAATGTGCTATGAGACAGAAACTCTCAAAACACAGCAGGGCAATGAACTCACTACTTTAGTAATCACAAAGTCTTTGTGAAATTTAACTGGGAGTATTGTTATTGAAAACTATTTTGCCAGGCTAGAGAGGACCAAACAACACTCTCAGGTCAAGTAGGTGCAGGTTTTATTTTTTTAAAACATGTATTTATTTATGCATACAAGAACTGGGATTCAGGCCAGAGACGCAGGGGTGAGAGGATTCGCCAGAGACAGAGTGGGGAACAGAACAGGCAGATCGACTATAAAACATTATTGAGGGGAGCACCGGGTGAGACAGGAGAGGTCTGCTGTGCCATGTGGGTAGCTCCCTGTCCGGGGACTGAACTCCTACTGCAGAGACTGTGGACAGCCTCAGAGCACTACACTTAACCCCTTGTGCCACCAGGGAGGCCCGGGTACAGGTTTTATTATCACAGACAGGAGAGAGTTCTCTCCTTGAAAGATCTGGGCCCTGAACATACACAAAAGTTTCCTTTTATACTCAGTTTAACACAGGTTACATGGGTATATTTCAATTTGAAGGTCAGACAGAAAATGAGCAAGGGGGGAGTTTCACTAAAGGTGAGGAGGAAAGGGCCAGAAGAAGATAAGAGTTGGCTTGCTCTGCCCTCTTGCCTCTTCTTGGAATGCAGCCTTGTTAGATGAGAGGGGAACTTGCAAATGATCAGGTAAACTTGCTAATAGTGCTGGTTGGGAATGTTTGTCTGACAGGGCCCTTGACTGCATCAGTTGATTCATCGCTTTCCCCTTCACTATCCATTTTAACATAACTTCGGACATTTTCCACTTCAGTATCGCCAAGAATGGATATTACACCTGAGTCCAACCAAGGATATGTGATGTTAAAACTATAGTGTCGTAGGGTAAGTAAAAATTGTCAGGATTTTTGCCCTCCTGCCATTAGCATTAATGGTAGACCCCTGCAGTCCTACATGTGTGCCTGATGGCGGACACCTGCAGTAAGGGGTAGCATGCAGAGGTGGGCACATCTGGGCTGAGAGACTGGGCTTGTATGGCCGGCATCATGGGAACAGGGACGGCAGCAAAAAGAGGAGTAGAAGCAGCAGCAACGGTAGCAGAGAAACAGACCACAAGAGAGCACAGAGAGGCCAGAGAGAGTGAGGACTACCAGGGCTGGGAGGCCTGCCAGGCTCCTGCCCCCCTACCCACAAACCTCCCTGCCTGCCATGTACGTGGGTGTCACACTATAAATGATGTAAAAAGCTCAATAAAAGCCTGAAAAACCCACTGAGGGCTCCAGGACTCTCCTTAACCCATCTGCTCAGATCAGAGAGAACCTGCTCTGTGCCTTGCTGGCACTACAAGTGTTTCAACAATAAAACTGTTTCACTCAGTATGCTTATTTTTTTATGAAATTAATTGGCTTGGAAAGGAATAAAAACATATTTTTATGATTGATTCCTTAAAATCAAATAGCATGATTTTTTTCCCTCAAGATTGGAAATGTACTCTTCATTAAGGCCAGTGAGAACTGATGGGACAGGAATGTGGATGTCTGTTGTCATGGCTTCTAAAATGTGCTAACAACTTCCATGGTAGGAATCTTTATTTAGGTGCTTCCTTTTGCTTTTTATTGACTCTTTAATCTGTGATATGGAATATTAAGAATGTTACATACAGATAATTACATTGCATTTTTACTGTGTTACGTTTGACTCCAGAGATTTCAAGAACATGCTTGAAATAGCTAAAATAAAAAGAAAAACACCATAAAAATGTACACAAACAGAAATCCAGGATATGTTTATTTTATATATAATTTCTTGAGCTCTAATGAACAAAGTTCACCCACTGATAACTTGCATACAAGGTAACTCGCACACCTATCCACCTATAGAGACATGTGCCTCTAGCACTCACATACTTTTCATCTACTTAGATACATTCATGTCTTAATGAGGGGATGTGGGGACATGAAAAAGAAAAGTAAGTAGTCACTAAGATAATGCTCTTATAAAACCTTTGTAGAACCATGCATCTCACAGTTACTATAAAAACACTCTTGCAGGGCCTCCCCGGTGGCACAGCGGTTAAGCCCTGGGTTGCGAAGCTGCCCGCAGCATCTGCAGCGCTGGTTCGATCCCCGGCTGCTCCCCGGCCACCAGAGGAGGGTCCCACATGGCGCGCAGACCTCTCCTGCCACCCGCTGCTCCCCTCAGCAGTGTACTTCGGTCCTTCTGCCTGCTCTGCACCCCGCTCTGGCTCTGGTGGATTCTCTCACCCTCCCGCGCTTCTGACTGTACCCAGTGCTTGTATAAATAATAAATAAATGAATAAATAAATGAATAAATAAACAAATAAATAAATAAATAAAATCTTTAAAAAAAACCACTCTTGCAATCTGAATTTTGTGGTTTTTTTTTTTACTTGAACTAGCAAGTCAATTTATCTAAGTATCCAAGTTTATAAACTAAATTATAAAGCTGAAATGAAAAAACTAGTTCAATACTCTCCAAGTGTGTTCACTAGAATATAGTCTATAAGTTTCTCCTACAAAAGCATTCCAAAGTCAAATGAGTTTGAAAAAATGTTGCATACTATATGTCCCATCAAAATACAGATGAGTTATTTATTTATTTTTTTAATAGAGGCATGTATTATTTATTTATTTATTATTTGTTTGTTTGTTTGTTTATGCATGTACTGGGTGGGTACAGTCAGAAACGCGGGAGGGTGAGAGAATTCACCAGAGCCAGAGCGGGGAGCAGAGCAGGCAGAAGGACCGAAGTACACTGCTGAGGGGAGCAGCGGGTGGCAGGAGAGGTCTGTGCGCCATGTGGGACCCTCCTCTGGTGGCCGGGGAGCAGCCGGGGATTGAACCGGTGCTGCAGAGGCTGCGGGCAGCTTCGCAACCCAGCGCTCAACCGCTGCGCCACCGGGGAGGCCCCAGATGAGTTATTTTTAATGCTCTGAGAAGACCCGCACTTAAAAGGTCTACCTAATTTGGCTTTACCTAGCGTTTCCCACATTATTTGAACACAAAACTCTGTGTGCGTGTGTGTGCATGCACATGCCTTCTTTTGAAGGAGACACTGGCAGACAGGTCAACTATCCACATGCATAGAGTGAGCAGTAACAGGTCTCATTTAGAACAACAGGTACAAAGCATAACTATTTTTTTTAAGATTTATTTTATTTATTTATACAAGCACTGGGTACAGTCAGAAGCGCAGGAGGGTGAGAGAATTCACCGAGCCAGAGTGGGGAGCAGAGCAGGCAGAAGGACCAAAGTACACTGCTGAGGGGAGCAGTGGGCGCAGAGGAGAGGTCTGTCGTGCCATGTGGGACCCTCGCCGGCGGCTGGGTATTGAACCGGCACTGCAGAGGCTGTGGGCAGCTTCACAACCCAGCGCTCAACTGCTGCACCACCCAGGAGGCCCTACAAAGCATAACTATAAATAGACCTAGTCTAGTCTAGTAAAAGGACTTCCCAGGAGCAGATGGCAACAGGGAGAAATAGAGGCAGTGGTTGGGATTTTCTGAAACCCTTCTCTTAGTTTTCTTAGCACCTTCATCCGTCTTCCCCTGTCCCTTTTCCCTGAGGCAAGTTAATGGATTAACCTAAGAACACAGAGTATCAGAGGCCAAAACTCTGCACCTGAGAATACATTGTAGCTTCACATGTACAGAAGAATAAATCATCTCACAGTCCTTCTCCAATGAAGCCCAGAAAGAAAAATCACAGACAGGGGGATTTGTCCTTTACACGGTTATTACGCATAGCAGGTAGTGGAAATTCCTACAGTAGAAACTGCACTTTGGCAACGAAAGCTGCAGTCCAAAAGCAGTGATGCTCACAGGGGCTCTGTCTGTTTTCCTGGATGCTGAGATGCAATATTAACATCCCAATAGTCAGGTACAAATTACTGTGCTTGTTCCCTCTGTCACAGATTCCTGAACATACACAGGGAGTTGTCCTTTGAGTCAAGACCAAAGAAAGAAAAAGCAGAAGGAAGAAAAATGGAAATACCAGAAACAACAGGAACCTAAACAAAGGAAAGATTGTCGCTCCGCAGACCCAGCCTCAAGTGCTTAAATTCCTTAATGCTCAGAGCAGCAATAGGGAAAATTACACTGTTAGTGTCATAACAGGGAGAGACGCCTAGCTGCAGATCTTTAAAGTTATTATCTACTTTGGGGTTATATAGACAAAACATGTTTTTAATTTCATGTTTTCATGATTTGGATTGGTTTTGAAAGTGATTAAGGCAAGGGTTTTCAAGGACTCTTCTGGAATGGCCATCAGAATCTAGCTATCATAAGATTCAAAGGAAAGACAATTTAGATGTGACACGACATTATGGCTAAGAAGACAGGTTTTGACGGTAGAGGGAACTAGATTCAAATATGTGCTCTACGACTTAAATATTTAGGGTCTCCAGTTTCCTCATTGGTAACATAGATGAATACCAGGACTTTTACTTATGGCTCAGAAAACTTAAATCATTTCATGCAAGTTTTGGTGAAGTTTTTTCTTAGTATTCACATGGCAGTATATTATAGACAAACTAAAACATACCCTTATTTCCTTATTCTGAAGAAATAGGTAATTGAATATTCTAGTTTATGAAGATAAAGACTGCCAGACATCTTTTCAAAAAATATTGTTGGGCCTCCCCAGTGGCACAGAGGTCACAGACCTCTCCTGCCGCCCGCTGCTCCCCTCAGCAGTGTACTTTGTCAGTCTGCCTGTTGTGCAACCTGCTCTGGCTCTGGTGAATTCTCTCACCCTCCCGCACTTCTGACTATACCCAGTGCTTGTATAAATAAATAAATCTTAAAAAAAATATTGTTAATGGACCTTACATACCTCTTTGACATTTTTAATAAAACCTTTCCGTGTTGTTGGTGGAAATGTAAATGGGTACAAGATTCCTGGCAGAAAATTGGGAAAGTGTGCTGAAAACTTTAAATATATATATACTCTTACACTGGCAACTATATTATGAAAATTTATTCTAAGGACACCCTTAAAACATTTTATATCATTTTAGCTATAGGTATGATTGCTGAAACATTGTTTATGATAGCAAAAATTATAAAACAACCAGTGTCCAATAGATATTGGTTAATCAAAGTAAGTTGTGCCATTTTGTATAATGGGATGTGGGTAAGATACTTAAAATAGTAACAAAACAGACTGAGAGCTCATGAATGTTGATTATTATGAAAATTATTATTAAGCCCCAGAAAATGAAATTGCGGGCAAGTATTAATTAATTTAGAAAGATGTTTTAGGACTATTGAAATAAAAAGCATATGCTTGGCTGAAAAATGATACTTGATAAAAATATTTGAATATTCTCAGCATGAGATCTTGAGTTGAGTTCTTTGGGCCAAAAAGAAATAAAAAATCAGGCTACCTTGGGTCAGTTTTAGAGAAAGTGAACCTCAGTGGCAGAGTGTAGTGGAGGAAGTCTGATTCTTTAATCTTACCTTATACTCCCAATCCCAGTGATCCAGGAACTGCCCTGAAAAGGTAGGGTGGGTAACTCTACCCAACATAGCACCATAAAAAACAATCCCCTAGAGATTATCTTTGCTGACAAAATTGTTCAAATTCTGTTTGAATTGTGAGGTTTTTGTAGAATTAAGCCAGTCTAATTAATTCAAATTCCATTCTTTTGGAAAGGATGCAAAATGCAGTCTGCAGTCTCCCTTTCCAAAAAGTCATAATCTGTGTCCTCCCAAGTCCGAAGGCATCAACTTGCTGCTGCTTCTTTAAACTCGTTGGGAAAATTACTGAAGCTTTCTGTTTCCTCGTCTGCAATATTGGAATATTGAGATTCCCTACCTCACAAAGTGGCTAAGAAGATTAAATGTGTTAATATTTTAAAGCTCAGAAAACGCTTTTTTTCTTTACTTTTTTTTTAAATTTTATTTTTATATTCCCCATACAATTGCAACCCCCTTATTTTGACCCCAATCCCTCCCCTCCCGCCCCCCATCCCCCATAGAGTGCCTCTGGTTCATAGTTTTTTGTTGATTTTGATATTTTCTTTCTTATAGTTATTCATTTTCCTGGTCCCTTATTTAAGTTTTCTAGATTCCTGCTATGAGTGAGACCATCCGGTGTTTTTCTTATTAGGAAAAAGGGAACGGGTGGCGCCTGCATAGACACAGGTGGCAGGAGCCCAGGGAACGTGCTCAGGAGGGTTCGCTGTGTAAAATGCGATCCAGACACCAGGGGACCTCTAGGGCAGCTTCTCAATTATTGATTGTTATTATCTCAGATGTTGAGAGAATTGTGGAATGAATTGTTATCTGAAAGGGCATTCCAGGATTTTCCTGCTGTTCAAGATTTTTCTCCTGAACGTGCTGTTCCATCTCTTTAAATAATGACCCCTCACAATCCACCCACTGTCCTCCCCCTCCCTCCTCCCCCTCCTCCTCCTCCTGCTCCCCCTCCTCCTCCCCCTCCTCCCCTCCCCTTCCTCCTCCCCCTCCCCTTCTCTCCCTTTTCCTCTCCCCTCCTCCCCCTCTCCTCTTCCTCTCCCTCCTCCCCTCCCCTCCCCTCCTCCTCCCCATCCTCCTCCCCATCCTCACTCTCCTCCCCTCCCCTTCTCTCCCTTCTTCTCTCCCCCTCCTCCCCCTACTCCCCTCCTCTCCCTCCTTCCCATCCCTTCCTCTCCCTCCTCCCCTTCCTCTCCTCTTCTCCCTCCTCTCCTCCATTTCCTCCTCCCCTCCTCTCCCCCTCCTCCTCTCCCTCCTCCCCTCACCCTCCTGCTCCCCTCCTCCTCCTTCCTCCCCCTCCACCCCCTCCTCTTCCTTTGCCTTCTCCTCTCTCCTCCTCCCCATCCTGCTCCTCCCCCTTTTCTCTCCCTCTCTGCCCACAGCCCACAGTCTTCCTGTAACCCCCCTCTGTGCTCATGTCACTCTCCCAGGGGACCGTGGTCCTCCAGGCAGGAGCTGGGAGGGCACATTGCAGGGCAAAGCCACCGACACCATGGGGTGGGATGGAGGGGGCAGGAGCCCAGGCCTTCCCACCTGTGCGCTGCTCCTCTTCAGAGAGGCTCCTCATCAGTGTCCCCCGCACCCCATCCCCTCACCCCGCCATTCTGAACCCTGTTGCAAACCCCTGCATTTATGCCAGTCATTCCTGTGACACCCTCCAGAGTGGCGTCTCGTTTTCCTTTAAAATGTTGGCCATTCCTGCTTCAGTCTCTTTTGTCCTATTGTGTCCTGAATGTCCATGTATGGGCCCCTGTTTTTCTCTACAATTTAAGTTTGTATTTCTCAAAAAGAAGTCTGTGGATTTGCCTACAGCAGGGTCAGCTGGGGAGAGGGGATGGTGAGAAGGGCTCAGCCACCTGAGCTTCCTTCTAGAATTACGGAATGGAATGTAAAGCTAATGCTCTGGAATCTACATTTATAAAGGAACCCCAGGGGAAGCTACTACAAGAACCATAGTACAAGAAACCCACAGACAGCAATGGCCAGAGGTCAGGGCCCTGCAAGCAGGGTCCCACTGCAACTGGCACCTGCAAATATCTCCAATCCTGGAAGGCGTCTGTGAGCCTGCAAGAGGACCAAAAGCAACATGAAGTGGAAGTTTGCTGGGAGCTATTCCTATGGAAGCGGGAAAGACTAATTGTTTGCAGTTTAATCTGGAAGAGAAAGAGCTTAAATTTTATACTAAAAAAAGTGAATGAATTTAATAGTAATAAAAATCAGAGACTTGCATATGACCATGTGACATCCTAGTTACATTATTGTGTTCTTCCATTCTCATTAGATAATAAGGTTACTAATTATTCTTAATATGTGTATGTCTGTCTTTTAAAATAAATAGAAAATGAAATGTTTTTCAAGGGGGAAAAATACTTCCCAATAGCTATAAAGATAATTACAGCTCAGAAAGCAGTATTGGGATGTTAATAACAGCACTTAATAGAAAAGGGGCTGGAAAGGCAGAGTTGTCACACCGGAGGGAGGGCGATCATGGTAAGTTTCTAGAGCACAGATGACTTTCCAGGCTAGTCTTTAAATAGCCCGGTGTAACCCTCACCACTACCAGTGAGGTTAGCATTAGTCAAATCTCTGGCTGTCAGTCACTGACAGGGAGGGGAGAAAGATCCTTGGCTGTGTCACATAACATGTAAGTGAAAGAGGTGGAGCCCATGAGGCCACTATAACTCAGTGAACCAGCCTTCTCCTGAGGAAGCCTCTGGAGCATAAGGATATGACATGAACTCCCTCCAAAGGCCATTGATACAAGCAATGACCTTGAAAAAGTATCTGGCATAATAAGTACCATACATGCATCTGCTGTTTTCCATTATTATTAATTGTATTATTTATTAGTGACCAATGTAATCTGGGCCAATGTTAACTAATAACTTGTATAATAGTAACTGCAACAATAACTTGTTATTCATCATATTCCATTGGAGAGTAATATAAAAATATATAGGCAGAATAATGAATGTTTTTTATGAGGTCAGAGTAAGATATTCCTTGTAATGTGTTCTTCCAGACCACTATCAGGGTGCAAAGAAAATCATCCCATCTCCCTGCGGGGTTCTTCTAGGCAAACAAGTAATCAAACAAGCATCAGAATGACTGATAAGAGAAAAAGACAAGAAGTTTAATAATAACACTTAGATATATCTTGTACACATGGGAGAGACTCAGTGTAGTTGAGTAACACACATGACTTTTGATGCCATCTTAAAAATTTATATTTAAAAATCTTTTTCAGGGTCTCCCTGGTGGTACAGGGGTTAAGGTCTCAGTGCTATCAAGCTACTGCCAGCCACTGCAACATCAATTCCATCCCTTGCCAGGGAGCCAACTTACATGGTGCAGCAGACCTCTCCTGTCTCTCCCTCTCGCTGATCCCCTCAAAAGTATATTTCAGTAGATCTGCCTCTTCTATTCCCCACTCTTTCTTTGGTGAATCCTCTCAACCCCCACACCTCTGGCCTACACTCCAGTTCTTGTATGCAAAAATAAATAAAAATAAATCTTAAAAAATATCTTCTCAAAGCAGCCTTTACCTAACATTCAGAGGCCCTCCTATGAAATAAGACTTTTGCCAGAAAGACATATTTTGGGGTGTCAGATTTTTGCTCCTCACACAACCCTATATGAGAAGCACCTGGGATGCTTGCAAAGGAAATAGAGATTCTAAAAGCCCTGCCAAAGATCCACTATGATGAGATCTCAAAACCTGTGCACTTGCTGAGGACATCAAGTGCTTCTTCTGCACACTAAAGTTTGAGGCTCCTTGTTGTACAAACAAAATTAAAACATACAGAAGTAGAAGAAAAGTCATTATCAGACAACCTACATATTTCTCTGAATGTGTGAGTTAAATATCTTAAAAGCACATATAGCTAATCCTTCCAGGAGGTGGTAGTTCTGGTTTTCTGTCATAGGACTAAATGATTTCTGACTTGACAAAGTTTTCCCTCATAATTAAATAATTTCCATACCATTATGTTCTATTAGGATTGGATTAATCCAAGCAATAAAAATACAATAATAAGAGTGATGGATGATGGTGGATAAAGATAGACGATGATAATTATGAGGTGTTTGATGTTTTACATCAAAATTATACAGTCCTATTTTCATTAACTTTGTGCTAAACTATGGTGACAAGAGTGACTAAGAAACTTTTAAAATAGCAATTCAGAAGTAAATCTACTTGATTTGTTCCATGTAAGATGTGCTTTTGTGTTTCTCTATTTACCTTTGTTGTATATCTATGGTGGGATCTGGGGGTAGAGGGGTGAAATGACAGCTTTAAGGTATGAGTTAAACAACATTAACATTCATAAGCATTGAAAAGTAAAAACTTTTTGATAAGTGGATTTAGTAAAGCATCCTAAAAGCAGAGAACCACTGTAAAATTAGGTTCCCATACAGCACATTCCACTTCAAAAATGATGAAATGGCAAGGGAAAAATTACTATCAATGGGAATGATACATCCTGATTCCTTATCCAATTTCCCACGTGGTGACTACCATCTGCCCAAATCTACAGTGTAAAAGAAGGAAAGTATTCCAGTCTTGGAGAAATAAAAGAAATCACTGCTGACATAATCAACAACACGCAAATATTTACCAAACACAAAGGGAAATCTCGGTAGATAATGCTGTACAAAGAGAACTTGATTCCACTTGCCAAAGGATTGCCAGAAAGAAGCAACCAGCAGATAAATAGGACTGTTGTGTATGCCTCTCAGGGGGTTCTCAGCTGAGTCATCCTCTGAGTGCTGTTCAAAAAGCTGCACTTTCTAAGGAGGCAGCTAGAAAGAAGCCTGGATGCCTGCCCCTCCTTTCCTTCCTGGGGCACAAATTCCTCCACCTGTCCAGGGGCCAGCCTTGAGGGCTGAGGCCAGGGTGCCTTTCTGAGGTATCTGCCCAGCAGCCGCTGGGATTTTGCTGACAGTCGCTGGAGGCAGCCCAAAAACAGGCTCCCCAGCACCTGTAACTGATAATGACTTAAAGAATGAAAATGAGCATATTCAAACGTTCCTCCTCATAAGGAAAGAAAAAACCACCAATACTAAACAAGTCTGTTTCTCTTTTGCCAAGATTTTGGTGGTAGTTTCTTTGGCCGAGAAAATGTTTCTTTTCACACTCAACTCTCAGCTGAACGTTATGCATCGATAAAACATGGGCATTTTGTGTTCATTTTTCTAACTCAAACTTGGAATGTCTCATACAATCCTTCACTTTCCTTAGTAGCTGTTGCCATATCCAGCATTTGTTGCAATAGGGAAGTAGGCAGAGAGGCTGAGACAGGTACAGGTAAAGAAGGAAGACAAGACAAGTACGCTGAGAAAGAGTAACCAGAGTTCCAACACCAGAGAAGCAAGAGAAATTTCACAATTATAAATGAAATTAAAACCATTGCCTCTCTTTTCCAGCTGAGACTTCCTGTAGTGGAAATCCTGCCCCTCTTCCTTTTTACTCACCTGCTAATACTTCACATTCACGTGGGTCTAGAGTGGAGGGGTGCAGGGAATGGACTGGGCAGCATGGTCATGGGCTGATTTGCTATGGCTCCCAGGAGCTACAGAGCATACAAACAACTCCAACTCTGAGCTCAGGGATGGAAGCTCATAAACCTCTTTGACAGGAGTCCTTACATCCCCAAATCAAATACTACAAAGCAGATTATGTTTCCTCCAGAAAACTAATTGTTAAATAAACACATATCAGATACCACTGGCCACACAAAACTTTCTTGTCATGTGCCTGCAATCATAACTGAGCACCTACTATGTGCTAAGAATATTAGATGTGTGTCATTTAATCCTTATAGCTACTGTTAAGCAGAAAAATACTTAATGCTATTCCTCTAAGAAGACTAATGTTCAGATATTAAGTAAATCATCCAAGATCACAATACTTTAACATTTTTTTCTTGTAAAGTTAAATTTACGAACAATGTTGATTTATATCACCATATATGTCTTAGGAGTATAGGTTTACACCTCTACAAAGGTATGTTATTTCACCACACCTATCACCAAAGCCCCAGTAACCCTCCATGGGACTTCCCTCTCCCCTTTGATCCCACCCCACCACATCCCCTTCTGGAAGCCAGACTACTAGACTGATAGGAGACTATGGATTTCTCATAGTCCAATGTGCTCTTCCTTCTCCTCCTTTTGCCCCTCTGTCTCCCCCTCTCCCATTTTGAATGCAAAATCCACTTTCACATGACTATGCAATGCTGCTTTCCAAGGTGAATGGATGATTAGTCCTGGAGAAAAATGTTGTCACAGTAAATCTTGATATCAGCATGTCAGTAAACAAAGTTTACTATACACTGCATGACCCTAATTTGCTTATCTATAGTTCAAAGGAAGATCCAGAAAGCATGCTTATCAAGTCTATTGATACCAAAAAAACCTGGAAGTATATATTATCTTGCTTTTCTGTCATTTATATTTGCTTGAACCATTTAATATCCTCTCTGGGATAAGGCAAGCTTTACAAAGCTAAATAAATAAAACAAATGTCATAAATAGCAGTTGAAGGAGAAAATGATATGAATGCTGAAGAGAAAGATGTTTGAAGGCTGTCTACAACTTCAGAGACTGCTCTGTAGAAGAGACCTCTCACTCATTCTTCAGGGAGTGAAATTCAACCAACAGACAAGACAGGTCTATGGGAGGAAGATTTCATTTCAACAGAAGGAATTTTCTAGTACAACATAGTGTTTCTCATTTTTCAAATTACTCTAAGAGCCTAGAAGGCATCTCTCACGGACTAATGATTAAGTATACAGGATTTGGGGCCAAATGACCCAGTTTCTTAGATCTGTTGCTTATTATCTATTTATGATCTCAGGCAAGCCTCATCAGTTCCCTCAACTGTAAAACAAGGATACTAGTAGTACCCACTTCAATGATTGTTTAAAGTATTAAAAGACATACACACACACACACACACACACACACACACGGTTATATAGAATGTGCTAGCACAGTGGTTACATAGGGTCACTGCTATGCAAACACTCACTTTTTCTGTTGTTGAGAGAATTCTGCTTTGGAATAAATCTGAAGCTATATCAATTTTAACAGTCTGTCATTTTGTGTTTCTTTAACCTCTCTCTGGACACAGCTCCAGCATGTAGGCTGGACTACAACACACACTTGTTGATGAACTGAGACCCAAAGTCCTTCATAATTTGTCTTACGACTGTCATGAAAAATGATGGAATAAATTATGGAGAGGAAGTGAAGGTGAGATACACAAAAAGGTCAATCTCTACTGTTTCCAAAGCTTTGAGCACATCTGAGTGTTTCTGACTATATGAAAATAAAAATTGAACCCCCAAGAAATATCCAACACTAGACTGCACTTTTAACAACCTTTTGTATCCCTTGAAAACAACCTAAAGGTCCAAAAGCAGATTACTGGATCAAGAAGATGTGGTATATATACAGTGGAATACTACTCAGCAATCAAAGAAAATAAATGCATACCACTGGCAGCAACATGGATAGAGCTGGAACGGATTATGCTCAGTGAAATAAGTCAGAAGGAAAAAGAAAACTATTGGATGATTTCACTTACAGGAGGAACATTGGGAAACCAAACAAGAGTTCAGGAAAAAAAAATAGACAAAACTAGCAGGCAAACTATAAATCAGAGACATACAGCAGGGGAAGAGGAGGGAGAGGGATCAAAATAGGGGAGGGAAGAACACAAGGGACTATGGTGATGGTTTACAGGTGATGTGGTGGTAGGAATTGTATGGGGATTACACCTGAGGGGAGAAATTAAACATTGGACAAAGATGAACAATGATGTAAAAAAAATAAATATATTATAAAAAATAAAACTCATATTCCTTATTTCATGTCTTAATACACCTTTTCTGATACTTGTTTTTATTCCAATGTGATGTGAATTGCTATATGGTCAACATTGGGAGTAAGAGAAAAAAGTCATAATTCTTCCCCTTTAAAACTATGTTTTATGTTCTTGAAAAAATTGCTAGTACCTATTATTTTTGATAAGTGCACTTAGTATACAAAAGATGTGCAAAAAGTCATCTCTAAAAGGAGTCATCATCAACTCACACACAAATTTTTACCTAATAGACAAACTTGACTCAATGTTGCCAACCCAACACAAATCAGTGATTTCAAATATACTTCATCCAAATCCCAGGAACTGAACTGGACTTTGAATTTGTCTGAGTTGTTGTCCTAGAAGGACATATCCATAAGGAAAGATTTATCTCTTCAGTATTGTTTAGCCTGAAGAAAAGAAGGCTAAAGAGAAAAAAAAAAATCTTGTATAATTCCTATTTCAAAAATATGAAGATTATTACTTGAGAGATAGTTACCATATGTTCTTCATGTCCCCTGAGGATAAACAAAAGAAAGTAAAAAAAAATATACAGCTTAAATGAGAGCAATGGGGATTTTGGATAATGATATTAAAAAGAACTCCTGGGTAACAAGTGTTATTGAGTATCAGAACAGGATAGCAAGAGATGGTGTGAAATCTTTTTCTCTAGGAGTGTTAGTTGTGTGCACATTATTTTCCAATTTGTTTCACCACCTGTTTTTGAGTTTGTATTAATGAAGAAAAAATAAGAAGTTAACCCATTCCTTCCCAGGGATATAAACATATGATCATTCAAAAGACATGCAAATCTTCTGTTCTTCCAATAGATCCCCATTTCATTCCATCATAGTAGTCCATGATAGCCCAGCTTTTCTTAAAATCCCAAATCTCCACTGGTTCTGAGGCAGTTACCATCCATACACCTCTGTGGTTCTCCTGTTCTTCTGATCTCTTCTCTCTTCATGGGTCCATTTGTCTTCTACTATATACTCACCATGGATATGTCAAATTCTCTAAACATACTTCTTTCATGGAGAATATCACCCATTTCATGGACTCAACCATCAGCTTTAGCTGGCTGACTCACAAACCTACAGCTCTACTTTTATAGCATCTCCCAAGCTCTAATGCAGAATCGCCTACTCATCAATATTCTTGCTTAGTTACTTCATAGTCATCAAAATCTCAAAACTATCACCTTCACAAGTACTTCCTCTTTTCTTGACTTCCTTGTATATGATTTTCCATTGCTGCCTTCGTTCACTTTAAGTATCAATCTTCAAAATGGGTTGTTTAAATCTTCACTGGGGGTGTACCTCCCCACCCTCAATCAGTGACCTGTCCTTTTAATTCTTGTTCTGTTACATTTTTCACACCTTTCTTTCCCATGGTTACTATCACCAATTTTCAAGCACATATTGAGTAGATCAGAAACCCTATGCTAGCATTCGGGGTCTTTCATAAGGTTAGCCCCAAATCATTTTCCCAGTTATTTTTTACTTAAATCCTTCTACTTGAGACAAACTTACTTAGAATAATGTTGCTTCCATACCTGTATGAAAAATTGGTCCCCATCATGGCACTTCTGTTTAAGTGTTACCCCCAGTATGGTTCAAAGCCCACCTTCCTTTGAGCACCCCAGGGCCTCTTCATCCACACCTCCTATCTTTACAGTTAATTTTCTCTTAACTTGGATTGCCTTAAATTATCAGTTTTTTTTATCATTTTTCAGAGAAAAATTTTCCAATTTTCAACTTATCTCAATTTGAAATCATGAAATCTTAACACAATTTTATACCTCTTCTCAAGATGTATTAATGAATAAAAATTTAATTGAATAGGTTCATCTTTTATTCTTTTTCTGTGCTATCAGAATAATCAAAAACAAAACTCTACATATTTAAGTTTGTCTTTCTGAGACTAGTAGTTTTTAATCAAGGAATTAACTGTAAAGCCTATTTCTTCTTTCATATGAAAATTGTAAGAAGGGAGAGGATAAACGAAAGCTGAGAGAACAGAAGAAGTAGAAAGAAAACAAGGAAGCTGAGGAAAAACAAAAGAGCTCCCTGGTTTTTCTTCCCTTTAGTTTGACAACTCAGAAATTATGTGTGATCCTTCTCACAGTTTAATCCTGATTTTGGAGAATCAGTCAGGAAGATAATAGTTCACGTCCGTTATTCTCTAGAGACTATTCCTCAATTTCAAGGTTTCTAAGTAAAACAGATAACAGCTTCTTTCTAAAGTGAAGCAAGTTCCTGGCCCATTCCATTGACCCATTTGAATAAAGTTACTCCCACTCAACTTTTAAGCATAAAAGTTGGATCTTTGTGGGCCTCCCTGGTGGCGCAGCGGTTGAGCGCTGGGTTGCGAAGCTGCCCGCGGCCTCTGCAGCGCCGGTTCGATCCCCGGCTGCTCCCCGGTCACCGGAGGAGGGTCCCACATGGCGCGCAGACCTCTCCTGCCGCCCGCTGCTCCCCTCAGCAGTGTGCTTCGGTCCTTCTGCCTGCTCTGCTCCCCGCTCTGGCTCTGGTGAATTCTCTCACCCTCCCGCGCTTCTGACTGTACCCAGTGCATGTATAAACAAAACAAACAAACAACCCAGCAAACAAATAAATAAAGCATGCCTCTATAAAAAAAAAAAAAAAAAAAAAAAAAAAAAAAAAAAAGTTGGATCTTTGTTACTGTTAATTGAGGGAATATTGCTTCTCTGCTTACCTTAACTTTTTCTAACATTACCCTTTTGTTTTCCTTTTAGACCTGTGTAAAGGATAATGCATATCCTTCTGCTGTAGCATTATTGTTTAGTGAAGCAAATTATATCATTTGCACTCAATCCATCAAATCCATCACTAAAAATGAATTCCTCCTGGTGGCATAAACAAACTGGTCTTGAACACACAGAATATCATAACAGATTGTCCTTGGCTGTTCACTCTACTGTATGTTCTGACACTTGTTGGTGTATTTACAGTGTTTCTACTAAAAAAAGAATTGATAAAGGGAAAACAGCCAAGTTCAGAATGTTTGAAATCTACATTACATACTGTCAAAATAACCTTTAAATATATGTGAAAGAGAATATTTGCAATTCAAAACAAGATTACATAAGGAAAAAATAGAAAATGCTTCCATTTCACATAAATCACATAAAAAAAGAGTTATTCGGATCATCCATTTCTGCCAAGCTCGTGGAGAATTATATAGCAGTATAAAATAAGAGTATCCCCTGACCAGAAATTGCCCTTATAATGGAAAAATATAGCAGTATAAAATAAGAGTATCCCCTGACCAGAAATTGCCCTTATAATGGAAAAATAATAACTTTTAGAAGAAAGAGATTAAGACTAAAAAAAAAAAAAATGAGCAGGAGATGATATAATTCAGACAATGGTGATGGGTGGCCTTTTATTTTTGTAAGATAATCCTGTTGATATTCTAATAAGAACTCTAGGATCAGATACATGCTTATTAGTTGACTACTATGTGACTGGTACTTTTGGTGGTTCTTGGGAAAAACAAGAGACCCAAAATTCGATGCCCTGCTGAAGTAGAAAATGATCTAAAGTGGGATATAAGATCAATGCAAAAGAGAAAGTGAGAAGAATACAAAACAGCATGGAATTAAATGCAAATCACTAGTAGTGGTTAAAAGGGAGAGAGCAGAAATTGAGAGAGGTAGTAGTTTAATGGACTAGTCATGTGGCTTCACAAAAGAGTCCTGGAGAACACAGAACTGGAGCTGGGGGCTTCAGGAGCAATGTCTTGATTCAGTGGTCAGAAGAGGTGAGAGGACACTTTTGATGTGAATCCTCGGGAACAGGCGGGGAGACAGGATTGATACATGTAGACAGGAGTCATGAGAGGGTCACCTAACTGAGGAAGAAACTATATATTGTGCAGTAGAGAAAAAGCAGTATTGATAAACAATTTAAGATAATGCTGAAGATAGAAACTTCAAAAAGAGCACTGCACGTGGCTAAGGCAACTACTGGCTAAGGATACCTAGCTTTGCTCATTGACAGTGGAGACAGAAACAACAAAGGAATCAAATAATCACAGTCCATTCAAACATTCTTTGAGGGCCTCTCTGGTGGTGCAAGGGGTTAAGACACAACCTATGAAGCTATCCACAGCCACTGCAGCACGAGTTCCATCGCCATCCAGGGAGCTACCCACATGGGGCAACAGAACTCTCCTGGTTCGCCCGCTGCTCCCCTCAGCAGTGTATTTCTGTCAGTCTGCCTGTTCTGTTCCTCACTCTGTCTCTGGTGAATCCTCTTACCCCCCACACCTCTAGCCTGTACCCCAGTTCTTGTGTGCAGAAATATATAAATGTTTAAAAAAAAATTCCTTGAGACTTCCAATAAATCATGGAGCAAGAAAAAAAAAGAAATCGGAGATGTAACAAGGAACAGAAAAAGAAAAAGAACAGCTTTTAATAAACCAGCCAAAGTTTGTCCAATCAAGAATTAGGTTCAGATGACTAAGCAATGGATTTACTAAGAATCTTGTTATATGAAAGCCACAACTGAGAATAATGCCTTTACTATGAATTATCCCTATTCATAGCAAAATTACAGAAATCAAATAACCAATACGTCTTAATATGGTAGGACTATACATTTTTCTTTTGCCCTTTTATTTTTCAGATGGCTACAGATGGTCTAGGCAGCCACTTTTGCCTAAGATGGCTAGAAAGATCTTTGTCTACTATGAATAGAAAGTTTCTTCCCCAAGAGGTTAGATTGGGATTTGGGGGTGCCATTCTGGCTGTTCTCTTAAAGGAATATGTGGCAAACTGAGAATTTTGCCATTACCGAATGGTAAAGAATTTTGTCTTCCAGCCATTTGGCCTAGGAAGCAGAAAAAACTGATCTGAAAAAGTACAAAGACTAAGCGAGTGGACCTGATACAGGAAGAGATGAGAAGTACGTAGTTAAGGCTGACCTACCCCAGCTATATAGGGCCTAGATAGCTGAACCCCAACCGAAATCCAGGTCCAAGGCTGGGAACAGATTAGCAGAGTCATTCAACCAATCCCAGTCTTCAGTCACTGACGCTAATCCAACTCATAACTCTATGAAAAATAAATTGTTTA
This sequence comes from Talpa europaea, assembly GCF_964194135.1. Lineage (NCBI taxonomy): Eukaryota > Metazoa > Chordata > Mammalia > Eulipotyphla > Talpidae > Talpa > Talpa europaea. The sequence continues at coordinate 109,002,938 of NC_140075.1, forward strand.
CTCTCTTGTGCTGCTGAGATATTGTGTTTGTTTACTATACAACATACTGTGTAAATAGCTATTTGAATTGAATGATAACATTCCTGACCTAATATAAATTTTGCAACATACTGCTGCATCCTTACAAAAGATTTCCTTTCTGTATAAATTATTCAAACGATCAAGACCTGGGGAAAACACTAAAACACACTTACACACTTAAAAGTGGGGAAAATGGCCACAGCATACTATGGTCTACATTCTCTTTACTTGCAACATGGGAGCTCTTGTGCAAAGCATAGACCAACGTGAACCAAGCCATCCAGTCATTCATTTCATTCAACCTGCAAAAATCTGCCAATAACCTCCACAGAACTTCATTCCTTAGCCCTTTTACCCCAACCTTGCTGCTAGAACTTACTCCATTTTCAACCTATTGCAACATATCTATCTATTTCCCACTTCTTCAGAGTCATGCCATCAACCAGAGATCTTCTTAGTCAATGGATCTTCTAACAAAATTTATAGGAAGGTATAATTAATTAGAATGTATTATTAAAATCATTCTATTTTAAAATTACTATATAAAATTACTTCTGTTTCATGAGGCTTCTCAAGATGCAACAACTGACACCAAAGGCATAAACATCTAATAACAGAGTTTCAGACCCTCTGAAGTAGGGATGTTTTCTCTCTAACTTCTTCAATTAAACAGGAATGTAGACTGGGTCCTAGTGTCCAGAGACATAAACCAATCACACAATGGAGAGGGAGTTTTGCCAATTTTTTGCAAGGGATATTGTTTTTTGTTCCCTCTAGACACCTGAAAGAAACAAAACTGGAGAAAGAGCAGAGTATACTCATGGTTACATGTGCTTGTGGGTGGGTGAGTGGTAGGTGGGTACAAAAACCTTGGATAAGACTCAAGATGTGTCACTTTTTAGTGCTATTACAAAGACATCCCCAGGTTCCCACAGTCTAAAACCTAGGCCATGATAAGAAGTACAATGCAAGGATGGGATCTCTCTTTCTCTGTTTTTCTCTTCCTCTCTCTCTTACTCTTACTCCTTTTCCCAAAGGCCTCCTGACATGCTGAAATCGATGGTGGCCAGTGATAAGGATCAAGAGTCCACCCCTGGAGGCCTGGACTCTGGGAGTCACATTTGTCATTCCTAGTCCTTTTCCCTCAATGTAACTTCTTGTCATGGGGTCTGGCTTAAGTGCTCCGAGGACAGGGAGCCAGGGGCACAGGAGGAGAAACATCATTCTTCATCACTCAGGCAGGAAAGGGAAGGGTAAAGGAGGGAAAAGGAGTCATCCATGACTGAGTCTTGATTAATTACCAGTCTTGACAGTTACAAGAGATGTGAAAAACAGAACAGAAAGGTAAAAAAAAAAAATTAAGCAACTTTATAGCCTCCTACACAGAAAATAACTCTATCTTAAATTAGAAAAATCAGCTAATCACATCAGATGTCTTATAGGCAGATTTTGAAAATCTAGATACTATAAATAAACAAATAGAGCTTAAGACTTGTATTTGGTGGAGCACCCAGCATATCTAAAAGATATAAAAGTATGGAAAGATGAGTCTGAAAATCAAAGCCAGGTTTATACTCATGGGTTTGATTTGCAGTCCATGTACTTGATTACAAAAAGCAACTGTAGCCAACGCAAACAAGGAGAAACCTTGCTTTTCTTGCCTAACCCTCTGGCCAGTGAGACTGTGTAAATCCTCTTTTTCTTGGTGTGCATCCCCTAAAGCATATTTTTAATTTTTCCATACTTTCTTCCACAATGCTAACTTCCAAACCATCCAGAAAAAAGCATCCTCCAGCTACATTCTAGTGTAGTAGAAATTCCTAGAGGCAGAACTGTTCCTTTAGGTTAAGGAATCCTGTTCCTCGAAGGGCTCAGGGAAACATCACAGAAGTTCATTTGCAGGTTCCCAGAACAAATTGTTAGCTTCACAATTTAGCCCAAGGCTAGAAAGTTTCTAGTTCTTTCTGGAAACAAAGGACAGAAAAAGATGGCTCTGGCACTTTTCGAGTCAAAGGAAGTCTATGTGCGTGGGTTGAAATAACAGGAGCAATCACTGGAAACAACAGTAGGTGAAGATGAAAGAAATCCCGGGAAAGCATATTATTGGGATGTGAATAAAATGGAAATTCTGGTTAACCAAGGATCCTGGACACCTCTCCTAAAAACGTGTTCTTCCTCCAATGGAAATATTGTTGATATAAACACATGTCTAATCAATTGCACTAATCAATTTAGACTATAAGTTGTGTCATTGTCTAAGTATCCAAAGAAGTTAAAAAACACTTCTATTTTTAAATTTGTAAATAATTATTCCCATTAATACATTCAAGGATTTTCTTGCTTTTGATTGTAGTAATCACATTAATCACATTAGTCCTAAAACTAATTGACATTGTCAGATAATGTTTGAAGGGCAGTGTTAATCAGGGGTAAACAATATGCTCCATATTTTAATAGGAATTTTAAGATACTCTCAACCAAAAAAGGTAATGACTATGAGTGTCTTGGTGATGGATAAGGTGTTGGAACACAGATCTAAAGAAGTGGGATCCTGTATTTCTGAATCATATACAGTTATAAACCAATAATGTCACCTTAACTAAAAAACATAAAAATTTAAAAAGGTGCAAAAAAAATTCTTACTCATTTAGGGCTCTCTTCCAATGTGCCTTCTCCATTTATCTTATTATGTCCCTTTTTTCCCCCTTTCAATACTAATGCCAAGATGTTTCAACATTAACTGGGATTGAACCGAGCATTTAAATATATTTTCTCTTCACCTACCAGTAATTTGGCCACTTGGAAAATCAATTTCATTTAAGCGAGGTCTTCTTGATGGTTGAAAACATGTTGAAAGATGATAATAATAAATATCGCTAAAGATTTGAAAATTAAAAATAAACTGCAACACAAGCTTAAAATACTTAGATTTACACAAAGATAAATGCAATTGCAATATAAATTAAATTAAATGAATTAGCTCCCAAGACACTCTGCTTGTTCATATTTCTCCCCCTCTCTCTTGTTCTGTGACTCTGCTAATAACTAACAGTTGAAATAAATCTCTCTAACCAATCTTCTTGCATCTGCAATTGAAACCCAAAGTCAGATCCAGAGGATGAAATACATCTTTCTTTCCCCTTTAGTGTTCTCTTTAATGTATGTTCCTTTAAACATCGCTATTCTTACTGTGAGTCTACAACATATTTATATTATCAACACTCTTCCCAGAAGTTCAACTCATTTCAAGCATAGCTTTTATTATCTTCAAAACTCTTCTAAGACCAAGTCAAAGGTCCATCAATTTGACTAGTTCTATACCAGAATGATAGCCAGGTCTTCAGACATATTTCTTTTATAAGTAAGTCAATTGCATTCTTGCCAGTGAAAACTTTGCATACAGTAGGTACTTAACACTGTTAGCTCAGATGCTTGGAGCTGGAAAGGATCTGTGGGAACCTCTAAATGGTGATTCTGAAAACTAAGGAGATGAAATCACTTGTGTATCATTCAGTATTCTTTTCTTCCTGTGTGTTTTATTATTTTTATCTTATTGAGTTGACGTTGGTTTACAGCACTATATATGAGTCAGATGTGTAAGGTTACACCTCTTCAGTGTAGTCACCACACCACACCTCCCACCAGAGTACCCACAGTCCTCCACCACAGTCCATTAGGTCCCCTCCCTACCTTTCTTCCCACCCTTCTCCTGCTCTGACAGCCCTATTCTACAGTCAGACTTATATAGTTTATAATTGGCTTGGCTTTATCTGACCCTTTGTTTTGTTTCTCAGTATCTTCCTTATAAGGGAAATCATTCAGTATTTGTCTTTCTTCTTATGATTTATTTCACTTTTCAATGTTCTTTCACTATGCCCGGGTGTTGAACATCATTGTCTTATAAAAGTATACATGTGTTCTGGACCAGATACCTTAACCATCCCTGAATACTTCCAGTGTGGGTCCATTTCACTGCATCAAATGGTGTACTTCCAGTTTACAAATGACCAACACCTCCTGTTTGATTATTTGGTAAAACAATGATAAAGATTATTCATTGAATGCTCACCATGCATTAAGCACAAAACTAAGTTTTTAATAATGATAGCTGCCTTTAAAACAAACACTATTATCAACCTTGAACTGGCACAGTTTATAGATTAGAAATCACAGATCTCGGGCCTCCCCGGTGGCGCAGCGGTTGAGCGCTGGGTTGCGAAACTGCGCGCGGCCTCTGCGGTGCCGGTTCGATCCCCGGCTGCTCCCCGGCCACCAGAGGAGGGTCCCACATGGCGCGCAGACCTCTCCTGCCGCCCGCTGCTCCCCTCAGCAGTGTACTTCGGTCCTTCTGCCTGCTCTGCTCCCCGCTCTGGCTCTGGTGAATTCTCTCACCCTCCCTCCCGCACTTCTGACTGTACCCAGTGCTTGTATAAACAAAACAAACAAACAAACCAGCAAACAAATAAAATAAAGCATGCCTCTATTAAAAAAAAAAAATCACAGATCTCAATAATAAGACCAAATCACACAGTTAGTAAGATTCCAATACAGTTGAATTTGCTGTGGCATCCAAATTCCTGCTCACTATATCCACAAGGTAGAATATGACTAGGATCAAGTGAGCACTGTCCATTCTGAGCCCTTTAATTCTACAACTGCCTAAGTACTCCTGTTTGAGATTCTTCTGAGAGTCAATTTTCCTCTCTGTTAAATAACATGATAAGTTGACCCACTGCCAGTGGGATATTTATAGGTAGCATTATAATACAGCAGAGAGTTCAGAGACCTTAAATTGGTCTCTTAGACTATACAAAGATTGACAGTCTAGTAGATACCTTTTGTAGAAATAACCTCCATAGGAATGTTTCCCTTTCACAGAATATCCATGCACCCATGGTTAATAGATCACCATTAAGGAGTCTCTTCCCCCCAAAAATTATCTGCTATATAGTTTTAGGCAACTTGACTTCTTTGAGTCAAGAGGCTGTTCCAAGAGTGGCTTGCCGCCAGGTTTCAGAATCTAAGTTAAATGCCTGGAAACAGAATTCTGTCAATAAATAATCTACTTTTGTTGTTGCTAAAAGGAAAGTTCTATTTTGCCTATCTCTGTCAGGACATAGCAAAATTTGGGTATTTTCTATTTTCTGTCAGTGAACACGTTATGCCAACACTACAATATAAGCAGACACATGAGGATTCAGGAAGTCAGAAAATGGACAGATTCCCCATGCATACTGGTTTATGGCCCTTTAAGGATTGAGCAACAGCTTTAGGCCACTTTGAATCACTGTACAAGTGTTCTTCTCTACAAAGCAGCCATTAGACCAATTGATAGCAACAGTTGTCTTTACCTATCATAAATATCTATTTTCTGATCTAGTTATTGCCTAAGTCTTTGTATTTTAGTTTCTCCTGCTTCCAAAATTTGTTTGCTTTTGTGTCTGGCCTATGTTCTTGTATCAATGTCCCTTCTGAAATACTAGAGTGATGATTTCTCTGTAGTCTATGTGTCTTATGATGGACATAGCAGTATTCTTGGATCTCCACTCCAGCTGACATAACACTCAGGTCTCTACTCAAAGCCCACAGGAGAGCATTTCCCACTGGCATGTTCCCAGCTGGCTCCTTTTGGCTTCCAGTTGCTATAACTCAGGCACAAAGTGACTGATTCAATGGAGATGGGAGATGGAAATTCTGTCAGGGAATCATGCACAATCAAGTCTGAGCCATGATGGATTCTTATTGATAGCATGCCTTAGATTATGTGCAGTATTTATAAAGGCAAGCCTGAAGACCTTGAAGGCTCCTGGGATGGCATAATTTCTTCACAGTGCCTACGTGTACTCACACTCATTTCTTGGTGACTTAGTAAAAGGTTAAGATGAAAAAGAAGATATTTGAGTAAACAAGATCAAGTTTCCTTTCCCCTTCCAAGAGATTCTATATTCCCTGGGGATTTTTAGGGTACCTTGCTTTCTCAAGGAATTTCTGGGTTGGAGATGAAAGGCTGTGGCATTTCTGGATCTATAACATTGGAGAGTTGAGAACATTTGCATATTCAATTTCAGTAGCACATCAGGGCCATCAAGATATCCAAATACTAATGACCCTAAAAAATGTTGTGTTCTCGAAAATACCAACCAGTAAGTATCCATTAGAGAATGGCCAGTGTTAAATTCTGCATTTAAAAAGCTTAAGGCCTTTAAGATAAAGAAAGAAGTTACTTATAAATATGTATAATTTAAACTTGATTTTAATTCATTTTTTCAAGAGTTATTGAATACTTATTATGTACCATGAGGACTGGGGAGATAATAGATGTAGAATGAAGGGAAAGAAAAATAAGAGGAAATATGTCAGTTACATATGAAAAAGCAGATATTTTACCAACTGCCAAGTATAGCATGATTATAATAAAGATAATTGTTAATAAGGATTAAGAATCATTTCAAGTTACTCTGAAAATGTCTCCATACAAGAACATTTCCCTTTCCCTTCTGAAGTAATATCTTATCTATAAGAACTGCTGGCAGTAGCCATCACTAAAAATTATAGGAAAATCTGAGCAAATGAGTAGATAAAATATTATTTCCCTTTAGAGGATTTTTCAAGGAATGTTCAATATCGTCCAACTCCAAAATGCAATGTGCTTCTTAGTCAGAACATATACCCGAGTGTAATGTAAATTCCTGCCCTTGCTATAAATATTGCCTTCAGGGAAATCATCCTCCAGGAAGAGAGAAATCACATTGTAATACATCTGGATAGATACAAAAAACCTGTCTCTCTTTTGATGAATCAATAAATATGTCTTTATTGTTACTGTAAAATAGGTTATATATGTATATAGAGGTATGACTTTTTTTATGCCTGAGATAATGTGGAATTGCACTCACCATGAACTGACTTACAGTTTTCACTGTTTGGTGTCATTGTAGAATTATAGTCACTGGCCTACTTTGCAAAGGTCTTATTAGGAGAGAACTCAAGGGGAAAAGCCTTTTCTTTTTTAAAAAATTATTTTTATTTATTTATGCATACAAGAACTTGGGTGCAGGGCAGAGGTGTGGTGGGGGCGGGGGTGAGATAATTCACCAGAGACAGAGTAGGGCACAGAACAGGCAGAGCTACTGAAATACACTGCTCTGCCATATGGGTTAGCTCCCTGGCCAGGGATCGAACTCAAGCCATAGTGGCTGCCAATAGCTTGATAGTCCTGAGACAACATCTTGCGCCACCAGAAGGCCTGGAAAAAAGCCTTTTCTATAAAGCAAAAGTCATATTCCTCTATAGATGACTTAGCCTTTGCTTTGTAAATTCTCCATTTTTTAGAATCCTGGCGTTATTCCTTTAGTTCATCCTTTCTTTCCCTCCCTTCTGCCCTTTCACTGTGATGCCCCCCAAAAATCATATGACCTGTCAGCAAGAACCCAAGGAATAAGATTTGGACACTTACCAAAGCCAGTTGGAACATACAGACGAGTTATGCAAAAGTATGGTGGATTTAAGGGTGACTGGTGCTCCCCTTGGGTAATGGGGAGTTATTTGAATCAATTGCCCTCATGATTTTGTGTTCAGGGGAAAAAATGTCTTTTAATTAATTCATGAAGCATATGTGCCTTTTCCTGTGAAAAGATAATGTCCCTGCAAACACCTGGAAAAGTCCTTTCCCCAAAAAATATCTGCTAAAGATTTTACCTTTGTAAAATCAGATGTCCTGCAGGCTAAAGGGCTAGCAGCTATTTAAATTTGTTTCAAACACCATATTTCTTTCACATACATCTAATTTAAGTGTTTTAAATGATTTTGTGATTTTTGAAATAGGAGACTTGGTCATCTGTTTGGACAGAGACTCACCACGATCACCACCACCTATTTTATAAGACATACTCTGAATTAATTACAAAAACTACTGGATTTAATAAAATCATGCTACTTTTTTCACTTCACAAGATGCCTCTGATAAGTGACTCAAAACATATTACAGTTATTGTTTTTATAATGGCGAATGAAAGCAAATACGTAATTAGTTCTGTGTAACAGGATAGAAATTCTGCCTGACTTCTTTTGGTAAGAGGTCCTTATGTCCACCAAAGGCAAATAAAACTTTCCAATATTTTACCAAGATACAACCTGCTGGATTTCTGAACAGGATATTCATTCACATGCTCAACAGACACTTCTAGAGTTCATGCTTTATGCAAAGCACTAAGCTAAGACAGCCACAAGTAGTGTATATGACACACACATTCAAGATACAAATACCACCTGAAGTGGTCTTCAGCCCTATCCAGGAAGGGTTCATTATTCAAAATATCAGAAGTATCTAGTGCAATAATAAGTCATCTATAGACATCTAGTATGATCCTAGAGAATAACCTAGGCTACCCCCCCCATTCTCATACATCTTTTAAAATGATTAACCCTTGAAGAGTGTATTACCTGTTGATAGGGTAAATCTTCACAGTGATCATTAAATTATTGTAGGGACAATAGGGCAATCCAAGGGAAAGGGCCATGTAATGTTTTCACTCTACATGCCTCTTCTATAAAATGTTGATAATCACTTCTACCTCGTAGGTATAGTATGAGGATTAAATGAGATAATGAATTGAACCATGGACCTCCAGTTACTGCAAGTTAATGTTACCTCTCAACATAACAACAACAATATAGTGTCCCACCACCTATAAAAATTGCTGAGAAGTTCTAGAAATTTACCTAACTGATTTAAGGAGGTGTTTTAACTCTTCTCATACTACATTGGTTTGGAAGTGCTCAAAAAGAAATTACTTCATGCTTAAAAACTGCAAGCAAAACACTTTGGTGCTCTGGGCTTTCATCCTCAATTTTAGAATGTTTCTAGGTGAATGAATCCATGGCCTTAGTTCACTACCAAAGCAGAAAAATGGTGAAAGGGAAATTCGATAGTAGGGAATCTTTCCAGTTGTTTATTTCCCTTCATTTAGGTCGGTAAAACATATAGATCAAATGCTCAAAGCTATTAGGAGCAGAGAAAAATGCCAGAATCGATGCTGCAATGCATTTGGCGCTTACTCCGAATTAATGCTTCTATATCAGTGTTGTTCTTGATTTAACTCCTTGTTAATGGCCTTAAACGTTTGATCTATATCTTTTGCCAGTTCAAATACAGAAAAATCCACATCATGGATTCCCCATAGAGTGAAGAGGAAAAGAATCTGCAGGGCCAACAGCGATGGCCAGGAACTGTAGTAGGTTTGAGCGGCGCTTCCTGTCTTGGGAAATAATCACTGTAGGGAAATCTGATGCCCTCACATCACAAAATACACGTATCATCAAGTGAGAACTTTCATAGGCCTCCCTGGTGGCCTAGGGGTTAAATCTCAGTGCTATCACTATGAAGGCACACCTCAATGGCCTGAGTTCCATCCCTGGCCAGGAATTTAACCCACATATGGCACAGCAGACCTCTTTTGTCTCACCTGCTGTTCCCCTCAGCAGTGTATTTCAGTACATCTGCCTGTTCAACTCCCCAGTCTGTCTCTGGTGTATCCTCTCACCCTATACTTCTAGCCTATACCCCCCTTTTCTATGCAAAATAAATAAATAAATAAAATCTTAAAAAATAAGTGAGAACTTTTACGGCTCCCTGGTAATGAAAGTGGAGGTTCTTGTTAAATAATAGAGAAATGATTCCCTTTCCTGTTCTGTATCTTTTGGACAATTTTAATAAATAACTGTCAAAAGCATGAAATGATCTAGCAACAACTGTGAAGCTTTTTGAAATCTGTCTCATCATGAATGAACCATTGCTCTCCAAACTGGATTCACTGGAGAGGCTAGTAGATGGTGCATGAAAAAGAAAACTGCTCTGATAAATTAATATGAAGAAACATAGCATTTAGCTATGATGGATCCGTGCAATTCAAATTTGTATATTGAAAGTTGTGAAAAGTCCTACAATGAAGAAACATTTTTAGTTTATTTTTCATCCTATGTTTACCAAATGTATTTTAGTAAGAAACAATTTTTTTTTTTCAGGTAACACCTTTGACATCCTGGTATAATTGTTTACTGGCAAGTCTATTGATTTCATGTTGAACCACTGAAATGGAATGGAATAAAGTAGAATAACAAACATTCACTGTCTAGTATATGTCAGCCAAATATAATTCTAAATACTTTGCATGTACTAGCATATTTTATCCTCCAAGAAACTCCATGGGGTATGTACTGTTATTATTCCCTTTGCAGAGGCACTGAGAAGTCAAATAACTTCTCAAGGTCAGACAGAATAAATGGTAGGGCCAGACATCGAACAAGCATCTCAAACCAGCATCTAGGGAGGAAACTTGAGGTGCTTTTACAGAAATTTAGAAAATGTTTTATGAAATCTTGGGGGGAAATTTAAAATAAGTGCTTTTTATCATCCAGAAATTCAAATGCTAAAAAGAAGAAATAATGTTCTAATACATCAAATAGGATTCAACTAAAAATTTTAAATTAGCTATAGAAAAAATCTCCAAGAACAAAATTACTAAAATAATAGAGAAAGTAGAGTTGCAGAATAATTTTCTCTAAGAATCTTTTAAAACAAAATTTTCACCAGGCATGTCTCTTAGGAAAGTCTTTATTAAAAGTAATTGGTTTAATAATACTTAAACTGTTATGAATCCATAAGTGTCCAGAGTTCCACATGAAGTGAGGGTAACTTTACTTCATTATAAGGGAGCGGACCCACAAAACATTTCCTAGGTATTAATATTTCCCTTTGAGAAATGAGTCTAAATAATCATGATGAAAATTGTGGTTAAAAGGCAAATAATAATAATCACCCACGCAAATTTTAGTGCAGATAATTTAATCATCTTAGAAGCTGAAACCCTGTATAAACAAGTCAATATATGAACTCCACCCCTTGAAATACTCTGAGATGACAAACTTGTTGACAAAAATACAGCATCTCTCAATTGACACGAATACCACCAAAACCTTGAGAGTGTGTAAGGTTAAACCAAACTATGAGTTCAACATCTTTATCCATAGGATCTTTTCATATACAGAAAATAAAAATTAAAAATTGGGAACAGTCTCTACTAAGACTTGTCAGTGAAGGTTTGTCCCGAGTAAGAAAATAAAACCATGTTTTGGTATTAACAGAGAAGACCCAAAAATGACATTTTCTTTGATAATTACCCTCTGTCACTCATTCTTACATTGATTATGTCTGACACTCACCACTGGTAAGCTTCCGCCTTGCATTATTCAGATCTCTCTTTATTCTCCTTCTGAAAACTCAGGTTAGCACACAGAGGATACTAATCCTTAAAAGAATGTCTACAAAGAGACTGGACTTTGTGAAACACAAGGGTTTGAGGAATGCCTGCACTTCCATGAAAGCACAGTTGGTATAATGGCAGTTGTATAAAGGGAGATATGAAAAGGGTTTCCTAAATGCTACTCCCTGAGAAGGATAATGGAAACCTAAAGCTACTATTCATACCTGGAAATACTATCTTGGAATTGTTTTTCTTTGAATTTTTAAATTTTTTTTCACAAACACACACAAATCTTGCTGTTTCCTTTCCTTTCTCTCTCTCTCTTTTTTTTTTTTTTTATCACAAAGTTAAACATTAATGGATAGTATCCCAAAACTCTACAGATTTCAATCTTGTTTAGGCTAATTAAATCATCCAAAATAGTTTCATCAACGAGCTTACATTGCAGGAGATTTCCCTATCAATTTTTTAACACTTAATTAAGGACAGTGCTTGTCTTTGAGGATCTGAAGCTTGAAACAGGGAGGGGCTTCTGTGTGAAAGGTAGGCTGTCAGAGTTCCAGGCAAACAAAAGTCCACATCTCTCACCACCTCTGCTTTGATATTTCTTTGATATTATGGAGGGATTCTCTCTGGTCTCCAAGCCTCAATTTTCTTCTTAGTGATTATCCTCTAAGACCTACTGCTGCAAATGGCTTCAAAACTGTTTGAAGGTTCCAGATTTATTCACAGACAGATGTGCCAAGCTAGACTATGAAAATCAACTTTGAGGATGAGAAGCTTTAGGTGGGAATCCCTTTTGCAATGCCATCATGGGCAGTGACTGAGGCTTACGTGATGAGAGACACAGTCATTATGCCAGCAGAGAGCAGAACAGGAAGCACCAGGGGTGTGATTATAGGCTACAATTGGTCCAACTGAGAGCACAGATTGAAATTTGGAAAGATATGCCTTTCAGATGTCAGACTTGGTGGTTTAAATAAGCACCAAGATATAATATTGTTTAAAGAAGATATAATAAATTGTTTAAAGAAGATATAATAAATTGTTTAAAGAAGATATAATATTGTTGTTTAAAGAGGATATAATAAATATTTCCCACTGCAAATTTTTACTATACATCTATGAGATATGTTGCTCTGGGGTTCACAGAGAATTTGGAACTTCTTTTCACTAGTCTATATTTGAATGAAGGCATATTGGAAAATTAGTCCATTCATCATGTAGAGAATCATTGAAATATGTGAAAATCAAGGCAAGGCTGGGACAGGGAAAGGTATAGCTGGGTTGAACTAGCAAATTCTAGTTTTGTAATTTTCTAAGAATACATCAGGAAAACAAGTACAAAGGAGAATAACTACTGTTTTAAGCAACTTATTGAATTTTTACTAATAATCGCAATGATTTAGATCCAACGAATCACAAGAATGGATTTATATTTTAAAAAAAATATATAAAAGTCTAGTCAAATCCAAAGGAATTAGAATTAAAAGTAAGAAAAAGAAAAGTATGTTCAGAGTCAAACAATAATAGTGCTACCTTAGAGATGCATGCTTAAAAACCTAACACATGGAAAAATTCAGATGCAGATGATTATAGAGTCTAGTTTGATTATATATATATATATATTATATAGATTCAGAAAGAAAATGCTACATAAAGGTCAAAGTGGAATGTAGAATTTTACCCACACTTCTGTTGACATATTTATTAGTTTGGGAACAAGTTTATGCATTTTTATAGTTATGCTGGGACTTCATGCCTATATATCTTCTTAAGTTAGAATCTTATTCTTTTTCATTGTGATAGCTTTTTGCTTTGATTTCGGTAGACTTCTATCCTGCTTTGGAATGTCAACTAGTATAAAAATTCTTCATTCTTGATCACACAATGCTCCCCTCTCTTTGTTGTATGTAGCATTTTAGATTCGGTATGAGTGGTATGTGTGATGTACTACCACATATATGTTATTATATCCAAGGCAGAGAAGAGTGGAAACTAACAAACAACTGGAAGCTTAGATGGCTAAATATTTATTATTATTTTCAATTTTTTTCCTATTATGTAGAAGCTTCTACTATGCCCTATGATTCTAACTTTATAATATATTGGCTGCAAGTTTTTAGATGCAAACTAAACTCAGCAAATACGTCCATTAAAAATTGAATTTTTTAAAGTACATCATGTGGGTTAGGCTGCTAAGAATAGGGACTTGAAGAAAGGGCTGTTAACTAAGAATGCAAAAATATAAGGTCTAATTCACTTTTTATTCAGCCAAATATCACTCTTCATCTGTTTGTGATACTTATGAAAATGCTGAAAAACATTCTCAAATACCTTTATATCTACCTTTTAGAAAATGCTCAAACATTTCGCATTTGGACTTATGTTTGTGTGTGTGACCAGGAGAAAAAATGGGGAGAGAGTCCATTTATTTCTTTCTAGAGACTATAATTTCATATTTCAATTAAAATGAAATGAGCAACATGATTATCACTATACAGCAGGCTGTGGGTAGCAGCAATAGGACTTCTTTCATTGCTATGGCAACTGCACTGCATTGTCACGGCTACCTTGGCGCTATATGGAATAGTCAGTGTGTGAGCTAAACTGATAATACACAATCAATACTCCATAAGCTGCAAACCACATTCTGAGTCTCAAAGAAAACCTAGAGAAGGAGAGGTAATTTATTATCATTTTTATAATTGTGGTCTGGGACAGACATAGGCTAATGCAGCAATCTATAAGTTTTGCTAGAACGAAAGAGAAGCAAACATGGATTGTACTATCTGGAATAAATGCCTCACGCAAATAGGGTAGGTAAGCCACCAATGGTCAAGGACACTGAATGAGCATGAAACAGAATAGAACATACCGGTGGGTGTTTGTGGCTGGGGCTTGGGAAAGACATTGGATCTCCTGCTAAAGGGAAATATTCATAAGGAAACTTCCAAATAAAGTCTCTTGGAGTGTGGGGTTTGAACAAACAGAAGATGTGTGCAAGCTCTCTGGGCATCTTCTTCACCACTGCCAAGGTATCTGCCACTTATCTGAGCAATTCAATGAAAGTTTCGGTTAGGGTTACATGAACAACAAACACAGACAGGACCAGATCCCCAAGTTTTCCAGCCAGTCCTATCTTTTTCTCCAAATTCTTAAGCCAGTGGTCCTGAAACTTCAGGGTACAGGAGAGTACAGGGTACCTGAAAGGCTTGCTATACTACAATTTGCTAAGCTCCTCAACTAAATTTGGAACTCTGCTAGTGTGAGGGGGAGCCCAAGAATTTGGGGATGCTGTTGGTTCTGGAACCACACTTTGGGTACCACTGCCTGAGACAAATTTCAGCAGATATTTCTTATAAAAATAATAGCAATTCTTCTCCAAGAAGAGTAATAATACCATTTAATTCAGTATGTTTTGGAAAAGAGCAAGAAAAGTGAAATCATTACATTACATTGTATGTAATCTTAGTCTAGTGTTACATCCTCATTTCCAGGAAGGGACAGGGAGGGTATATGTTTTTCCTGCCTTCTGTATAGGTCTCGTTTAGGAGCTTGAGATATGATAAGCATCTTTGAAGATAAGTAAAGAATGAACAGCAGCAGGTATGCCAGAGTAAAATTTATTGAAAGCGTAGAGAAATAGACCCGTTAGGTATGAAGACAGGCTTGAGCAGTGAGAAGCACAACTGGCAGGTGAAATGAAAGAATCCCCTGAGGCAGGACACTTCTGCTGCTAACTCTCATCATGAGCCTTATTTCAGAAGGAGCTTCTAAGGGGAAGCCTTCCCTTTAGTAGAGAGGAAGCAGAAAGAAGTCAGAGGAGTTCTTGGGAGGGGCAGAAAATGCTGAATGGCAGGAAATCTATGGAGAAGTTTGGGCCTGGGCAGAGATTAATGACTGAGCAAAAAGCTGCTGACTTAATGGCATTAGTAGCACAGAAAAAGTCATTCTATCTCTTGGTTTCCAGGAGCCATACA
Organism: Talpa europaea; assembly: GCF_964194135.1. Taxonomy (NCBI): domain Eukaryota; kingdom Metazoa; phylum Chordata; class Mammalia; order Eulipotyphla; family Talpidae; genus Talpa; species Talpa europaea. The sequence goes on from NC_140075.1 coordinate 109,018,203, forward strand.
GTGCTGATGTCATAGAGTATATGCCTGCATCATAGTGTGTATGCCCTGGAGTGTATCCATAAAAGACCCGCACTTGAATGCATGCATGCCCATAACAGCTCATGCTGCCTTACGGTTTGTTATATCTTTAAAGTATCCCCAAGTATGGAACTTGACATCATTTATTTAAATCAGGTTTCATATGTTTTGACTTACTCCCATTATGAAGCATGAAGAAAAATCATGGGTGTTTTCATATAATAGTCATAAATTAGTGGCAAAAACTACAGCTCAGATGAAAGACTAGACAACAATTTTATGGAAGTAAATTCTGTTTTTCTATTTCTTTAAAACAATGTGTTTCTCAGGCTGTCTTGGGAAATCAGTAACAGTGAATACAGTAGAATTTCACCCCTCACAATAGTAGGTTAATAAAATGATATTTTAAAACATTACCCAATTAAGAAAAAATAAGAGAAACTCACTATGGCACATAAGTTTACAAAGCGAAATCTGCATTGAATCACTGTTTGCCATTACAACAAATGTTTCCCTGTAATCTGATCTCATTATTAACAGTCTAACAGGGTTTCTCAAAGTGTGGCCCCTGGGCCAGCAGCATCCATTTCACTTGGAAATGTACCACAAATTCAAATCCTCCTGTCCTGCCCCGACCTACTGCATCAGAAACCCAGGGGATGGGACTTAGTCATCAAGCTACCAGGTAATGTTACTCATCAAAGGTCAAAAATACTCTGAGAGAACACCCTTCTCTTTCCCTCTCATCAATCCCTGGCTTTGTATGACATTCTATAGCCACAACCAAACCATCACTTTTTTGGTCACACTGTTTCTGAAAATTATGGGCTATTCTTTAAAATGATTGTGATTAAAAGACAATAATAAAGAAGATCCCAGATTATCATCCTTTATCTTTCATTATGTTCTTTCTTTATGTTCACACTCAGTCTTGACATAGTGAGAAATCAAGAATAACAATGATAAAAGGCCCATTTACAACAAACTTGAATGCAAACAGCAAACTAAACAATTTTCCTCTCATTTTCTTTGCTACAATTTAGCAATTTAAGATCCAAGCCTCTCTTTCCAGAAATTCACCCACTCCCCAAATGCTACAAGATCACTTTTCAAATGTAAATGTATTAGAGGGAAAAGACACCTGTGAGAGCTTCTTTTCCCCAATGTAACAACTGGCTCATAGATTAGTTTTAAAGAATCCCTCAGAAACCCTAGATTGCAGTGTTGGGTACTCAGGCTGTATCAGAAGGTATTTTTTTCCACATTCATTAAAATTAATTTGTGCATTTTATGACATAAAAACTTATCAAAGCAGCTTAACTGTGAAACTAACTAACTAAATAAATATCCCCAGCATTCCCCACATTTTAAGAGATTATTTATTTTCTCTGAGGGCTGATAAAAGTTCTGATGGCACATTTTCTAATTTTAAAACCATTTTCATTTCACACTTCTGAAAAACTTGAAGTCAGGAGTGAGCTGGTGGGTCTGTTTGAAGTGTGATTCACACTTATGCTCTCTTCCCCCAACAGCTCATGCATATTTATAACGCCAACCAGACTTCAGATTTTAAACATGCCAGAGAAGGGGACTATTTTAGAGGATAATAAATAAGTGCTCTGTAGTTATGTAGCACTTTCTGTCCAAAATATCCACCCTGTTTACAAATTTAACTTGCATTTTCCAAAGATAAAATAACAGATAAGTCATCCTCACCTTTATCTTCTACAAAATCCTTAGTAAAAAACATTTTTCTGTAGTGCTATTTCAATGTTAACTATCCCCTTTCTAGGTCTCTAATATTCCTTATTCATTTAATGACCCATTCATTCACTTATCAGTCAGTCCATCCATCTCCCTACCCAAGAATGCATCCATTAGTCAATCAACAAACACACAACACCTGTGATAAAGTCAGTGCTAGTCCAAAGGAATACCACTTTTTTCGCAAAGGTAGAAAGGCAGGTAAATAAGCATAGAAGGTATTATATCAACAAGAAAAGTACAACAATTGGATAAACAGATGGAACAATGAAGTAAATACTTTGTTCTAAATATTTTTTTTTTTTAAAGATTTATCTACTTATTTATACAAGCACTGGGTAGATTCAGAAGCACGGGAGGATGAGAGAATTCACCAGAGCCAGAACGGGGAGCAGAGCAGGCAGAAGGACCAAAGTACACTGCTGAGGGGAGCAGCGGGCAGCAGGAGAGGTCTGCATGCCATGTGGGACCCTCCTCCAGTGGCCAGGGAGCAGCTGGGGATCGAACTGGTGCTGCAGAGGCTGCGGGCAACTTTGCAACCCAGCGCTCAACCGCTGCGCCGCCGGGGAGGCCCTCTAAATATGTTTTTAAGAGGCATTTCAAAGGCAGTGACATTTTAATAAACATAAAAGAACAGTTCACTAGGTGAATAGGGGCAGAATAAAGAGTCACTCAAAGGAAGGAGGTGCATGAGCCAGTTTTCAGAGGACTCCAGTGACAGAGCATATTTGGGAAACAACAAGTAGGCCAGCATGGCTGGAGAGCTGCGGGCAGAATGGTGGAGTGTCTGTGGTCATAGGGTGGTAAATAAGATTGAAATAACAAGCAGAGGCCAAAGAAGAGAGAAGCTATTACAATACACACTGGGGAGTTTGCAATTTAGCTTGTGACTGAGGGGTCACCCACTTGACACCAGGGATTGGGGGGTCACCTGCCAGAAGACTAAGGAGTGTGCTTCACTTACATGTACACTAATTCAATTCATTCAAAACATAACAGAGGTAAAGGAAAGCACACTTTCAAGTTCAGGTTCAGGTTCACATTCCTAAAACTAATTAGAAACATGGGGGAAATTAAGTGGGGGCAATCAGATTGGCATTGAACTGGGTAGAAATGGCAGGGAAGAGAGGCTCTCCCAGCCCATTTCCTGCTAAAACATGCATTTGTTCACTCATTCAACTAATATTCCTGAGTATTTAACATGTGTAAAAGCCCTGAGCTACACTCAGAGTCAGATGATGTATCTATCTTCATGGAGAGTCCACTGGGTTGTTTTCTGTTGGGTTGTTTGTTTTGTCTTCCTCTGTTGGTAAACTTCTTCAAGGCGGCAACAACACCTCTTTGAAATGCAATGGTGCACTTGCCTAAAGCATTACTACAGAGCCTGCGTGCTCTGTGCTCTGAGCATGCCACAAATGTGTGCTGATGACATCCAGTTTCACGACTACAGCATTGTTTTGTAACTTAGCCAGGAAACAGAGAAGTGCTGTGATTTAAACAACACGCCATCCCACTTGCTCTGCCAGCAACACAGCCCAGAAGCCAAAGCTCTGGGTTTGGGAATCAGATGCCTGGGATGGTTCTGAAACTCAATTATAAGCCGTGCTGATTCTTTCCACTCTGAAGCAGACTGCACGTTTCAGGCATGCACATCAGGCAGGGGAGCTATGCAACAGCACCTAGTCCTCTCCAGATGCTTCTGTTGAATTACCATTTGTTTTTAAGTAAGAGGGAAAAAAACACACATTTACCACTTGCTTAAAAATAAGTTTTAGAAATAAGATATTTATTTATTTATAACAAAGGAGAATTCTATAGAGCTTGCTGTTCATAAATATTCAGTAGGCTATAAAGCACAAACAATAGATTCTTTACAAGTTTATAAATTCTCCTCTTAAAAGAATTGCTGATAATATCTAATCAAGAACAACTCCAAGAGAATTTTGAATTCTCTGTTCGTTATTCTATGCTGGCCTTGTTGTATCCAGTTCAGACTCTGATTTCTCTTCCTTGTTCAACCCTTTTTTTGAAAAGCCAAATTATATATTTTTTTTAATTAAGCACTATCTGAAATTTGATCTCTTTTTCCCCCTCCCCATTTCACATTTTCCTGTTGCTGTTCTTCCTCTCTATATCTCTTGGCAATGCAGGTGAACAATTTGTTATCAGTCTTATCTTTATTATTATCTTGTTTCCTCACTTAACAATACATTGTGGAAATTCCTTTAAGTCATGGGGTTTAGATCAAGTTAATTCTTCTAAATGACTGCTTGACAGTTCCTGAAACAGATTTACTACAATTTATTTAAAACTGGATTTTCTTATTTATGAACATTTACTTAACATTTCCTCTTTTTTCTAAACCACTGGAAAAAATGCTGCAATAAAATCCATGTGCACATAAACTTGGATACTGATATTTTTATTTCAATGAGATACATTCTCATAATTAGTATTCCCAAGTTGAAAGATACATGTATTTTAATTTCAATAGAGATCATCCTGGAAAAGCAGACCTTTGTTTAAAAAAAAATCTGTAATGATACAATTTTCCTCTGCACCTTGCATTTCAGTAGGACTTTGTCACTTTTAAATATGCGACTATAAATTGATATCTTATTTTACTGACTTTGAGGGCCTTTGGCCAATGAGGAGATCAGACATCTTTTCTCAGGTTCAAAGTCCATCAGAATGTTTTCTCTGGTGAATTGCTTATTCATATATATCAGTAATTTTTCTATTGGGTTGTTTTCTTGAGTATTAATTTGTAAAATCTCTATCATCTACAGATATTCTTAACTCTATTTTCATTTGATGGTAGGAAGCACTGCTCACCACCTACCTAGAACTGATACTGGCTTTCTCACCATATTAAAAGAACTCTACTGTTAAGGTTGAAATATGCCCAGTTGAAAGAAAGAAAAACAAACAACAAAAACAAATCTCATCAACCAGTCTCCCTTTCAGCTGGGATAGATAGAGTTAGGTTGAAGGAATAGAGAAGTAGAAGTTAACATCTGGTTAATTTCTTCTGGTGTGTTTACTTTTTGCTTTCATCCCTCTGACTTTTTCTTTACTGGCACTTGGATCTAATCAGGAAGGTGAAAGAGTCTTTCAGGGAACATGAAGTGACAATGAAAGCTCATGGTCAAGATGGTGCTTTGTGATTACTTCATGGAGTTGTTGTATGAGCTCTGGATTTCTTACTTTGTTGCTTCTTGTTACATGAAAAAAAAGAGATACTTAACTTCTTCAAGGCACAGTTATTTGGGGTCTCAGTTACAACTACTAGTAATCTTAATGGACAAATTTCATTACATTTCCCAAATAAGACATTTAAATATTGAAAACACTAATGCTATCTATTGCTATAATTTTTGTTAAATATTTTTATATGCTGACTTAAAAAAAATGACATATGGGATGGTTGTTTCATTTAGAGATGTTTCAACCAATTCCTAGATTGTTTATATGGTTCAAATGTTCTTTCAATATTTCCGATAATTTGATGTATTTAACCTTTAAGTATTTGATTAATTTGGATCTTTCATTTTCTATAAAGTGAAATAGACTCCCAATGTTATTTTCCCATATGGATGGGAAGTTGTTCTACCATTTTGTCAAATAATGCTTTTTCTCTCTCCCCTAAATTGTGATGACATTCTGAATGAGTAAATTCCCGTGGATGCCAGGGTCTATTTCTGAGCTACTACCTTCTTCCTTTAATCTATTTGTTCATTTCCATGCTAGGATCATACATTATTTTTTATTACAATGGTTTTATTTTACAATGATTTTGAATTATAAAGTATAGTCCTTAGAATCTTCTTTCTTATATTTCTTTGGGCTCATCTCAGACATTGATTCTCCTTTTACATTAACATTGTGATCATTCTGGGCCATTGAAAAAGTTACCAGCAGGAGATTTTACTTGAAATTGCAGTGGAGAATCAACTTTGGCATTAAATCATCCCAACCAAGACCCGAGACTGTCTTTCCTATGGCCAGATCTTGTTCATTTATTTTTATTGTTTTAAAAATATAGATGGATTCTCACATCTTGTTAAATATATTCCTAGATATTTTAGACTTATTTTCTATTGTGAATTGTCTACATTCAGTCATTTTCTTTCCTTGCCCCTTTATCTTTTGGAGGTTTTCAACATTGTTAAACATAAACACAATAGGACAATAAAAAATGATTAGAATAAGTATGAGGAAAATATTAATTTATCTCTTTTTATTTATGCTGTAAGGACTACCTCTTTTCTCTCCCTTCTATAGATAAAGGCATGTGAATATCAAAGCTACCCATCTAGTAAGTGTCATAACTGGGATTCTAACTCAAAGCTGCCTGGCTCCAGAGTTGTTACCATTTCCTTAATAAGTTATTGCTTCTGAATGGCAATTTTCCCTAGATAATCTCAATACTTTCTTCCTACATAGAGACATTAAAAATAATTACCCCAAATTTTAAAGGGGAGAAGATAATTATAAGTATGCTCCCATCAATAAAAGAGTTCTTTCCTCTGCTATCTGTGTCCCTTCTACAAAATACCCTTCTATTTTTAAGATTGTTGCAACAGAGTTAAACATTTCTTCCCAGCCTAGGTGTGCTGAGATAGGGCATTTACCTTCCTTTTATTCCTGAAAGTTACAGTTGCACATAAAAAATCCATCTGAACATTACCCAATGGGAATAATTTCTACTTGGGACAGAAAAAAATAATAAATTAAAAATCCCTTCCTTGATAGAAAGCAGTAATTTAAAATTCAGATGCAGGACTGTCTTTTTGGCTAAATTTTGGCTTCTGTGCATTTTCAACAACAGGGAAGTAGGAAAGCAAAAGTCTGTCACATGGGCACATACACACAAATACCATGCCTATCCTTCTGAACAGACATGTTTAAAAGCACTGTCTACATTTCAGTTTAAAATGCATTACTATTTGGCATGTTGCTCCCTCTGTCCTTAAAGCACAACATCATTATGTGTGGTGTTAACACAGTTACAGGATTGATTGCTGTCATACATGGACACTATCTTTAGGAACTCCCGTTCTGTCAAGTGCAAGAAAATGGAATGAGACTCCAGGGAGAGGTAAGGAAATAACTAGAGTGATTTCTGCATACTGATTTCATACATACTTTATGCATGTACTATTCCAATAACTTTCTGTGACTTTACTTAAAATCCAACTTCCCCCATTCTAAAAAGGATGGGTATTTGGGGTCTACCACTCTTAAGAAACAAAGAAGAGCAAATGTACTGCCTGTCCTTCCCTCTACCCATCTTTCTTCAATGGGAAACAAAATAAAGAGCTTGTATAAAGGTTTAATTAAGGTCAGAATTAAAACACACATACTGCTTCTGTGCCTGGGGGAAGTTGGCACATGTTTTTTTTGAAGTCTAATTTCAAGGGCAGAGTGGAACCTTGTAGAATGGGCTCTTCCTACTAATTGGGCCCTAAGTGAGGAGTCCATATATTTAAACTTCTCCTGAAAGTGTTATTTGCATTCCCCTCCTCCTCAGAAACATACTTTAAAGGCGAAATAATCTCCTTTTTGAAAAAGTATTATTTTGAGATGTGACAGTCCTTGATTTGTGACAGGACCAGACAAGTGTTACAGGGAGTCACCAATTAGTATCCCAAACTCAAGAGGTTACGGGCATTCAGGCCTCATGAAAGCATAATCTTCTCTGGATATTCTGACTACCTCAAATTCCTTCAGGAACTGTGTCACACAAAACTAATACTTGACAAGGGAGTCAAGAACACTGAATGGAGAAAAGAAAGATGCTTTAAAAACTGGTCCTGGGAAAACTGGATTTTCACACAAAAAATATATGAAACCAGACCTCTAGCTCACATAAATTGATTCAAAATGGATTAAAGATTTAAATGTAAGAGCTGAAATCATAACATTCACACAGGATAAAATAGGGGAAGAGCTCCTTAGCATAGGTCTTGGAAACAATTTTTTTGGACCTGATACTTAAAGCACAAGCTAAAAACTTCCAAAATAAAACTACATCTAGCTAAAAAGCTTCTGCACAGCAAAAGAAAAACATCAACAAAATGAAAAGACAGCCTAATGAATGGGAAAGAGAATATTGCAAGCCACATATCTGATAAGTGATCAATATCCAAAAGTTGTATAACACACATGAAACTCAACAGCAAGACAACAAACAATAATAATCATTCAATTAAAAGAAAAGTCAAAGGACCTGAATAGTCATTTTTCTGAAGAAGACATGTAATTGGTCAACAGGTACATGGAAAGGCGCTGTGCATCACTAACCATTAGGGGAACATAGCCTAAAAACACAATGAGATAATCACTTTATACTTGTTAGAGTCACTAGTAACAAAAGGACAACAAATAATAAATACTGGTGAGGAAGTGCAAGAAAAGGAAGCCTTTTGGACTATTAGTGGGATTATAAACTGTTTACTCACTACAGAAAACTGTTTCATCAAAATATTAAAAGTAAAACTATCAAATGATCCAACACTTCAACCTCTGGGAATATATCCCAAGGGAAAAAAAGAAAAAAAAAAAACTATGTTGAAGAGATACCTGTGCCCTCCAGCATGATTTACAATAGTTAAGACATGGAAACAACCCAAGTGTCCCTAACAGTGAATAGATAGAGAAATGATGGTATATATATACAAGGGGATACTATTCAACTGTAAAAAAGATAAGGTATCCTTGTCATTTACAACAACATGTGGTGAGGAAACAGAGATTATATGCTATGATCAATCTTTAAATTCATCAAACTTTATTGTCCACCTACTATATTAAGCACACAGCAAAGACTATGCAATGGAAAATAGAGCTTGAAGATACATAATGTTAAGTCTCAAAAGAAGTGATATAAGTTGCATACCCAAGCCTAGTGTCACAAGGGCAAATGAAAGAGCAATTAATATGGTAAAGTGAGGAAATGTAATCAAGGGCCATCTCAAGGAAGTACTAGGAATTGCTGTGGGCTTGTTAGTTTATCTTGATGCAATTTCTATACTAAGAGGTAACATACAGTGACTATAGGCACATAGGTCAAATAAAAGCCAGTTCCAAGCATAACTAGGATTGGGAATGAGCCTCTATAACTTATCATGTGGACTATTATTGAGGAATGAGTGACTCAACTACAATCCAAGGAAGCAAGCAAGCCACTAATCAATCAACTTATGCAATCCACTTATTCAATCCACATATTATGTTCAATGTTGTGAACACATCGCATGGATTGTAGAGTGTCTAGTCTGTGTTCTCAAGTTGAAGGACCGTGTACTCTAATGTACTCTAATAGAGGAGGCAAAATAACATACGTGCAGACATGAAAAACAAACAGTCTAGGTTTAGGTACCAAACTTCATGACAAATCACAAGCAGAGATCTGAGTGATGCTGTCTGTAGACAGGAAAGTCTTGAAGGTGATTTTTGAAGAATGCTACATTTGTGAAGGTAGGAAACAAAGTGAAAAACATTACAGGCTTCAGGAAGAAAGCAAAGGTGGACAAGCAAGAAACCACAGTGAAACCATGGATCCTGACTTGGGTTGAGGGGAAGGAAGATATGGGCACAAAAGTGGCTTTGTGGAGTAAAAGAGCATTACCAAGGATAATGGGAAAGAGGAACTTAGTGTTGCCACTGCAAAAAAAAAATAAATAAAAAAGAACACTTCAAGTATTTAATGTCGTTATCCATTTATTCTAAAGTCAACATATTATTAAAATATTAAGGTCAACTAAGCACTTGTCATAGAAGGCCTTAAGTTATTAAGTTTAGTATGAAGAAATCCTCCCCTTTATACTAACCATTTTATCCACTGAGACCTGATACATAGATGTATCACTCCCTCTAAGAAGCAGTCTCAAGGGAAATGTTCTAATGTGATAGTTTGTCTGGGTGAAGATGACAAGATAACCATTTTAGGAAACAAAGAAAATGCATGCCATCTTTGGTTAAGCAATGTCCCTGTGCTAACCCGTCTTATGTTACCTCTTGCCATAGATTTCCTCTTACCCAAAGGTGACAGGTAATTCAAAGAAAGCAAGTGTATGGGTATGGTAATCTGGGTGAGAGCCTACATGGGGGTGAAATTAGGGTGTGACTTTTTTGCCAGGGATTCACAAACCCAGCTCAAAAACATTGGGTCCTTAGGCCACTGTTATTATTTCTATTTCAGCTCAAATAGTCAAGTTCTGGACTGATCTACCCCCATACCCTTATCTCTCTCTCTCTCTCTCTCTCTCTCTCTCTCTCAATATGAGAAATATGAGTCTCTTGAAGGCCAAGAAGGACAGATTGGGGGGTGGGGCTCATCTGAATGAGAAAGAGAGCACAGCTAGGCCCTGGTACTTCTGAACATGATGTTGGCTGCATGTCAAAGCAATCTACTAAATGATTAGAAGAGAACACAGATTAGGTGCACAAAATTTGGTGGGAATGACAAATAAGGAAATTAAGAAAGAAGAAAGGATATGAGAGACTGTTCTTATATGAAACATTTACTCAGGATTTGCTTCCTGAGGACTGGACTTTGAACAATACCTTAAGGTGGATGGATCATCCATCATAAACAGTTCAATGAAAGGCTCCTCAAGGTGAGCAGGGATCTTACAATAGCAGGGAGAGGAGAGATGGAATTAATACAAAGGTAGTCCCAAAGTCTATCACTCTCATGTCCTCCCTATCTCTAATCTCAGGAACAGTCATTCAAGAGAAATCATAAAGTAAGGGGGCCAATGAGCCCTGGCTAGGAGTGTATATTAATTGTATTTTAGTACAGAATGGTTGTATTTTAGTGCAGAATATTGAGGGAAATTCTATGTAAATAAAAAATTCAAACAAGAAAATGTCTTCAAAATATATCCAAAGGCCACCGTTACTATACCATTTATATCGCTGAAAAAATAGTATGAAAATAAGTTATCAACATGTGCTCGAAAGGCTTATTTTATTGCTGTTTAAAGTACATCTTTTTTTTTAAATTTATTTTTATTTGCATAGAAGAACTAGGGTGTAGACCTGAGGTATGGTGGGGGAGGGGTGAGAGGATTCACAAACTGCAATGAACACTCCTCCATCCACGCTCCATTTTCTGAGTACCTACTGTGTGTAACAGGTACTTTTCATAGATCACCATATGTGATCTTCATAGCAAGCCTAAGGTGTCAGGATGATGAGAAAATTGCTGTTGGGATGGGTGTAGCATCTTGCTCAAATTACAGAAACAAGAGTGAGATACAGAAATATCTGACTGAAAAGAATGTCTTTATTTTATCTCTGCCACATACCTTTCCTAAGAAAAGTTACAAGAAGCCAATCAATAGCAATCAATTAATCCTATGATCTCATCACTAAATACGACAATCATCTTAATATTTGGGTCAACATCCTCTGGGTTTTATGTCTTCTGGGTTAGAAAAAGTTTATGTCCTCTGGGTTAGAAAAATTCTCAACTAAAATATAACAAAACAAAACCAAAAAAAGGAGCATTTTCAACACATACAAGATAAGATTTTAACTTTCTCAATTATCATATTCAAAATACCAAGACCATTATTTCTGATAAATTTCCATTTTCTATAGATGAGCTCTCTGTGATTCACGATAGAATCCTTGGGGAATTTGCCCATTTTAATCAATGCAGCAGTCAGAGGAAAGAGGAAGCAGATCAGTACAGATATGTCTGTGATTAAATTAGGTTGACCCTCAAACTGAGTGTAAGCCAGGCTTATGAAAGACTATTTGTATTACTCCTTAAATCCTCTACTTTTCCAGGCAGCTTTTACTCCCATTACAGAGAAGCTTTCAGAACAACCCAGCATTAATAAAGTATCCCTTAAATTCTTTCCAGAGATACATGATTTTATAGGAAATATTGTAAATTATTATTTAATCAAAATGAAAACCCAAGAAGGAAGTAAGTAAGTTTTGGAATAAAAGGAAGCTGCAAAACAACCCATAGAAGGAGTTATTTTTAAATAAACCCTGCATTTTAAAATATTGAAGCACGTAGAACATTCTCTCCCAGATCCCCAGTTACACTGCAATGATGGCCATTTGTAAATCATTTTTAATTGTCTTATTAAGCAGCTTAGTGTGCAGCAATCAAAAGCTTGTGGCGTTGTGAGACCTGGCATAGCCATCAGGCACGGATCAGCAGTCAGGATAATAGAAGATGCAGAATTATATAACCAGTTATGGTCAGCAGGGAATGTAATTTGGAGAGAAAGTAGTACATAGTTAGTTCTGAAGAGACGCTGATCTCAGACAATATGAGGCCTGACATTTTGGTTCCAGGGACTGGAAACCCCTCCCCACACACATGCACAGAATTGTCATTGTGCCATTTGATGACTGCATTGGGAAAAGCCAACTGGCAAAAGCAGTGATCTCTTTTCAAGGAGAGATTTCTCATGCAGTGCTGTGAATCATGACATCAAGGCTAGCAGAGCTGACCTCAAAGTTTGGGTGTTTGTGAGTGTGGAAACTCCCAGAAAATAGATCAGGAAGTTGGACTTTTTACCTTGATGGGAACATAGAAAAGTGCATGAGAATGGAATCTTTCTTGAGACAAAGTGCAACTATAATTCTGTGAAGACAATTTTCTGAGGTGAGTGTATCGTGTCACAACTATGTGATTCACAGTTATGACATCTTTAGACCCAAAATAGATGAAATATTCCTTCTCATTCCTCTACAGATTAATTGTCTTTCACTTCCCTAATGCATCACAGAGGAAAGCAGCAAACTTCTGAATTCATTATGATGCCTCTTTGGGGTGGCAGGAGCCAATTATCTGTGGTCATCAAAGGTCTGGGTAAATATATACTGACTTTCCAATTGAGGGATCCAATGAAATGTTATTCTTCATAACACACTGTTTACTGGACAATTAACATTTTCAACTCAACCACCAAGAGTTGGCCAAAATGAGAAATGTTTAAAGAAATAATTTATGTAATTAGTGGCAAGTTATTGTAAATACATTAAGATAATCCTGTTGGGCCTCTCTGGTGGCACAGCGGGTTGAGCACAGCGCTGTGAGGCTGTCCTCAGCCTCTGCAGTGCGGGCTCAATTCCCAACCGGCCAGGAGGATACCCACATGGTGCAGCAGACCTCTCCTGTCATGCCCGCTGCTTCCCTCAGCAGTGTTTTTCAGTCTGTCTGCCTGTTCTGCTCCCACTCTCTCTGCTGAATTCTCTCACCTTCCCATGCCTCTAGCCTATACCCCAGTTCTTGTATAAATAAATAAATCTTTTTTAAAAAGATAATCCTGTTTTAATGCATTAGTGAGAAGAATAAGTGACTGATCTCCTGGTTTTATAGTTCCCAAATTATATACAGCAACATAAATAATACAATTTTCAGTTTTTTCTCTTGATTTTCTAGCCATAGGCAAATGATGTTAAATCCCTTTTCATATGCATTAGCCTTATCCAGAGAAATAAGCATAAAATTTTCATTAAGGGCACTACTGAGGGCCTCCCTGGTGGCCTAGGATCTAAGTCTTAGCACTATCTCCACTAAGACCTGAGTTCAAGCCCCAGCATGGAGCTGACCAACATATGGCACTGTAGACCTCTCCTGTCTCGCCTGCTGCTCCCCTCAGCAGTGTTTTTTCAGTGAATCCACCTGTTCTGCTCTCCACTCTGTCTCTGGTGAATCCTCTCCCAAATTCTGGCTTACACCCCAGTTCTTCTAAGCAAAAACAAAGCACTGTTGGTCAAAACCTGTTGCTATCTTAGAATACTCATAATTACTATGTATTTTTCCAAGTGATGACCCATTCATTTCTTTTAGCTTGAAATTCTGAAATAAGTTTAAACAGAGACAGAGTATACATAACCTCATTTATAGAAAGCAGAAAGAAATAAAGGGAAAAGAAAGAGAAGAATTTCCCACAAAGAATTCCCTTCTTATTTCTATAAAGGAATAACCATTCCCCACCCCTATCCCCCCAAAAAATACTTATCTCTAATTTCTAAGTTTGACCACAGGCATAATAGCATTTCACAAACATTTTGATAAAATATCCCAGAAGTTTCTCCATGGAAGTTGTAATGATTATACAAGTGATCATATTCTACAACTTTCCCCAATTTTATTAAATTAAATCAAGTAAAATTAAGATTATCTAAACAGATTCATAGACCAAATTGATTAATTATTTACTTTTACAATAAAAATAGATGACAAAGAGTGTGTGTGTTTGTGTGTGTGTGCATGCATGCAAAGGTGCCACTTATTTTTATTGTTAGGGTTTATTGAAATCCTGCTTGAGAGTCCAGGATAATCTTAGCTTGTTGACCACAGGCAAGTAATAGAATCCTTGAACTTGGTCTGGCTTTATTAGAAATGATAAAGGGTTCAAAGGGTGTATCCTGAGCAGATATATAAATTAAAATTGAGAGATGTATTTTAAGATATGATGAATCATAGGTTCAAAGAGTAATGTAAGGTATTATATAGACAGTTAGTCATAGGTTAGTAACCAGAAACAGTTTAGAAAGCAAAGAGCTATGCAGGTCAAGGTAAGTCCTTCATGACAAATCTGTGAACAATGTGTAGGTTCCAGAGGAATATTTTATGTAGTTCTGAATGAATTGGTCCAGTATGGTTTATCACTAAAAGGAGGCCTATAGAATCAGACAAGATAAATATTTTTTTCTGTTCTTATGCTGCTATTATTATTTTGTAACAATAATTTTGAGACAAAGAATACTCTTTAAAAGGATGTTAAAAGGGTATGATTTTATCCTAGTTATAACATTTTCTTCAGTTCATTAAATGAGAGAAATTGATCTGGCAGAGCTAATTTTGTAATTAAAAAGCTTATCATGGTTTTCTGTAATGAGTTAAGTAAACAGACAGTAATTTAGTTACAATATTTACATAGTTCATACCAGGGGATGTCTGCTTACTGAGTTAAATATGGGGGAGTGAGGAAGCGATCATATAAAATAGGGATAAACAGAGTGTACCAAGTGTAAGGAGGAGTCTACATGTGACAGGTCTTCACTGAAATTCCTTATACAAGCTCCAGGTCAGGAAGAGAGCAATCTGCATCTCCCTTAGTAGGGGAGACACTGCCGCCATTACCTTTATTGAGCTGTGCTTCCCAGGAACCCTGATTCCTCTCTCTTGAGAAAGAAGGTAAGCATTATACCTGAAACTAAAATATACTAGGCTTTCCATCCTTATAAAAGGAATTCTTTTCTTATGACCCCAAACAGTTCACTGAAAATACCTATTCAACTACACTTAGAGAAGAACACAATGCCTGTTTCATGGGCCAGGGAAACAATAAGGAAGGAATGAGGATGATTGGTGATTAGGTAGCTGAATATAGATCCAGTCTCTGTGGATGGAGAATATAATTGATTGAGTGACTATATCTGAAAGTCCTAATAAGTTTATTTTTGCAAAAGGTTTCAAAGTAATATAAGTTACACCACCAACCATGAGCTCTGTTTAAAATATATTCTGAAGGTGAGCCCATAAAAATTTGTAATCCTGAATGACCAAATTCAAATGTTGATTAAGATTTAACTTGGAGAGGGCCTCCCCAGTGGCGCAGCCGTTGAGCGCTGGGTTGCGAAGCTGCCCGTAGCCTCTGCAGTGCTGGTTCACTCCCCAGCTGCTCCCCGGCCACTGGAGGAGGGTCCCACATGGCGCGCAGACCTCTCCTGCCGCCCGCTGCTCCCTTCAGCAGTGTACTTTGTCTGTCTGCCTGTTATGTTACCCGCTCTGGCTCTGGTGGGTCCTCTCACCCTCCCGTGCTTCTGACTCTACCCAGTGCTTGTATAAACAAACAAACAAACAAACAAATAAATAAATAAATCTTTTAAAAAAAAGATTTAACTCGGAGAAAGGTAGATAAACAGAAAATTAAAGGGAAAGAGGGGGAGGAAATAGAAGGAGTGGAGTGGATAGAGAAAAGAATCGAAGGGGAGAGGAGCACAAATCGAGAGGGAACCAAGGTGAGATGAAAAGTAAAGAGGAGAAAGGGGAGAGAAGATGAAAGAAAAGAAGTCAGTCTCAGGACCACAGCACTGACTTTGTCATTAGCTTTGGAATCTCAACTAATGCTGAGATACAACACTGCTTGTCTTAAAAATTAGGCAAACTCGTTGCTTCAGATACTGTAGCTGCAGTTGGAAAGACCCCCCCCTTTCAGAGTTATTATCTTGGGATAAACCACAGCCATCTAATTGTATAGTTGAATCTTCAGCTTGGATGTTCTGGGCTTTGAACTATAATCTGAACTACCCTTAGCCATATTTTCTACTCTTTTTTTCCTGTTCTAATTGTTATAGTCAGTGCAAGTTAAGGGATTCCAGTCACTTTCCTTAGCACTCTAGTCATCCTAATTAAAACTTACATTGTTCAGAACCACGGACAGATCCCTGCATCCTGAAGCAGAGAAGATCTACAGATCTTCTGTTAACTATGCTATTTTGTTTTATTTTATTTTCATTTTTTAATTTTATTTTTATCTCCCCCATACAATTGCAACCCCATTATTTTGGAGGGAATGGGGTCAAAATAAACTGTGATATTTTAATTGCATATGGAGCACAACATGGACCAAAGCAAACACTTATCTTTGCTCAACTGAAAGACTTTCATCAGCTAGTAAATGGTATTAGCCACATATTTGTAGTCTAAAAGATATTTCAAAACACATATGACATCCAGCCTCATTTGTTCTTTCAATCTTTCTAAATGGGGCATTATTAAAATCAATTCAAATAATCATCATGTGTCAAAGATAAGCCCTGTCAGGATATTTCAGCCGAGTGGAAAATTTAGAATGTAAGTTTCTAGAGTACAGGGTTAAGAAGGATCTAAAACTCTTCCCAGTATTGATTTTACAAATATTTCCTGAATTTTATTATGCTAGGTGTCACTGTTAAATAGGAATATGACAGGAAAAAAAAAAAAAAAAACCTTTGAGTAATGCTCCACTAACCTTCTTTGCTCCTCCACCCTCAAGTTATGGTGCTATTTGAAAGAGAAAAGCTAATCTCCAGATACTGATATCCAAATATATGCATTATGTGCATAATGTGAAAGGAGGAATAAAAATCTTACATTGAGTAACCACAATAAGTTCTGTGACTTAAAACTAAAGGCTAAGTTAGTTCTTTTACCTACAGACATAAGTGAAGGCCCCCCTTGCATCATTACTTACAGGTTCCCTCACCATAAATCTACTATAATGTCTCTCTTAGCATATCCCAAAATTGGCTATTTTGAGAATATAAGAAAAATTTATCCTCACTATCGAGTGGCTAGGAGCTTTTCCCCAAGCTCTTCCACACCATTGTCTACTTGACTCTGCCTTTTCTTCTTGTGATGCACTAGCCTACAACCATGTACCATCTGTCAGTTTCTGCCTAAAACACTTGGAGCCTCCTAAGTATCTAAGTATCATTTTAGATCCTATTTTTCAGGTTAAAAGCAGTAAATTGCAGATGGCAAGTGTGTTTTTTTCCTTGAGATTACTGAAAGCTGGGGTAATTTTGTCGTGAGTCACATTAAAAAAAGAACAAGTGATGTTATACAGCACCTACTCAACATGAATATGTGCAAAGAACAGCCATCTATCCAGTCATCCATTCAGCAAAGGAGGATTTTGCTTTCTTTAAGGTGACAGATTTGGAGTGAGAGAATGTGTGTAGTTCAATGTGCCATGTAAGTGCAATTAGAAACCATGTGTGAAAATGCAGGTGAAAAAAAATACAGCAAAATTGATGGTACACCTAAAATGTGCTGAATTATGCTAGGCACTATACTGAACAGCCTCAACAAGGAATCTAGGGTGAGAAAGGGCTAAAGTCATGGCAATGAAAATCTCACTCACAGACTAGATTAAGAGTTTGCATAAAGTTTTTTTTTTATACATATGTTTATTTCAATTTTCTGGGCTTAACACTTCCTGCTTTCACTGAACTATTAAAATTTTTAAAACCTCTGAAAAAAACTGTCATTTTCTTGTCTATTTTTTGAAATGAGGAGGCCATTCTGTAAATATCCTCAACAGAGTAATATTGCAAAAGGAATTAAGGACTGATGAAGAAAAACTCTGGATAAGGCTGGAGATCAAGAGAGGAAAGAGTTACCCCAACTTCTCTCAGTTAGTTGCAGGAATTTTTTCCAAGACATTTCACTTCACTGAGTCTCAGTAGGTTCCAACAAGGTTGGAGTAGATACCACTTATGACTCCTGGCAGAATTATATTTTATAGCCTACCTCTTTTTACAGGATTTGATTTTGAAGCCCCTAGTAGATGACATTTAAAAGTTTCTATTAAACTCAATAACCTACTTAAAATTACCCAAGGATGGTCCCTCATTGGAGAGCACCTATGCCCTCAATTCCCACTGTCAATATGATTGTGGCATTGGAAATATATGTAGATTAATACAACTATTTAATTATGTTTTTAATATCAAAGCTGGACACTGATGAATGATAATCATAGAAACAAATGATGGCAGTAAAAATGGGTACTTAGATGGGTAAGAATAAGAAACTTTCAATAAATAGTAACATTTTAAACCATGTGTTCCAATGAATATTTCTTTGGGTTGCATCAGAAAAAATCTAGGTAAGTTGAATTTATCATAAGTATTTGAGGTTTACAAAGGATGTCTAGCCCACATTTTTAACAATAACTAGTTCACTAATCTCACTATTAAATATGTAGAAGTGCTGCTTTCAAGCAAATATATCCAAGTATTAATTAACAATAATTTCTGTGCTTTACAAAGGCTCAGTGTACCTTATCAAAGTCTTTATGTGATTTAAATTGAATTTTGATTTTGATTGTGGGGAAGTGAAAAATAAAACCTTCCTAGACAAGGTAAATCCAGGGAAAAGTCTCCACCCATAAAGGAGGGCATATCCCAAGTATATATCAGAATAAGAGTGGAATAAGGAGCTGAACACAGGAGGACATCATGGGAAGAGGTGAAAATTATTGTCTTTTCAACATAACCAAATGCATCATTAACAAAAGAAGGACTACCTCCTAGAGGGGTCTTTACCCAATGGTATAACCTTCTCACTTTAGCCTTAGCATAATAGCATTTCTGAAAATTATTATGCAAATAGGTAATTTGCAAGTGGCAAATGGTGAAAAGTGTTGTTTGTTAGGTTCCATCACAAACATTTTTCTCTTACAAAATCTCTCTCAAGAACTTCATTATAAGCTCTCCTCTATATTTTTACTTCTCTCTTGTGCATCATCCTTCTCAATGAAGTACATCAAGTTCCTTTACCAGTCTAAAAGGTTAGAATGAAAGGGGTGTTACTGATGTGAATTCTGAGTCTTTTATCCATCAAATGATGCACCTATTTCCAGAGGCTCCAAAAGGTTCAGGAGTGTTCCTGCAAGTAGTGATAGGGAAGCTATTACAATCGAGATGGGGTGCCTTTGAGTGTAGTATCTTCTGACTCTTGCCATTTCATGACCTGCCAATGTGAGTATTTGCTGTTTTTTTTTTTTTTGCTAATTGTACAAACAAAAATGAGACACAAGATTAGTTTATGTTGGTTAGGGGAAAAAAAAAGTCCTTGGAATTCTCGAAACATCAGGTTAGCCAAAATGCAGTCCACTGCATTTTGTCCATTTATGTTGTGGTTACCACAGTGGTCTCAGGCCAGCTGATTGATAAAGCTCCACCCACTACTCCAGTCACAGTGCTTGATTACCACCTTTGACAATATTGTTTGGGAAGACAAGCCTGATAGAAATTTAGTTTCAGTACTTAAATCAAAGTGAAAACATCCATATATACATATTAATAATGCCATTATTTTTCTACTTCATTATTATACTTTGAAAATCAAGAGAGGTTTTATTAAGACCTAAATGGTACTAATTATGCCCTCTCTCTGAGAAGAGAAAGCGCCTGTGCTCAGTGGCATGCACTGACAATAAGCAATGACTTCTGTAACAAAAGCAGATATCAGTTAACAGCTAAGTAAGTAGAAAAGTATCACAACTTTAGATAATCCCTTCCATGATTCTTAAGCAGGACCAATTTGCAAAGTAAGGCAATATTTTCTTATTACAATGAGATGCTGCTGGCATCAAGTGGGAAAAGAGTAGGAACACTGCCCTACTTCCAACAAAGCATAGGTCAGTCATTTACAATGAAATGCACTGAGGCTGAGTTATCCTTCCATAAACAAAATGGACATGGGAATGAGGTAATGATAAAAGAGCATGGGGTGATATGCTGCTGGGGTCACTGCTGCCAATTTTAAATGCAGTCTTCTTCACCTGTGTTCTGTGGACTTCTGGAATGTTTTCTTTTCTCTGGCTTCATGAAATCTTTTAGAGCCATACTCCCTAATCTTCTTCGTAGTCTTGTTTTTTTTTTTTTTTCTTCTTCTTCGTAGTCTTGTTAATGAAATAGAATCATGCTAAGGAATCTAAGTAAAGCAATACTTAGGAAGGGAGGAGGGGAAAGAAAGGTCAAATGCTTGAAAAAAGAAAAAAAAAGAATGTTAAATAGAAGGCTTTTCGTTGTTACTATATTTTTGTTTACCCTGCTTCCTGAAGCTAGATCCAAGTTGTAAAATTTAATTTTTCAATGGTACAGAATGTCACAATGCCTATCTTCATTTCAGTGAGGTAGACACTAAATGATGACATGTGGCCTCTCAGGTGGTACAGTGGGTTGAGTGCCCTGCTGTGAAGCTGTCTGAAGTCTCTGCAGCATGGGTTTGATTCCCGGCCAGCCAAGGAGATACCCATATGGTGTGGCAGATCTCTCTTGTTGCACCTGCTGCTCCCCTCAGCAGTGTATTTCAGTCAGTCTTCCTGTTCTGTTCCCCACTCTGTCTCTGTGAATCTTTTTACTCCCACCCCAACTCTGGTCTGTACCCCAGTTCTTGTACCATAAATAAATAAATCTTTAAAAAAATAACATAGTAAGGTTATTTAAGAAAAGATGAAGAGTCAGCCTCCAGAATCAGATTGTCTGATTTAGGAGCTATGTGATCATGTGGAACTAATAAATTCCTTGTAAGCCTTAATTTCCACAATTGTAAAATGAGCACTCTTACTGGCATTTGCTTTATAGCACTTTTGTGAGGCTTGAATTAGAAGTATTTCCTTAAAGCATTTCTTTCCACTATCATCTGGATAATAATTTAATAGTTTCTGGTTTTTGTTTTTTTTTGTTTTTCCCAGTCAATGAAAGGGAGACTGTTTTGAGGCCCCAGAGCTATGGGGGCTAGGCCAGGAGGTTGTCCTGTGGGCAGAGGAAGAGCTGCTCATGGAGTTTTGATCTTTCTCTTGGGGTAAGGTTTTTGGTGCGGTGTGTGAGGCCATCATCTTGCAGCGGCTGCGTTTCTTGCCCAGCTGGGGGAGGGACGTATGGATGATGCCACCATGCAGGCGCAGCACCAATGCACATAGACTCCTGAATGTTGTAGTCAGAGTCTGCCACCACCCTCCAGCTGTTAACCAGCAAAATCAGATGCTGCGGGTCAGGTAGGATGCCCTCCTTGTCTTAGATTCTGGTTTTGACATTCTCAGAGGTGTCACCAGGCTTGAGCTCCAGGGTGATGGTCTGTGTCTGTAGCTCTGTGTCTGCTGCTCAGGGCCTTGTGGATGATAGAGTTTATAGTTTTTGTGGTTGTTTACTATTTACAGTGAAGACTTCGGCATAATAACATAAGCCCCATATTCTTTTAATGAAAAAGTTAACAGAGGATTTTTTACAAAAATTAATATATATAGGGCCTTAGCAATTTTGTCCCATTATTGAAAACATCCATGGATAAAGATAAAATCTTCACATTCCATAGGAGTAGGTGAATATCCCAATCTTTGTGGTTATTACGGTTGATATGTTAAATGAGCCGGAATCATGATGAAGAAAATACTAAATCACACAAAACCACATATATAAAAAATGAACTTTTAAGTTTGCTTTAAATCCTCATATCCTCTTTGAGAAAACTTTACTTATAGGTTTTTAAAAGCTTTTAAAAACTTGTTAATCTCTTTCCTTCTTGCTTTACTTGTTTTTTTTTTTTTTTCCAAGAGAGCAGACCTTGATTTTTGGCAGGTTGTAATATATAGCTAAAATATAATATCATGTATTTTCTTATTGTTCTTATTTTTACCATTATATTTTATTTATGAAAAGTAATGCTCACTTTCCATTTACCTTGGGGTTATATATTTTGATTTTAAAATAAATGCATTTATTTTTAAGTAAAAGAAGTCAACTTAGAGAAAGCTACTAAATAAATAATAGTATGGGTGATAGATGTATATGACAAAAATGGGGAAGTATTCAAATGACATGGGAATAGAAAATGTTACATGATCCTTTTTCACAGCTCATCTTTGAATGAGAACTCAAATCATATCAATTCCATGGGTTTTTATTTAGTCTATATTTTTTCTTATCATTTTGCTTAATATTTAACCAAAGGATACAGGAGAGATTCATAATATTTGAAAGCTAAGTATATTTTGTGGCTTGCAAGCACCTTGTGATATAGCCCTCCATTCCAAAACACACAGCTTCAGATTTCTCTTCTCTGGCTTTGGGAAGATGTTCACCACACAGGCGTGAAACAAGGGTGCCCCATGTGACACCAATTTTCTGTGATGACCAGGAAAAAGTCCAGAACTTGACAATGAATAGGAAGCCACAAGCTCCTGAATGAAAGATAACCTATAAGGTGGCCTCCTGATCTTTGCACATTCACAAGAAACCCATAAGAGAATATGAAGAGAGAATGAAAACATGTCCAGAAATTTAACTTTCGGCTGGTTGGCCTATAGGTCAAAGAATGAAGCTTCAGTTTTACATGATGAAAGTCAAAGAGTTTTAATGGCATATGCTAAGTTGGGTTTGCCCACACAAAAATCATATTATAATTAATTTAATGATAATAGATTCTATTTATGTTGTGTCTTATAATATTTACAGTCCTTTTGTGTCATTACCTCTTTGAATCATCAGAAGGTCTCACGATGTAGGCAGGGCAGGTATGATGGCAATTTTACAGATGAGAAAACTGCAGGCTAGAGAGGTTAAATGAGGTTCAGAAAGGCCAAGACACATCTCAAAACACCTACAGTGGCCTGACAGGTATCATAAATGTGTGAATAAGCTTGCCATAATAAAACAGGAAATGAAAGGACCTAAAGGAAAACGCAAAAGCAGATGACCCACTGGAAAACACTATACAATTTCAAATCTACAAAAGTATGTTGCTAAGCAGTACAGGTTTGTGGGGCAGATGTCACTCTGGGAAATCAATTCTTCCCTGGTAGTCAGTGGAGTTGGGGCTAGTCTCCTAACTTTGTTAATTCCATTGAATACCTATTGGAAGCTTTTTCTGTTCCATAAGTTCAGCCCTCCAAATGTTTACATTCCAAGGGGAGCATTGATAATAAGGCTACTAGGTATGGTGCTGCAGGTTGTGCGTTGCATGCCTGTGTAAGAACCATTCACATTCCAGATAAAGTGAGTTGAGTGGTGCAGAGCACAGTTGCCTTTAAATCACCCTGGTTTACAGATATAGAAAATATAAAATAATCAAGCGAGGTATGTGGCTTCAGTGAGCCCTAAGTGCTGGAGGAGTCAACTGGGCAAGATGAGACAGATGACTGGTGAATTCTGTGCCAAGAAAAGATGTTAAAGAATTAGCTACATGTCACTCTAAGACACCCTCACAAGCAAAGAATCAGAGGGGAGCTGATGTGGGTTTAGATTTTCTTCATGTTAATATTCCAATAAAAGTAATTGAGATACTTCAGTTGAAAGTTCCCAAGATAAGATCTCACTGATCTTGATCTCCCAAGAGCTCACTGATAAATTACTAAACATTTATACAACAGACTGATGGGTAGAGCCAATGCCAAGTTAGAAAATTCTTGCTCTAGTTCCCTGGGGATATTCAAATATTGTCCTCATCTCCTTTTCCTTCCCCTCCTACTCTACCTTCTGCCTCCTCTTCTTTCCCATCATCATCATCATTAAATAGATTATCTTTTAAGTCTTCTGCTTTCAAGTAGCCTCATTACCATACACACACATATAATCATTTTTCTAAATCTTCCATCTTCCTTTTTTCAAATAAAGGAAGGCAATCTAACTTGGATTTCAAAAATCATTTCACCAAGATGGAGGACTGTTTGTGTTGAAATAGCCTTAGTTTGACACTGAGGCTAGAGTGTGATAAGTCAGTTGTTAGAACATGTGTCTGTGAGATAATCAGTTTGCAAGAAGATAAATTTTTCTGGAAAATGAAAACTGTGCCTTGGGAACTCATTCTCTATCTCCCTGTCCATCTTCCCAAATCAGGAAAGGTTTCACATCACAATGTTAAACAGTTGTCTTCCTCAGTTGCATTGCTTTGTGAACCTTCAAAATTTAAGGTTGGTGTGACAGAGGACAATGGGAAAAGGCTTAAGAGAGATCAAGAGGAACATGTAAGCCTACAGGTTAATTTCAGTGTCCTCTCCCTTCTTGACATATAACATTCACATTGCACTTTTTATGCAACACTTCCTGACATTATCTCTTACCCACATACATGAAGTTGTATGGAGTCTGTAATGAAGGTGGGTGGTGGGGGCACTGTATATGGTAACTCCAAGCTGATTCAAAACAAAGGCACTTTGATGAAGTCCAAGTTGGTTTGGCACCAAATAAAGAATGTGATATTCAGAGAAGGGATTTTAACAGTGTATATAACAAGATAATGAGATCCAAGATAGTTGCTACTGGTCTCCATCTAGTTGACTTCAAATAAAGTTCAAAAACATTCTATCCCAGTGTTTAACAAAGTAGATGACTGCTCACGGAAAGGAAGAAGAATGCAGTGTGTTCTGTAGAAAATCCCTGTTTCAAGTATTTCCTAGTTGAAATCAGACCCACATGCACATTATGTGGGTAAAGAATAGTGGCTAAGGAATAAATGTGGAGTATGTAATATGCCTAATTATTAACACTTGCTGTAGGAGAATGGAATTTTTATACTTTTCATTATTCCCCATGTTTAAAAAATATAATGAGAACATTTTACTTTTATAGTATGAAAACACAAGACAATATTTTTGGAAAGGAAAAAAAAAAGTATGCTGGCTTCTGAATGTTGCAAATTAGAAAAGTAATGTGGCATACATTCGTTAACACAGTGGAAGGATTTTAATGCTGAGTCTGGGCTAGTTTTATCAGCAACCAAGAAGTTGCTGACACATCATGGTGGATGAATCTACCTTGAAGAACCTCACAAATCAATGATATTCCCATCTCTCCGAGGCCAGTTTTCCTGAGTCCTCACCTTCAAGAGCCTCATTTGAGCTGGCATTGAGTATACAACCTTATTTTGCTCAGCTGCTTGAACAGTGCACCTGGCTTCCAGAACACAGTGAGTCCACTCAACTGAAGATAACAGCACAGTCAGGGCCCACTTGCACCTGTTCTGAGGGGCAGGTGGGTTTATAAGCATTCCACGTGGCACAGTTCTGCCAGAGTGAGAGAAGATCCCTGTCATACTTGCTATGGTTTCTACAGCTGGCGATTTAACCCAAGGAAAGAGACACATTCTGTTCTGGGACTTGATCCCAAAGATGTCCCCTAAGGCAATTATGGACAGTGATAGGGCAGGAGGTATGATGAGTAGGTATACAATAGGAGACTGTGAGTTTTCAAAAGGCTTAAGCCTTTACAAGTCCTAAGCTAAAGGTCTGCCTCACTCACAAGAGGCAAATGGTATGACTCAAAGTGTCATCAGGTTAATAGTCTGTCACTTCCAGTCGAGGATCTATCAAATACTAACATCGATCAATGAAGTCTCCATTCCTGTCCATTTGATAAAATATTTGAATAAGATATTGCTTCTGTTCACTAACATCAAAACTTAAAATTCTTTCTGAAAGTGGCCACATTTTTAAACACCAGGACTCTCAGAGTAATATTTTCCTTTTACAGAGACAGGTAACCTCTCAAAAACTAGTTCATCTTGACTTTCCATGAAATACCACTTACTGCCTGTGTCACTGGGCTGGAATCTGGGGCTTCTGTTGATTGACTGACTTACCTAGTGGCAGCCATGTGGGTTCTGCTTTCATTCAAATAATCGGAGTTACAAATTATTTTGATTGTTGAATAAAGTTTTAAATTGTACAACTGATTTAGTTTGTCTTTTTGGAGCTTATCCTGCTTTTGTATTTTAAAGAGGCTCTAATTTCCTTTAATTTTTCTTTTTTTCTTCTTTTTTGTCTAATTGGGTTAATGGCATCTGCAGAGACTCAGTAGTCTTTATTTTTAGCTCATGTGGCAGTTCTCCTGGGGGGTGGCTCAATCTCCTCGGCAGCCAGGTCAGATGGCAACCCCATACGGAAGGTGGAGAATGAGGCTAAAACTGAAAGTGTGAAGTGGTGGCTTTGATTATAATGCAAGGAGTCCAGCTCCTTCCTCTGCATGTCATTTTGTTTGGGAACATGTCCAGGAATCAGTTGGGGGGCGACAGTCACATCTTCTCTCACCCTCACTCACCCACTGAGAAAAGAGGCTTAGGAGAAGCTCTGAGAGCTGCTGCCAGCCTCCTCTGCCTGTACCCCCTCCACACACACATACACTTTTACTGCGGATAGCAGAGGTGGTAGAAGTGGGGAGCAGGAGGGAAGTGGAGAAAGCTACTGGCAAGCACCAAAGTGCAAAATGCATCACTTTTATTCTTTCTTCCCTTTTACGAGTTGGGGTGGACCTAGATTAATAGCAGAACCAATATTCACTTTGTATTTTCTCAGGCCTACTTTTCCTCCCCCTTCTATTAGCCATCACATGAAGACGGTCTTTAAACACTCTTTCATTCCCCTATTCAAGATGTGTATACCATAGGCTAGCTGGAGAGTGGTGACACCAGCTCAGGCAGGTGCAGATGGGACTTGATCTTTGATGTTTCCTGAACTCTCTGAACCCTAGCTTGGCCCTTTATAAAGTTTCATGCCAATTCATGTGCTGCTGATCTCCCAAGGTTTTATGAGACTCATATGCAGTGATAATTTACAGAAACACTTGTAAATATATAGTGCATTGTCATCAAATATATGTGTGAAGTTTTCATCTGCTAAAGCAGCCAAGGCAGGGAAGTTACTGAGCAGGCACCAGGGGGCAGAAAAGGATTTTAGGGTACTCATGTTTCACTTTTAAGGTAGTGATTTCTGCATTTGTAATAGCAAAGCAGAGGTGATATCGACATAGCAAAAGGACCTCCCTCCCTGCACCCATCCCTGATCACATCAAAAAGGATGCCTCTGCCTTTCCCGTCAAGATGGTCAATGAGCCATTTCTGACATGAAGCAACAGGCTCCTTCTTCTGGAAGATGCTGGACAATTTTTGGAGAGATCTTCTCCTTCAATTTCTTTTGAAAGTTATCACTAACCAAATGACAAAAGAAGGAAGATTCAGAGCAGTAAGTTCTCACTAGAAACCAGCCACAAGTTATAAAGTGTATACCCCCACCCCACCCAGATAAACCTGGACAACAGTAAACAGACACAGTGAAAATGAGGCTCTCCCATGACCCCAACTTCTTAGCGTCAGCCTCTGCAGCCTTCATGCCACCATCTCCATCCCTCCTGAGCAATGGCATACAGTCACTAGACTATTAAGATATTCCTCATCTGTCATCAGAAAGGCTGTTTAATTGCTACTCTGAGCAAATTGACATAGAAACTACCAATATACTCAGCAAACAAGAAGGGAATCACCACTGAGAACAGCATCAGCATCTAACTTCAGCACCCAGAGCTGCTGGCTCCTGAGCACGACAGTCAGTGTGGGGTTACTGCGAAGGGGGAAGAAACTACAAGTGGGAACAGGAAAAATTAGTCAGGGCTCCCTAAGCTGCTCCCACCTGTGTGCACTGCTTGGACGCATTTGCATTTAAATCTGGCTTTTGCTAACACATTGGTCCTCTCCCAGTGTATTCCCTCTCCCTCTCATACATTTCTCTGCTGTTTCTCCTCCCACATAATAGAAGAGGCTTTGCTCTTAATTAGAGTTCTACACCCATCACCAAAGGTTAATTGCTCAGTTGTCTCTGCTCCCCTTAGTCTGGTCAGTCACTGGGGCTCACTGGCATTCAACTATAGCAGTGCTCACTTAAGTGTGTTGGGAGGAAACCTCCCCCATGTTCCTAAGGTGGGGAGGGGTGTATATCTTTTTTTTTTTTTCTACTGCAAATGCCCTTCTTTCTCTTCTCTGGTGTCCAGATGAGCTTCCTGGGTCAGACAAGCCTTTCTTTCTCAAGGCTTTACCCAGGGAGACAGACTCAGCATTGCTGATCTGAATTTCTCTCTTTGCAGGATTAGATGACAGCCTCAGTGTGCCTGGGCTGATGGCTCTGCTGTCTATACAGGGTTTGCAGGGAGCACTTCCTTCTCTCCCTCCTCTCTCTCCCCCTTCCTGAGTTTCAAAGTCTGCCCTCCAAAGTCTTTCAGTTTCCATGGCTATCACCTCCCCAAAGTCCATTCCTGTCAACTCCACAGTCCAGGAATGTGAAGCTCTTTCCTTCTTATGTTACCAAATCAGATATTCTAACTCTACTAGAATGAAAATAAGTAAGATAAAATAAAGGAAATATGCATTCCCATGGATTTCCTATCTTTCAATTTGGATTTATCATTTTGTTCCCAGTGAATAGAACACTGCTCCTTTCCTACATATATCAGAATCTAGATAATTCTTTAAGAACCACGTCAATCTTTCCTCCTATGTTGGTGTTGTCTGGATACCTAGACTCATAATATTATACTTTTCTATGGTGACTCAGAGTACAGTCTCCGGGGTTCAACTGCTTGAGTTTGAATTTTGAATCTACCACTATTGTCTCTAACCATGAGACAATAAGCAAGCTCTTTGATAGCTCTGAGTTACCATTTCTTCATCAGCAAAAACTGAGAGTCATTTACATTGTGAAGTTATGAGAATTTAATGAAATAAATGTACCTAAAATAATTGCCACGAAGAAAACTCAATACATGTTAAAAATTGTGGCAGTTACTTTGCCTCACTTATAGCACCTAGTTGAATGACCAGACACAAAGTGGAAATTGAACATTTGTTGTTTGTTTGAATAGAGGAAGAGAATCATTCCCAGAATTATGACCTGATAAATTTCCAACTCTCTTCAATACAACAGAGAACTGCTTTAGGACTGAGAAAAACGTTAAGTGCCCAAAGACAGAGGACTAGATCAGGAAGATGTGGTCTATCCTCAATAGGAATACTCCTCAGCCAAGGGGATGATGAAATGATGCCATTTATAGCAAAACAGAGGGAACTCAAGGAAATTATGTATAGTAAAGCAAGTCAGATGTCAAAGACAAACATTGGATGTTTACATTGCAGATGATTCAAAAGCAAAATACTTATAAAAACTAGTGGACGCTAAAAAATGAAATGACATTTTGGTGGTTAATAGGGAGTGTGGAAGATAAAAAGGTCAAAGGGGTGTAAGGGATGGTGGTTGGAAAAGAAAAAAATGCCACCCATTTGAAGATAGTAAAGTTGTAGAAAAATATTTGACTATGTACAATGTAACCTTATTTTGTAAAACTATAGATTAGATTCATGGATATATATCTACATGTTAATAAATTCCCTTGAGTGGTAAGGGCATCCTTTCTACATTGTAGATAATAATTTTTTAAAGATTTTTTTAATTTATTTATGCATACAAGAGCGGGGGTGAGAGGATTCACCAGAAACAAAGTGGAGAACAGAAAAGGTAGAATGACCGAAGTACACTGTTGAGGGGAGCAGCGGGCGAGACAGGAGAGGTCTGCTATGCCCTGTGGGTTGCTCCCTGGCTGGCCGGGGATCGAACTTGGTGCTGTAGAGGCTGCGGACAGCTTCACAGGCTGCGTCTTAACCCCTTGTGCCAGCAGGGAGGCCCTATATTATAGATAATAATCTTTTAAGCAAAACTATCTTCATGATATCTAGAGTATTTGATAGGCTGTTTATTGATGATGGTCTAAGAATGGCTCATGTAGACAAAGCTTTCTGATTCATGCGTGCATAATTGATTTAAGTGCTAAAAACTAAAACCAGAATAAGAGGAAAATTCTCTTTAAAATGGGATTATACCACCAAGATCTGCTCCATGGATGTGAATAGGTAAGATAAAGGAAACCCAAGTGAAGACTATATTATAGAAATATGAGACCCATACATAAGAGAAAAGCCATTAGTAGTACCTGGTGAATCTTGGCCCACATGTGAGTTCTAAGAGTTCTAAGTGAGATGAATGTGGCAACTTCTCCTTGAAAGAATACAATTTTTGGAATCACAGATAAGAATTGTGCTTCTATCCTTCGTGAGTTGTATGAACTTTAGCCAGGCTTTTAATTATCCTAGCCTCTGTTTCCTCATCTGTAACATTTGGGGAAAAGCTCACTAAAAATAGTGATAACTAGCACCATGGAGGTATAAATACATTTTGGTTAATTTCTCTTTGCCCTCCAGGCATGTGATTTCAAAAGGTAGTTTGGAATTGCTTTCAGCTTTTCACCATTGAGAATGATACTGGCTGTTGGCTTGTCATATATGGCCTTTATGATGTTGAGGTACGTTCCTTGTATCCCAAGAATTTCAAGGGCTTTTATCATGAATGGGTGTTGCACTTTGTCAAAAGCTTTCTCAGCATCTATTGATATTATCATATGGTTTTTATATTTCTTTTTGTTGATGTGTTGGATAACATTGATTGATTTTCGGATGTTAAACCATCCTTGTGTCCCTGGAAAGAATCCTACTTGGTCGTGGTGAATTACCTTATGGATACACTGTTGGATTCTGATAGCTAAAATTTTATTGAGGATTTTTGCATCCGTGTTCATTAGGGAGATTGGCCTATAGTTTTCTTTTTTTGTGTTGTCCTTGTTCGGTTTTGGTATTAGTGTAATGTTGGCTTCATAGAACGTGTTAGGTATTATACCTTCCTTCTCAATTTTTTGGAAGAGTTTGTGAAGGATAGGCACCAATTCGTCTCTGAATGTTTGGTAGAATTCATTTGTAAATCCATCAGGTCCTGGGCTTTTTTTTTTTGGGGAGGTTTTTGATTACCATTTCAATTTCGCTGCTTGTAATTGGTCTGTTTAGGTGTTCTATTTCTTCTTTATCTAGCTTTGGGTGATTGTAGAGTTGTAGGAATTTGTCCATCAACTCTAGATTGTTGAACTTGTTTCCATATAACTGTTCATAGTAGTTATTAATTATTCTTTTGATTTCTGCTGTGTCCGTTGTGATTTCTCTTCTTTCATTTATTATCCTATTTATTTGTGCTTTCTCCCTTTTTGCCCTTGTGAGCCTGGCTAGGGGTTTATCTATTTTATTTATTTTTTCGAAGAACCAGCTCTTGGTTTCATTGATATTTTGGATTGTTTTTTTAGTTTTGATTTCATTTATTTCTGCTTTGGTTTTTATTATTTCTTTTCTTCTACTGGTTTTGGGGTTTTTTTGTTGTTCTTTTTCTAGATCTGAAACAAGACAAGGATGTCCACTTTCACCACTGCTTTTCAATATAATACTGGAAGTCCTAGCCAGAGCAATAAGACAAGAGAAAGACATCCAAGGAATCCAAATAGGAAAAGAAGAAGTCAAACTATCACTATTTGCAGATGATATGATAATATACATAGAGAACCCCAAAAACTCCACAGAAAAACTAATTCAACTCATCAATCAGTTCAGTAAAGTGGCAGGATACAAAATCAACACGCAAAAGTCAGTAGCCTTCCTATACACAAACAATAAATCTGAAGAAGAAGAAATCAAAAAAAACATCCCTTTTATTATTGAAACAAAAAAAATCAAATATTTGGGAATAAATCTAACAAAAGAGGTAAAGGACCTATACAAAGAAAACTATAAAACACTGTTAAAAGAAATAGAAGAAGACACAAAGAAATGGAAAAACATCCCCTGCTCATGGATTGGGAGAATAAACATTATTAAAATGGCCATCCTACCAAAAGCAATATACAGATTCAATGTTATTCCAATCAAAATTTCAATGTCATTCTTCAAAGAAATAGAACAATTATTGATGAAATTCATATGGAATCACAAAAAACCCCGAATAGCCAAAGCTCTCCTGAAAAAAAAAAAAAGAAGGGAATGGAGGCATCACACTCCCAGACTTCAAACTCTACTACAAAGCCATAATCATCAAAACTGCATGGTATTGGAACAAGAACAGATATACAGACCAATGGAATCGAATAGAAAATCCAGAAATAAACCCACAGATTTATGGTCAACTAATATTTGACAAAGGAGCAAAGACTATGCATTGGAGCAAAGAAAGTTTGTTCAATAAATGGTGCTGGGAAAACTGGGTCGCTACATGCAAAAGAATGAAGCTTGACCAGTACCTCACACCATATACAAAAATCAACTCAAAATGGATTAAAGAACTAGACATGAGACCTGAAACCATAAAATACATAGAAGGAAATATAGGCGAAACACTACGTGATTTGCATATCAAAGACATCTTTATAGACACATCACCCAAAGCAGTGATAGTGAAGGCAAAGATAAACAGCTGGGACTACATCAAATTAAAGAGCTTCTGCACAGCAAAAGAGACAATAACAAAAACAAAGAGAAACCCCACCAACTGGGAGAAAATTTTTGCACCCAACACTAATGATAAAGGACTGATCACAAAAATCTGCAAAGAGCTGATGAGACTCAACAACAACAAAGAAAATAATCCAGTCAAAAAATGGACAGAGGAGCTAAAAAGAAACTTCTCTGAAGAGGAAATGCGAATGGCCAACAGGCATATGAAAAAATGTTCAACATCACTTGCAATCAGGGAAATGCAAATCAAAACTACCATGAGATACCATCTTACACCAGTGAGAATGGCACATATTAAAAAAAAAACTAGCAACAACAAATGTTGGCGAGGTTGTGGAGATAAAGGAACTCTTCTGCACTGTTGGTGGGAGTGCAAACTGGTCCAACCACTATGGAGAGCTGTGTGGAGATTTCTGGACCTACTAAACATAGAGCTTCCACAGGATCCAGCAATTCCACTCCTAGGTATTTACCCAAAGAACACAGAAACATCAATTCCAAGGAACACTTGCACCCCTATGTTTATAGCAGCACTATTTACAATAGCTAAGCTTTGGAAACAGCCCAAATGCCCAAAAATAGATGACTGGATCAAGAAGATGTGGTACATATATACCATGGAATATTACTCAGCATTCAAAAAAGATAAACACATGCAATTTGCAGCAACATGGATGGCGCTAGAAGGGATCATGCTCAGTGAAATAAGCCAAAAAGAAAAAGAAAAATACCGGATGGTCTCACTCATAGCAGGAATCTAGAATACTTAAATAAGGGACCAGGAAAATGAATAACTATAAGAAAGTGAAAATCAAAATCAACAAAAACTATGAACCAGAGACACTTTTTGGGGGGTGGGGGGCGTGAGGGGAGGGATTGGGGTCAGAATGGGGGGATTGCAATTGTATGGGGAATATAAAAATAAAATTTATTAATTAAAAAAAAACAAACAAAAGGTAGTTTGGAACTACAAAACAAATGATACTCATTAATGCTTACTTACAATGTAACGAATAGGCAAGTGCAAAGGTGATGTGGCCTAATACAAAACAGTCATATTTTAATTTCTGCTTATTGCAAGGAATACTGAGGAATTAATTGAGAGCTGCCATAGGGCAAACAACCATAGAACAATTGCAAAAGTAAAGATACAACATTTTCCTTGTGAAGAAGACCTGCCTGGATGTTTCTACAATCATTTGAGGCTTATTACAAAAATGATTTAGCCTGCAAATATGTCCCTGCAGGTTTTAAAAAGTCCATTAAAAACTCCACAACATTATGTAGGAATTACATCATTCATAACATTCTGTCACCCAGGGGGTGAAAAATAACACCTTTACTATTTCATCTGTTCTGAGTATCAGCATGAGCTAGAGTTGTAGAACTAAACTGGATTTGAATTTTGGTATCTGATGCTGAGGTTAGGCCTGAGGTCTTTCAATAAAAAGTTTTAAGACAGAAAGGAACAAAGAAAGGTCATTTTTAAATGACCCAAGGGAAATTTTGATAAAAGATCTAAAGATACAAAATTGTAGTTATGCCCTTTACCCAAATAATCACATATGAATCAAGACTTCATATAGATTAAGGCACATGGCTGCCTTATGTATCTCAATGACTGTACTAAATGTGCACAAAATACTCAAGAGAACTCTAAAATCGTGCCCCTTGATGAGTAGACAGGGCTTTCGATTTAAATGATTCATCTAAAAAGAGTCTCCCACACAGGAAATTGCATGAGACTTAATTCATTTACCTAAAAAGGATAAAGGATTGACTCAAGCCAAGGAGAATTCAAACATCAATTTTCTAGGCTTTCTGATAGAAATTTCTAATAACCTAATTTTCAGATCATAAGTCCATTAACTCTTGCTAAGATTTTCAAATGATAAGAAAAGATGGAGAAGGGAAGAAAATAGGGGGAGGGCAGAAGGAAGGAAGGAAGGAAGGAAGGAAGGAAGGAAGGAAGGAAGGAAGGAAGGAAGGAAGGAAGGAAGGAAGGAAGGAAGGAAGGAAGGAAGGAAGGAAGGAAGGAAATAAACCACCATAGTAATAACATATTCTTAGCTTAGGAAAAAAGTAAAGTCATTAAAACTACAGGGGTCAAAAAAAAATTCTATGCTTCCAAGACTGACTCAAAGGGAGACCATTTCGGTAAAAGCATTGTTGACTTTGCATCATAACAGCACCTTTACCATCCAGGACTCAATGCAATACCTCATATCACAAGTTTTCTTGTAGAGCAAGAGGTACCCATGTGGCAGGAGTGATAATTCAGAGCAACATGAGATGGAGACTGTATTGACAAGCACCCTATTTTTGATAAGGCTTCTGAAACTTCTGACATGACTTCGGGAACAGTTCAAGGCTGTTATATTTATTTTTTTAAGATTTTTATTTTTATTTATGCAAGTACTGGGGTACAGTCAGAGTCGCAGGAAGGTGAGAGAATTCACGAGAGATAGAGCAGGGAGCAGAACAGGCAGACGGATAGAAGACAAGGCTGAGGGGAGCAGTGGGCGAGGCAGGAGAGGCCTGCTGCACCATGTGGGTTTCTCTCTGACCAGCCGGAAATCAAACCCGCAACTGCAGAGGCTGCAGACAGTGTCACAGTGCGGCCGAATCCGCTGTGCCACCGGGGAGGTCCTTCAAGGCCGTTTTAAGTGAAACATGAACATCTGCCCCTTGTTCATTCTGCTCTCAGAAGCCATGTGTCTTCCCTCACAGCCAGATAGCAAACCTCCGCCCATCAAAGCATGCCAAGACCCTTAAACCCTTTAGCAAGAACAACTCTTCTGTGGACATGGAAGGTGACAAATGTGTGGCTTAGACATGTAATTATTCAATAAGGGAGATGGAACTTATGTTGAAATGGAAAGGGCAGGCCTAATTTAACGTCATTTCAGGGTTGGCCAAACATAAAGTTTCAAGGGTAGATTCTGCCCAAATAGAACCTAGTTTGTAATTTCTGCAGGAGAAAATGAATCCAAGTTATGTCTAGTAAAAGGATGAGTATTTCACAAGGTAGGGATCTTCTGATATCTCTGTAAATGATGAGGAAGCATTTTTTACCACTGCAAGCATTGTGAAGCTCTTTTTTCTATTACCATTTAGCCTTTATGAGTTCAAATTCATTTTCTTTGAACATAGAAAACACATACAAAAAAATGTAATACTGAAGGCCTTAGTAGAAAAATGAAAAATACCTGTTTATTCTGTCTGTAGGGAGATACACTTCAATAGAAACACAGAACTGCCTATGGAAATATCTGTATGAGTTTCCTACACCTGTATCTCACTAACACAAATAGTTGCATATGGAGAAAGAAATACTGCTTTCGGAAATATAATAAAAAAACTTTATCTAATAGCTAAAACTGAATGAAATCTTCCTATGAAAAGTGAACAAGATCTTGAGGTTTCCATTCTTAAAGCAATCACCCAGCTGATAGTTATTCTAAAATATAGACAAAAGTCTAACTTCCATCAAGGGGAAGAGAATGAATTGTGTTCCTATAATAGTGTTTTCTTTTCAATCAATTTCCCTTCAAGCTTGATTTAAGAAGCTACCATGTCAGAACCTTAGCTTGGTGGATGAAATCTGGGACAGTTCCCCATCAAAGGTGAAAATTATGAGAGGTAAACCCACCAAGTTCAATCTACACACTGAAATCCCCCCTCCTTCTGCTCACTCACTCACTCACTCACTCACTCTTTTCCATTCCTGTCCACCAGAAGTATTTGTAGCTCTGGGAAAAGCTCACTGGAGTCCAAATGATAGGCTGAGATAAGCCAAAGAATTGGAACAGAGACAAAAACTAACCTCTTTGCATTTTTTCAGGTTGTCATATGTAAATTTCAATTCAAACCAACTCATCAAAATATGTGTGGAATTCTACTTTGTGTCAGCACTGAAGTTTTGGAGATTTACAAGATGAGCGACTATCTTGGCCCTCAAGGAGCTCACAGTCTAGGAAAAAAAATAAACCACTAAAATACAGTGTAAGGATTAATATAATGACTCCTATATGAATATGTAAGTGTCTAACGATGATGGCAAATGAATACTAAGTATTCTTAGCACTAAATCTAGTCTTCATTGAAAAGGGGTGTTTAATACTTTTCTATTCTAGTTATAGCAACAGCTATCCACTCAGCTACCTACACGAGTTTTCTGTCTTGTTCATTTCACATATTCTGTATATTTTTCAAGTGCTAAACCCCACTGAATATATCCACAGCATTTTCTGCCATATGTCCCTCTTCCCTGCTTCCACAGTCACTACTCCAGCCTCAGTCCTGACCATCTCTCTTTGGAAATTCTGCAATAGTTTGACTGCAGAATCCATCATGGCCATTGTTCCATCATGCAGCTGCCAGGGTTATCTTTCCAAAATACAAAACTGGTCATGACACAGGTCTTCCTAAAAACATCTATTGCAGGTCAGATGCCAACACACCAGCTACAAAACTCCTTCATCTCCCCACACATGGCATTTCATAGTTGGACAAAAACTACTTTTGTTAGCTAAACCATTGTGGGCCATTCATTGTTTCTTATTCATTTATAATTCTGTTCAAATTTCTTCATCAGTCTGAAAGTGGCTGTTCTACCAACGACCTCTGTCTGTTCTTTTCCACTGGACAAAGTCTACGCATCAGTTAATACCTAATTTAAATAGCATTCCCATTCAGGGGTTTCCTTAAACCCAGAAATTTTTTTTTCTTTATGTGTGCGCTCATAGTACTGTATATATATTTTATCATGTGCTGTTATAATTCAATTGTTGATATTCTCAATAAGTGTTGATGAAAGTTAAGTCAAGGGCAACTGATTTATTTATAAAAATTTCATAAGATTATATTAAAAGGAGTATATGAATATATACAATGGTTTGAGGCCTTCCTATACTTTGGCTCTCGATTCAGGTAAAATGCATTTAAAATTATTAAACTACTGCATGGCCAGTAAGACAAAGCATGGGTTTAAGATTAGAGGGGAAATAGAAGAAAAAACTGGAGCCTCATTTCTTTTCTTAAATTCCATTTGTTTGTTTGTTTGGTTGGTTGGTTTACAATATTGTTTCTGATTCTTCTTTATCTTCATGGGAGAACTTCAGAAAAAAAAA
This sequence comes from Talpa europaea, assembly GCF_964194135.1. Classification (NCBI taxonomy): domain Eukaryota; kingdom Metazoa; phylum Chordata; class Mammalia; order Eulipotyphla; family Talpidae; genus Talpa; species Talpa europaea. The sequence continues at coordinate 109,055,796 of NC_140075.1, forward strand.
TCCTCACTATTTCAAAAATATGTTGTGTAAGAACAAATGCTGGCCTAAACAACTGGAGTTCTTAGTTGAAGTACCTTTAACAATGGTCATTAATCCTGACACCTGATATAAATCAAGTAAGCCCCTAACCTCCCTTAATCTCAGTTTTCTTTTAATCAAGTGGGTATTAAATTATTTGTCCTAAAAACATCAAGAGGATGTAGAAAGGATCAAAGTGTAATAACTACAGTAGCTAACATTTATTGAGTTTTCACAAGAAACCAGACACAGTTCTAAGTGTATCCCATAAATAATCTCATTTATTAGTGACATGGAGGAGTAGGCAAGAGCAAGTTGTAAACAGGGGGACAATTATTGAGAGAAGAATAGGAGAGAAAAGCAAAGATTCTTGGATAAAGTAGGTACCATCCACTTTTAAATCAATATGGAGAGCTTGGCTCTTCTCAGGCCCTGAGGTGGTTGCAGGATTCCACCACTGGGATGATTTCTGTTGCCTTGTCATTTATTATTTAGCCTCAAAACTGAGGAAGGACCGTCCGATATGGAAAGCGTCAATAAAGCTGACAAACTTGCCTGCTACACTTGTGGGAAAGTGTGTTTGCTACATCTTATACAATGATTGGCTTTTCTTCTACCACTCTGTATTTCTCTTAGTTTAATATGCTTATTCTTTCAATCATGCACAATACATATACATACATATATATGTAACATACATGTGTATATATACATACACATGATAAAAATAAATAAAATTTGTGTGATTTTGTGTCTTCTATCTGTGGATTTATATTTTCACTCAGGACATAATATAAGAACACAACTATTGAAATGCTAAATATGGAAGACAATTTAATTATTAATAATAACGATATGGTTTTAGCTCCTGAAACAAGTTGCCCAAGAAGAGTTAAAGAAGAGAAAAATTAAACATTAGGTTTCTTATAGCCCCATGCATTTTCCATAAATAAAGTTGCTTCCTGTGTAGCAGTGTTCTTTATTGCACTTCATATTTTTTTGACAAAAGACCAATAATAAAGATCACTTAACATCATTCACACCATACACACAAACACACACACGTGTGATAAAAATGGTTGCAACATGCAGCCTCATGGCTAAAGAGAATCATTACCCACCATTCATATCCAAGAGTTACAATAGAAGTGATCCTACATTAAAAATGTTCATTTTGTCCTCAACTATTCTCTCCACAGTGGAAGACGTTCTTGCTGGGTAGAAAGACAAATAGCAAATACCTCCAGTTGTTCACAAAAGGCAAGAGACAGGACATGTTCTCCAAATATCTCAAACCCATACACTTGTCCCTCAAATACATAAATATAAGGACAGTGTATTAAAACTCAAAGTAGCTCAAATCAAAATTGTCAGTTCTAGCAAGCACCATATGTCCAATCCAAGAATCTACCATTATTTTTTCAATTGTGTGAGATAAAGACTATGCAAAAAATTATTTTTCCATGGCATTTTTATGGCCTGTTTCCCCTGTCTCCAATCCAAGGAGTGTGAAGAATCAGAAACTAATAGATAATGGAACAAATGGATTTTGTTTGAATGACAATTTTACTGTCTTTTTAAAGATGACACAAATATAGCTTCTGAATATGAACAAAGGAGTTTCTGTTCACATCATTTCCTCTGCTTCTATTGCCAATTTCATATATATATATATATATATATATATATAAAGAGAGAGAGAGAAAAAACACATTTGTATAAACCATATTTCCAAGAAAGCCTTTGAGTATGCAATCTTGACAGAATTTAATGTTCAAGGTAGAGTTAAATAATTGTAATATTGATTTCTTTAATTTTTAGGTCAATTGGATTTTATAAAAAATCTCAAGACATTTAGCCTTGATTACTGGAAATTCCTGGAAATTTAATCATCAATAGAGCACTTTCAAAAATAATGTGCATTTGGCTATGATCTGAAATACAAGTAAAGATACATGATGCACATAGCAGATGAGGGGCTGATAGCAGCATACCAGAGATTTCTAAATACTCCTTTGATACTTGTGACATTACAGAATAGGCATAGCACTATAAATGCATGGTTTTATACTCAGGATGGCATGAGAATAACACTTTATTTATGAATTTAATTGCTACAAGTGAAATATGTAAAGTCCCCATCTGGAATATGAATGGCATTATTCATTAGGCCACTTCCTTTTCTCACTACAGAATATGCAAATGCTATCAAGTGACAGTATAAGTGCAGACAGGTGGGCCTAGTCACTAGGTGTCTGTTGACTTCCTGACTGACAAAGGAAACTCTGAAAGTGTGTGTGACCAGGGAGTACTTACTTTAAAATGGCCTAATGTACAGTCTTTCATTTTTTTTTAAAGATTTATTTATTTTTATATAAGAGCTGGGGTACAGGCCAGAGTTGCAGAAGGTTGAGAGGATTCACCAGAGACAGAGTGGGGAGCAGAACAGGGAGATGACCAAAATGCACTGCTGATGGAAGCAGCGGGCACGACAGGAGAGGTCTGCTATGCCATGTGGGAATCTCCCTGGCTGGCCGGGAATCAAACCTGCACTGCAGAGGCTGCGGACAGCTTTACAGAGCTGCGCTTAACCCATTGTACCAACAGGGAAGCCATACAGTCTTTCATTTTTGAAAGTTACTACATGATTCCATGCCTGGAGAGCTGCACGAGTCATACTTGCACTACTCAAGCTAGATCCACAAGCACAGGTTATTAAACAGTCACCTCTACAAGGTCCAGTGTTCACATTTTAATTCTGTTATTAGTTATTCAAAGGTAGAATTCAGGTAGCACTAGCAAAGTCAATGACCTGAAAAGTAAGGAAGAATTATGAAATTGGAAGGTGAGAAGAACTTTGAGAAGACAGCTGTTCTACCTACAAATGTGCCAATAAGTCATCTCTCAGAATCCCTTGGCTTCTCTTATGGAAATGCATTCCCTAGATGGCCTTGTCTAATTTCATCTGCTTTGGGGGCAGTTCCATGGCTGTCCTAACTCTCGACAACTTTTGTTGAAGGAAAGAAACAGACAGTGTTTTGAACTTAGGTTGCTATTTTGCAGTATCAATTTTACTTCATTTTTCAGATCATTTTCATACATCTAGAACTATTTTTGTCCTGATGTTTCAGACAAGTTCTAATTTCAGTCTTTACCTTCTGCCTCCTCTAGTTTCCTAATAATTTTAACAAGATATACAGATATTCATTTTCTGTCCAACACTCCAATAATTGAAGACTTTGGTTGAGTTCTTGGTCCTATAAATTCCAATTAGACAATGGCCTTAGTGTTTAGCCTACACACTTCTGCCATTCCCTATCCTTCCTGAATCACTTTACTCCACAGCACATATTTTCAATGACCCTAGTGCCTTCTGAGTCACGATATTGAGAAAAAGATGAAATACATCCAAGCTTGTCCCTAGCCCCATGTTTTATTCAAAGAATGTTTTCTATTTAAGAGAATATTGTTAAGAGAATCATTTATTGGTATTTTATAATTTTTTTTCCCCAAAGTATCTGCTTAGCAATGTATTTTGGCTTCTGGAAAAGACTTCCTCTCTGTTTTCTACAGAATAATCTCGGGAACGGTCTCCTGGTGTAAGATATGATATGGAAATAGACATAGAACAATGAAATGCCCAAGAGGACTTTCAAGGAAAAAGATGTCATAGAGTCTTTCTGATCGAGTCATTTGAGGGACTTTGGGTATCACTCATCACTGTCTTATGTCCCGCTCTCAGAAGAAAAATTCTATCTTGAAATAAGGAAGAGAAGGGTGTAACTTAACACAGAAATTTAATATTTCAGCTATCTCATAGATAGCCTGGCAAAACCATTAAGCCTCTCTCTAAGACATGGGTTAATGAATAAATATCTCATACAGTATTTGTAGAAGGATAGGAGAAAATAAATATTAAAGCACTATGCTAAAACTGTAAAGTACTAGAGAAGTCTGAATTATTTGATTAGAACCAGTTTATCTAACTCTAAATTTGTTATTACTCACTCTTCACAAGTGGCTAAATTTAATAATACTTGAAGTGTTCTGTATTAGTTGTTCAAATTTCTAGACATTTGTGTTATGTCTCGGGTTTCCAGGTGGAGAGCATGCTTATGTGCGTTGCTTTTCATAATCGATTCACAGAAAAATGCTAGCATTCCAGAGGCAGAGTGAAGAGGCACTTGCTGTTTCAAGTTACACAGTTACTCCAATGACAAGCAAATTTTCTGCAGGAACATAATGCTTTTCTGTCACCTTCCTTCAGAGGAAGTCTAAAATACTCTAGAAAAAAACAGATGGAGAGAAGCTGGGGTCTAATTGAAGACTCACCTGTTGAGATAGTTGCAACAGTGTGAGAACTTTAGAGTTAGTGTCCTCTTTCCAACTAGACAGCATGCAGAAAAAGCATATAGAAACAATGGAAACATATTTCTTACCTCATTGGGGAAATATTTGTACCCATTCTTAGGATTCCTGGTCACCAAAGTGTCGTGGAGATTAATGCAGACTAATGAGTAGTAATGGGCACACAGACCTGTCCAAGATTTCCAGCCCCATTTTTATGTATAGTCTTAGATGGATCTTGTGATCTAGAAGCTCTTTTCTACATCCCAACCCCTGGTATTTCACAACAGTATCAGAGACCAAGTTTAGAGAGTAGGATTCTCTAGCTACATTTTAATTATTTTAGCTTGTGCTTTACACTATTCATATTTGCTTTTATACCCTTAAGAATTCCTTTGTCCTGTCTGACCTCACATTGTAAACATGAACTATAACTATCTTTCATTTCCTTTTGTCAATGACATTTCCATAAAGGTGAGGGGAGAGAAGAAATCCTGTTCTCATCTTGCTATGTAAGGCACTGGAGGTCCCTAGGGAACATACTTTTTACTCTAAAATTTGTATTTATGAAGCTCATTTCTCCTTTCATCAGCTCTTATCAGGGCACTGTGATGCTATAGGCACCTTGGCCCCACTGTGAAAGAAGCAGGCCTAGATTGAGCAATTGTAACAACTGTGAACATAGTGAATTTATTTGTGATTCACTGGCCCTGTTCTCCAAATCCTATTATCTTTTAATCCATTCAGCTTCTTCTAATGGATTTTCCCTTCTTACATGCAAATTACACCAGGAAACCCAGGAGTCTGGAGAAGAATAAACCCTACCACTTACTCCATTTGATTGCTTATAAAGTTGGTTTAAAGGGGGAAAAAAAGGAAACAGGATACTGCAGATGATTTCTGTAGAGGACAATATAAATGTGGCCCCACAGCTTGATCTTGATTTATGTCCTGTTCTATATGGTCAAGGTTTCTGGGAAAGACAACTGAAGCCCAGGCCGAAAAGCACCAACAAATGTGTCTAAGGACTTGGGGAGATATTGTGCCATAAGGGGGTATCACAGAAGCCACATTCACAGACACCCTCCTTTAATAGTTTGTTTTTATTTTTGTTTTTTCATTTCTATTTATGTATTTTAATATAATTTATTTTATATAATTCTTATATCATTTTTCATTTTTGCACAATGTATGCATTTTCATTTTGATTATATTCCCCATGCAATTCCCACCACCCTTATTTTGACCCTAATCCCTCCTCTCCTCCCCCACCACCCATGTGTCTCTGGTTTATAGTTGTTGATTTTGATTTTAAGCTGTTCAATGTTTTTTTTTTATGGATCTTATTCATTCTTAAATGTTGTGCCTCTGAAAATCCAGCCCATTTGTTCAAAATAAAGACTCTTATTCTGCTTTGCAGCTAGAAATTCAACTCTAGAGAGGAACTGGTGAATGTACCATTGGAGAAAAAAAAGACAATCAGATACTACAAGATAAAGAGAGTAAGAAGGAGCAGAAGGAGGTGGATAATGGGTGCTGGGTAGTTACAAGAAGAAAGAATAGTATAGCATAGTGGAATAGCGCTAACTTTGAATATAGTTCTGGTATTATACCAAGACTTGGCCAATGATGAGCTGTGCGATTTTGAGGAACAATCTTGCCATCTGTGAACTTGTTTTCTTATTCATAAATACCTACCTCCTAGGAACTAAAAAGGATAACTTTGTATGGCATCTTTACAATTGAAGTATTTCTGCAAATAATGGTTAATGCTTATTTAAATATTGAATATAATGATTACTCACTTAGGTTAATAATTCAAAAGTAGAATCACCAATTGTCTTCTTGACAACTTCTTTCTTATTCAATAGGGTGGGGGGACACTGGGGATTGCAAATATATACCATATAAATATATATATATTATATATTATATAACATTATTATATATAATATAGTGTTATATTATATATAATATTATATATAAAATATATATTTATATGGACAAAAATACTTTTATAATGTATATATATTCACAGTTCTCTATGTTACTCCTATAGTGCAAAGATCTGGACATTCACATCAAAGTCAGCTTGAAAGTTACCTTAGTAAATTGTTTTAGTGAGCCCCTAGAGGACAGGGATAATAATACCACTTTTCATTTATATTGTGCCATCTTTCTTAATACCATTGACTTTATTTTAGCTTCCAAATCTCCCTGGGGGAGATAAATAGGATTTATCTGAATAATTATTATTCTCATCACATTTATATATGAAGAACTATGGGGAGGAGAGGGTTTGTGACTTTGCTGAAGTCAAAAAGTATTGGAGGTGAGACTAAAAGTCAGATGTCTCCTCCCCAGGTTCTGTGTATTTCCATGGGCTACATATACATCATGCCACATACAACCAAGTAAATCTTTGGGTAACAACATGTGACCAAGTAAATATTTGGAAAACCATGCATTATTCCACATCATGTACTTCTGATATGCTTTTTCAATGTGTCTCAACTACTTATACACATGCAAGATGAATAAAAATTACCAGTGGTAATTTTTGTGCAGCAAGAAATATCCACCACACATTCTGAAGCAAACACTCTTATACAGTTCTAACCTTGGCCAACAGCACAAGGTAGGGAGTCAATAAATGCTAGTAAAATAATTCAAATTTCAAATTTATCTAGAATAGGGAATAAGTCTAGACAGTAAAAACAGAAAGCAAGATGTTGCCTCTCAGTTTTGCTAATGATAACTTGAAGAAAGATAATAAACCTCATTGAAACTTGCTTTAATGATCTCTAAAATAGGGATGATGAGATTATTCTTTTATAATTCTCTTAAAAGGACACTTTGAAAATTGGGGAGAAATTGAGAAAGTGTCTAGAATTTTCTGGACATAGCAACATGGAACTCAGGAACTGCTGCTTTCTGAGAGACTCAAAGCAGCTGTGCTTGCTCTATGGGAAGGAGGAGGACAGGACAGTGTTATGTAACATGGCAACTGCCAGGATGGTCCATTTCTAAAAAGAGCCCCGCTGAAGTACGGGCTAGCCTTGTTCCAAAGCACTGGCAAGCCTTTGTTCTTCCTTTTAACTGAAATTAAATTGCTGTCTGAAGAACTAAAGATATATTTAGAAGACAGTCTCTACACAGTTTTTTTTTTTTTGTGTGTGTGTGTTCTTTAAAGTTTCTTAATTGAGAATCATAATCCATGGGAGTGTAAAGAATTGGGAAATGAGCAGGAAGACAATAGTAAAAAAAAAATCATACTCTTTTTGACCTTTTCTATATTTTCTTTCCACAACAACTGCATAGCTGACCTTTTCTACTGGCTGATACTATGTCCTCCCCACCCAATCATTCAGATTATTTTTTTCAAATTGCTTACAGCAAACACACTTAAATTCATTAAAACTTTTCTTTTAATGTCAAAAATCTGCAACATTACTTTAAATTTGATATCCAAACTTCCAACAAGGGGTTAATGGAGGCATCCAGTGATAGTATCTTTACTGGTGAACGGGAAAAGGGAAAATATCATGGGTGTGATGGCATTGGAACATTCATTGAGGGTGCAGATGTAGAATAAGGACACTATTGGAGGTCACACCTATTTATTCTTTCAGGAAATAATGTATTTGTTAAGGCCATAATAGAAACTAATATTATCCTTAAAAGCAGGTTTTAAAGACACACACACACACACACACACACCCCTCTCCTTCAAGGAGATAATTAGCATGTAAAAATTAGATTTAGATAAACAGATACTTTTTCTCTTATAAACTTTTATAATAAAATGTTGTCTGCCAGAAACAGAGGGCATTCAATGTTGTCCCAGTTCATGTGTAAGTTCAAGTCAGTGTGGTACGGGCTGACAAAGCAAACACAAATATTTAGAGGGGCTAAGCCTGTGATGGAGCTATGCTAGCGATAAATCAAGACAGAACCACCCAAGCCAAGAGAAAGGAACAATCAGAAACACAATACATTCCTTGACCAAGAGAAAAGGCTTAACTCCAACCATGAGTTGGTATCAGCCAACGCATTTGATTTTTTTGAACAATAATCAAGATATTTTATTTTTTTTTTTTTTTTTTTTTTTTTAGTTTTTTTTTTTTTTTTTTTTTTTTTTTTTTTTTTTATTAGAGGCATGTTTATTTATTTATTTGTTTGTTTGTTTGTTTTGTTTATACATGCACTGGGTACAGTCAGAAGCGCGGGAGGGTGAGAGAATTCACCAGAGCCAGAGCGGGGAGCAGAGCAGGCAGAAGGACCGAAGTACACTGCTGAGGGGAGCAGCGGGCGGCAGGAGAGGTCTGCGCGCCATGTGGGACCCTCCTCCGGTGGCCGGGGAGCAGCCGGGGATCGAACCAGCGCCGCAGAGGCCGCGGGCAGCTTCGCAACCCAGCGCTCAACCGCTGCGCCACCGGGGAGGCCCAATCAAGATATTTTAAATGGAAATTTGGATGAAAATGATTAGTATAGTGGACATGGATGTGTTGCCCAGGTCCCCCTGCCCAAGCTGCCAGGAGGGCTGACTGCACAGAGCCATCCAAGTCAGACCCTTCAGAGTTAGCTTCAGCTACAAAACACCTTCACCACAAGACGCTGCTCTTCCTAGGATGGACACTCAATGACTTATTGATTCCCACTCAATGACTTATCGATCTTAGTCCAACTCAATCTGAAAGGCTATTGGGCTTTTTGAGGACAAAAAGCTCCTTTGGGCTTTTTGAGGTTACTTTTTTGTTGGACCTACATCAAAACTCAACTTCTCCCTCTACACAATTCTACTTTCTGTCCCTCTACCTCCCAGCTGATAATCCCCCAGGATCCTAAACATCATGTACATACACTAAACTCCATCCCAGAGCTGGTCCCTGGGAAAGTCAACCTGTGACTCTTAACTTCATAACTTATTTTGTTTCATTTTTATTATTATTAACATAGTGGAAACCAAACAAAACCAATGTCAATAAATAGATCTGGCCTAAGTCAACAAATAATTTAGGTCAGTGGTCACCAATAGGGATATAATGTAATGCAAATATGCAATTTAAATATTTTAGGAGCTGCATTAAAAAAATAAGAAACAGATAAATTTAATAGTATAGTTTATTGAACCCAATATATTCAAAATACTATAATTTCAAAATGTAATGAAAGTGTTTAATTATTAATGAGATATTTTACATACTTCTTCCCATATTAAAAATTAAAAATTTGGTATGGATCTTATATTTATAATACGTCTTAATTCAGACACTAAATTTTTATTAGAAATATGTGGTCTATATAGAATCATGAAATTTATAAAAGCAAAAGTAATTTCACATATTAAGTTGTTTACACACACTTAAATGTTTTTCAATGACTGAATTGAACATAAATTTTTAAGTTAAATCTATTAAAATTACACTGAATTAAAAATTCTAAACCTCACTTGCACTTACTACATTTTAAGTGCTTGATAGCTAAGTATGACTGTGGCAAGTGACTTCTATGTTGTACATATAAAGCATAGTCTGTGTTCCATTTTTAATTTTAGGTTATTTAATGAACATTTAAAACTTTGCAGCTTCCAATCAGAACACAGAACCAGTGAGTAGGAAAGGTGCAGGAAGAACTACATTAATAAAGGAAGTGCAAATGTTCTTACTGAAAGTAGTTGCACAAGCAAATGAAATTAATTTGGTGATAAAAAAATTTCTGAGTGGTAGAGTATAGATCATGCAGGGCATCAAAGTGCTATATCTTTGTAGTATACAATCATTAGCAAGATACGGACAAGATGAACAAGAGGAGAAAAAAAATGGAGAAAGTATTTACACATGATCTGAAGATTAACATCAACAAGGCATGCCACTAAGCTGAGGTTAATTCTGAGTAAAAGACTTAAAATCCGAGCACAATGAAAGAGATACAGAGAAATTCTTGTTGCAAGATGTTGTTGGTCAAATTCCAGGTTAATTGAGGCTGCATGGCATCAGTGTGGTGTTCTACCATTGAAGCAGTAAAGACTTAAACTGAGCTGCTAAAAGGTCTCTAGAAGGCACAATAATTGTGAAAAAAGGGGGAATGCCTGCTACAAAAGATGTTAGATAAAGACAAAAAATGCTCTACTTTCCATCAGTCCACCCAACAAGCAAATATTTACCAAGTATCTACTAAATTCCTATGTTTTTAAGTCTAGGGAATAATGTTGAACAGGACAACTTGGAAATATTACATTCAAGACTTTTACATCCCAATGGTGAAAGATACAATTTACTAATTGGCAAATAAACAACAAATGCTCATATTAACCAGTGCTAAGGAAATGGCATAAAGGCAGTGTGACAGAGCAAGGTGCGGCCAGTGAGTCACTTTGACTATGGTGGGCAGGAAAGACTTTTCTGACAAGTATATACTGAGATCTACAAGATGAAAAGGGGCAGTCAGATGAAGATCTCAGGGAAGAATATATAGCTAGTGCTTTTTTTGTAACAGTTTAAGTACTTAAGTACTGACTCATACAAATTTAAAATTGTCCTTATACATACATGTTGTGCCTGAATTACAATGCATTATTGAATAAGGTCATCACAGTAGGCTTTCTAGGAGTCGCATGTAATTCTGATATTCTCATGGGATTGTATAATGCATGGAAAATGCAGCTACTTTCTATGCTTCAACCAAGAGTTTAGAAAAATCAATGCTCAAATTAAAGTTTTCCCAAATTTATGAAATGATGCACTGACATGTTGACTAATACCCTGGTGTCTTAGATTACTCCTAAGGTCACATTCCTTGTATTATTTGTATTTCTCATTGGAAACTTCCCTTCAGACAGAACAAGTGGTAAAATGATCACACACCTAAGAGTCCATGTTGGCCTGGGGCTGTCTGCCTATGTATCTGTTGCACAGGAATAATTATTTACAGAGTCCTCTTTTATCCACCAAGGTATTCAGGTATGACAATAAACTATGTAGTCACTAAATGGTAGCCTGCTGATTGCACTGGGAGGGTAGAGGTTAATTTTTCTAGTAGATCTCTGGACAAGCAAGCACCCAAATGGCATTCTGTACCTTGTATGCTTCTCAGTTAGTTCCCATATGCCAGAGATGAAAGATAAGTAATGGAAACTGTAAACTCACAGTGATTTATACCAAGCACTACAACTCACTCTCATGCAGGACAACACTGTCTCAGAGCATGCCCACCCTCCCAGGGCACCCTCACTGACCCTGCCAGCAAGGAGAGCTTCTTGACTTGATGATGCCTTGCAGCAGGCTCTGAAGACTCCTGGCTGCTTTGATTCATATTTGCCTCTTCATTTCATTTAGCTTGGCTTTACTTTTTGTTCCTCACCTAATGCAGTCAGCATGACCCTTTGGGCACCATGTTCAGAGCTGAAGTGATCAATACCAGTTTCAAGTAGCACAGAACAGCCCCAAGACCTGCATCAAAACTGGAAGCAGGACTTCTCCTTGGAGCCAGGTATTACCTTTTCAAGGGAGAAGGTGCATTGTTCATAGAGTGATATAAGTGTGTGGGGGGAGGGTATACAGGCATCTGATGACACTGATTAGACTCTTAAGGCACAATTTTGAGATAGTTAAAAACCAAGAGCTCCTCTTTTCCAGAGCAGAGGGCACTAAGGATGAGCAAAACAAATCTTTCAAAGAAACATTTTTTTTTTTTTTTTTACTGGTTGAAATGCACCTTTCTTCATCCATAACTTAGCTCGCCTAGCCTGTTCGCATTCCTTCTTTGTACACCCACTTTAAGCATAATCTCCTCTGAAAATGTTCCATGACTTATATTACAGCCTGAGAGACAAAACTGACTTCGGTCCACTTTCACAGCCCCAAGGACATCTTACTAGAAATAACATCAAACATTTTCAATTGCATACCGTCCCTCTCTAGATTTCCAGCGCCTTGAGAGAGGCACAGTTTCCTATCCATCTCAAGCGTCTTATCTAGCACCTGGCATGCAGTAGTCACTCAATAACTGTCTGTAAATTTAATTGAAACCCACACATACTGATGCATTTTAGGTCCAATTGTTGAGGGAAGGAGTGAATAACTGGGTGAATTATAGCACTTTTATAGGGCTGTTCTATTATATAGCTATTTTCTATCAGACAGCTCTAAACTCTACATGAGAAATTCAATTTAGGGGAAAAATGGAAAATTGCAAAAAACTCATCTTGGCGGTAAACACTGGGCTGAATGATGGACAAAGAACATGGGCACTTCTTTGCTACAAGGGTGTGTGTGCTGCCTGAGTACACACATGTGCACAGACATGCAAAATCACACACACAGAGAAAGGCACACAGAATCATTTGTTATAGATCCATCTGGAGGGAGAGTGGCAGACCAGAGGGATTTTCCCTGAGGAATCTACCCTCTAATTGGCATCCTAAATAAAGGCAAATCACTGCACTCATTGTATTTGTCCCTGTGCATGGTGGAGTGATGGCATAAGTTGAAGAGAAATTGAGAAAGACTTTATTTTCTCTTCAGTTGTGAACTTCATCACTAAAAATTAAATGTCCATTACTTCCATGCAATTATCTTGTAGTCACTCCTGACTTGCAAACAGAAAAAAGAGAAAACGGATGCTTTCAAGCCATCGAGCTGCCTTTTGAATCAGATGGGTATAGCTTTTGGATCAGATTTTAGAAGTCTAAGAATCCCCTTAGTGAGAATTTAAAGAAGCGAGGTAATTTAACCTTGATTGCAAAAAGTCTGGTGTGGCATCTGGCATGCACACACACACACACACACATATACACATCACTTGGTAAATAATTGTAAGAAAATAAATGCATGATCAACACTGCCAATAATTGGCCATGAGTTAAACATAAATATTTCATATTCCAAGTAAAAAGTTATTTCCACTCTCTGTAACTGTATTAATATTGGGTCTGTATTCACGGATATATTTGTCTTCATTAAATATCCAAAGAAAAGCAAATCTAAGAGGGTGTGGGAACCCAATGGTCCATGGTGGAGGATTATGAGAACTTTGGTGCTGGGGCAATGTGGTAACATAGATCTGAAGAGATGGGAACCTATTCCCCTAAATCATGTACAGTATTATAAAACAATGATACCTCAGTTAAAAAATTACAAAACATAAAATGAAATTTTGACTTTTTTTAAAAAAAAATAGCTATTCTCAATCCCTTACTTAGTATGTGGACATTGTAACACTAGCTGAATCAGCATTCTGTGGAACCATAGTTCCCATGGGAGGAAATTCTTCAAATATCTGTGCCTTGTTGATAGTACTGCCATTCTTGACAAGTCATCCAAAGTCAGAATATGCCTCTGGCCAGTTTCCTTAAGGCAAGTTTCCCTCAGGCTGCTGTGATGCATCCAGGAACTCCTCAAAATGTCAGAGAACTCCCATCCATCCCTGTCTGCTACTCATTATTCTGTTTCCTCTTCCAGCACCACAACCCCCTAGAAAACCATGCTAACAACCAAAATTAAAATTTCTCATTGTCTCTGTGGTGACCACCTGCACATGTCTGTCAGCCATTACAGGTCAAAATTTCTCACCAATATACAGAGGCATCACAGGAAAAAAAAAATCACCATGAATAAGCAGGCCAGCAGAGATGTAAAGAAATGATACTGTCTTAATACACCCTAAGCTAGGTACTAATTTTGTGACATGATGTGCTGAAATGACAAAGTGAAAAATACTGAACACACATATACACAAAGGTAGGCTTCATTGTTCATGGTTCTAGATATGTGGACATTAATTACCATGAACTAGTTAATAACTCCAGTGTTCTAATATCAGGGTTTAAATTTCAGTTTCTACTGTGAGTGCTTGCATGGAGTATGTTGCAGATTCTTCAGTCCACGATCACTACATAAATTAAGATATAATCATGATCCATAGTCAATCACAATAGTTCTTTCAAAATCTGTCAATGAATGGCTAAGGATATGTTATTTAATTCATGTCCAGACAGCAATACCTATAGGAAGTTACCTTTCTGTCTCCTAGTGATACACCCGTGTGACATTTCACAAAAGTGGATAATCAAAAGAGAAGATGAGTCAATAAGGAAACAAAAGATGATAATGCCAAAAGTGAAATCAGAATTGGGCATAAAGGGAGAAGTAGGAGCCCATGTGTTGTGCTGGCAACACCGCACTGACAAACAGGAGTCATGGAACAAGCTGAAGGATGCAGGATGTTACCAAAAGAGCAAGATCCTGGCCTTTTTATTCTTAGAATAATCATACAGCATCAGTTGTGAGGGGAAGGAGGACAAAGAAAAAAGGGAAGAGTGAATCTACAAAATGTGCTCTGTCATCTACAGTTACAGGGGTTGTGAGTCTGCCCCCTAGGCACTTTTCATCTGGTTGATAACTCAGCATTGTAATTGAGATCAAGCTCTAGATCCCCAGCCATGGTTTCAATCTTATCAACAAGGCATTCCACTGACCAACTTCTGGGGTCCCTTGTCATAAATACATCAGTCCTTGACATCCCACCCTGGGTGTTCCTAGTCATACCTCATGATGTGTAAGTTGGGACTACATTTATGCATTGGTCATCAGGCCCTGGGTATTCCTGATCATACCTCATGATGCATAGCCTTTCCAGGGCTAATCAAGCTTTCTGCTCTTGGTTGATTTGTAAGGCACCTTGTAAGGTTTGTCTCCTATGGCTGATTGACTGGGCAGTTCTGACCTTGTATAGAAATGTAGAACTGCAGTAACAAAAAATGGTGGCTGCACAGGCCACTTAGGATTAGCAGACCACAGCCATTAAAAGATTGAGACTCATCATTAAAGAGGGGATATAATGTCTACTAGAAACTAGAAAGCTCCTTCTAAAATCTAAGTTTGATTTCTCACTTATAAGTAAGCACTCACTCTTCTTAATACCAGGAGGAAACATGGTTCCTTCGAGATTTATATTAAATCAATGAGCTCACGATCCTGCAATTTTAGGACACACATATCAACATGGCTGAAGGGGTCCAAGAGCAAACTCTCCAGATGCCTTGAAAAGCCATTTAGAATATAGTCCTGCTCTCAGTTCTGGATCCAATGCCCTCAAAATGATGACTTTAAAGCAGTTAAAAGCATCACTTGCTATAGCAATGGTGGAATGCTTTTCTCCTAACATTGTTTTGAAAGATCTATGGGCCCATATTCCCCTGGAATTGCATCTCCTTATAGCTGCCTTCTCACTGCAATGCTCGCAGAGGAGAGGTCATGAATAGAACTCAAGTGACAAGTCTTTTGCTGTTAATTTCTCCCCCAGTGAGCAATGTAATGAAATAGAAATATGATACAGTAAGATTATCTAGAATCTTCTTCATTCTAATGGGAAAACATTGGCACAAAAAGCAAAATATCACCTAAAGGGTAAGCAATGTTTGAAGTTGTGTTAATTTGCTATATATATAATAGCTAGCACAACTGTTGAACAAAACATACAGTTGCTTCCTGATGGAAATTTCTCTCATTATCTTAAAAAAATCAACATTTTTACATTCTCATTACAAAAATAAAATGTTGGATAATATAAAAATATTAAGATGATATAAAATATTAATACCAACAAAGATAAATCAGTTTCAGGGTAGGCCTTTTCAGACTTTTCTCCAGGGGAATGTATGTATAGTTAATGAATATATTCTTACATTCTACTAGCTTTTCTGTAGTCTCTTTTTCCTTTCAGCCCTAAAATATGACTGATATTTATAGTATGATGATGATTTGGATATTAATCATAAGTGGGAATCAACAAACAATTTAAGAAAATTATCTAAAGTTATACCCTTTATCTCAGAAGAAAATCAGTTTCACCATTGTGAATGCTCAAACTTTTGTGCAAGTCTGCATTTCTGCTGGTTTCATGTCATGGGGTAGGAAATAATCTTTGTGAATCTAGAATGTCCATTGCTGCCTGAACACAGGCATGTGCCAAAAAAAAATCAAAGCAAATGCTGAATGGAAAAAGAGCCCACTCCAATTGATCCCACTGGCCAGGAGGTAATAACTAGAACACTAAAAGGATTGATAATCTGACAACAAAATTACTCATTTATTTTGTTGTTGATTAAAATAAGCTAAGTCTATGAAAGCTCAGAGATGCTCAAAAATGCTAATGTAAATTGTATTATACATAGTTACAATAATATAAAAGAAGTATAAACATAATAAAGTACATTTAATTGATATTTCAATAAGTGGGGTACAAAAATATAGTTGTACACATTTTATATTGGATTTTACTTAAGTGCCTGTTTTTAAAGTATTGGTGTAGGCATGTCACAGCTGGATAAGTGTAGACAGCAATGAATAAAAGTGACAGGAAATACATCAAACAGTCTTGGAAGAAAAGGAGGCTTAGCAAGAGCAGAGGAGTTTGGTTCATTTACTGTCATGAAGAGTATCTTTTAAAAAGCTTCACACCTAATAACCTGGTAGGAAGCTACTCATCAATACTGTCCAGGATGACACATTATTCTAGCAAGCTAAGGAGAACTAACTACTCAGATTAACCCCCATCTCTTGGGAGATAAAATCACCAGATGGTCCAAGGCTTTTAAAAAGATGTTTATAAGAATACACATTCTTAATAAAGCTAAATGAAGTACAATGTCTAATATTGAACTTGGTTAATATACTGTCACCAAGGGTAACTTTAAAAACATTATTTTTGGAAAGTGAAGTTGCAAGAAAAAAATTAGACTTTTGTAAAGCCAGTTATATCTTGACACAATAAATGAATTTGATTATAAAAAAAAACTCAGGATGTTAGCCAACAGCTCTGATTTGATTAACTTTGAGAAGCAACTATTATTTGATTAGCTGAATGTTAATATATAATCCTAAAACAAGGATTATATATAACATATAATCTGTAAAACAGGTACAGAAATGATAAATGAATCAAACTTATGATTTACTACAGATTTAAATTTATGTGTTAAGGTGTGTATTGAAATGAAATTTATGAAGTGTATGGAATTGAAGTTTAAATTTTTAAGAGGAATTGGTCATCTTTTATAAATCTGTAGTAGTTTTTAAAACTCGGCTACATAGACAGATGATTTAAATAAGTGGACATTAAAGCCTGGAGATTGCTAGTTCTCCCTGTGTGCCCGATTCGTAGATGCTAAGGCATCTACTAGCAAAGTGTCTGCTTTTATCTTTTTTGATATAATAAAATGCATGCTTTTGAAATCAGGTGCCTTAAGTCTTCCAGGACTAAAATGAACAAAATGACTTTGAGAAATTGCACCCAATTGATAGGAATGTGAGCAAAAAGGGGAGGGGGGGAAAAGAAACTAAGGAAAATAAACCCCTTACACTTGGATCTAAACAAACGAGTCCACTGTAACAAATCTGGTTATGCTGCCACCACAAACAGCTCAACAGATCAAGACAATAGAAAATCTAAATAAGGGACTAGGAAAAAGATCAATTATAATAAAGTAAAAATCAAAATCAACAAGCAACTGTAAACCAGAGATACTCTGGGGGGGAGGGATGGAGGAGGGATTAGGGTCAAAATAAGAGGGGTTGGAATTTTATGGGGACTATAACCAAGATGAAAATGCATGCATTGTGCAAAAATGAAAAACTATGTAAAAAATATATAAAATAAAATATTAAAAAAAAGGTCTGTGCTTATCTCCTGCGGGTGGACAAGTCACTGGTGTGTAGCTATATCACCACTCCAGGGCCTGGGTTGGGGGCTGAGCACTATGTGAAGATGGCTGGTAGCCATGGAGAAGGCGCGCGACCTCTGGAGGGTCTCGTAGTCACACTTAAATATCTGACCTAAAAGACCACAAGTTATTCTCCCTCCACAAAGCATTGAACAGAGATGATCACAAAGCCCCACTCGATCCAGGCAGTTTCAGTAAGTAAAGCTTAGTGTGGCCAGAACATGAAAATTTATTTAATGATCATTGTTTTCTGTTGGAACTTCATGAGGAAAATCAAGCTCTAAAACCACCTTATATCATCTGAACAAATGACACCAGTTCAGAGGGAAGGAGAAGGCTTTGATAAGAAAAGAATCACTATTTTTTTTTCCAGCCAACATATGAGGATGACTTGCATTCTTCCCCCCCCCCAGGTTTGGAGTTAGATTTAATTCAAATTTCTTCAAAAAGGGGCAAGTCTTTTCAAATCTATCAGTAAAACAGTTTAAAACTTTATCTAGACAGGGATAACTAAGGATACTTCCCATGTTCTCACGGGAATTTTATTCTGTTATACTGTAAGAGAACACTAATTTTCTCCTCGGTCCTCAAAAAAACAAAAACAAAAACAAAAACAAAAACAAAAACAAAAGAGTTAGTGAGGACTTGCATTCTTGCTGGGGTGGAACTCACCCTCTCTGTATTGAAAGTCAGACTCAGTCTCAATCAGCCCAAACTGCTTTCCCTAAAATGTATGCCCTACAACTTTGAGCTGGTTTTGCTTCTGTGCACAAGTAAATCCAAAGACAGAATTCACTGCTATTACTACCTGCACATCCCTATTCCACCCCATAAAATCTCTTGTCCTCTGGGCATACACCAGGCATTAAATGTATCACTTCTTCTGAGCCCAGCCCAGATCCTGGTGAGTGCATTTCTCTGTCAATCCAACAATGACTTTTTCTTGTTTTCCTTTTCTTCAGGGCTCACCTTGAGAGGAAGTGTCTCCTTCAATCTGTCTGAAGCTGACAGGTTAATAACTGGATTCTGACAAATGCAGGAAGAGACAGAGCTGCCCCAAACCTGAAACACATATTCTGCTTGCTACTAGCCCTTCCCTACCCCCACACTTCTGCTATTTCTACTCTTACATCTGTCTGTATATTTTAAAATTGGTAACTTAGGGCCTCCCCGGTGGCGCAGCGGTTGAGCGCTGGGTTGCGAAGCTGCCTGCGGCCTCTGCGGCGCCGGTTCGATCCCCGGCTGCTCCCCGGCCACCGGAGGAGGATCCCACATGGTGTGCAGACCTCTCCTGCCGCCCGCTGCTCCCCTCAGCAGTGTACTTCCGAACTTCTGCCTGTCCTGCTCCCCGCTCTGGCTCTGGTGAATTCTCTCACCCTCCCACGCTTCTGACTGTACCCAGTGCATGTATAAACAAAACAAACAAACAAATATAATAAATAAATAAAAACATGCCTCTATAAAAAAAAAAAAGAAAAAAAAAGAAAAAAAGAAAAAAAATAAATAAAATTGGTAACTTAACAATGTTTTTTAACTTTCTTTGTATACAGGTGGTAGAAATTCTATGGGGACTGCATCTGAGCAAAGAAAGCAAACACTGTAAAAATAAAATGATGAAAAATGAGCAATCATGTAAAATAGATAAAAATAAAAAATAAATTGCATAGAGCCCTAAAAAAATATCCTGGTAGCTTAAAATTTAATACTATATATGTCGGGGGAGGGGGGCACATCTCAAAAAGGAAAATCCATGGGATAAAATCCTTTAAGTACAGCTAATGATCATTTATTTTAAACCACCTACAATCAGTACACTATCATGTATCCAAAGTTCTTTTTAGCAGCTTAGTAGTAAACTACAAGTATGTTTTAATGATCAATACCATTTCTATTTTAGCAATTACATAAAAAGGAAAGGCAATATGTACCCTTCTGTGGGTACCATATTTCCAACTAAGTCTGTCTCTACATGTAGACTATTATAGGCCAAAAACAAACAAAAAAAAAATTGTGTCTTGAAATCATTTATAGAATGTGTGGAATAACAGAGAGAAATATACAGTAAGGAATATAAAGAAACATATAGATGACATGGTGTGTGTGTGTGTGTGTGTATATATATGCATATATATGCACATATATATCCATGCATATATATGTATGTATGTAGTATTTGTTTGAATTTACATATGTTTCTAAAAGGTTGCCCTGTGTGTGTGTGTGTGTGTGTATCATAAAGGGCAACCTTTTAGAAACATAAGTAACTTTAGACAAATACTACTAGAATTTAAATTCTCAGCCAGGGATCAGGTCTTGTTCCCTAATACATCTCCAATGCATAGAAAGTTGCCTACAGCAGAGTAAACACACAATAATTTTGAATGAGTGAATATATGAATCTTCCAGGAGATAATTATGTGCAAATTATTACCAAAACCAATTCTTTCTGCTCTCCAATAAGAATTGGCACCAGGTGTGGTGGGATAGGGAGTTGCAGAAATATTGGAAAGGTAAGAAATAAAAGAGGAGGGAAGGCCGAGGATAATAAAGTTTTGAAATTCATTACTGCCATGCTCATCTTCCTAGAAATCATTGTATTTCCATCCTGGTATATATTTGGCTGTGCCTTAATTAAATTTCATGAAGACAGAGACATGGGTTGACAAATGAAGTGAAAATAAATTCTCCTTGGCTTCTGGAACTATTGTACATGAATTGTTGGTTTCCTGGTATCTCTGATTGCCTTGTTTAGATACTCTTCACATACCAGAGAAATATCATCAAAGAGAACTTAGTAGGGATCACACCATCAGTATCAGTGATCAAACAATATCCACTCCACAAAGGAAGCAGATTCCTAGTTTTTAAAATGAAGCAGCCAGGGCCTCCCTGGTCGTACAAGTGGTTGAGCGCAGCACCGTGAAGCTGTCCACAGCCTCTGCAGCTTGTGTCCAATCCCGGCTGGCCAGGGAGATACTCAAATGGCGTGGCAGACCTCTCCTGTCTGCTGCTCCCCTCAGCAGTGTATTTCAGTCAGTCTGCCTGTTCTGTTCCTGGCTCTGTCTCTGGTGAATCCTCTCACCCTCCTGCACATCTGCCTGCACCCCGGTTCTTGTATAAATTAATAAATTAAAAAAAACTTAAAAAATAAAAAAATAAAATGAAGGAGCCATTCCCTTTGGAACTGTGGCCAAGACTCACCCATCCTTGCCTCCTAGGAATCTTGAACATGCGAACAGTAACTAAGCCAGAGCCTTATGACTGTGATGTGTGTAATGGGGTCAGGCTGGCAGAACAAAATGCTGCAGTAATTTTGCCTCCATTACAGCTTAGAAATGGAAGCTATGAAAGAGAAAGGGTATATGCAGGAGAGAGCGAGAGGGCTACAGATGTCTCTGTAATGAACTTTCACAAAGTAAAGCCCTCCTCTGTGTCTCCTTCCATTAGCCAGCTCACACTTCACTCACTAATGGAGGATCACTGCCACCATCTCCTGGAGGGACAGAGGTCGAGCTGGATGGTCTTTCCTTCTCCAGCAAAGTCTTAGATTCTGAGGAGCAGGATGGTCAGTTTATTCACAAAGACCAGGTTCAGGAATCACATCCCCACAGCTATTGGAGAGCATCACTTTGATTATTGGAGAACCTGTCTTCAATTCTACCAATTACGAGTAGTAGCCTTGAATATATTTTTACCCTCTTGAACCTTTAGTTTCCATGGGTGCAAAATGGGTACAATTACAGAATCTACTTGGTAGGCTTATGCTGTGTAAGGTGGCATGCCAAGCAGTTGTTCTGGTGCTTAGAAAGTGCTCAGAAATGGTGACCATTACTAGCATTATTATTATTACTAGTAGCAAGAAAAATATACATGACATTCATCAGAGTATCAAAGTTTCATTGAATTAAAAATATAAATTATAAAAGTTCATCTCACATGGCCATCAGGATATTAGATTGGGGCAATTTTTGTTGGGGGGGGGCACTTTTATTAGTGATACATGAGGAAAAGGCAAATTGGATGTGTTCCAGAAAGTGGGCAGTGAGGAAGTGGAGGCAGGCACTGGAGACTACTTTTTTTTTTAGTCGTGATGTGAAGAGAGAAAATATAGTAATTTTAACCTATGCATTGTCAGAGGCATTATGATTTACTCTAGGCTAAAGAAGAACCAATTCCATGGTGGGCGAATGAAGTCTGTAAAGAGTGAGACAGAAGAGGCACAGGCTGGAGGGACTAACCAGGGAAGAATGCTGTTGTGCTGGGCAACTGGCCACTGTCTACTTAATCTTTTCTCACATGGCTGAGATGTTGAAAAAATCCAGAAAACAATGATGATCTACATAAGACAGGTTTCCCCCTTTATCCAAAATAGGAGGTTCCTATTCAGTATGATTTTTTTTAAAAAAAATATTTATTTATGCATACAAGAACTGGGGTACAGGCCAGAGGTTGGGGGTAAGAGGATTCACCAGAGACAGAGATGGGGAACAGAACAGACTGACTGACTAAAATACACTGCTGAGGGGAGCAGCGGGCGAGACTGGAGAGGTCTGCTGCACGAAGTCGGTCAGCTTCCTGGCCAAGTGGAGATCGAACTCATGCTGCATTGACTGGAGACAGCTTCATAGTACTGCAACTTAACCCCCTGTGCCACCAGGGAGGCCCCTGATTTTGGTAGGTTAATTTTTGGGACTGGGAACACTATTCTCACTAATTTATATGGAAAATGTTTTTGAGAATTTCCAGAGTCCAATGATTCTGAATCAGAGAAGACTTTTCCTCCCCCGCTACAGGCATATTTGTGTGGTGACATATTTTCACAAGTGGAAAGGAGTAGTAATGGTATCTCTTGGAGAAAGATCGAGGATGATGTTAAACATCCTACAGTGCACAGGACAGCTCCTCACTGTAGAGTAAAACTTGATCTGAAATGTCGGTATTGCTAAAGCTTAGAAATCCTGGTCTACTGGAAGCAACTCACTGGATCACTCAACTGCACCAAGTGAATTTTATGCTGAGGTTGTCCAGATAGGACAATTGAATCTCAATTCTAACTCTACCTAATTTTCTTTTCCTTCATTCCCATTCTACTACAGAGAGGGCACATCTAGTTTGGATGCAAATCCTATGGCATTTCAGCCCAAGAAATTTACTTTTAACTCCATCACTGTGTATTTCAGTCTATAGTTAGTCCAAATGCTAATGTGTCTGCTAAGTGAAATTGTTCATATTAAATTCACTTAATGGCTAACAAGATATCCTTATTCATAAACTGAACTTTCTAGAGCCCAGAGATAAGCCTGCTTTCCCCAAGGTATTGCATTCTATATTGCTTAAACTCTAAAAACAGACACATGCCGACAACACTTTGAAAGTGCTTATTTCTTTCTTATGTACACATTGTCTGTTGAGTAAGCCAGCAAAGATGCCAGTTCTTTATATTAATACCATGTCCTACTTTATCCATTCAAAGTTTCAAGAATTCAGACACATAACAAGAGCTCTGCCAAAAATTACAGAAGCAGCAACAGACAATGGTCTATTTGTTTGAAAGATTCATTGTCCATACTGTTGCTGCCAGCCAGACTTCAAGTCTGATGTACAGCTGAATGCAAAGTACCTCCTTCTCTTGTCTCCCCACCCACTTCTGCATGCTGGGATATTCCTGACTACCAGGTGACAGGTGAGATAAAATGAAAGGAAGGATGCAGCAGGGCTGGGAGAAGCACTTGTTCTGCAAAGGGTTACTTTTTAAACATTTTCTCTTGAAACTTTGAAGATTAATGGTTATGCGTAGGAAGAAAGAATCTGTTGATATTTTAGTCATTTTTATGTACTCAGCGTATTTTTTAAAAATAAAATGATAAAATACCATAATTAAATGATTACTCAGAGGTGGATTATATTAAGTTTTGTGGATATGGCTTAAAATGGACTATAACTTCTTTGAGATCCTAGTTTTGAAAGTTTTCAGTAGATGACTTAGTCATACACATCCTGGACTCTTTAGGATAGATGAAGTTGTAAGCATTTGTTTCTTCACAAAATGATTCTTACAGCTGACATTTTTGTGCTTGTGTGGTTCAAAGTGCTCTCTTTCCTTTCATATTCTTTGGAAGAATTCTGATTATAAAAGAATATGCCCACCTGAGTGCCTGAACATTTGTTTTTATAACTTTAAGCAGGGAGGGTAGATCTAGAATTTGGGGCTGTGGGCAGCCGGCACCAGGAACCAAGGTGGCGAAGAGGGTCAACAAAAGTGGTGCATTTGAAATACACCAACTGTGAAATTTCATGGTGAATGCAAGTACTTGAGATTTCAACTCAAGATTTCCTGATGGGGGCCTCCCCGGTGGCGCAGCGGTTGAGCGCTGGGTTGCGAAGCTGCCCGCAGACTCTGCAGCGCCGGTTCGATCCCCGGCTGCTCCCCGGCCACCGGAGGAGGGTCCCACATGGTGCGCAGACCTCTCCTGCCGCCCGCTGCTCCCCTCAGCAGTGTACTTCAGTCCTTCTGCCTGTTCTGCTCCCCGCTCTGGCTCTGGTGAATTCTCTCACCCTCCCACACTTCTGACTGTACCCAGTGCTTGTATAAATAAATAAATCTTAAAAAAAAAAAAAGATTTCCTGATGGTATGAAGAAAATTTAGAAAGCAGCCAAACTCTATTTAGCCTGGAAAGGCAAACTTTTCACATTCCCATCAGTTCTTTTTTTTTTTTTCCTTTATTTTTATGTTGCTATTGGCATCTAGAATGCTGGAAAATCAAATTAAAATAATGTTTTTAACTTTTTAAAATTTTTTTAATAATAAATTTTATTTTTATATTCCTCATACAATTTCCCATCAGTTCTTTACTGCCCCTTAGCCTGTGCTTGTCTCCACGCACTCTCCAGACTTAGTTTACCTCATGCATGAGGCTTTCCAATATTCTGATACTCACTTATTCCTCACCAAGTTTCTAGACCTTTTCACTTCTGTTGAAGACATTTCCTCTTCTTTCCCAGGCTTATGGAGAAAATTATACCCAAATCTTTGCTTGTAGAATATGTATAAATAAGTACATAAGAAAGAGATACAAATGCTTAATTACTATACATTTGGTTAGCAAATCATCTCTGAGTAAACTCACATAGTTAATTTCCTGTATCTACAAACTTCAAGATAAACCCAAATCCTGTTTAAACATGACAATGAACAGATACTCTACCAGGCTCAGCTGAAGCCTCTAGTCAGTCACACTCTTGTTAGTACACAGCAGAAAGAGACTAGGAAACAATCAACCGATAGGGGAAAGCCAATTAAAATCAATATAACATTCATTGAATATTATATACAAGAATAATGTCCTTGAGTATTGAAATTATATGTTCTACTGAAAGAGAAATTGTTAGGCAGTACCTTGTTTTCAAGAATGGTTACAACAGAAATAATGGTGCTTCAGTAGGGTCAATCTCAAAACTTCAGAGATTTAGATGTTTTATGTACCCCAATAATGATGCCTGCCCATTAGTTCTCTCCTGGTTCTCTCCAGCAGGGTGAAGATTTAATTCCTGCATATTTCCCCACAAATTACCTCTCCTTCCCCAAAGTTTAGAAATACAAGTTTATTTTTTTCCCTTGGAGTGATTCTGGAATATGTGTGCATTATTGTGCTGTAGTAAACTATAAGCAAAAAAGTGATTCATTTTAGGGGATTTTTAGCCCTTTTGGTGCCATTCAAGAAAATGTGTCACATTGCAATGTGATTATCATGGAGGTGGACAGTTTAAGATTGTTATTTATTAGTTTTGATTTCAAATTTCAGACAGACCTACTTTATGTTTAGAACTATATGAGCAACTATGCCCTTCATCCTTTTACATAATCTTTCAGCGGCTGTCCTACGTATCTGGCTAATATATGGCTCTCTATTGAGCAAAGTACAAGAACAGTATGGATGAATAGTTTCTTGAGGTTCCCAAAAGATTTATTGATGATGATGCAAAACAGACTATTTTCATTCTAGGCAAAATTTCATCCTGTGTATAATTCCAGGAGGATTCACACACTGTTCTTGAAGACAATTTAGAAAAAAATATATATTTTCCTAAAATCTCCCTTGAAATAAAGGACTACCTTAAACCACCTTGTCACCCAAAGGCATTCCCTTTCATAAGCTAATAAAGACATCCTGGCCTCATACCCATCACTACACACAAGCACACACACACACACACACAATTACCAGTCACAATTCAGGGACACATACCCACCACCACTACCATATTCACAGATTCTATCACTTCACACACAGTTCCCAAGATGGCCATAAACTACCATGAAAATTAAATTATTATTTGGTCTGTAATGGAAGGAAAAGATATCATCCCTATTTCCTGATTTCTTTTGACACTTTCATATTAGTCCTGACCAAATAAAATATTTTTTGGCTCCAGGTGAGACTTAATCTTTTTTTGATTCAGATTACATAGTTCAAGTCAAATAAAATATAAATGCCAGTCTAATAAAACATTTCTATCTCAACCCCAATCCTTTCCATCTCAGTAAATAATACCACAGTCCACTCAGACTTTCAAGTCGACCAAATTAGACATCCTCAATTTTTTCCTTTTCCATTAACACTACTCCTATCTAGCCATGAGCATCAGCAAATTTTGTTAGTACTACCCCCAAAATATACTTTTAACACATCCACTCTTCAACCACTTTACTAAAAGCCTCCTAAGTAATTTTCCCTTTTCCTTGTTGTCACGCATCCTATAATCCATTTTCCATAAAGCACCTAGAACAACTTTTTGAAATTTAAATCAGGTGATGTCATTCTCTCAATGAAAATCCACCATGGCTTCAAGAACCACATCTTAATTGTTCGCTGCAGCCTTCAGTTCTCTGCAGTCTGGCCTGCTGCCTCACCAATTGTTACTAAATACTATCTTACTGACTCTCTTCCAGCCACTGGCCCCTGACCCTTTGCCAAGGACAAACCCCCTTCAAAGGTCATATGCTCATCATGTAGCTGGCCACTTCTCAGCCCGCAAGTCTCAATTCAATGTCTGCAAAGAAGAGGACACTCCAATGAAGATTCTTCCTCCAAGTCATCATGTATGTCAGTTATCACGCATGACACTTCTCCAGAGATTTTCACTGTAGTGCTGGTGACAGTCCATCATAATCTGATTTTTGCACACCTGGATATATATAACTTATCAGGCTCTACCATAAGGATATACTTTTCTTGATATCAGGGCCTTGATTAGTGTTTTTGTGTCTTGTCCCCAGTGCCTAGCACAGTGCTTGCCACTAAATAAGGTCCTCAATAAACTGTCAGCAAATGCAAAACAAGCTCAAAAGATAAATGAGTTCCCTCTATAGAGTCGTTGGCACTGGAAACCTCCCACAAACTGGCTTTAAGAAGTAGATGTTTTCCTCTGTTCACAAAGGTGCTTATGCACCCTCATCAATTTAAAAAGAAAGAAACTGCATTAAGTGATCTTCATGGTGTCCATCAGCTGAGGGAGACCTGCTATTAGTAGCAGAGTCAGTCATGGGATAAAGGGCTTGCCCTTCTTTGCTACTCATTAATTTTAAAATTTGTTTTAATTACAGGCTGTGTTTAAAGGGTGAAGGTAACCCAATCACCTGGAAGAAATAAATGAAAATGTACCTTTTTTTTTAAGTAGTTTGACTTTTAGGGTTTTATTTCTTTTATTTAATTTTGCTCATGTTTTGGGATTTTTTTATGCTTTTTAAAATATGTACTTAACTGTAACTGTTTTCCTTTCTTAGAAATGCAAAATAAATAAGATTTATTTTATTTATTTTTGCATGGAAGGTCTAGGGTGTAGGCCAGAAGTGCAGATGTGAGAGGATTCACCAGAGACAGAGTGGGGAGCAGAAGAGGTGGATTGACTGAAATATACTGCTGAGGGGAGCAGTGGGTGAGACAGGAGAGGTCTGCTGTGCCGTGTGGGTCACCTCCCTGGCCAGGTGCAGTGGTTATAGTGCTGAGGCTTAACCCCTATGCCATCAGTGGGGCCCCTAAGTAGTTCCCTTGACTCAATGTCTTTCATTCTTTTGAAAGGAAAGAAGGCTGCCCTGATAACACCTTCACTCCCAGAACTCAACTTCTGAGTTAGACTTAAACCCAATTTGTTTCTCCTCACTCCACACCCACAGTCATCTATCTCCACTGCATTAAACGATTGTGAACTATACTATCATGTCAATCTCTAAGTCCACCTAGACATGACAGACCTGAAGTTTATGAACATCTAGAACAAAGGAAAAGAGAGTCTATGGGGCCATGTCGAGAGAGAAGAGGGAAGTTAGAGGTCAGAAAATGTACAGGTTAATTCAAAACAATTAAAACTAGAGAAAGAACAGTCTTCCGCAAATATTTACTTAGTACCTATTATGTGCTAATTCTTGGGTTGTAGTGATTAATAAACTGCCTGCTGTCTTCAGAATACTATAAATTCTATAGGCTAAAAAGAGAAAATAACAACATTTTCTCCAATGTCAGGTTATTGGAAGCCTGTATTCCTCCCTTGTTTCTCTTTACAGTCCTTTTTCTTAACTCCATGATTAGTTCTAGCTCTTTAACAAACTTGTCTTCTCTCCACATTTGAGAGACGGCTATATTTTGCCCAGCTCTGCCTGAGACTAGGTAAGAATCTAGGGGCTGTGGGTAACATGAAGAAGTACTTAGGAAAGGGTATGGAAACTAAAGAAATCCATCCTTAAACATTTTTATTGATTGTGCTGAACTCAGAGCAGTCAGAAGAAGGGAATGAACTACCATGTTAACACTCCAATAAGAGAAAAATATTAATATGCATTAGGAGACATTTCTGAAGTGTGAATACATGGCCATTCTTATTTCAGTCATGCATATTAATTAAATACACTCTTATAAACACAGGTAAACACAGGTATCACATGTAAAATACAGGAAAAAATCGTAATAAATTAGTTGAAAGATGCTACTCTTGTTTAGATAGCTTTCAAAAGGACATTTTTATGAAGCACTAGACAATTTAGGTGTGACTAATCAAGTTCTTTCATTGGCTGGAGATGATGTATACAGATAACACTGGTACATGTGTAGGACATTAAAATGACATTTATATATGAAAATGATCTGATTTGGATTATTTTTTATGGTGGTGCATTATCTATGTCATGAGTATGCACTTTTCTCATCTACATTTGCTTATAATCAAAAACAGATACTTGAGAAATAGCTGCCTGCCTGAAATTAAATAACAGATCCTATGGTCACAGGCAACCCATATTTACTTAAATAAGAACAACACTATTATTTTGGTCTCAGTGTATTTTGCACAAATGAATGACTGGACCTAGACATGAAATGCCATAAAAACTGTTCAAGTGTTCCATGCAACAAATGAGGTACTGGTGAAATGATGTTTGATGAACAGAGACCTCATTTCACTAAAACCTGGCTTTGAAATGTTGGATGGAGCAATTGCTAAAGGCTTACCCAAGAAAAAAATAAAACCTATCATAAGATTAAAGATTTTATAAAGCCCAGAAAAATTAGAATGTGATAACTAGGAGGAAGGTGAATTTCCTTTACGAAATATCTAAGAAAGTGATGATAGATTAAATAAGTAGAATTCTGTGCTAGTAGGTAAGAGGAAAAAATAACCATCTAATGAGAAGTCATAATGAGAAGTCAATTACTCCAACACTGGTGTTAACTAATGAGATAGTTCAGGCACTAATAGAAAGACCTGCCTAGTTTTCCTCTTATATTTTCCATATAACATGACCCAGGGCATAAATGGAAAATTCTATCTTCTAATAAAGGCAAGTTTGAAAGACCTCAAAGTCTACCAAAGCAGTAATCCACATTAGAGAAGAGAGTACATGGGTGGAAGTTTTTTCAGCAGAGTGGCGAGGATGTTCCTTAGCCCTTCCTATTTCTCTCTCACATATTCACTTTGTGTATCTTTTCCATACTCATAGCCTCATCCACCCATCCATCCATCCAACCATCCATCCATCCATCCATCCATCCATCCATCCATCTGTCCATCCATCCATCCATGTATGTTTAAAGTCTGCAAATACTCCCTCATTCCAGGGAGGGTGATTAGAAGGTAAAGAAATGTATAGACAGTTTCTGATGGCATGGAACTTCCATTTCAATAGAGGGAACATACTAAAGTACAAACTACTCAGCATAGCTCAGTAAGGGCTGGGGCTTAAGGAAAAGAGAACTTGATCTAGTTTGAGGTCATGAAAACTTCCCTGATAAAGATGTTGCAGCTGAGCCTTTGTGGACTGAGTTGGAATTGACTTGATAAAAGGCATATGTGTTTGTATAAATGTGGCATGTGTATGAAGGAGGCAGGCATGCATGTTCATTGTATGCACATGAGTCTATGTGCAGGTGCACACTTGTGGGATCACCTGTGTGCATATATCTGCATGTGTGTACTGATATGTACATGTGTGTGCATATATATTGTGTGGGGGGGTGGCTAGAAGGGTGTGATCTGAGTTGAAGTAACTAAATCAGAAAGAAACCTCAGATATGTCTCTGAGAACTGAAATACAGAGTCAGAGTCTGGGGGAGAATGTGCCTCAGGATGAGGCTGGAGACTCAGGCAAGACCAGATCAGTGTCTTGCCAGTCATGTTAAGAATGTTGATCTTTTCCCCTAAGGGATCCATGTAATTGCTCACACAACTTAGGCACTGGAATGACAGAAAAGAGATTTGTGTTTCAAGAAAGGTCACTGGCTATACAACCATGTTGATGAATCACAAATGGATCTCTGGCCCCAACATCCCTCCTGAACTCCAGACCAAAATTTACAATTGTCTGCTGGACATCTTCCACCAGGCACTTAAAACTCAAAGCAGCTAAAAACAAACTCATTATCTTCTTTCCAGAATATACTCTTCCTCTCTTTAATCTACTTTGGGGAATGGCCCTATCCTTGGACCATTATTCAAACCAGGAAACGTGCAGTCGATACTCTTCTATTTCATTTCTCTTAAACACCAATTGATAAATGGTGTTTAATAAATGAAAATATGTCCCCTCGTCTTTACTAGAATTCCTCTTTTATACACATCAACTCCCTCCCGTTTGCCATAACCTCCCTGTATCCAGTCTCTAACACCTAATGAATTCTCCACCTAAGCCATTGCCACTCTCTTTCTCAAATACTCCCAACACTTTTCTGTCTCTAAAACTGTATAGTGAAAAAGAACAAGGGCTTGGGACTTACGCCTGGCTTGAACTCTGGCTTTAACCATCTAGCCTCTGAATTTCCTTTATCTTTTGATTTTCAGGCTCATCCATTATGTAATGCAGGCACTTATCTCTCAGATTTGATGAGATAATACCCTACAATCAACTAGCGCAGGACCTGATCCATAGTAAGTACTCCCCAGTTTTTTACAGTGTGGCCTTAATGTACCTTTCCCTCATCTGCTATTTTCCCACCACTCTCTAACCTAATAGTGCACGTGATCTCCCTCTTTTTAAAACTTATCATGTAATTTCTCATAATATTCCCATGTCCTCGAATGCCTTTTCCTAACATGCCTGACAAAATCCTACTTCTCTTTGAAGATGCACCTCCAAAAGGACCTTTAAATGAAGATTTTTATGACAACCATTCATTTCTTACAAAAATTAAGTGTATTAATCACTGTGCTCCTATAATACTTCATGTTTGCATAATTCCTTATGTCCTACATTATCGGGTCAGTGAAGACTGACACTATCTTTCCCCATTACCTTGCACATGGGAAATACTCAGAGAATAGCTGCTGAAAATAGTTGACAAGTTTAAGTCCTAAGAGACACCATGTAAAGAGTATGCCAGAAAGAATGGTCTGAAGGCCAGAAGGGCTGACCTTGGGAATTGTTACCACCCTTTGTTTCTTGTGTGTTTTCCTCTCAGACTCGCCGCTTGAAAATCTAAAGATAGCAGAGTGAGATATCAAGAAAAAGAATAGATTGTACTAGCATTTTCTTTATCCTCTCCAACCCCAGGGAGAGTGGTCCACACTATGTGTCCAAATGCTCAGTGGAAAGGCATTAGGCTTGATGATCACACATAGGGGGGGATACAGGGGAAGGACTTTGTACAAAAGACACATGAGGATCCACACTAGAGAAAAGAAAACAGAGGACTACATTTTTTCCTAAGGTTGCCATAACAGACTAGGTAGCTAAAAACAACAGAATTTTTTTTTTCATTCTGGAGATCAGAAATCCAGAACTAAGGCATCAGCAGGGCCAAATAGTTCCTCTGATAGTTCTAAGGCAGAATTTGGCCCATGTCTTCTTTAGCTACTTTCTTAGCTTCTGATGTTGCTGGCTCCCCAAGTCTCTGTTGGCTTGTGGATGTGTTACTCAAATCTCTGCCTTTGCTGTCATGGGTGCCTCCCTGTGTGTGCCTGCATCTACTCATGGCAGTCTCTTCTCTGGGTATCTCTCTGTGTCTCTTTATTCTTATAAGGACACCACTATATTGGATTATGGATTAGTTGTATTCAGTCTGACCTCATCTTAACTTCTATCTTCAGCACACATCCAAAAGGCTTATTCTTAAAGAAGTTCACATTCATGGATATTAGGGGTTATAACTTCAATGTAGCACTTGGGAGGACTCAGATCAACCCCCAGCACAGACCAGTGCTCTGCTCCCATGAGGCACCAGCATAGAGATGTTTCCTGTAAGCTGGTGGGAGCACCAGGGCAATGATAGTGCTGGAGATAGAGGGCACAGTAAAGACTACAGTAAAAATGATTCCACCATGAACTAAGAACTCTTCTCATCCTCAAACTTTCTATCACAACTGGCTCAGGGCCCATGGACAAAGCCCTCATAAGAAAAGCAAATTTTAAATGTCCTGCTAGTGCAAAAGGTGGAGAAGTTGGAGGTGATTTAAGATTGGATTACAGAAATAAAAAGAAGTATCAATTCTTATTCTATGTGCACATTTGTATATACACACAGGAGGTGTGCTTAATTTTAGACTCTGTTTCAACAAGGGAAGTAGTGTAGCACTCACTGGGGAGCAAGACCACTGAACATCACTACCCCGAGTCCCTCCCCTACTCTGTAGATGGTATCCACTGGGCTACGGGCTGATGTCAGGAGCCAAGCTGACGAGGAAGTGGCTAGTTCTTCACACATGTGGCTTTTAGAGACTGTATCTGCGCTGTTCTACCTGAGTTATTAAGTTTCTGCTGTACTCACTTTCTTCCCGGCCCCTTAGGACACAAATGTAAAGATCAGGAAGATCATTAATTGTGGGCTTCTGGGTATGTGTTAGCAGTCGAGTTGCTCTTTCAACATTTACACCAGATTCATTTATTTCTCTGCAGTTTTAGACCAAACAGAATGTTCCCTAAGAACAACAAACAACCTGTAGGTTATGAGCGCAGATGCCAGAACGTGATATGATTTAACAAAGTGACCTTTGACTACACCCAAAGGTGAGGTGCTTCTGGCCCATGTTTTGGGGTGCTGAGTTCTGTGACAGAGTATTTCATGCCTTGTTTGCCATCTAAATGACAACACTGTCATCCAGGCCCAGGGGTGACCTATTCTTGCTGCCAGTCTACATTGAATGTAACCCACAGATTAGCAGCTTTGCAGACCAGGAAGGCAACAGAAGTTTGCTCAGAAATAAAAGGTTTCTGTGAAATCCTTGACAGAAAGCTGATCTATATTAACTATTCCCTACTAAGATCCAAGGTCTAGATATGTAAACTAAAAATCAAAATAACACCTTAGTATCATTCATGATTTCTTAGATAATTTAATAAAAGGCACCCTGGACCAAGGGGCAAAAGCAAGAAACAGGATCCTGTTCTTAAGCAGCTGGCAAGAGAGACTGAAGATTACAAACACTGAGAAGTATGAGTCTCTCGACTAATTCATAAAAGTTGTTGCATTAGTGTTGAGCTGAAATCGAGTGGAAGAGAGGATGACTTGGGGCTTTCCAGTGAGTCCTCTTGCTGCCTCCACATGAATATTGAATTTTGAAAACACCTCCCCTAGAGGTCAGTGTGTTTGGGTTTCTCCTTCTATCTCTGTTGTTTCAGGTTCACACAGAAGGTCAGTCACATTCACTTACAATCAGTGGTCTGTTTCAATGAAAAGTCTCTCCCTTACTGTGAATGACAGAGAGAACATTCTGTGAGCACAGGAGCAAAATGCCAATCTAAACTATGTGTGAGAAAGAAAGAACTCTGGAATGTTCT
This sequence comes from Talpa europaea, assembly GCF_964194135.1. Lineage (NCBI taxonomy): Eukaryota > Metazoa > Chordata > Mammalia > Eulipotyphla > Talpidae > Talpa > Talpa europaea. The sequence continues at coordinate 109,090,143 of NC_140075.1, forward strand.
CCTGAGGACTAAACCACTGGTTTTATCTCCCCCTCATATGACCACTCAAATGTTTCCTTCATACTTGAACCTTTTGTAGCAGATTATTCTTCTGTTTTGGCTATTCCCTCATGCAAAATTTTATTTTAGTTTTCAGCAGCAGCCAAGACCAAAAAGATCCTTAGTATAAAAATATCTGTGATAGTTAAGCCTTGGCAGGTTAGGAGAAACTATAAGAAGACTTGGCACAGACACAGGATAAAATAAAAGATAAACATTTATAGTTTTCCAGTAAACAGAAACCAATATGCAATATTTTGATTTCATATATGCTAATGTGTTTTCCAAACTCATCTCAGAAGATCTACAAGGTCTAACGGGTTAAAAAAAGACTCATTATATCTTTTAAAATAATCTTACTTGTTCATGTATCATAAGGCCTAGGATTTAAAAAAAATTAAACACAGAAGTGTTCATATAAATTTAGATTTTTTTATGATTTTAAATAAACATGGCATTTTCGCAAAGAAAACTTAGAACATTAACTCTAGCTTTTCTATGACATTTTAAAAAAGTAAATTTCTTCTCATAAGCCTGATTCAGCATATATTTTAGTTTACCTGGGGCAATTTGTATCTGTTGACTTGCTAGAATTATTTGTAGTATTCCCTTGGACTCTCAAAGTGTCCAGAATTAAATTATATATTACATACTTATCCTATTTATAGGGGAAACTTGACTATCCCCTAACTGTGTTTTACCCAGAACTTCCCTACATTGTCTCATACCATGCCTCTGCAGATATAATGTAGTCAGTTGAAAAGATCTTAGAATAAATAGAACATGTTGCTTAGATTCTTATAAATAACAATACATAGACATAGAAACCCATTCACGATTCTCCCTGTGCCAAATGCTATTGTGTTGTTGCCGATTCCACATCTATTTCCCTCTGCCTGTAAACTAGCTGAATTTTTATTTTGTTCAGGAATTGATAACAAACACTGTGGTCAGGAAGATGGGTTCAGCCCCAGGAAAGGGATCATAATTGGACTATTCTAACCTTGGAAACCCCATTCTTTGCCAATGATTGATTTAGAGGTGACCATGTGTCCAATTCTGATGAATAAAATAGAAGGGGAACTCCAGTAGAGATCAGTGAGAGTGGAAATCTTCTGGAAAATGTTTTCCTCCATGATTAAAAAAAAAAGTGAGATATATGAGAATATTCTATATGCTTTTCTACTCTTTGTCGAATTGTGAAGACGCTAGCAGCCTTAACAGCCATCTTTCTGAGAAGTGGTCAGCAATTCCATTCACTTGCTGCTGAAAGTACTAGGCTGTGCTCCTTTTCCGGGCACCACCCCAGCAGCCAGAATCTCAATGGGAAGCACTTTTTTGAGCTTTTAAATTCAACAGCTCTACAAGAGTAAGTATCAGCCATTCTCAACTCAAGTTAAATGAAAGCAACTTAAATTAGAGAAAGAATCTAAATTAGCCAGACTCAGTAATATTATAAGAAAAGTGTGGAGGGGTGAGAATATGTGGGTAGGCAGGCAGCACACCCAAGACCAGAGTGACGCCATGAACTCCTTCCCTAGGAAACCACCCAATGAGAAAAAAAAAAGCAATACTCATCTTATTGCCAAGAGATGATACATACATCTACTAATTAGAGAAAAAAATGCAATGAGGCTGCAAACAAAAAGAAGCTGCAAAGTAAACAATTTTAAAAGCATATGCAATAATGGATGTATTTTTTTTAAAGAGTGCGATATAAGTTTAAAACAGGGGGATGCATTTTCATTAAGCAAATCAGTTTGAGATTGTTTTTGCAAATCCTAGGTCAGCTCAGAAAGGGTGCATCCAGACCAAGATAGTTGGATGCTTTAATTCAGCAATAATAGGGGCCTCCCTGGTGGCATAGGGTTAAGTCAGCACTATCAAGCTATCACCAGCCACTGTGGCATAAGTTTGATCCCAGTCAGGGAGCTACCCATGTGGCACAGCAGACCTCTCCTGTCTCACACGCTGCTCCCCTCAGAAATGTATTTCAGTAGATCTGCCTATTCTGCTCCCCACTCTGGTTCTAGTGAATAACTCTCACCCCCCAAACCCTCCCCACGACCCTGTACCTCTGGCCTACACCCCAGTTCTTATATGCATAAATTAATAAAAATAAATCTTTAAAAACAAAAAAAAAATCAGCAATAATAAAGCATTTTAAATTCTAGATCAAGGGAACATTAAGGCCCTTTCTCTTCGCAGATGACTGAGCCAGGGCTCATTATTCCAGTTTGCCTTGCAATGTGGGTTTAGATGTGGCCCAGAGGAATTCTCCAAAAGTAGAGGGTATAAACAAACACCTTGCAGAGCGATCCCTTCTAGAGAGGCTGGTATGGGAGAATCATAGAACCCCAAACAATGTGCTGTAAATGTACTACACTGATAGTGCAGTAAGGATTATGTTGCCCACATATTTTTACATGAAACTACATTTACATGAAAAAACATATATAAGCACTAACTTCCACAGCAATAAGGCCTATATTGAAATGATTGATAATGAATTATTTGTTCCTAGCACATGTGCTGAATGCAATTTAGAAAATAAGAGGAAGGACAGATGTACCAGAATCACTAATTCTAGTGTGGAAATGAGGATTGGCTTATCCAGTTCAGCCACAAATTACTCATTCAGTAATATTTGTCCACTTCCTTTTGGACACATCAATTCAACCTACAATGCTGACTCTGCCTTCCAAAAGCTCAACATAAATTCACTTCCTAATTTTCACCTGTTGATGCTTCCTGACACACACCAAGGCACGAAGTCGGCAGGCTCACCCTGGAGAAGCAGGCAGAAAATGATGACACCAAGCTGTGAGGAGTCCAGGCATTTTAGATAGTGGAAGCAGCAAAACTCCTAGGGTCACAGGAGGTGCCTGGGGCAAAAGTGTGAATCACGAATAAACTGGCCTCTGATGCGTTCTCCTGCCCAGGCTCCTGTGCTCTCCTATCGCAGGCTACGCTCCATCTCAGCCAGACCTTGATCTCAGATTAATCCATCTCAGGCACCAACTGATGCGGATTTTAGGTGCTAACACTGAGGATTTTAGGTTTAGAAGGAAAGTCTAGAATCCTTGAAAGAGCCAAGGAAGAATTTATTAAAGAAATTCCAAGCACCACAGCAAAGGGTGGCAAAGATCATTTTGACCAGGGAGCCAACTTGACTTGACTTAAGGGTTGCCAAGAGGCTGAGCTTCTCACCACCATATATCAAGATCATTTCAAATGCTAAATTTCTCAGAAGCGCACTGACTCACTGTCAGAACTAGATTTGTCCCTGGCAGAATGGGGTTAACAGAAAAGACAAAGATTAACCTGGAGAGGATTTAGACATTCAAGGTAAGGAGAACCAGACAGAACACTTGAGTAACAGGCCCAAGCAACAAAGGGAAGTCAGGCCTGAGTGAAGGGGCAGAATGTAGATGGCACAATGGGAGCAGGGGGGAGGAATCCAGGCAGTGAGTCATACAGCAGACAGGGGAGAGGTGAGAAGGGCAAGTGTTGCTAGTATGTTCTGGACACAAGTAAGATAATAAAAGGAAAAGTGTTTCTTGGTTGTTAGTTGACAGTTACTTAGGATTGCTCATTGCTGCCAGCACATTCAAGCACAGGTTTTCCAGAGGAGAGAAAAAGAAGGGGCAAGTGGGGAGAAGGTGAGAAATGAAGAGGGGAGGCAAAAGAAGGGAGGTGGAGAGAGAAGGATTTTTTTTTTTTTAAATTGTCTTACATACTTGTTAGTGCTTTGACAATACAGCATTCCCTCTTCTTCCCATCTCAGGTATAGTACTGGAGCACTCCCAACTGAAGCACCCATACTTCTTCTCCACCAAAGTCCTCCACCTCTGTCCTCCACCTTGGTCCTCCACCATAGTCCTCCACCATAATCCTCCACCAAAGCCCTCCACCTCTGTCCTCTACCTTGGTCCTCCACCATAGTCCTCCACTTTAGTCCTCCACCATAATCCTCCACCTTGGTCCTCCACCAAAGTCCTCCACCATAGTCCTCCACCATAGTTCACTGGACTCTCTCCCCCAACTGTGCAGGAGAGATTAGATTTAAGAAAAAAATAAAGTCAATCAACCAACTGAGAAAAATCGGTAAGAAATTTTGGAAATTTTCTAGAATCTAGACTCCACAATAGAAAGTCCTCTTTTGCTTGTTGATGTACATATACAGTCTATAACACTTTCCTAGGTTCCTAGGGATTATTCCCATATTCCAAAGTGATTATAACAATCATCAGTAAGAAATAAGAGTATTTTTTTTCTTAAGACATTAAGGAGAAAGTACTAAATTATCATCACTAAATGCAAAGACAACTTGAATTTCAGAAGGCAGACCCAAAAACAGTGAAAATAAAATTTTGTAAGAATTTCTCATGGAGCTATGTAGATAACCGAGGAGAAAAATTATACCAAGACTCTAAGTACAGAGAAGTTATTTTCCCTTAAAACAGACTTGTATTTTCCAGGTGATCTAGGTAATATCTCTCCTTACTAATGTATATTATTCCCGGCTTTGTCTCCAACGTCTAAAGCATTGGCTAATAGAAAGTAAGGCTCAGTAAATATCACATACATGGATAAATGAGTGAATGGAGACAAGCATCGTGCATGAACAAAGTTCCTTTATAATTCAGCAGTCTGTCTCACAGGGGTTACCAATATTTACCATTCAAAAAGGTTAGCTTATTGTTGATGACAGATTTGTATTTATAAGAACAAAGAAACATAGCTACCTTAGCCCTAAGTCTATAACTATATTTTACAGAACAAGAAGGAAAGAAATAAATTATGATTCAAGTGCTAAATAAGAGTAAATATCAAATAATTTATAAAGGCCTGTGGTGGCAGCCAGTTAAGTTGGAAAAAGCTGACGGTAGATACCCAGGCCTCAGCCACTACCATTTCGGAGGAAATTAAGCCGAGTAAGTGGCTGTCTCAGCAAAGCACACACCCGAGGACAGCCACATTAGCATAAAGCATGGCAGTCAGAAATTATGACTTCTCCTAATCTCCAAATGCTCAGGAGTTTGGTTACATTCAAGGAAATGACCTGTCCTTTTTGATGTATTGGTATTCTTTCCCATTTCACACACATACACCACCATCTTTCCAAAGTAAAAATGTACGGGTTCAAAGTTTAAAAAAAAAAAAATACTGACTTTAAACTGTCTTGACAATCCATTCTTTTGCCTTTGACTCTGGCCCAGTACCTATCTCTTCTATATTTGATTGCCAGAGGGAGTTCAGTGAGCTTGGCTGAACTCCAAATGAAAGCTGATCATCAAGGTACATACTCTACAATTTTCAAATGGGTATGATCATATTTAAAAAATCTCAGAATTTTCATATAATTTTAACAGGCACATGTTCCTTCAAGGGTGAAAAACACACATATATTGGAAGGATTGTTTTATAAAAAGATCCCAGTCCCTTAAAACTTTGATGTCAATGTTGAGTAGGGTTTGAAAAAAGAATCTAAATTTTGCAGAAAAGAGAGACTGTCTTCCGAAGAAGTGGCATGTATTTCATTGTGATACAATTCCATCTCCTTTATGAAATTTCACTTATTCTTACAAGATTTCCTGTAAAAATGAATACACACACATCACTCCAGCCTGCATCATTCTGTGTTAATAAACATGGAGACTTAAATTCTAGTTTTTGCCTTTGAAGTGAACGACACTAAGAAGAAAGGAACCAAAAATGGAAACACAGGAGAAAGTCAACCCAAGAACTTGAGAGCAGTGAAAGTTTCAGTGAGGACATTCATTGCTTAGCTGGACTCCCCACCTAAGAGCACTGGTTGTTCATACCCTATCTCAGCTCTGTGCCTTCTTACCATTCCCTCCTGCAGGACACGCCAAGCCTGTTCTGCTTGTCTATTTTATCCACTGCCTGACCTCAATCAACCCCTACTTCTCTATCTCAGTTCTGAGTAACAAAATAAGAAGAGGACAACAGATCTAGACTCAGGGGAGGGAAGACCCTGATAATTGCATATTTGGGGTTAGTTGCCCTGGTGGTATCTCATCATAATCTCTGTTTCATCCTTCCCCCTTTATTTGAGAGGGAAGAAAAAAAGAAAAAAGAAAAAAAATCAATCAGAATGATCTATGACTCGTCAGTTCTGAAGTAAAGCCCAGTCATGTAGAAAATAGACCAGGGACTGTTCTCTGAGTCCAAAAGATAGGGTGAACAAGCTCCAGCTTTGGGTGCAATTATCTTTTGAAAAAAATAAAATAAAATAAAAAATGCACCCATATACATGTACCCCCAGAGACAGATATTTTTCTAACCTCGGCACCATACACATTCAGCATTGCAATGTCAGCGTTAACTGCTTCAACTGTGGTTTATGCAGTTTCTCAAAGTTGCCAAACTTAATTGGTGTTAAGCAATTGTGCAAACTTACTCACAGGATGCAAGAAATGCTCTTCAAGACTTGCCCATTTCTCCTGCCTTATAGTTACTTCTCCAGCTCAAGCCACTATCATCTCCTACCCAGGCCTGCACAGCTCCTACCCCAGCATGCATATCATCTATCACAGCATGCGCATCTTCTATCCCACCATGCACATCTCCTATCCCAGCATGCACATTTCTTATCACACAGTACAACAGCATCCTAATGCTCTCTCTGTCTCTTTCCATATGTTCTTGATTTGATAAACCTTTTAGGTCAGACCCCTATGCCTCTTAAAATTCCTCATTCATTTTCAAATCTTGGTTATTGAAAATAATACTTCAGCAAATATAGGGGTGCATATCTCTTTTCAAATGAGTGTTTTCATATTATTTGGATAAATACCCAGATGTGCAATAGTTGGACCATGTGGTACCTCTAGTCTTAATTTTGTGAGGAATCTCCATATTGGTTTCCATAGTGACTACACCAGTTTACATTCTCACCAACAGTATATAAAGGTTGCTGGATAAAGGAGATGTCGCACATACACACAATGTAATACTACCTGGTGATTAAAAAAGATGACAATCTTGCCATTTGCCACAATATGGATGGACCTAGAGGGTATTATGCTTAGTGGAATAAGTCAGATGGAGAAAGACAAATACCATATGATTTCACTTGTATGCAGAAGATGCAGAAACAAAACCAATCAAATAACACATCAAACTCTTAGATTATAAAACCAAAATGGTAGTTACCAGAGGGAAGGGGGAGAGAGATGGGTAAATCAGGTAAAGGGGGGCAACTGTATGGGGGTAAAGGGAGACTGTGGGTGGGAATCATAATATACTATAAATATAGATCTCCAATTAAGATGCTGTATACCTGAAACATATATAATATATAAGCCAATGATATTTCAATAAAGTTTAATAAAATAAATAAATCCCTCAGGTGTTCCTCTTGACTCTCGGAACAGAGTTCAAATTCTTTCAGGAGGCAAAGGGAACTACCCAGCTTATTTCTCCTTCCCATCATTTGCCCCATCCTGCCAACCCCTGACAGGTGGTCTTGAAACTTTTCCTCTCTGCCCATCTTTTTCTCCAAAACTCCCTTTCTTCATTCTTCTGCATACTGGTTAAGTTCTAATTACCCTTCAATACTGAAATTACATGTCTTCCCTCTTATGCCCTCAGCTGCCTGGAAGCTACTACACACTAGTTAGTGCACAACTCACACTTACCTGTATGTGCCCAGTTCCTTGTTTGTATTCCTTCCTGACCTATCATGCCCTTTGGCAATAACTGGACCATGTCAATTAGTTTCACATTCCTATCTTTATTACTATGCTCAGTATCCAACAGATGCTAAATTTGAATTGGAAAAAGTGAATGTGTGAATGTTTAAGTGAATCTGATGGATGACACACTCTCATTTTCTGGGTATGCCATAATCTCTAGCCCCAGGACCTGCAAAGCCCAGAGAAGCTGAGTGAAAGACCTCAGAAAATGACAGGTTGATGACCCATTTGGATGGGGCTGTTGGGGATAATGTTTCTTGCATCCTTTTAGAACTGGGAATGAGGAAGCCCATGGATCTATCACTATTCAAGTTCAAGAATGATGGGTGTGGTGGGGGTTGCTGCAATCACTCTTTCATGGAATCAGAGAATCAAGTCATCATCCTGTGGCAGAAATTGGTTGGTTAATTTCAGTTGTTTCTTGTCCACTCCAGCCTGGAAGTCCATACTCAGTAGGCAACTCCAGCAAAGCTTCAAATTCTATTTCACTTGGAATTCAAATGGAATCTACATATGCCTCTTTGTACTGAGAGGGGAAATTGTCAAGGATGCATACTTATTGTATCATCCCTGTTCTGAAAACTGAATAATCGTTTTGATTAGGTGTGTGTGTACATGAGAGCATGTTCTTTTGTGTAAAGAAATGTCTTTTCATTGAAATGTTAACAGCAATTCCCATTTGAGAGAAAAATAGGTTAGAGAGCGGACTTTTATTTTATTTGTTCTTGACATTCTTCAGTGTATTTTGAGATCTTTTTCCATAGCATGCATTTATCAAGTAATTGCAAAAGAAAAGCAAAAGAGAGAAAATAAAATTGGGGCTCTAATATCTTCCATAAGGATAGTTCACTGTCCTAATATTCAACTGAGATCCAGTTTCAAACAGATTCCCTACCTTTTAGGATCAAGAACCACAAATGGAACACAAACCGTAAGTATTTTGTAATTTTAATGTCATCTCAAGGTTGATGTAGACTGAGTATAAGTAACCTTAAGATAGAAGACATTTAAGTAGAAACAAACACAGGTAATGTATTGCCTTCTATGTTTCCCTCTTGAAAATAATTGCTGCTTTCTTTTAGTGCATCAACAGCACCATGGTCAATTCTCATAATTTTGATTTTAGTTTCATTTTAAGTGAGCAAAGAAACTCAACAAATATATAAACATACACAGAGGACAGACAGACAGACAGACAGGCATAACAGAAGGGATGCATTAGAAAAGATTAACTTAGAAGAGCAATTTTTTTTTTTTTAACTCAAAGACACTCAAGGAACACACTGTCCCCCACAAATCATTCACTTTGGTTTCTGCTTTGGAAGTGGAGCCACCTTACTTTGGTACCTGCAGCTGTGAAAGTATGGGAAGAAGCCCTGCCTCCAGGTCTCCTGGGGCACTAACTAGGTCTTTAAGATCACACATCACCTAGTTATAATTGCCTTGACACCATCACCCACTGACTGAAACAATCACCTTTATAGTAATACCCTCAGCACACAGAAGGCTCCTGATTATATAAGCTGCAAGCAGGAACACCTGGGACAAAGAGCCCTGTGGGGAACCTCTCAGATAAGCTACTTGATTTCTTAATCCTTCTGTCCTTCTGTCAAATCAGCTGGAAAGCAGGAATAGGGGAGGGGGGTGTGATAAGCCTCCTAAGGAATCCGGGCTGAATCTGAGTCAGATGCAACTTATATTTCTATTATAAAATGCTACCATTATTAATCCTTCTTTCTTTTAACCTAAGATGAAAAATAATATGGTGCGTGAAGGAATATGGATAGGGAATTCTACTACCTATCATAGGCATGTGCATTTCTTGTCCTGATATCTAAGGCTTTACACAACATTAACTGTCTTCAGTCTTTTTCACAGTTTTTTTTTTTTCAAATAAGGATTAACTATCTATAAGCAATTAAGCTAGACTTTTTTTTAATAATAGGTATTACATGCAAACACAAAAATAACACTAATCAAGACAGGATTTGGCTAGAGTCTGCTTTGGGTTATTTTCTTTACTGAGAAAGCACTGTTTCCTATTCAAAAGGAATCTGGGGGCAAACCTTAGTAACATAAGGACCTGTTTATGGGTTGTGGGTCCCCTGTATATAGATATAGATATTGCATCACTCTTCCTTTTTGTACAGCACATGCTTTCTCTTTTCAGGCATAGTCCCCACAAAATTTCCTTCACCAATTCACCCATGCACCATCACCATAGTCGCTTGTATAAGAACACATTCCCTCCCCTGTTTTGCTCCCTCTCCCCCCACCCCCTACAGTGTGCCTCTGATTAATAATTGTCTATTAATTTTGGTGTCATCCCCTCCTGTTTTTGACCACATGGCTATTGTGCTTTAGGAGTTCTGATTTTTTTTTCACCTTTTCTTTATCTTCCAGGTCCTTTATCTCTGAATCTTGGCTTTTATGGCCCTCCTAAAAATCCCAGACTGCTGGAAAATTATTAGCAAATCCTACAAAAGGCTTTGTTTCTTCCTAACACCACGTATGTCTCGACAGTTCTACAGGCTTGATTCTGTATCCTGCATATTCTGGTTATTGAATCTCTGGGCTATATGGTATGGTGGATAAATTCTCCTTCCCCAAGAGACCGAAGAGTTGGGACTGGCCTCTGTTGACAGCAGGTGGAGGCTTGGAAATGAAGATGACTGAAAGAAGTCATGAAGGGCCAAGGGACACTGGGGCTGGGAGCCAGCAGATATGACACTGTATCAATATCTGAAGTTGGCTATGAGAATGGAGCATTTGGGGTAAGATGAAAGAAGTGCTGATCTATCATATGCTCTGGTAACTTGAGTGAAATAAGGAGACTGAAAAACAAAGAGGAAAGATGAAAGAAGACAAATGCAAGACCTAGAATTTGAATGTAATTGCAAGATGGAGATTCCATGGTGAAAGGAACATGTCTACCTTAAAGAGTTGTTGTACATGGTAGCCAGGACAGTAATTTCTTCTCTAAGAGAGAGGCCAGACTTCCCAAATGCCTGAGCACCTTCATTTCATGCTACACATTCAGAGATGCATACTCTGCCTTAATAACCACTACACTATGTTAACTGATAGCAATCCTTAGAAATCTAGAAGTAGCCTTTCTGTATAAAATGATGAGTATCTCATCTAGATCCAGGGAAAACACATTCAGCCAAAATTTCTTATTTAAAGTAAAAAGTGTTTCGGAAGTTAGTATGCAGAGTCCTCTACAAAGTTGATAGCATGGTTAGGTACCTAACAGAGGTGACTTCATCCTCATAATAATTCAAAATGTATTAGTTCATCAGCTCTTTGCAGATTTTTGTGATCAGTCCTTTATCATTAGTGGTGTGTGCAAAAATTTTCTCCCAGTTGGTGGGTTTCTCTTTATTTTGGTTATTGTCTCTTTTGCTGGAGAGAAGCTCTTTAATTTGATGTAGTCCCAGCTGTTTGTCTTTGCCTTCACTATCAGTGCATTGGGTGATGTGTTTGTAAAGATGTTTTTGAGGTGCATGTCATGTAGTGTTTTGCCTATATTTCCTTCTATGTATTTTATGGTTTCAGGTCTTATGTCTAGTTTTTTAATCCATTTTGAGTTGGTTTTTGTGCATGGTGTGAGGTAGTAGTCAAACTTCATTCTTTTGCATGTAATGACCCAGTTTTCCCAGCACTGTTTATTGAACAAACTTTCTTTGCTCCATTGATATTCTTTGCTCCTTTGAAAAAGATTAGTTGACTATCAATCTGTGGGTTTATTTTTGCATTTTCTATTTGCTTCCATTGGTCCGTGTGTCTGTTCTTGTTCCAATACCATGCAGTTTTGAATAGTATGGCTTTGCAGTATAGTTTGAAGTCTGGGAGTGTGATGCTCTCATTCCCTTCTTTTTTTTTTTTTTTTTTTTTTTTTCAGGGGAGCTTTGGCTCTTTGAGGTTTTTGGTGATTCCATATGAATTTTATCAATATTTGTTCTATTTCTTTGAAGAATGTCATTGCAATTTTTATTGGAATAGCATTGAATCTGTAAATTGCTTTTGATAGGATGGCCATTTTGATAATGGTAATTCTTCCAATCCACGAGCAAGGGATGCCTTTCCATTTCTTTGTGTCTCCTTCTATTTATTTCAACAGTGTTTTATAGTTTTCTTTGTATAGGTCCTTTACCTCTTTTGTTAGGTTTATTCCCAAGTATTTGATTTTTTTGCTTTGTTTCAATAATAAAAGGGATTTTTTTTCATTTCTTCTTCTGATTTATTGTTTGTGTATAGGAAGCCTACTGATTTTTGTGTGGTGATTTAAAAAAAATGTATTAGTTTAGAGGTTTGGCTTAAGGAAGTACTTGGACATTTTGATTATTTCAAAAACAAAGTACAATTACTGCTTGATTTATGGCTCAAATTGAGAAGTGAAAAGTCACAATCATCAAATCAGTTCAAATAAGTGTTCTTGAAACAGACCAAGAGGTGTGATGAAGTTAAGAGGTCCCTTGGGGAATCTTCAGTGTTCCTTTCAAGTTCCCTGAATGGTGCTGAACTATGCAGAAGGCAAGATCTTGGCTGTTCCCTGCATGAGTTTGAGGGTGTAAATGGAAACTTCTGCAGTCATCATCTCCATGGGGGGGGGGAATCTGATTTTAGTAACATCTTGCCATGCACAGAGTTTTTTTAAAAAGTTTTCTAAGCTTGTCAAAATATTCCTAAGGAGTGGATTTAGTGTTTCTTCATAAACTGAACAGCAAAAAGCAAAAGGCAAGCCCTCAGGATTGTACCTGACCCTTTTTATTCACATATGAAATAATTGTTGAATAAGGAAGGAAGATAAAATTCCTTATCTATGTTCTCACATGCTTTTGTTTATGATGTTGTTCTCAGCTACTGGGTTTTTATTCTTCCTCTCTGATGATGTGATTGTTTCTCACCCATGAATCTCAAAACAAATATCCTTCTCACTAATTTGTTTACTACCAAATAACGTCCTTGGAAATATTTTCCAAGCAGTAATTATTTATTTTACTGACTTATTATTTAAGTTGTTAATGCTATCAGGCATTGGATTTTTTTAAAGATTTATTTATTTATGCATATAAGAGCTAGGGTACAGGCCAGAGGTGTGGGGGGTGAGAGGATTCACCAGAGACAGAGTAGGGAACAGAACAGGCATATTGAGCAGTGGGCGAGTCAGAAGAGGTCTGCTGCGCCATGTGTGTTGCTCCCTGGCTGGCAGGGGATTGAACTTGTGCTGCAGAGGCTGCGTATTGCTTCATAGTGCTGTGGTTAAACCCTTGTGCAACCAGGGTGGCCCAATACTATCAGTCATTGAGATGCTATTTTTCCTGTAAGTTTAATAACACTTTGAGGCCACAGACCCCTAACACACTGTGTCCCCACATGGCGTGGCATATGGCAGCTGCTCACTGAACTTCCACCAGCAGAACCCCTCTGAGGCAAAAGACACAGGGCATGAGGAGGGTAATTAAAGTGAGCTGGATCCCTCGGTTCCTTCCATAAATAACAGGGTAATCCCCAGGATAAGGGGAGGTTTCAGGTACCCTGCCCCACAAAAGATGGGTAGAGCATAGCAGGGAGGAGAAGCTTTAGAAAACAGGGAGAAGGAACAGAGGAGATCAAGAAGGAGACATGGAGGAGGCACGTGGAGAAGAGACATGTGAAGAAGCTGCACTTGCTTCCCGGCCTTGGAAGGAAATGTGGAAGGAAACACTTGAAAGAGAGAGATCTGGGTGAGAAACCTGTGGGGAGGCTGACCAATAGCCACCTTTATCTTTAAAAAAAAATTATTTATGCATACAAGAGCTGGGGTGCAGGTCAGAGATACGGGAGGCGGGAAGATTCACCAGAGACAGAGTGGGGGCAGAAGATGTTGATCTACTGAAATACACTGCTGAGGCAAGCAGTGGGTGAGACAGGAGAGGTCTGTGGCACCATGTGGATTGCTCTCTGGCCAGCCCGGGATGGAACTCGCGCTGCAGTCAGTGGCTGTGGATAGTTTCATAGTGCTTTGTTTAACCCCTTGCACCACCAGGGAGGCCCAGCCTTTATCTTGACTTGGGTTTGATTTTGCTCTTTTCCTTCCATACTTGTCAGGCCCCTTCTGTGCCTTTCCTATGGGTCCCTGCCAGAAGGTGCCTTAGATTTGCAGCAGGCTTTTGGACCTCAGTGGCTTTGTTTTGAGCCAACCCTGTTTGGCTGGGCCTTTTCTCAGGAGGGGATGGGTAATATTGGGTACTTGATTTGGAAGCTATATTCTTCTTTCTCTTTTTCTTCTTTATTGCACATTAATTATATTGCAGTTCCTTCCCATTGATGGCCTTTTGCACTAGGGTATGTTCTGTCTTGATGCAGCAGATGGCAGGACCTATTTAGAGTAGGCAGGTCTGGGGTCCTGGGTACCCCTCATTCTGCCTGGTAACACCAATACAATATGCCAACTTAACCCTTTTCTTCCATAAGAATGACAACCAAAGAACTATTAAGAAACTTCCAGACTTAATCCCAGAAAATCCCAGAGAAAGATCCAAGACATTTCTTCAAAGATTATTGTCAGTTATTTCTCCACAAAATATTTAAGAACAATGTCACATACAAAAACATGGATATATTTAATTTTAGGGAAATGGAGATGATCTTAAGCATGGCCAGACCTTTCTTTGCTCTCATTCTTCACTGAATTTGGAATGATGTTGCTAACTAGGGGAGGTTAAGGCAGAGCACAGTTAATGTCCACCTTTAATGGGAAGTAGTGAAGGGCTCCCATTTCACCTGACCTTCAAGTCACCTTGCTTTATGCTGATCCTGAGGGAGGTGGGTCAGATGGCAAGCAGAATGAGAGAGGCTCAAGCAATTTTTCTTATTAAGTGGAAGTGAGACACTTCAAAGTTCAGATGGTTAAAGTAATTTATCTGAAATATTGCAAGAGATGTTGAAAGAGGTTTATAAAGATATAACTGATCCTCTTCTCTCTGATCTATCAGATGCCATTTTCCACTACATAACAAAAGACAACTTTGCTTTGTTCCCAAGAGAGTTTACCATCTCATTTTAAATGCAGCTAGCCTGGGGTAATTTCCAATTATTGTGAGATCATGCCAATTCACCTGGAGACTGGTGTTGCTATAACCAGAAAATGGTTAACTGCTCTTTCTCAAACACAGAAAGCAAACTATCACCTCAAATTCTTCCCAAGTGCAGCTAGGAAGATTTTTTTCAAGGAAAGTTCCCCAAAATAAAAGATTTTTTAGGTAAAGGGTCAAAAGTTGCCAGATAATTTCTTGTTCAAGAAGTTGTGCATGTTTCTTCAGAGAATATGGCAAAGATGTGAAATCTGTTTCTTTTTGGGGGGAGGGACATTAAATGGGGTTGTATTAGATTAGCCCTCTGTGAAAACAAGTTTGATTACACTGGGTTAGGCCTCCATGAATAGCTGGAGCTTAACTCTGCCACTCAGAATGCTGTTCTCTCTAGCCTCTACTTGGAAACCTGCATTCCTCAAGACTCTACTAAATGTCAGCATAACTGTTAAGTCTTTTCTTTTTTTTTCCAATTTTTTTGCATAGAAGCACTGGGGTGTAAGCCAGAGATGGGGATGGGCATGAGAGGATTCACCAGAACAGAGTGAGGAGCAGAACAGGCAAATCTGCTGAAATACACTGCTGAGGGGAGCAGTGGGTGAGACAGGAGAGGTCTGCTGCACCATATCTGGGTTAGCTCCCTGACTGGGATTGAACTCAGGACACAAAGATGACAGCACTGAGACTAGGACAGCAGGCAGGCCCTGTGAAGTCTCTTTTCTGTAGCTGGAACAATTGATTCTGTGTTCTCATAGTGCTCTGTTCATATGGACAGAAGAATTGCCAAGCTGCTTTTATGAATATATAATTCCTCCTCCAGAATATTAATATTTTCTGGAAAGGTGTATGAAAACTTCCGTATTAGAACACTTACAAACAATTTCTGTAATTAAGACCCATTTCTTTCCCTAATTCCCATCAGCTTTTCACGGCCATAGAACCACAAGGAAGACTTCTATCTATGGTTCACTGAATACCTACTTTATCCCCATGGAAAACATCTAACATTTTGTAGAGTTACGGATAGAGAAAGTCCAGAAGCCTTCTGTTCGATATTTTGGGTTTTGATGTTTTGTTTCATTAGTTTTCATTTCATTTCATTTCATAGTTAGAAATTAAATGACTTTATTCAGAAAACAAAATGTTTTGAATATAAATTGCTCCCATCATTCCTTGAAAGTTGAGAAAAAGCCTTCAACTTATACTCCTTGCATTACATATTGACTTTGTAACTCAAAAACATGTCATGAATCCGCAATGTCCTCCAGATCCTGTGCAAAGAGTAATAATGGAGAATGTTCATGTTTCTTATGCAAACTTTTAATTTTGAGGCAAGCACCCTTAATTTAAAATGGGAGAAATGGGGCCTCCCCTGGTGGCACAGAGGTTGAGCACTGGGTTGTGAGGCTGCCTGCAGCCTCTGCAGCACCAGTTCAATCCCTGGCCACCGGCGAGGGTCCCACAAAAAAAAAAAAAAAAAAAAAAAAAAAAAAAAAAAAAAGGGAGAAATGACTCAAGAGCAGATACTACTCTATAATACTCTTTTAACTTCTCTTTTAACTTTTCCATGTAATAATTTCTAGGAATGACCAAAGGGAAAGTTAAAACCACTTATCTAGGATTATGAAGAGAGTGCAAGATCCCAAGTTCTAGAGAGGAATAATGTCCATGAGGACAATGGACTGGGAATGGAGAGATTCGTGTTTCCTTTATGCCTTTATGCCTAACCAAGGGATAAAGAAAATCCTCTGAGGTGCTCAGTTTCTTATCCAGTGTAACGAAGGAGATGGGTTAAGTGACCCATGGATTCTCTGCAGTCTAAGAGGCTATGATTTCACATGCATTCTCCCTGGATTTTTTCCTTATAGCTCAAAAGTGTGCATAGCCCATCTCCTATGTCCTATCATCCTAACGCAAACTCCCTTCTCCCTATTCTGAGCTACCTACATTGTTCCCTCTATTTCAAGAGTATACAATGCAAGGACTTCATCTTTAAAAAGGCAGTCATAAAATCTCATCATGGAAGAATTGAGAGACTCTGAAGCTCTTACCACTTCTCCTGAGTGATCTTATTTACACATCAATCAACCCAGCTCTAATGGGATATGAGAAAATGGAACATTTTTGCTGACCTCAAAGGATAAGCTTGAGAGGCAAGGCCATGAGAATCATTACAAAGGAAGAGGTAGTTTTATCCACCTATTGGGAAACCATTCAAAATATCAAATTCTTTTGTGCTCATCACATTCAGAGGTTTCCAGAAAAGAAATTACCAATGTGAATCCTATTCAGAGAAATTACTACTTTTTTATTAAACTAATCTTGTATACAGAATATTTTCCCCCTCTCCCTTCTTCTTCTCTCTCTCTCTCTGATTCTCTTTGTTGTTCCCTCTGTTTCTATGCAGTTTTGCATTTGGGTAGGACTGCTATGATTCACAAAGAACATTCTATAACCCTGAACAATTATATTAGTAGGTAGAACTGGAAATTAATATTTTTGATTTACACCTGGTAACTGAATTTTATTTTCCCTTTTGAAGAAGGGCAATTTCCAATGAATAGTAAAGATATGTTCCTTAACTTTTCCCTGATAACATATACTAAAGGATTAAAAATAAAATGGGTACATTCAAATTTCTTTATTTTGTTATGAGATCACTTGAAAATTGCAATGTGATTGAAATAGTTTTAGTAGCGACTTTAACAACAGTTCATTTACTTCATAAGTTATTTTTCTTTTAATTGACATAAACCTGAAAAATAGCACTTAATATTTAATAATAAAGACAAAAAATTTCATCAAAACAATGGTCTCACAGCAAGAATCATAAAAAATAGGCATATAAATGTTGAATTTAAATGCTTTTAAACACACAACAAAAAAAAAGGTAACTCCTAATTTTGATTATTTAAAGCAGTAATTCCAACAAAAATATTTCCAATGTATTAGGATTCCATCCCAGCACATGGTTAGCAGCAGATAAAGGGGTAAAACCAGGCAAAACCCAGGCATAGTCCCAAAGATAGGATGCAAATAAAATGTCTCATCAGCTCTTAAGCTTTAATGCATTTTACCTTAAACATTTACATTAACAGATGGTCCCCAGCAGTGCTATAAACTTACTTCTGAGATCATTTCTATGTCACTTTCAACCCCATTTATCACCTCACATGCATTAGAAAATGCCACCAGGGGTTTCAGTCAGAACAGTAAGGAGAAGGGACATTCTCTCTGAAGCAATTGGTGTCACCTACAAACATGTGCTTGACCTTTGTTAAAAAAAAAGTCAATAGAATTGATGACTAATAAATGGAGGAAAAACAAGGATAAGAACTAAAGTCACCATATTTGACCCATTGGAAGATGCAATAGGGACATTTATCTAGCCCTCTGAATCTTTGAAGGACTTTTTTTCCTCATCTGATCTTCCATATGGGGACACAGATGATGAAATAGTCAAGAGTTATTACTGTAAATATAAGGAAAGAAAAAGCTTTAAGAAGTCAAAGTAAATACAGTGACTTCAATCTTTTATAAGAAATAATGCTAATTTTTGTCATTAGATTTTAATAGCCAGTTGCCAATATTACCAAGTAATATCACATTTATGAGAAAGCCACCAACTTATCATTGGCTGAGAACTGACAAATTTAATTGAAATGTTTTAAATGTTATTTTTCAAATCGGCATACAGTAAAATTGAGAGATTTTTTTTTCTTTCATTGTACAGTGTTATATGGATTTTAATACAGTACCACACAGGATATAGAATAGTTCCATTAGTTGAGTCATTATTCTTTATATGAAATAAAATTTAGCTCTGATAGTTATACTTCCCCCTTTTTAAGGACATTTTTAAAATGGTTTCTATAAAATCCCTAATGATTTGTCCTTATTTTTGCCTTCAACATTCTAGAAACTTTCTAGTCACAAAATATTCTACTGGGACCTTGAAGAAACAATTATCCTATTCTTACATAGTCAAAAACAATAACAGCAAACATTTTTTTTTCTTTACATTGTGTCACACACACACACAGAGTTGGTAAAAAATATAAAGCCAGTTCACTATTTCAAGTACTAATGTAAACAGCCTAGCAGAATGCTTAGAACACTGCATGACCCCAAAGTGTTCCCTTTATCCTTTCTAAGTCTTTTTTTTCAATCCAATGTTTTTACATGACCTTTGTTTTTGAGGACGTACAAAAGCCATTGCTTCTGGCAGACATCGCCTCTGCTCCTGTGGTTCCCTTCCAGATTTACAGATCAGAGTTTCAGACTAATAGCTTTAGTGAAATCAGATAAGTCTTCCTCAATCTGCCAATACTCCTGACAGAGTGACTGGCAATGGAATTGTTATTTTTATGGGCGTTCCACACTGCTGTAGAAATAAAACTTCTGTGCCTCAGGAACACTAAAGTTGGACTTAGTACAGCATCTCACAAGTGCCACTGGTGGAAAATAAATGGGAATTTGTCATCTTTTGTTTGGAGATGCTGCTGTGAAGCATGTCAACGCCCATTTAAAAATGAAGGAGGCAGAAAAAACTGTTCCATCAATGTCTTCCTACCCTCCTATGTTATGAAGGCAAAACAGGTAACGATCCTCATCCCCCCACAAAAGAATTCCATTCATTTGGAACTGTGACTATAGAATAGAATTCATATTAAAGTATATCTGGCCTTTATTTGGCCTTTCTGTAAAGGTAGAAAATTATTTTATTTAGCTGAATTTGAATTCCTAAATCAATGTGCCAGAAGCAAGTAAGAATGTCTTTTAAGTTGTATACAATCTACATATTCTAGTTGTTCAACTTGAACTTCCCTCTAATTATTCTGCATTAAGCAAGTGTCTAGTATTTATTCCTGATATACCAGGGAACAGGAAAAGTATTTATCAAGATTCTGTTCTGAGAAACTGCAATCCAAAAGTTGAAATAGACTTCCTTATTTTCACTCATAAATTTCATATTGGATCTGGGATTTGAGAAAATCATCATCAAGATATGATAAAAGAAAACAGAGGAAAATGACAGGGTATATGAAAGTCAAGAAGACAAAGACAAATTATCCATGTGAAATACTTGGGGATCTTGAAAGAATGGGAGCTTGGAAAAGACATGACAAGAGGATATATCTTCACATATATACTTTGGGGGAAAACAGTGGTGTGGGAAATTTCTAGAATGTGGATACAAACATTTCCTTTAGCCACTTAGTTTATCTGGTGAAGCTTGAGCCTCACTGTTTAAATTGCTGCTATTTGGAGGATTTCCCCCAAATTAAAACTCAGAGAGGTTCCATCCAAACTTTTCTTTTTCTTTCTTTCTTTCTTTCTTTCTTTCTTTCTTTCTTTCTTTCTTTCTTTCTTTCTTTCTTTCTTTCTTTCTTTCTTTCTTTCTTTCTTTTTTTTTTTTTTGGCATGCAAAAGCTGCACAAAATCAGTGTATAATCTTAATCAGGTTGAAAATAAGTACACACCATCTATCTTAGATATGCAATGCATTCTACTTGTTAAGTGTAGTTCAAACAAAATGGTTTACCTACATTTCTTGCATTTCTTAAAATCACCATTTGCATCCTTTAAATATTTGCTTCTAACTCATGTCTATCCTTAGGCAAGAGAGCACTTCTAATGTTGGTGAGTCAAGGGCATTTAAAGTGTAATTAACCTCAGAAGAACCCAGAGGTTTTAAAGTCTACAGTCTCAGATTTCCTTACAAACCTTCTCATAGTTTCCATTACTTCCAGATTCCCCTAGTTGACCATCCTGGAAGTTTCACATGGGACTGTTGAGGAGGGGTTTCCACAGTTCCTTTAGGGGGTCTCTTCAGCTTGAATAGCACAGTGGGTGGTCTTAATATACTGACCATTCTCAGTGAGTTACTGAATGATAATCCAGTCTGACTTATCTTTGTCTCCATCACCCGCCTTTGGTCTCTTCACCTACCTATTGGCTCTTCCTAAGAGTAAGACAGTCAGAAACATTATTGTAACAGGGTGGTCCCCAGGAAAGGGGGAGGTTCCAGGTTCCCTGCCCCACCCAAGGGAGGGTGGAGCTGAGCAGGGAGAGAAGAAGCTGCAGAGGAGACTGAGGAAGGAAGGAAGCAGGATGGAGCCAGAAGGAGACCTGGAGGAGGCGCAGGGAGCCTAGAGACACGTGAAGAAACTGCGCTTGTCTTTTGATCGTGGACGGGTGACACAGATGTGGGTGAGACCCGTGGGGAGGTGACAATGGCAGCTTTTATCTTGATTTTGATTTTGCTCTTTTCCTTCCAGGCTTGTCTGGTTGTTTCTGACCCTTTTCTGTGGGTCCCCACTGGAAGATGCTTTAGACTTGTGGCAGGCTTTGGGGCCTTACTCTGGGCCAATCCCATATGGATGGACTTTTACCCACGAGGGGACGGATAACTTTGGGTGCTTCATTTAGAAACTAGATTCTTTGCCTTTCCTGTATTGTTTCCAAATTGTATTAAAGTTCCTTCCCATTAAAGTCTCATATGTTTTGTGTTGATGCGGCGGATGGCAGAACCCATTTAGAATAGGCAGGTTTGCGGGGTTTGGGCTGCCCCTCTCCCTGTCCTGTAACATTATCACCTCTCTTTATTCTTTTGAGACTCTCTCCTGGTGGACAGAGGGGTGAGGGATATAAGCTCTAATGGCCCTTGAAAAACCATATATAGTTGAAAGTTTCAATTACCCATGATCTCTTTTATATCATTACAACACTGATTCAGGTTTTAACTTGATTGTAAGGAATTTTGACATCAAGTTATATATTGTATTGGCTTGTCTAAACCCTTTTCTTCACAGAGCAACCATTATTTCAGTAACATAGTTATATCCTCTTT
This sequence comes from Talpa europaea, assembly GCF_964194135.1. Lineage (NCBI taxonomy): Eukaryota > Metazoa > Chordata > Mammalia > Eulipotyphla > Talpidae > Talpa > Talpa europaea. Next base: position 109,111,835 of record NC_140075.1, read on the forward strand.
CCAGCTACTATTTTGCAATAGAAAAAAGGATAGTTTTAGAGGTAGATATTTTGCTATGAAATGGATATCTAATCAGTCTACAGTTTCGTAAACAATTCTATTTGTCTCCTCAGATTCCCAGATGCTGTGACCGCCCCTTTGCTTTGTATCTGTTACACTGGGCTGGTAACTCAACTAAAGTCTTCCTGTCACTGGAGACCACTCCACAAGATAGGGAGTATGGAACCTAGTTGGAGTCAGCCTGATACTAACAAGATAACTGATTCCCATTAGCATAGGTAATCTCCTAAGAAAGAACAGGGGGATGTTTTTGTCATTCAAAGTAATGGTGCTGCCTCAAGGACAAACACATAATGCCACGAATCATAAAGATTTGGAGACAGAAGTTAGATCATGTCTTCCATCATCTCCCAGAATCCCTTCTCAATAATAGTGACCAAAAGCAAGTTAGGGCTAAATGGGGCCCCATAGATCATCCAGTGGAACCTCTTGCTTTTATAAGTACTAGAAACAAGACCAGAAAAGAGAGAGTCATTTACTTTAGTATTGTTGCAAAAGCAACCCAGTTTCCTGGCTATTAAGCATTTTCAGAAATGGTCGTTCATCTCTTAGAAATGCATGTGTAGGTGTAAATAAAATTATATCCAAGGGGGTTTTTAATCTGACAACCTATATATTACATAGCAGGGACAAACATTAACAATCACAGTCAAGTTGTTAATACATTCAATAAACTGAATAATATTTTACCACCCCTTGCTCTCTTATGTGTTTAGAAAATGTACCTACTGAAGCAAGCTTCATGTTATTTCATTTCCTCATCCATGGACCAGTGAAAATCAAGTAGTTTCAGCATCAATTTGCATTTGGGTTCTGGGTGGCAGGTACAGCAAAACAAGGTGCATTTTAGGAGATAATATCCCTGGGCAGTGTTTCTTGTAGAAAAAGGACTTCTACCACTCATTGGCAATGAAGTAGCAATAAGCAGGTATCTACCCCCACAGATCTGTTACACAAGTCAACCTCCCATTGGTGCTTTATCCGCCCTTGGGAAACTACTCTGACCACTAAAGCAGCTTAACTGATCATAAGTTTAACAAATAGACCTTTCTGGCTGACTGAATTCACTGACCTTTAAAGTTTGATTCAATCCTGAGATCTAATTCTTACAGCAGCAACAGATATCCTGGTACTCTCTCCCAGATCACTCTGAACAAAAGTGCATCAGAATATAAAAACCTTTAAGACTCATTATCCGGTTATTTCCACCAATATAAAAATCAGCTTGATTATCTAAAAGTTTTATTGGAGGATCTATGTAAGTTTTCATAGATTTTTAAAGATCTCCCACAAGTTAGTATTCTTGTGTGTAAACAACCCAGCTATCCTAGGGATCTTTGATCAAAAGGTTGAATGCCCCCTGAGGAATGTTTTCATGTCCTTGCTTAAATATCACACAAATGGAGAAATCCTTAACATGGAGTACTGCATTCTAACAAGGACTGAATCATACCACTGTCATCTTTCATCCCTTTTCTGTGTAGTAGTTACCTGTAATTTGTCTCAAATCATATCACCAATTATAAGGGACTGATCCTTATAATTATAAAGGGCCTGTCCTTATAATTGATAGGTCTGGTTCCATAAGACATTTCATTTCAGTTATAGCTTAATTTTCAATTTTATAACTGGCTGATTATTAGCTCTCCTCATAATCACCAAAAAAGGTCAGGTATCATGTGAAATGGGAAGTGATTTTTGTATTTACCCAAGTGTAAGTAGAAACCCAAAAAAAAATCTTTGACAATGGAATTGATGGGAATGATCACTTCTCATCTTTTGTATACAAGATCAAAGATTTAACCACAGAAGAAATCACCATAAATAATTGTTTCCCAGGTTCACATAGGATTGTCTGACTATCTACCCTGTGCCTCGGGCTGTATGGTTAAGATTACATCTGTTGTGTGCCTTGCCTTCTATTTATTGAACTTCCAGGTGAGACCAGATGTGCAGAATGCATGTTTCCTTGGTTATGAAAGAATATAATTCTTATCATCTGCAGTGTATTGAGAACAACATTCCTGACCTAAAGAAGAAACTCCTAATGATGGTTAAAAAAGGTAATTCAAGCAAAGGTCACTCTAGATTTGCATCGGTCAGTCCTTATTTTTGTGTGATTAATTTCAGATATAAACCCATTCCCTTGCTCGTAACTGGATAAGTGAAACATGGAAAGGATATCTCTGGAAAGGGTCACCCATTAATCTCTGTAACAGGGGACTGTCATCTTCTTAAATAAAACAGACAGATGTCATAGGCATATACAAACTTGAGTGTCCACTAGGTCCCAGAGGAGTTCTGGGGAGATGGGAAATACCAGCTGCTAGTCTGGGTAGTACCTTCCTCTGTGACATAATACCTCCTATTTGCTTCCTCTGTAAACACTGTGATGCAGGAATTCTAATGTCCTCCACATGCCACTTTCACCAATAGATGGCAGGTTGGAAGATGACTTCCCATGGCTCCTATCCTGTTATTTTTGCCCTCGTATCATTCCTTTCCTCAAGTCTGCATTGAACTTATTCGATTAATTTCTAAGGGGCGGACAGAATACAGCAGGAGTGACAGAATGCTGATTTCAAGAACAAATTGAAAAAGACAGTGGCGTTCCCTCCCTATCTCTCCCTCCCTTCCTTCTAAGGGAAGACAGATACCATGCTATAAGTTTTCTTCTGGACATGTCCAAAGGGCAAGGAACTGATGTCTCTGACCAACAGTCTGCAACAGCCATAGGAATGAACTTGGCAGCAGATACTTCCCAAGTTGATCCTTGAGATGACAGAGATGACAGATGCACCGGTGGACACCTGTGCCAGAGGCACCTAGCTGTGCCACACCTGCACTCCTGAACCATGAGATAATACAGTCTTAATATTTGAGATTGCTTGCTATGTTTGAGAATCATTTGCACCAATAACTAGTACAACACTATTTCCTCTTCCCTAGCCACCATGATCACAGTAGCAACCTGACATAGGAAGAATAATCAAGAGTCGGGAATCAAGATTAAAGTAATGGATCAAGCAATAGCATCACTACCAGCATTTCTCTCCTTCTTCCTCCCGTATGACAAAACCCAAGCCACAAGGATGGTTCTCCCCACAAAGCAGCAGGAGGTGCCTGGCGCGGACAGGCCCTGCAGACCGAACTCTACATATTGATCACATCTCAGCTTACACTACTACAGTTCAGTTTGGCAAAGTGCCAGTGGCATGTTAGCTGTGGTTTTCCATTTCCATCATAAATTAGTTAATGGCTCAGAAGGACGTCTACCTCATTTTCCTCTCCCACCTCCCTCTACCATACAAATAAAGGGCCAAGAAAGGCTCTTTGTAAAACTATCTGAAATACCTTGATCTTAGCCAAAAGCCTGAGAAACTACCTGAAATAAATGCTACTGCCTTGGTCTTCTTTGCAGGTAAATATAGAGGGAATAAAATCAAACAGCATGCATTCGGCATCAATTTATGCTTGAGCATTGCAGAAAGAATGATGAAAATATGTTTGGCAGAAAGGTCGACAGAAAGGAGGACTTAATTAAAGATTTGAAACATACACCATTGGAATCAATTAATAATCATCAAGGAATCAGAAAAGGGAGAACAATACTAAAAATAGTCTGCAAAGTCAAAATTTTAAGAGACAGGGAAGGAATCTCATCCACATACTTTTGAACTATTAGACTGGTAAGAAATTATTCATTTCTTATATCCTCCTCACTAATATTTACTCACTACCAATGGCCTAGTGACCTCAAGAAGTTCATGGTCCCTGGTGGCACAGAGGTTAAAGACAGGGCTATCAAGCTATCACCACCACTGCAGCACAAGTTCGATCCCTGGCTAGGGAGCAACCCACATGAAGCAGCAGACCTCTCCTGTCTCACCCGCTGCTCCCCGTAGTGGTGTATTTCAGTGGATCTGACTGCTCTTCTCCCCACTCTTTCTAGTGAATCTTTCATCACCCTCACCTCTGGCTTACACCCCAGTTCTTGTATGCATAAATAAATATATTTAAAATTTATGGTCTAACTGAGAATCACATCTAAACCATGCAGGTAAATATACAAAAAGCACAATAATTACATATGCATCAAAATATAAGCTCTGGCCCAGGTTTGTCTGCTTGGGTGCTCCTAGATCCCCACCTGTCAGCCTATGTGTAAATTACATAGTTTCTCCTCCACAAGAAAAAATTTTATTCCATAGAAATTTGGTGGTTAAGGCCACCCTGGTGGCACAAGGGGTTAAGATGCAACCTTTGAAGCTGTCCGCAGCCACTGCAGAACGAGTTTGACTCCCAGCCAGCAAGGGAGCAACCCACATGGTGCAGCAAACTTCTCCTGTTTTGCCCACTGCTCCCCTCAGCAGTGTACTTTGGTTGATCTGCCTGTTCTTTTCCCCAGTCTGTCTCTGGTGAATCCTCTCACCTCCCCCCGCCCCCGCCACATCTCTGGCCTGTACTCCAGCTCTCTTATGCATCAATTAATAAATCCTTAAAAAAAACCTGGTGATCAACTAAAATGGAGGCATTTTACTGGTAATGATTTTCAATCAAAGGGTTGATAATAAAATGCATCAAGTTCACACAACGAATTAAGTATGAGATTTTAAGCTTTGATACTATAGGACTTTCAATTTTCTATATTGAAAAATCTATCCCATAAGACAGAATTTATTTTATTAAAGCAAAAATTAAAAGTAGGTTTGTTCAGGCAGGAAGCTACTTGCACCTCCCTTCAAGAGTTTTGCAAACTTCAATGAGATGATCCAATGACAAGCCAGCATGTGCCCAGAGAGGACCTATCTCATCTTGGCGGTTTCAGCCCAAGCAGAAATCAATGCAGGGTTTTCTGCCACCTGCTTATTTTGTTTCCAGTCAAGCAAAACAAGGGGCTTATCTCCCTCGCAGATCAGCATATGAGATATGCCTTGGATATGTCTGCCTGTCAGACTCATAAACACAACAAGATATGCCAGCAGCGATGGAAGAGGGGGGGCCCTCTTCGGTTCATGGAGTACAGGCTGCAACATCCATCAGCATAAAAACAAACAGCTTCAAACCACTGTCCTTGGAACCTGGCCTAACATTGCAGAGGGTTGCGATAAAGGAAGATTAAAACTCCCAAGGCTTCCTCAGGTTCCCTGTCAAAAGGACAAATAGCCAAATATAGCCAAGTGGACCTGGTAGGCAATGAGAACTTTCCTTCTTGACTGAGATGGGGGACCTTGAAATATTTTCTAGGTCCAAAGAACTGATACAGATTTCTGGTTTCTAGATCTTGGCATTTAAACCTATTGCTAATCAGGACCAGGTATGTCTGTCAAACCTCAAATATTATTAACTCAACATATTTCCCCCTGGAATCAATTTGGTAATTTGCTAAAAGTAAATCTTGTAACACCTCACAGATATATTAAACTCATTTGAAAATGCATTGTTACTTGCATAATTATAATTACTCTTTGAAATATGTTAGGTAAATATTATTATTTCTGTTTTACAGATAGAAAGACAGCTCCAAAGAAATTTAAATTAAATGTGCAAGATTGCATAGGTAATTAGTAGATATTATAATGAGCCCATGGGTCCTCTATCCCACTCCAATTTATTGATTTATTTAATCACCAAGTATTTATTGTATACATATTATGTTTAAGGTATGTGTTAAATAATATGAGCAATGGGTAATCCGCTAAATTTTATTTTATATAACAGAAATTCATACCATGTTTAATGTATGTCAGGTATTTTCCTAAGCACTTTACAAAGATTAAGTTATTTAATCCTCCTAACAACCCTCCTATAAAATGAATGTTGAGGCACAGAGAGGTTAGATAAGAGACCCAAGGCCACAGAGCAAGCAGAAGAGCTGAAATTTGAACATAGGTAGTCTGATTTGAGAAAATATCCCCAAATACATTACAGTGCTTCCTTTTAAAGTACTGGTATTTGTTGGAATCAAGAGAGTAAATGAATGTCAATAGCAGTTGTGCAGTTAAAAAGGAAAGGAACGGAAATTGATTCCTTTGATACATCCTTGGTTTAGTCTTTTCCTTTTCTTTCTTGGAAAATTTCCTTTGAAACTTTTTTTTCCAGAGGTAATGTTCATTTACAATGCTGTTTGTGTTTGAGAAGCATAGGCTCTCCCCTTAAAGTAAGGGTGGTAATAGTTGCAAAGGTAAAGGACTAAGAAAAAAAGAATTCAGTTAACACTGTTTTGCAACAAATTTTTCAGTTTCCATAAGGACCTAACCACCAAACATTGGTCTGCTAACCTCTATCACACAGATTTACTAGGATTCCTGTTACAGCACTGACTAATTCGCACCCTGCAGGAGAAACAAATGCTCATTTAATCTGAAATTATCTCAGTCCAATGCAATGTCTATAAGAATAAATGCCAATTTGTCTCTAAGATATACATGTGGACTGGGTTCCAATGGGAAACAGTTAAAGCCATATTAATATTCCCTTTGCATTCTGAAATGTATTTGTTGAATTAATACTTGGGAATCCACTGATATTGTTTCTATAATTCACAGTATCTTCAGAAAGGAGATGACAAATTGTTTCATCATACATAGCAGGCCAGCTTAGAACAAAATGCCTAGGTTCCTGGTGGATGTCAGGTTATACTAACCACACTGGAAGAACATGATGGGGGGTGGCTGGTAGAAATATATATTAGTAGCTATTTTATGGATGCTTACCAGCCTCCCAATCGAACAAATCAGGGAAAAATATTTCCCCTACTATGCTGCACTGGACCTAAGTGAATGTTTAAAAAAACAAATCAGGAATCACCAAGCACTGAAGAATTGCACTAAGCCATCTTCCACACACCAGGTAGAATATGTGTGTGTGTGTGTGTGTGTGTGTGTGTGTGAGAGAGAGAGAGAGAGAGAGAGAGAGAGACATGATTCTCAAGGACACTATCTATCAAGATTTCCTGCAATCAGAAAGGAAATGATAAGACAGTTATTATATATCTAACCATTCATAAGTTCATCAATCCTTTCAACATTGCTTCCACTATGAATTCAATGGTTGTGCCAATTGCTTACACAGACATATGACCACAAATGACCTTTATTTCTTCTTGGTTTTAACAATGAATTTCTCCCCTTGAATTGAAACAGTGTTGAGATTCAGTATTGAGCAGTACATTTGACAAGTCACCAGAATTATACTCAGAGATTCTGGTAGGATTTTCAAGGAGTCTACTTTTCAAAGATCCCCAAGTCCCTTCAAAGAAAATAAAGAACCCACAGAGCTAATAAAATAGTTTAAAATGTTAACAGTAGAAAGAACTTGACACTAATCGTTTCAGGGCACAAGAAGGTCCTTTTGGAGCCTTGACATATCACTGCTGCACTATTAAAGTGAGTCCTTCCCTGTGGTGTTGCTCTGCCCCAGATGGACCCAGCATGTCCACCCACCTTCAGTAAGGATTCTGAAAACAATAAGGATTCTGTAAAGTGTTGGGATTTACTTTTTCCAGGACAGATCCTATATTCTTCCATAATAAAGGTACTTATGGTAATAGCTATAATAACGGTTCTTATTACGAAGATTTACTTATGTGAAACTGGTTTTGTTTTTTCATTTGAGGCTTCACTGTTAGAAACCTATTAGGTTTCACTATTGTTTCCCCAATTAGAAAACAGGAATACAGCCACTCAAAAAAAAAGAAAATGGGAGAAGGGTATTCATATATATAATAACAACAAGAAAAAAAAATTAATTTCAACTGTCTTGATTTTGCATAAATGTTTCTAAATTGAAAAAAAAAATAACAGATGGGAAAGTTTGTAGAAATAGGCTATTAAGGAAGCACTGGCCATGGTTTGGGTATTGCAAAAGTTTATAAAAAGTCACTGAAGAACTTTCAATTACACAAGGCTCCCAAGCATCAGAAAACCTTGATGTGTTTCCTTTTCACAGGCAGCTGACAGAGGCTGCACAGAAAAGTGACCACTTGGTGACATACTGTTAAGAGTACTACAAAAATTTTCATTTCCTTCTCTCTCCCTTTCTTTGGAGGGGATAGAGAGAAACCCCACCCCTTCCTTTTACCATAGAGTCCAAAGATCAATGTTTCAGAACAGAATCCCAGAGTTGTGTTTGTTTTACTGTCAAAGGCATTATGGAAAGTGACAGCCAAATTACCAATTTATGGGATGCCTGGTGTTGTCCAGAAAAAACATGGGAGGTTTGTGTACAAAGCAACAGCAAATTAGAGGGTCATCACATTCTCCCTAATTTGGTATGACAGAGGTTTGCCAAATGAATGAAATCTGACACATACGAAGCACTAAGTGTAGAAAAGAAAAAGGTACAGATGGAAGGAAATCATATAACTTTCATGTGTAACAACCCCAAATACAGGTTAAGAGGTTCTGAGGGCCATCGTATTAAATGATAATACTGCTATGTAACCATTAGATTCTACAGAATATAAAATTCTTCTGTATTTTTTTAAATGATCATAATGGGTCACAATTCAATCACTAGGACCCAAATATCACTTCCAGGGAAAGGTCTTGGATGTATTAATGGCCACAAAACAAACACAAAATAAAAGTAACAAGACTGTAACTTGTACTTCATCAGAAAAGCAGTATCTTCAATCCTTAATAAAATTTCAACTGTCTAAAACTCTCTCCCCTGTTTTGTTTCTCTTTATAGGACTTATATTTTATAATGAATTAAAATTAATTACTTCATTTATCTTGTTAACCATTTCCAACCTTCCCCTTGAAAGAAAATCCACCAAGAAAAGAATTTTGTTCCTCTCAACAAACTGCTGTTGAATGAATGATTATTTTACCGCACCAATGGGTGTCGGCTTAGTATTGAAATCACTGTGCTAAACTAATTTGGGCAAAGGGAGAGGGGCAGAGAAAAGAGAGGAAGAGAGATAATTATGTCAGGAATAGAAAAGAGTAATGTACACTAATTGAAGAGCTTTGTCTTCATTTTCCTCAACTGCTTTCTTGAAGACTTCCCCACTTCCATTTCTATTCAGTCGTCTACCTAAAGGAGCTCTGTGCCCAGCAAAAAGTCCAGCGTATGTTTCTATTCATCTTCCTCTGATCAGTGGAAACCACGTCACATAAAATTATGCCACGTTAGAGTCACCAGAATACAACAGTCACTCTCCTGCAGATAGTAACATGTTAATCAACCAATTTAAAAGTATTGAGAACCTACACCACAGAAGGCTGTTCTTTCTCTGACTTCTCCCCTGGCCTTCTGAAACCTCCCACCAACTGGAATAGCAGAACTGAGAATTTAGATGAGAACAGGCAACATCTAATAATTCTTCTTTGGTGTAGTTTATTTGGACTTACATTTGTTGTGCATATGTATTCACTGAATATTATTAAACTATATATTTATTGGGCTGTGCCATTCTTTCTTCTTTTTTGAATTTCATTTTAAACGACCCAACAACTATAACAAATAAAACAAACACACAAAATAAAATATCTTGTACCCCCAGGAAATTAAATGCTAAAATACTATGTTAATTCAACCAACAAGGAGAGATTTTAAAATGTGGAGAAGTCAAGAAAAATCAAATTTATGCTTCCCACTGCCCCCATAACAGCTAGACTGCATATGTACATGTTATTACGACATAAATATAAGGCAGCAGGCACGGTCTAGAGAATTAAAGAGGCAACTTGAATGTAGGGCTGCCTTTGATTCAACATGTAACCGTGATTAAATGTTATCAACATGGAGGCTCTCAATTCTTCTTTTCTCTTCCAATTATTTTTTTTTTCATGAAGACATTTACCTAAGCAATTGTGGAAGTTAAAAATCCTTTTGTGCAACAGTTTGCAGTGAGAGTATTTTTAGAAACTTTATGATAAAATAATTTCCAATGTGGTTTAATAAAATTTGCATTCTAAAATAGGAATATCTAACACACAAGAAAATCCTGGGTGTGTCTGTGAAGGTGATTCTGGATGAGATTAATATTTGAATCTGTAAACTGAATACAGCAGACTGATGATCCTCTCCAATGTGGACTCTAATCTAATCAGCTGAGAGCCTGAATAGAATAAAAGTCTGACCTAGAGAGAAGTTGCTGTCTCTGTCCGATGGTCAGAATAAAAGAACTAGGGACATATGAGCAAGAAATTTCTTACATTTTTCTTCCAGCGTTCATAGGTATTTTTCAATTCTCTGTTCTCTGTTAGATTTTTTTAAATCTATCTATCTGTCTATCTATCTGTCTATCTATCTATCTATCTATCTATCTATCTATCTATCTATCTATCTATCTATTTATACAAGCACTGGGTACAGTCAGAAGTGCGGGACGGTGAGGGAATTCACCAGAGCAATAGCCGGGAACAGAACAGGCAGACTGATAAAGTACACTGCTGAGGGGAGCAGCGGGCACAGCAGGAGAGGTCTGTCATGCCATGTGGGACCCTCTCTGGTGGCTGAGGATCAAACAGGTGCTGCAGAGGCTGTGGGCAGCTTCGTAGTCCAGCACTCAACCGCTGTGCCACCATGGGAGACCCTCTCCGTTAGATTCTTTAAGGAAAATTGCAATGCCTAGCCATGTGTAGGGTTCCCAGAGGGTTTGGATTCTATTTGAGTGTCCTCTAATCTTGTATATGCTCATGCCTACTCTCCCATTCCCATTGTCCTGTAATCCAGTCTACCCTGAACCAGAATAAGAATGATCGTCTGTAAAATTTGTTTTTGTTGCTTCACATTCTGTGTTCAATTAATACACTTAAGTACTGACCCTCAGTGCCTCAAAAAATGACTGTAAATTCTAGAGTAAATGGGATATCACCAGGGCTTTTATTTTTGAACTAATGAATGATATAGGGGACGATGGGGTCAAGGAGAGAAGAGGGGACACACATGATGAGGAGGGGATGACTTAATGTGACAAAATTAGATGCTCTAGATATTTTCCCTGACATAAAATAGGCTTCTCCATTAGAAAGGTTATAGTGGGGGCCTCCCTGGTGGGCTAGGGTTTAAGTCTCAGTGCTATCACTGAGGCTACCTTTGTGGCCAGGGAGCCGACCCACCTGGCTGGCACAGCAGACCTCTCCAGTCTTGCCCGCTGCTTCCCTCAATGTATTTCAGTTGATTCAGCTGTTCTTCTCCCCACTCTGTCTCTGGTGAATCCTCTCATGCCCTGTACCTCTGTCCTATACCCCAGTTTTTCTATGCAAAGATAAAAAAGGTATTTATGATAAAAGAAAAAGAAAGGTAATTTTTGGGAGATGACTCTTAAGTCTGGGTAATCTTCCTTTTTCTAGATAGTTAATGTAATGGAAACCCATGTGACTATAGCCTCATATGCCAAGGTGACATGTCCTGGGAAAAGCCTATTCTGGATCAGTGTCTGACCAAGGTCAGAGTTCAGGAGTGAAGGTAGGTCTCCAAGGTGTCCAGATAGGTCCCATGACTTGTGACAATGCATGTGGATTATCTCAAGCTAGGGTCAATCCAAGCCCCACAGGATCACAAGAAACTTTTATCACTCCTAGAAGTATGAAAACTGAGGTCCTCACTCAGAACTAGACTTTTGTGCCAGATAAACCTATCTATACAGCAGGACAAACATCTAATTATGGAATACCTGGTCTTCTTCCTATTAGCCCCCCTCCCCTTGTCATGAGCCCCTCTTCTCTCTCCTTGAAGCCCCAGGCCCTATCTCATTCCTTAGTTCAGGATCTATGCTTCCATTTTGCCCCACTCACTTTGGAATCCACACTGAAGCAGATTCCCTACATGTATATAATGAATTTTTTTTGTCCTACTAATCTACCTGCCATTAATTTATTTTACTAGCCTCAAGGGGAAGAAAGAAATTTCCTTTCCTTCCTAACAAGATCACTGGGCAGAGACAGCACATTCTCTCTTGCTCAGTCTTTTATTCAGGCTCTCAACTGATTAGATGAGAGTCCACATGGGAGAGGAGCATCAGCCTGCTGTATTCAGTTTACAGATTCAAATATTAATCTCATCCAGAATCACCTTCACAGACACACCCAGAATAATCATTCTCTACATGTGTGTAATTAATTTTTTCCTCTTACTAATCTATCTAATTTTAATTTGTCAGATGGAGCAGCCTGAGAAGAAGCCAAAGAGGGTAGGTTTTTTTTTCCCCCCCCCCTGTGGCACCACAATATATGGAAGAAGTCATCAACCAGAAGAGACCAGGGTTCTTCTTGTGTTGAGCCAACATCTCTACATTTGACCCTGAGATTCTCTCCCAGATGAAAACTACCCATTGTCATGAGAAACTGGTTAAGCAGCTTAAGATGTGTCACAAATTTTTATAAACCCAAATAATTTACCTTTTTTTAACTTATTTTAACCCCTAGGCCACCAGGGAGGCCCTAATTTACCTTTTTATTCACTAGTAATTCATCTTCTCTTGATTGAGCTTTGCATGAGTGATCAGAATATGCGGAGTGATGTAGCCTTCTTCCCACAGATTTTTATGAATTTGTAGATACAAGAAATATGTATATTTGTCAAGAAAAATCATAGGAACATACACAGCTTGAAGAGTGGATTTAACTAAAAAAAAAATTCTTGTACCAATTGTCTCATTTTTTAAGCCAATCTATAAAAAGGACCTGTGATCCCAAGATGTTGAACTCTTCTATATGGCTCTTAAAGGTCAGATTCTAGGAGGTTCTCTATCTTGGGCAAATGCATTTAGGCTGTGAAACCCTAAAACAAGGTCTTGTTCTTGATTTTGCCTTCTCCCCATCAGTTTGTATTCAAAGTTGGCACAACCTTGTGTGTGACACATCACTTTGTTACCATGGAAATGCCTGTGATGATGTGGCAAAATATCTTTCAAACAATTATTTCCAAGGGCTTCTGAACTGCAAGAAGGTTTTGTTAATATAAAAGGTAGAATATCTGTCAATCTATTGTTTGCCTAACCTCCTTACCTTTAAAGGATAACTGCATTTTGGGCCCCTTTCCTTTGAAGAATGTGTAAATTCTCAACAAAAGAATTCAGTGTTTGGAAGTTGGGAGTTTCATTTGTCATTCAAGACAGAATCTATTCAATAGAAACAAAACCAAATGCAAATGTACATCCTTAGTTGAATACTCCAACAGTTTTGCTTCCTCATGCATCACAAAATATAAAGATAAGTTGTTAAAATTCACCTAAATTATCACCTAGTCCTTCCCCCTTTCTCAAAATGCGTACTATAAAATTATTGCCTTTAAGAGAGTAATTTCAGGTTGTTCACCTCAGAATTATTGCTGCCAATTGCTATTATGGTAAAACCAATTTTCCCTGCAAGAATTCACAAAACCCAGAGATTTGGGGTTTTTGTTTTGGGTTTTACATTTTTCTACTGCACAGAAAAAAAAAATTGAATAGAGACAGAGAAATAAAACACAAGCGTATTACAAACCCTCTGATTACTCTAATTACACCTAAAAGGAAAACAAGACCCCTCTCTTGGTAGCAGAGGTATGAATTATTAATGGGAAAGGAAGGAAGATAGGAAAGCTATAAACCATTGTCAACTGATCTGCAGGGTGACCAGAGAAGTGTGCTATGCCCTGAAAATAGTTGGCATTGTCATTTCTCCCTGACGCTATAAAGAGCAAACCTCCTCCCTTCTCTTTTGCCCCTGGTCTTCTAATATTGTGGAGTTGTTTTCAAATGTATTAATGCCATCTGGAGGGGGGGCCTGAGTCAGGAAGGAAAAAATTCCTGGAAACTTTGTCATTGTGCTGTATTTGGAAAAAGAGAATTGTGAATGTTCAGTCTTAAGAGCAGTCATAGAGAAAAGTGGAGCTTTGTAAATGTTTTAATTACAATTTCCCTCCTTGAATTGAACCCATTGGGCATAATGAAAGAAAGAAAGGGTGTAGGTGTGGAGGGAGGGACAAGCATGGAAGGGGAATTGGCAGGAGATTTCAGCCAGGCTCCTGCAGGAACCAGCTGCTTGCTGCTCCAAGCAATGGAAATCTTTGCATGTAATTAATTCCAGAGATCAGAAGCCTGCCATGCTTTTGCAGGTAATGGGGAAGCACTGTTCCTGATGGGACCCCTTGAAGTCACCAAATAGCCAGTGGCTAAATCAAGCAATTTAAAAATTATGGATGTTTTGCTAAATAAATGAGCATGCCTCATTAGTGACAAAGAGGATTGCCAAACTGCTCCCCACTTATTTATTTGCTTGTGTGCTTCACCTCAGGACAGAGAATGCTCAGTAAGTGGAGCTGGGGTCTCTGGGTGAGGCATGATCGATTAGCTCAGGTAGACTGAAACAACAGCTATTACTCTTCCTGCCCACTCTGACACAGGACCTGCTGGGCTGGTACATGGACATGGGGGTGGGGGATGAAGTCTTGTGGGGTGTGGGGAGGGGCACTCCCCATTCTTCACTTCATGTGACAGGTTGAGCTGGGACAAGGACACTGGCAGTTCATGCTTAATAACCCAGTTTGGTTAGCAAAGAGAAATGGGTAATTCAATTTCTCCTCATGGGGGGCTGGATGCTGGATGTCCTCCAGAAAAGCAGCCTGGGCTGGTTTCTACAATGTCAGATAATTCTTCAGATGATATCATCATTGATAAGGCTTCCACTGAAGCTTGAACAAACACCAAACTCTTGAGCATGATCCACTTTGCAAGTCTTATTTTGAAGTTTGCTCCCTACGCTCCAGCCACATGACCTCAATCTACATCGTCATCACATTCTGTCATATCCTGGGTGCTTGGCACTCTGTTCACTATGACAGTGAGGCTCTTCGTTAATTCTGCCCATCCTTCTGACTCGCCAGTGGTCACTGGCTCAGACAGATTCTTTCTGACTGTGCTGATTCCATCAGATCTCTTATCTAAGCAGGGACAAGTTCTCCCATTTTGTGGAACTCCCCACTGCTGCCAATGTCCCTTTGTTTGTCAGCATATTTGATCAATGCATGCCTTTCCTGCTAGGATATATGCTCCATGTAAACAGAAATGGCGTCTCTCTTTACACACTGTCCTGTCCCTAGTGTTTAGAAAATAGAAGTAGGTAATAAATTTCTGCTGAATAAGCAAATATTTAGGGAGTTCCTAATTTAGGTAGCAGATCATTTCTGATTTTCTGTTTTCTGAAAAGACACTCAGATGCACATGTAGACTCTGAGAATCTATCGTAAGTTGTGAACACCTTAGAATAGAAATGGCACAGAGAGACCAACTGGGCCAGAGCATGGCTCATGTAATCACTCATATTCAGGAGCGCCGACTGAACTCCTGGTTACCTGTGTAAAGGATATTTGTGTTCTCTGCTCATCGTCTAGGAGAGGAGTTACAGCTTTAGCTATAACACAACACATTCATAGAGATATGGGGAAGGTATCTGGGGAAGTCAGGGAAAAAGAAAGGGAGGGAATTTCATGCTATTATAAACCTGAGAGAGAGAGCCCATAATCCTAGTATCATAGGGAACAGAGACACAGAGAGGTTAAGCAATTTTCCCTCATAAAATTAATATTGACAACATTTTGGGATGAGGAGAGTGATAACTGATGAAACAAGGTATGGAATGAAGCATAAAATGGAGAGATCAAAATTAGAGCAACTGAAAAATTTTAACTCTGTTGAGCTTAAACTAAAAAAAAATAAGGAGGAGGGGTTCAAAGTTTAAAGCCAAATCCATTCCATCCTTTTACATGAACTCCATTATGTGTTGTGATTTCCCAAGAATTTGACATTGGAAAGAACCTAATGGAAGAGAAGAGAAGAAAAGTCACTTTACCATTCATCAGTCATTGGAAGAGATATGGGAATGAAAAAATGCCCTTCTGACATTTTGCAAATTTTCACATATATTTAATGAGCATGGATATGGGCCAAAGACTGGGGTGAGCTAGAGCTGTAGACACAGAAGACACAAGAAGAGTTCGGGTAGAGATGGTCCTTTAGAGAAAAGAAGCTGAAATGCAATGAAATCAGAGTTCTTACGGATAGTGTCTGCTGCTGAATCTCTTGCTCTTGTTTCAAAGCTATTTGGCTTTCACTTTTGAGATCCCACTGAGAGTCTCTCCTCCAGTAGCACTTTGTTGTTGTTTTTTTTTTTCTTTTTTTTTCTTTTTTTTTAAGATTGATTTATTTATTCATACAAGCACTGGGTACAGTCAGAAGTGCAGGAGGGTGAGAGAATTCACCAGAGCAGGGAGTAGAACAGGCAGACAGAAGCACACTGCTGAGGGGAGCAGCGGGTGGCAGGAGAGGTCTGTGTACCTCGCCCTGCAGGCAGGGATCGAACTGGCACTGCAGAGGCCACAGGCAGCTTCACAACCCAGCGCTCAACCACTGCACCACCGGGGAGGCCCTCCAGTAGCACTTTGTTTGGGACTTTGATCTACCTCACACATACACCAAGAAGCACTAAAGACATGGCAAAAATTCAACTCCCTAGTTCCACAGTGTGTTGCCTAGTAAGTTAGCAGCTTCCCCAGGGCGAAATATGTGGGCTCATGGAAAAAACACCTCTGTTTGACCTCTGTGTTTCCCAAAAACTGCACATCAAGGTCAATACAAATGAAGCCATATTACTGGTGCTTGAAGAGATGGATTCAGAATGGGACAGCTCCTGATACTGAATCTCTCTGTTTCTCTTAAGGACACTAAGCTAACTGTTCCCTCTTTTATTTCTCCTCCTTCTCTCCTTTTTTTTTTTAATTTTTAATCTTTGCATAGAAGAACTTGGGTGTAGACTAGAGGTGTGAGGGTGAGAGTATTCACCAGAAACAGAGTGGGGAGCAGAACAGGCAGATTTATTGAAATACACTGCTAAGGGGAGCAGCAGGCAAAATAGGAGAGATCTCCTGCGCCATGTGGGTTAGTTCCCTGGCCAGGGATCAAACTCAGGCCATAGTAGTTATAGCACTAGGACTAAATCTCTAGGCCACCAGCAAGGCCCTTTCTTCCTCATTGTCAAGCAGAAGTTATAAGAATCAACAGGAATGAAATACAAGGATCTCATGATTTCAGTGAGAAAAACCAAGAAGCTGACCTGGGAATGAAGCTCCTCGAGACTGTAATAAAATGAAAATAAGTACTTGATCCCCACATTCTGGGATTAAGTATCCTCCCAGATGTGATGATTTGAATAAGGCTTAAGCAGCCTTCGTAGCCTAGAGAAATGCTCTCCAATGGTTTGACCGATTAGGAATATAATGAAGGAATGGAAGAGGACACTGCAAAAGGAGGTGAGACTTGCAAAGGAGAAGCACCACCTGCTCTATTGTGCTCCTGGAGGTCAGTCCTGAGAGAGACACCTTGACATGTCAGGACTTTTTTTTATCTATTGTGACAATTATGATAGTAGCACCGGGGCTAGCTCTGATTTCTCATGTCTAGAGTAAAAGAATATTGGAATTAAAAAGAAGCCTGAGAGGTCTCCCAGATCAAAGACCCACTTACAGCAAAAATCTATCATTCTGATACCTAAGAAAAATGGTTACCCCAGTGACTTTTGGAAAATCTGTCTTCTCCATACATCTTTTATTCCTCCCTCAAGTCTGTTTCTTTATCTATGTATTCATCTGCCCACTTATCAGTTATTCAACTTTTTCACTGAATTTCTGCTACATCTGGCTGGTCATTCCCCAATGCCAGGGAAGCCCAGGCCCTCCTTTGTCTCCTCCTGGTTCCTGGCACTGCTGGCACTGGTGGAGAAAGCCACAGCTGTCACTACTTAACACTTTCCAACCTCAGAACCTCAAAAATTCCTTTTCTAACCCCTACTAAATTCCCTACAGCAGCTGTTCTAAACTCATTTCTCTTTTCTACTAGCCCCCATTTCTCCACAAACCCATTTCTTCTTCTATTTCAGAGAAAATGAGGAGTCATCAGGCATGTGGTGCCTCAATTTTCCTCTCGGCTACCTCCAAAGATTCATTTTTTTACCTGTCTGAAAGGAAGGAAATTCTCAATTGCTCTAATTTTGATCTCTCCATTTTATGCCTCATTCCATACCGTGCTTCATCAATTATTGCTCTTCTTATCTCAATATATTGTCAATTTTATTCCATTAGAAAAAAAAGTAAAATCTGTCTTTACCCTTGCCTCCTCCTTGGAACTTAACTGCCTCTTTCCTTCCCTTTACCTCCAAATTTACCCAAAGAGCAGTATGTGGTCCCTACATTCATTACCTCCCATTTACTTCCCAGGGCACAGCACCTGGGATCTGGATGGTTCTCCTCAGAATAACCTCTTCAGGATCACCAAAGGGCTCTGCCTTTTAAATCCAATGGCCTTACCAGATTTTAATCTACATAACATCTCAAAATTTATCTTTCTTCTTGAAGCCCTCTTAGTTTTGGTGAAATGGTTCTTGGCCCATTCTAATCCTGCTTTCTTCAGTCCTCTTCCTCACACATCCCTAGTGTTACTCAGGATTCTATCCTGGCCCCAATTCTCTGCCATGGTTCTTAAATTATTCGGTTTATAGTCCCATTTTGATCTCTATGATATAAGATGGAACACTTATAAGAGTATCCACATTCTTACAACATAAGTACTATGGCACATACTTACAACATAAGTACTATCCACATACTTACAACATAAGTACTATGGCAGGAAAGCAATGTTTTCAGATGTCTGAAAACACATCAACAGTTACCACCTTACGTACTTGATTACTCTGTGTAAACAGGCAAGTCTTCACCGGGTGCCACATGAACATCATGTTTTTTTTTTAATCTCTCTTTGTCTTTTGTACCTTACTTGATAATATAGTCTTCAGACATCACGATGGCAGCATGAATCTTCAAATGTAGAACATGGAAATGTTACATATCAAATAAGACTAGTTTCCCATTTCAGGAAAATTATCAGTTTTATACAGATAAGTGCTCTACTTGCTTCAGAACGAACATTCATTCTCATAGCTTCAACTATCACCTTATAACACACAAACCAATCTGTCAATCTTTGAACTATAGTTAGATCAAAAATAGGTTATGTAAAAAGTTATAACTCGAAACAAGATAAATATCCAATTTTTTCTCTTCATTTAGAAAATACGGAGATCTGACAACACAGGGCAATCTATCAGAGCAGAGCAATGGCAGCACCTTTTGAAAAAGTTACTTGCTTTCCAATTTTCCATAGTTCCCACTATTCCCTAGTGTAGTGTGCTTGTCTACAAGCATCTGCCCTGACGAGCCTTGCTTACAATGAAAACTTCCCAATACATTTCTCCAGCACTGAATAATTTCTAAGCTCATATTTCCAAATGTTCATTAAGCAATCCCACTTAGATGTCTTCCAGATACCTTCAACTCTTCCCTCTAACTAGCCCTGCAGTTTTCGTCATCTCAGTTAGACATTCTCCTTGACGCCAGGCAGAATTAATTTTAGATCTTTGTTCATATTGATAAATTTCAGTTTATTTCACTGATTTTAAGTGATTAACTTTTGGAATTCAGTCTTCGGAATGTGGGTTCAGTGTCTTGTGCACGGTTGTCAAGTCCATAGCACATATAAGCCCTTAAAAATGTGTCCTGAGTTAAATAAAATGCTTGGACACATTCAGTAATGGATGACAAATTTAAGCTTTCAATTTTTGGACCACCCAATTGTATTGAAGTTAAAATATGTTTCCCAGTGACTTTTTCCCATTAGCCCTTACTATGCCCTCAATAAAAACACAGAATAAATCATCTCCCTCTTCCACATAACATCCCTGCAGATACTTCTTAATTATTAGATATCCCTGAGGACCCACATTTCCAGGCATGTGTCTGATTAAATCTTTGAATATCTTCTGTGTATTCATAGTGTCATGACATTAAATCAAAACCACCAGCATTTCTCACCTGGATTACTGCAAAACCTCCCAATTTCTCCCCTCAAATCCACACTTATTCTTCACATTGAAGTCGAGTAAACATATTATACACCAGCTTTAAAGGCTTCACTTCTCCAGAACATTTAAGGTCCAAACTCATTAATGTTTCAAAGCCCCTCATGATCTGCTCCATACTCACTCTTACAGCTCCAGCCTTGTGACTTTCCCCCTCACAACTTGTGCCCTTAAATGACATACAAGTTTCTAAATATGCTGTTCTATCTCTGTATTCATATACATGATGTTTATGTAGCCTAGAATGCACCCAACTCTACTTTTCCCTACCTGAAATCTATTTATTCAAGAGCCACTTGCCATCTCCTGACTGGATTTGAAGGTCCTTCCATGTGTTCTCCCAGAATCCCTAATTTATCCTATTGAGGTAAGACTATTAATGCAAACATACTGTTCTAACGAGCAGTGAGAGTTCTCAGACCTTTCTTATGGTATGTGAGAAAGTGAGATTTAATTAAATCATCTTGGATGTTTTCTACCAACCTTTTTTCAATTGCCAATGTTTCTCTTGAAATGTGTTGCTCAGTTCTAACACAATTCCCCCTATGTGGTTAGACCCCACAGGGTAAAATGAGGCAATTTATATCTCTAGCCCTGATCACTATCAAGCCAAAATTGCTTTAGCTTTAATTTCATCATCTGTAGAATAGAGTAATATCACCTTCCTTTACAGCTGTTCCAAGGACTAAATAAGGTGGTGTATACAGCAACTGGCCCAATCATGGCAAACAGTAAGTGCTCAAAGAATAACAACTATTATTATAACAAAGAATAGCATTCTCACAATTCACCTGTATTGGAATCCCATAAAATGCAGTCTTCCTATGAAAAAGAGAGAATGTGAAAGAGTCATTAAGTTCTATTTTGGTGGAATGGAAACACAGGGGCAGCTAATTCTTAAACTGTTTCTATATGAAAGGCCCCAGAGAAGTCACAGTTGTGGGCACAAGGCAGATGAATCCCACATATTACTACATTGTGCTGCCTTTGGGGGTGATTATTAGAGAGACACCTCAGCTCACAAGAGCCACCACCATATTCCACTTCTGCTGAAGCCTGTAGATCACAAAAGGTAATCAAAATAGCCTGTGTTTACATTTCCAGCAAATAATACAGTTTGTCCTTTCCTTCAATAGCCTTCAGCAGGAAGGAGAATCCTTCAGAAACAGACTATTATTACTGATTTTGCACCAGTTTAATTGTTGCTGCTAGGTATCCATGGATAAGACAATTAAAGAGATAAAAAAAAAACTATTAATGAAAAATACAGGATGCCCAAAGGAAACCTTTTCAGTGGCATTGGCTCTATTCCACAGTAGCCAGAATACTCTTTGCCATGCTACATGCATAGAATCCATAGCTTGTCCCTCCTGTGGGGGTGACTCAGGTTCCTAGACCCTCAGCATTTCCAGCAGCAGAGTCTGAGCAGGAAGCATGTTGTATTAGAGCTCATTGCATACAGGGTGAAGCCACAAATGAGATGTATATATGTGGAAAGTTTTTTTCTTTATGCCAAATACCATCTTGAAGGAAATGGAAGCTGTCAGTATAATGAGGTAAGAGATAGTCATCAAGAATGCTCTAGTGACTCATACCCCACACATGAGTTTTGCCATTCACCCAAGACCAAGCCTCCTTCATCTCTTACCCGGACACCTGCAAGAGTTACCATCTCCCGTCCTGACAGCAAGAGTGATCTTTTCTAAAATCTACATTGAATAAGGTGACTCCTTTTGTTTGAAGAATTTCAGTGACTTTAGATTCCAGACTTGGCATGTGAGACCAAGAAGATCCATCCCTGCCCAACCTCACCATTCCAACCTCACGTGTATCTCCACTGCTACATGAAGTTTTCAGCCAACTGATCTTTCTGGGATTTGAATTTTTGAACTCTCTATTGCTCTCTTCTTCCTCTCAATCCCACTCTGCTTTCCCTTTGGACCCTCATGTGTGATATTTGCTCTGGTAAGAACACTCTCAGGTCCCAGTTCTACCCCAAACACAACACATACATGTAATACATGAATGATACAAATCCACACTTATACGCATGCAGGACCATGCACACACATCCTCACTTCATCTGCAAGACTTGCTCTCATCTTTTAGGTTTCAGCTTGAATGGCTTTTCTTTTGAAAGCCACCTTCTGGCCAGCCAATGTAGAGCAGATAACTCCTGATATTCAATGCATTATAGCATCATAGCTAAAATCATGGACTCAGTCAGCCCAGTTTCCAATCCCATCCTCCTACCTCTGTGACCTTGGCCTAGTTACCTAAAGTTCCTGTTCCATAATATCTTTATCTCTAAAAGGAGATAAAGGTAGCTCGGCCCTTTAAAGAGTTAAATAAGTAACATACTTCATGCCTTAAAACTGCAGCTGGCATGTACTAGGTAATTAGGTAGATACTAGCTCTTACACTCAGTGAGATTTCCTAGCCACAACTCAATATAATTTGCATGACAGTTAGTGTCCTTTATTTTTGTAGCGTTGTTTTGCTTGTATCTTACAGAGCTGTTCGGAGACAACACAGGAACAAGCACATGATGACAACATGGCAAGTTTTGAACAAATAGATGAATTCAACTAAATGGTTGAGTGAAATGTGATAGAGAAAAAGAATCTTAGCATTTTCTGAAAGAAGATTCATTACACCCTCCTTTTCATTTACCACCTGGCACTCAAAGGTCAGGTACTCACTACAGATCATTCCTGTTAGGTAAACACATGCACCCTTCAAGAAATGCCATCAAATGTGGAGGCCAATGCAAGGATGGGAGTCCAGAAAACACTGCTGATGTGAGCTCTAAACAGGCAGGTTAGGTGAGTTCTATCTTGTCTAGTAGATTTTTGCATCTTGATGGGAAAAGTGACATTGACTTGAGATAATTAGTCACACGTGATAATCCAGAAGACAAGATGTGGGCATAAGTCCTTTTCGTATCTTAAATCTAGGGAAGCCAAATGCTCCCTCAGCTCGTCTCTTACACTAGGGACACAGAGATTCTGGCCGCGCTTTCTATGCCAGTCCATCAGGACATGAACTTGTGCAGAAGGTAGCCCATCATTTTTGACAAGACAAACATTAGAGTGGGGATTGGAGCTTATAACTGGTAAGTCAGAAGTATTAGGACTTCTGGGAAGCTGTTACTCCCAGAAACCAACCTTAGCTCTTTGTAACAACATGAGCTGTGAGCGCCCTCATCCAAGCCTTATCTTGAATTTTATCCTAGAAATAACTCCCCTTACCATGGAACTGAATTCCCAAGAAATACTTCCCAAGATTCTGAGGTTCCAACAAATGTACAGCATTCACTTTGGATGAGAGAATTCAAGTCCTTTAAAATGCCACCATTGGGACTTATTTTCAACATCTCCATTCTAGGGGAAGGCATATGGCAAACATTCCTATCTCTGTTGAGACCAGTTTTCTTCATCCTCAAAAACTAAAGTCCACATTTTCTTAAAAGGCATTAAAATTTTCTCACACCAGTGAGAATGGCATATATTAAAAAAAACTAGCAACAACAAATGTTGACGACGATGTGGAAAAAAAGGAACTCTCCTGCACTGGTGGTGGGAGTTCAAACTGGTCCAACCACTATTGAAAGCTGTGTGGAGATTCCTCAACCTACTAAAGATAGAACTTCCATATGATCCAGCAATTCCACTCCTAGGTATTTACCCAAAGGACACAGAAACATTAATTCCAAAGACCACCTGCACCCCTATGTTTATAGCAGCACTATTTATAATAGCTAAGCTATGGAAGCAACCCAAATGCCCAAAAATAGATGACTGGAACAAGAAGATGTGGTACATACACACCATGGAATATTACTCAGCAATCAAAAAAGATAAACACATGCAGTTTGCAGCAACATGGATGGAGCTGGAAGGGATCATGCTCAGCGAAATAAGCCAGAAAGAAAAAGAAAAATACCAGATGGTCTCACTCATAGCAGGAGTCTAGAAAAGCTAAATAAGGGACCAGGAAAAAGAATAACTATAGGAAAGAAAAAATCAAAATCAACAAACAGCTACGAACCAGAGACACTCTATGGGGAGGGGGCAGGGAAAGGAGGGATTAGGGTCAAAATAAGGGGGTTGCAATTGTATGGGGAATATAAAAATAAAATTTAAAAAAGTCATTAAAATTAAATAACGAGTAATTTTTGACTAAGCACCAATCAAAACCAAAACAATTTTAGAAAAAGAAACATTAATTTTAGAAAGACAATATAAAAAATTTATAAGAAAATATTTATCTTAAACCTAAAAAAAAAAAAAAAAGATACCAGTGTGAACACTGATGCCACTTGCTGGTGCAAACTTCATCCTAGCCAGGAGATATGGAAGAGGAAGTCCGAGGTCCAGTTCAAAATCAATTCTCTTACTTTGTTTTTAAGAACAGGCATTTCTCCTCCCTGCATCCAGATACTGACACCTCCCCCAGACAGGACAACTCCATCCTCTCAAGCCTGCCCTTTTGTAAGAATTATTGTTTAAAACCAAGCAATGTGTCAGGTCACACTGACCAGGGAGAACTTGGAGAAAAGCCAGTTCTTTCCAAAATCAGTTTGATGTCAATTCCACAAAAATGAAGGCAGTCTATCTTAAAGCAGAGGGACTTCCCACTCAGAAAAACCTAAGCATAGATGTTTTTCCAGTGAAATTTTTAGTTTGTGCAGACTCTGTTTAGTAACTCATCAGTTAGAGCTGGATGGACCAAATGCCATTTGAATATAACATCCCTCCATCCTGCAGGGGGAGAATCCTTGGAGCCATATGTCAGGATTCACATTCTTCCCTGTGTGCGCCGTGGACATGGTGCCTTACACTGCACACCTTGGTTTCTTTGGGTATAATAGGAGGATAATAACAGCAATTTCTTGTTGAGTCATGAAAATTCAAATGACATAAACCACTCTGCATGGTGACAACAAAGCATTAGTACCTGCAGTTATGATGCATTCATTAGTCATGCACAGGCTGCATCACTGAGATGTTAGATTTTTTTTTTTTCAGAGGAAACAAATTTTCTCCACCTCCTGTCCTACAAGAAGCAGGTCAGATCTGTGTGGCTACTAGACCTAATAGTTTTCATTTCCAATTCTGATTTTATCAAGTAGAGACTGCATGATTTGGAGCAGAGTTTTTTTTTTTTTTTAATTGAGATAATGTTGGCTTACACAACTATGTATGAGTTAGAGGGATAGGTTCACATTCTTCAGATGTAACCTGGCTAGGCTTCCGCTTCTGCAACTGTAAAATGGGGAACAACAGTATCCCCTCGGAATATATTGTGCAGATTGAATGAATTAATGCATGTAAAACACTCAAAAGAGATTACTGGGCATGGAGTGCTAACTCTATTAACTGTCAGTTATTACTAGACTACTGGCAATAAGTGAGAATTTCATAGTATTTATTTAGTACCCCATGCCCAGATGAAACAATGTGGAAATTAGACATTTCTGTTATGTAAATGTAGGAGAGGCCAAGAAATAAGGAAATTTCTTTTGAGATCTGCATCACAGAAAGCCTGCAGTGGCAAAGGCCCAGAAGCTCTGGAACAGAATGAGCAACTTGACCTTGGGTATGTGACTTCGTTGATCTGGGTTCAGCTAGTCAACAACAAAATTACTGGGATGCAACCCAGCCTTGAAATTGTATGAACGAATGCATATTCTTTCATAGATGTCCTCACAGCTATTTTAAGAAAAGGATTCTAGATTGCCTTTAGAGCCTTGTCTCGCCCATGTCTTTTCTTCTCTGTCTTTGTTGCAGTCCTCAGCACAGCCAGGTGCCAAGTGCAGCTTGGTACTCTCTGTCAGTGTGGACTGTGGGTCTATCTTTGTTTCAACCACCATGTGACTATCAATCTGGCAGAGGAATGGGGACGCATCAATTCTAGGTTCAAGTGTTTGCACTGACATTGATTTGATGTGCGACTACAAGAAAATTATTTAAATTGGTGCCATCACCTATCTTTTTCACAGAACATTACCATTTATGATGATGTTAATGAATTAGAGTTTGTAATGTGCCTGGAAAAATCTGAATGAAGAGTTCAACTCCAGTTGAAAGGGCCATCAATTCTATTCTGTAAGAGATAACACAGGACAAGACGGGACAGGAAAGGCAAAGTGCAGAAGCCTAGATACAAAGGGCAGTTGTAAGAGCGTACTCTGGAGAGGCTCCATTACAGCAAAATCTCTCTACAGGGGCAGGTACAGACTTCGGAGAGATGCACATAACTAAGAGGATTTTGTTTACTTCTATGGCATTCCTATTTCTCTGTTCTCTACATAATGACCAGCAGCAGAATAGAAATTCTGATGGAATGAAAGAGTATGACAAATAACCTCCTAGAATCAAAATTAATTCAAAATTGAAAATTTCTATGGGAGAAACACACACACTGCATCTGCTGTTGTGGTTTTTGTTGTAGTATAATTTCATAGAGTAAAACACATGATTTGATGTATACAATTAGATAAATTTTAACAAATCACTGTATCTCTGAAACCAGTACTCTGAGTAGGATATAGAACATTCCTATCACCCCTCACCCCCCACAACACAACCCTCACAGGCAATAATGTTCTGATTTCTAATATGCATTAGTTTTGCCTATTCTAAAATGTATATTAATGAAATTATATAATATGTACTTTTCTGTCTTTTTTCACCCATATAATATACTGCTTTTGAGATAAATATATGTTGCTGCATTATCCACAGTTCAGTCTTAATGATTATTAGTATTTCATCATATGAATAATTCACATTTTCTTTATCCATTCTTATTGATGGACACCTGTCCTATTTCCAGTTTGATACTATTACAATGCTACGACGAACATTTTTACATAAATATATTTGTAGACATATGTCTTTACTTCTCATGGATAAATAGAAAAAAAGTGAACTTGCTGGGTCTTAGTTAAAATCTATGTTTAACTGTATCAGAAATTATCAATTTTACAGTTACCATTTCAGACTCCACTGCCACTTTCAACATTGGACAATCCCAGTTGCCCCCACGCTTTCCATTTGGTGCTGTCAATCTTGTAAATTTTAGCCATTTTCATGGGGGTGGCAGGATACCCTAAGGTGTTCTTCATGTACATTTCCCTGATTACTATATATGCCAGTACTTTTCAGAGGCCCATTGGCCATTTGCATATCTTCTTGTAGAAAGTATCTAATAAATTATTTTGTACATCTTTTGAAGTACCTATTTTATTATTGGTTTATAGATTTTTATTTACCCTGAATACAGGATTTTTTAAGGATATATGTTGAAAATATTTTCTCCAAGTCTGTGGTTTACCCTTTAATTTTCTCAAGAATGTCACTTGAAGAGCAAAACATTTTAATTTTGATCAAGTCCAATCTACTGGTATTTTCTTATGCTTAAAGCTTTTGTATTCTCTCCAGGAAAGCATTACCCACCTCAAGGTTGCAAACACATTTTTCTATATTTTTTTCTAGAAGCTTTATAATGTTAGCAGTTGCATTTAGCTTTATGATCCATTCCAAATTAATTTTTGTCAAGGTTATAAGGCAAAACTTTAACTCCTGCCAGGTCTAAACTGCATCAAAATAATCATGTAGAATAATTTCTTATATACTTTACCAAAACTGAAAGTAAACTGTCACAGTGGTGAGTTATTTTTGCTTGTTTTGGGGCATTTTAGTGGGGAGGGGAGGGGTTTGCTCATTTTTGTTTTCAGCTCTCTACAACTCAATGAAATAAAACCCCTATCATCATATTAGGAACACATAATGTGTGAGGCAATCTTCAAGTGTTTTACCCACAGTAATTCATTGAATCCTCAAAATCCAAAAACTAAAGCCTAGAGAGATTAAAGTAAACATACCAATGGGCACAGAGTAAAGAAGTAGTGGGGCTAGGATTCAGACCCAAACAGGCTAACTGAGGAGCTCACAGGAGTAATCACTGCCATAGATCACTTAATTCTGTCAATTTTAACATAAACAGCCTAATTTAAGGTGGAATCGAATTATGGACCTTTTGCCATGCTAGGCTTTAAGAGGAGGGACACTCAGGCTGAGGGGGAGGCCATGCTGGAGCTGGGCTAGACTCTCAGTCCTGGGGAATCCAAGAAGACAAAGCTATTCAGAAAGAGGATTTTTGTCATCCCAGTTCCCCCTGGGCTTTGGCTTTGAGCCACCTGGCCTGGCCAGGTGTACCTCTGACCATAAAGATCAGGTCAGCACATCTTCTGCCACCTGCCAAGGCTCGGAGATGAGAGCTGAGGTCAAGAGAGCACCCAGAACACCATATCTGGCTTGTCTGTGTTGTCTGTGCAATAAAATCTGCTACTCTCAGTCATGCGTGCATATTGTGTGAGTATGAATGTAGTAAAAGTTCCTGAGTGACTATTGTGTCATATTCTATGCGAGGCCTCGCCATTTTAGTTCATGGAATCTTCAAAAATATGCTGGTAAGTACGTATTATCAGGCAGGGAAAGAGGAGAAACATCAGGCTCAGAGAGTTAGATAGTGATAGCCAGCCATACAATCAGCTGGGGCTGAGAACCCAGCTCAGCTTGTCTGACTCAAGCCCTGAGCTTATTGCCCGGGAGGACACTGTATTCTCAGAGATTCAAGCACCATATCATTGGAGGAAGAACATAGAGAGTGTTTAGATAAAAGAAGTCACCTTGAATTGGGTCTTTACCATATTTCATGTAGGTAAACAGATGCTGGAATGACTGGGAGTATGTCTTAGGGTCTACACTCTTGAGCTCCAAGCTCACTTCTTCTTTGCTAACACCAGCTTACAGGCCTTGTACACTGAAGTCCATGTCCATGTACAAATTGCTGGGCGTTCCCTGCCTCCTGCTTTTTACCATCATTGTCCTTTCACAGGAGCCACAATAGACTACAATGGTGTGTCTTGAACACAATGCACAGACTATAGTCCCATAATCAAATCCAGACAGGAAAGAAAATGGCCAGCAATAAAGAAAGTCCTGTCTTGGTTCTCTGCTGCTCTGTTGCCTAAACCTAGATCATGGGGGAAGCAGACTTCGACCTGCCACCAACCGTCCATGAGCATGAAACAACAAAAGAACGAGCTGTCTTCTGCAGTGCTGGCTGAGACACCTCAACAGTGGCAGTCACCTGAGAAGAACATGGAAGGTCATTTGTCAGGAAACTATTTTTTTTAAATCCTATGTGGAGTGGGAGAGCAAATTCAGTAATCTCTTTTTCTTGGAGTTTCTGATATTTCATGGACATAGAGGGAGTTTGTTTTTCCCAGAATCAGTCTCTATGGGGTGATGACTACTGCTTCCTATAAAAGCTGGCAAGTACCACTTCAAAAAAATACAAGTTTGGAGTGGAGAAAGAAAGCTAGGGGGTGGGAAGAATTCTCTCAAACACTCAGGATTGCACTCCTTAAAATCTGCATGGAAGACCAGGAGCAGCATCACTTGGGTTTGTAAAAATGTGATTTCCTCTCTGGCCACACCCAGACCCCTCAGTGTTGATACTGGAAAAGAAAGTCCTGTGATTCCCAAGCACCAGCCACTGATGGACACACTCAGAACTGTTTAGAGAAGATGGAGGACATCTGTGAGAAGCGGGCTCTTATTCCCCGAATACTTCCCACAAGGGAGTCATTCAAGGGCTTCAGTGATTCTCTGCATGTCAGTGAGCTGGAGCAGCCTTTCCCATTCCAAGTGGATCCCTGAGAATCTGTGTCCCTATGGATCTGGGCATAGAGGGTTGTAGGCAAGGTCTTCTTGGTAGGGAGGTTAACGTGGGGACCTTCTGTTCTGGTAGTTTAGAGAAGGCAGCTGCCTTGCCGCAAGGCTCCATGTCCCCTGCAGCTCCCCTTGGCTAGTCGTTTTCATAGGGCATGATTCATGGGAAGTGGGGGATGCAGGCTTATTCTTTACGGTCCTATCAAGCTGTCGTTCCTACGGCAAACAGGACGGTGCAGAGCCAGGGATTGGGATTGGCCTTTTCTGTTTATGATCTGTTCTTGGTCATAAATTTTGACCAGGAGGGCAGAGTGATTGCCGGTTGTTGAGAAGCTGAATGGGGAGCAGGAGGAGGTGAAGAAGGAGGGGTGTGGGCAATGCCATGAAAAGGGAATGCGGAGCTGGTGCTCCATGAAGGTCACTTTGCTTCTGCAGCAAAATAAATAAATAAATAAATAAATAAATAAAATAAAAATAAAGATGCCAAAAATTGATTCTCTCATTTCCAATATTTCTTTGCCATTACAGACAAAGATATGATAGAGTTCTGGGCAAAAGGAGGCTGTTGTTTTTGTTTTGTGGTTTCCTTTATCAGATGCCATGGTGTTTAGGAGGCCTGAGCAATGAAGCATAAAATCAAAAGGAAATGGAGGAGTTTTCTCATTGGTACACAGGCTGCAAATCAAGGGAATTATTTGTGTTTCATCTGTTGGTGGCTCCCGAAGGAAAGAACAGCAGGAAGGGGCTGGGAAAAGTGAGAGCAGAACTAGAAGAAACAAGTAGGGCTAATGAGAATGTCTGGGATTTGTCTGATAATGGCATGCAGGCCTGAGCTCCTCAGACTGTGTGTGTGAGTGTGTGTGTCGTACACATGTGTCAATCTATTTTCTGAGACAAAAAAAAAAAATGTGGAGGAGATTCACTAACTACTAGGATGGAAGCTAGACTTTCAGTGGTGAACATCACGTAGGATATGCAAACTCTGTAAACATGAAACCTATCAATGTTCTAAACCCACCCTACTTCATAAAGAAATTAAAAAAAAATAAGACATGAAATAAACATTGGCTTCATAATAACAAGCCAAGTAATTTTCCAAAACTGTCATCATCAACAGTAATCATCATGGCCAACCTTCATGGAGCGCTACCACAAGCCAGGCAGCCTGCAGTGAGGTTCTCATTACTTTATCTAATTTCAGGATCACAACTGGATGGAAAAGATGCGAATGTTACTCCCTTCAGCTCAAAGACAAAGAAATGGAGACTCAGAGAGGTAGAGTCACTTGGTCAAGGTCATGTAGCTAGTGGGTAGCAAATTGTTAACTCAAACTCAAGAGAATGCAGCTCAATCATAGGTGCATAGAACGACTTCCCTCCTCAACTTTCTATTTTATACTTGGGGCCAACCAGACACTGGAAGATTAAAATACAATATGTTTTATCAAAAACGATCAGAGATTTAAGTTGAAAATCTGTCTCAAAAGAAGCCTTTACCTGATTGAGCATAATTAGGAGGAAAAAGGAAAAAAAATCAATGGTCTTTCTTATATTCAAGGACATAAAATCCAAACAAGTTTTCAACCAGGAGCAACTGTGTCCCCCAAAAGACATCGGCTAATATCTGGAGACAATCGATTGTTTTCACAATCGGGGGAGCATGCTACTAGCATCTTATGGGTAGCGTCTAATACAAATGCACAAGAATTAGCCAGTCTAAAATGTGATTAATGCTGCAGTTGAGAAATCCGGCAACTGCATTATATTTAGAAAGGACCCTTCACCTGGTAGCTCAAACTTTTTTTCCAGTAAGGTGAATGTCTCAACTGCAGGCTGCCATGCTATTGGAGAGACAAAAAAGCCTTCTGACCTGCACTTTCTGGAATCTGGCAAGTGAGGCAGATTCTGCAAGGACCACAGCCTGTTCTGCCACCTCTGTGAGACAGTAGCCAGGCCACACATGAGACCAGCCTGCCCAAAGACGGGGCGGGGTTGGGGTGGGGGGGTCGTCCAACACCACAGGGCCCAGGACAATATTTGCCAAACGAACTTCACCAAATCTGTTGTCACATTTCCAGGACCTAGTAGTCTTTGGAGATAAAGACTATAGGAAAACTGAGCAAGTAAGTAATTTCAAATCCTCTAGTTACTTTTCTAGCTGGAATCCTTGCCAGGTCTAACAGGATAAAGAGTCATAGCACAAACCAGCTTTACTCAAGCAAATAGTCACCTACAAAAATACTTGTTCATAACCTATGACCTTTCCAACTTCCCAACTTCCTAGTTCATACCACAGACTTGCTTTGCTCTCAAATGGACCAGCCCAGTATCTACATGGATATTTGTCAAGTATTACCAAGAAAAATGCTGATAGGAGCAAACTGAAGAATCACAAAGATGCCAGTAAAATGTGAACCCAGAGGGCAATCAATTGTAGGTGCCTGTTAACCAGTTCACTTGGTAAGGCTTTTGACAGAACTTCGTATTTTTATGGAAATTCCTACCATTTCATTTTCTTTAATTCCTATTTCATTGTCTGGCCGCTTGATTTAACACGGATTAGTCTAAAAAATGAATTCTCGACTAACTTTTTTAAGAGGTGGAAAGAACTGAAATGGCATTTGTTTATGCTTTACATTCTGAAGCTTTATTGGGCTGCTCACTGAGTGGAAAGAAAAGATTTTTGACTTTGGCCAGCCATGCCACTGCAGTGATAATTAAGCAAATCTTACTCCTCCCCCCACAAAAAAAAAATCCCTTTGCCTCATTTTGAATCCTTTCTCTTGTACTAGTTGTTCCCTTTCCAAGACAGCAGGACAGACCATACCAATTTAGGAGAATTTGCAATAACCCAGATGGCAGAAGTTGATTGTGAAAGTTAAGCAATTTTAGCTACTCCTAGCACAAAGGGACACTTGCCATAGCTTTCTTGCTCTAATTTCGAAGCCAACACTAAAAAAGAAAGAAAAGGATGCTCTTTCTGAAGATAATTTTATATTTCAAAATTAGCCCTCATAAGACCCAATCCATCCTACTCATTAAAAATACATGCTAATTCTTTCTTTATAATGAGAAAATAGAGTATGAGCTTTGGAGTCAGAGTAAATGACTCCAACTTTAGATCTTCCACTCACCAGCCATGTGAGCCTGGGTAAGTGACTTAGCTAGCTTTAGCCTGTTTTCTCACTGCAACAGTGGGGAGAATAGGAAAACCAGGTGTTAAGTATTCATCCAGCAAGCATTGCTGTGACTAATGGTATAAAACTGGAATTTCAATGTTTACCCCCTTGCAAGATTACCTCCTCCTCTAGAACTTGGTCACTTACTTTGCTCACTGTTAATAGAAAAAGAACCACCCATTAGCCAATTACAATTATACAGGTGTTCTTATAGGTGACAGTAAGGATCCTACGGAATAATATTCAGGGAATGGTCTATATGTAAGGAAGACTGACAGGCCCCAAAGGCAACTGTTTTCCTTTCAAAGATGCAGTCACACCATGCAGGGGAGTGGGGCAATTGAGTACTGGAAGGGAAGTCACTTTTTCCTTCTGCAAGATCTCCCCTCTCTGCTTTCTTCTTGCTATACTGATCTACTCCACTTCATGTTCTTCTGCCTTCTCCCTTTCTTTTTTTAATTATTATTTTATTCTACATATTTTTATATCATTATTAATTTTTGTACAACATATGCATTTTCATCTCGATTATAGTCCCCATGAAATTTCTACCGCCCAGTCACCCCTGAACCATCACCATGGTCCCTTGTGCTATTCCCACCCCTGTTTTGATCCTACTCCTTCCTTCACCCCCCCCCCGCCCCATAATGTCTCTGGCTTATAGTTGTCTGTTGATTTTGATTTTCACTTTATTATGGTTACTTTTTTTCCCTTGATCTCACCTTCTCCCTTTCACTTTTTTTTAAAGATTTATTTATTTATGCATACAAGAACTGGGGTACAGGCCAGAGATGTGGGGGGTGAGAGGATTCACCAGAGACAGAGTGGGGAACAGAACAGGCAGATTCACCAAAGCACACTGCTGAGGGGAGCAGCAGGCAAGATAGGAGAGGTCTGCTGCACCACGTGGGTAGCTCCCTGGCCAGAGGGCAAACTCATGCTGCAGAGGTTGCGGATTGCTTCATAGTGTGGTGCTTAACCCTTTGTGCCACCACAGAGGGCCTCCCTTTCACTTCTGATTCCCCTCCAGGTTATCTTTGACATTTTCCTGGTTGGTCACAATGCTAACTGTCCCTCCCTCCTCATTCTTCTAAGTTTGGACTTGCTAAGTGACACCAGGGCTCACCAGGACAAACCATAGAACTTTATGAGATCTGGATAGCCCCAGAGTCATTATTTCATTTATATAAATTTTTGTATTAAAATTATGACTTGCTGTAGCACCTCTACATTATGAAAATGATTAAGCTCCTTGCTCCTCTTTTCACATTATTTCCACTATAATGCTTCATATGGCACCTTTCTGCCTAAGCTTAATGATCTAGAGAGAAGTGATCTTAACTTTCTTTATTGAAACACTGAAGAAGAGGTTAAGTTCATATTCTGGTGTTTTTATAATAATTTTAAAGACAAGGACTGAGACACGGGTGAATGCATGAATTTTAAGAGTCTGCTAGAACCCAAGGTTATACTAAGACTAAAATTTATCTCCCCTAACCCTAGGTCCAGCACTTTACAAATAAACTACGTTTGCTCAAAGTGTATTCCCTTTTCTGCCAAAGTGCATTGTAATGGATCTGCTCCTTGACTTTGAACAAGCCATTCCTGAATTTAGCAGGTCACTTAAGCTGTGATCTCCATGGGATGACAATACCTGCTAAAAACCAGGTTCTTTGACATACATCATTTCATTAAGAAAATTCCTGAACCATTGATTATTATCCTTACTCAGCAACCAGGGGAGAAAAATGAGCTTCATGGAGGAAAAAGTGATGGTCATATACCTAGCATTAAGAAGGTTCTAAAGATGTGTTTGTTAAACACCTGGCCCAGAATCACCAGTTATGAAAAGGAAAGATCAGACTTTAAACTCAGGTCTTTGTAACATTAACAGTTACTCTACCTGCTCATTTCTATTTTTTCTGTGCTTGTCCATGCTGTTCCCTCTTGCGGGAATGCTTTTCACACCATCTTTGTATATTCAAATCCAACCTACTCACCTCTCAGTCCCAGTTCATATGTGCCCTCCCCCAGAGATGTTCTAATATTTACCTCGTATTCATTTATCCTCCTTCAGCCTTCTTTATCTCTGCAGACAGAATTCTGCTCAAAGCTCTGTTGGAAAATGTACCAAACTTTTGCTAGCATCAGAATCATTTCTTTGTAATTCTGTCTCTCCCAGAACACTTAGTCATCCAAGTGTTTACTCATTTATGAAATTGTACTGGGGCTACTAAGTGATGGAAGCCTATGGGCAAGGGGCTGAACCAGCAGGGCAGAATTCTAGCTGTCATGGAGTTTACATTTTGGAAGGGGGAAAATAATTTTAAAATGTGATCACTGAGTCAAGTAAATATGATGTACATGAATCGGGGGGTCAGTGGGGAAGGTCACTTGAGCTTGATGGGACACTTCTAAGGAGAGACATATGAGTTCTACAGAGGGAGTGTAAAGAAACTATGAAAAGATCATGGCAAGGAGCATTCCAGGCAAAGGCCTAGATGAGTCCTAAGCTGGTGCAGGTCATATAGCTGCAGAACCTAGATAGAGATTGTCAAGACTCGAGCTTGTGGGGAGGACAGGAGAGACCAATTCTTATCTCTGACATGGAACAATGGGCTAAATGGGGGCAGTGCAGAAAATGTTATGAAATCAGGCACAGCTGGACCCCAAATCTACTTTGTTCCTTATAAACTGTGTGACGTTAAACCAGTTTCTCAATCTTTCTGATTCTCTGTCTTCATACAAAGGAAAAAAGGGGGACTGGAGAAAAAGAAAGGGTAAAAGTTAATACACTGAAACTCTGTCGAAATGAGATCCAGAGGCTAGATGGCAGTGCCCATGTATGGTTTGCCAGCAAAGGACTAAACCCAGCAATGCTCCCATCTCAAACAGGACGTGGTATTGCTTCCCCACCCAGGAGAAAGCAGAGGGAGGTGACTTCTGCACAGTCTCTGTAGAGGTTATGTGAGGGAGCACTGGCTTGGGATCTGGCATATTCCTCTGTATCACCACGAGACTTCACTTTCCAATTTACCTTTTTTGTATTGTTTCCAAACAAATCCACTTTGTTGGTAAAATAACTAATTCTTTTTTGTTTGTTTGTTTGTTTGAGGTCAACAAAAGAAATCAATATCGATATTAAAAGGGGCATTTAGGTTGCTTCCATATCTTGGCTATTGTAAATAGTGCTGCAATCAACATCGGAGTGCAGGTTTCCTTTCAAATTACTGTTTTTGTGTTCTCTGGGTAGATTCCCAGAAGAAGAATTGCTGGATCCTACGGCAGATCCATTTTTAGTGTTTTGAGGAATGTCCACACAGCTTTCCGTGATGTCTGGGCCAGTTTACATTCACACCAATAAGGAACAGTAACATGCATCAGGGGTGCTATGGTGGTGGGAGAACTATTGGGGACTATGCCTGAGGGGCAAAATCAAATGCAGTGCAAAAATTAACAACAATGTAAGAAAATAAATAATAAAAATATTATTACTATTACTACTAGTACAGAAACTACTCTATACTCATACTGAGTTGGAAACCCATGAAGTGATGAGGCCCATAAAACAGCTATGGGTTCCTTTAACGTAGATATTGGGAAATGTGGTGCATAGACACAATGGGATACTATACTCTTCAGCTATTAAAAGATACATAATCCTGCCATTTGCAACAACATGGTTGAAATGAGAAGGTTATTAGTTTAGTGAAATAAATCAGATGGAGAAAGACAAACAACATATGATTTCACTATGTGACAGACAGAGAAAATAAACACACTGATTAACTAACTAAAACAAAAACAAACTTCTAGAATGTGAGACCAATTATTGGAAAGGGAAAAGGGGAAGCTGGGGACGTTGGGTAAAAGGTGACAAATGTATTGTGAAGGTCAGAATGGGACTTTTAGTGGTAAATTTAACACAGATTGATTTTTTTATGATGCACATCTGAAAGTTATATAATGTTCCTTCAATAGAAAAAGACTTGAGCAAGTGGGTTGTGCTCTGCAAATATATCACCTGCAGTCACCTGAAGCTGATCCAAAGATGGAAGAACACAAGATGCTTTCCTCTGAGGACCAGATCTGAGACAGAGGCACAGAGATGCTTTAATTTTTACAGTTATGCTGGAGCCTCGCCTCAGAGCAGAGAGTTGTGTTGGGCACTGTCACTGGGTACCACGTTGACAAATGAGCACAACATTCGAGAACGCTGACTCTGAATTTTTTGGTTCTAAAAGTAGAACATATTCAACCGTGGGTTTCATTCTTTCCCAAATCCAATTTTCCATCCTCCTCACGTCCAAGAGAGATGGCGCTGGGGGTTTGCTGCCACTCACTGAAATGAGGAAGTCACATTTTGTGCTAAAGAAAGATGGTGAATTTGCCCAGAGATCCAGTTAGAACCAGGGAACAGAGGCAACAAAACCAGGGATCCTGATTTTCTGTGTCTCTGTTGACCAATGAGCATCAGGGGAAGCCTCCCTTAGGAATTTATTTCAATATAGATAGCCCCCCTCCAGCTGTAAAAAGAAGACTACAGAACACAGAAATACTGAGGTTTTGTAACATATTTGAAAGGTGAAATCAATCATTCTTGCCCCAAAATATATAAAATGAAACCATAGGGAGTCAGCAATAATTACCTGGAGATAAAAACAGTTTAAAGTAAAAAAATTGGGGGTGGGGGGCATGTCCGTTGTTGAAAGCAAACTGAGAAATTTAAAGGCAACTTTAAGTGAAAAAACAGAAACCTGCTAGAAATTGTGATCCTCAAATAGAATCTAAAAATACTACTTTTAACTGAATAGCCACACTCAAAAAATATGGTAACAATATTTCCCTTCATCATTGAAGAAGTAACCCAGCAGTTTAATCTTCAGTTTAGTGCCTTAACACAAGTCTTGCTCACACATCAAAAATCTCTCCCCACTATGTTATTAAGTTAAAGTCCACTGTTAGCAACAGAATAAATGGTCTAACTGTACTATCTTTTTATTACCTATTTTTTATGCCTTTAGGTCTGTTTGTTGACTCTGGGACATACAGGGAAAAAATTATATTCTCAATATTTTTTTTTTTGCCAGATAAATACTCTACAAACTGCAAGTAATGTTTCCTGTATTCAGTGGAGATTCAACATATTTGATAGAAGAACAGGTCTGGGTTTGTATACGTTGGTATTTACTGACATGAATAATCATATGGATTTACAAATACCCATCCACACCCCTTTTGTAGAGTGCTTTAATTAACTTGTCCAGAATTTGGAATCTCAACGGTCTACGAAGTGAGCAGGATCATTAAACCCAATCTTATTTTCAACCTTACCTGATATTTCACTAGAGCCATTCAAATCAATTTACCCAACAGAGACATTTGTCCCTGGCCTGTCACCACAACCGTACCAAGCGTCCTACACTTCTTTATCTTTTGGCAGGGCCATCATAAGCAAGCGACACAGAGGGTGATGTATGAGAACTCAAATAAGCCATAAATCCCACAGCCCTTCATCTCCTGTCAGGTGGACTGGATTTACGCCCACTGGCCTTGGCAATGGCTCTTAGCTCTGAGAAAGTCAACTTAAAATGACACACTCTTTTAGGAGTGAATCTCCTCTCAATGTGGCACCAGGGAGAAGCAGTACATAGAAGAGAAGGGAGGAAAGGGACATGTCAGAACTCCTTACTCTCTCATGCAGATGGAGACCACTAGTTCCTTTTCCCTTTAGAATTGAGATACCTTTCTAGAACAACCCTTGTTCTGGTACTTCACACACCCATTCACAACTGAAATGACCAGAAACTGTCCATTTTACTTTGGCCATTAACTGCTGAGAGTCAGGTAGAATAGACAAGGTAGGAAGAGGTACTTAGATACTACCTGGCAATTCTAAACCACAATCACAAAGATTTTCCTGAGGAACCAGGGAAGCGGACACCCACTCTGCAAACAGTGCAAATAGGTCCCATAGGTAGGAGAGCTTGGCCTTTTGCTGTGCTTTTGCAGGTGCCTGTGTACCCACACCTGCTTTTCATCACAGTTTTGGTTAAAAGCAAGGTATCCAGAGTGGGAGATGTGTCAGACAAGAATAGTGACAAAGGTCTTGAGGTAAGAGGTGCCCGGTAGCTTGCGAAAGCTGCAGGGGATGGGATTTTGCACAGAGCTGTGTCTGCTTCTGCATGAGGAAGCTACAACCCTCTTTCCTCATTAAATAAAAAAAAAAAAACAGTTTCACATCTAGCCCTCCTTCTTTATCTAAAAAATGTCATTTTTAACTCAAATAAATATAAATAATGTGATTGCACCGTACAAAAAATGAGGAATTTAGAGTAAAAAAATATTGACATTGGGCCTCCCTGGTGGCGCAGCGGTTGACGCTGGGTTGTAAAGCTGCCCACAGCCTCCGCAGCGCCAGTTCAATCCCCGGCCACGGGGCGAGGGTCACACATGGCACACAGACCTCTCCTGCCACCCGCTGCTCCCCTCAGCAGTGTACTTCAGTCCTTCTGCCTGTTCTGCTCTCTGCTCTGTCTCTGGTGAATTCTCTCACCCTCCTGCACTTCTGTCTGTATCCAGTGCTTGTATAAATAAATAAATAAATAAATAAATAAATAAATAAATAAATAAATAAATAAATCTTAAAAAAAATAAAAAATAAAAAAATAAAAATAAAAATAAATACTGATGTTCAAGAAATTGCAATAATGTCCCAACAATTGTTTGAGGCAGTTTTCTATGTTTTATTCCTCTAAGAGAAGTGGAAATTTTGTCATTCATGATGTGTATTAAATTATTCCAAGTAGCTCCACCTGGTCACTCTTCTCTTCCATTCATTTTGCTAGTCAACAATACCATAAAAACAGCAATGCTGCCTTCTCCATACATTTCATTTTCTATCCTTCTTAGTATACATCCTGAGTAGTGCAATTTACTTCAATGTCACCAAGAAAGCCAAGTCTCTTTGGGACGTCATTATCATAAACCACAATCTGCTGCCAATTTATATGTCCTTAGCTGCTCCTTGTTGTAACTTCCCTTAAAAAAGAAAACAAACCCAAAACACCAAAATAAGGACAAGGTAGTTTAAGACCTGATTTCCATCAGTCCTGTGACTTTCCTTCCTTATTTTTGTTTTGTTTTTGTCATTGCATTTATCTATTATTCACTCAGGGTAGAGAACTAAATGAAGAACCCAACTTACCTTCCTCTCTCACCACTCACGTGTGCATGCCACCACCACCACTGGGCTGGATCTGGCATGCCCTCAATTTACTGGTAGAATTATTTCCCTTGTATTCAAAAAAGTCATCAGAACAAGGTCATATTAATCTGAAACAATCAACTCATGATGGTGTCACTTTAAACCAGAAAGACCATTTGGGACTTTGAAATGTTGTTATAGGTTAGAGAAGGGAGAACTATCTTGCTGAATACTATAAAAATAACCAACTGATTATTGAATTCAGTAATTAGATGATTACATTTCTCTCACTTGTCCTAGAATAACTAGTAGTGCTGAGTAAAATGCACAGGCAGTTCTTCAAATGGAAAGACTATCATTTGACAATTTTGCAACACTTTGCAT
Organism: Talpa europaea; assembly: GCF_964194135.1. NCBI lineage: Eukaryota > Metazoa > Chordata > Mammalia > Eulipotyphla > Talpidae > Talpa > Talpa europaea. Next base: position 109,152,314 of record NC_140075.1, read on the forward strand.
ATCTCGGGAAGAAATTAATGATAACATCAAGACGAACAACACCACAGGTGTTTAATTTTTCTAAGCTGGAAAGATTTAAAATCAGACAAATAATTTCATTGACTAGATACTAAAATTCCACTATCACACTAAATACACACACACACACACACACACTTTATATTTGCTCATAAAATAGCTGAGGAGTGATTAGCTTTATCCAACCCTCCCCCAAATAAATATAGAAAGGCAACTTTTAGTTTGAAGTAAAGTAGCAGTATTTAGTCATATACCTAGAGATAAAGAGCAGCACCACAGAAATCTTTAGGATTAATTTGGGGTTATGATTTTATTTTTTATTTTTTATTTTATTTTACCCCTTGGGCTTATGACTTTATTCCCTGCATTCCTGTCCTGTTTAGAAAATGGAAATCCTATAATTTAGACTGTGTTAGATTTGGGATTGAGAATCCTGGATCACGAGTCCTTTGACGTAGAAAGGTAAAGGGAATGATTTTTATTGATCAAAATGCTCTGAATTGCTGATTAAGATGCTCTATAAGCCTAAAGTATATTTTATTAAAAATTTGTGATTTCTAAGAATATGTACATGTAGGCAATGAACAAAAATAGGACCTGTTTTTTTGCTGCATGAATGGTTGTCAAAGGAGATTATCCGATCCATTTACATGAAAAGGCCAAATATGGCATGTTTTATATAATGAAAAGAATACATTAAAATCCTTGTGAAAATGAAAAATGAGACAAGGCTGAAGAGTATGGCCCTATTAAAAGGAGAGTTCTCACTTAAAATAATTTACCTTAATGGATTCATTCTTAAGCACTGTACATGAATAAAACTTTGATTTTATCTATTTTCTGTCAAGTTTATTTTGTCTGCTGACCTTTTTTAATGTACCTTTGATAGAGTGAACTTAACAAATTTGGTTGCATTTAATTTTTTTTTCATTTATAGGAGGAAAGGGGACTTTTTTCTTAAAAGAATAAAACAGCTAAATACAAAATAACACTTGATTTTGCATCTGTGGATTTCCTCTCATTTACTTTAATGTACTATATAATTCAGAGTGAAAACTCTTAAACATATACAATTAATAATCTTACTCTCATGGCTTCAGAAAAAGGGTTAATTTCATAAATGAATTTCTATTTGTTTTCATAGCATTTTTATAAAATATAATCAATGAGAAGAGTTTAGAAAAATGATTCCTAATATTTAAGTATTAGATTCAAAGCAAATTCTGCATAAAAATTCTATACAATCCCTTAATTCTAACAATTATGCTCAATTTTTAATAAATTTTGAACTATCATCTGTTCTAACATTCAGTTATCAAATGTATTCTTTTTTTTAAGATTTATTTATTTGTTTGTTTGTTTGTTTGTTTGTTTGTTTATTTATTTATTTATTTGTTTATTTATTTATACAAGCACTGGGTACAGTCAGAAGCGTGGAAGGTGAGAGAATACACCAGAGCCAGAGCAGGGAGCAGAACAGGCAGACTGACAAAACACACTGCTGAGGGGAGCAGCAGGTGGCAGGAGAGGTCTGCGAGACATGTGGGACTCTCTCAGGTGGCCGGGGATTGAACTGGCGCTGCAGAGGCTGCGGGCAGCTTCGCAGCCCAGCGCTCAACCGTTGCGCCACCAGGGAGGCCCTCAAATGTATCCTTAAACCCTATAAAACAATAACTCAACCAGGTTTCTTAGAAAAACATTATTACAAGTAACGAGTCTACACCAAGTCATCAAATCTGCATTTTGGAATCATCATAGTTTATATTTTGTACCTTGTACTTGGTTTTCTGTCTTCCTCATTTGATGTTCTCAACCCTACATACACAAGAATATAGGATGATATACTTTCTCCCCCATTTAATTGCTTTGGTTCTTCCTATCAAATTCAAATCCCATCTGGGTTTTCTCAGGGATTTTCAGTGTCTGGGGGATTTTGTGGAGGGAGGACTTAGAAACCTTAAAAATTCTCAGCGCATAGCCCTACAGTCTCAGCAGCTATTACTTTTCCCTGTACCACAATAAAACAAACAAGAAAAAATTTAGAGTGGTAACTTGATTAATTTACATATGGTCCAATTAAGACGCACATTTTTAACATATTTGTACTATAAAATAAATTTTACTCAGTTTACAATTCCCTCTTGTTTTGGTGAACCAAAACAATTATACATTTAATGGATTAACTCTTGATAGTGGTTTTGATTTTGGATACACAGTATAAACAATCATTAAAGGGGAATTAATTTGGCTACACCAGATGGATTCCAATCTGTTTTGCAAGTTTATTACAGTTCTCATTTTCTTACAATAGTGAAAAGATAGGAGGGTTTCTACTTTCACTATGAATCTCGTAAGTCCCTCATTCTTGGTTTGGCCATTTTATAGGACGCAAGGGAAAAGGTAGTTACTTTGAAAATAGCCACATCCTATTTTGAAAATGTCTTATTTCTGAACTTCACCTAAAGTATCTTATCCATCTCTATAAATCATTGATTTGACTGTACCTAGCATTAGAAAAATTGTGAATTTCAAGTGTGTTAGTTTTCTGAAATAATTGTTATGATATGGAATCTTTTAATATATTTTTACAATACCAAATTTATAAGGCTTAAATATTTAAGCTTTAGTGAATTGAATATTCTAATTTGTATTTTCTAAAAATGCAATGCTATGAAATAAAACAGAATTGCCTCTGAGCAGTTAATGAAAAGTCCATTCCCTCCCTTCCCCATATGCTTATCATTGATCAAAAGTAAGAGGCTTCTACTCCATGCCTTAGGAGCTTTCTATCCAGAGAAAGAGATTCTGATAGGAACTTAGTATAGGTGGGGCATTTCCAAACAAAGGCAGAAATGGAAATTGAGGTCAATAAACAGAGAACAAAGCAACCTCAGATAGAAATATCAGGTATGAACAACAACAGGTCCCCAAGAAGTGGAAGGTGGTTATGACATAGCTGCAGATACAGAATGAGAAAGAGAGCGAGGCAGACATATGTGCAGACTGAAAGACAAGTGCACACACACACACACACACGTAAGGAAGGATCCAGACACAGTCATTAAAAAAAAAAAAAAATGATAGAGACTGGAATGATGAACACCATAAGGAACAAACCCTAAAATGAAACACAGATCTAGGTAGAGAGACATATTGATAGAGGCTGTGAAAGGCTTCACAACAAAAGGGAATCAAGGAGACACAGTGACAAAAAGCAATTAAAAATGGGAAAGAAAAAAAAATTAAAAATGAGAAACTCCACAAAAGAAAGTTTAAAAAACTAACAAAGGTAACTACCCCTCAAATTCAACCCATAAACACATTTTATCAGATCTACCTTCAAAATATATTCCACATCTAAAACTATGCCTTAGTTTTCAGGTCAACAACATCTTTCCTGGCTACTTAATTCCCCTCCAGGTCTCCCTACTTTACCACCATCCTCACCATCTATTCTTCCCATAGCAACCAGAGTCATACTTCACAGTGTGCATCACAACTTTTTACTGCCATTTTCTTATAATTGATTGAATGATTGATTGATTTCCTTTTTACATAGAAGAACTGGGGTGTAGGCCAGAGATGTGGGAGGTGGGAGGGATGAAAAGATTCACCAGAGACAGAGTGGGGAGCAGAACAGGCAGATCTACTGAAATACACTGCTGAGAGGAGCAGCAGGTGAGTCAGGAGAGGTCTTTGGCACCATGTGGTCAGCTCCCTGGCCGGGGATTGAACTCATGCTGCAGTGGCTGGTGATAGCTTGATGGTGCTGAGACTTTAACCCCTGCACCACCAGGGAGACCCCTTTACTACCATTTTCAGTGCACTCTAATAACTTACTATCCTAAAAGGTCTTACCTTATTTGGTCCTCACCCAATTCTCGTTTCCTATTCTCCCATTTGCTTCCTTCTCCCCAGACACATTGGCCTTCTTGATAACCCTCTAATACTTCACTCTGACCTCAGGGACTTTCCACATGCTGTTCCCTTCAGTTGGAATATTCCTCCCCAAATACATGCATGAATTGATCACTTCTTTTATTTAGACATCTCTTCACAAGTCACTTATTCAGAGATGCATGCCCAACTACTTTATCTAAATAGTACACATGCTTCTTCCTAGCTACTTTTTACCCTGGCCATCAATTTAGTTGTTTGCACATTATCTTTCGATACTTTATATTATCTGATATGGTGCCACGTACATTGTTTTTCTGTAATCTGTACAAAAATTGTTTGAGAGCAGGTATTTGGCCTGGTTATGTATGTATTATAAACACCTGCAACTGGCACAAATAGATCCTGCATTAATATTTGCTGAAAAATGAAGTAGGGCATGTACATAAAACCTCTGACAGAGCAGAAGGCAAATACACGTTACAATGGTGATATGCTTGCAAACATGAAGTCTGACAGCATGCCTTTTATTATCATAATACTATTATTACTGAAATTAACCAAATGGATGCTAGATGGTTACAATAGCTACAAATTAATTGGAGACTTCTTATAGTCCCTTGGAGCGAGTTAGACACATGAAGTATTCACTCAACTCAAATGTATCCGCTGTACATTAATTGATGTGCTGGATTCCCTCCCTTTGTTCCCTCATTCTCCCTTCAGCTTTCTTGCAAGCTTCCCTGCTTAATGACTTTTTTGCTTTCTTTCAAACACATGCATTATTCTCTTTTCCTATAGTTCTATTCCTTGAGGGTGTCCCAGTCTGGGTAAGCATAGTGCCAGGCCTGCTCCTTTGCTTTTCTGGGGATGGTGCTGCACTTGGTCAGGAAGCAGAGTTACACTTGGAACAGACTGGGCGGTGAGAAAAGAGCATGGACCCTTTCCCAGTCCCTTCTGTATATGGCACAAAGACATTGGCAGCTTCTGGATCAGTGGACTAATTAAAAGTCCTCTCCATGTATTTCCCATCCCCCCTGAAATGCAAACCAATGACTCCCCCTCCCATTGAGCGTCTCAACCAACCATGACTCTTTTCTACCATAGAAACCTGGAAATCATTTAAGTGCACACGTGTGCTCTTTCTCATCTGTCATTTCCCAAACACTAGTCATTTATACTGCAGTAAACAGTACATTAGCCACCAGACAGTTCCTAATCCGTCATCCCTTTTGTTAGATCCACTCTATCTATTCAACAGAGGGGCCGCTCAAAAACTCTTCCCCTTGCTAATGAACAGTCAGACTTCTAATCTTGTTCACAGTTTGTTCTTGGACAAGATGGGCTGAGGATACTGCAAAGCAAAAGTGTGATTTCCCTGCTCTTTGAGAGTTTCTTTTTCAGACTCTGGTTTAGATAAAATGTTTAAAGAACCTTAAAAGAGAGTTCCAAAATGAAGAAGTAGACACTTGGCTATGTAATGATAGAACTAATCATTCAATTTCAGTATCTTATGTCACCTGTTTTGCTGTGCCAAAACAGGTAGGGGATAACAAGAGGAGAGATGGGGTCATCCTGAATTCCAATAGCCAATCTTGGATTCCAAGATTCTCATCCTGTTTCTGGCATTAAACTTAGGTATCTCTCAACATTCCTGGGACTCACTATCCTCATTAGTAATAACAACAACAACAATAACCAGTATCTAAGCTCTACTGGACACAGTATATATTGTGGTGAAGAATGTGTAGGTTTTTTTATAACATTTCTATGCAGTTTTTCTTTTTTTAAAAAGATTTATTTATTTTTTTGATTTATACAAGTGCTGGGGTACAGGCCAGATGTGCAGGAGGGTGAGAGGATTCACCAGAGACAGAGCAGGGAACAGAACAGGCAGACTGACTGAAATACACTGCTGAGGGGAGCAGCAGGCGAGACAGGAGAGGTCTGCCATGCCATGTGGGATTCTCGCCAGCCAGCTGGGATCAAACCCGTGCTGCAGAGGCTGCGGGCAGCTTCACGGTGTGGCGTTTTACTGCCTGCGGCTCTCTACTGCCTGCGCCACCCGGGAGGCTCTATGCAGTTTTTCTTTATAACAAATTTTCACTACAACAAATTTTTTTATAACAACTCTAAGCACTTGAAAATATTATAATTTCCACTGTATACATTAGAATAAGCCTATAGAAATTAAAGGATTTGCCTAAGTTCATACAGCTAATAAGTGGTAAGGCAAAATCTTGTGTTCAAGTTTACTCAAATCCTATGAGAAGATCTAAAACACGTTCTAAGTATTTGAAAGGGGAAGGGTAAAGGCCTGTGGAAACATACATACTTTGGATGATAAAAACTATGCATTACTTTCTTGAGAATGTAGCACATGCTAGAAAGAAATGACACATACAACTTCGGGGAGTCTGTGGACTATGGGTCTGACAGCAATGTCCTTTCCAGAGATGACATTCTCTGACCCTGTGAGTCACATGCCTGACCTTTAGTTTCGTAGTTAATCAGGCACCTTGACCCTTCACTAAAGAGGACATTACACTCTAGAAACCTAGGTCGAGACTGAACTGTATATGCCATGGTCATATTTCAGGCAAGTGACAGCTAACTGCCATCACACAGCAGCAACCTTCAATTCATATTAACCTGCACTGGCATTATAACTAGCAACTGGAGGCAACAGATTCTTTATTCTAGATCCAATTCTGCATCCCTGAGCCATTCAGTCCCCCAGCTGTTCCCTTTTCTATTTTGCTTTGTTTCATAAAGATAGTCATTTAACTTCCCGTCATCTTCAGCTCCTAATTGCCACAGCCAGATGGAATAACTCACTGCTGGGTGAATCTGAGACTATTTCATTCTGTGACATTGACCGAGAGAGTCCATGTCCCCATAGGAGAATTCTGATTGAATCACTTGGTTACTATTTCTCCCAACATCTGGCAGAATTTTGCTTTTTCCTTTTATCAAACAAAAAAAGGAAAATCCAAAGTTTTTCAATGCATCAGAGACAGACAGATAAAGATATGTGTTATACATATATACATATATGTTTTAATACATATATGCACCATTTTAATTTTTTAAAACCCACAAATGTAAATTCACAAATATTGTATCAAACAGTTTTTTTTTTAATAATGTCAGTAAAATACATAAACAATTTCCCTCTGGTTTTGCGGGGAGTGGGCAGTAATTGGGGTAAGCATGGACTCTGTAATATATGAATTGTTTTCTGGGCTTATAAATGATTCTTGCACATGTGCCTCTTTTGCAAATTTTGCTAATTGGATATCATTCTGCCACTGCCTCCCACCAAGCATCACTTTTCAGAAGCAGGGTTGCTGTGTGTGATTCGAGGTGATGGGACTGTATGGCTGACAGATCCACAAATTGTTATTGATCTTCATTAGACACCTGAGACTTGTAAGTTATTCTCACATAACTCAGTATCCATGGGTCAACACCTTTACAAGCATCCAGAGATGATTCTCTTTCCTCTCTTAATTAAAAGATAAATAAATCACAAACACGTCTGTAATTCAGCTATTGCAGCAATACTTTCCCCTACTAAAGAGTTCATGGAGACGAGCTGGTAGGCGATAGTACCTTCCTCGACTCAATTCATGTGTGTTTCTCATTGTCTTTGGGACTTTTCCCTACACCAACCAATGCCTCAAATGGGAAGAGAGAAAAGGGATTGACAATTACTGACAACCTCCTATATATGCCACACACAGGCTGGGACTTGACCTTTTTAATCATTTCGAGAGGTAAGAGTTACTGATCGAATTGTTTAGACAAGGAAAAACCTACCTTAGATCTAGAGAAGTAACATAGTCAAGACCACATGACCATGAAACCATGTATTTGATAATCAACCAACCTGACTCCAGTGTCCACATCTTGGTTTAACTCCAATGTCTCTCCTATCGAAAAAACAATACATTACTTGACCGTAAAGATTTATTCATTAAGCTTTGCCATGGTGATAAAACAGGTGGGTCCACTTGACACCAATTATTGGCTGCATTTTTCCAGTCCTGTCTTCCCTACAAAACTCAAAAGCCCAAAATTCAGTTTCCCAGCTTCCATCATTCTCACCAATGCTGACCAAGGAGATAGTCATAGATTTATGATGTTCTATCCCAGCAGCTATAATATGACTAAGAGGCAGCAGGAAGGAAGCTAAAAGCCAGCAAACAGAAGATAATGAAAAATAGTGTGTGGTTCCCATAGTATAACTGAACAGCTGTTATCGCCCTCAACTGCATACTTTTTGTCTTTTATTAAATTCTATTGATTTTGCCATTTGTTTAAAAAAGTATATAATTTGGGGAGTACAACTTCACACCTTATCTCATGAACCTGCTTCATTCCCCTTCCAGCAAAGCTCCAGTGACAATACACTATCACATTATCCTCTCCATTCTCTTTTCCCTCTTCCTTTACCCACGTTTCTGGTAGTCATCATATTTTTGACACAGTCTAGAATTATTTTTGCTGTGCTTTGCCAATTTGTTTTCTGTGGTTATTTTCATTCCACAAATAAATGAAACCATCCAACCAGTAATTATCTTTCAATTTCTGTTTTATTTCAATTAGCATAATTACCTCAAGATCGACCCATACTTGGTCTGCTAACTTCTCAACCTGGGGCTCAAGATCGGCAGCCTCTAAGTTAAGCCAATGTCAAGTGTGTTTTCTGTTAGTTGTAGCTGAACAGCTACCAATCACTAGAGAAAATAATCCAAACTAGGGACTCCCTGGGGGCACAAGTGTTAAGCCTCAGCACTATGAAGCCATCGAGAGCTACTGCAGCACGAGTGTAATCTCCAGCCAGGGAGGTGACCCATATGGCACAGCAGACCTCTCCTGTCTTGCCTGCTGCTCCCCTCAGCAGTGTTTTTCAGTAGATCTGCCTGTTCTGCTCCCCACTGTTTCTGGTGAATCCTCTCACTCCCTGCACCGCTGGCCTATATCCCAGCTCTTGTATGCATAAATAAATCTTTTTAAAAAAAAATTAAAAAAAAAAAGGAAAAGAATCCAAATTCACTAAGGTCATCTTCTCTAAGATAGTTTCTATTGAAGGTTTACATTTAAAAGGACCATTTTATAGACCTTTCAAGTTGAGAGAGTGTTCAAGAAGGGAGAGATCAATATGGGCTGTAGAGAGAAGATAAATTTCACGAAGGGGGTAGGAACTGATCTAGTTCTTTTAGAAAGTAGAGGAAAGGAAGCAGCACCACCTGTAAGGCAGGCAGTGTAAGGAAAGTTGTGAAGAGAGGGGAAGGCTCTGGGCGTTCCAGGGATAGTGAACTCAGCCACGTGTCTGGAGTAAGGTTGGGGGGGGTCAATGACATGGGGCTGTAGAGCCACTGATGAGGACCCATTACACTGAGCAGGGCAGGGAGCCCCAAACAAGTACAAGATGGGGAGCAACGTGGCAAAGTGCTAATGAAGGCAGAAAATGTGACAACAGTACATAAAAGCTTGGTTGGTATGGTGAGCCATCAAAGGCTGAAAGACATGTAGAAAAATAGAGCAGTCTAGGATGTGAAAGGATAAAGATGTGAGAAGAGAGGAGTAGCACTGAAAACTAACAGATGGGGCCTCCCCTGGTGCTGCAGGGGGTTGAGCACCATGCTGTGAAGCTGTCTGCATCTCTGCCTGGCCAGTTCGATCCCGGCCAGCCGGCAAGGGTCCCACATGGCGCGGCAGACCTCTCCTGTCTTGCCCACTGCTCCCCTCAGCAGTGTATTTTGTCAGTCTGCCTGTTCTGTCCCCTGCTCTGTCTCTGGTGAATTCTCTTACCCTCCGGCATCTGGTCTGTACCTGGTTCTTGTATAAATAAATAAATAAATCGTTAAAAAAAAAAAAAAAAAAAAAAACTAACAGAAGGACCACATAGACTTTTCTAGAAAGACTTCCACAGGACTTCAAAAGGAAGGAATAGGAATTAAAAAATGATGATAAAATGTCAAGGGGAGAACAGTGGAATGTCTTGACAGAGAATGAGAGGAAATGGCCTTGCAGGCTGTGAGATCCAGCGCCCATGAGAAGTTTCCACTTTTATCATGCGTCTCCACACCTCTCTGAATCTCAGTGTCCTCATCTAAAGTAGCGAGAACTTGGCCTGCCTCGATGGAGGTTGTGTTAAAAATGACAATTAACAGTTGCTTAATAAATGTTTCCCACTGTTGTTACTATATTAGCAAGGAGATGGCAGAGCTTGCTTAGAGGAGCAGAATTTCGTGGATGAGGATGATATAGGATTTTGAGACACTGCCAGGATACTGATATCAGGACTTCCAGCGCTGCAGGGGCAGCGGTGGGAACACGGAGCGTGAAGCACACACAGGGTTAAACATACCCTTTAAAAAGGGCATCGCTTCCATGTCCATCTCTACAGCTGATCTGCGAGAACAACAAAATGATACTCTAAATCGCCAGCTAGGACAGAAGTCACAGCTGCCCACAAGAGGTAACCCTCCCTATTTTCATCCTACTCTAATACCTGATTGTACAGGTTTCACTGGTGCATGTGTTACGGAATAAGGGGATTTGTATTTAATTCATGCAGAGAGTAGCCACTACTCTCTCATTCCTGGGGTTATATTTGATTTAAGGCCTGACTTTTTTTTTTGGTTCAGAAATTTTTATAAATAGAATTCCTAATAGCACATTATTCAGCTTTATAAACAATTATTTTGTTTTTTCATATCATATTTGATCTTTTATTTATTTTTATAGATTATTATTGTTTTATTTTCTACATCATTGGTCATTTTTAAACAATATTTGCTTCCCCCCACCCCCTCAGGGGTAGTCCCCATAGACTTTCCTTCACCAATGCACCTGTGTTTCAAGAGATGGGGGAGAAGAGGCTGGAGAATCAGGGGTTTAGAAGAAAGAGAAGGGAGGGGGAGCAGGGAGGGAAGGGAAAGTTAAGATGCTTCCAAAGTTCTTATTAGAATAACAGGATATGGTGAGATAGTAGCTGGCAGCAGCCCTCTGTGTGAGAATGAATCTTAAGTCATTGCCTTGAGCTGCAAGTGGGATGGAAAAATGTTACACTTTTGAAACACCAACAGCACACTAACCATTGTGCCCAGAGTTACCCGCTCCAGTTCTTTCAACATGACTTGTATACAATGAATGGCTCCCTCTAGGTGATAAAATACAATTTAGAATATGAAATAGAATAAATAAAAATACAGTGCAACACAATGGACATAGAGCATGTGAAACAGGAATTTCACTGTTGTCTCTGCCTGGAAGGCACTTCTTGAAGCTACAGGTGCCACTCACTTCACTCAACCTCTGCTCAAAAGCTCTTCCTCAGAGAAGTTGCCCCTGACCACCACTGATCCTGTCCTTTCTTCATTGTTGAGAGCACTTATTTTCATTACATGGTAGATTTTGGTTATTATCATGTCCCCCACTCAATACGAGCTCCACAAGCTCAGAGGTTAGTCTATCGTACTTGCCCGATGTCCTCCTCAGTGTCCTGAATAGCACTGGGCACAAAGTTCTACACCCTGTTTAAAGAAACAGACCTAGACTAACTCTCAAAGATATTAAGAATCCATCCTCTTCTTTCAGAAAACATTTCCCAGTATCAATCCCTAGGGACAGTGTCACCCAGGATGCAGAGAAATGCCAAAAGGGCTTTGACTGAGTGTCTAAGCCACCTTCTGCTCCCCAGCAACTAGAATGTTCCACAGGGGAGTTGTCTGGGACCACACACCAGCTTGAATTCCTTCCCCAAGGATTCTTGGCAACCTAGGTCCCGATGACATTTCCCTTCCAAATGGACTTCAAGCACTTGACATCTGCCCAGAAGTCCTCGGCCCTCTGCTTTAAAACAAATAAGCGATTACCTAATCTGAGGTAATGCGGACTCTGATCAAGGCTAATGAAGACGTGGTGGCTGAAATCCTGCTTGCAGCCCATGGCACCATTAGGGAAGATTAATCACCTTCTAACCAGCACTTCTGTATTCTGGCTCCAAGCAGCCGGAGAGGAGAGAGACACATCCATCACCTCATCCAGGCAACGCCAACTGTGTCTTCAGCCCATCCATTAGGGGGCACCAGCCCCCTGCCACAGGGGAACATGTGAAACAAGCTGCAAGGGTCTTCAGACTAATATGGAGATAAACAGCCACCTGGTGATGAGGAACAGCACCGCCTTCTGGGACAGTTACGGGACAATGGCCACTGCCATTAGCTGCATGTCCCCAGTCTGTGCAGAGGAAATCTTACTCCTGACCTGTGGGAGCGCCTTTCTCCAATCTTCCTCTTTAGGTAAGAACTCTTAGAAGACAGAAGCAGGGTGTATCTCAGTGGTCCATTCCAGAAGTAACTGTCACAAAACCTAACATATACGTAAGTGAAGAAGCAGGAAATATTTGTGAAATTCCTATGTGGACATGTACCAGGTACATGTTTTCTAGCTTAGAGTCCTTCCTTCCCAAGGCTGGCAGTAAACCTGAAAAGGAATTCTAAGGCAGTATCTACTTTTAAATCCCCCAAAAAATGTCTTAAAAGATTATGTACCCAAAATGCATCGGACTATCCTGGGTTGAGAGTATTTCTGAAGTTCAGACAGCTCACGTCTGAGAAAGCACTCCAATGAAAATGTGAAAACCAAAAAATCCACATAGCCTATATCTTGGTACAACTGCAGCTCAATGTCTTTTTCATTTCATTTTATTTTTTCAGAAGAACTGGGATGTAGCCAGAGGTGTGGTGGGTGGGACTGGGGGTAAGAGGATTCACCAGAGACAGACTGGGGAGCAGAGCAGGCAGAGTTTCTGAAATACATGCTGAGGAGAGGAGTAGGCAACACAGGAGAGGTCTGCTGTGCCATGTGGTTCAGCATCTTGAGAGGGGAATCGAACTCAGGCCATGGAGGTGTAGTGTTGAGACTTAACCCTCCCTGTTTAATGTCTTTAGCACCTGTTTCCTACCAAAACATATTAAGAACTAAGAATGATGGCAAGTCAGGCAGCACCACTGGGATGGCTGTGCCCTCTCCTCCCAGGCCCTCACCTCTGGAGTCACTTCTCCCCATGGCACAGACCAGGCTGAAACCTTCACAGTCTGGCAGCAGACATCATTGCCAACTACCCATTCTTCATTTGTTGCACAGGATGCAGTCAAAGAAATGGGTGATCATGTTTAAGAAAAATTTTAAAAGGAATGCTACTTTTTGTTGCTTCCAGGGTTTAGGCAATTTTCGAATTATTCATGTAACCTTGCATTTCTGAATTAAGAACCCATTGTTTGTGCCACCTCTTACCGTGCTTATCACATTCAATCTAGTATGAAAGTAAATTGCACAATCTCATCCTCTCTACTGGATTGTAAGCTCTTGAGGCCTGGGCTGAATCACCCTCATCTGTAGATCCCCTGAAGTGCCTGCCACTTTCTAAGTGAATAGAGGCACTTAATAAATATCAGTAGAATTGGATTTTTGAAGAGACCATACATCAAAAGAAGTAAAATGAAATTAATTTAATTGAAGCTTATTAAAATGTGCTTTCTATTCTCCCTCCACTGCATAGGAAATTCAAGCCAGCACGAGATGAAGAGCATCTTCAGCATCAAATCTAAAGATGATGGCTCTTCATGCTTATTGTGACTGGGGCATGGTGGTGGCTGGGGTCAGGGAGACCTGAATTTATTCAACCTAAAAATTGTTCTCAACAAGCTGAGTGAACCTGAAAAAATTCCTTCATAGCATTTTGAACCTGAGTTCCTCCATCTGTGGGCTTCTAGGGTGGTTGCAAGAACTTTAAGTGGGATGATGTATATATGTGTATATGTGTGTCTGTATATCAAGTGAGATAGATACATGATAGATAGATAGATAATAGATATTGGAGTTATCAAGTGCCCAGCATTATCCTTGAATCACAAAAAGCCTGCATGCATAAAAATTACTGCCCACATTCTGTGACTGAAGTTCAGCCCAATGAGCCAGCACCAGTTAGTTTTACTGGTTAGACTGTGGGGCTAATAGAATTCAATCCACTGTGGTATAACCAGAATCTAACTCATAGCTATTAAATAGCACAACAGAAAGATCACATACCTAAATCAGAAACTCAAGAAAAGAGGTCAAGACTCCAGAATTGAAGAGCATTGTGTGTGTGTGTGTGTGTGTGTGTGTGTGTGAGAGAGAGAGAGAGAGAGAGAGAGAGAGAGAGAGAGAGAGAGAGAGAGAGAGAGAGAGAGATGGTGTGAAGGGAAAGTGTATTTTGAAAAGACAGCTTGACTCGCTTTTGTGTTTATTCAGAAAACCCTGCAATATGGGAAATGTGCTTAGGGGTTGTCTCTATGGTGATGCCCTTTTGTACTAACGGGAGTAGATGACTTACTTCACCCAAGACCAAAAGGAACAAAGCTTGTTTTTCTAATAAAACATTCCTTGATGGGTTCCCTCTCCTACTGAACATAGCTCAACTCTCCAGCCCTGCATGCAAGCTCACCACCTAGCACCCTCCATATATATCACTAGGAAGATGGACAGCATCTCCAACCTTACCTATTTCTACTCTTTCTTTGCTCTGCATGCAGCATTACTCATCTGGCAATGTTACCCATGCCTTGCCTTTCAACAGCCCCTGCCTCCTTCAAGACCATGTCCTGCCAGCTGTCATCTCGCTCCTAAAGTCTAACTTCTCTCTTCATTCTCTGTCTAGATTCAGAATTGAACCTTTCAGGTCAAAGTGTAATCTTCCCTTTGACTCCTTCCACCCTCTGGCTACTACTTGGTCTCGTCTGCCTTCATTGCTTGGCTTCAGGATGTCCCACTGGCTTCTGCACCTGCTGCTCTCATCACTCCGCGGCCACTGCTCCTGCTCCCTTACTGAAGTGATCTCCCACTTGTCAAGCTCAGGAGACATTCCCAGCAGCTGCCTCCCTAGACCTCTAAGCTACATTTGACTTTGAGAGTTACTTCTTCCTTTCTAAAACTCTACTCGACTGACCTCTGCATTACTGGGATGCTCCACTCTTCTGAACCTCTCCGCCTTTCCTTCCCTGTGTTTTCCAAGGCCACCGCTTCCTGCTAGTTCCAGGTAAGGTGTCTCCCAGTCTTCATTCAATCTCTATTCAAATGTCCTTTCCTTAACTGTATTTTCCCCCCACCCCACCCCAGTCCTATTCACACTCTCCTTACCTTGCTTTGTCTTCACATCACTTACCATTATCATTATTATTTGATGTGTGTTTATTGATTGATTGACTATCTCCCCCACTAAAAGCAAGTCAGAGGTTAGCTTATTGGAAACAATGTATTATCGTGAATTTATAATTTGGAGAGTGAGATGCATGCAAATAATAAGAGCAGTTGCCTTTGAGCCCATGTAAGTCCAGGTATCGAGACAGGTGTGAGGTACAGGTCCTCAGCTCACCCTGAAGACCAGACACCCTACTGCAAAAATTTAGTATTACCCTGAGAGAATTCAAGCTCCAGGGAGGTAACTGACTACCACTGGCAGGCACATGTAGGACTTGACCCAGAGCTACTTTCTCCAAAGTGCCTATTCCTATGACATCTGTGCTAAATAAATGAGCAGCAGTTATTCATAATAGAGATCAGAAAGAAGAGATAATTCCCCAGTTCTACTATGGAAAACCTTTACTGAATGAGGAATTAAACATTAAACCAATGAAGGATAAATCAAATTTTGATAAGTGAGAAAAAGATGGGAAGACAGATGTTTGATCAGCAGCTACAATTTCTGAGAGCCAGGGGCAGGGGAGCCCAGTAGTCAGGGAGCACCTGGATACTTCAGTCACAATTGATTTAGAGAAAGAAACTTTTTATTCTTTGAAAGAGAAGTTATTCTCTCGGAGGCAAATGCTTAGATACTAGCAATAAGTTTGTGGAACTACTTTTAAAAATCGAAGACAGGAAAGAGGCAAAGGATCAAAGAAGTCAGTATGAATATATTTACTGCATATTTATTTATTGATTCACTTACTCACTCTGAATGCATTAATGAAGGACCTGCCAGTCCTTGTCCTGAACGGGACCTGGATATTTCTTGTTAGAGTGACTTTCCCACCTCTCCTCCAAGCCACCTGAATGTCCTGCTCAGCAAGGCTGCAGGCAGAGCCAGCAGCAGATAACATGGGGAGGGTGGGAATAAAACAAAGCTGTGAGGGAGAGATGGGTCCAGTAGGATGACTTTTGCCTGCGTGGATGGAGTTACCTCATATTTCACTGTGGCCCCAAAAACTCCTGAAAAGGACAGAGGCTTGGCAAGTTTGGGAGCTAGAAATATTCTTGGAGAGGGTGGCTGAGCACACACCCTGGTGTCCTGGCAGCCGATTCCACAGGAAGACAGTAATATACCCCACTGATGGAGTCATCTGGCCCTACCTCTGTTCCTGAGGGTGCAGTAATAGCTTAAGATAAGGCACAAACAATGATCACGGTTGACCATGCAGTAGTCCACAAATATTTGAAGATCACTGTGCTAAGTGCCAGTTCATTGCATAGAGCAATACAGATGAACATCTACAATAAACTTTTCTGTGTCTACAAGCTTTTTCTGCTTTCTTCAGTCCAAATAAGCTTGTTGCTCTGGAGTCGATGCCTTGTCTCCTTCATCATTTGCTCTATGTGTTTGCTCTCTACAGCCAGGCTTACTGCCTTTGGCAGCATCTTCTCTTGTCATTATAATTTATAGACTTGGGACCCTCAACTGGAACAAGAAGAGTTTGGGGAGCAAAAAGAATTGTTGTTAGTTGCGGAAAGGTTATATCATTTGCTCAGGGTCATTCAATTAGACAATGGCAGTGAAACAAAAACTTCCAAGCCCCCAGTTTAGGATAAACCCTCTGCTCTGTGCGCCTAGCATGTGCCTTGACTTCCTTCTTCGACATACATCACTCTTGTAGATATATATTTAATGCTTGTGTTCTCCACCCAATTTCAGGCTCTGCTAGAGCTAACACAGTGTATATCATTCTCACTGTGTAAGACCTTGTTTCCAGCACATTCCTGGTGTACAGCAGGTGGACAAAATAATTTGCTGCATTTATTTTTAATGTGTAGACACTCTCAATAACTGTCTATATAAATGATTTCCTAAATCAAATTATTTCCCCTGCACAAGATGGTTTAGACACTGGAGACCATGTGTCATTGCAGAGAAGGACCTGGGGCCCCAAGCAGATTTTATGGATGGGGATCTTTAAATCAAAATAAAACACATGTAAGTCAGAGGTGCAGATAAGTAGGTTCCAGGTGTATAATACAGATGTGAATCAGCATGGACTCAGAGGTCCTGTTTGTGTAACAACACAGATTTCTTCTCCACTGCATAAAGGTGCTGTGTTCAGTCACAGCCACTTTGTAGCAGGCTCCACCTGCTGTGGCTGCTGCCTTAGCAGATTTTTATATCCAGAAAGCAAAGGAAAGGCACAAGGGGGCATAGATGAGGTGAGAAGGAGAAAGATGCTTGCTTTGGAAATGTACCAGCTGTCAAAGAAGCTGCCCTTTCAGACATGGACCTAGACACTGGGGAGCCACTTGAGAGTCCCCTTGAGCAGGAAGCAATAGAAAGCCAATGACACTTTGAAAACAGAGCATCTGTCCACACTAGAGTTCGGAAATCCTGAGACTGGAAAAAATTTATGTTGTCAAAGGATGCAGAAAAACCATCAGGAAGAGCTCTCTGTGGTCATATGTGTGGTGTATGGGAGTAAAATGCTTAAAGGCGCTTCTACAGCTGACATCATATGACCAGGACAAACCTCTTGGAATTGAGTTACTCTAGGTCATGATTCCAAGCACCCATTTTCCTAGATCTTGATATAGAAAGTTTGGAGAGGTGAATCTTACCTTGAAAAGAGGAAAAGTGGGCCTCCCTGGTGGCACAAAGGGTTAAGACACAACCTATGAAGCTGTCTGTAGCCTCTGCAGCAAGAATCCATCCCCTGCAGAGGAGGGAGCAGCCCACTTGGTATGGAACAGCAGACCTCTCCTGACTCACCTGCTGCGCCCCGCAGCAGTGTACTTTGGTCAATCTGCCTGTCCTGTTCCCCACTCTGTCTCTGGTGAATCCTCTCATCTCCACACCTGTGACCTGTGCCCCCAGCTCTTGTATGCATAAATAAATAAATCTTAAAAAAAGAAAAGAAAAGAAAAGTTTTTGCTGTCTGCTTTGGGCTGGAAGTTCTAGCCAAACTTTAAAGATCTTAAGATAAAGGTACTGATTGACAGGAGGTCTAGCAGGGACCACAAGAGGGAGAGGCAAGGCTGTGGGCTCTCTGAGTAGCCACAGCTAATAGCCAATGTGCCCCTTACATGATGCCAAATCTATGAGAGGAATCTTAAATACTGAATCCTGTCTCAGCAGTGGTTTGCAGAATGAAGGTAAAGGTCTGTTTTCCACACCTGGGTAAGAGTATCATGGGGGAGAGCAGTGTTTCTTACAGCTGGTAGTGGTGCCAATTCTCAGCAACAAAGAGGTCCAACAGCCCCTTGCCATATGGGAACTGTCACTTATTAACTCAATTTGTAGAATGATAGTGCCAGCCATCATTGATTCTCTAAATGCATTTTCATTCCAGGTCTTGGAAAGGAACCTGTCATTCAATGACCTATGAGCAGTGCAGGTGTTGTAAAGCCCATGAAGGCAGGTAAGGTTTTCATTTTTTTCCCATTTTATCTCTAGTGCCAAATACAGTATCCATTGTAGAGTAGGAACACTTAATTTATGACAAACTAATACATGGATAATATGTTTCTTTTCATATCAGTAAAAACATATTTAAGAAAGAGTGGATGCATTAAAAGGGACATTCACTTTAGAAATGTCTAAGTCACACAAGGTGCTTACTTACAGATTGCCATGGATCTGATGATCAATAAATTGTTAATTAGAAAATAGCTGAATTCTGTAACTACTGAAGCATTAAAGGGAAAGGGAGTCAGTTTAATGAAGACCCTGACTTAGCATTTCATAGCCAACAAGGTAGTTGGGAAAATCTAATGTGAATAGAAATACATTTCGCATTGAAAGAACAAAGGGTTCTTTGGAAGGTGTTAATAATCCCTTTGAAAGCATTCCCTACCCACAGAAAATGAAGTGGGCTGATTCTGGGATTTTGTTTTTGTTTTAGCAGGTACTGAATACCAACATTGTGTAAGTAGCTTTCATACACATAGAATTAGGCAAAAACTGGTCTGCTTTAAATCCTGCCACTCCAACAAAGCAAAGCAAACTAGAGGATAGAAACGCCAAGAACAAAACAAATTCACGACTACAGTCCAAAAAATTTTTTTGTAAGTCATTATCAAATGCATGCAATGAGGATATTTTTTTTTTTACCTTCTGTGAAATAACATTTTAAAGTTGAAAAGACCCTGAGATAAATCTTTACCACCACACACAGCCTCCTCCCTCCACTCCATACACAATGTGTTACCCCACCACCTTCAAATAGGGCAAGATAGGTAGACAATGCAAGACTGAGAATCAGTGTCAAAAGCATCACTACTAATTTCCACTGGAAAATGCTGAAGGAAATGTGCTTACCAAAGGTTAAGTGAGTATGATCATAGCTAAGCCCTTCCAAGGCCTCTCTGTCTGTAATAGGAGGAAGAAGAAAATGTTGAAAATAGCAAGCATTCTTTAAATAATTAAGCCAAGGAGCTCATCTCCCTTACATAATCAATTCTCCAATAGCCTGGAAAGTTCGAGGAGAGTGAAGATCTAAAGGTTCCATGAGAACATGACAGGTGGCCAATCTGCATAGACTTTGGGTCTGGGTGGTCACCCGGGGCAACTCACTTGCTCTCTCGGGTCCTCTTGCACCTTCTGTACAATGGGGATGGATGACTTTTGTTTCTTACAAGGCTCAGTGGGGAGCACACAATCTTCAAGACTGTGAAGTCACCTCTTTACCTTTTCCACTTAGGTCTTTTGGGGAATTGGGTATTTTTATATCTTAGTATTCTCAGAGCTTAGCACCTTGCTTGGTAGATTGTATACATTTAGAAGTAAGTAGATAGATAAACATTATTTCATAGCCAAGCTATTTGAGGCTCTTATCCAACTGTTTCACCCACTACTATTTCATACTATAGTATTATTTCAGAAAACCACTTCTTGATGGCAGGGACATTTTATTTGTTGACAAATCAACAAACAAAGTCCTTGAGAAGTAGTGGATATGAGTGAATACAGTACATAGCAGTAGGATGACTGATTTATTCAATTTAGAGGAAACTACTTATTTTCCCATTCAACTGCTTCCTTTCCACCCTTGGATACCAACTCTTGTAAATAGCCGACCCCTCCTCTTTTTGGCTCCACTGACAAAAAAAATTGTTAAGAAAAAATATCTTATAATGGGCTATGTATAGCCCATAGCCAATGTACTTACATCTCGACACTCAAATGACAAACTCTGTTGAGCAGTTTCAATCACTGATCATGACTCGCCCCACTCTGTAGGAAGACCCATTATAAGAGCAGCCTATTGAGATAATATGTTGATGAGAGAACTAAGCTAGTTTCAACTATTGATGTTCTTTTCCAAAATGAGTGAATACAATTTATAGCAAAAAGTTGAAAAAAGGGGTGTCCAAATTTTTCAAATGGGTTTAATTATCTTGGTTATAAACAGTGATAATGATGGCAACACCCCAAATTGAACAAATCTAACTGGCACAGTCCTCATTATCAATCTTCAACTGGGTTTTTTCCTGGACCAATATCTAGGAAGAAAAAAAATAATTACAGGCTCATTAAAATTGACAGACAAGACCAAAGCACCACCTAGTGGGCAATATGTAAAACAACTGCTTTTGCACAGGATCTACTTTTTAAACCCAACAGACAAATGTTTTCTTGGATTGCCAGTCTCTCGGCGTCTAGTGAATTTACAAATTCCTCTTTTAAACTTTTACTAAAAATTAATTGCAGACATACAAAGAAAGAACAAACAACAACTCTTTTATTATCCCCCAAACCTGTTAACACAAACACTCAGGGACTCTACGTAAATAGAGATGTGTGGGTTGTATACCATCTGTGTTTGATGCTGATTGCCAAGTATCCTCTTATAGCCACCAGCATCACCACGACCAGAGTTCCTGGCTATCTATACCTTCCCTGGACTTTGTCTGATTCCTCTCTGGGAAGGTGGAAAGGTCACAATTCTATTTTGTGCTGCAGCATATGGTAAGACAATATGGCAGAGAACATGAACTCATAACAGACGAACCTGGATCTTAATCCCAGCTTCCCACATCCTAGTTTTGTGACTTCTGGGCCAGACATCTCAATTCTCAGTTTCTTTCACTGTTATAAATAAGGGTGATCATTTCTACTTGCTGAAATGAGATAACCTCTGCTTGCAAGATTGTTACAAAAATCAAACAAGAGAATACAAATAACCTAGCATCATATTTAAAATTAGAAAAATTCTACAAATATTTATTAAAAGTTTTATTCTATTTAAAACTTGCTTTCTCTAGCTGCTATCAAATGCTTTTAATGGTGCAGAATAAAAGCCATGAAATGAAATATCGCTAATGCAAATAAAATTTCTGGACTATTCTCTAAGTAGTCATCTAATATATTTCAACAAAACCTTTAGGATATTATTGACATCAATCTCAGATGAGGAATACTACCATGGGTGCTGGATAAACTCCTTCAAGGACATCATGTGTGATGTGCAGATATGACCCAAATGGGGTTGGGTGTTTGGATAATTGATTAGGTGGGTGGTAAGTTGGTTTTATGTCATAAAATCTACCCCTGAGCTAGATAGAGAGGAAATCATATTCCCAAGACACAATTTCCTGATAGACCACCAATGTCCTTCTTAAATTTCATTTTCCATTCTAGATTTAGAGACTATCTTGAACCAATGAAACAGCGAAGTGGATCTAGCTAAATGATGTATAGAAGAAACTGACATTATAAATTCTCAATGCCTATTTCTTGTTTTCTAAATTGTCCAATACTGGGAATAGTTTATTTTTTAATGATACGTATATATCAGAACCCTCAAGTTATCTGTATATTGAACAGGAGGGGAGTCAGTATCCATATTCCTCAAAAGAAAAGATGACAACAGAGTATCTGTTGTAGTCTCAATTTACTTGCTGGCTTACAGTATTCTCTTGCAAAGAAATCTTCCTGGCAGAAGGGAGTGGACCAAACACAGGCATTTATAACACAGACAGATGGTTGAAGTGGTCACCTGTCTACAGAAATTATCCATGGAGGGAAAAAGAACAAGAGACTGAATACTTCTTTTTTTATGATTTTTTAAATTATTTTTATTTTTATGTTCCCCATACAATTGCAACCCCCTTATTTTGACCCTAATCCCTCCTTACCCCCCCATAGTCTGTCTCTGGTTCATAGGTATTTGTTGATTTTGATTTTTTTCTTTCTTATAGTTATTCTTTTTCCTGGTCCCTTATTTAGGTTTTCTAGATTCCTGCTATGAGTGAGACCATCCGGTATTTTTCTTTTTTTTTTTTTCTGGCTTATTTCGCTGAGCATTATCCCTTCTAGCTCCATCCATGTTGCTGCAAACTGCACGTGTTTATCTTTTTTGAATGCTGAGTAATATTCCATCGTGTATATGTACCACATCTTCTTGATCCAGTCATCTATTATGTGGATGTGTGCTCTTTAATAACCTCAAACTATCTTTTTTCTTCAAAAGATGAATATCAATTACAGCAGTGAAAAAAAAATGAGAGGACAAAATTGTTACTACCATCTTCACTGGAGAAGGATGCTATGAATTACTCCCATTTGACCAAGATGGATGATCCTTGGTCTGCACTCGGGAAAATGAGTACCCTCCCCTGCAAAGCACCTCCCTCTAGGTTTCTTGAGGAAAAGAAGTTTCTCTCTTGTGCAAATATGACAACTAGATTTAATCATGGGTGGAATAAGGAGCTCCTGGGGTCAGTGTCATGTTGGCCCAGGACCATTAGCACCCCTGGTAACTGATATCACTTTGGTTCCTAAATTTTCAGTAAAGACAGCCCAGAAGGAAAGTTTCTTGTTTTTGAATATTTATTTTAGGTTATATTTTCAATATAAATCTGCATACAAGATTCCTTTTTTTTTTTGGAATCTATTTCTCTATCCACAGGGCTCTCATAACCAGTATCACTCAAAATGGTGTCTTTCCAAATAACAATTTTGTTCTGGATCTTATGAAAAATATGAAATAATATTCAATAGGCAACTAAAACATACATACTGGATAAGTATTTAAGCACATATAGGGAAGAGTTTTCCTAGGAGAAAACTGGAAGTACTTAAGAAGGAACACAGAAGACTTGAACGGAGCAAGACCCTCTAATGGTGAGGCCTCAAATCTCTTTCTAGCACATATCCTTAGTCATGCCACCTAATTGGAAGAGCAATAGAAAAAAAAAGTCAGATTCACTGCAGTTATTTGAGAGTAAACCCTAGGAGTTTATTTTTGTATGCCATTTTTGGTGGACAAGGAGGCTTAATTTGGCAAATTCACCATAATTATGGTTTCTTTTTTAATACTTAAGTTGAGTGGTAGGTGCATGGGATTCATTTAGTTATTTTTATACTTTGTACACATTCATGTGGTATAAATATTAATATTATTTGCATGTGTTCAATAGCCAATTAAAATAAAAAACATTTTTTCAAAGGAACCAATAAAGTCTGCAGCAAATGTGGCAAAATGCTGACATTTTTTTGTAAGGATGATGGGTAAAGGGTGTTGGCTATTTCCTGTTTTCTATATGCTTGAAATTTTTCATTCAAAAATTAAATGCTTCTCATTTGAAATTGGTTTTAGATCACAAGGTTTTACAGTGTGACTTGCTACAAATGATTTCCTAGTTTCTCAAAGAGAAGCAGCTTCTATCTTGAGACCCCAAAATATTGAATACCCTTTCTTCGGTGGTTATTTAAACAATTTACAAAATTGTGGCAGGATTTATTTTTCCCAAATGGCAAAATAAAATCACAGGGAATCTGAGTAACCTTGGATTGTCCCGATTTAGCTACTTGACAGAGTCTAAACTTTCTAAGCCAAAGAACCAGAAAATCAGAGGATTAAGACAGAGGCAAACAGTAACTGACCTTGCTCAGGGGCGGTGTATGACGAGGATTTATCAGTTTTTCTTACTTAATCCTATCATCAACACATTTGTTTTGTTTTCTGTTGTCCTCTCAAAAAACTTGCAAGGCTTCTTTTTGAAAGAAAATCCCAGGCATGTAACATGACTGAACTTTGACAACATACAACTCTCTTCAACACGAACAGTTGACAGTGAAGAGACCCAAGCTAGCTGGGAGCAGTAAATGAAACAACTGTGTAGTGAAGAAACAAAATTCCATGTTCCACATGGGTAGACGAAACAAAGTTGTTAGAATCGATCTTATCTATATGTTTTGTGAACACCTTGGTAATTAATTCTCACACCAGATTATGCCAAAAGAGAGGGGGGCGTGACTGATGCCTTTGCAACAAGAACTTTCTTAACCAGAATTCTGTATTTTTTAAACGTATTAAAAGATTCTTCTGTGGCAGAAGAGGTTATCTACACATTCTATGGGTTCAGAATTTTTTTTAAAAAAACAGAAAATATTTCACCCATTTCAAATTGAGGCAGGAAGTATTCTGAATTTTGAATTCTTCGAGAATTTCAGTTTAACAACAGGGAAACTTGGGGAGGATTCTGAAGGAAGGAGAGCTGGAGTGCTCTTGTATTATTTTTATTAGCTAAAAGTCTTCAGTCTGAACATAGGAGCCGAACTTAGCTGACCATAATGTTGCCTCCGTCAGGGGGAAAAACATGAACTTGGAATGAACTTGTTCTTAGCCATACACACCAAGGGCATTAAAGTTATAATTCAACCAGAGAAGCCATTATAATTCATTCTCTTAGAAACCATACAATAAGTATGATTTTATGCTTTTTAAAACAAATGTATGTCTGAAATACTATGCACTGTTAGAGTGATAGGGAAAAATGTTTTAATATGAGTCAGATTTTTAGGGAGAAGGGAGAACACGATAGAAGAAGCAGGTGGTGGGGCAGTGACACTGGGATTTTTATGGAGGGTGAGTGAAGCTTGTGTACATGTGGAGGTGTGAAATTGTAACCACTGAAATGATACAATTACATAAATGATTGGCAAATCAATAAAATTTGAGAGAAAGAAAATTTAATAAAAGCAATCTTTCTGTATATATCAAAGTTAAGGCTAAAGGATAATTGTAATTATTTAATATAATCAATCATTATCTTTTAATTTATGATAATTGAAATATAAAAATACAAATGGAATAGATTTCTTAAAGGTTTGCCTCTTACAGTTCTTTGAATATATAGAACTGGTATATATATAGGTTGGGTCTACCTCCATATGGTTTAGAGCCTAGTATTCAAATTGAGGCTAACCCTAAAATTCTCATAGTCCATATTCTAGTTCATGTCCTATTACCACAGCTGTTGAATATTTTTTTGCTTTTACTCATTTTTCCTAAAGGTACCTTTTAAATCCTCACTGTGTGTCAGACACCATACAAAGGGCTGGTTATTTAGTGGTGAGCAATTGATGGGTGTCTGTCCTCAGTGCACTTACTCTCTTCTTCAACTCACCCTCACCAGCTGCAGGGGGAATCTTTCTAAGACACAGCTCTGCCCAGGTCATACACTTGCTCACAAACTTCCATGGGTTTTCTTCTTGCAACATTCTTCTAGACTCCCATGACCAGGGCCTCTGGTAGGGCCCCTCTCAACACCCTGCACACTCTACTCCATCAAACCTCTACTCCTCAAGCCACTCCTGCCGCTCACTGCCACCCTGCCCTTGCTCACCACATCAATTCTAGGTAACACCAAGCTTGGGCTGAACCAGGCCTATATTCTAAAGAATACGCTGGACTCTGGAGGAAAAAATGCGCATGTAGTTAAATTGATCATGAAGGTTGCCTTGAATGGGTTTCATTCTCTGTAAAGCTTTAAAAAGTCAGATAGAAGAAATACCTAAATGCAAAATCATCTGTAAAGATAGGATTATTTCCTTGCAAGAAGCAGAGAGTAATTTACATATTAAGTTGTTTTCACTCTTTAGGGTACAGCACAATCACTTTTATAGTAGGATTATGTATTTGTTAAATACACACGGACTAGAAGCCTATTACTTGTATCCTCTACTCCCTAGCCCTTTACTTCAATTCCAGTCAATGTGCTTAAAGGAGAATACAAACTAGTGGGACATGATATTACACAAAGTACTGCTGGGAAAGCATTGACTTAGGATCAATGGCTAGAGACCTAATACTTAATCCTTTAGATTCTGCCACTGTTACCCATTACCTTTGCAATCTTAGAAAAACCAATATTTGCTTTAAAGTCTTACTATTTAAGTATAAAATGAGATATAATTGCATTTTTATTTACAAGTGAACAATAATCATTAATTAACTATTAATAATTAATATATTTTTCTAAATGAATGGTCTTAAGCTTTGTTTGGTCCATTATAGTATTTTGACCCATACTATATACTCAGAAAGCTTTTGGTTAACATTATCACTCTTAGCTGGTAGCTAATATTTCATAAATTCATTTAAAAATATAAATTCTATATAGCCTATGCTAACTGAAGTAGAAAGAAAGATAATCACTTTATCTTGGTGCAAACTAGAAAAAAAAAATCTGTCTAGGAAAACATGTTGCATAAACATAGAAATTCTATTCAGTAGGAGGGTGGGCCAGAACAGCTAAGGGAAAATTGAGGGCACTAGGGAATGTCTCCATGGGTGTTTAGGTTTATGAAAGTGAATCTGAGAAGACTTGAATGGAAAATTAGATGTGGAGAAAAAACCTGGGAAGTCTTAATTGCCACATTATAGATATTTTGGGAGTCTAAACATAAACAAAAAAACATATAGAGAAATATGAAGAAAGCCTTCCATCAATTATTTGCTAGCAGGTAAATGCTAACTAGCAATGTAGAGGACGGGATATCATAGAAGAGAAAAAAAGAATGGTTAGAAGCAAGGTCCAAGTTTGGCTGGCCACAACAGGGAATATACTGAGGACATAGCTAAGGTAAGAGGGTGTGGATTTGCTGTGGAACCAACTGGTAAGTGCCTGGATTTCCCTAGTCATAAGACAGTAGAAAAGTAGACAGTAGAAAAACCAAGCAGAATTTACTGGGGCTTCAGTAACGTGAGATGAGATCATGAGGCAAGGATTCTAGAGGCATAAAGCAGGAGTGAGGTAGAAACATAGTGAGTAGCTAACAGCAAAGGAAATTCAGGTCTCCCTGGTGATGCAGGGGTTAAAGTCTCAGTGCTAGCAAGCTATCACCAGTCCTTGTAGCAAGAGTTCAATCCCTAGCAAGGAGCTAACCCACTTGGCGCAGCAGACTTCTCCTGTCTCACCCACTGCTCCCCTCAGCAGTGTATCTCAGTCAGTCTGCCTGTTCTGCTCCCCACTCTGTCTCTGGTGAATCCTCTCACCCCCGCACCTCTGGCCTACACCCCAGTTCCTATATGCATAAATAAATAAAAACTTAAAATTAAAAAAAAAAAAAGCAAAGGAAATTCTTTTTGCTAGGTGGCCAGATTTCTAAGGATGTGAGTCTATTAGAAAACCCAGAACACAGAAATTGAAATCACATAAGGCAAGGCAAAGAATAGAGTGGAACGAAGCTATGAGCAAGGATCTCAGGTTAGAATGACTTTGAAGTCCCCAAGGTCAGTAGAGGCTGATAACAGAGATGGGGGAAAAGTGTAAGAGACAAGTGGACCTTAAAAGAAGAGAGAGCATGGAACAATGATTGTGGACTCTGATTCCAGGGATTAAAGGATTGGGATAAAGTTATTCTTCACGAAGAGATTTTAAGGGTTGCTATCAAAGTGATATGTCTTCATTTTGGTTAAGGCATAAAAGCTATAAGGAGTCTGTTCACTTTGGGAAAATAAATATGAAACAACAGTGAGCCCATCAGATGGCAATTACTTAATCATCTGTGGTCTGCTACTTACTTGGCATCAAGTATTTGTAATCAGAAATAAACACTATTTATATAAACACATTTCTGCTATACAAAAGCTCAGAAGTAAATAAATCACACTCCCCTCTAATTAATAAACTGGATCTAAAAAGAAAAATCATTCTCATGTGAATTTAAGTCTCCATTCTTTAAATATTATAACCAACTTCTTAAAATCCCTGTTTCTCAGAACAGCTAGAACCTAGAAGTACAAATTCCCTGCCTAATTTTTCTCCGAAGTGCCAGTTCTTAAGATGGTTGAAATTTCCCTTTCAGATTCCCTCTCCACCAGCTCTCCCCTGACACATTAAGCAGCCACATCTATCATATTTCCTTTCCTCAAATACTATCAGCTTCATAGGTTCCAAAGAGCTAACAGCTTTCTGCTCATTGCAGCTGATTATAAAAATCGCCTTGATTAAGATTTTTAGACTGATCCCCTCGTGTTCAGCAGCTGAGCCCATGAAGGAGGACTCCTGGGTAAGTGGTGTGTAATAATGTTACTGACACACAGTTTCTTGTTCAGTTAAACTCTACTGGAGATCAATATGGAGCCATTTCCCCATAACAGGCAATAATTAGCACATTAGACCACTCAGATAAGAACTCAGGAACGCCACAACTCCCTGTTTTGTATTGTTTTGTTTCTGTTGAAAGGGAACAGGGAACAGAGGTTGGCTCTGAGTCGTCCACTATTTAGCTCCATGGTCAATGATGTAGTATATGAGTGTCAAAGTTGGTCTGGCCCAGCCATTGGGCCTTAAGCTCAAAGAGTTTTGAACTGTTTACTAAGGAGAAATGATAGCAAAATCATCTATTGTAACCTGTATATTGTGAAAAATAAATCAGGTTATATTTTACTGCTATAAATGAGTAGATTAAAAGATGAGTTACTATCTACCACGTTTAGGATATATATTGAAATGTCTGGTAGTAACAGAGACAAAAGATTGCAGTTTTGTTCCCCCAGTTTTCTAAGTCAAAGAACCAAAGATCACTGGCCAAAAATTATTTATTCCAGAAAGAACCAAAAATAGGATATGAGATTATTGATGGTCATGGAATCTCTCATCACATTCTCAGAAATCTGTGCAAGAACTGCCTTAAAATATCTGATTATAACAGGAAAGGGAGCAGGTCCTTTGAAATCTACTTAGGTCTTTGACTGAATTATTTTGCCCCCAAAGCAGTAATGTGTTCAAATTTAAAATGAGAGTATACAGCACATCAGTGCTATTTGGATAATCTAATTGGAGTAATCATGCCACCCACATCCACCCAATGCATAATTAACATCTACTTAAGAGGAAATAGTCACCACAATAGAGATAAGTTGGTTCTATAGATGAAAGGGTGAATGTACAAAAAAAGTGGTCACTGATCTACTCACAATTCTATTTTGGTGCGATTGTGTGTGTGTATGGTATAATATATACCAGGTAGAATACACACACACACACACATACATTTTATGAAATATATTTAACAGTTTCCATATGTAAGCTCCTTGGAGGCTTACAAAAATCCCTAAATCCAAAATTCTGTTTTATGTCCATTATTTCCCATCCTATCAACAAAACTGGGACTTCCGCAAAATTGTGGTACAACACTGCCAAAGGTTACCTAGTTAGGGAGGAACAGAGCCAGGATTTGAACCCATGTTTCACTCTCAAATTTGTATTAATCCCCCTTTAGATACTGAGCCCTGTTGTCTCTCAGTTCTGAATAAAATACAGTAGGACTTTGGAGAGGAGACTGATGCGGACAAAAGCTGTCAAGGAATAGAGAGACTTGCCTGGATATGAACCCTACAGATTGTACAGTATTTGAAAAGCCAAGTAAAGTGAAGACTCTTGGCAGGAGGAATTAGAGAGCAAGGGCATAATGATCATGGAATTTATTAGTGAAGGTGAGACTACTTATTAGATGGCAGGTGAGTCATGAATATTAAAGAAAATGGGATTCAAGTGCCAGATTTTCTAAAGCAGATTATCGGAGACCTTGAAAACCAAATGCAGGATTGGTACTACGTCAGGAGGGGGCTGCTGGAGGTTCAGGAGAGGAAAAGTGGTAAGACAATTTCAGGAAGAGTAATCTGGAACTGTTACACAGGACAGATTTCAGAAATAACGGGAGGGAGGCCTACTATGGGGAGCTTCAACACTGCCACAGGGAGCAGCAAAGAATCATTTTAACACACCCTCTTTACACCGCGGATTTTTGCGACCACAGCTTCTGTGGGGTTCCAACATCAGACACCTTCCTGTGGCTCTGTGTCTGAAGAATCTGCCACCAAACATTCCATGTGACAAGAGATGCAGCTTCAGGAAATATAGCCACACACAAATATTACCTAGGAAACCAAATATAACTAAATGCAAAATGCTACCCCACACTGGGAAATAGCTGTGAGATTTGGTTATAGCTGTGTTTATTGTTCATTAAACTTTATATAATAGGAAAATATGCTAAATTAATCCACAAGCAAATTAAATAAGCTGGATGTTGGAAATACCTGTGGTGTGTTATGGGGATTGGAATAAAGCCTCTACCAACACAGAGAGTTTGTTTGGTTAAACTCTACTTGTTTTAATACATTCTTTTCAATTTGCTCTGTTCTCTGGGTTTTTCTTGTGTCAGGGAAAGAAGACATGTGTGATGAAATGTGAGGTAAACTGCAGGCCCTTCCTTCAGTGCCCCCCACCCCACCTTAGTGTGGCACTAGGGTGACCTTTAACTATCAATGGATGATACACTTGAGCCAGCATGAGGGAAGCATATGGGAAATTTAAGACAAGAAAAACAAATATTCTTCTTAAAGATAAATAAACCCCAGATGATGTCTCCCTGCCTAAATCCTTTTTCTGAGATAAAATTATAGCCCAGATATTGAGGATTCAAATGGATAAAAATGGCTTTCTGCCAAATATCCACAAAGGCAGGCAGATACCTGATCCTTGGCCCCGGTAGAAACATCACCTTCACAATTACAGAAATGCACAACTTTGCTAGTTAACTGAAATGCCACCCAAAGTTCACACAAGATTCTGTAAAGCACAGAAACAAAGGTATCTGGATAGAAAAACTGTTTCAGAAAAGTTGGAACAAGACTTAAAGGAAATGTGCACTTTATTTATTTATATATATATATATATATATATATATACACATACATGTACTCGTTATTTATATAAACATGTACTTGGTTTGACTAGCTCTGGTATCTGGGTAAAACTATAATTTTAGATTTAGCCAAGGGCTCATTATAAAAGGTGCCCATTATACTAGGAAATAATACTCAGAATCAGGTTCTATTGTTTCCTATAAGCTGTTGCAACGAGTTTACCAGGTTACCTGAAAGAATGTTCCTGCAAAAACATAAAAATTTTGCAACCAAGTTTATACAAAAATCAAAACCTTTCTGTTTTACATTTTTCAGTATACAGCTCATCTAGTTTGTCAATCATATACTACTACTTTTGGTCAATATAAAATTGTGTAGAAAGTGATGAACGATGTTATAGTAGAAGAATTCTATAGTCTCACTAGGCCTCAAAAGAAATGGACCATTGTAAGAAATCTCACCATGTGAAATAAACCACAATGTCTCATGGAAGTGGATGCCACAGAACAATCTGGAACCTAAGAGTCTCCTTCTCCATACACATTATAAGAACATTTTCCCTCCAACTACAACCCAACACAAAACCACTGTACTTGTACATAGACGCACATATGCAATGATTTCTGTGAGAAAGAACAAGGATGAGAAAGAAATGAAAACATCTTGCCATTTCCATTTTAGAACTGAAGGAGAAACTTGTATATTGTGATGGTCATTGTAATTCTTGCATGATTAAAGTATTCCTCCAGGCAAGAAAATACCTATCCTGGTAGAAATGCTACTCACTTCATGCAATGAATACTAGGACCATTGCACAACTCAGACTTTGAAAATCTGCAAGACTCAATCATATATCCAATGACTATATTTGAACATCTATTATGGGTGTGATACCACGCATATTCTGAAATAAGAAAATACAAACAACTGATTTAATTTGCATGCTTTTTTCTACTGCTTTGTATTTTTATGCTTTTTCCAGATTTTCAACAATGAGCATGTTGAATTATCAATTATCAATTTTCAAAAAATTAAATTAAAACTAAAAAGTATCAACAATACAAGGTCTCCCTCAGTTTATGTAGGGATGCATCAAAATAATAAGTGTACACTAGTGTATAATGATCAAAATAAGGACAGTCAGTGACCAAATGCTACCTGACATAGAAACATCTTCACATTCTTGAAATCTCCAAACTTTTTGTTTAAAAACACTTCTTAATTTCATTTGGCAAAGAGACATAGATCAGGCAGGCAAAGATCCACAGGATAAAGGTAGGTGAGAAAATAAACTATAATTCTCGGTTAAGAAAATAAGAACAGCTTGCTGCAAGAACCAAATCAATCCCTGAACCCACTGAGCTTAATCAAGTGTTATCAAAAGACTGGAGGGAAAAGCAATGGGAACGTCATCAAAGAAATCAGAGGAAGAAACACTTGATGGAACACATTTACAGGTATTTAACCAGTTTTGTACAGCTTCTTTGGCTGCAGAAGGTTCTTTGAAAGCAGAAGGTTTATAACTAGAGTTGTAGTATCTCCCTAACCCAAAAAGAGGGGAAAAAATATATAAAACAAAGCTTAGATATTCAACACTGCCAGGCTATTCTAGGACTAATCCAAAGCCTTAAATCATCCCTAGAGGCTGTGGCTTTAAGTAGTGATATGTTGTCACCCTTCCCCACCCACGCAACCATCATCTCAAAGTATAAAGGTTAAGTCAGGTCAAAAGAGACCTTCCTACTTAGATCAAGTGATAGAGACTGGATCTACCATAAACCTGAAAGAAGCAAGAAAAAGACAGCCAATGTGAAATAATAGTTTGCAAGACACTGAAGACCAAGCAGAGTACAGGGAATCCCGAGAAAGAGAAGACAAACAGGGTGAGTCTAAGACTGTCTCAGCTTACTGTCTTGAGGGAATGTCCCATCAGAACAGGAAGGAGGACCCCAAGCAGAGACAGGCAGTTTCCTTGAGTAGATGGAGCTGAGCATCAGGAGAGAGCAAAGCAGCTAGAATACACAGAGGCATGGGTGACTCAAACACACCCTGGGAGCTAGAGAAAACAGAAATACAAGATCACACACTGCCTGATTCCACTCGTGTCTATTTAAGATCAGACAAAACTCATGTCTGCTGATTCAAACAGTGGTGACTTGAGCCTGAGAGAGGAGAAAGGATGAGGAAAGGAAATTTTGGGGATGGTGAACTGTCCTTTATCTTTACTGAGGTGTTGGTACATGGCCATAAACATTTGTCAAAATGCACTAAGATCTGTATGTTTTGCTGAAAAAAAAATACACATACACACACATCCCTAAAATATGCCCCCCACTAAAGAAAATTTAAGTGAAAAGATGAGGAAACCAAGTTACATCTATTAACTTTAGTTTACAAGAGAAGATAAAGCAGTTTACATCATTAGTTATTTGATGTAAATGTAAATAAGGTAGATGGAAATAAATGTAGGAAATTATAAGTCTATGTTGAAAAATGCATTAAAATTACACCTGTAGGTGACTAACAAGGTAATACAAAATTATCTCCTGTGAGCCAATAGGCTCCCAGTGGATGATAGCCCTCACTATCAATAAGTAACTAGCCAAGTATACCAGAAATAAATGGGCTATAATTAACATAAGTACTAAAAATGGTCCACAAATAGAGCATGCTGAAGATGGCTGAAATGAAATTAGTAGGGCCATAGATTCCAACAACTCATAAGAATCCCTGACAGGTTACTGGACCCTGAATTTGTGGAGACCATTCCTCCTTACACCAGAGGTCCAACAGCAACTGGGATTTGTAGAAATTAATGTGTTTTACCTGTGAGTTCCAGCTCATTTTCACAGAGGCTTATGTAAAATGTAAGTTGTTAGCAGTCCTGGCTCTCCCTGAATCTGTTTGATATAGCATGCGTATCAATATCAGTCATAGATCAGATTTGGGGTACAAAAACCATCTCTTGCTGATATTAGAGGAACTTATCAGCAAGAAGTTCCCTTGAGCAACATGCTAAAGTCTGCATGTATGAAACTGCTCCCAGAGCACCAGCATCTTCACCTTTGCTCTTAGAAGACCCTGGTATAATTACCTGTCCTTTCAGCTACACTGAATATCTTTTGGTACATGACCGACAAAAAAAAAAAAAAAAAAAAAGTTACAAAGAAATAACTTCAAGCATTACAGTTGGTTTTGCCTGTTTGTGATTCCTTTTTCTTGTTTCTGTCTTACCTCTTGGACCTTTCCAACTATGGCACCAGGCTATTCTGCCCAGTCTCACTCACTGACTTCTCTGGACTCAGTCCCACTCTCCCTAGTCCTACCAAATCTGCAACATGGCACTTGTTTGATGGACTTATGATCTTGTTACCTGTGCAGGTCAGTCCTAATGCAGCCTTAATTAAAATGAATGAAGTAAAAAGAGAAAATATGGGCCTCCCTGGTGGCGCAAGGGGTTAAGATGCAACCTACGAAGCAGTCTGCAGCCACTGCAGCACGAGTTCGATCCCCAGCCAGGGAGCAACCCACAAGGTGCAGCAGACCTCTCCTGACTCGCTCCCCTCAGCAGTGCACTACGGTCAATCTGCCTGTACTGTTGCCCTCTGTCTCTGGTGAATCCTCTCACCTCCCACACTGCTGGCCTATACACCAGTTCTTGTATGTATTAACAAATCTTTAAAAAAGAGATAGAGAAAAAATATGCTCCCCAAGAATGCAGACACTAGATATTATAGTGTAACTAACACAGCTAAGACCTGTGAATCTAAATCTCTATGTGTTCAGATGAGTTTTCACTAAGAAGTTTCCTTAAGGCATTCAGAAGACATTGACAGTGGGGAGTCCAGCCTTTGAAGTTAACATTTAGCCCTGAATCAGCCAGATTTGTAAACTTGCTAATCACTTGACTTCACATCTCAGTTCCCTCATGTCCATGTCCGAAGGTGGGATCATAATATTTACTTTTGAGGGTCATTTAAATAACAAAGTAATATAATGAAACCACCTCAGTGATTGGCACATAATAAAGTATTGAATTGCTGAAAAATAAAAAATGTGTGTGAGAGAGGGATTCAAGCTAAAAAGAGATTTGAATTAATCACGATATTGTTAATAAAAATTATTCAAAACTTGGGGAAAAGGCTAGAAGAGAGATGTATAACATATAGGGACATAGTTAACATGTTCACCAATGAAAGCTTTAATTCTATGGTGTTTGACACTGATATTTACTATTTATTGGGGCCCAGACTCTAAGAGATGGCTTATTAATCTGTAGACTTTTGAATAGTAAAGACATAATGTTCAGTAGAAAAGATGTGACCAACGGGTTAAGGTCTTTTTGACTTGTAAGACATTCACCAGTTTTATATTTAACCTAAGTTTATACTTTAATATTCTTTGTAATGACTATAAATATCCAGTTCTTCAAATAGTCTTCTGCCATCTTGTCGTTTATACTTACCATCTTGCTGTTTCCCTTGTTAGGAGTTAAATAAATTTGGCATACATTCATTCTATATTTATGTAAGAGTTGTGTTTTTAACTTTATGAAAATTACATTTGTATGAGTCATGTTTTTAACTTTTTGAAACTTATATCTAAGAGTAGCCAAGAGTTATGTGGGGGCTACTGTGTGCCATGTCCTAAACTTTGCAATAAATAATTCAATTTATCTTTATACATTATTTATGAGATAGACCTATAGATGTTCACAATTTAGAGACACAGAGGAATTAATCAAATTGTTCAAGGTAACACAGCTATTAAAAGACAGAGTCAAGATTGCAAGACAGGCCATCCACCCCACAATTATGGTTTTATCTACTGGTGGGCATATATTGGGATTGTAATAAAGTAAAAATCATGAAAATCAGAAGATCTAGGTCAGGAATGAAAATATAAAGATTTAGAACATTTGTGGATATGAGGGGATACTAAAACTCTAATTTTATTATGTTTAAATATATTCTAACTAAACGGATTCATCTAACCTTAAGACAAATTTCTCAAGTGTTCATAATTCCAAGTTATGGTAAAATTACTAACCAAAAACACAGAAATTTTCTTTTCCAATCCTATATTCTTATGTAATTTTGTTCTCTGTGAAGATATGCCCACCTGGATCTCTGTCCACTAGTTGGCACAGATACTAAACTATTATTTCTGGTAATAACAAAGTAGCAACAAATCTAATAAAAAGTGAGCTTTCATATAAGACAGACCTGAGTTCAAGTCCCCACTCAACTTCTTCCAACCCATGTGGCCCAAGACCTCTCATTACTAAAATCAAGACAATAACAGTACAGTGTTTCTTACAGATTTTAGGATGATAAAAGTGCTTACATCTTTATAAAGGTCCTAGCAAAATGTCAGGGACAGAATAAGGACTCGAAAATGTCAAATACTATTAGTTATCATAAAAACTATCACTACTCTTATTTATTAAGTACCTATCATACTCCTTGTGTTATATCAGAGCTTCAAGAGGCTAAGTGACTAGTTCAATTTCACAGTGTTCAAGCCAGGCTTGGCATTTAAAGCAGTTTGATTCTAAATCCAATTAACTTAATGACTATGCTATGATATCTTTAATAACTTAACAAGTCGTATACATTATAAATCAACCTTTTAAAAATTTAGTTCATTACAAAAATTTTCCAAGATAAATGTCCACCAATGCCTCAATTAAAAAAGAATCAAGATTTAGCACCTATTAGGACCATATCCAGGACCCAGCTGTAGATATACTATGGGGGATTCTTCTCCAAGGAACTGAGAGTGATAATGGGAATTCTGCTAAAGGAGATTAGGAAAGCTAACAGTGTTTTTTTATAATTTGAAAAATGCATGGCACACAGCATTAAGCAGGATAAGGCACAACACAAATTTTAAACAGAGTATGATCTTAACCACATAAGTGCATAGAATAAGTCTGGAAGGAAATAGCCAGAACATTAGCAGGGGCTGTAGCATATTTTTTCTACTTGCTGGAGTATGGTCTTTCCTTCCCAATGCTCTTTCATACCATATTTGCTTAGAAAGTACTTGCAAATTTCTCAAGACTCATTTGTCAATGAAACCTTCCTAAGAGCAATAGCTCTTCCTGATGGAGTCTCAACCCCAGGGACAACTGACATCATTTTATGGCCACTTACTACACACTGTTCAAAAGTCTATTGAAGCACTTACAGATGTATCCTCCCTCACTAGACTGTGATGTCTTTCAGAAAGGGACTATCTTATTCATGATCATACTTTTCAAATAAGACGTGTGTAGTGTGTGAATTAAATGAATAAATGATAAAGTGTCTCTGAAGCAGCAAGCCTGCTGTCAATATTGAACTTCTCAAATATGGCCTATTTGCTGGACAGGCAAAGCCTGAAAACAAAGGAAGGTTATAAACACATCACCGAAAACATGGACATATTGGAGTCAGATATTCTTGGAAATTATTGCTTGATAAATAACAACATAGACTCGTGAAACATGCCAGAGTAACTAAATGGACCCAGGAGAGAGAATTAGCATATGCACGCCTGTCCCCTTGTTTGTACACTAAGTAATGCATTTATGGCTTATTTGTTGTGAAGCCCAAAAGGAAAATGTGTTTTTAACAGATTTAATCAATACGCCAACCTACATTAAAAAAATAAATAAACCCACACAATAAATAAAAAGCAAAAGGCCAATCAATAGTCAACAGTGCAGCTTAACAGCCACTCCAGCAGAAAACTGTCTGAAAGGCGCTTCACACTCCAGTGTCTGCACGATCCACAGCTGCTCGCTATTGATTTGTTGCAAGCAAAGAACATCTATTATCACATGCCATTGTGAACCCAGCAATTTCTCCAACAAGTAGCCTGCAATGTATGATCTGTAGGGGAAGGCAGGTAGAACTGACTGCTGGGGGTGGGCTGAGGACCCACATTTATTCCTTTCTCTTTACCCCACAGTCATTATGGACATCCAATTTCTACATCCAGGAACTTGATGTATGGTAAGGACTCATGTCCACGGACTGTTCCATATCTACTTCTCTAGAGCACAGAAGGCAATCACAAGGCTCAAAATGATACACTGAAAACAGTTTCCCCAAGTCTGCTAAAATGTCAACCGTGAGGGAAGGATAGAAACTAGGTGTTTTGTTTAAAATTGCTATTTTCAAAAAGGTCCCCCAAAGGACAACTCTTTTGTCTATGTGTGGGAATGAGCATGTGAGTTGGATTTTGTGCAACATTTTACAATGTTGGGAAGGAGAGACGAGCCTGATGATAAGCTGCCAATGGTAGCAGGATTGTAACACAATACCGGAAAGCAATGCTGGATTTCCCTGATAGTGTAATGGCTACAACTCAGTAAGAGCTCCCAGAGTCTCAGTCCTAATTTAAAATACCAATAAGAACCCAATACCCAAAAAGAAAATCCCAGTAAAAGCCCTTGTCAGGTTCCATTTCTTCTGCTGTTCTCAAAATGTAACACAAACACTGGATGCTTAGTTGGCCTCCAGATGGCACACAGCCTGTGAGAAGTCAGTCCTTTCATTTTGAATTTCTAAGAACTGAACATTTTCTTTAGAGAAGGCTATTTGTGTGTTCTTTGATCTAATCGCTTTTAGGATGATTTTGTCTATTGCAGTCTCAAAAATACACCTAAAGGTAAAGGAAAGTCATCTAAAGGGAATGTCCTAAGGTTTACAATTACATGAAATGGTAGAATGTCTTATCTTAAAACTATAGAAAGACAATCAGTAAATGAGTTATATTTGAGCTTCCAGCAGATGATTTTTGTTTTCTAGTCAATGTGAGAGCATCACTCTTACAAAGGATAATCTGTCAGAAAATACATGACATAATTTTGTAACTACTGTATCTACTTTGCCATTTTCTGTGCCAGAATCAACCTGAAATTTACCCACTATATCCATCACCCACCATGCACTCAAAAAATAAAAAAATAAAAAAAATAAAACCCCAAACCTGGTCAACACATTCTTAATGAGATGCAGTTTTAAAATGTAAACTCTACTCATGTAAGCCAGATCTATGTGATAACACACACAAAATTGGCAAGCAAACACCAACTCTGGCAAACCAGAAAAAGAAAATACAAATGTCAAAAATGACAGAACCCACACTAGAAAAAAGAGAGGAAGACTCTAAAATACAGACATTTCTTTAGAAACTTGCAAGTCATGCACAGATATAATTAACTTTTCATGATGAACTAAGCACATTATTTTGGAAAATATCAAAACCAAGTCATTTCCCTATTGAAAACATTTCTATTCTTGGATATGCAATAAATAAATTGAGATGTTTTCACTTCCATTAGTTGAGGTTCAAGCTGCTGTCCTAAGAAACAGCTCATGAAATATGAGAGCACTAAGCATCTCCTACCCACCCTCCATTAGATTAAATCTCCAACCAGTTCACATGATCTTGATCAACACTTCAAACAATAACATTTGTTTTAGATACACGTAACATTCTACAGAATGTGCTATTCCCAAGAATTGGATAAAGGCCAGATTTCCCTGATGGCACTCCAGGTCCACTTCTGTTATTTAGGTCAAAGTCAAGCCACCTATTGTATACATGTGATCAGAGTAATTATCATTCAAATAAGTAAGATTCAACCCCTGTTTTTCTCTTTATCTCTTCTCCTTCCTCTGTTCCCTCCTTCACTCTCTTATTTTATTCTTTCTTTGAAATTTACCCCAGAGCTTTTGCCAATAAGTATGAACCTTGTTCAAATCAGGGGATAACTCAGGGTTAACACTGAACTCTTCTTGTAAACTAAGCTACCAAGAATTTACTGCCATTAGGAGGCACATAGAATATCACATAGATAATTTCATGTTGAAGTTGTTTGTGAGATGAAGTAACCAATTGGAATTCTAAGGATCAACATTGATATAGAATATAACAATCTGTGATGTAAAGTAGTAAGACCGAGTTTCTAAGTAGAACAAACTGTCTGTGATTTAGAACAAAAGAGAAGTGCCCTCTGCCTCAACACTCTGAATTTCAAACACTGGACACAACGACATCCACTAAAATGTATTTTAAGCAACATATTCTCCATATATTTGGTTGAATTTTATTAACAGGTTCTATTGGAACTTTACAGTTAAATCCTGTGTATCTGAATTATCTCTATTTCTCACATCCTGCAATTAAAATGTACTGGCTCACATTTTTCACCTGGCCAATCAATCACAGAAGTCCTGATCTACTCTTTGAGAGATTATTAAGCTAACAGATTCTTTTAGTGATTTGGGATCAGAGGTCATCTAGGGACAAAAAAATTCAGCTACATCATTTACAGAATATAATCCAAATACATTACCCAAAGCCTGGATAGGGTAATATCCTCCAACATTTTTGGAGGATGAGGAGCTACCTCCACAAAAGAAAGCTGACCTTTCCCAATCTTATCAATAGTTTTAGT
Organism: Talpa europaea; assembly: GCF_964194135.1. Taxonomy (NCBI): domain Eukaryota; kingdom Metazoa; phylum Chordata; class Mammalia; order Eulipotyphla; family Talpidae; genus Talpa; species Talpa europaea. The sequence continues at coordinate 109,192,880 of NC_140075.1, forward strand.
ATTTCATTCTCTATTGACAAATTATTCAAAACAGATCATCTAATAGTCCTCATTCTGGATTGAGACATAGTCTTAACAAAATTAGAAAACATCATGGAAGGCTGAAAGGACCCTGGATTTTTTTTTTTTTTTAAGCAGGAAATAAAGCCTGGCCTGCATGCCAGAAAAGAACACGCCAAAGATAGAAAAATGCATACCCACCTTCTGAAGTCTGCACATGGTCACCGCAGTTAGAGTAACTTACCTTTCTCTCTGTGCTGTGTGCAGAGTCTCTTCCTGACCATTTTCTACCAGAAATGGTATGTATGTGTGATATGAAATAAACTTGTGAGGATAAAGTAGTCATAGGCCCCATTATAGTGAGTCCTATGCAGACAATCAGAAGGAAAAGCAAAAGCACATCTACAATTCCCCAGGTATTGGATGATTCCATAACTGAATCAGAGTGGAACAGTATTCCCAAATAATAGCTACAGAAACAGGATTTTAATAATACCAAATACTTGGAAGAAACAGTCAGAGGTCAAAACTTTCTGCAGAGAGTATATCCTTTTTGTCAAGATGCAGACGGCCCATCCTTACATTTAGATCAAGAATATGAGAGAATTTTCTCTCTACATTGCCAGACCCTTCACATTTTTTATCCTAAGAGACTGATGAAGTACATGAAGACAAAAAGCTACAAGAAAGTGGAAAACAACAAGAAATAACTGCACACTTAAAAAAGGTGAAAAATCAGAAATCAAGGAGAACCAAACAGACATACTAGAGAGAGTAATGTAATTGGTGTGTGCTCCCACATGGACAAATGAAAATGCAACTTTACTGTTTACTCAGATAATGTCATGTATTAGAGGCTAGCTGACTATGGGTTCAAATTGTTAATCAAACTCCCACCATGGAAACTGCATTTAGAAAATCAAAAGGTCAGCAGGATGTACTAAGTCAGTGGTTTTCAAGAAACCTCTCTGCAATGGGTACTCAAAAATTTCAAGTGTTTGCTTGTCTTTGAAAGTGGCCATATTTGGAAAATAACATGAGAAAGAAATAGAGACAAAGTTTATATGATCCCAGAACATAAGTATCTCCACCATCAATGTTGGAATCACCTTCAGGAAATCAGTCTTCTAGAACTACATTAGGTGGCATGCCTGAAGCATCGCTAGGAAAAAAAAAATAACAACTGACTCTCTTCCAATATGAACCAAATACAGATACACATATATCAATATACTTACAAAATAGAAATATACATAAAGTGTGTATACATACACTGGTGTATGTATATACATACATATATATATGTATATATATATGTGTGTATATATATATATATATATATATACACACACACACATACACACACACACACCCAAACAGTCACCAATAAATTCAGCCAAAGGGAATCTGCGCCTTACATTAGAAATATTTTGAGAATGCTTTCAACATTTCAATTTGGAAAAAACAATACACTCTGAATGTCTTCATCATTTAGAAGGTCTATAAAGTTCTCTAAATGCATCTAAACTCAGGCTTTTAGAGAAAATAGCTACATTCATTAAATACCTTCTAAATTCTAGACAATCCAAACAAGAATGTCTTGAACTGTTACTGAGATGACCTAATTAAAGGAAAACTGAATTCTTCTAAACAGAAATATTTCCTGATTTTTTTTCTTGATTTTCAATCTCAGATAATCTAATCCAAAGAAGAAAGGTATCAACAAAATAGAAGTTGTCTAGTATTGCTGAGCAAGAAATATCTCTTTGCTTCTTGCATAAGAACACACTTATGTTTTATTTTCAAAGTTTCTAGAGAAGAAAACTGCATATGAATCTTTGGAATAGCCATGTTTTTGCATAATATCCCTGGAACTTTCTCTAAATCACTGAAATCTTTGGAAAAATCCCAAGTATGAAAAGGTTGTACTCACGGTCATTGCACTGGTTTCCAGAATACGAGGTCATGGAACAGTCACAGGTGAAGCCTTCCCACTGCTGCATGCAAACCCCCTGGTTGGCACACGAATCTTCCTGGCAGGTAGTACTTGGTCCTAGCAATGCATAAGAAGAGGGGAAAGGAAGGAAAAGGAAAGAAGTGTTAAAACATTCATCAAACTTAAAGCAATCACTTGAATTTATATCCTCATGCCCCCAAACAGTCAATGACACAAACCACCAAAAATGGCAACTTACATCATGCAACAAGAATTCAGTATATACAAAAGACAACAGATACACACTGAGCCACAATTATCAATAGTTACACTCGGAAGGGAGAGGGCTGAACACATTGTTCTCTTTTAGGCAGACTTTGCAAAAGAGCTTCACCTCTACCATTCAACTAGAAAGATGCCTCACGTGGAGCATAGTCTTTGTAAATGAGCAAAGCTAAGGCAGAAAAATGCATTCCCATACTTTGAATCAAGGCACAAGGTTTCCTATAGACTTTTATAACATTAAAATCATGGCATTAAATGTTCATAAAATAAAATCTGAGATATTAAAATGATGTTTGATGAGGAGTAAGAAGAAGAAATTGAGGAGAAGAAAAAGGAGAGGAGGTAGTAGCAGCCAACAGGTATTGATGTGTTGTAGCTGATAAGCACTGAGCAAGAAGCACTTGGTCTACAGCAACTCAGTAAGCTCTCCAGAGACTCTGAAGTAAGTAAACACGACTGCTTCCATTTCACTGGTTAAAAAACTAAGCTCATAGAGGTAAAATAATTTATCCAGTGTCACATATTCATAATTAAAAGATTCTGATGTCCAATTTAAGTAGATTAGCTCTGAAGTCCAAGCTCTTATATCAGTGTTTCTCAGATACCAGTAGTTCTCAGACTTTATCACTTAGGAAGTTATTAAAAATGCAAATTATTGGGCTCCTAGCCCCATACCTACTACATTAAAAACTTCAGGGGGGAGGCAGAAATCAGTGTTTTCTCAAGTTTCCAGGAAATTTTGATGTAGCCAAAGTTAGAGAGAAGCCACAATAACTGTGGCTATAGGGCTACAGAAGAGTGTCTTTATAAGAAATGTGCCTCCACAGAAGGTGGGAAAGAGAAGGACTTGATGTATAGAAGGGACAAATACCGGATGGTCTCACTCATAGCAGGAATTTAGAAAACCTAAATAAGGGACCAGTAAAAAGACTAATTATAATAAAGTAAAAATTCAAAATCAACAAGCAACTATAAACCAGAGACACACTATAGGAGAGGTGCTGGGGGAGGAGGGAGTAGGGTCAAGATAAGGGGGGTGGGTATTGTATGGGGACTATATAACCAAGATGAAAATGCATGCATTGTGCAAAAATGAAAAATGATGTAAGAATTATATAAAATTAAATTAAATTTTAAAAATTATGTTCATTTTTTATTTCATTCTGTTATATTTATATTCTGTGTGTCTTTCAAAAGCAAGTAACATGTAAGTGTAATGATACATGTAATTAATACAAAAATAAGTAAATTTATTTTGGGGGCATGCTCAAGATCTCTTGTGGATATGAGAGACCAACTGAACAAGTTTGGCCATCTCTGCCTTGCTGATTGCCTTTAGAATCTCTCCATATGCGCGTCTGGGACCTATCTTTCACTATTATTTTTTTTTTCACTTCTAGCTTCTGCCCTATCCTGTGGGGTTAAAAATAAACCTACATTTTCAGAATGAAATCTGAGATGAAGGAAATGTTCAGGCAACCACCAGGAATTTAAGAGAGAACTTCAGCAAAGGATGTAAGGGCTCAGATTCTTTACACACACACACACATATATATATATATATAAGTTAGGATGTGATGCAAAAAAGCAGTTGGCAGAGTAAAAATACATCCATGCCAATAAGTGTCAATTTTGCAATTCCCAGGCTAAAAGCTCATATAGGCACAGACTATCAAAAGGTAAGCATGTGGGGTCCTAAGGACAAAGGCTCAATAGAAATGTATGCCTAGAAAGGTTTTGTCTTCTGGGTGGTAAGACATTTTATATTTATGCATGCAGGGTGGCAGCAATGCAGAACATCACTCTTAACACAAAGTTATTAGGATATGACATAGGAAAGTTCAAGACAATCACGGATGCTGGGGAGTAGCACTGCTGCTGGGTTCCTGCAGCTGCATATGCCATGTGGTCCCCCCATGTGGAGATGAAAGGAGGTACATGAGCATGTTCTCAGTGGGTCTTAAACTTGAGCATTGTATAGTACAAGTTTCATTAACAATGGCAAATCAGGACAGCTTCTTTCAAAGGATAAAAGCTTCTGAGAAGTCCACGGGGCTCCTTGACCAAACAGCTTTCATCACACAATGGGCTAGTAATTCAATTGTGCTCAAGGATCAGAAATATATGGAAGGCTTTCCCTTGAAAGGCAGCATAACAGCAAAATCTTTGAGAAAATACAATAATTCTATGCATGTTGATACAATCTGAAGACAAAGGCTTTTCCATGCCTTTTCCCTCCCCTCTAGTCAAATTTTTAACTGTTTTCTAAGGACCAGTTTAAATGCTTTCCCCATAGGAAATATTCCCCAAATGACTTCAAATAGTTCCCACTTTTTAGCAGCTGCAACACTAATTATTTGTATCATTAATGCTTACATATGATAATAGTCATTTTAACATTTTCACTACCCTCTGCTTATATAATTCTCTAAATGTTTCTTGTATTTTTATTATTATTTATTATAAAAGGATTGAATGCTGTCTTCTGTTAGAGGTCACACATGCTTGGTTTAATCCTTCATATACTGTACTATGCATAATGTGCTAGATGAAGCAAAAAATATTTCAGTAAATGTTGAGCTTCTCTGAATTGGAACTCCCTGATTTGTTTCTGTCTCAAAAGCCGAAGTCTGAGTATGGGAGAACATCTGTACTCTGTACAGAGAGCAGTCTGTGTTCTGTTTGTCAAAGGTTGATCAGGAACCAAATGAATAGGGAATCATAGGCTATTTCCAAATTCCACAGAATTCCTTTTGCTTGCACTAAGGGGTGAAAGCAATTCAGAATCAATAATCCTCAAAGACTGAGCATGCTATAATCATCTAGTAAGAAGGAATTATAATCATCTAGAAAGAACAGGTTCAGTGAGGACCACCAGAACCTTCAATGTTATCTCAGCGATTCATAGATGAAATTTGTTCCTTCTTTGGAGGCTGAGATCCTGCTTCTTCTCAAGCTTCATATCCCCCTGGGAACTCATTCTTTACATTTGAGCTCAAAACAGGCTTTACTTAGATTATTTAAGAAAATGCCCACCTTCCTTCCTTACCATCCATTATGTCTCCCTGTTTAAGTGATAACAATTACCTCATCTATAATTAAGTGTAAGCTCTAAATTGTCTGTTTCATCCTACTGGAATGATTTGTACAAGATAATTTTATATCAACAGATAGGCACTTAGAAACTTTCCCTTTTACCCCTGGGGATTTTGGTATATTTTTCTTCTTCTTTTTTTAATTTTTTAAGATACTGCTTTGTATGAGAAATAGATTGCAAAAATAAGCTTTGAAGGAAGAAGTTGGTTTTTTTGTTACTGTTTTTGTTTTCTGTTCATCTTTATATGTCTAATTTCTCATAAAATATTTGGTATAAATAATTTTAAAATATTAGTAGAGAAAAGAACAAAAATAAAGAAATGAAGTCATTATTTTATGGCTTAAAGTCAAGTGGTTTACTAACAACTTACCCTTAGAATTTACCAATATCAGCTCATATAAACAATTTTCTACTGGGAAGCAAGCTTTTTGGGGGATGGTGTTGGTGGTCATTATTAATTGAACATATTTCCTTCCTTGGTTTAGCTTTCAGACTCATTCAATATTATTAGATGTTGAGACAAGTACTCATTTGTACAATGAGAGACTGAGCTAGATGATAATATAAGCTCCTAGTCTTACTTCAAATTATTTAAATACATCATTTCCCAAGCAGATTAAAATTTAAAGAAAAATGTATCAAAATCCCCAGGGATAAAAGGAAAAGTTTCTAATTGCATATCCATTGATATAAAATTATCTCATAAAAATCAGAGACTGGTTATCACAAGAGTACAGGGGACTTACATATAGTACATAGTATGTTCCAGATGCTGTACTCCCTGTTTTTTGTCATTATTAATTCAAGAAATCTTCATTAACATATTGATGAAGCAAAGGTAATGTAAAGCATTAAAGAATCAGAAAATCAGGAATGATTTTCCTATGAAAGATACTCAGAATTTCAAAAGGAAAACAATTCTTTAGAAAAGATTTAATTCCAAAACAGAAAAAAAAAAAAACTGAACAAAACAAACCTGAATATTGATTCTTTTTGCATGCATTTTCAGCTACTTGAAACTGAACCATTTAGTGAAATTTATGAAAATTATGTAACATAAACCTTTTGAGATCACAGTGACTAGACTAGCAGAGGGTTCAGAAGTGTTCTGTTTTAATCCTACTGGGAGTTTCTCAGCTAGGTCTCTAAATGTTACATGTAGTTATTTGCTTCATTATGCCTCTATGTAATAAAGATAAGTGAAAACAAACTAACCAGAGCACAAATTTCTCTAAGGAAAGAAATATAATGTGAAAAAATATGCATATTCCTAAAGCCTATTGATAAAGCTAACATAAAAATTAAAATTTGCAATAGCATTTCATTCCAAATTTTAGTTTCAGTTAATTTTACCATATCTATTAAATGTCACTACTAAACAAAATGAAAGTTACTCTTACTAGCATTTCTTCCATACTTCCACTGGCCTCTCTCCAAGCCCAGGCTGCCAAAACTCCCATTTTGTTTTAATCCCATTCAACCACATCCTTTAAAACTAAGTTTTCATCAACTACCAAATAAGCAAATAAGGGCCTCCCCGGTGGCGCAGCGGTTGAGCGCTGGGTTGCGAAGCTGCCCGCGGCCTCTGCGGCGCCGGTTCGATCCCCGGCTCCTCCCCGGCCACCAGAGGAGGGTCCCACATGGTGCGCAGACCTCTCCTGCCGCCCGCTGCTCCCCTCAGCAGTGTACTTCGGTCCTTCTGCCTGCTCTGCTCCCCGCTCTAGCTCTGGTGAATTCTCTCACCCTCCCGCGCTTCTGACTGTACCCAGTGCATGTATAAACAAAACAAACAAACAAATATAATAAATAAATAAATAAATAAAACATGCCTCTATAAAAAAAAATAAGCAAATAAGCAATCTAAGGTAAAAAAATTAAAGGTTAAAGAATTTTTTAACTGTTGATCAAGTTGAGATGCATGATTTCAGAAAATCAAACTGAGAAACATGACATTTTAATGTAAGGATGTGTGGGGTTGTTAAATAAGGGAAATTTTCAAATGCCATTTCAATTCAAAATGCAATGAAAATAAACAGGAAGAGGTAGTTTTGTGCAATTATATGAACAAAACTGTTCAGATGCATATGATCATAAACATAGCAGATGTTTCTAAAGACTTAATAAATTTATCTAAAACATTTGTCCAAATCAATCTAATATTCCAGACACAGAAAGTGAATAATCTTTTGAGATAAATATTTAGAAAGCTTTTTGTTATCTTTCATAGCTTAAAACTATACGAAGACAGTGGAGAATGGTATATACTACTTTTGCATTTGATATGTAATTAATCCTGACTAAAATAATCACATATCCCTTTGAGAAAAGATGGTGAATGACAAGGCAAAAAGGTGGGCATGAAAAGACTAGATAAGTTGTCAGCGAAGTTAGTACTTTGGTTTATTAACTCCCAGTTCAGCTTTTAGTTCACTGAGAAACATCGAATCATGCCTTTTTTCTTTATTTTTTGCAGGTGATAACTCTGATGGCTGCCCTAAATTTCCCATCACTCTGCTTGAATTTGGGATTATTTTTGTCATGAAGAACTGTCCCAGTCATTTCAAGCCTGTTACTGCTAAAATCTACCTTTGCAGTACATGCAAACTGAGTCAGCCGATTCAACTCCTCCTTAGGGTCTAAAAATCAAAAGTAGATAGAGCATGTGCTTTTACCTACAGGTTCTGTCTGAAATGCAGGATACTTGGATCCAAGCATATTTTCTGTTTTGCTCAAGTATGATTTAACCAAATCAATGCATCAAATGCCCCAATTTGAAATGGATAAATATTGTTAAACCAACACCAGATAGTCTAGACTAGATCAGGGAAGAAGTCTGAGTGGGGTGAGGCTGAGGGTGACACAACTGAACCGTTTATCCTAATGTGCCAAGGTTGGAGCCAAGTGATTGACAGTGGTTTAACCATATCCATCACCTTTAGCCACAAAGCATGAACTGTTTGCCAAAGGGCTTAGAATTAGAATCCCTGAAATGTGGATGTGCAATAACATCACAGTATAATCTGAGCCCACCAAAGAGCCCCCCCACCCCCTGCCCCCCCCACACACACACACAGAAAACACAGCTGTCTTGAGAAGGAGCCTTAGAAGAGTCGCCATGGACTTCTAAAGAGATCTAACTTCCCACCTTGACTTTATTTTCCATTTCTGTTAAGTACATAAAAACCTTTCCGCTTTTTCACTTTTTAATTTACTTGATTTCATAGAAGAATGAGTGAGTGGTAATTGGGTGGCAAGGTGCAAAATGACCAGAAAAAGGAAAGGTGAATACATATTACATGTATTTGTGGGTGCATGTACTAGTGTACATGTATGAAAGACACTCACCCCCTGAGAGTTTGTAGTCACTACTGCTCAACTGTAAGAATTTACATATTGAAGTTTGAAGCCAGAGTGGGGTGGGAAGGGAGGGAGTTTGCTGTGACATTAAGTGACAGCGGGTAGATTAGCTGCACACAAATCTCTGCCCATTCAGCAAAGTTACTTCTGTAGCTACAGAGTATTTCTACATTTACAGTAGAAATGTATCCTTTGTCCCTTGGCTTTTTTGAAAAGAATTATTTACAGACATCATAAGATTCATTCTTTTTAATTGGCAGAAACCCAACACACTTCTATTTAATTTTAAGATAAGAAAGCTATGATCCTTAAATGTGTCAAGTGTCTCTCTTCATCCAGAATCGACTCAGCAGTAAATGCTCTAGTTCCTGTTTTACAGAAGATTAAGAAAGCCAAAGAACAGTGTCCTCAATGTTATTATAAAATTTCTTTGGCAGAAAGAACTAAGAGCAAGCAATGTTCCCAAGATCCTGTTACTGTTTTCTCCTAAAGGCAGGATATATACCTTGCTCAGGCTCAGGAAGGCATCAAAATCGCTCTTACCAAGATTGTTCAGGTGGTTACAGTTTCCTTGGTTAGGATGACTTTTAACACAAAGGTCTACTGATAATAAAATTCAACATGTTGGACAATTTCTGTAACATGCCTATTCTCCTCAATCATATCAGCACCCTCATCATACACTGGGCACAAGGAAAGTCAAGATGGGCATGACCAGAAACCAAGATGCCCTCACGAGGTCTTCAGTGGTTTTTGATGGATTCTGTTCTGGTAAATATTCAACAATCAGAACTCTCAGATGGAAAAAGTTAACACAACCTGATCTATAACATTTGTTGATTTCCATAATGTAAAAACTCCCACCACACCAATTTCAAGCTGATACATGTTACAGGATGTAGACCAGCTTGTAAAATCCCTGGAAATTCCTGTGCTTGTGTCCACTCCAGCAGTGCTTGATGGTCAATGAACTGCAAAGCATAATTACACTTTGTGAGTAAAGCAATTCACCCACGTGCCACTGCCATGGCAACAGAGAAGCGGGCTGCCACGGTGAAGGGTTTGTGAAGGCAAGAGAATGCTGGCTTTATAAAGCTTTCTTGCTCAATCCACCCTATTTTCATAGGGTCTCTGGGTTATTAAGGTCAAATAATTAAATCATTCCTTCCACTTAAAATCATAAACAGGTCCTCCAAAGTCAATGTTGCTTCAGAAAAATATAAATGGAGGCCTCATTTTCTGTTTTTTCTTCTTTTCTCAGTACTGATGGAGCAGCCTATGGAGTATTAGAGGGAATTTTGTAAAATAATGAGAGAGAATGGGGTTTCACATGGAAGCTCAAGAAAAAGGCAGGAATTTAAAATACTTCACTTTTGATAAAATTAAGCAAGTATCATCTAGAACAGTGAAATAGCATGGTATGAAAACCATCTATCATAAATTTAGCTTGGAGGACACTCTCAGATACTCTGTGACATTATAGGAAAAAGTTCAGAGGTTTTAAAATTCTGCTTTATCACCTACTAGCATTATGACCTTGGACTAGCTACTATAACTCTTTGAACCTTGGTTTCCTTCTCTCTATAATAAAAATAGAAATTGTCACTATCTCTGATGATGTGAAGATTAAAGGAGATAATATATGCAAAGCCTATAAAGCCATCCATAAAATAGAGATAACAGTATCTACCAGGAAAAGTCAAGATCATAATGGAGATACAACATGCCAAGAATTTAGCATGTGTCTATACTAAGTAGATCCTCAATAAAGGGTGGGATTAATTCCCCTGGAAAGGAATGTCAGGTTCTCTCCACCCTTTTTAGTTAACTCTACTGTAGTTAATTGGGAGTATGCAAATAAGACATATTTAGGGAGAAATTCATGCCTATCCACCCACCTTGGGAGAAACCTCTCCCACACAATGTAGAGGGGCTTGAGGCAGGAAGTGTTGTGGGAAGTTCCACTTAATCTCCGTCTCTTCTATTAATACCCATAATGCAAATCATTTTTGAGGAACTAATTTTTATTAGGTCAAGGGCTACATTTCATTACACGGGATACATTGGAGAATATGACACAGCTCTTAGAGAAAATGAAATGGGAAACTATAATTCCCACAATAAGCAAAGCTGGAGCATTGAAATTTCCTTTACCAACTAGAAGTATTTGGACAATGCCAACACTCAGCTGAATGGCTTAAAAGAATCTCAGGTTCTCAAAGTATCCAAACTCAATAGATTTACTGACTTATTCAAGACATGAAGCACTCAGTAGCCCATCTCCTCAATCCCTGCTCCCCACCCACTCTACACCCATGTGCCTACCATCTGGGCATAAGGACAACTAAGAAGTTGTTCAACAAAGAAGTCATTCAACTAAGAGGAATTATAATGAAAATTGGGGAGAGGATATTCTGATTAATCACCTAACCCAATAAAGAACTATTTTATTTCTCATCATTTATGGCTCATCTGCCTCATTCCCACAGGCCAAACTTAATATTTCTTTTATCGTTGTACAGCTCCTATTCTTACTTGTATAAGCTCTTAGGGATTCTTTCCTCTCCAGGAATACCCCTCTTGCACATAAAAAAGGAGCTAGAAAATTACTTCTGAAAGGCTCACACAAATTGTCATTTTATCCCAGAGGCCCTGATACAAAGACTCAGCCACGCAACACCGCCCAGGTACCATGGGGGATACCTCCTATCCCCCCTCATCACCAGAGCCCTCCTAAACCAAAGAGTCACTGATCCACTTCCTCGACACCTAATGTGCATGTGTATGTGCTATGAAATACAGTAACATCAGAGAGGAGGGAAACAGACCGGAGAAAAAGATGAATTCCTCCTCAGTCCTCAGAGGTTTCCCCTGTGTGGCAAACACATTCGCCTTCTAGCCAGCTGAGGTCACAACAGCAGCAGGGTCTCACCTACTGTCTGTCTCAGAATCTGTTACCTCCCTCCTGACTTGGCTCTCTGCTTCTGACGTCCTTCACGGCCATTTCCATACTGCCCTCAGACTGACCTTGATAAAGAAAACATCTGCCCCAAGTGTCTGTCCTCCTGCCAGCACCCTGGGAGGAAAGCCCAGCTCCTTCACAACGTCTGTCATCCCTTCTGTCACAACCCCACAGACGTGATTTTCAGCTAAACTGAATTTCTTATCGGTCCCCCGAGGGACCAAGGTCTTCCACTTTCATCCACCTAAGCTGCATTCACATTCAGCTCTAGTTCTGCATGAGAAAACCTCCCCAGCACCCACCAACCACCATCACACCACTGCTGTGTGCTCACACAGTGTGCTCCCTCCCTACTGGCACAGCAGCCCTGGCCCTGCCTTGTAATTATTGACTAATCTCCTTTGGATGGATTTGTTTGAAGTCAGAGTCTGTTTCTCTTCTCCAACCCCAGGAGCTAGCAGAGTACTGGATACAGAGGTGTATCTGTGCTCCTGCTAAAGTAAACACAATCACTGGAGAAGTTTAAATCAATCAATCAATTTTTAAAAGACCACCCAGCCACAGAGTGACAGGAGGACTCAAGTTGTTGACTTGTCCAGACTCATTATGCTACTTCTTAGAAGACTTGTTAAATTCCAGCTGAATGCCATTTACTGTTCCCTTTCAGATGGCCTCATTCCTTTGTCATAGTTTTTCACTGCCCTTCACACTTCATGGTAATTAGTACTTTCTGTGCCCACAAGTTGTAGCTGAAAAAGTCAGAATGAGTCACTGTCCATACCCTAATGTCAGGGAAATAAAAAGACATTTGCATCCATGCCAAAGTATGGGAAAAGTATAAGTGACCCAAAATAATTACAAAAAATAACATCTCCTGCCACAAACACAGTCAAGTCGTGACAAGAATGGAAGCTCCTTGATCAGAGGAATGGGAACAAAATCCCTGCCAAAGACAAGACCACTTCTACAAATGGGGAGAATAAGTCATAACACAATCTTGTGCCCCAAAATCTGCATCCAAAACCAAACTGTTTAGACTACAGTAAATACTTTACAGTAGGCATAAAAATCAATCAGTTCATTGCATGATTTTAGCAAACCATTTTTCCTTCAAAAGGGAAATTGAGGATCACTTTGGTATGGGTGAAGTCTTCTGTAAGAAGCCCTGGGCCAGGAGGGCTTGAGAAGGTCTAGGAGGAGACATACTTGTCAATAAATGAGTGAATTTGGTCATAAGGAGCTTTAACAATAGTGGATTATCTCTTACAAGAAGTGCAATTCTGTTCCCTTCTCACTCCCTAGAATTTACAGAGAAAAATATAGAACAATTTTGCTAATTTTGCTCAAAGGGCCCTACCTACCTTGAAATCAAAAGCTGTTGTACTACTTCCTTAGCATCCAAGGGCTAATCCAGTGTGTGTTCTTTACATTAATTGTACTGTATACACAATTATACTATATACACTATATACTATATACAGCAATTATAAGATTCAGCTAAGAGGAGATGAAGAAAGAAGAGTTATAGTAAAATGGATATAGAGAGGAGGTCTTCATTGTTAAGATAAACATTTGTGTTGGTTAGCTACTTGAGCTATAACAAGTAAGTCACATCAAGGTAAATGATTTTTTAGGTTGAAAGTAATCTTTAAAGCTACCTTTGTCTTATCTACTTCTAATAACATCTGATGGTTGCAAGCTCACAGAAGCCATCTAAGACTCAACTTTCAGTCCAAAGGTGCCTAAAATACCTGTTCCTGACTTGCCATTATGAGCCAAAGCAGTCTGACACAACAGGATATGCAGACCACTGCTTCCTTGAAAGGTGGCTCTTTGAATGGTAGAAGAAGCAGTTCTGCAGCAGGTACTCACTGGCATTTAGCACACAAGCACTTTAAAGTGTACTCAGGATATAATTGACACACCTCTTCTTCCCCAAGAGTACTTTGTTTCTTAGATCATGAAACAGTAAATTGAAGTACTCAACCAAAATCCCCAATAGGAAATATAAATCTCTAGAATGTTCTAATGGCATTAATATCTCCCAAATGCCTAAAAATATTTCTTTAAAATGCATTAAGAGAAAATGTCATTCTCTTTCAAATCGCCCAAGCACTCAAAAGTCCTGCTCTGAGAAATGACCTTCCAAACTCAGAAATAATAAATTAAGAACTCAAGTGGCATTCCCCACCCTCCTTCCCAATGCTGCCTTCTACCTACAGTGAATAAACTGAAAGGTGTACCCCTTCCAAGGCCAGGATGTGGAGAGAAACTAAGCCCCCAGAAGTGGATTGCTAAGGTGTGGGTAGTCACAGTATAGGATGCTGTCAAACCACTTCAGCCTCAATAAACAAAACCACATTCTCATCCCTAACAGGTCTCCCCATGAAACCTGTTGGTCGTTTTTCATTTTTATTTTTTCCTATATTGACTTGGGTTTTCTGCCACCATTTTCTGAAGAACTCATGGTTCAGCCCCCTCCCCATAACTGCTGCTGTCCAAGAGGGGTGACAGCTTGAAGGTCTCTGAAGAGAAGGTGCCAAAGGAACACAGGGCATCCCTAAGCTGAAAGGGGTGATGGGAAGAAAAACCTTCTCTACCTTGCAGGTCAGCTTTGGTCAACGCAACTTTGTTAGCAAAAGAACAGAAAAGGCGAAAACAATAACCAGAGGTTAGTAAAGGTAGAGTTAAACCAGGGTAACATCACAGAAATGAAAATACAATCAGCATAACCAACATCACTTGAACAGACAACAGAAATGCTCTGCAGGCTCTCCAGAGACAGCACAGACAGGGGTGTACAGACCAGGGAGGAGCAGGCCTCGTCAGAGCCACACGAGCAGAGCAAGGGAAGGGGTTCACGGGACTGGATACAGCACAAGCAATGGCAACAGGGCCTCCCCACACCCACACAGCCAACCCCAGGCGTATGGCCCAGAAAAACGACTTTCCATCCGTCTGGATAAACATCAGGAAGTCAGGGTGGTGCATGGACAGACTGAAAGACATGTGTGCGTAACCAGACGGAGCCCACAAAGATAATTCTCAATTATTCTGAGTTAAGCCTGGAAGAGTCGCTGGGCGGCGGTCCTGGTAACCTCTTAAAATTGCCACCAAGGGACGTGGGACTAGCACTGGGCATATGTATCCGGGTGATTTGGGAACACCCAAGAGCTCCATTTGTTTAATTTACAAAGATACAGTCAAACCCAAATGACTGTGAGAAAAAAGGCACCAAGCCAATGTCCTTTTTATTTATTCATGCCAATCTCAAAATGAAGCACATGTGTTTCTCTGGGATGTTTACCATCTGCAGTTGTGGAATCACATTTCAAGCCAGTACATGCCTTGGTCTCTGCACAAGATCTGGCCTCAAGATAGAAAGAGCTATTTACCAGTTGAGTACTGAATTGCACACCATTAAAAAAAAATAAATAAAAACTAGCCCACATCGAGAGGTTGCAAGTCACAGTTAGATGCTGGCTACGTTGGTCAGAAACTGCACTTAATTTCAAAATTATATGCTCTGCATAGATATGAGACATAAAATCAAAAAACCTAGTTCAAGATTTTTTTCTTTTTTACTATAAACTGTTTAAAGTCAAAGAGCAGAGAATTAATGTTTTTGAGAATAATTTTGGACTCTTGGGGTCAGATAGAATAGGGAAAATAACACATTTTCTGCTTGGGGAATTTGAAGTGTTATACTCCACAGTGTTGACAAGACCAACATGATCTATCCTGGCCTGTGCACCTTGGATGTGTAAGAATAAAACACATACATCAGCTTGAAGGGACTCAGGTCTTAATTCTTAGTAATAAGTCATACTTACTCCTCTATACATAGAAACAATAAATCAAGATATGTAATATTTTCTCAGGCTCCCATACTGTCTGATACTCAAAGGCCTTCCTGCAGACCCCTGCTATGCACAGAGATTCAGGATAGAACATCCCCTTTTGCAGTATCTTCAAGGTTTTGAGCTTTTCATTTCCCTCCCCATCATCTTCCATGGTACCCTACAAAGCTCCTGGAATCTCTTACAAGAGCTGATGCACAATGGTGCAAACTTCCAGTACCTCTAATTTATCACTTAACCTACATTTGGGCCATTTTTCCCGGCCTCTTAGGCTAATCATACAAGTCATCTGTGTACAATAAACAAGGATCTTCTTCCCTCAGCACTCACCCTCCACTTCATCCCCCAGTGGGGCGGCCATCATGCTGCATGGGTAACCACCGCAATTATCTCCATGGCAATAGAGTGCAGGGCTATTAGGCCCAGGAACTTGCATAGTGGCCGATGGTAGAGCAATCGAGTCACAAAGCCTGCCTTCGACAATCAGCCATGCTCAGAGGAAGGTGGGAACCCCATAATGCATGTGATGGGTCCAGCCAAGTGCACACAGAGCTGCAGGTCAGAGGAGGCACATTTCCCCCCATTTGATGGATAATTTTCTTGGGCTAATGCTCTCCCTGCCTCTTTTAAAACTCTCCAAAGTAAAGTCCATTCCTCCTTTGTACTATACATTTTAGCCCACTTTTATAATAGTTTTTAGACTTCTTTCTAGCCCAGTATGACAGGTCTATTTCCTCACACTTCCAGTTTTACATGCCGCAGAGACAGCCTCCACCACACTTAGCTATTGAGCACTGAAAATACACATATTTGGAATTGAGATGTGTTGCAAGTATAAATACACACTCAATTTTGTAGGCTTAATATGAAAAAGGAATGTAAAATGTCATTAATAATTTTATATGGATAGTATACTCCACTGGTAATATTTTGGACATAGTGGGCTATGTCAAATAGGCTACAAAATTAAAATAAGACTACCTATTACTCCATACTTTGTAAAATATTGCTAGTAGGGAATTAAAAATTACATGTGACTCACCTGATATTTCTATTAGGCAACAATGCTTTATAGTGAAATGGATGATTTCTGTTCAATTTTAAACCTTAAAGAACTGAAGGCATGATAAAAAAATTTAACATTTGAAGAGTGCCTTATGCTTTTTAATATGTGCTTTTGATAGGATGAATGATCCCACAAGAACCAGAATTCCTGCCCTTCACCATCTTCTAAACTAAGCATCTCAATTTTGTTCTCAAGTGCTCATCTACCTTGGGATTGCTCTTAACACCTGAAAGAAGTAGCAGCAGGCCAATGAGACAAAGATCCTCAAGTCAAATGAAATTGTGTGTTTCCAGAAGAAGAAAGCAGTGTGGCTCCTCCCAGGATGATTCCTGACCTCCTGTGCCCTCACATATACACATCACATTTGGCCAATAGAATTGAAGAATATTTCTGGTTAAAGGAAATATTCTAGGTAAAGGAGAGGGACAAAAGCTCTTCATAATAGTGCCTCATGGGAAACTGACTCGTAAGCACAGGGAAATAATTCCATTCTGCACATCAGCCTGGAAAACTGATGGGAAACTTTTATAAAAATGTGCTTAAGGTGGAAAGTGAACCCAGAGAAAAGAGAGTTAAGAACAGAAATAATAAATGAAGTTGAACACTTAGGCGATGAATGAACAGACTTGGTGTGGTCAATTCATGAGCAATACAAGAAAGCACAATATATTTACACAAACAAAGGACCATGAGGCTCAACCAGATGGAAAAATACATAGATCTTGGTGACCGGTTGGACATCTCAGCCTGTCCAAGGCCCCTAGGGAAGGCTGGAAATATTTACTGCTACCCTCTGCTGGCTTAAGCTACATTGGTTTTATTTTGGAGAACAGATCCAGGAAAACTGCTTAAATCCAGTTAACAGCTCAAGAGACAGTGTGTCCTCTTCAGAAACAGGCTGAGCATCATTTGCTGTGTGCTGTATGGGTGGACATGCAATGTTATCAGATGTCTACATGAGGAACATTTTACAAATAATCTTATCTTTCATTGAGTACCTACTAAGCATGTAACAGGCATTTCATATGCTCCATATATCTCTATTTTATATATAATTACCTTTCAATGTAAGTTTTATTGTCCTGTTTCATAGAAAAGGACAATCTAGGTGAGAGAGGTTAAATAACTTGCCAAATGTCACACAGCTAACAAGAGCAACCACCTACAGGTGGGACATGGTAACACATCTGAGTAGGTATGAATCTATTCCCCTAAATCGTATAGAGTATTGCAAACAAAAGCTACCTCAATAAAAAAAAAAAAAAAAAATTACAGGAAAAAAGTAAGATGCTATTATTAGAGAAATATGAGGAGCTCTATAGAATCCTACAGAATAAGTCAAAATATTGAAAATTTATAAAATAATCTATTCAAATGGGGGGGAAATACAAGAGTTATCACCTAGACCTAAGTCCAGGACTTTCTAAGATGGAAACCCAAGCAATTCTTTCACACCACATTAAGAAACTGCCTGACAATGCCTGATAGCTAGTAAGTACTCAATAAATGTTCATTTCCTCAACTCTTTATGGAGTTCTGACATTGTTTTCCTAGTCTTGCTGAGTTTGCATTAAATAATGCAGTTGCCATCACTGACATAGGGAACATTTTTTGAGGGGGTATCCATATGAAAGTCTGATTTGTACCTCCCCATGTGTAAAAATACAAACAAAATTCCCTGTTGCCCTATCAGCCATGCTGGAAGCAAAGGCACACGTCAGAAGAAGCCAGAAGTCAATGCCAGGAAAGGACTTCTACTGACCAGTATGTGACACTGGGAAGACATCTGCCCACAAACATTCCTGGAGCCTGTGGCACATGTCTTGACATACAGCCAGTGACAGAAGGACACCAATGGTGATGCAATGTCAGGTGGCGAATGGGAATGAGAGAGGACCAGTAAACTGAGGAAGGAGGCACTGGCAGGTGCAGCAAAGAGGCTCGGTGCTTGCAACAATGCTGTAGCTTAAAAAGAAAAGAGGTTGTACCTTCACAGCCACGCTCGATCTGTCCACTCCGGTGGAGGGCATCATTGATAAGGTCTGGCAGGCGCCCGTTCAAGTCCACTGAGGCCAGACACCCCTGAAAGCCATCCCGGGAGGCTACAAGCTTTGGTAGGTTGCTGTACATGCCTTGGGCCAGGCCCGCCATGTAGAGGTCACCTGAAAAGAAAAGCAACAAAGCAAAGGAGTAAAGGACATGGACCCATGTCAACTAGAGCCCTAGTACTTCTGACCATTTACTAGGCAAAGATAATACAGTCTGGGGGAAATGGAATCTATGAAATAATTACCAGAGTGTTTACAATGTAAAAAGAAGAAAGTAATGTTTATCATGTTTATTATGTTATTCATTTTATACATGTCATCTCACAGATTTTAATCACTACACCCATTCTCTGAGGTAGGTATCATTTCCATTTTATGATGAAGTAAAGATGAATAACATTGCAACAATACCATCATTTATTGAGCGCTTTTTATGTGCTTGTTACTGACATGCTGAGGGCTTCACAAACATGAGGCCATCAAAACTCCTAACAAGCCATAAAGGTAGTAACAATCATTATCCTCGTTGTGCAAAAAAGTACACAGAAGCTGAACAAGACAGAAAATGCGACCAAAGTCACCCGAGCAGCGAGTGATTCTGCTGAGATTCCAAAACCCATAATCCTCCCTCTGGATTAGGGCCCTCCACAGGTGATATTTGTCACCTGCTGCCTCAGCTCCCACTGCCTGAGGTGACAGAGAAAAGCACCACACCTTGAGGAGTGGGCCAAGCACACATGGAACACATTTCACTAGGGAATAGTGTGATATTGTTCAAACAACATTTGAAAGTTGCATCACACATGTCTGACACGCCTAACCTGAAGTCAGACTCTGGAAACAGCCTTTCAATGGTAAGAAATGCTCTAAGAAGGATAAACTTCTTTACAAGCTTTAATGGATGGAGGGATTATACTAAGCAAAATAAGTCAGAAGGAGGAAGATAATACTGCATGGTTTCACTTAGAAGTAGAATGCAGAGACACCAAAAAAGGCACAAACACAAATCTTGAAAGCTGTTCATAGATCTAAAGGATCCGGGGGGGAGAGAGAGGGACAGCATGAAAACAGGGGGAAGAACAGGGACTATGGTCATAGACTATGGTGCTTTGATGGTGGGAGGTGTATGGTGACCATGAAGGGAGAAATCCTCTACTGTTTAAAATTTTGAAAGGGTGTAACAAGAAAAATGTACTTCATTAAATAGTAATAAAAAATACCTTACAAGATTTACCTTTCAAATCCAGATTCTTGGCACCATTGATAACCTGAGTGACCACCTTGGTGTCCACTTTCAGGCTGTGGGTGTTACTGTTGTCCCGGGTGATGACCACATTGTGCCACTGGTTGTCATTCAGGGGCCGGTCACTGTTGCCTTTGATCACATTGGGGCCATTTCCAAGGTCAAACACGTAGTGTATGTACCTACAAGGCAAAACGACCATGGGTGTCCTGAGATTCTCAAAGTGGCTTAACAGCAAAATGTGTGTAACTGACACAAGGCAGTCCCCACCAACACATGATAGTAAAATGTTTTGAAGAAAGGACAACTTTCAAAAAACTGCTTATATGTGTTACAGGTAGTGCTGAAATATCTATATATCATTTCTTCTTACAAATTTGGGCATTGTAAATAAATTAATAAACTTGGGCTCTGTAGAGAGATGCAACACAACTTATATCCCTCTTCTGCAAAAGTAAATTTTTCCACATGTTTAAAGCATTCCTTTTCATAGTCAAAAGTCTGGTAGTACTGAGTTAATGGAAGATCTTTCAGCTCATGAATTGCTTTCCCTTCCAACCCTACTCATTCCATAGATAACTTTAATCAATGAAGTTGAGAGTGGGTTATCAAGAATAGAAGGTAGTAGGTTGAATGGACACTTTTTTCATGTCTTTACGTGTTGTAGGGCTTGAGCTAAGGGCTAAGCATAAACAACTTTCCCTTGACTACCCCTGACCCTTTGACTACCACTTACCCCTTAACTAGTTCAACTGCAATGAAGTCATTGCCATCACCACTGTTGAAGAGAATGAAGCCATCTGCTGAGGTGGTCTTGAACTGGAAGAAGAGGTGCATGGAGGTGTAGGCCTGGAGGGTGGCCAGGCTCAGGTAGCTGCTCTTGGTCTTGAAGGTCACAGGGTCGGCAATGATGTTCCTCAGTCCAAAACGAGCCTTTAGTTCGCAGTAATCAATGTCACCATTTTTGCACAGGTCAATGTAGAGTAGCCCATTAAACATGAGGCTCTGCAGGTGGCCAATGAAACTGGAGGGGACAACGGAGATGTAGCGTTTCTCAGTCATAATACCCGTTTCGATGTTGTGGAATTCCAAACGGGTGTGGTCTCCCACCATAGTACCTGTGATGAGCATAGATGAGATTCAAACAGGAAGTCACCAAGCTTTGTCACAGCACCCCAACAGTGTCTTTCAGGTCTAATTTGTTTCCACATGAAATATTCAGTTCCAAAAACCAAAATATTCAATACAGTATACACTTGACATGGCCTCAGTTGGGAGCTGATTACTGGCCCCATCCAAGTAGTTGTCTGCATCCTACCTGTGCACATAGCCACTCAGAATGCCCCATCCTATAAAGGAGAATGTGAGATGGTGGTAACTCAAGCTAAAGGACACAACTACTACTTTTCTCCATTCAAGAAGGTGATTGGATACTGAAACCACTACAGGAAGGGAAGCCTCTGTTGCCCTCACCTGTGGTAATGATACAATAAACAGGACTCAGGCATCATTATCAAATATTTGCTTTTATGGTAGTTTTTAGGATTCATTTTTATTTATTTATGAATACAAGTACTGGGCTGCAGGCTAGAGGTGAAGGGGGTGGTGAGAGGATTCACCAGAGACAGAGTGGGAAACAGAAGAGATAGATCTAATGAAATACAATGCTTAGGGGAACATTGGGCGAGACAGAAGAGGTCTGCTGTGCCATATGTGGATTAGCTCCCTGACTGGGATCGAACTCACACTGCAGTGGCTGGTGATAGCTTGATAGTGCTGAGAGTTTAACCCTTGCACCAGCAGGGAGGCCCAACTGCTGCTTTTTTTTTTTTTTTATAATAACACCTAATTTTCCTTTGGGAAGCTACTCCCTCCATAACCAACAACACTTCACCTTTAAGTCACCTGGGCTGCATGAAGCTGACAGGTTCCTGGCTCCTGAAGTGAACAAGCTATTCATGCTGGACTACTCAATGTCTGTTATCCCTGAGCCCGAGAGCATGTCTAAGAATGGAAGACATGGTCTTCAAACTTTTGCAGACATCTGAATCACCTGGAAGTCTTGTTAAGATGGGTCACTGGACCCCACCTCAAAATTTATGATTCCAAATGTGGTTGTTAGAATTTGCATCTAACAAGTTCCCAGGTGAAGCTCCTGGGATGGACCTGGGGGCCACCCTTAGAATCGCTGTGTTAGAACAACCCACCTCTATCCAGCGATGTTTTGTAACAGGGCTTTGGCAGGACTGCCGAGGAAAGAGGTGATCTTTGCAAAGCTGGCTTGTTAAAGGAGTATGAAAGGCCAGAGCTGCTGGAAGCTATGAGGAAACTGGGGAAGAGGGAGGGAGGACTGGGGAGAGGGGAGAGTTGGGGGGTTGGGTCTACCTGAGGGAGGACTGGGGAGAGGGGAGAGTTGGGGGGTTGGGTCTACCTGAGGGTACAGCCCTCATAGAAGACAACCAGGAAATGGAGAAATGCAGTCTCTCTAGAGTGACCTCTTGAAGGTCTGGACGAGTCGGCCAACTCCAGACTTTTAAACACTGCAATATCAGATTCCCTTCTGTGCCTAAAGCATTTGATATGGAGTCTAACAGTTGCAACCAACCTCCAGCTGATACACATTATCTTTTAGACATTTCATTAACTCCTTTAACCTGCAAGTGGTGAGGGACAGGAGCAGTGGTAATGAAGTGGACTTGAAAAAAATAGTGACTGGGCCTCCCCCGGTGGCACAGCGGTTGAGCACTGGCCTGCAAAGCTGCCCGCAGCCTCTGCAGTGCTGGTTCAATCCCTGGCCACTGGCGCGGGTCCCACATGGCGCACAGACCTCTCCTGCTGCCTGCTGCTCCCCTCAGCAGTGTACATCGTCAGTCTGCCTGTTCTGTTCCCTGCTCTGGCTCTGGTGAATCCTCTCACCCTCCCGTGTTTCTGACTGTACCCAGCGCTTGTATAAATAAATAAATAAATCTTTTAAAAAAAAAGAAAAAACAGTGACTGGAAATTTTAGTAACAAAGCAAGGACGACATCAGGGCCAGAGTAGAAAGTGGTTCCCTCAACCTTCATATAGAGAAATAACATTAAAATGTAGCAAAGGAGTCCTAAGGACCCATTAGAGGGAGAGGAAGGAGAATTTCCTTATTTCTGCCCTCCTATTATTACCTCCCTTGTTGAAGAAAATCCACTAGCAGGATAGCCCTTAGCATCTCTTTGTTTCTCTCTTATAACTCTCAGTGATAAGGGAGTGCAAAGCTGGCTTGCTAAAGGAGTACGAAAGGCCAGAGCTGCTGAAAAATTAAGAATTAAGAATAACCTGCAAAGAGAAAGTGCATGTGCATAGCTGGGCCTGGCACTTCCTGTTTCTCTTGACATGAAACACCTATGTACCCCACCCATCCACAGCAGGTGTCAGAGAAGCAAGCCTTCTTTGGTGGAAGATGCCCACCCCAGTACTGAATTAGGTAGTGAGGCAGCGGACAATTATGTCTAATTCTGAAGTTTACTAGATAAGTCACTTTTTTCATTAATAGCATCACCACTTATAAAAGCTACCTTGGACGTTCACCTGCCTTGCATGATTTTTTTCTCTATTGCCATAGAACTCAGGTAATAAAAAAAAAGAGTGGTGGGGGAGTTACATATTCTTATGCCCCTTAAACTTAAATATCTGGGGGATTCAGCCAGCTCACACTTTCAAACACTCAATTCTGATTTCATTTTTTTTGGGAAACTACTCAGAGCTAATTCCAAGAAACTCACAAGCACAAAAGTTAGATTTACATTTTGTGAGCATCAGTGTGGTGTTTTGACAACTTGTGACAGATCTTTCTCTTAATACAAGCAAAAGTAAAATGTTGCTGCTTAACTTAAATATAAAATTGTGATAGAACAAAATCAAAATGAAACATAAATCTGCTAATAATTGAATAACTAGGACTGTATAAAATTACTTAGTACTGAAAATTGGATTGATCATCAAGATGCAAGGTAGCAAAAGGTAAAATTTGCATGCTCTAAGACAATGCAGTGGCTGAAATACTTAAATTTCCAATGTCAATTTTGCTATAGCCATTCAGCCTAAGGATGTGGATAGAAGCTTGAGGATGATAGGGAGGGGAAGCTATAGACAATCTGAACAGAAACAGAGGAACTGAACTATGATGATGTGGTAGTCATACTAATTCTTATTTTACAAGAATAAATAAAGACATAGGCAATGAGAACCAAGAAGTGATAATGGGGTGATTCCTGGTGAAGATTAGGTTTCCAAAAGGAATCAGAGAGGGGATTTTGATGTCAACTGGGAGCTTTTAGAAAAATTATGATACATTGACCTCCAGAATTGAGAGGTTAGAAAACTCTGCTCACTGGGAAATGAATTTCAAAGAGCAAGAAAATATGTATGGTTTTGGTTAAGAAACAAGACCAAAGAAGGACTTAGATAAGCAGGAAAAGGGACAGTAACTATGGAATTTGAGATCTGAACCCAGGGACACAGACTGATTTAGGGTTTGGGATGATTCAGAACACTTCAACTAGAAGTTGGGGGTCAGGAGGTTATAGGACGTAGATGGGGGATCAAAGGTCAAATTAGAAAATTTGTATTTTCTAATGCAAATTTGCATTGGCTTCACCATATGCTAAAGAAACTCATTTTGCTGTGGATGGAGGTTCCAAAAAACAAGTATGCTGTTGCATCTGGAGAAAGCGTTGAAGAGATTACTTAAAGTTTGAAACTGGTGACAAACTAAGCAAACACATATTTGAAATCTTTTAGTATCACCCAATCAATATTGGTATCCAAGAGACTTTTCATTCCCCTTCTCTGAATGCTGTCCATAGACCAAAATGCTTTTCCATTGAAGGGACAGAAACAAGCGTACATCACAGCAACCACTTTCAAATTCCAGAATAAAGAGGAGTAATTCAAAAGATAAGACAGTGAAATCTAGTTAATAGTCTTTATATGCCAGGTGACATTCTAGGCACTTCATAATCACCATCACTGTCATTATACCAGTGAACAGTACCTAAGTAACATTCTCTTGCTTCAGAGCTGAAGAGATTGAGCTGAAAGTGATTAAGTCACACGATCAAGGATCATGCAGGTAGTTTAAGTGTAAGAACTATGGAACCCAAATGAATTTAATTGCAAAGGCCAGCTTTTATACACAATAGTCTTTGAGAAAGATCTTGACTCATCCCCTACATGACTGCCCAAGAAAAGCTGCAGCTGGGATTTCACTGGTGAAATTTCCATGCAGAAGATACTGTGATGAATTCACCCTTCATATCAAGGATCAACTATCCTTATGTCACTCCATCTAACTCATGGATTAAGGAACCAGCACCTGCTCCAGAACAGCCACATTGCTTTGGCTCCTATTCAAATACAACGAGCAGCATGCAGACCAGTCCTCAGAGCAATTGAGTTGGTTGAGAATATAAACCTATGGAAAATAATGTTTGTGTGCAAACTGTAACTTTCTAAGGGCATTAGCATATGGTGTAGGAGACTGGGATGTCTGGGTTCCATAACTTTTCTGTGTCTCAGCTTTCCATCTTGTGAAACAGGAATGAAGTTAAACTAAATGTGAATATATATATATATATATATATATATATATACACATACATACATATGTATAAAGAACCCTACCCAGTGCTCACACTCTCAGCTATTATTAACTATACAGTAGTCTTTTTTTCTTTCTCTGAAATATGTTAGCAATTTTCTTGTTCTTTCTCCATTTTCTCTATTCTGCTAGAATACAATCTCCCCTGAAGTAGTGACCACATCTTGCCTCTTCTAGATGCCCCATTGTGTGGAGCAGAGTACAGCAGGCATCCCTAAGTCCTGCAGAAGGCAGATTTAAAACAGATGTCTTGGAGTCAGTTTGCACCATCATTTCTGCACATGAAGCTCTTCACCAACACTAAGAGCTTAGCATAGAAATCATGGATGGGCTTAGAGGGGGCCACTTGCGCTCCACGGTTTCTGGGCAAGGGAGAGAAGGTGAGAAAATGAAGGTTTATAAAGTCTCAGTAAATGATGCACCATTTTGCCCACCATCCTCCGGTTCCACCACTCTCAGATCCTTTCCTCCATGGTATCAATATTTTCTCAAAGTATGTTCTGTAAAATGTTTTAATAAAAGAGGCCTGGAGCCAAACAAATTTAGCGAACACTGCCTACTTAATTATCGCTGATTAGCAATGTGCATTAGCACCTTAAAAGCTCCTAATAAGTCTTGCAACAGAAAAACTCACTTTGTTTTGTTTGACCTAACATTTCCCAAATTTAGCTTACCATTTTTTTAGTAAGGAATGAAACAAATTTTCTTTGAAAAATGACTTTTTACACTTTGGTACCACATGTGTGCTGGGCGGGATGCAGGAAGGAGAGAGAAGTCAACATAAGTAGAGGGGGAAGTTCTGTGCTAGTGAGACATTCCAGGTGGAGTGGGTAGTTCACACAGCATTAGGTTCCGATTCTGAGCACAACCCCAGTGAGGTATTCTTTTAATTTATTCTTGATAATAGAAATCCAGTTCAATCAATCAATCAATCAATCAATCAATCCTTATTAACTGTCAACTGAACTTAATACCTTTCCAGGAATGCATTATATTATAATAAATGAGAACCACCAGGTTGAAGGATATTTCTTTCCTCGCTTTTGATTTCTTATGAGTCTGACCTATTATTTGCATCATTTCTGCAAACTAGCTGAAAATTTGACACCCTGGGGGGCCTTAAACAGCATGAAAGGGATTACTAAATAAGCCAATAAGACACTACTTAATAACCTGAGGACTGTGTGGTATTTTAGTTTCATTTGCCTGATTTTATGACTTCTGTGAGCTAAAATTAAAATTCCCAAACCCCTTATCACTGTAAAAAGCCACCCAAGGTTGTACCTCAGAAGCAAAAGAGTTCTTTTCTTCTTCCAAATTTCTTTGTCATTATGACTGATTTTTTTCCTATCAGCAGCAACATAGGGGGTAATGTAGCAAATGAAAGCATTTCATTAATTCCAAATTTCAAATTACTAGATGACCGAGGCATTCCATGGTGTAGTCCTGCTTTTTAATTATTAGTGGTAAGAGAAAGCACACTTTATAATTACCTTCATTCTAAAGGTTCTGTAAAAGAATAAAGACAGAGGAAGGCCGTACACACGGCAATCCCCAGTACTGCAGTTTTTATGTCTGTGCTTTTCAGGGTGGATAATTTTCCCTGGATAATTTTCTATAGAAATCAAAGGAACTGGCTGCCAAGGGAGACTGGGCTGAGGTCGCCATCTAGTGGCTCCTATGCAAACAACAGGGTCACTCTGCTCTACTGGTCTAAACCCAGAGGATTTAAAGGAAGTTTGAATCATCATCTCTGCCTTGCAGGATCCTGTCTGCACTGCCAGCCCAAGGGAATGTCTCATATAATTAACTCAGGACAGCTGTGAGTTCTAGACCATATAGCCATCTTTCTGTCTCTTAGCTTGCTTACATTCATTACAGGAGGCTAAATTATCTCTATTTACAATTTTAGAGTATATTACATCTTGCGGTTCTGTTTGATCCATTGGGTAGAGGGAAGGTGGTAAAGGTAGTCTACCTTCCAAATGTATCCCCACAATACATTTCATTATATTTTCTGTATATTTTAAGACAAATCATTTTCTTAGGATGGACTGGGAAATTCAACAAGCAGTCCCTTGTGTTGAAATCAGTCAAACATGAATTTGGAGTTTAATCACACAATTCCTTTAACTTTCATGTTCACCTATATAAATGACAATAAGAACACTTACCTTGCAAGGCAATAGGGAATGATAGAAGAGTTAAGGAACTGAAATATGTAAGACAGTTAAGCCAGCATCTAATGCCAACTGTTCTTCCTCGACCATAGATTCAATTTTCCAGGCTCTTTCACTCTCTTTCTACACACACATACATGCATAGACACAGACACACCTGTACACATACATACATGGTGCACTATCAATGGTGACTCTAGACGAATAGAAGTTCAGGCTCCTGAATATAAAATTACTTGAACCAAAACTACAGAAGCTTTATGCTTGAAAGAGCCTTAGCAATAATATAATTCAAGTATAGAAATGAGGAAAAAGAGGTTTAGCATTGCTGCTCTAAAGGCAGAAAGCACGTTAGGGACAGTAGCTGTATAAAACCCCAGGGCTCCTAACTTAAACCAGTCTTACCCATGGAAGAAATTGCAGACATGGCTCAGGACACTGACTTATTTGATAAGGTCCAGGCAGTACCCATATTGCCTCAAGTTTTCTGTCCCTAGTGGACAAGAATTGTGCATAACAGATGAGCACTGCTCTGAAATCTTAGTGAGTGTAGACTTCAGGGAGGTGGTGTGTTAGATGAACTTGGAAGCCCTCTAGCTTTTATTGTTGATCCTATTAATGACACTCACCAAATTCTGCCTGGAGATCTACCTTCATCAACCACTCCAGCTTTCTCCAACCCAAACTGATAATTTCCTCTTCTGATTAAAAATTATGGTGTTCTCATCTTATCCAAATCAGAATCTCACTATAATCCTTCTTATCTAGAGTCATTTGTCCTATAATGTAACTGGCAGTCACTTGTGTTTTCTTAGTATCATCTACAATTTCCAACACACACACATATGACAGGCTCAAGAAATACTTAGTGTTTGTGTGAGGTTTTGACTGTTTCTTTACATATGTGTGCATTCATTGCCCTCCTAAGACTATAAATTCCACCAGCCAAGGACTTGCCCACTTGTTTACCAACATGTTCCCAATGCCCTCTAGAGCAATGCTTGTACAGAGTAGGTACTCAATAAATAATGATTAAGTAAATGATTAAGTAAATGATTAATTATTCAGCACTTTGTAAGTATCACACACTAACCAAGATACTTACTTTGCTCCATAATGTTCTGAATTTCTGGTTTATCCATCTCCTCTACCAGAGAGTCACTCACTCTTTGTGGGAAGGGACTAGTACTTGGGAAGATGATTGACAAGTGACGTGTGAATAACAATAGAAGGACCTGCAGAACCCTACAGCTGTTCACATCCCCTCTGCCTAAGGAGAAGCCCCATCAACATATCATTGCGGGAGAGGGTAAATCCCACAACACAGATTAATGAAAATATCATAGAGGAGGAGCTTCTTGGTCTACTTGAATAGGACATGTGACCATCAAGCAAAATAAAAGTTGGCAGAAAGCCCTTTGATTACTTAACGACCTAGAGCACAAAGAGAAAGCAGTGTCCCCATGGAAGTACTCACCCTCAGCCACATCATCGTCCACGGTTAACTTAAGGCTCTTTCCTCTCCGCACCACCCGAACGGTGTGCCACTCATTGTCGTTGAGCTTCTGCCCCGCATACAGGGTCTCAGGTCCTTTGCCTAAGGACGACGGTAAGTGTCCAAGTTAGAATCAGATCTGAGAGCTGTGCTGTGGCATCAGAGTTGTCAAAGCCACACTGGCACACATGAGCCAGTAGCATTCAAGGAACTGTTCCCCCACCCCAAGCTCATCCTAGTGTCACTGTTCCAAAAGGATCCTCCATAAGACTTCCCAAATGCAAAAGCCTCAATTCCAATACTGGGGGCAATAACTAAACAGTGAAAGAAGTAAGTGCCTTCTTTATCCACAGTTTTAAAATGCCAGTGGCAGTAAGTGAAACACTAATGGAAAACGGTCCTCAGCTATCATTTTGTTTGCCCAAGTCTTAGAGTTTAGATGAATTTCTTGAAAATACAGGAAATTCATCAAACATTTTCTAGAATCATTTAGTCATGTATGCATAATACACCAGTCTGAATTTTGGAGAGTACCACCATTGGATGAGAAGAGAACAGTGCAATCTATGCTCTTAACTTGATATGCCATTATCCTTTGGTCCTACCAGAACTCAGTGACCATAGAAATTGCAACAGTAATCATCACAATAATAATAAAAATGTCAAGGATTACCATCATAAATAATGCTCCTGAAGGGAATGTGAGGGGTTTCAGAATTATCTCATTATTTATCATCCTCCAAAAAAGATCCAAAGACATAAAAAAGTGGAATAATAAAAAATTAAAAAATTGAATGTTTTTAGAGCAAAAGAATATTCTGTAGAAAGCACCACCCAGTAAAGGGATAAACCGAGTCATCTCAAAAGATCCCTGCTTAAGATGTTCGAAAAGATGTTCAATTGAATTCCAGGAAGAATCCAGTGCAACATGGAATTACAGTATTTAAGGGTGAAAACTGGCAAGACAGACATTAAGGCATTAAAGCAATTTTCCCAGTCAAAAGGGGGAAACACCATGTTTCATTCACCACTGAACTGAGATTTAAAATTAAAAGACAAAGAAGATTGCACAGAACCAGAGGGCTTACAGCAAGTTTGCTCTCTGTGTGAGTAGCTGAGTCCATGCAAAAAGATACTGACATCTTCCTGGAGTAGTCAATCAAGATAGAAAAAATCCTATCTCTGGAAATAAGTTGTGTTCATTATATGAACACATATAACTGTCGAATGCATCTCTATGGATATTATCCATCTGAAATGTTTCAGAAGATCATATGCATTGCTCTACCTTACAGGAACACCATTGTTTAATGAATGTCCGCTGAATAATTGATGCCTGCATAGGTCTTTATTTGTCTGGAAATCACCAATGAAAGTCAATATATTTTTATTTAAGTAAATTTGAAAGCATTTTTGTGGAGTTTTCACTATTCACTCTCCTGCATCCTCCACCTCCCTCCAAACGGAAGATATTATAAACTGTTTGGGAAGAAAATTTTTTAAAAAGAGTTTCACCTGAGTAGAGACACTTTAAAGTAGGCAATTTTAAACTGCAACCTTTAATTCTGAATTATGACTGTTCCTATTTAATTCTAGTTATATGAATTATGATAGTAATGGAAGTTTGGGGGAATTTTCTCTTTGAAAAACAAACAGATTTTTGAAGACTACTGTTTCTTTTAATTACAATTTATATAGCAAGTAATCTGTATTTTAAAAATTTCAAAATGTACCTACACCCCAAGTGGAACCCCAATGGAACAGGAATCCAGAGAATTTGGTGAAAAAACTCAGAGTGGAACAAATAATCCCAAATTCAGTAATGATGCCATAAGATCAGTGAATCCTGGGGGGAAATAATTCTATAATAAGCCATTTCACAATCAATCTTAGCTTCTTTTACTGTATGAGTATGCCAGACTTTAATATTATCTAAAATGCCCACATATAATGGGAATTTTCCTACATTGCACCCCATTAGGTAGCACTGTTCACTATCTCATTAAATCCAGGTCTAAGATTGATGTAACAGTGGCTCTACAACAAACTGCTGGCAGAGGACGAAAAGGATCACATCATGTGGGAGCTTTGAAGCAAGAACAAATGTTCTCAGAAGAAACAAATCTGCCTTTGCTTTTTTATGCTTTTATCCACTTTATTCTACATGAAAATGCTTCCATAAGAAAGGAGACAGTAAAGAAAGATGCAGAAAATACTGGCTATGGAGACAGACCTGTTAAAATCACAGGCAGCTTAAAGCATCTCCTACAGATGCCATCTGTCCTTTAGGTGATTTTTGCATGTCACTTCATTCTCATGATGGGGACAAGCTAAGGGGAGAGATACTAATACAAACACAGTTTAAGGACTTTGTTATATCCCTCTCTTAGTAACCACAGGGATTGCATATCAGTTTGCTTCAGGTCTGTGTTTCATCTTTTTTTTTTTTTAAATTATTATTATTATTATTATTACTAGTCAAACAAGAACTGGAATGTGGCCAGAGGTGTGGGGGGTGAGAGGATTCACCAGAGACAGAGTGGGGAGCAGAACAGGCAGATCTACTGAAATACACTGCTGAGGGGAGCATCAGGCAAGGCAGGAGAG
The DNA here is from genome assembly GCF_964194135.1 of Talpa europaea. NCBI lineage: Eukaryota > Metazoa > Chordata > Mammalia > Eulipotyphla > Talpidae > Talpa > Talpa europaea. The sequence continues at coordinate 109,224,650 of NC_140075.1, forward strand.
GTCTGCTGCACCATATGTGAGTAGAGCTCCCTGGCCGGGAATCGAACTCACACTGCAGTGGCTGGTGATAGCTTGATAGGGCTGAAACTTTAACCCTTATGCCACCAGGGAGGCCCAGGTCTGTGGAAGTCTTGCAGATACTTCAATCCTTCCTGTGTCTTCAAAATGCCTACAGTGATCAGATTCAAACCAAGGTATTTAACTGTCCATTTGAACCTAAAACTTTAGGATAGAAGAGCCTAGCACCAATAATGTGAAGAAAATAGCTGAAACCTCTGATGCCCCACTGTCTGGTTACATTTAAAACCTCCAGCCCTTTTAAGTCTGACTACTCTAAGAGTAGGAAGAAAAAAGATTCATACCCGTTCAGTTAAACTCACATTGAAGGAGTATTATTCAAGATTCATTTTTAAGCAATAAATATAGAAATCTCAGTGAGCTTCTGAAACACTCTCAGCCTCCCAAAGTGGAGCGTCAATGGCATTTATCTTTAATCAAGCCCAAAAGGTCAATTCATCCTACTAGAGAGAAAGTGATGTTTAAACTCAGCTGGAAATATAGGCAAATAGAGAGGAAGAGCAAATCTAATCTGCAGCCTAAGCACAAGTCAGGGCTGATAAGTGATGTAAGATGTAAACTGAAGTTGAAAGTTGAAACAAACTTTGAGGTTTTTAAGTGTGAGGATCAAGTCTAGGGCAGACTTCCTGGCAGACCCAAGCAAAAATCCAGTGAAGCAGCAACAGCCAAAGAATGAATATGATGTTCTTTGCTGTAAGAAAAGAGTGGTCCAGAAAAGAAGACGGAGAAACTAATTTTTTAACTTGGAATCTAACTTGGAATTTAAATAAAAATTTAAAATTTTTATTTTTAAAAATAAAAATCTCAAAGCTGTCAATTTTTCTGCATTGTCCATTTTCCTCTCAGCAGCTAGTGAAAAATATGATCTGCAGTTAAGCATATGTGTTGGATATATGTATATCACATGCATGTTTCTTTTATAGTTGAAGTAATAATTATTAATCACAAAACAGCCCTTCAATTACCTGTAGGCTGAATAGTTCAATGCATTTGCTCTAATACAGAAAAGTAATAACTTATCTGACACCCTATAGTTGAATTTTCCAGGTATTGAAACCCAAGACTGGGGTAAAGAAACAAAATCACAGATGAAGATTTCTGAGATAAAGAAGTGAAGTGGAATAGCAAATTGCTTATTACTACAGAACAGAGCTTTTAATGAAAACTTTGGAAGATACCACCCCAATGTCCATGCTAGATCGAGCCCTCATCTCACAGAAGAGGGTCTAATTCTCTAATCAGTGGAGATAGAGAGTAGAAACATCAGAGGAAGGATGTGGGTTCTTTTGTTTTCTTGATCTCTCCTACAGTCAATGTATGGAAGTATTATTTGTTTCAGAAGCTAGAATTAATAATGAAATCAAAATGAAAAAAAATAAGAGGAAAAGAGCCTTTGAGAAATCACTGCTGATTGCTTGGAGGAAGATGACACTCAGATATTAGTAGATTTTTTGCCTCTTCCAGAAGATAGGGAAGTGGTGTGCACGTGGGGAAAAGAGATCTATATTTGAGCATTATTAAAGGTATACACCTTCACAGGTGGATTTTGGATTTTAATTATTTTGAGCCTAATTATTTTTTTTCTAGCAGACTGTTCATATTACATGAATGGGTTATTCCCCCCAGGAGCAATATCACCCCACAACTATAAGAGAGTCCCAATATACCAGTTTGCCTATGTATTTCTGCAACCTGACCAAATCAACCAAACCATATGGTTTTGCTCATATACAGGCAGTAGATATTCCTTCCATCTGCACCAAGTGCTGTTTCCAAACGAGGGTGGGTGATATTTACAAACTTGTTTTTATTTGGGGTAGACCGGTAGGTAGTAAGGGGGCAATACCTGCACCCTAGTCCCTTAAGCTTACCGGAATGGTTTCTTATTTGTGCAAGAAGGGGAAAGCAATAATAATGTGATTTCCCTTCGAATTATATTTCACATGAATCAAAATCTCTATAGCACATAAAAAGCAGGAAATTCAGTCTCTTAGAAAGGTATAGTGAAAGGCATGTGATGATACATCTAAATGATATGACATATAACTACTCAAAATGATCAACTGTGTAAGGTTTAAAGAACACCAAAAATATTTTAAAAGAGGAAACTTACCTTCATTTCCACCGGCACCTCAGGTTAGGCTAAGCTGAGTTTGACAAGCATTTTAACAAGCCTATAGAGCACCATGTCTTTTATCAGTCTTCTTTCCCAGAGACAAAAGATTAGGCAAGTGAAACAGGAATGAGGAGAAGGAAGACAGACTGAAGAGTAAGGTGAATGGCAGAAATCTAGGAAAGCAGTATTTTATTTTCTGTTCAAAATTTCTTTCCTGTTCTGGCTGTTTACTTTGAGTTGGCAACCCCACACCAAGTGAGAGGCATTTCCTCTTTGTCCTTATAAACTTCTATTTTTGAAGCAATTACTTTCTTTTTAAAAAAAGATTTATTTATTTTTATACAAGAACTGGGGTACAAGCCAGATGCACGGGAGGGTGAGAGGACTCACCAGAGACAGAGTGGGGAACAGAACAGGCAGACTAACAAAATACACTGCTGAGGGGAGCAGCAGGTGAGACAGGAGAGGTCTGCTTTCCATGGGGGATTCTTGCCAGCCGGCCAGGATCGAACCTGCATTACAGAGGCTGCGGAGAGCTTCACGGTGTGGCGCTCAACCACCTGTGCCACCAGGGGAGGCCCGAAGCAATTGTTTATATTGACAAAACACTTCAATCATATTTACTTACAGAGCCAGTTTAGCAAAACACCTCAAATTGATCATTCCATCCTGACCAGAGTCCTCAATTCTTGGGAAGAACTGCTGGACTTCCAACAATATATGTGAAAACAAGGAAGTTTTCTGGAAGCTCCTATTAATAAGTCTCCCAGAGAGTGCAGAAAAAAGGTAAGTGACCCAATTATTCAGCCTGAGCACAGAAACCCTCCTGGAGACCCTGCTTCTAGTTAAAACCCACTAAAAAACAGCACCAATATTGCTAGGGCTTGAGTAAGTATTTGTATCATTGAGCCTGCCACCTACAAACATTTAACTGTGGATTGGAGAAAACTGGCCCATCCTCTATGGCTGACCCTCTCCCTATGTCACTGTCACTGACCCTGGTGGTGTACTGTTGAAATACACATTCAGTGACACTGGCATTCATTGACACTCTGCATTCTCAGAGTGCAGAATGAAGAGCTAAATAGGACTTGCCCTCACAGAGCTTATGGTCTAGTCTGGGGCAAAGGGGGACGATGAAGGAAAACACACAAATTAAAGAACATGAGATAACTGCAGATAGGGTTAAGTTCTATGAAGAAAATAGAACAAGGTACTATGATGAAAAGTAAGTGCAGTGAGGAGTGGGAACAGAGGTTCTAGAAATGAAGTGACTTGTCTCTTCTTGCCCTGAAATTCTGGTTGGGTAGTGAGATAATAAGTCCAATGGTCAGAGAAAGCTTCTTGGAGAAGGCATGTTTGTGAAAGAGACAAGCATGTCAATGTCTGAGGCAATGGGGGCAATTTACCAAAACCCCAGGAGCCTGGTATGTGAAAGGAACAAAAAGAAATCCATTAAGGAAGGCAGTATCTTTAGGGAGAAGGTGGCTGAGCAGTCTTAGATGACAGGGTTCATAACCTGAACGTGGATCCAAATGCAATTGGAAACCACCGAGAGGTTTTAATTAACCCCTATGGCCTATGTTAATTAATTAAACTAAATGATGATCTAACTAAAACATTAGAAATCACTTTGGTTGCTAGGGTGGAATGGACAAAGAGGCCACATAAGGAAACAAAGAGATGCACTAGAGAGCTGTAAAGGTAGGAAGTGACAGTGACTTGGACAAAGCAGGTGCAGCAGGTGTACAAGTGGCGAGATGTGGGATGCCTTTTATAGGTGGTGTCAAAGGGACTGAGTGGGAGAAGAAATCTGAGGCATTCATGGTGACTCCTAGTTCTGGTGACTCTGGACTGAGAAGGGAAACAATCCCAGAAAGAGTGAGACACGACTGCGCCTATTAGTCAGTGGTACTAACATCTATGTTTTGCATCTTCCCTACTGAGCTTTAGTCCTGCTCAGTACAATCACCTGGCAGCTTCCTACCACTGAGCTGTGTGAATCAAAGTTCACAGCTTGCATGATTTTCTTAGTACAGCGTTAATTTGCACCTTAGGGCACCAGTGCCTACTAATGATGCAACATTACTGGGTTCTTATTATCTTCCTCTCCCCACTCTTCCCCTCCCCCTGCCCCTTACCTCTCCTCTCATACTCTCTCTTCTCCTTTTGCTCCCTCTCCCCCATTCCCTCTTTCCTCTCTTTCTGCCTTGCTCTCTCACTCTGCCACCTCCTTTTCTTCCCTTCCATGTGCTTTTCTTTTTTTCTGCCTGGTTTCAGTTATGTGTTCTGGCATATGCCCAGGAGTGCCCCATATAATACAAAGCAAGCACTGACAGTCCCTTTCGATAGGCTCTTTAAATTGTGATGACTGCATGAATGAAACTGTTCCTCTGGTCTGGGGGAATGGAGCACCCCAATTTTGAAATGGAATGAATCATAGCAGATACAACTCCATAGTAATGAGTGACTCCACAAAAGATGAGAAAGAATCATGCCCCCAATTTACTACTAAATGTCTACTTTTCATAAATCTCCAGCATGATTTAGGAATCATGGTAGAGGATGGTCTCAAGATGTCTTGTAATAATTTCAGTCCATGAAACCACATTTCAAGAGATGAGGGTACTTTGTGCAAGGAGAAGCAGAAAGATCTTTCTGATTCTGATACTGATTCTGCTCTTGTTTTTTTTTTTTTTTTAAATAACTTTTTAAAATAGACTAATACGGGCCTCCCCGGTGGCGCAGCGGTTGAGCGCTGGGTTGCGAAGCTGCCTGCAGCCTCTGCAGCCAGTTCGATCCCTGGCTGCTCCCCGGCCACTGGAGGAGGGTCCCACATGGCGCGCAGACCTCTCCTGCCACCAGCTGCTCCCCTCAGCAGTGTACTTCGGTCCTTCTGCCTGCTCTGCTCCCCGCTCTGGCTCTGGTGAATTCTCTCACCCTCCCGCGCTTCTGACTGTACCCAGTGCATGTATAAACCAACCAAACAAACAAACAATAAATAAATAAGACATGCCTCTAGAAAATTAAAAAAATAAATAAAAAAATAAAATAGACTAATACTTTCCCACCATCGGCATGCTACAATTAATACAAATTAGTCTCTCTTTGATGATTTAAAATGCCTTAGGTTCTTATTGACTAAGTGACCTTTTGTCTGGCACTGAAGACAGATTTGAAGCTGGCAGAGATTGGGGATAAGGAGATTTTAACCAAGGTGTTCACTAAAATCTGCTCCCCTGGCATCCTCTGAACAAATTTCCAATTTAAGCCTGTTTCTTTGTGAATTGTCCCTTTTGTCCTAAAGCACAGAATAAAAAAAAAGTTCAGTTAAAATGCATACTTAATGTTCTGCTTTAAACAAGAATTAAGGAAAGCATAGGTCTCCACTAGTCTTCTTTCATATACCTTCATAACTTCTCTACCTGCTCTCATCTCTCCTCTGCCTTCTCTGACCTCGGAGCTGGGATTGTACACTTCTCTGTAAGTCAGCAGTGGTTTTATTTTGCAAATCATCATTTGATCCCTTGCACTGAAGTTTTTCTGTTTTTTTTTTTTTTTTGTATATATATCCACACCCTACACATCTATGCCATTTGAGAGAGAACATGTTACCTTTGTCACTCCCAACAGCTAAGCAGAGTACTTTACACCAAGAAGACACACAACACAGTTAGGAAAAAAACTAGTGAGTGAATAGATAGAACTGAGTGATCTCAGTAACAATATAGTAGGTAGGTTGAGGGAGAGAGAAGAAACCGAAGGGGAGTAAAAAGTAGTAGTAACTATATTTTAGCAACAGAAGGAATGGGTCCATTCAGGAAGGTGTTTGGGATAATAATAAATACATGCAAGTAAATTAATAAGTGAATGCATAGAAATGGGTAAATAAATTAAAGACAGTAAATCTGTTGAAGGTGGAGGAATAAAGAGAAGGGAAGCAGAAGAGAGTTGTGTATTACATTTGGGGAAGAAAGTGAATTAGACATCAGGCAGCAGATATAAATAAAATAAACTCATTACTTTTCCTTTTAAATATTTTTCCCTGTCAGAAGACAATACAGTCTGCTGGAAATATGATATGGGGATGAAAAAGAGACTCTCTGTTCCACATACATGGTTTTATTTATTTTTGTAATATGAAGCTGATATCATTTACCCAAGATTTACAAATAAAGAAGCAGAGTGCAGCTCCACACCCTCTCAAGGTCACAGAGATAGGACTCAACCCCCAGTGGGTCTGTCTGCAAGATCCTTCCATGATCCCACAGCTGTGCTCACAGCTTCATCGAGGTTTTACCCTAGATAAGCACAGCCTAGGGGGTTAAAAAGGAAGATAGTGATGTCATCTATGTTCACAAAGGACATGGAAGAAATGGGAGAACATTGCTAAATCTAAAACAAAACCTAATTTGGGGGAGGTTAATGAAAAATAGGACCCAATTCCATTGTTTTCCCCAAGACTAGGGTCTAGTCCAAACACATCACACCTACAACTAATGCCAACCAAAGTTGAAAGTGTATTTTGGTAATGAAAGTCAACAGTAAATACATCATCATATGGGTGTGCACTTGCAGCAGGTGCCCATTTGCCCGCACACTGGGCCCTCCACGAACCTCAGATTTCAGCCATAGCAGCAGTAAAGTTATTGAAAGCTCAGCCACAGTCTAAGGACCCCCATCTCAGTGGGCCCAGCTGTTGGATCGTCTCTAAAGTCAGGGGTACCTTCCATGGTTGCATATAAGAGCAGTCAAGTAATGAGGGTAAAGGGGAAGGGGAGGGGGGCTGACAAAAAATGAAAGGGAGGGGGCTGGTTGGATAAATGCCCCCAATCCTCTGTTTTTGGGCCAGATGATTCTTAGAGGTATTCACTTCAACTCCCTCCACCTGCCCTACTTCCACATCTCACAGTTGAAAAGTTGACAATGGACACTCATGTTGGTGGTTCTCCTCCTTCATTGCTCACTTCCCCTGCTTCTTCTCTCCTGCTTTTGATGATCCCTCACAAATAAACCACCCAACCTAAGCCCATGTTTGACTAAGATGACACGATATAATATTTGATCATTTCCTAATGCAGTCACTCAAGCATTATGACAACCTTGTGAGGTAGGGATTATCAGTTGTCTCTGGTGCAATTTTCCCAAGGTCACAGACTACTAAACTGAAAGGAAATCAAGAATCCAGGCTTCCTGACCCCATGGAAGACGCCTTCCCCTTATGCTGCAGCTGTCAGGTCCATGACGCCCAAAGAAGATGGGGGCTGTGAGCCGCTAGAAGTGCTGAGGGCAGACTTGGGGCTCTGGTTGTAAATTACCAAATTCTGACTAAACTTTTAGGGCTGTGAGGAAGTGATCACTAAAGGCAATCACAGGACACTACCCTGAGGACCATGGGGGGCACTGGAAGAGGTGCAATTACCATGATTCTTAATTAGCTCAGGTCTACTCAATACAGAAGGGAGGAGATAGGTTCTCTGTGCCCAAAGGACCTTCAGGCTCTGCTTCGAAATAACTGCCATACCCCAGATGGAGAATTTATTTTAGATACAATGATTAAGTCATTGAGTTTTAAAAGTATCCCAAGATGAAGAGTTCTATGAAATGGCATTTCCATATCAATCTGCATGTTTGCAGCACTTCCTTCCCACATTGGAAGGTATAAAAATCTAAGGTAAGAATGGGAAAGGGACTTTTCCAGCCTATCTTTCTGGGATGATACAAGATCTACAAACTTAAGAGTTTAATGGCATTAGCTGACCACCCACTGTGGACAAGAGGCAGTTCCCACACAGAATGTTCCTTTCCCTGAGTGGACTGTCTTATCCTCTTCACATTGAGTCTGTGCAATTAGGGAATGCAGGAGGCTGGATTAGCAGAACGATCATTGTGTTCTGGTCCTAGTTCTCTAAGTTCTCCCTCCTAAAATAATGTTGCTTTGAAAATATGATAAATTATAGCTCCTCATCTCACAAGAAATATCTCTTTATGATGCCCACTAAAATAAAACTTGCAAGACAAGCACAGAGAGGGAAAAAGTAAAAGCAAAGCAACAACCAATATAGATTATTTGAGTTCAAATATATTTATTTCCTTTTAAATAAGACTTAAATGCTTCTTCCCCATGAAGCAGGTGTGGGCTTGGATAAGGCATGCAAAGTGAATATGTTGGCAAACAAGTCTAATTTCTAGATGTTGTCTTTACCCCTTTATGCAACAGCATTGGCCCAGCACCAATGTGAATTTCAGCTGTTTTATCCATGCACTTAAATCCCTGATTAAGCCAAGGTAACTGTTCATATTGAAGAGGATGAAATCAACACCCTACTTTCAGATGGTATAAAAGATGAGTCTAATTGAAAAGTTCAGGGCCTACTCTAAAAGCATAATGGTTGTTCCTGGGGGTGCAAAAATGAAAAAGATATACTCACTGTAATCAGGGAGCTCACCATGTACTGGAGAGTTGACCAAATGAAAATCAATTGTGTGGGAGGGAAAAGTAAAGACATGCATGGGGTTCCTGGTTGTAAGGACACACCTAGTCCATGTGGAAATCTGAATCATTCATGCTGTGTTTCCACAGTTTTCATGCAGGATCATATAGCTCCTATAAGGTAGCAGCCACGATCTTCATTTCTCCATCCTTCTCAACTCAAATAGCACTGTCCTTGGTATGCACAGTGGATTCTCAAAAGTGAAGAGTAAATTAATAAATTTCTTTTGCTTCTTATTCTAGCATTATGCTTTGCTATAATAGCTAAAATGTACATATGACTTAACAGACTCCATTCACTGAACACCATTCTGAGTGTTATATTAGCTCATTTAATGCTCATCTCAATCCCATAAGGCTATCCCATTGTTGTATTATTTTTTCACAATATTTGTTCCCCATTCCTATCAATCTTTTTCTTAACAGTCCTTTTTCTAATCCTTTCTATAAGCTGTTTCCTGCCCTGTTGTATCAGTCATCTGTGTGGCTAGCTTCATAGCCCAGGAAAGGGGAGCAGAAGTTCGTTTGGGCCACTGAAAGGGTTTAGAACTCTGCCAGTTCTCTATCCCCTTTGCCACAAATCCAAGATGTGGCAGTCTGGGACTCCTGCTTCAACCAGGGTCCTGAAATAGAGGCATGAAGAGAAGCTACAGCATCTCCACAGTGGACATTCAGGTGAGTGGAAAATAAAGCTCTGTTCCCTGAGGTCCCTAAGACTGCAAGGAGGCTTTGTTATTGCAGCATAACTGAGCTGAGCTGACTGACACATGAGGCCCATTCATAGGCTCACTTTACACAGAGAAAACCCAGGTTAAAGACAGTTCAGTCCATGACCCAAGGCTTTGGAGTTTGAACCTGGGCAATCTGGTTCCATTCTGCCCTCATCTACCACAACCACCTAGAATCATGACAGTTTCTATTAGTCAAGGGGTGAACCAAGTAGGGGTAAGAAGACAAGAATGATCCTCAGTGAAAAACGTTCTACAGGAAAAAAATGTAAGTGATAAAATCAATATATACAATGCACATGCCTTTAAATTCTGGTTGGATAGAAGACAACGAAAAGAAAAAGGAAATAGAAGACAAAATAAAATGGGAGAGGAATAGAACAAAATGTCAGGGGAAAAACAGATGATGAGGAATCTCAATGTATGTCAAATTGCTCAGGGAAAATCTTTCTTCTGGGGAAAAAAAAAAAACTTAAGATTTTTATCTTTAAAATGCCTCCAGAACAGGGCCTCCCTGGTGGTGCAGTGCTGGGAAGCTGTCCGCAGCCTCTGCAGCATGGGTTCGATTCCCGGCCAGCCAGGGAGATTCCCACATGGCGCAGCAGATCTCTCCTGTCATGCCTGCTGCTCCCCTCAGCAGTGTATTTTGGTCCTTCTGCCTGTTCTGCTCCCCACTTTGTCTCTGGTGAATCCTCTCACCCTCCCGCACCTCTGGCCTGTACCCCAGCTCTTGTATAAAAATAAATAAATCTTTTAAAAAAAATGCTTCCAAAACAAAAGGAAGTGCTTAGAAGTATGTTCTTTGGAAATAATCTGGGTTCTTTTCACTTTGATAAAATAAACACCTGTTTGTAATTTTTACAGGGTGGGTGGGGCAGTTCACTCCCTGGGGCTGCCACTAATACACTAATCCAGGAAGCAGCTCTGGAACTATAATGCTAGGAATTCTCAACACTATTTAAGAGCCACCTATGCCAGGTTCTCACATTTCAAACTGGAAAGTAGCAGCTATGAATAATGTTAAGAATTCAGATTCCAGGGCCCCGGCTACATTTCTCTTTTGCTAACCTTTCTCTTTCCAGCTTTATTTTTCTATTTTAATTTTCCTAGTAATTTCTCAGATTTCTCTTATCTTCTAAACACGTTCTCTCCTCCAGCATCTCTCTTAAGGTCATCACCATCCAGCACCCCAAGCTGTCCAGCTGGCAGGAGCTGCCCCTCCTTTCATGCAGGCATCCAAATCAGAGCCACTCTGGGAAGTACCTCTGGCCTTTGGTCAGTGATTAGAGATGAGTGGAGAAATGTATTTACAATCCCTGGACTAAGGTTACTAGAGTCAAAGGAGGACACAGTCCGGTCACTGTAAAAAATGTAATACAATGTGTTAAGTGCTGTTTATATTCTACTTCAGGAACAGTGTGTGTGTGTGTGTGTGTGTGTGTATGTGTGTGTACATGTGCCTACACATGCACCTTTTGATCTAAGTTTGGAGTTTGAACATAGAGGTGTTCAAGTAAGACCTCTAGCTAAAGCAAAGTTAATGTTTCTTAAAATCTGAATAGGGGGCCTCTCTGGTGGTGGAGGGGGTTGAGCTCAGCACTGTGAAGCTGTCTGCAGCATTTGCAGTGTGAGTTCAATCCCTGGCACCCACTGGGAGCAACCTACATGGTGCAATAGACCTCTCCTGTCTCTCCCATTGCTCCCCTCAGCAGTGTATTACAGTACATCTGCCTGCTCTGTTCCACACTCTGTCTCTGGTGAATGCTCTCATCCCCCGCACCTCTGGTCTGTACCCCAGCTCTTAAAACAAAAATCTGATCAGGACCTTGTGCTCCAGGTGCAGCAGAGCTGGAAGAACATTCTGTGCCTGTGCAGAGGTAAACAAGGCTGGAGACTGGAGACTGGAGAGCAGTTCCATGTGGAAGGAAAGTGAAGGGCATTTTTATGAGATCAGAGATGGGAAATAGATCATAAGGACCTTGATGCAATAAAGTACAAAATAAGGATTTGTAGTTTACCTTCTAGACTGAAAAGAACTGTTGAGATATCTTAAGTAGGCTGCAACATTTGTTGTATTATTTTAGACAGTTCAATCTTGCTGTAGATAACAATAAAAATAATCAGGATGAATAAAACTCATAGAATATGTTAAGTGGAAAGAACAAATGAGTAGCCTTTGAGAGCTGTAAGACACTGAGGAAATAAAAGGGGCATATGTACTTTGAACAAAAATAAAAATGACTTAATGTAATATATATGTATATATATGTATATAGTAGAGAGAATATACAAGCTGGTCTTTAGTGATGCATATCTGAAATTTATATAATGGCATAATGCAATGTTACTTCAATTAGAGGAAAAGTATGGCAGAAATTAGAGTGCCATTTGCCCACAGGGTGAAAGCACCTAGAAAATCTTAAATATTCATGAAGCTCAGCCTATGCCTGATTGAGTTGCCATCCCCAAGTCAGTCAACAACTTGGTGACACCCATTCCAGTCCCACATTTTCTCTGCTTCAGACACACAGATAAAACATTTCAGTCATCAGACTGACTGACAAGCTCTTGCTGTGGCTACAGATCTGTCAGTCTGAGTCTCCCAAGCAGAACAGATGTACAGGCAACAGTAGCCTCAGAGCTGGTGGAGCACCTCTTGACCACCACTTGGTCTTTACAACCATCCCATCAGCAGGGAAGGTAAATTCACAGAGAGAGAACAAGATATCTGAACACTGTGTAACCCAGGATTTAGAGAGTCTTCCCAACCCTCCTGTCCACAATCCAAAGTGCGGTCACCTGCCTGATCTCCTTCCTGTGCTTTAAGTTGATTGATTCTACATGATTCCATATCTTTTTTTAAAGATTTATTTATTTATTTAGGCATACAAGAACTGGGGTGTAAGCCAGAGGTATAGGAGGTGAGAGGATCCACCAGACAGAATGAGGAGCAGAACAGCAGATCTACTGAAATACACTGCTGAGGGGAGCAGCAGACAAGGCAAGGAGAGGTCTGATGCACCATGTGGGTCAGCTCCTTGGCAGGGGATCGAACTCGTGCTGCCATGGCTGGCAACAGCTTGATAGTTCTGCCCTTTACTCCTGCACCACCAGGAAGGCCCTGATTCCACACCTTAATTTGTGGACTTTCTGTGGCAAGACCTTGAGGGCAGCCTATCTGAGAATCCTTGGAGTACAAGGCAATTTCCCAGGTGCCACAGCCAGTGACACAGTCAGGTGGTTGTTTCAGAAAAGCAATGAATGACAGCCCTGCAAGTGCAATGTCCAGACAGCTGGGAGAGAGCTGGAAGAAATATAATTCATATTTCATAAAGGAGACAGGAACTAGAAGTTCCAGGCACACCAGAGAAAGCATCCTGGACACCCAAATTCAACTCAACTCCCAAAACTCCACATGGTCCATGCAAAAAGAAAAAGCAAAGATAGAAGACATAGAAGGGGGGGGGAACCTAATGATTTTTAAACATCTTAAGCAGAAGGCTGTGATCTCTCCATATCCACCTAGGATGACCCACCTTCCCTGGTATACCCCCAGCGTCCCTCAAGGTTGCAGAGATAATGACCCACCATACTTATAACACAGTCTCATAATCTCTCAGGCGGACTAGCAGGGAGCCCCAGGAAAAGGAAGCTAAAAACAGCTGGTGAAGGAACAGCAGAATGTAAATACAGATGCCTCACAATAAGGGGGCACCAGTGGGGAATGAGAAGGAACACTGGATTTTAGCCAGCCAGACTTGGCTTCAAGTTGCTACTCCAGTGCATAGTAGCTGAGTGACCTTGGACAAACACCTATCTCTCAGCCTCAGTCTTTCCAAGCTGTAAATTGGTAAGAACAGCAATCATTTTCAGCAGGGGCTGAGATGAGGGATTCAGGAGATAACACAGGAAACATGTCCAGTTCAGCCTCCCTTCCACATTTGCCCTCTTACAGTTAATTCAGGTAGATGATAAATGAATGGTCACCTGTTCATAAAAATGGCTGTTCCAATCGACCACCTTGAATCCAATAATAATTGCTCATTTAGCACTGCACTGTGAAGCTGTCCACAGCCTCTGCAGCGCGGGTTCGATCCTGGCCGGCCGGCGATAATTCCACATGGCGTAGCAGACCTCTCCTGTCTCGCCCACTGCTCCCCTCAGCAGTGTATTTCAATAGTCTGCCTGTTCTGTTCCCCACTCTGTCTCCGGTGAATTCTCTCACCCTCCCGCACATCTGGTCTTTACCCCAGTTCTTGTATAAAAATAAATAAATCTTTAAAAAAATAATAATTTGCTCATTTAAATATGACTGTAGTATTCTTATTTCTTCAGTCTCCAGTTTATAGCAATGTGGAAAACATATTCCTTGCAACAGTGATGTACTGGTGTGTTGCTAAGGAAACCTCCCTAGAGATAAGCAAGGCAAGCCTTGGGTCATTTGGATTTTAAGCATTGAAGCTTTGGAGAAACTCCAGCAATCTCTCCTCTCAAGGGAACATTGTACCCCACCTCCTCTGAGCTTTAAGAAGCTTATAAATTTCTGCAAAAATGGAACTCAACTTTAAAGACACTGTGTGAAGCCAATGTCATTTACAAGGCTCTCAGAGACCGAATTTCCCAGAGTTATTTTCCGTTCTAAAGTCTGTCATATTCTCATAAAATATCCATTTCTAATTCTTTTCTTGCATTTCTTACTGAAAAGTATGGTTTCTCAACCTAACTAAAAGCATCCTGGTATTGTTAAATTTTGAAAAGGAGGAGATGAATTTGGGAGGGTAAATTACAGAACGTGCGATTCAGAATGGTAATTTACCTAGACACCCCGGAACCCCTAAAGACACTGCGAAGCCCTGTTTCTCCTTGACTACAAAGGACTGTTGTATCAGATGCACCCTGCAGTTTCCAGGAGAGTTGCAAGATTTGGGAAAGAAGCATGTTTAACAGCAGAGGCATCAGCAAGCAGACACATAATTAACATATTGCGTGAATAAATACGGGTACTCCTGAAATGTTTGTAGAATGAAAGCAAAATGGAGATGGGAGTGCTCTAAAAATTTAGAACATGACTGGAAGATGATCAAGTGTAGCCATGTCTCTGAAGATGGTCCAAAGGCACAAAAGGTTAAGAGATGTGACTGTATTCTTAGACCAAGTAACAAAGTGGGAACCCAGGGCTCTGGACAAACATGCCAGGGACCTCTACCAAGCTCAAGTGACTCTTCAGTCCAGCTGAGACTGAGGCTATAGGAGTGTCTAATGCTAAATGTTATCCATAAAGCTCTATGTGGGTTTTATTTTTCATTGACGTACCATGGCATTTTAACATTATATAAGTCTCAGGTGTGCATCATTAAAAATCAACACGTGCAATACTATATTAAGTTTCCCACCAAAAGTCAAATTCCACCCTTCATGTAATTCACCCCTTCTACTCAATTTTTCACCCTTTTTCGCCTTCCTCCCTGTAACTACGAATTGGTCTTATAGTCTAAAAAAGCTTGTCTTTGTTTTATTTACCTTGTAATATTTTCTTTTAAATTGAAGTAAACTGAAATATGATAAACTATACCCCTGAATCATCGGCACAATCAGGGTAAAGAATATACCCATCTCCCCCAAAACTTTTCTCACACTGCTCTCCGGGAAGCAATGGCCAGTCTTCCATCGCTATAGATTAGTTTGCATTTTATAGATTCACAGAGATGGAAGGATACAGCATGGACTCTTGTCTGGCATCTTTCATTATGAGCATGGATCATTCATTCTTATGTCCCAATAAGCACTGATTTATGAAAGCAAGTATTTATTTGGCCTGCAGGTTGTACTTTGCTAGATACTGGTCTAGTTCTAGAACCCATGTGCCTGATCACCATGATGTATCCCTATCACGGTGGTTAGTCCAGAAAAAGTATGATGAAGTGCTCAAAGATGGAGAGTGGGGTGTTTCTATTTGAGATGACTGGGGAGTTCAGGGAATGTGGGGTGCAAAGTGAGAGCTACCCAAGGAAAGAATAAATAGACTATGTAATGCTAAGAAACTGGACATCAATCTGTAAACAATGGAGAGCATTTGGAGAGTTGAATTTAAACACGAATGTGGAGTGGATTTAACAAAAAGCAGGACAGACAGACTACAGAGAGACCACTGGATTTAGGAGGAGGCCAATGATTCTGAATTTAAAATACTGCATGGCAGAGAGAAACAAGTAAAATGTATAAATAGAAGACCTAGTGATATGACTAACTGAATGAGGTGGAGGCCAAAATTTAGGATTACTTCCAAATTGCCAGTCTGTTCAGGCTGATCTTTTGGATGAAACACAGGTAGAGCTGGTTTGGAAGAAACACTGGAAAGCTCTCTATTAACAAGCCAAGTTTGAGATTATACTCGTGACAATGACAAGCAGGCAATCAGAGATGTGGACCCGGCCTCCTGAACCAGATGGAGCAGACCCTGAGGTTTATGTTTCCATCCGCCTATCCACAGCCCTCTGAGTGAGAAGAAGCAGTTTCACTGACCACTGTGACCTACAAACTGCCACCAACTGCCAGTGACATCATGAGTTGTGCCTAATGATGGCACATTATGGCTGTCCCAGTTGGTGTTTTTAAAGTTCTGATCACAGCGCAATGCCAGAAATCCATATAGCATTGGTGTCCTAAAGCTACGTGACTGATTCACGTTTCCCCTATGGGAGAGACTTTTCCTTAGGCATAGGGACGCACATGGAAGTGAGTTAACCTGGAAACATGGACTTTTCCTCCTTCAACAACACCCTTGGGTCTCCACCATCAGGGGAGCTACTGTGTGTGTGTGTGCTGGGGGCTTGGAGTAAAGACATCAAAAGAAAAGCTGGAGCTGAGAGATTTGTGAATCTGCCCAAGGGGCTTCTCCAGAAATAGTGCTCTGGCTGGACCATTGGGCAGCCTGTAAATACTTTGGGGCAGCATCTGTGCAAGGCCAGTCTCTGGTTCCCTGTCCTGTCCTATGAGCTGGAAATGCACTGCAGACTGTTGAGAAAAGTTAACAGGTATTCCACAGCCAGCAGGTATGTTTTGTTTTGTTTCTTGTTCTCTGGTGCCCTCCTGTGGTCTGTTCTCAGATAGCACCTGATTTGCATGACCCGACTGAAGCCAGCCCAAGTAACGACACTTCCTCTCGAAACATAAAATGACCAGATTACATATGCCACAGGCTTCAGGATGTTTCAAGAAACGTTTCCACATCAACGCTATGTTCTTAAAAGTAGTTGAGGATAATGGCCAGTGCATAGCACATTCCCTGCCACAAAGTAAATGCTCCAATGTTTGTCAAATGAATGTAGGTCCATTCACCACAGATTTAAATGAGGAAAGCCACTGAGATATATTTTTTGCATATTCTAATAAATTTATAGGTAACTGCCAAATACTTCATTACCTTGGGTTATATTTATGCCTACTTTACGAACTATAACAATAACTATCGAGAAAGTGCATCATTTGTTCATCCAGGCATTCATTCCTATATGCAACTATTTATTGACTTCAAACCTATGATCTTCCTTCTGTTTTAAGTGTCAGGAAAGGAAAAAATTCCCCAGAAACACACAGTCTGGTGGTGGAGACAGAAAGTAACCCTAACATTTCAGTACAAGGTGAAATTTATTATGATCAAAATATTGGACATCTTTGGATCCCAAGGGAGAGGGAGAAAGATCAAATCATAAATATTTATGTCACATATTGCAAACAGTGGAACTGTTGTGGGCTACCTTCCTTGCTCATCTTTAATTTTGAGTCCCTATAAAATGATTTATTATCTCCTATTTGTATAATGCAGCAATTGCAAGAACTCTAATGAGTACAGAGAAGGTATCCGCATTTTTAATTGATTCACTAAACCCCTCCTTATATTGGTTTCAATATCACTTAAGAATAAGAAAATAGAAGACTGGAAAAAAATCAGTAAAAACAAAATACTCTCTCCCCCTCCTTACTGGGAAGCTATTGTCAAGAATAAGCTCAGGGTTTGCCTGCTTTGGTCTTCCATCACAACTGAGCGGCTAAGTCCGAACACATTTCACATCCCACATTTCACAAATGCATCCACTCCTTTTTCCTACTCCCAAAACCCTGTCCACCTCCCAGCTTCTTACATCAGTATTGACACAGTACTTTTTGAAAGATCTTGGAATATTTGATCCATTGCAATCAGACTCCAGTTCTCTATCACTGTGTCAATAATGCCATTATTATACCTCAGCCTTTGGGATCCTTCTAGATCAAATACAAAACGTGGGCCACTTCTCAACAGAGCTGAGGGCTAAAATCTACAGCACTGAACTGTCATCTTCTAGAGGCTGGAGGCTTGCCTTACTCACTTTTTTATTTTTTTAAGATTTATTTTTATTTATTTATACAAGCACTGGGTACGGTCAGAAGTGCGGGAGGGTGAGAGAATTCACCAGAGCCAGAGCGGGGAGCAGAGCAGGCAGAAGGACCGAAGTACACTGCTGAGGGGAGCAGCGGGCGGCAGGAGAGGTCTGCGCGCCATGTGGGACCCTCCTCCGGTGGCCGGGGAGCAGCTGGGGATCGAACCGGTGCTGCAGAGGCTGCAGGCAGCTTAGAAACCCAGCGCTCACTGCTGCGCCACCGGGGAGGCCCGCCTTACTCACTTTTGACTTGGGAAAATGGGAGCTCAGAAATCCGACTACACTCAAGGTGACACACCCTGACTTCAAACTTCTCCTGCAGCCCCAGAGCCTGACCTCTCCCATTTCTACATGACCCCCGAGATCACCTGCTCACTTCTAGACAGTTTCCGTGGCTTTCAGCATCACAATCTCCTTCTGCTTCCAAGAACGGGTCTGTGCACACTTGGCAGAACCTCTCATTATCTACTTCCAATATTACCGTCCTCTCCTTCTTGCAGCTGTAGCCCAACACCAGCTCCTTGGGGTATTTGCACCTAAACAACATGGTCTACACCAGAGACAACCATTTACTTGACTTGAGCACTGAACCTGGGTTCTAGCTCCACTTCTGCCCTCCAGGTAGGGCTCTTAACACTATCGTCTGATTCTCAGTGTCCCCATTTGTGAAACGGGAATATTAACATTCAGGGTGTGGAAGCCTCCACAGCATTCAGTAAAAGCTGGCTCCTTTTCCTCCCTTCCTCTCTGATCAACCCCACCTGTTTTCTTTTTTAATATCACAAAGTCCAACCACTGCTTCCAGTAAATTAATTATAGCCTTGGTTTTTTTTTCTTATTTTTTTAGCTTTTATTTGAAGATACAATTACTTATGTCTGGTAAGATACTAATTAATAGTTTAGACACTCTCAGATGCTACTGATTCTCTCCATCACTACCCCTACCTGCCTGCCTGCTCCACAAATCTGTTTTCAACCCTGAGGTCTTGACTTTTTTGCATGAAAAACTAATTAGTTCTGTATCCAAATAATCTGATAAATCACAAAGGTTAATTGATTCTGCCAAACAGTAAAGGTCACCTAAAGGAAAAAAAAGACAACTTTAAGTTGAGAATCAATGAGAAGACAAAAGGCAAAACTCTATGTACATGTGCACAAAACTCCCCGATGGTTCTTCCTGCACCTTATGCTCCAGATATTCCTTAGGAAAATAAAATTTTCATTTTATTATTGTTTTACTTTATTTTTTTTAATTTTTTTATAGAGGCATGTTTTATTTATTTGTTTGTTTGTTTTTGTTTATGCATGCACTGGGTAGAGTCAGAAGCGCGGGAGGGTGAGAGAATTCACCAGAGCCAGAGCGGGGAGCAGAGCAGGCAGAAGGACCGAAGCACACTGCTGAGGGGAGCAGCGGACGGCAGGAGAGGTCTGCGCGCCATGTGGGACCCACCTCAGGTGGCCAGGGAGCAGCCGGGGATCGAACCGGTGCTGCAGAGGCCGCTGGCAGCTTTGCAACCCAGCGCTCAACCGCTGCGCCACCAGGGAGGCCCCGTTTTACTTTATTTTTAAAAAGATTTATTTATTTATGCATACAAGAGCTGGGGTGCAGGCCAGAGGTGTGTGTGTGGGGGGGTGGGGTGAGGACCCACCAGAGACAGAGTGGGGAGCAGAACAGGCAGACTGACTGAAATACACTGCTGAGGGGAGCATCAGGTGAGACAGGAGAGGTCTGCTCTGCCATGTGGGTTGTTTCCTGGCTGGGGATGGAACGCGTGCTGCAGTGGCTGGGGACAACTTCATAGTGCTGTGTCTTAACACCTTGCACCACCAGGGAGGCCCTCATTGTATTGTAATTTTAGATACAGGTCATCCAGATACCTCTTCTTTCTTCTCTTTCCACTCAGTATGTATGTATAACAACACCCAATTTCATTTTCTTTTCCCTACAATGAACAAAAAGAAAATTCTGAGTACACACACCCTGAGTTCTGTGACTATGCAGAGAGAGAACCACTAGGGTCTCGGGCGACCAAGGAGAGCAGCCACCAACAGCATAACTCATTGTGGCTGTTCAACTACCAACTCTAGTCTGGCATGGTGAGAAGAGCCTTGGCCAAAGAAATTTTGGTT
Organism: Talpa europaea; assembly: GCF_964194135.1. Classification (NCBI taxonomy): domain Eukaryota; kingdom Metazoa; phylum Chordata; class Mammalia; order Eulipotyphla; family Talpidae; genus Talpa; species Talpa europaea. Next base: position 109,244,612 of record NC_140075.1, read on the forward strand.
CAAATGTTGGTTCCCCAAGAGGCAACTACTGCTTTTGCCAGTTTACACACATTGCTCGAGTGTCAAGTCCTCATCTGCAGAGCTCCCTCTGTGCAGATTACGTGTCTAGAAATGGCTTTTGTTCCTTGTTCCCCGTAAAAGTCTAAATAAACATTTGCCCTCCATGATGCACTTGGCACTGCGATGCCTATGTCCCTGCCTGCACAGACGCCCGGGGCCAAGTCAAATTTGTCTTAATCACTGAGCATCAAACAGAATGTCAGGGACATAACAAGCACTCAACCTCTTATGGTTTCTAGAATATTTCTCCTTAGCATACCATGGGATGCTTACACAGAGGCACTGCCGAAGGAATCTTTCAAAATTTTAACAAAGCTCTAGAAAAGCATTTATCTATCTCTTATGGTGCCAGGAATATTAATTTCAAGGCCAATTGATTTCACAGGCATCTCACGATGCTCTGTTCCATCACCACATCAGACTGGTCACTGAAGCCTGGCGGCCTGGCTTTCCACCCCACTAGCCTGGTCCTCTCTTAACTCTGCACATTTCCTCCCTGACACAGGGCCATACATTTCAGCCCAGCAGGAACTTGGAGAACTTGAGGCCCTCCAGTGTGAGAAAGCTGCCAAATCTCTCACAGCCTGATGTTGTCTTCAGCTGTCCATGCCACAAGTAAAGATGATCTGCAGCAAGCTGACATTATTACTAACAGTGATAGTAACAATTATAAATTATTCATTAGAAATAATGAAATGATATCACATTTATGGAAAAATGACAAGGTGGCAGACATTGGGCTGAACACTTAATATGTATTATTTCAGATAAACTTCGGAAAGACATCAGAGTATATAATATCATGATAGTGATTTCTTTCTTTAAAAAAAATATTTATTTATGCATACAAGAACTGGTGTGCAGGACAGAGGTGTGGGGGTGAGAGGATTCACCAGAGACAGAGTGGGGAACAGAACAGGCAGACTGACCAAATACACTGCTGAGGGGAGCAGCAGATGAGGCAGGAGAGGTCTGCTGTGCCATGGGGGTACCTCCCTGGCCGGGGATGGAACTCATGCTGCAGAGACTGTGGATAGCTTCACAGTGCTGTGCTTAACCCCTGGGGCCACCAGGGAGGCCCATGATAGTGATTTCTTAAGAGGTCTAATCACTTCCTTAAGTTAAAGAAGATAAGGAACAGAGGCTAAAATGCTCTACAATCTGTGCCTTTCTTCATCTAGGAGCTCTCCTCAAAGCCAACCCTGAGGCAAGGATTGAGTCCAGGTAGTTCATTTGGGAAGGGATTCAGGAAGCAGGGTGAGGAAGGGGGCAGTGAGACAGGGGAGGGAGGAAACCCATCTACCCGCCAGGTTATTGCTGTGGACAACTGGGATTCGGTCTCACCAGGGAGCCACTGAGGAAGCCTCGGGAGCACAACCACCCTAGAATGTCGGCTGAGGGAGGAGGAAGTCAGGGTATTTAGCTACAAAATCTAGCTCTCGTTTATCCACCAATTCAGTCGCAAAGCATCACCTGCCTGGTGCTTATCACTTGTCTTGAACACAGCCAAGCAGACACCCAAGGCCAGAGAACAGCCTCATTGATAAGGTCTGGAGCAGGGACCCATAGGTAAGCAAATTGCCCACGGTGACCTTGAGACAGGCTGAGGGAACTCTGCTGGAGTAGGCCTGAAGCATCAGCTGGGGCCCTTCACTAGCACACTGTCCCTTGGATGGGAAACACACAAGGAGGAGCAGCAGCAAGCTCCACTGTGCCCAAGCTTAAGTTTTATATACCAAAGACATGACTCAGTTTCTCTCTAAAGAATAGTCAGGAAGGAGGCAAATACCAGAAGGAAAGCACAGAGAATTCTGGCATTGCTCAAGTTCTGTCACCATGGTTGTCCTTAGTGAAAGTGTCACACTTGTTTGCCAGATGACAAAATTACTTGATGCCAAACATCCATACCACATTCAGACTCTTGTGAACTCTACAGAACACAAACTGTCACTATGTTATTCCATTTAGTCATGAATATTGGATTGTAAATAAAAAATGCATACAAAAGCCAAAGAGAAATGCTTATGGATTACCTAGTCTTTGGCTTAAACAGTGTCGATAATGAAACGTTGTGTGAGATGCAGTAAAACCCCCATGCTTCAACCCTCTGCTGGGAGCTCAAATCAATCCCACGGCTAGAGTAAATGAGTCCGAGGCAGGATCAGGAGTGGTGCTAATGAATCATCTCACTGGAGAAAATGCAGTTGGAGGAAACTTTTCCAGCACCTGCTTGCATTGTGATGCTCTGTGGCCCTTAGCTAATGTTGGAGAGAATCACACAAAGATACATTGCTTTCTTTTTTTTCATTATGTACAGCAAAGGGGGAAACTCAAGCCAAACAAATATTGGAGGCACAGGGTATAGAGGAGAAACCCTCCCTTCCATGGCACAGATTCCTTTCCCTGGATGCCTGGATGCTCACCTTTTTTTTTTTAATCTTTTTTTTAAGATTTATTTATTTATTATTTATTTATACAAGCACTGGGTACAGTCAGAAGCGCGGGAGGGTGAGAGAATTCACCAGAGCCAGAGCAGGGAGCAGAGCAGGCAGAAGGACCGAAGTACACTGCTGAGGGGAGCAGCGGGCGGCAGGAGAGGTCTGCGCGCCATGTGGGACCCTCCTCCGGTGGCCAGGGAGCAGCTGGGGATTGAACCGGCGCTGCAGAGGCTGCGGGCAGCTTCACAACCCAGCGCTCAACCTCTGCGCCACCGGGGAGGCCCTGGATGCTCACCTTTAAGCAGGTGTCAAGGAAAGGGTTCAGAGTCAAAGTTATGTTTCCAGAGACCAAGAAACAGTGTTTTAAACCTACAGCCACTGCAGTGAAATTTAGATTCTAAGTTTCTCACATCAGGAGCAAACGTTTCTATTTTGGAAAACAAGTTATATTCTTTAAGAAGCCCCTGTATAGAAATGTAGTCAGTTGTGTTAATTAGAAAATCGTTCCAGCTACTTCTCTTGGCTGTTGAAGGGAAAAGTAAGAGACACCTGAATTTCTAGTCAGCTGCACTGTTCTGTAGTACTCCATGCAGGCTGAACTCTTTCCCTTCCCAGCCTGTCTATGGCTTTCAGAAATACTGTTTTCCTGCTCTCTATCTCTCTTAAATTTCATCAATTCTTTATTTGAATTTACTTTCAAAATATGCGCCACCCTGTAAGTATATTGAAGTAGATTCTGCAGTTTCTCCGGTCAAACATGCTTTCCTTGAGCAAATTCTTAGAGATGTAATCTCTGGAGAGGAAAATTTTAGCCAAAAAGCTTTCAAACTTCTGAACCATAAAGTTATATTGTCTTTTTTTTTTTTTTTAAAGATTTTTTTTTTTTTAATAGAGGCATGTTTTTTATTTATTTATTTATTTGTTTGTTTGTTTTGTTTATATATGCACCGGGTAAAGTCAGAAGCGCGGGAGGGTGAGAGAATTCACCAGAGCCAGAGCGGGGAGCAGAGCAGGCAGAAGGACCGAAGTACACTGCCGAGGGGAGCAGCGGGCGGCAGGAGAGGTCTGCGCGCCATGTGGGACCCTCCTCCGGTGGCCGGGGAGCAGCCGGGGATCGAACCGGCGCCGCAGAGGCCGCGAACAGCTTCGCAACCCAGCGCTCAACCGCTGCGCCACCGGGGAGGCCCAAAGTTATATTGTCTTAAAGGTCCTTTTCTTCCAGCAATAGTTGACTGATAATACCATATTGCTCTATTAATTACTTTCCCCTTTTTGATTATCAGAGCCACTGTGTTAATTAAACCCACTACTCCAACAGGTCATTTTATTTTTAGCTCCTTCTTCCTGTATCAATCAGCCCTAGATAATGATAATACTCTTAAAGACAGAGCCTATCTTGTTATTTCTTCCCTGAAAAAAACTGTCAATGGATCCTACATTTTTAGGAGAACATTCAGTGTGTGAGAACAACTTCCTTTCCATTATCATCTCACAGCTCTACTTTAGAACATAAACTGTGTGACTAAAACCTGCATCAATTCGGGCTCTCTGCATTTTTCCAAACACCCCTATCATTTCTGAGATTCTGTGGCTGATGCTTCTGGTAGAGAGTTTGCTTTTCTCCATCAAATGAAGCTTGGCTTCTCTCTGTTACTCGTAGGGAAAGGGATGACATTGCTGGGTGTCACCAGGCATAACGCCAGTGTTACTTGGTGCTTAATTTCAACAGATGTGAATTTCTCTTTTTATTTTCAGTTTATGATACTAAAACTCAGAGAGACTAAGTAATGCATTTACCAATTATGGTCCAGCTCACATGAAGGTTAACTCCTAGGACATGAGCTGAGCTGGAATTCCCATGCCTAAATGACTCAAACTAGGGGAAACGTCTACCTAACACTTAAAAGGTAGTAATTTCTCTAATCTTAATCTTCTTTAATCTTTAATTTCTTTTTTTAAAATATTTATTTATTATGTATTTATACATACAAGCACTGTATTTATACATACAAGCACTGGGTACAGTCAGAAGCGCGGGAGGGTGAGAGAATTCACCAGAGCCAGAGCGGGGAGCAGAGCAAGCAGAAGGACCGAAGTACACTGCTGAGGGGAGCAGCGGGTGGCAGGAGAGGTCTGCGCGCCATGTGGGACCCTCGCCGGTGGCCGGGGAGCAGCCGGGGATCAAACCCGCGCCGCAGAGGCTGCGGGCAGCTTCACAACCCAGCGCTCAACCGCTGCGCCACCGGGGAGGCCCCTAATCTTTAATTTCTATCTCCAGCCTCTCTCTGAAAACTACCCATGCACCAAGGCACTTGATTTATAGATCTCTTTTAGAACATTGAAAACTCTGAACAGAGTCTTTTGGATCTTGTGACCATCTCAATTCATATGTCTGTCTTCTAAACACCAAGTCCAGACACTTGAATCTTCTTAGAAGGCAGGTCAATGTGGACATAAAGCACAGAGTACATAGAGTCAGATCATTTGTATTCTACTCATCTTGAGGCATTTCTTTGCTGCACAAACTTAGCTGTTATCTGTGGAGTGGAGATATTAATAATGTTTATTTCCCAGGCATGGTGTGAAGATTAAATGAGATAATATCAGTTATCATTAATGTCCAAAACTGTATCAGCAGAATGTTTTCTGTGTGCTAAACAGTCCTGGCTATGAAGTTTCTATAAAGCCAGTACTATTGTATCCCAGTCTTGCAGATGAGGAAACTGAGGCACAGAGAGCTTTAGTAACCCACACATGATCATTTAAATAATAAACAGCAAAGGAAAGATAAGATACAAACCCTGACATTCTGCATAAGAGCCCAACCTCTATACCTTAGTAGAGGAGTGACCGTGTTATATAACATCTGCTAAAGCTGCCAGAGTGTCCTTCACCAGCTTGTCCTCCCAGGGCTCCACTAACTTGCACCATTGCCACTTTTACTGCCTCTCAAATTTCAGGTGCAACATCGGCCATTTCTGCTCTGTGGAAAACCCCCTCCCACAGTATCCACCCAAGGCAACCTCATGCTTCCCATATTAGAAAATGGCCCACAGCACAGGGAAGCTTTAGCGTGGGGAGAAGCAGCATTAGAGATGGCTGGAATATGGCCTTTTCCCTCCAGGAAAGGGACCAAGATTATGTTGTTGATTGGCATCTGACAGGCTATTTGCACAGTCGGAGCTATAAAAAATTGTTTTCAGTTAATATAAAAGATGATGTATTAGATGATGCATTAGAAAGAACACTCGCTCTGGAGTCAGAAGTACTAAATTCATGGGGCCTCCCTGGTGGTACAGGGGTTAAAGACACAGTGCTACCATCATCAGCTGCTCAGGCAGGAGTTCAATCCCTGGCCAGGGAGCTAACACACATGATACAGCGGACCTCTCCTTTCTTGCCTGCTGCTCCCCTCAGCAGTGTATTTCAGTCAGTCTGCCTGTTCTGCTCCCCACTGTCTTCAGTGAATCCTCTCATCCTCTCACCTCTGGCCTACACCCCAGTTCTTGTATGCATAAATAAAATAAATCTTTAAAACAAAAGAACTAGTTTCAATTCCTCTTCTTCCACTTACTTAACTTAGCAATCTTGGAAAAGCCACATAACCCTCCTGAGTCTATTTCCTCAGGTCAAGGGGGATTTGTAACAACTGTAATAAAGCTTTTACATTTATAGAAGACATTGCATGTAAATAAAACACTTCAAAGAGCTTTGTATAATAGAATTGTCCCACTAATCCTTTTCATTCTACCCTTTTCTGAGACAAAGAAACAGATGCATGCACATCACCTCCTCAAGGTCACACAGCCAGAAGGGGTCTGTGCTGGTAACAGCGGGACCACCTGACGGCAAGGCAGGCTTTTCTGAGGGCCAGACTCTTACTTGGCATACAGAGAAAGTTTTGGATGAAAGGCAGAGTCATCTATTTGGTATATAGCCCAGTTCAGTGAGGCTATTTGAATATGAAGGTCAGTTTAAGGTCACCGTTCAGTTTTGCACCCTCAACTGTAACTAGCGTGCTCCATTCAGAAGGGGTGGCTGTGTTCACATGGGGGACCGGGCAAGAGCAATATAGTCCAGGACAGAAGCAAAGTGCCTAACTATCATGAGACTACTAGGTGTTCACCTCAGTTAATTTCCCCAGTTTTGTGCATTTGTGTATTATTTTTGGTGTGAGTTTTGAATCATTCTATGGCAAGAAGTTTCCTGCAGAAATAAGTTGAGTTTCCTCTCTTTCCTATAGTAGTGTGCATATAAGCAATACATAATACATGTTCTCAATGCCCCCCTTGTACCTCCAGGCACACATCCTTTCTCATTTTATAGATTTTATGGACCTCATTTTACAGATTTTTTGCTTTTAAACTCTATCAGAAGCTTAACAATTGATTTCTAGACAAACTTGCCTAACTTGGGGACAGTATCTCAACTCTTTGGACATATTTCCTCATTTCAAAGACAACCTAAGAGACTCAGAAATTAATTAGAGGTATGTCAGCAGCACAAATGAACCAGTTGACTGTAAACACACTTCACCTTTCTACAAAAATCTAAATTTAAAGCTCCTTATCTCTGCCTTGCTAATGGTTGCTTTTTGAATTAAAAAGATGTTTATATTTCTGAATGCCCAGGCTCAGCTCTGCAGTTTTTTAAGCAGGGGACCCTGCTTCTTTGCAATAAGTTGATGAAAGCAATCTGAAATATGTGCCTCGATCCTCAAGTCACCAAACTAGCAGGAAGCCACATTTCCTGTTAAGAAGGAGGTTGGTCTACACAGTAAATGGAATCTACCTTGAAAGCTGGGCTCCAACAATAACAGATGAGTCTATTAAGAAGATATGGTGTAGGGGCCTCCCTGGTGGTGCAAAGGGTTGGTTAACCACAATATGAAGCGATCTGCAGCCTCTGCAGTGCGGGTTTGATCCCCAGCCGGCCAGGGAGCAACCCACATGGCAAAGCAGACCTCTCCTGTGTTACCCGCTGTTCCCTTCAGTAGTGTATTTCAGTCGGTCTGCCTGTTCTGTTCCCCAGTCTGTCTCTGGTGAATCCTCTCACCCCCACACACACCTCTGGCCTGTACCCCAGTTCTTGTATGCATAAATAAATCAATCTTTTTTTTTAAAGAAGATATGGTGTATATACACAATAGAATATTACTTAGCTATGAAAAATATTAACTCTTGCCACTTGTAACAACATAGAAGCAGCAGGAGGGGATTATGCTAAGAAAAATGAGTCAGAAGGAGAAAGACAAAAAAAAAATGGGTGGTCTCATTCATATGTGGACTATAGAGAAATGAAACTAAGGAATAGGCAAAAATAACCCCCAGAAATATAACTGTAGAATTGAGGGGGACGAAAAGAGAGGGTGGAATAAAGTAGGAAGGGGGTTCAATGGATTACTGTTGTGGACTCCATGCATCTGAACATACATCTACCACTGAATCACATACAGTGCTGTTAACCAATTTTTCCTTAATAAAAATAATATTTTTTTAAAAGAGAAAGAAAACTGGGTACAAGTAGCATTACAGAATGTAGCATGAATTGATGTAGCATGAATTGAAAATCCACAAAAGGATGTGGCTTCAGTTTACCAGAGATTTAGAGAAAATACTAAAACTTTCCAGAAGTCATCACAGATAGGAATGTAAAAAATTAGACACACATACCGTTCAATCCTGATCTTAGACTTACAATAGCATGCCTATAAAGTATCATTATTATTTCAGATTCACATAATAGCAAAAATACATGTTTATTAATAGTTATCTCAAAAACTAACTTTTGTAAGAAATTCCAGTAGCATCTGTTTAAAAATTAAAGATACTTTAAAATATCTGATGGCTTTCATTGAAAATTTTGGTAACAGAGTTTGAGGGAGGAAACTAGGTAAGATGTGTCCTATATCCCATACCCCCAGAGCTGAACCAGTACCTCAAACAGCCAACATCTTCTTGCCAGGAATTTTCCTTTCTGGAAAATTCTAGCCAACTCCCCAGCTCATAAAAACTCCCCTAATTTCGGAGACTCACTTTAATTGAAGCTTCTAGGACAGAGACAATCACTCCTAGATTGCTAACTTAAACAAATTTTTGAAAGTTCAAATCTTCAAAGTCCGTAAAATGTCATATTTTACCCGTTTTTTTTTTTTTTTGAAATTTAACAAAATAAATACACTAAAATTTTTAGAACAGCCTACTAAGAGAATGGGTTGCCATAATCAAGAAGAGAGCATAGCTTGAGTTCCCTGGAAATATTTTTTTTCAATTCTCATAGACCAAAAAGGAAGTTGGCAAAGCAAAGATTAAATCCTTGGGTCCTGCAGGCAGGCCTGAACCAAGTCCTGTATTTCTATCTATTGAACTTAGGTAGGCTCCTGATCCTCTCTTCATGAATTTAAAATAGAGATAATATTGATCCTATATGTTGTTTTCAGGTTATATGGGATTTGCATACAAATTACTTAGCATAAAACCTATCACATATGAAGCCCATAAAAGTTATGAGCTTTCAGATCAGCGTGCATTAAATTTTAATAAGGCATCTGAAAAAGCACCTTATGATACCCTTGTAGTTATATGGGACAGCCAGATTATCAAGGGTCTAAAGTAGGAAAAAAACATAAGAAATTGATTAACAAATTCATGTCAGCCTAGTCAGAAGTTTATGGTAGTGTTTTTATTCTAGCAGCACCTCCCAAATGAAGCAACTAGGAGCACAAAGTTACAAAACCCTTAGCAGAGTAACTGGTACACAGCAAAGGCTTGATCAAACATTCAAAAATCAAATAACTGGAAGATGGGAAAGGAACAGAACCAGAGCCCCACTAAAGATCCTGGATGCTCTTCCACTCCCAGGCATTTCTTTAATTCCTCAGTTCTCATTTCTCATCTCTCTTTTTTTAATATTTTTAAAGATTTATTTATTTATGCATACAAGAACTAGGGTACAGGCCGGAGGCGTGGGGGTTGAGAGGATCCACCAGAGACAGAGTAGGCAGAACAGGCAGATTGACTGAAATACACTGCTGAGGGGAGCAGATGGCACGTCAGGAGAGGTCTGTGGTGCCATGTGGGCAGCTCCTTGGCGGGGGATAGAACTCGTGCTGCAGAAGCTGCGGATAGCTTCATAGTGCTGTGCTCAACCCCTTGCGCCACCAGAGGCCCTCATCTCTCTTTTCAAAACAAGAGTATTAACACAAAGATGCCATCTTGGCAAAGCTTTCACTATATAGGAAACAGCACATCAAAGCCTTTCTCTCTGGGTGACATCTTAGCAGGATGCCACTAAGAGGTGAAACATGGGAAATCATTCTCAGACTGTGACAGATCAGGACACAATCTGCCAATGTCCCTTCTTATTTCTGTGCTGACGCTGTCAGTCCATCGAACACACTCAAACCTTCAAAACAGCTGTTTAGAATACAGAGTCCTACTGACATCAGCAACAGGAAACAGACAAATGCATTACATCTTTTCTATTTTCCTTTTTAGTCTAGTCTGAGAGCAGCGTGAGAGGATGGAAAAGTATTTAGCAGGATGTTTACCTGAGAACTTCACTGATGTCTGAGAAGTATGCCAAGACCCACGCAGAGCCAACAAGAAACCTCCATAAAGAGGAGAGATATGCCTCCCCCAACCAGGGTTCCCCAGGAGGTGGGAGACACTGCCAACTCCACCAACTACCAGGCTGAAGATGCATGTAAGGGAACTGGGTTTTTATGGGAAATGCAGCTTTCACAGATTTTTCTTCTTCCCTTCCCCAATTAACACCTGACTTTAGAGAGGCACAGCAGATACTCTTACATAATCACTCAAGAAGGGCTCACTCCCTGACTATAGCCCACCCCAGTGCTTCCCCTGCAGCCACTGGATTGAAAGACTTCCCATAGAGCTTGCAATTGTCCCTGGAGATAGGGAGGGCTAAGTAAGCATACTTACTGGGGCTTATTCCACATCTAGACATTTTGGAAGTTTCGAGTCAGTCATAGTAGCCTGGCCCAGCAGAGCTTAAAGAGGCCATGCCTCAGGCCAAAAGGATGAGGCAATGCTGCCGAGACTGTGGGGTTGGGTACTGTGCTTCTGCAAGGAGTGTGGTGTGAAAGGAGGAGAAAGTGCCCACGGCAGCCATCGGATGTGCCCTGGTTGAAAGCTGCTGGGAATATTACTCAGCAATCAAAAAAACATAAACTCATGCAATTTGCAGCAACATGGATGGAGCTGGAAGGGATCATGCTCAGCGAAATAAGCCAGAAAGAAAAGGAAAAATATTGGATGGTCTCACTCACAGCAGGAATTTAGAAAACCTAAATAAGGGAACAGGAAAAAGACTAATTGCAATAATGTAAAAACCAAAATCAACAAGCAACTATAGACCAGAGACACACTATGGTGAGGGGGTGGGGGGAAGAGAAGAGGGATTAGGGTTAGAATAAGAGGGGTGGGAATTGTATGGGGAATATAACCAAAATGAAAATGCATACATTGTGCAAAAATGATAAAAGATGTAAGAATTATATAAAATAAAAAAAGAAAGTTGCTGGGGAGCCTGTGGCAAAGCTCAGGATCAACTCAGCTGTCCCATCTGAGAGTCTCTGTAGGCAGAGGGGCCAAGACAGACCTGACCCCTGTACCCTGGAAAAGCACAAACCAACTAGAAGGAAATCAGCACTTCACCAGTGCCGAGAGCAGATTGAAGTACAGTGAGATCCGGGTGCCTTCTGCTAGCAGTATGAGACCTAAAGAGATTCCACATCTCCTGCCCCCACCTAGGTCCCATCCTTGCTTCCAAATTCCCCACAGACTGAGCAGGTGGGACATCAAGTATCACCTAAATCACAAGTCTAGTCCAGTAAGGGTGAGTGGTGTCCTAAATCAGCTAAGAGGGAAACTTTAAGCTAGCCTGGACTAAGTTATTATTATTATTATTATTATTATTATTATTATTATTTTTATTTTTATAAGCACTGGGTACAGTCAGAAGCGCGGGAGGGTGAGAGAATTCACCAGAGCCAGAGCGGGGAACAGAACAGGCAGACTGATGAAATACACTGCTGAGGGGAGCAGCAGGCAAGGCGTGTTGCGCCATGTGGGACCCTCGCTGGCAGTCGGGGATCGAACCAGCGCTGCAGAGGCTGTAGGCAGCTTTGCAGCCCAGCGCTCAACTGCTGCACCACCAGGGGAGGCCCTGGACTAAGTTTTAATAAGTGAAATAAATGACAAATTGTAGAACTTGCTAAAGATGTAGTTAAATCATTAGAGCAGGTCTTTGACATAATGTGGTTAAAAGAGATTATGGGAGCGGGGGTGGGGGTTGGGGGGAACACACCATGACTGTTTATCGCTCAAAGTACTGAGGGAATTTAATAAATTAATTATAAGAGAATCCCTTTTATTTTTCCTTGAAGATTTTCACTAACCTTAACTTTCAGTTAGCCAGAGATTGAGAGAAAAATACTAGAATTTTCTAAATGTCACTATGGACATGCGTATAAAAAATTACACATATACACACACAATCCAGCCTTGAATTTTAGGATGAAGTGACCAAATTTTTTAAAAGATTTATTTATTGTTGCATGGAAGAGCTGGGGTATAGGCCAGAGGTGTGAGGTGGAGGCCAGAGGTGTGGGGTGGTGAGAGGATTCACCAGAGACTGAGTGGGGAGCAGAACAGGTGGATCCACTGAAACACACTGCTGAGGGGAGCAGTGGGCAAGGCAGGGGAGGTCTGCTGCACCAAGTGGGTAGCTCCCTGGCTAGGGATTGAACTTGTGCTTCAGTGGCTGCTGATAGCTTCATAGTGCTGAGACTTAACCCTTGTACTACCAGGGAGGCCCCCAGAATTGACTAAATTTAAACTCATGTTCTAGTATTAGTTAAAAGCCTACACATTCTGTCATTTTTTTTTTTTAAATGACACAATCAAACCCACAAAATAGAGCTTCATCCCTGAGTTCACTCTTCTGTAACCTTAATCAACCCAAAGAACTTCTCCTCCTTTTGCTGCCCACAGATGAAGCGCCTCCAGTGAAAGCCCATCAGAAACAGCTGCATGAGGAAGTCTGCAAAACTCCCATTTATGTGAACTACAGTCAAGAGCAGGGCTCCCTGGAGAAACCACTGAGCATAAATATGCCCTGTGCCCTCCACCAGCTGTCCTAGCCTGGGCAGAGGCTCCCAAGGCGTGGACTTGATCTGACAAACACCAGCATCTTTGCCTTTCTCTGGACACTATTTTTGTTTTGCTTTGTTTTGTGAGCCTATCCTCAAAAAAGGAGACAGTGGGCCTCCCCAGTGGCGCAGCGGTTGAGTGCTGGGTTGCGAAGCTGCCTGCAGGCTCTGCAGCGCCCGTTCGATCCCCGGCCACCGGCGAGGGTCCCACACCACACGGCGCGCAGACCTCTCCTGCCGCCCGCTGCTCCCCTCAGCAGTGTACTTCGTCAGTCTGCCTGCTCTGCTCCCTGCTCTGGCTCTGGTGAATTCTCTCACCCTCCCGCACATCTGACTGTACCCAGTGCTTGTATAAATAAATAAATATATAAATCTTTAAAAAAAAAAAAAAAGGAGACAGTATTTCAGAAAATACAACAATAATTCAAGAAGTTTACAAAGTAAGATCTGGAGGTTAATATGTTCTAAATGGAATTGTAATCTGGGAAGTTCAAATGTGTCAGCCACAGACTGGGGCTCCTGGCTTCCCTCACCACCTGATCCCAGAGAATCCAAGCTCATGAGGACGGTGGGTATGTTTTTAAGAAGGAAAGGTTCGTGCAGGTGGCACATGCTCACGCAGCAGGTGGGCAATGAAAAAGTCCAGATAACTCGTCCTCACTGGTAAAAAGACCTCCTGGTCTTCCAGCATGTACTCATAGGGAGGAGAACATTTTTTATCATCAGGTTGACTTTCATGAGGGCTGCAACTTCAGCAGAACTAAGCAGCCTCCTATTCAGAAGTGTAAAAAAGTCAAGGAGGGTGAGAGGACCTAGAAAAAAGTAAGATGTGAGCATTTCTGATAAATGTGTCTGTTTAAGGATTTTTTTTTTTTGAGTTCTTAAAGTAAGCTTAGAATTTCCACAAGAATTCATACTCCAAGCGCAGTGCTGGGAAGCTGTCCACAGCCTCTGCAGTGCGGGTTCTCTCCGGCCAGGGAGATTCCCACCTGGCATGGCAGACATCTCCTGTCTTGCCCGCTGCTCCCCTCAGCAGTGTATTTCAATAGATCTGCCTGTTCTGCTCCCCACTCTGTCTCTGGTGAATCCTTTCACCCTCCTGTGCCTCTGGCCTGTAACCTGGTTCTTGTATAAAAATAAATCTTTAAAAATAAAGAATTCATACTCCAAATCTCCTAAATTCAAAGGAAAATAAGCAATAAAATATGGTTCTACATATAACTAGTTTATACTCAGTAATTCATTAATTTATATATATATGCTGATGAATTTATCATTTCACGTCTCCATTAAGCCATCTGTGCTTTGTGTCTGCATGTTCTATTTAAAATGATTTAAAAATATTTTAATTTTTTTTAAAAGATGTATTTATTGTTGCATGGAAGAGCTGGGGTATAGGCCAGAGGTGTAAGGTGGAGGCCAGAGGTGTGGGGTGGTGAGAGGATTCACCAGAGACTGAGTGGGGAGCAGAACAGGTGAATCCACTGACACACACTGCTGAAGGGAGCAGTGGGCAAGACAGGAGAGGTCTGCTGTACCAAGTGGGTAGCTCCCTGGCCAGGGATCAAACTTGTGCTGCAGTGGCTGCTGATAGCTTCATAGTGCTGAAACTTAACACTTATACGACCAGGAAGGCCTGTATCAATTAGCTCGTGCCCTAGGAGACATTTCAAAGCATCTTCTCTATTTGGTTACACTCTCCCTTACCTCTCCACCCAGTATCTTGTCCTGTACTTTGATAACAAAAATGTGGCAATCATAGGCCACAATCAAAGAAATGAGACCAAAAGTGATTCTGGTCATTAGAAACTCCAATGTTAACTCTGTTCACTTCTATTTTTTGTCTCTATCCCACACCCAGCATTTCCTCCTTTTCCCAATTTACTGCTTGATGTTTGAGAATCACATCCATTTCACTGTTCTCAGTCACCAATGGACGCAAATGCTTATGACAATAGAGGTTACGCTTTACTCATCTGTTTCAACTTCTGTTACTTCTCTCAACTGACCTCCCCTTCAATGAGTTTGCCTAACTTGAAGTTCTCAGGGAAAGAGGGATGGTCTGCTCCATTCATCATTGTTCCCCAGTGCTGGCACAGAGCTGGGCTTTGGGTGTTGGGGCATAATAACAAATAAGTAGGTGGCCTTTCTCCCAGGGCCCTGACACAGAGTGCCCAAAATCCTCAGGCTTACTTTTGTATGCTGAGATGACTCATGGAATGGAGGGGGCCCACAGTTTCTAGAGGAGGGATGATCACCAAGTTAGGGAGAGAGGCTGGAGATTGAGTTCAGTCACCAATGACCAATAAATTAATTATCTGTGCCAGTAGAATGAAATTCCTAACGATAACATTTGGGGAGCTTCTGGGTAGATAAACACATCAGTGAGCTGGGAGAGTGACCTGCTGGGCAGGGAATGGAAGCTCAGCATCCTCCCTGCCCCCATACCTTGCCCAACACATCTCTTCCATTTATCTACTCCTGAGTTGGATCATTTATGATACACAGGAAATTGTCAGCACTTGATGGAGCTCTGTGAATCCTTCTAGTAAATTACTGAACCTAAGAGGAATTGCCAATTGGAAGCTCACCAGGCAGAAGTGGGGATAGCCTTGCACCCCATTTGCAGCTGGTATCTGAAGTAGGGACTATGTTGTGGAACTGACCCCTTGGGGTCCATGCCAAATACTGTAGTGTCAGAATTGAATAGAATTGCTGAACACCCAGTTGGTGCCAAAGAACTAAAGAACCCATTGTTTGTGGAAAAAACATAGCATTCAATACTTCTCTGTTGAATAAATAATTGACTGAGTGAGTGATAAGTAAAATCAAATATATACCCTTTGAGAATTAAAATTGTAATTTCAGGTTCAGTAAAACTGAGCAAGTTTCAATTTTTTCCTCTACTTCTCCACTGTGCTTTGACACTTTGCTGTGCTTTACAGATATTTGTGCAGTGGGCACTCCACAAAGAGCTGGCGAATGGAAAATAAAAGAATTGTAAAGAAGGACTAAGTAAATGTCTATTCTTTGCTAAGGGACTGATTCTAGAAATGACAAGAGTTGTCTGTCTTGTTATCCTGCTGTCCATCTTTGGCAGCATAGAGCTTGCCAAACAGTATTTCCAGTATTTTTTTTTTCCAGTTTTCCACTTTTGGGCATGAACTAAAATTTCACTCTCCAATCATCAGTAATACACAGAATCAGAGATATTAGCACTGAATAGAAAAGTATAGGTCATCTATTTCAATTCCTCTTAGGCCAAAAAATTTTAATGGAGAATGTTTTAATCTAATGAAAAACTGGTAGTGATCTGTTCTATTTGCTGTGCTATTTAGTCAAAGTGTTTGACTTCTGGGCAGAAGCATTAGGGACAACACGCAACCCAGCACCCCACACCCCCAGGATAGTCAGTCATGTTCTAGCTGGTGACTGCTCTGTTTCATTAGCCTGGGTGAGGACAACCTTGGACAGAGCTCCCAGCACACCAGAGATGGAGATGCAGTGAGTGAGAAATATTTTTTATTGTTTTAAGTCATTATAGAGGATCTTAGCCTTCCTAACTGACACAGAAAATCCCCACTTCTAGATTCCATCATTTCAGCATAGAATGCTATGCTGTGAATACTAACTGTAGCCTGCCATTTCCAGAGAATGGCATGCATTCCAACTACATAGATTAGATGATGAATATGGAGCACTTAGCATATTGTGACTAAAATATGTGCTTAACAAGATTAGCTATTATCATCATTATTATTAATAGAGCTCAATTTGAAAGCTCCAGATTAAAATTATGTAATTATGTAACTTACATCCATTGATAACAAAGCTAGATTTTTAAAGCAGCTCCAATGACCATCATAGTAATAAGGTCGAAGGATCATATTTTCTTTCCCAAATATATGTGACCTTGAATGAGTCACTTAACCTCACTAATTTGTATTTACTCAAATATAAAAGGCATGTATTTGAAAAATCCCATGTGAAAATCAAATGAGATGCAGAAACAGTAAGCCCAAAAGCCTCAGTTTATTATGATGAAAATAGAAGGCAAGGCTTTGTGATTTGTGATTTCCATCTAGCAAAATCCACAGGGATTGTTTGGTCCCTCCTGTGTTTAAATGTCCATTTGCTATTCCAAAACAAAATTTTCATATAAATCCAATTCTTCGCTGCTGTTCTAATCTGATAATTCATCTGCTTCTTTGGGAAGTAGACATTAAAACTAATTGCCAATATTAAGGTCAATTGACACATGACCATAGGAGGTAACTTAGTGTTTTAACACCACATTTCAACAACTGTGTTCCAAAATGTCTATGTTGTTATAAATGGGCGGGGGGGGAGTAACCCTGTTTCCAGAAAATTGACTAATTATCAGTAAATCACAGAATCAGAGATATTAGCACTGAATGGAAAAGTATAGGTCATCTATTTCCATTTCTCTTAGACCAAAAATATTTAATGGAGAACATTCTAATCATGTAAAGCTAGTAGTTGATCTGTTCTAGTAGTTGATCTGTTCTAGTAGTTGATCTGTTCTTGGCTGTGAAGCCAGCATCTCTCATAACAGATGCTGAGAACACTACATTTTTTCTTTTATTTTAATAAAATTCTATCAACTCTATTGGAAATTGCATGATTTTTCTTGATGAAAATTATGTATATTCATGTCCCCAATTTTATACTAATTATTCTCCTGTAAAACTAAAATTGTCCAAAGTCTCAGTGCTGACTCTCTGTGATAGCTCACACCAGGAGCAGGGCAGGCCATGCCCAAGCACCAGGTCTCCATGAGTAAGGGTGGGCCAGCTCATCACTTAACCTTTGCAAATGGTCCATGAACCAGGACTGGAAACAAACTTAGGGGAGGTGTTCAGTTGAGGACCTGTCCAGAGACAAGAGGAAAAGCAGATCCATTCAAGTTAGCAACTTAGCTTCCACCTTAATTCCCATGCTCCCTTCACACATAACTAATATGTTATCAAAATTGCCATTTCCAGTCCTCATGGCACTCATACTACTTCCTCTGCCTACAGGCTTTCTCCCTCTAGCCCACTTCCTCCTCATGTCTGCAACTTTTGGGTATTTATTGATAAGACCATTATTTATTTTTAATTGGGGAGTCTGAAATAAAATCATAATTGACTCTATCATCGTTGTCTTATATCACCTGATAACCTCAGTTCATCTCCCTTCCCCAATCCCAACTGTTGACTTATCTGTTTATTTTACCTTCATTTATTCTTCTTTATTGATCAAGATCTGTGCTTAAATAGCTAATTCTCTCTTGTCTTTCTCCAAGCTCAACTCAGAGTTTTCACTTTCTGATCTTAGCTGAACTACCACATCTCTCTCTCTCTCTCTCTCTCTCTCTCTCTCTCTCTCTCTCTCTCTCTCTCACACACACACACACACACACACACACAATGTTTGTTCTCCTTCCTTCCTCCTTCATCAGTCCTTTCTCCCCAAGAGTTTTCCAGTCACATCATCTTTCTCAGTGAAGTTATGCACCACTCCATTGTCAGGGGTCAGATTCTAAAATCTGCTTTATATTGAACTGCACTTCAGAGCAAGCCTGGAGTCTATAGTTGACATGAACTGAAACCAGAGGATGCAGAGGCTGAACATGGAATGACCTGAGGATGACATGGGAGGCAGAACCCAGAGCAAAGGAAACCTGAAGACGTGCTCTTGACGCAGGAGGCATGGTGGCAACAGGGGCTGCCCAAACACCAAGCTTTTTCAAAAGGCTAAATACAAATAAAGAAAGCAAGCCTGAGTTCCTACAGAGAAGTGGAATCAAGAGAAGGAATATGAGTCAGCCCAGTTCTGAGGGAAGGACACTGTCTGCAAAGCACTCCACCTTGTAGCCGTTGTCATATTCCTTTTCCCCTTAAGGACACTTTACTTTTTTCTAAGATCTCTGCTGGGTTCTTCAACACTGGTCTATGCTCACAGTCATCAACAATCTTTCTGGGAAACTGTTTATTCCATGAACCAGCTTGCTCCATCTCTGGGCTCCTGGTGTTGCTGGTGCTTCTCTGAAGTGGTAACTTTCCTAGACATGGGACAGCATCACTGGTATGTCAGATTCACTTCCAAAACAGGACTTTTACTGCTTCCCTTTAACTGTATCTCTCCAACCACAGACCTCCCCATGGCTGGTTGTTAGTCATTCAGTTCTCAGCTCAAAGTTCTCACTCAAAAGACTCCCTTGACCTTCCATTCTCTACAGAAATTCTTTGCCTACTCTCTTAGTTTATTGTCTTTAGGAAACAGATAACAACAGGCTGGCCATGTGCCTGCTCAGGGCAGTACAGTCCAATAATACTAGCAGCTCTCTTTACTCTCAAAGCCATGTGGGCTTGGACAGGCAATGATATAAATTAATGCAGAAAGTCACTAGGTGTGAGCTGGTTTCTATACGAGATGTCATATCCTGGATCTGACACTCTGAGTTCCATGCACCTCTGCTTTCAAGTACTAAATCAGCCACACATTTTCTCCCTTCTCTGCCTTGACACATAAAGTTTCATGTGCCTGGAATCTTCTCCCTCCCTTGCCCATCCCCAACTGTTGATTTACCTTTCAAGAAATCATACAGAGGGACATATTCTGATAAAATTAATCCTTCAATGAGAACCTGATTTCTTTACTGTTGGTATATATTTTCCATTAAACTATGGGCAACCTAGGAGCAGGCATTTTGTATCACTCACATTTGTATGAATAAAATATGGACACACAGAAATGTTACTAAATAGAAAACTGAATGGTGTCTCTTCTGATTCTATCTCACTAACTCTCCTAAGCCCATGTTCTTTTTCTGTTCCCCATACAGTAAGATTTGGGGAAAGGTGGGCGCAAAGGAGGCTCAGACAATCACATGGTGATGAAATATACTAGACAGCAGTATTTTGTAAACCATACAGATCCTGCACATCTGAAACTCTTCAGCTGAAAACCCTGTCCTTGACTTTTCTTGGATGTTCATCCTGGCATCTTAGGTCACCTTGACAAGACAGAGGGATTTGTGGAGTTTCAAGGCCACTTTTCACACTCTGCTCTTTGACAAGCTTCTTTCTCCAATATCCCCTTCTCCATCCCTTACATCTCAAATAACGTGGGCATTTTCTTTCTTCTTTCTCTATTCACCTACTGCCACTATGTTCTGCCATTCCGTAATCGAGTGGAACAGAGGGAGAAATCAACTTGAGCAAACGATCCTCCCTCCATGTTCTTTATGTTTTTCTCATGTGTGTAACTGCTTCCAAATGTGGCCATGCACCAGCCCGACCCTCTTCACTCTTAGAGCTGCTAAAAGATGAGGCAGGGCCAGCCCTACAATGACCCCGGGGGAGAATGTGCTAGACAGGGAAACCTCCAGGTTTAAAGGCCCGGAGGTAGTAACAAATAGTCATGATTGGCTGCTAAAATATCACTGAAAGTTAGGATACAGTGATGTATCCTACAAATGGTCATGACAAGGGAGCCTTCTGTTGGCCAAGAATGTGACCCTCTCACAGTCCTATCTGGTACTGTCTATACAGACAGTACCCAAAGCCAGAAGAATAGACGACCCTTAAAGAAAGGACAAAACAACAAAGGTCAAGGTTGGTGAGCTATAAGCTCAGGTGCCATGAATTTCTACCTAGTTTATTCCATGAGTCAGCTTGCTCCACCTCTGGGCTACTGGTGTTGGTGGTGCTTCTCTGAATTGGTGACTTTCCTGGACATGGGGCAGCATCTCTGGCTTCATTGGGGGATGCCAACAACACCCTCCCTGCTGTGACCATCAAAAACATCTCCAGACATTGCAAAATACGCCCCAGAGAGCAAAATCATCCTAGTTGAGAGCCACTACCATGGAGAGGGCTCAGGTGCTGTCACCAGAGCTCCTGCTTTGGGGCTCCCTCTACATTTCCTAGCTGAATAGTCCTGATGTGCCACTTAATCTCTCTGACCCACAGTTTCATCTGCAAACAGACACACAGAAGAATTGTCCCTCCATCCTCTTGGCAGTGTGAGGAGGCAGGGAGAGACTCTGGCATTTGGGAAGTTTGCACTTAACAGAAGCATTACCATCCTGTATAATGGAGACATCACTAGATTTTGTCTCTCTGTGATCAGGCCCCACACACCAAGGCATTCAGTAAGGCCTGATGATCATTAACAAGGCACAAAAGATACATTTTTTCTTTGAATAGTGTTTCACTCAGGACATAATATCAAATAGGGCCACTGGACAAATGCTTCCATTATCACACATTGTTTTATGTATTATTCACATGTCCCAGGGCCCAAAAGTTCACATGGGCCTGATATACACTTTCTTCTGTGATGTCAATACATTTTTTTTTTTAAGACGGCTAAAATGCATGATGTTTGAAAAAGCCCAGGCCTAGTAAAAGGTCACTTTCTAGATGAGTTAGAAATTTCAGGCTCACTGGAAAAAGACCTTAATGTTTGCTTGCTTCCTGTCAGCAACATTTCAGGAAATGGCAACGTGGCCACTGGACACAGATTCTAGGCCCTGGTGTCAGGTACTGCGCGAAGCTAGACTAGACTTGGAATTTCATGATTTCTGCCCTCGGAACACAAGTCTAGAGGGGGAAGAGAAAGGCCCTTGCAATGTATTAACTCAATAGGAAGTGTGGGGAAGTTGGGGAAGCCTTCACAGAAGTCAAGCCTGAGCTGCAAAGGGACTGAGAGGTGAGCCTGTGAGCTGAGACTTGAAGCTCGTGCAGGAGGCAGCATGAGGATGAGAAGCAGAGCCCTCGATCCAGACGAGGGAACAGGATATACAGTCATAGCCAGGCGAGATGGTGTTATATTCTGGGAATTATTTTCATTTATGTTTCTAGAACATAAAAATCAAGATGGGCAGTTTAGGATTCACTCCGGACTTAGACAAGGAGGATTGTGAAAGGCTTTATACATCAGCCAAAAGTAATAAATTTCATGCTATAGTTGATGGGAAATCATTAAAGTAATTTGAAAGTCGTGTTTTGGTATGAGGAAATAATGCTTTAGAATTATATGCTAACTGATTTATTTTAACATTAGAACTTCTCCTCCTGCTTCTTTACTCCTCCTACTTTATATTTTTTAAAGATTTATTTTTATTTATTTATGCATACAAGAACTGGGGTATAGGCCAGAGGTGCTGAGGTGGGGGCAGTGAGAGGATTCACCAGACAGAGTGGGGAGTAGAACAGGCAGATCTACTGTCATAAACTGCTGAGGGGAGCAGCGGGTGAGGCAGGAGAGGTCTGCTGCGCCCTGCGGCTCAGCTCCCTGGCTGGGGATCGAACTCATGTCGCAGTGGCTGGCGATATCTTGATAGCACTGAGACTTTAACCCCTGCACCACCAGGGAGGCTCACGCCTCCTCCTACTTTAAATCTCTCCAAGAAAACATTAAATGGCTTCAAAATGTTATATTTAAATGACTTTATAAAATATCGCTATATTACAGAAAATCGGAAATTACTTAACATAGAAAACAAATAAATATGTAAGAGGTGACGAAAAACGCTGCAAGTTAACATACAAATTGGAAATGAGGCCCTAATGTCAAGAAACTGTTCCTTCCAGATAATGGAAGCCTCACCACACAAAGTGCGGTCTGTCTATCTGTTGCCACCAGAGGGCGCCTGAGTGTGTGATTCTGCAAGACTGTCTGCTAGCAGGCTGGAGGCCAGGAGACACAATTCTTTTGCAAATCCCTTTACCTGCTTGTCTGTTTTGATCAAAATACTTCAGTCTTGTAGAAATAATTCGGCTGATGCCAGAGTCTATTTAACACACCACAAGGTAGATTGTTACAGACACCAGGCCTTCAAGCTGGAATCAAATCTCAGCCCCTATTTTAGCCACCTGAGGACAAAACAACTTTCAAATAAGCTTCTAGTAAGATGGATTGCTGGCTGGCCTCACATTTCCCCTCCATCCTGAATAGGTGAGGGGAATATGCGGAAAAGGGAGGAAAAATATGTCTGCTACCTCAGACTTTTAGTAGTTTAGGAGGAACTAGACATTAACGGGAGGTGAGTGACCAGCTGGAACAGTCAAGTCACCCCCAAAACCCAGGGGGTGGTGCAGGCTGCCTCCTACCAGCAGGTCCTCCTTCGACTAGTCTAAAACAAGGACAGGTGGGTGACCTGGAGCTCCTCCAACCCCACATCACTTTCTAGTTTGGAGTGTGAGACCTAAAGGGATGTAGGACTATGAATTGATTATCACCAAGTAGAAAAGTAAGAGCAGGCGAATCACAGTCAAGTATCATTTTGGTACAGATCTTTTCATTAACTCTCATGATGGTCATCCTTTACCCAGTCCCACAGTTCGATTTCCATTTCATAAAAAAATGAAATTATTTTGATGAGAAATTACTTCTCATCATTTCCTGTAACTTCAGGATTTTTCAATAGTTCATTTCATAAAAAAAGCCCAGAGTGCGTCCATGACCTGGGGCAAGTAATTTGATCTCCTTGGACATGTACATCTGCAAAATGGGGCTCATCAAAACTTCCAGGGAGAGCTGTCTCGAGAGGTAATGAGATAATGTAAGAAGAACCCCTAGCAAGAGTAGATTCTCCATAAATAGTGTAGTTTATCATAATGATAATGATGTCAGAGTAGACTCATCCTCCTGCCGTTCCTCACAACTTTTCCTTTCTCCTTGACCCACTGCAACAGGAGACAGGGTGTTTTTAGTCTTATGTCCTCAGAAAAATTTCTTTAAAGTAAGCAGTATCCCTAAACTATGAAAGTCTAGGCAATATTACTTTAATTTTTTAATAGATTTATTAAGTTCTTCATGATATTACATATCATCAGCTATGTCCCAGGCTTTATGGGTAGCCTGATGAATAAGAAAAAGAAGGAATTTCAAGGCAAAATAACATTTTAAGTTCATATTTAAGGGTCCAACTCTGTACAAAACCATGCAGTAATGACAATTACTTAGAGAGATAAAGAAGGATGTGAATTGGATGATGGGGGTATCATGATGCTCATATACAGATGTGAAGTTCTATCCCTGCTACCTGAAACCTACATAATGCTGTAAATCAGTATTATGTCAATAAAAATTAAAAATAAATTTAGGAAAAGCAGAACAGAAAGTACACGCAGTGTTGACAGGAAGATAAACATTTTTTTTTAACCCCCCTACCCACCCAGGGACACACTGTTGGGGGGAGGGAGTAGGATCAAAACAAGGGGTGTGGAAATTGTATGGGGACTATAACCAAGATGAAAATGCATACATTGTGCAAAAATGAAAAATGATGTAAAAATATATAAAAGTAAAAAAGAAAAAAAAAGATAAACATGTTTATAAACAAGAGGACAGAAACCACAGCAGAGGGTAAGCTGAAGACAAGAGCCTGCTGGACTCAGAAGCAGCAATGGCCCCAGGAGGCCAAATTCTCAGATTTCAGCCCCAGGCATTGTGGCTCCTGAGATCTCAGCCATAAGTTGAGAAACTACTTTGAGCCTCAGTGTCCTCATCTGCAATAATGGGCAGGCAAAGAGGGCTCACTCTTGGGGTGCTGTGATGATAAGAAACACAGAAGGAGCACCTCCAGAGAACTAAGAAGGGGTATTGGCAGAGACTGCTCAGAAATGCTCGTGTCAGTTATTGTAGTTTTTAGATGGAAGAAGACAAGGTTCTTCACCAATTAAGTTGGAGGAAGTGAAAGTGAAAAAAGAAGACAATTATTGAGAAAACAATGATTCTAGGATGGTTTCCCACTGCTCTTAAAGATGGGAGGGAGAGAAAAGATAAATGTGAATACAAGGGAATTAGAGACAAAATTTCCATCTTGTTTCATTCAAAGGAATGATAGCACAGGTTTAAAAATGATTTCTAAATAAAGATAGAAATGCAAGGCATTTTCTTTTCAAAATAAAACTTAGAAAACTGGTTCTTTTATAGGAACATTTCAGAGATTTTAACTTTAGGTTCACAAAAGTGATTTTACTGAGCAGAATGCATTTATATGACATGCAAAATGGTACTGCATCAGCCCAAATGTCTTTTTTCTCATCAATGTGACCACACTACAGCAATTCTGTAAAGATTGTATATTATCTGAAATTGACAGGTATCCATTAAGCAAAATAACCCTTCACTCTTCTGACTCCAGCGCATCAAACACTAAAAAGGCTGCAAAATCCAATAAGAATAGTGGCATGAACAGTGGGGCACCCACGCCCCTGGAGCCCACACAAGCAAACCAACACATTCTAGTGAATTTCTGTCATGTGCCCAAGTGGCAGCTGGCACACTTCCCATTTGATGCATGTGACACCGTGGTGAGTAGAATCTTCCCAGGTTAAACAATCAGGAGCATAAGGAGGAAACCTTTCTTACACTTGGGGTGAGGGATCACCCAGGGACCAGGATCCCCATCATATGTGATAGATTCCTTCTGTTTCTCCATTTATTGGGAAGTGCACTTTCACGTGAAATAGTCACCTTTGTTTTCCCCTCCTGCTATTCTGCTCTGCCTCTCAAGATCCTCCCTCTTTGCTCTTTTTCTCACCTCCGAGTTTCCCAAACCAAAGAGTTAGACAAATTGTTGGTTACTGTTTCTCTATCCCTGTACCTCCAAATCTGCTTCTTCCTATCTTATTAATGGAATGATATTTCCTTCTCCTAGAGAAGGTCTCAGGGCCTTTCTCTGGCTCTCAGCAGAGGGATGATGCTCATTCAGACTCAGTGTGCTCTCATATGGAGTGAGGCTGCTTCTGACTGACAAGTGGCTCTTCCCTCTGCCTCTCCTGTGGGAAACATGCTGGAATACTAGAACATGAGAGCTTGGAATCTACCCCAATCAAAAATAATCATTTCCAAACATCACTATGATACCCACAATTATTATCAATATTATGGTCAAGAACACCTACACTAGACCAAGATGGGCCCCCCAAATTCTACATGTATGAACAGTACAAAGTGCTGAAGTTTTTTTTAAAATATAATTATCAATCCAATTATTTCCAAGCAGGACAATATGCTTACAGAATTCGATGAGCAAAGGGGTGAGATCTAGAGAGAACTGAGGAAGAAACTTTAAATTTCCAGAATGTACCTACCCCCCCACACACATACACACACACATGCATGAGACCAAGCTGTGCCCTGCTTAGCACCATTTGAATGTTTATGCAACTCTGCTTAATGTGAACAGTCCCTGTCACCTTTCCTGTCTCATTGTGTCTCCTTGAAGCTAAAATGTAATGAAAAGTCCAGCAGCATCCACAGAACCTCTGTTCCTGAGAAACTTATTGTTGTAAGTGGAGGCTCGCTGGGGAAATGTCACTATGTTTGAGTCATTCTTCAAGGGTCTTGTTTAAAGACAAGAGGTTAAGACACATGTCTATAGATAACGAGGCATCCACCGAATGCTCTCCAGTGAGTCCCTAGTCCTGAACAGGGAACAGTGTACCAGTCTGCTTGGGAGCACTCTAGAAGTTTTATAGCTAAAGATTGAGTAGCTATGTCACCATCTGGGCACTGTCCTGTGTTTTTCCCATTCAGAAACCCCAGGGTCACTTTAGCTGTGAGTGCTTTACTTATTTATTAAGGAGAAGGAGGCAGGAAGGGATGGAGGGCAGGAGGGAAGGGGGCCAGGAGTTCATTGCCAGTCCCTGAACACCCTGGGGAGGCACAGACTGTGCAGGGAGCCTCTGAGTCATGCTGCTGCCTAAAAGCCAGGGAATACATGTGCTGCCACTGGAAATTGACAAAGTTAGATGATGTGTGCTAAATGTCATGACCTTAAGTGAATCAGTGAAGCAGAAATTATTTTTAAAAGATCATTAAATACAAATGCTTTATCATCCACTGAGTGTCAAAGAAGTTGTTGAGGATGAAACAAAATCAAATAAGGGACCTGCAAGTGTGAAATAGCCCTGAGCCAATTCAATGCTGTCTTCCACTCTGCCACCATGAAATAACCATCAGGCCCAAAAAAAGGAAGCTCCAAGTGTACTCTTTGTGAGGAGTGGGTCAAGTTTGAGAACTGGGCATAGGCCAGAGTGCAGGTGGGGAAATGGTGCCAAAAGGCAGAGCTGCCTTGAAAAGAGAAGCTGAGTCCATGAGCTGCCTGCATTCCCAGAGCTCCAGAGACCCACTCCCAAGTTACATCAGGGCCAACTTGCTCTGCATCTCACTGGGTATTTGCCCAACATTTCTCAAAAGTGGTCTTTCTCCAAACTGCATCTTCATCTCTGTGACTCGCTACTGGTGACAAATTTTCCCAGACATTTTCGGATACCTCTGTCTCAAAAACCAGAATGGGGTTGGTCCAAAGGAGACACTACTTTCTGACTCCTTTCACATTGACCTAATGAGTAATCCCCACCATTAATATTGAGATACCTTAACAGAAACACATATTCACTCATCATCCACATACTTGAGCCTCAGTGTATAAAATGCTGCAACAGGAACACCTATTTTTTGGTGACTGCCCTTTTCAATTAGGGGATGACCCATCCTAGGATAAAATAATGTTTTACTTTATGAGCCCAGGGGTCGGCATAATTTCTGTAACAGGCCAGATGGCAAATATTTTCAGTTTTGTGGTCAGCCTGTCTTTCACAATTATCTAACCATGCCATGGGGGCATGAAAGCAACCACACATAAGAAACATGTAAGTGAATGAGTATGGCTGTGTTCAAACAAAACTTTATTTATAAAAACAGTGGGCTGGATTTAGTCTGTACCATAGTTTGCCAAGCTCTGCCAAAACCATTAATGATTCCTCACTGCTTACCAAATAAAATTCATTGAACCAAGTCTATCTCTCCAAATGATACCACCTCCCCAAGTCTCCATTCCCTCACAAACTATGTAGTGCTCACAGTCCACATATTCTTCTATCTCTATGCCTTTTTTTTTTGGTTATTGCAAATTTATTAACTTTAAGATGTATTTAAGTAATCTTTCTTATTTTTTATTTTTCATTTTTTTATTTTAACATTTATCATTTTTTTTACATTTTTTAGACATATTTGCTTCCCCCCACCCCCTCAGATTGAGTCCCCATAGAATCTTCTTCCCCAAGGCACCCATGCACCACCAAGATAAATTCATGTCATTCGCAGCAACATGGATGGAGCTAGAAGGAATTATGCTCAGTGAAATAAGCCAGAAGGAAAAAGAAAAATATCGGATGGTTTCACTTATAGCAGGAATATAGGGGAACCAAATAAGACATCAGTGTAAAAAAAAAAAATAACAGACAATTATAAACCAGAGCAAAAACAGACAATTATAAACCAGAGACATACTGTAGGGGAGAAGGAGGGAGGGGGTGAGAGGTATGGAGGGTAGAGCACAGGGGGACTATCTCTATGCCTGTTGCTCTCCCTAGAATTTTCTTTCTTCTCTACTGATCAATAGCCTCATATCTTCATATTTCCTCTAGGGGGCGCCTACATACACATAACACATTATACATACACATATACATAAAATCTTCCTCATTTAATTCTCAAACTCTGGAAGTGAGTAATCAAATTCCACTCAACTTTATTAACTTCACACATGAACTTCATTGTTATTAACTTCATTATTAAGCATCTGCCATAGAACCTTGGGTATAGCTGCTGAACTGAATACATGCAAGATAGAGGTTTTGCTTAAAGCATCAGAATCACAAAATGCATAATTATTACACTTAATTATTATTATTATTAAGTAATTATTATTATTTTACTAATTGGGAGAGAGTTTATTCTGCTAAAACAAATATATATTTGCAATCTTTAGTGGACATCAAATGTCCTGTTGAGACTTTATATAATTTCATGTTTATTAAAACAAGATTACTAGTAATATCATGCAATCAACTATGCTGGAAGCCTCCTCAAAGGATAGGGAGGAAATATAGTATCTGCATCAGTTAAAACTAGACTAGAATTTTAAAATTCTAACCTAGTAAATTCATATCCTCTAAAAAGTTTGAAATTGAGGAAAGCAAAAGTATATATCAAGCATCCTGGAGAGTTAGACGAAATGTGCCCAAGAAGACGTGACAATTTTACCATTAAGCCCTGCAATTCCAGGAGAAATGAGGGCGGGTAAATGGCATTGTTCGTTAGGGTCTAAAGGGCTTTTCAGCAGATGAGGTAAATGATAATCAGCTCTTCAAGCCTTCGTGACTCAGTCCCTCCTGGACCTGAACATTACGAATCACAGCTATTTTACCAGTGGGGTTTTCAGCTTCCTCATTCAATAGTCAACCAAACCTGGACTCCCTCATTGCCAGCATGATAGGTACACAAAGAGATTAGTCAATAGAGGGAGAATGAGCTAGCTGGACCAAAGACTGACTAAAGATCGGTACGATAAAAAAGAAGAGGTGCTTTTTTTAAGCAATAAACCAATTCATCCACCTGTTCTTGCAAAGCAGAGGATCAATTATGCCAACAATAGAAGACACAATGTGAGCCACAAGGAGAAAGTTAGCAGTGAATGAGCTCAGCCAGGCTGTGGATGGATTGAAACATACAGGGTGACCCAGGGAAGGAGAAACATGACGCAAGTGCAGAGAGAAGAAAAGGAGGTGGGTGGCCAAGCAGGTGCCCAGCAGGCTGGACAAATAGAAGTAATCAGAATTATTTCCCTCCCAGAGAACTCTCTTATGGTGTTAAACTGGCTGAGACGCTGGAATTAGTATCAGAAGAAGCCACCTGCACCACTTCAGAGCTCAGTCATCCTCCTGATTGTCAAATAACAAAGCAAGCAGTAGCAGGCAGCGACATTTTTCTTTGTCTTTTTGCAGCTTCCTAAGGCCCAGATGAATTCAAAGCAGCTGTGTGAGTCCCTATAAGCAAGCCACACACACACACCCCAACACACACACACACACACACACACACACACACGAGACTTGGGCATTAGCGAGTTATTGAAATCAGGTTGCATATGTCAGAGTAAAGAACAGAGATTGTCATGGCAAGGATCCAGCCATGACTTGGTTGTTAATATTTAAAGTGTTCTTAATGGGGCAGGGGGTGGAAAGACTGATTGAAGACTGTGAGGTTCTATTAGCTCAGTACATCTGCTAAATTACATTCACTGGGTACAAAAAAAAAAAAAAAAAAAAAAAAGCAGTTTTGATCACGCTTCTGGCCCTGCTCTGCTCAGAAACCTTCCCTGATCCCACTGCTGCCAGCACAGTGTCCAAACTAGTATTCATGTCATTCAGGCCCTTCCACGGCCTGACCTCAGCCTAGACTTTCAGGCACAAACAGCCTGCACACCAACCCAGCAAGCCAACTTGGACCCATGCTCTTCTCTTTGCTTTGAGTCCCCTTCTTAGCCATTTTTATTAGTCAAAATCTACTTGCCCACCAAGATTCTACTCAAAGACCACCTCCTTCTTCCAGTACTTTTGAAATGTCCCTGGCTGGTATGAACACTAGTTTCTTTAGTGCGTGAACATGCTCCTATGACCCAGAGGTTCACATGCTGTGATGAGTTTCAAAATCCCCTGAGGACTTTTACCAAGAGAATTTGCTGGACCTATCCACAGAATTCTCATTCCAAAGACCTATGTAGGGGCATAAAGATTTGGATTTCTATTAACGATGTATGTGGTGCCAACTCTTCAGGGCCTGAGAGCACCCTTTGAAAACTACAACCTGAATAATGATGATACCTCTCAGCTCCCTTGTTTGGTTCCTGGGGAACAGAAATCTGTGTCTTTCCAGCGCTCTTCAGTTCGCGTTTATATTCAGTAGATGAGCAACAAACACATGCAGTTTGCAGCAACATGGATGGAGCTAGAAGGGATCATGCTCAGCAAAATAAGTCAAAAAGAAAAAGAAAAATACCGGATGGTCTCACTCATAGCAGGAATTTAGAAAACCTAAATAAGGGACCAGGAAAAAGACTAATCAATACAAAGTAAAGATCAAAATCAACAAGCAACTATAAACCAGAGACACACTATGGGGAGAGGAAGGGTCAAAATAAGGGGGGGTGCAATTGTATGGGGAATATAATCAAAATGAAAATGCATACATTGTGCAAAAATGAAAAATGATGTAAGAGTTATATTAAAAATATTAAAAATAAATAAAATAAAATGCATTATTAAAAAAAGTTGTCAATGATTGTGGTCGTGTTGTTGCAGTATGTTTGTGTATATATTATATTCATTTAACACACTGCAGACACATACATTCTCCACGTGCATATATAGTAAGATGATTTAAAGCACAAGCAAGTTTCTTAATCATCGCACATTTGGCAAGCTAAAAGGAAGGATGAATATGCTATGATCCATTTTGCAAATGTGTTCTTCAGAAGAGCACCATTAAAATTCAATATGAATCTCTGTTTGAAGAGTGTCCATCTGTGATCATTTGTGCTAAATGAAATGAATCTCTCCACTGCCTGAATACTCAGTTAACCCATGCTCTCTACTGCCTCTGCTTCAAGATAAAGAAGTGTGAGATTTTCACTTCTCAATGGGGGATAAACCATCAGCTCCCTGACATCACTGTAAACCTGATTCACATCTAGAGACTCACTAAGTCCTGAGCAGAACATTCCTACCCACCAGGAGTGCTTAAGAGTACAGAGGTGGGTGTTATCTCACTAGAGCGCAAATCATGGCTCTGTCCAGTTCTGGGGCAGGACTTCAGGCTAAGTGCTTAAAGCTTAGCTCCTCATTAGTAAAATACCCTTGCTTCATGATTTCTACAAAGCCCTAAGGGGGAAATACACAGCCAATGTTTACTGGCACAGTCTAGAAGGTGCCATTAAGGCTGTTCTCTTAATATTAATACAGATTCTCTTAATATTAATAATTTGGCCCCCCGCCCTGTATCTTCTGGGGCCCAAATTCTTACTTCACCCCGTTACCATCTGGGTCACTATGAACTTTACCAGACAAAACTAATAAATGTCAATGTTAATATTTTAAGTTTCATGGTACTTAAAAATTATCCATACTACTCAATGTTCGTAACTTACTTTCAGCTCTTTTGAGAAATAAAGTGGATGGTGACAGATTTGTGATCACAGAGGATGATGCCACCTTGAGACTTTGAATTTTGATTAACTGTCTGCACCACTCAAATCGTACAGCCTGTGCCAAGCAGCTCTCATTTTGCCCCCAAAGCAGTCTCTCCCATGAGAGCAAAATTATGAGTGTCTATAGATAATTTTGGGTTTTCGACCTGTGAGACTAGATATACTTCATCTGAAATTCGTGATCTAGTCTCTCTAACAGCATCAGCAAGGCCTATAGGATGAGACCTTCTCCTCTGGAAGGACTGAATGTTGCTAGAGCTATGTCTGCACACGCACTATGTCAAGTCTGTAAACATTTACTGCCTAAAGGTAAGAAGAGACTCTGAAAATGCAGAGCTCACTTCTGTTTGTGATGGTAGTTCCTGCCAGCAAAGAATGACATGTCTCCTGTTTGAAGAACAATGTTTTACGGAAACTGGCATTTGCTTCGTGAAATGAGAATTTAAAATGAAACATCAGATGTTGGCATAAAATGAAATATTTATGTATATAAAAATAAATATTAAAAAATAAAATAAATTAAAATGATAGGGAATAGTATTGCTTAATTTGAAACTTTATCATTGTAAATATAACTGAGACATTCCAGGAATGATATTTTTATAATTCAATGCTTCTGGACTGATTGTACAGTAAAGGCCAGACTTCCCATAAGAAGTAAATTTTTATACTAAACTTCCATAGAACGTTGGTCTTCATATTATTTTACACATTGTGTAGATTATCTTATTGTATTAGATTCCTAGGAGTGCTGTAACAAGTTACAACAAATTTGGTGACTTATAACAATAGAAGTTTATTCTCTTGGTCTGGAGTTTAGAAGTCTGACATCAGATGTTGTCAGGGCCCTGCAGGCTCCAGGGGACACTCTGGTCCTTCCCCACGTCCCTCCTCTTGTCTGCAGATTCCTGCGGCTGCACCCTGGGGTCTCTGCCTCCATCTTCAATGCACATGGCACCCTGAGTCTCTACATCTTCCCATCTGCCTCTCATAAAGATGTATCATTGGACTTAAAACTCTCTGGATTACTCAGGCTGATCTCACCTAAAAATTCCTGAATTAAATGACACCTGTCAAGATTCTTGTTACAAATAAGCACACCCACTCACAGGTTCTGGGGAATATATCTTTTGGAGGGGCACCATTCTATCGCCTACATTTAAATAAAGGTGTTGTGTGTGTGTGTATTTAATGTTCCTACTAAATGCTCCTGGAGATAAGGAATTTGTCTCAGGGACTCTTTCAATGTGTGTTGAGTGAGTGAATATATAATTTTAAAACATCACCAACTAATTCCTGTAGTAGAACGACAAGATATTGGGAAAATATTCAGAACTGGCAGAATAGCATTCAAAATTCATCAAAAGGGCTAGCCACAGATGGTATCAAGAACCAGGATCAGTTGTCAAGTCAAGCAATAGAGTAGAAAAGAATTAGATCACAGTCCTTGGTTCAAATCACACTCCAAGCACAGGTCTTCTGTGAAAATAAGCTGCTCTCTGCAAGCCCAGGGTCACTTCCAGAAAGAGGGACATATGAAGGGTTAAGGCTTGTTCCCAATAAAGAGATGGATAATAAAATGTAAAAAAAAATTATAGTACATTAACCATAACTATCCTTGTCATTTTAAAAAGATCTTTGGCTTATCAAATTAAATACACAAGAATTAAATTGGCCATGTGAAAATCAGATCTAAAAATGAAAAAAAATTAAAATAGTCTTCTTGCATCCTTATATATGATTTAGATAACAAAATTAGCATGTCATCATGTTTCATTCACAGTTTTAAGGTCAGTTTGATTTTACTGACATAACTAATAGTCTCGTGCCTCGTATATCACTCCCATCTTACAAATGAAAAAGCGTTGAGAAACCAAGTGACTTGTCCAAGGCCCCATGGTGGAAACAGGCAGATAACCACTTGAATGTTGTTTCTCCAAATCTGGTTTCAAAACTAATGGTGTGTGTATGTGAAAGAGAGAGAGAGAGGGAGAAACTGAATTTCTTTTCCCCACTTACCCGTAGTCTCCTCCAGGGATCTGTGTTAGTAATTCCACCAGGTAAAATCCTACTTCCTAATGCTTTATTGTATAGTTGTGTTACAAAATATTTTTAAAATCTGATTCATAGGGCCTCCCCTGGTGGTGCAGTGGTTGCGCGCTGGGCTGCGAGGCTGCCCGCAGCTTCTGAGGTGCCAGTTCGTTCCCCGGCCGCCGGTGAGGGTCCCACCAAAAAAAAAAAAAATCTGACTCATAAAGACGGAATTTTCTTCAGAAAAGTATGCCTGAGAATAACTTTATAAAAACTTTGTGTATTCTAAGAAACACCAACATAATTAAATCAGTCATAAGTGGGGAAGAATTGAGGAATAGTGAGAAAAAGTAACCTTATTTAGAACCTCTCTATGTCTTCAAAGAGGAGAACTATTACTTTGGCTGGACATAAATACATACATATATAGTTTTGATTAAATTTTTGTTACTTTGAATTGTACTAAATCAAAATACTATTTGGGGATTGTTAAAATATCTTCTGTTTTTCCCGTGCTGGTGATGACATGAACTACACATTTCTAAAGAGCACAAATTAAGCCCTATATTAGGAAACAGCTAACATCCACATTTTTCTCATTCTGTCCTCAAAATGAATGTTGGACACTCAATTCTATAACTTGCTATCATCTTAGAAGAGAAAAGGGGGTCTTCATTGTTAAGGGTCCCCAGAAAAATCTCTCAGTGAGGACAGGCACCGCCCTGCATCTGCCATTTTGTAGGGAGTCATGATTCTTTTGTTCAATATGCCCTAAATTAGTTGAAACTGGAAGGCTTTAAACAGAAAGCTGAATGAGGACCACAGTGTAGAGGTGAAATTTAACACAAATGCCTCTGTGGACGGGTCATTGTAGAGGTGGCTTTAGAAGCATCTCTGAAATGACCATTGGCTTCTTGGCCCTAGTCTGTCCACTTCACAATGCCAAGATATAAGAGCTGAAGACCACACTCAGGTGACACAGAGACCATTTGTCCAGGAAGCCATGGGGACCAGGAAGTGCACCCAACCCCAGCTGCTGCAGCTGCATACCGACACCCAGGCAGAGATCCCAGGCTCCCCAGTGGAAGCTGTTTCTAGTTCCCTCATGAATGCAAACATGAGACTGTCCTGCTGTCCCCAGCCAAGCACTCCCTCTACCTGTTATCTGGAAACAGCAAAAGCCATGAAGTCTCCTCTCTTTGTTAGAGGCCATCTCTTTCACCTCTCCAGGCTCCATAAAGGACAGGAGCTTGCTGTAAACCTTGCTTTAAAACATCTTTTTGATCATATATTATAAGACCACAATTTCTGTGAGGACCTATTCACTTGGAGTTTGGGGTTGGGGAAATCTGTTCCTTGTTCTCTGGGATTAGAACAATTTATTTTTACTTTAATGAGCACACTTTGCAGGTTCAAGATGAGAAACCATATAAGAAAATACAATGGCACTTAGGGTCCTTGAATCATTGGTCTTGAAAATCTGATTAAAACCTATAGACCTTTTTTCATAAGAACACAATACTTAAAATTTAAGATGTTCCTGGAAATGCTTTCTATAGTAGCAGTCAGTACCTGGGGTTCTTGAGCCTTGGGCAAAAAAAAGCAGGTGCCCATACATTGGTGTTTTCATTGAGCTTCAGGTTACATTTCAAAAATGTTACTAGAAAGTTTGTGTAAATCTCTCATACTAGAAAAAGAGGATAATTTTTCACCCTCAATCACCTAAACTCATCAGCTGGAATGGCTGAGTGTGCAGGTTCTAGAGTTAGGCAAATCTATATTTGAATCCCAGCCCCTTTCTAAGATGTCTGACTTGAAGCAACTTACCAAATCTATCTGAGCATAATTTCCCAGATCACTAAATAGGTTCAATGAAACTTAACTAGCACATCTGATGTGAGTAAAGAAATAATATCAGTGATGTGACTGGTACAAGTTGCTAGTGCTAAATAAATGGCTGATGTCATCATCACCATCACCAATTGAGATACAAGTAGGATTAGAGCATGCAAACTTCTATAAAGACATCAAAGTCTTTTAGGAAAATTATGAACACAAAACTAGACGGTCCCCATGAACAGAGTTCCCGGGATGTCACGGCAGAGATCTCAGTTAACAGGACCCTGCACAACAACACATAAGA
Source organism: Talpa europaea (assembly GCF_964194135.1). NCBI lineage: Eukaryota > Metazoa > Chordata > Mammalia > Eulipotyphla > Talpidae > Talpa > Talpa europaea. The sequence goes on from NC_140075.1 coordinate 109,280,533, forward strand.
GTGGGAGTGGTCTCCCCCAGGCAGCACCCCACCAGCATCCTAGAGTCTCATCTACATGGGTTACAGATGGAGTTAAGTCTAAACTTCCTAGGGTTCCATGTGCACCTCAAGATGAATAAGTCATCCTTAATACTATTAAATATTTTCATGAAACCAATCATTTTGAAAGTTTACTGATATTTAGACATTAGAAATGTCTTTTTCTTTATTCTTATTTTGATATGCCTTTCCCCGAGACTAAAGTTATCTTTGACTCCCGATTACATATCAATGTGTTTAGCAGAAAATGAAGACTTTGCAAGTGTCTTTGGGACACTTGCAAGTATGTTGGGATCAGAGAAAAAAGAAGAGAGATATAAGGGAGGACAGAAAGAAGTAAAACAGAAAGGGCTGGGGATGAAGTTAGGAAGTGTGTGATCATTTGATGACTCCAGAAATACTTATTGAGTATGTAATATATGCTAATCTCTGAGTCAGGTACTGGAGTAACTTGATAGTTGAAATTAGATTCTTGGTCTAAACAAACATGCAGTTCAGTGTTTTTCTTTCTTTTTATTTAATTGCTTCTTTAGTAGGAATTAAGAAATGAGGAAAGATTAGAAGTAACTATGGTTAGAGATCTCTTGTAATGAGGTGTGGCAGAGAACATTCACTGTCCACCAAATATTTGTACTCCACCTACATTGAGATGATTGTTCTACTAAACAATGTCAGCCAGAGACTACATATCTCAGTTCCCTTTGCAACTTGGTGGGACCTTGTGATTAATGACGGGTCAATGGAATGTGGCCATAAGTGATGTTTGCTATTTCCAGGTATGTCTTCCAGCTGAATTTTGACACTGAGAACCACCTTAAAATCTTATGTTGAAGATGGCAGAGACTCTATCAGCTTGGTTCTTGTGTGTGGAGAAGAATCTCACTTCACTTCCTCTGATCTGTTTTTTTTTAAGAAGTGGGGTACAGGACAGAGTCACAGGGGGTGAGAGGATTCACCAGAGAGAGCAGGGAGCAGAACAGGCAGATGCACTGAAACACTGATGAGGTGAGCAGCGGGCACAGCAGGAGAGGTCTGCTGCACCTTATGGGTTGTTCCCCAGCTGGCTGGGGATCGAACTTGCACCGCCAAGGCCACGGACAGCTTCACAGCACTGCACTCAACCCCCTGCAACACCTCCTCTGATCTGAAAGGCTACAACTCCATGTGAATGAGCAACACTAATGTTAAAATAAAACTCTTCTGTAGGGTTAATCTGTTAAGATTTGGAGGTTCGTTTGTATGTTAATATTTACTCTAGCAAATAGAAGTTAGAAATCTAAATTCAATTTTCAAATAGCTTGAGATATGTCTCATGTACATTAATAATAAGATCAAACTAAGTTGTCAAGATTCTTGAATTTTGAACTAGAATTATGCCAAGTCAGTATTGTTATGTTCATGAACACGTTGATTATATTATTTTGAGTAAAATAATCATTATATATTATTTTTTTATCTTTTTTTAAATTTGTTCATACAAGGACTGGGTACAATCAGAAGTGCAGGAGGGTGAGAGAACTCACCAGAGCCAGAGGGGAGAGCAGAGCAGGCAGACTGACGAAGTACACTGCTGAGGGGAGCAGCGGGCGGCAGGAGAGGTCTACGCGCCATGTGGGACCCTCGCCCTGTGGCTGGGGATCGAACCAGTGCTGCAGAGGCTGCGGGCAGCTTCGCAACCCAGCGCTCAACTGCTGCACCACCAGGGAGGCCCATTTGTATATTAAATGCAGATTTTTAGTAGATAAAACATTTCAAAACATCTTGAATTTAGTCTTATTTATAAGTTTTAAGATTTCATCATTTTAAATTTCAAAATATGACACTCTCTCCTGTATTCTTTTTTTTTCTTATTACCAATAATTTCTTCTAAAAATAATACCCATCTTTTCTGAAAGTTGTCTAGGAGTCAAAACCTGGCTACGAACTTTTCAAATGTTATTATACACACACACATATAATTTACATATAGCAAACTTCATATTATGCCACATGTTAACCTATTAAGATTTATACATAAAATGATCCTTATTTTACAAATAATGAATACTGGTGTTCAGAAAGTCAAATAGCCTAACCAAAGTCACATATCTAGTAAGTGGAGAAGCTGGAATTTTAACTAGTTCTGGCTGAGACCTAAGTCTAAGGAAGTCTCACTATGTCAGGTAAACTGAGGGATCCCAAAATTGAATTCAACCTGATAATAATGTTAAGCTCATATCATGTTAGGTTAGGGGTAAATAATAAATAATATTAATAATATAATAATAACTAATAATAGCAGTCAACACCGAGTGGCACTCTGCTAAATGTTATTTATTTATTAATTTATAATCTTTATAACAACATTGAGAAACTGTCTCATATGTAAAAGAGACTGCTGGGGTCCAGAGTTTCCATGACTTGCTCAAGATCACACAACTAGTTAATGATTGAGCTAGAACTCAGAAAAACCCTATTTGACTTTATGTTTGTCTTCTCATTCCTAACCACATCAAACTAACTACAAAAGGCATGCTAATGTACCTTTGATTAACAAGAATATAGAATGGTAAACCAATAACATTTGAATAAAAGAGAGAATAAATAAGCTGTTTTTGTTTTATAATGATGTAGGATGACAGCATCTAGAATGAATAGGAAAGTACAGTGCCACAGATTCATGAGAACAGTAGATTGTCTTAATCAGAAATATAAACAGAAAAGTTAGCAATCACTCAGAACCATGAAGGTGAGCACCTGTGGAAATGTCTGTGAATTCAGCCTCAGCAAAATGTTTCAAGGGTTAGTAGGAGCTGAGGAGACAAGGGTGGGAATAAAAGGTCATGGCTCATATACCATAAGATATCCTGCTGTAGGTGGTTCCTAGCTACCTAAACTGATATTTTCTTTATACTATTTTTCATATTCCAAGAGCAAGGCTCAATTTGATTATTATTTAATATACAAAAACACCTGATTAATAAATGCTCTCTGATTATGAAAGGCAGTGAATGAGAGAAAGCAGAGGTGGGTCACAGGTGACACGTAACTCAAAGATTTGTATTAGGATACAAAAAAGGCTTTATGAGCAATTAAAAATCATTAGAACAACATTCTTAAAATCACACTGTCACGAGTAAATGGACTGAAGAAAAAATAAGTCCAGTTCTTATTTTAAAGGATGCATTAACATTACACAACATGTAAATAAAGGAAGCAAAAATTTTAACCATGGAACTATTCATCTGACTAACTCAACGATGCTTCACCATTGCTAATTGTGGGTCTGCTAGACTTAAGCAGCTGCTAGACTTAAGCGGCCTCTTCAGCCACCATTACGGTTACCTGCAGTTCTGCATTCCAATACAAAGGTCAGAACTGTCTAGTCACACTCATCTGAGCCAAACCTTGCAAGGTGCTTTTCATATCAATCAAGAGCAGAAAGCTTGATCACTCTGGGAAGGGTGTGCATCAAGAGGTATGACCGGGAACACCCAGGGGGCTGAGGACAGATGCATAAACTTACTCCCAACTCAAACATCATGAGATATGATCGGGAACACCCAGGGGGCTGAGGACCAATGTATGACAAGGGACCCCAGAAGCTGATCAGTGGAATGCCTTGTTGATAAGATTAGGACCGTGGCCTGGGGTCTGGTGTCTAGTTTTGATTACAACACTTGGTCATCAAGCTGATAAAATGGTCAGCAGACTCACGTCCCCCCAAGCCCTAGATGACATTCCTAAGTTTCACCCATACTTTTCTCCTTGTCCTCCTAATGCATGTAGCTGAAGCTCTATAATTATTCTATCAATAAAAACAGTCAGGATCTTGCTCTCAGTAGCATCCTGCCTTGTGCAGCCTGCTCCATGAGTCCCGTGTCTGTATCAGTGTGGTGTTGCACAATGCAACAACTAATCAAGCTTTTTTTACAGAAGGAGTATAATGGACTAATCTCCCCAACTAATAGGGGGTGGACTATACACTTTCCATGTACTAAAAAAAATCCTTCCCCCAGAAAATTATATCATTCAACAAATTCAGCAAAGATAACTTCAGCCTGAACTGAATTATTTAGACTATTGGATCTGGAATTAACAAATTTGGTTGGAGTAACAACTCTGTACTTCTTGAGTGTGTGATGTTAGGCAGCACACTTAACCTGCTTATTTATTTAAACCTCTCAGCTTAAATAAATGTGAAGTGAGTGTAACCCTAATAAATACAGAAACCGTGTGGTTCAATCTCATTCAAAAGTGCACCTCAATAACTAGCAAATATATTAGAAGTGATCATGCTGTTCACACATGTTTCTTTAAGGATCCTAAAGGTAATCCAAGGCACAGTCCAGATGAACACTCTTTGCCTTGTCTCCCCACCTCTTCTTTTCTTCCCTCACACTCTTAACCTGCTATGGTACCTTTATTTACACTGTGGAGGAAGCCCCATTCCATTTCCAGTCAGTATGCTTTTTGCTCTTTCCCACTTCACTCATTCACTCTCACACTCATTCATTCATTGCTTAGATTAACTTAGTCTCTCCTTCAGCGAGAAAGGATCTCCTCTCAGAAAACAAAGAAAGATGGGTGAGTTTGAGGAACGCATCTGTGAAAATACCTACAGTGATGTCTCCGTGTTGCAGTGCATGAGAATCACGAAGTTCATCTTGCAAGGGTTTTATGAAATTAAATACACAATATCTGTACATGTTCTTGCTTGTGAGCAGCACATATACATATGCTTAATGATATATACCCCTTATTATATAAAAGATGTAACTGATACTTTTGTGCCTTTGGATTCATTCTCCACCCTCCCTTGACTTCTGGAAGTTCACCTTTTTATGTTGCATCAAACCAGAGGCATTGGCAGGAATCCAGGGGAAAGTGGTTTCCTGCCTCCAGCCCCAGGATGGTGGCAAGAGCATGTCTCCACTGCGGTTTGCAGATCCTCCTGGGAAGCCCTCCCTAAGCACAGCTGCAACTCTCTCTTGGTTCTATTTACTCATCCCCTTCCCTTCTCCCTTCAGGCTTTGTGACGCTCACAGCTGGAAGGTGTTTTGTTACTCCATTATTACCCCTATAGGCATCCCTGGCCATAGATTTGTCCAGCCCTCACCACTGTCAATGGTCAACTCTCATCCTATTATCCCAATAGAGATGAGATCCCAGTTTTTCCACCAGGATCCTGATTAATCCAAAGGGAAAGGAGTTTGGGTGTGTCCCATGCATGAATTTCTTGACCTAACATGGAAACAAACATGGTGCGTAGGCATTCTAAGACTCATTTGGCCCCCTTTTAAAAATAAATGTGTATTGAGGTAAAATTATTTAACATTATCTAAGTTTCATGTGCACAGCATTATAATTCAACATCTGCATACACTACATAGCGATCAGCACCCCAGCCCTAGTTTGCAACATTACCACTCCACTGGCCCCTTCGCCTCTCCCACCAACTCTCCCAAGCCTCATTTGCTTGGGTCATTAACATCTGCAGCCCTGAGAAAAAGCAGTGGCAGAGGACAGGTGAGTGTAAGGGCGGGGCGGGGTTGAGAGGAGAGGAAGCATCATGGAGAATTAAGCTACCTTCAGGGGAATAATTTTTGCTTTTTAAAATGTGACATTCCAGCAGCACCCCATCTGCCCACCTGTGACTATGCAGGTGCTTCCTTTACCAACTCTCTCCTGCAGAGCAGCAGCTTCCTGTCTGCCTATGACCTGTACCTGCCAGGACTTCTCTTCACTGACCTCCCTCAGTGGACGCAGCTCTCCTCAATGCCACCCACTGGCCACCATGCAGGCCTGTCTTAGCAAAACTGTCCCTTTCGGGGCAGCTCTTCCTGCCTGCTTGTTTCTATGCAAGTGTCTTTTGCTATCCTACCCCTTTTCTAATAAACCTGCTCTTTAAATTAAAAAAAAGTGGCATTCCAGTGACTTCTCCTGCTTTACAGGTAAAAATAATCAACTAGTCTTGGTTTATACAACTGAAGACAGTCTTTCCTTCATTCAAAATCACCTACCTGTCAATATAATAGCTGAGAAAATAATTTTGTATCATTTTGGCTGGGTTCCATGTCAGCATAGAATTGCTTATGATTTTTCAATTAAAATGTTTGTCCAGGAATTTCATTAAACAATTGAGCCTTGTTATGTGGAAAGATTCTCTGAAGGTTACTTGTGCCCTCTGGACTTTTTAATAAATGAAGAAAAGTAAGTTTAAGTAACATAGCTATGGTTTTCAAAGCTCATTATCAAGGAAAGTAGATCAATGTACTTTTGTATATTTATTTTTAACTGACTAGGACATGCCCAATTACTTGTGATTATGAAAAATAATTTGAAGCAATTTTCACTCAGCAGCTATAAGAGCTTTTTTTAACCGGAAAAATGATTTGCCCTACCTACTCTCAATAGCCAAATTTAATCTTACTAATGAACAGTGACCAAATTGTTGGAATTAATAATAAATAGCAAAAGCAGTTTAGAATTGTTTATTGACCTCTTTTACAAAGAATGGTCTAAATGTTTAGTTTACCAAAGCAAGTTTTGTAGTTATTTCCTTGCTATTTCTTATTATTTATAAGTTGTAGGCTTTGTGGGGTGAACTTTTTTTAAAAAAAATTGTTTTTATTTACTTATGCATAGAAGAACTGAGGTGTAGACCAGAGGTATGGGGAGTAAGAGGATTCATCAGAAACAGAGTGGAATAACAAAAATTACTGCTATACAAAGCAGGAGCAGAGCAGGTGAATTCATTGAAATACACTGCTGAGGAGAGCAGCGGGCGAGACACAAGAGGTCTGATCTGCCATGTGGATTAGCTCCCTGGCTGGGGATCGAACTGTTGCCACAGTGGCTGGTGACAGCTTGATAGCACTGAGACTTTAACTCCTGTGCCACCAGGGAGGCCCTGAACTATTTCTTTTTTTGCCAACTGAATTCCTTGTGTTCACCACAGTCCCTGGCATGTGCAACATCCTTAACATATGTTTATTTATTAACAGAATGGATAAATAAAGGATGAATTAACTTTTTTATTAATTTCTAATCCTAAAGAATTTGGTCATCCTGTTGAAACAATAAAATTATAATTAAGTCTTTATTTGCCTTTACTATTTCTATATAACTCACAGAACTTAATACTGTATAGTCATAAAAATCATTTATTCATTAATCAAATATCTGTTGAGCACTCATAATAAGCAAAATACTGCATATATGGGGGACATTTAGATAAGGATATTTTCTTCTAAAGGTATGTAGCAGGAGTGAAATAACAAAAATTATTGCTGTACAAGGCAGGATGTTCTTTGAGTATCAGCTAAAAAAGGAGGTGGGAGGTCAGAGGAAGGAGAACAGACATCTGGTTGGAGGTTGGGGAAGCATAAAAAAGGCCTCAGAAAAGATGTGGCTTTTCTACTGGACCTTGAGAGAGTAATTGATTATGTACCTTCAGAGAATGTCAATAACTAATATGAATTTAGCACCACCAAGTTTGCGAATGAGCACTCCCTTTATATATATGCCCTCACCTGATCCGATCAGTATCCCAGCGGGATGGGCATCATTGCCTCAATTTTAGAGACCATTATTTGACTAAAGCTCTTTAAGAGATGTAAGATTACTCAGCTAGAAAGAAAGCAAATAAATAAATCTCACCTTCCAGGGAGTTCTAAAATAGATAGCACAAATTGTACTTGTAAACTTTGGGTTTGAACCAAATGTTCAGAATTTCAAGCAAAGAGAGATCTTTCAATTACATTCCATTGCCCTCTTGGGGAGGATCTTGATGTAGAAATATTCACAAATTGTATAGTAGACCAGTGAGAAAACAATGATTTACTGAGGTTTCATTGCAGCAGCAATAAGTATGGATTCTTACAACATAGCTCCCCTGCAGTGGCTGACAACAATAATAGCTAACATTTATTGAGTGCCTTTTATGTGGAATGTACTATGCACAGCCTTACATGCATGTTTTATTTAATTCTCACACTCACCCCATGTGGTAGATGTCTTCATAAACCTATCTGTACAAATAAGAAAGGCTAGGTTCAGAATAATTAATAACAGGTTGAGTCACAAGTTCTATAACTGACTACACCATAATTATTATTAACATCTCTTTGGTAGTGCAACCAAATCTTCAATTAAGAAGATACACAATTCACAGACATTTCTTAATAAATTTTACCAGGTAAGATGTGTTGTTACCTGGTATCTTGGACATGAATGGTATTGCTAAGTCTAAATATTCATCTACTTATTTCCATCTTGATTAATTTTTTTCTGCTGTATAAAATCACTATGCAAAATCTATGCTGTTAATCTAATTAGGAGATTTCAGTTACCAATGCAAGAGATAAATAAATCTACAGATATCTGAACTTCTACTGATTCACTAGAAAAGGAAATCTGCTTTTTCCTTGTATGCAATTAACTTATATGCAGTTTTACCTCCTCCGGTCCAGCTTATCTTCTTTATATTGAGTCTGACATTCACAATTTCAAATTAAGTCCATGGCACTGAGCTTCCAATTTGTTCCCCTTCTTTACCTTTGAAAACCTCACTCCTTAATAAAACCAAATATGCCAATTACTTTTTTTTTTTAAAGATACTTTTGCCATTTGGCATTTGAGCCTTTCACAAAGCTAGGCTTGGCTGATTTAATGTGAATTGGGTCAGAATCAGCCCTGTAGAAATAATGCATTCCTCTGTGCAGTAGAATGGAAATTAGCTTAGAGTGAAGAGTACTGAGCTGACTTATTTCAGAGTTAAGTCATTTGCCAGCTGTAAAAGCAGTGTCTATTCGGCCTCTCTACCTCAGTTTCCTCACCTGTAAAATAAGCCTGAGGGACTCATGTTTCTCTATTGTTCATGCATGATGTGGTAGCAGGAGAACTATGAGGTTTACATCTGAGGGGAGTAACCAATTGTACAAATATGAACAATGATGTATGAAAATTAAAAGGAAATTTAAAAGGAAATACATAAAATGCAAAGTTCTACATTCTAACGAATAAAAACTTCATGGATCTGTACTTTTGTTCATTCTTTCTGTAAATACTTATTGAATGCCTGCAATGTTGAAAAAACAGAGGTAAGTTCTTTAAAGAAAAATATAACTGGATTGATTGAAAGAGCATTTCTAGGAAAAATCTCACAGCATTTAAAATGAAGCACATTTTAAAATTATTTATTTAGCTCTTATATTGGGGAATGTTTAAAAATATGCTGAGAAATGGCATTCAAGTAGAGAATTTGTATCTTTAAAATGGAATCCTTAGCACAAAATGCCCAAGCAAGAGTGTCAAATATGTGATAATTTTTCATCTTAAAGTCTAAGGAAAAGAATGAATAATTGACTTCCAAAATATATCTTTATTAATAGCAATGTATGTTTTAAGTTTAAGAGCTACAGAACATTTTTTTTTGAAGTTGACAGAGTCTATAACACAAAGGCCACTTTATACTATATTCAAGAAACTACCATGCTGTTATTTTTGTCTTCAGAGCAAGCTGCTACTTTAGCAATTAGCAGTCCATAAAAATGTAGGCAATTGGCTTCCTCCAGACTAATTAGCAAGTTTGCTGTGTTCCTGTCCCAGCTGGTCATGTTACATCTTTTAACTTAGCTCAGGCCTAGTTGTTTTGCCAGTTCTAGAACCTTTTAAAGTTTCTCAGTAAAAACATGTTCAATCGTTTTTTCTGGGTCAGTTTCCCCAAAAGGATCAGATAAGCTTTTTCTCAATATGCCCAGAGTAGGCCTCCTCCCATAAGTGGCATCTTGTGTGGACCCAAAGTCCAGTTCTAGGCCCTGTAAACTTGGCCAAGTCTATGATCATTACCAAAGAATGCAGATTATCTGAGTTTGATGAAGAGGGATGGCAAAAAGTTGAGCTAAGCGGCTGTTAAGCAAAGTACTGGAGGTAAGCATGTTATTTTGCTATAGAACCCTGGAAAATACAGAAATGGGAGGTATCACATGTTTCTGGAAGCAGGAATGAATGTCTAAAGAACAGACCCATTGATGCCCTATTTATTGTGGCAAAACTCTGAATATACAGACATTCAGAGAATCTAACTGAAGAGAGTTTTGGATTTAGGGACCCAGGCTCACACTGTGCCAGGGGTGAGAAATCATAATGCAAATAGGATTGCATATAAATTTATTCACTAATCGGGCCTCCACTGGTGGCGCAGCAGTTGAGCACTGGGCTGCGAAGCTGCCTGCAGCCTCTGCAGCACCAGTTTGATCCCTGGCCACTGGCGAGGGTCCCACATGGCGCGACAGACCTCTCCTGTCTCGCCTGCTGCTCCCCTCAGCAGAGTATTTCATCAGTCTGCCTGTTCTGTTCCCCACTCTGGCTCAGGTGAATTCTCTCACCCTCCTGCGCTTCTGACTGTACCCAGTGCTTGAATAAATAAATAAATAAATCTTTAAAAAAAATTATTCACTAATCACTGAAACTGATCTGCCTACCCTTTCCTCCTCACTTTTGAAGGGACTACCCACCCACCTAGCCACACAAACACTCACATACAGAAAAAGTGACTTAGATGTGAGAAGCTGAATTACTGGGGAGACCAAATGACCTAGAGAAAAGAGCTACAGATAATGACAATGATAAAGTAGCTGGGTCCCCACATACTAATGCCCCAGTGGACTCACCAACTGATTTAAAAAAAAATGCTGCCCAAATTATACAGTCTTTGTGGACTTGTTAGTGTTACTATTATGTACATGAGAACAAACATCCAAAATTCACCAGACACTGTAGGACAGACAACCTCTGAGAGAAATATCAAAGACAAAGGCTAAGATAAATAGGGGGGGAAATGAAATAAAGAGACACAGTACAGAGAACACAAAAATAATTTTAAAGGACTCATGCTTAATATGTTAACAGAGGTAAAAGGTGTATCTATGAAAAAACATAACTGAATGCTATTAAAAAGAAAAACAGTGAAACGCAAAGACCCAGAAAATAAAATCTACATATATTTATGAATACTTATTAGCAGAGATTTATTCAACAGAAGACCTGGAAGATGAAACTGTGTACATTTAGAAAATTTTAAATGTCTAGAATAAACATTCATGTATAAAAAGTCAGTAAACAAGACCAAAAAAAAAAAAAGCTTCATAACCACATTATTAGAAATATGAAGGCAAAATCAGAAAAACAATAAAAAGAATTGGAAGTGATAGTTCTGAATTGTGGTAGGAGAGGGCTACATCAATATTTTTCTGTTTTATTATTTTCAAAATATGCTTTGCAGGAACACCTTTATATATTTCTGCATGGCAATTTTATTAAAAGAAACACAAAAATTTAACTTAAAAATGACAATAAAGATTTAGTGGAACCCAGTAATATATAACCTCAGCAGACAGTCAACAGATTATAAGCAAAGGGAAGGAGTTTTGTAGAGGCAAATTTCAGCTCCACATAGAGAACAGACCAGTGGAATTGTGATATATTAAGAAATATATAATTGGTCTTGGAGCCAGATTCCTGGCAAGGAACATCTAAAACTCAGAGTTTCCTGAGCAAAGGGGTGAGAGAGGCATCTTTTGTTTTTCATGATGGGTTATTTATAAAACCCCTCTGAGTTATGCTAATGAGGTGACTCCAGGCTGATGGGGGCTGGTTGTGACTGGAGAGTTGGAACTTTCAGCTTCATCCACTAACCTCTGGGAGGGAGGGGAGGCTGGGCATTGAATTAATGACCAATGGTCAAAGATTTAATTAATCCACCTAAGTGACAGAACCTCCATCAAAACCCTAAACAATGGGGTTCAGAGAAATAGGGGGGCAAAAATCAGCCACCCCATCATATGTCTTTTTGAAAAAAGGTTGATTTCATGGGAGGAATTCTGAAGGCTCAGTGGAGGTTGCTTTTGAAAAAAATAATTTTACATGTAAACTTCTGCAAGGGCTTTAACAGGGAAGACCTACTCTCCTTAGCCCTTTTCAATGGAGAAGACAGAACTTAAATCTGCATACATTTGTTTATTGTGTCTTCTCTGGCAACTTCCCTAACTGACCTTTCCTTTCTCCCCACAAAGTCCTTCTCTCTTAGCTAAGCTATTGAAGATGTTGTCTGAAGCCAAGTGGGTGAGTTACTCAGTCATGGTGCATCTCTCCCAGAGAGGTATGCATGCTATTAAACTTAAAAAAAAAAATTATCTTATCAATCTATGTAATGCTTGCTTGATTATTTGTCCAGCTAGAAGAAACCAGAGGGGGGATAGAATGATTTCCTTTTCACCCTGACAGAGAACTTCCAGGCTGGTGAACATATCCAGGTGCTGGGAGGGTGGTATACCTGGGGAGGATATAGAATTTCTGCATCCTTCCCCATACCCTGCTCTAAGTGACTCTACATCTGTATCCTTTATTATTTCCTATATAATAAATCATTAAATGTACATGTTTCCCTGAGTTTGTGAGCCATTATAGAAAATTATTGACCTTAATGCGGGGATGTAATCAGGGGTTTCTACCAACTAGCAACTACTGAGTTAGCAACTAGTTAGTAGACGTGCAGAATAACCTCAGAAGTTCAGATAACAACTTTGGGCTTGCAATAGCATCTGAAGTGGAGAGAGTAGGACAATCTTGTGAGACTGAGTCCTTAAGTGGAGAATTCTAAATTAACCCTGAGCATTCATGTTAGAAGTGAGTTAAAGCATAGGACACGTAGTTGGGGTCCGACAAGAACTGCAGAATTTCTTAATGTGGAAAAACCCACACATTTGGTGTTGAAGAGTAGAAAAACAGTTTTCCCTTTTAAGATCTAACAATTAAAAGGCTAAGACAATAAGCCGGGGGCATATCATTAGATTAAGTATGGACTAGACGTCCATAAACCCAAGCCAATTGGGCCTCCCCTGGTAGCACAGGCGGTTGAGCGCCACACTGTGAAGCTGTCTGCAGCCTCTGCAGCACAGGTTAGATCCTGGCCAGCCGGTGAGGGTCCCACATGGAGCAGCAGACCTTTCCTTCCTCAACCACTGCTCCCCTCAGCAGTGTATTTCCTCAGTCTGCCTGTTCTGTTCCCCACTCTGTCTCCGGTGAATCCTCTCACCCTTCCATGCATCTGGCCTGTACCCGTTTCTTGCATAAATAAATAAATAAATAAATAAACAAACAAACAAACAAATAAATAAATAAATCTTTAAAAAAATAAGAACCCTAGCCGATTATTTCTTTTCTTTTCTTTTTTTTTTTTTTAAAGATTTATTTATTTATTTTTCTATACAAGCACTGGGTACAGTCAGAAGTGTGGGAGGGCAAGAGAATTCACCAGAGCCAGAGCGGGGAGCAGAACAGGCAGAAGGACTGTTGCTGAGGGGAGCAGCAGGCGGCAGGAGAGGTCTGCGTGCCATGTGGGACCCTCGCCCGGTGGCCAGGGATCGAACCAGTGCTGCAGAGGCTGCGGGCAGCTTCGCAGCCCAGCGCCCAACTGCTGCGCCACCAGGGGATGCCCAAAAGTCAATTATTTCTAATGGAGAGGAAGATGAGACTTCCAATTCTCAAAATTCCTTAATTCCTATTGGGTGCATCTTATAGACAGAGATGCTTCTCTAATACTAAGTAATCAGAGTGTATAAATCAATGCACACAAATTTCACTGCATTAAATGATAGGACAGATTTTGAAACTAACAACTAGCACCTCAGGCAAATATTCAAACGTGTAAATTAAAGGTTTATATTAACCACGGGAGATTTTCCATGGTCGTAAGGAAAACAAGTATTTTAGAGGCATGAATAGGAAGACTTTGAATTTCACATTATGTCATTATTTAAAGAAAGATGATCATCTGGTCTGATATTTTAATTTTTTCCCATCTAAGGGTAGAGACATGATAAGATAAATGAGGTGTTTCCAAAAAACTTACAAAGGCTGTCCAGAGTTGGGTTAAAGGATGCAAAGGGAAAAAAATAAACTTCTCCCTGCCTAGATTCCAAAATTGTGTATTCATTTCCTTATTTAATTGTGCTACAAACACAAATAACCTAGATTCAAAATGGAGTCTGAGTTGTCAGAAAATGTACCTAAATCAGATGTAAGAAATACGTTAGGTCACTATACTTTTTAAATTGCTTCCAACCTCATGGATTCAGATAATTTTAGAAAACACAGTTCTGTGTAGTTCACCAGCCATTTAAAAGATAAAACATTTCTCCCAAAAGACATTTTGACAAGCAATTTCAAACTGGTACACATGTAGTGGAATCCTACCGCTAAGACATTCTGATCTTTTCTGGAACAAGGCAAGGCAAGTCAGAGAGAAGACAAGAGAGAAAACAAAAGCAATAGATTGAGATTTTCTGTTCACAACAAAAAGTCACCACCTCTGTGTTGCTCGGGACACCCACACCAACACCAAGTTTGGTCCCACTGTGACCCCAGTTAGACACTGAAGCTGAAGACTCCATCACCCTCTGCTGGATCAACTAGAAATTAAGTTTTTCCAGTTCATTTTTTTAAAGATATATTTATTTATGCATACAAGAACTGGGGTGTAGGCCAGAGGTCTGGGGAAGAGGGGTGAGAGGATTCACCAAAGAGAGTGGGGAATAGAACAGGCAGATCTACTGAAATACACTGCTGAGGCGAGCAGCGGGCGAGGCAGGAGAGGTCTGCTGAGCCTTGTAGGTTAGCTTCCTGGCAGGCCAGGGATTGAACTCATGCAGCAGTGGCTTGTGATAAATTGACAGCAGTGTGTCTTTAACCCCTGCACCACCCATTCTTAATCTTTCCTGATTTTCCATCTACCATCTCAATATGTACTACTTATTTGCCATCATTACAGTTTCTTCCTTCCCCAACTATCCTAGTCTTTCCAGTACTAAGAATTATATTCTTTCTTAAGTTCTATGATACCCTACTTGACAATATACATTTGTTAGAAGGCCACATAAATTGTTCTTTATATACCCTTTACCTTTACTTCTAGCCCTGCATTCTTCTATTTAACCATAAAAACTATTTTCCAAGGCATTCTAAAGTACTTGTGTGATGGGCAGAGTTCTGCGATCTTGTCTCCTAGTATATTTGTCCTTGCGTAATTGATTCCCTCCATTTAAGTGTAGGTTGAGCCTGGACTTTCTTCTAGAAAATAGAACATGGTAAATACCACTCCCAAGATAATATTAGGGAAAATGGCAAAGGTGAAAGAATTCTGCAAATATAATTATATTTCCCAGATAAAGACTTCAAGTTGATCACAGGCTGGGTGGGCCTGACTTGATCAGGTTATCCCTTTAAAGAGGCCCTAAAGCTTCCATGAAGGCAGAGACTTAAAGTAATAGAGACACTCTCTCATTGTTGTCTTTGAAGGAGCAAGTTGCTATGTATTTTAAAGTCACAAGGAATAAATTCAGCCAATAACCCGAGGAAGCTTGGAACTAGATATCCTCACCAAGCTCCACAGGAGAATTCAGTTCAATCAACAATGATTTCAGTCTTAAAATCAAGATGAGACAGGAGTAGAAAACCCAGCAAAGTTCACCTGGACTTAGGACCTATAGACAGTGTGAGGCAATACATGTCCTGAGCCACTAAATTTGCAGTAATTGGTTGTTGAGCCATTTGACTTTATACCTCCTTGTCATTTGACATTCGTTGTCTTAGCAACTACATCTTACCTATCCTCAGACTAACCAACATTTGTTAGACAACTACTATGTGCCAGGTATTGTGCTTAATGGAAAATACAAGGCTGACTTAAATGGGAAATGACAACTAATTACACAGCATAAACCCCATCATGAAGGGAGGCTGCAGAAGTAAGGAGAAAACAGACCACAGAGAAACATGACATTATTCTGCAAGCAGCAAGAAGCCCTTGAAGGGCTTCAAGTAAGGGGTGAAGGTACTCAGAGTAAGCTTCCCCAAGTTTCTCAGACATCTACTCAGGCATGCAGGTTAATTTAAGCTGAGGTCAACTGAGACCCTGGAGGTTAGGGAGATGTTCTTGTCACTCTCCTAATCAAAAAGCAAACTGCCACTTCTTTAATTACCTAGGAGAATAAAGAGTGGGGTATTATCTAGGTAAAGCATTATCTATAGAAACACCCTGTCTCAAAACCTACCTATATTTGCACAACAAACATGCTCACTCTCTTTCCTCTTGAAAAATCCTCATCCTCTCTCCTTGATACCTCTAGAATTTATAGTTATGTTAATTTTCCAGATATATTGCTGGAACACAAAGGAAATCATCTCATTGCCAAGTTATAGGTTGGAAAAGAATGAAACATGCATCAGGAAATTAATAAGAGAAAAAACTAAAAAGAAGTTTTATAATAACATGTAAACCTCTAGTTTACATAGGAACGACCCAGCATGACTAACTTGCTCACCTGGCTTCAGGCACCATCTTACACAGCTTAGCTAAGACAGAAGGACTTTGGGGGTACAGGAAAGAAATGGGAAGTCAGTTAGAGAGGTTATCAGGAAAGACATAGTAGACAAAAGTATGCAGATTTAAGTTCTGTCTTCTCCAGTAAAAAAAAAATTTAAAAAAAAGATAAAGAGATTAGGTCTCCTCTGTACTGCACCTTACAAAATACCACCACCAGCTTTCAGAGTCTCGCCCATAAAATCAGCCTTTTGCCACAAAGTCATATTTTGGGATGACAGAGTTTTGCTCTCTTAAAATATATAATTAAATTTGTTCTCTTCCTCCTACTAATGTGTTTTTTTTGTGTGTTTTTTGTTTTTTGTTTTTTTTTTTTTTTGCTTGACCAGAAGAAACTCAGAGAGGCAGGGGGAAATCTTGCCCGTGTCCCTGCATGGGAGATGTAATAAGATTTAAGATTTCAAATAGTCTGGATAATGATTTTGAGGATGACATGCTTACAAATGGGAATACCAATTAAACCAACATAATCAAAAAAGAGATTATGAGAATGCCACCTAGGTCAGTAATGGGTAAAAAGAGAAGAACAAGGAGCAGAGACATGATTAGAAGTAAAGGTGACAGTTAAAAGGTTTGATTGGAATGTACAGGAGAGATAATTGCCAGGGGTAATTCTGAGTTTTTTGGCTTGGGTTTGGTGTTCAAGTGTCCCTTGCACAAAGTTTTCCCTGCCTGCCACCCACTCCCAGTTCTGCTCATCTATATTCTTCTTGCTATGTATTTCACGTATTACAATGATTCACCCCTCCATTTATTTTTTTTTTCTTTAGAAAGATATTTTTAATTAATTAATTTATTTATACAAGCACTGGGTACAGTCAGAAGCATGGGAGGGTGAGAGAATTCACCAGAGCCAGAGGGGAGAGCAGAGCAGGCAGACTGATGAAGTACACTGCTGAGGGGAGCAGTGGGCGGCAGGAGAGGTCTGCGCGCCATGTGGGACACTTGCCCAGCGGCCAGGGATTGAACTGGCGCTGCAGAGGATACGGGCAGCTTAGCAGCCCAGCGCTCAACTGCTGTGCCACCAGGCCCCCCTCCATTTATTTTCTTCCTTAAAACCTGATTTGTTACAAGTCAAGCAAGACTTGTAGGACTCCTGTAACTAAATCTGGCTCTGATTGCCCTAAATGCAAGCTATTCGACAGAATTCCATTATGATGTCAGTATTTGAAGAATGTAGATGCCGTTCATTTGCAGAGCTATGTCTCAGACAGTACTGTGACTTTGATGGAAAGAAAATATTAATGCCTTCTAGGCATGCATTTTAAAACATGGTTTGGCTGTACTATCACTAATTTGTATGATTTCTTACTGAGCGTTATCCCCTAGCAGAGTTGTAATGATAAGATCACGTAAAGCCATCAACATTACTTTTAGGTAATCCAAGAACTGGAGAAGTTCCTTCTTTAGAGGACAGGAGTGACAGCAGTGGAGGGTAATAAGAAAATATTATTTACCAAGATAGTATCAGTTGGTTTGCAGGGATCGGAATTTGTCCTAATCGTTTTAGGATTTTTAGTTTTGTCTATGAAGAATAGACATGCCCCCAAAGTGTTCAGATAGTCCTCTCCCAAGATGTCCTAAATAGGTTCTCCAAGACCTTGGCAAAGGGATAATTTTAAGCTAAGGTCAATCAAGGTCTGGAGGCTTCAAGAGAAACTGTTATCACTTTCTTAAGTACCTAGAAGAATGAATTGGGGGAGATCACCCAGATTTAGGGTTATCTCCAGAACTAATCTACCTGTGGGAGAAACCTAGCTTTATGGCAGGGAAAATATCTAGATGCTAGTTAGAGTATGTGGTTTTTGTCATATAAGTCATGCTAACCCTTCCTTCCAGCCTCAGGCCCCATACCATTCATGAATATAAATATACTCACGTTTTCCTATTTATTCTAGAATTTACTACCATGAAGATTCCCTATATGTATGTAATTGCATGTAAACTTTTCCTCCTATTAATTTGCTGATATTAATTTTATTTCTCAACTAACTTGGAAGAACCTAGAGGTGTTCTTCCTAGAGGTGAATTTTCTCTTTACCCCTAGAGCTAGTTAAATAAAAACTAAATCAGGACTGTGACCACTTGACTAGTAAGAATTTCTGGACTTGCCTATGTATATTAGATAGGTGTTCATTTTTAGAAAGATAATTTAAGATAATGGTAAAAATAATGACTGTTACTGTGACTGGGTGGTACTCAGAAAAGGGAAAAGTTCCAGGTTCCCTGCCCCACCCAAGGGAGGGTAGAGCTGAGTGGGGAGGCGAAGAAGCTGGAGAGGAGAGACTGAGGAAGAAAGTGGGATGGAGAGCAAGAAGGAGACCTGAAGGAGGCTCATGGAGCAGAGAGATGTGAATAAACTACACTTGCCTTTTGGTCGTGGACTGGGTGACACAGATGTGGTTGAGAGACCCGTGGGGAGGTGACAATGACAATTTTTTTCTTGGTTTTGATTTTGCTCTTTTCCTTTCAGACTTGTCTGACTGTTTCTGACCCTTTTCTATGGGTCCCTGCAAGAAAGTGCTTTAGACTTGTGGCAGGTTTTCAGGCCTTGCTCTGGGCCAATCCCGTTTGGGTGGACTTTTACCCACGAGGGGACAGGTAACTTTGAGTGTTTGATTTAGAAACTATAATCTTTGTCTTTTCTGTATTGTTCTTTAATTGTAGTAAAGTTCCTTTCCATTAAAGGTCTTATATGTTTTGTGTTGATGTGGCGGATGGCAGAACCTCTTTAGAGAAGGCAGATTTGGGGGTTCTGGGGTGCCCTCTTTTCCTACCCTGTAACATTACTAAAAAATAATTTTCTGCAGAAGCAAACATTGTATTGTTACAGAGACATCTCTCCTCGGTCACAAGCTAAAAGTATTACACTCAAAGTACAGGAGTGAGAAGGGGGACAGAATTGGCCAACCCAAAATATGATTCTTTGCCACAAAGATTATCTTAGCTGATTATTTTTTAAGAAACAGCACTTTTAGGGGAAGTACTAAAATCCAAGTAGAAGTTACCTTTATGTAAGGACATTTACATTTATAAGAAAAATCTCCAGGGCCTCCCCGGTGGCGCAGCGGTTGAGGGCTGGGTTGTGAATCTGCCCGCAGCTTCTGAAACGCCGGTTCGATCCCAAGCCAGTGGGTGAAGTCCCACATGGTGCGCAGACCTCTCCTGCCACCCACTGCTCCCCTCAGCAGTGTACTTCATCAGTCTGCCTGCTCTGCTCTCCACTCTGCCTCTGGTGAATTCTTTCACCACCACCCCCCACCTCGCGCTTCTGACTGTACCCAGTGTATATAAATAAATACAATAAAATCTTTTTTAAAAAAAGGCAAAATCTCCATTGGTAAGAGTGTTTTCCATTCTCTAGCTGTCTGGAAGAGGTGAAGCACTAAATCTCTTGCAAATCTTGTCAGAAGGCAATTGACAAATAAGCATAACAACTATACCCATTTTTTCTGTGCTAGGCCTGATAAACTCCTATAACCTTCCCTTCCTACATCTTTCTTTTGTCTTTGGCTGCAAAGGATATTTATGGAGGTAGCTTAGGCCCTTTCCAGGAGTTACTCAGTTTTCCTGAGTCTCCCATGTACAAAGAATGTATACAAGTTATTAAGTTTCTGGGTTGTTTTTTTTTTTCCCTCCTATTAATGTCTCTTTTAGTACTGGGTGTTTTCAACCGAGAACCAGGGAGATAGAAAACTATTTTTTCTCCCCCATGAATTCCAGGATTAGTTTTTCCACAGTATGTGAGACTATAGGCAATAACTATACTGTACAATACTGTAGTTTTCTTACTCATCAAATAAGTGATAATAAATCTAATTCACTCTAACAGTTACAATGATAACAAAACTATAAAATATGCATGAGAACATTTGAAAAGATAGAGCAACATACTCATGCAAAATGGTAGTATTTTTTTGTGCGCCTGCATCTAGGAATTCATGATTTCTAAAACGCTGCTTGATAATATCTGTGATCATAGGTAACCAGTCCTATGGGTTTTAGAAGTTATGATAGGTTAATCAATCAGCAGGAACACTATTCCATTAAGTAGCATTCCTTATGAGCTTCTCTATACTGCTTTGCAGTCTAATCAAGAAAATGAATGCAGAATTCTTATTTTCCCACCAAGTGCTAAAAATGCTAAGCTATGTTCATTCATCATAAAATTACAATATGGCCCTGTCATTAGTGGGTTAAAGATAGCTTGTATCACTGCCTCCAGATTTAATCAGACTTACCAATAATCATTCCTAAGCTCAAGAGTAATGATACATATTCCACACAGAATAATGCTGAATTTTCATTAATGCCTCAGGGATCAAATGATGATAGCTATCACTATTCTAATTTAGTATAATCAACACAAAATTATTTAGGGTTTGTTGGCACTTTTTCAGTGCATTGACTTTTTCAGAGAGATGATGAAAAAATGCTCTTTTTCTTTTTCTTTCCCCAGAATATTTTCCCCTCAGAGCTGTGCTACCCTGGACCATAAGAACACTTTGATCTGAACTCTAAAGCCAGCCGGGACCATAAACTTCTTAGAACATCTGCAATCTAAATATTGGTATGTCCAAAGAGGTTAAGTGCATCATTACTTATTTAAAATAAAATTGACCTGACTCTTTCCAATTTTTGGTAATTTGAATATAAATGATTTGTCTGCTTCTTATCCATGTCTCTGAAGTTGCCTACTCTCTCTAAAGAGCAAGGGCAATTATGGAAGCAAAAACTGTTACAGATCTACTAATATAACACTAATCTTCTAGTTTAGGGGCTTTGTAAGAGTGTAATTTCAGGGAAAGAGAAGGTTCCAGGTTCCCTGTTCCACGCTAAGGAAGGGTGGAGTTGAACAGGAAGGTTAAGCTAGAAAAGACTGGGAAGAGAACTGAGAGAGAGAAAGAAAAGAAACAGAAAGAGATAGAGAAAGAAGACTAGAGGAGACACATGGAGCAAAGAGACACATGAAGAAGCTGCTTTTGCTTCTTGGCCTTGGACTTGTACCAGGGACTTAGGGGATTTGGAAGGAGACACTTGAAGATCTTGAGTAAGAAACCCATGGGGAGGCTGACAATGGTAGCCTTTATCTTGACTTGGGTTTTGGTTTTTTTGTGTGTGTGGTTTTTTTTTAAAGATTTATTTATTTACACAAGAACCAGTACAGGCCAGATGCGTAGGAGGGTGAGAGGATTCACCAGAGAGAGTGGGGAACAGAACAGGCAAACTGACTGAAATACACTGCTGAGGGGAGCAGCGGGCGAGACAGGAGAGGCCAGCTGTGCCATGTGGGACCCTTGCCAGCAGGCCAGAATCGAACCCGCACTGCAGAGGCAGCGGACAGCTTCATAGTGTGGCGCTCGACCGCCTGCGCCACCAGGGAGCCCTATGACTTGGGTTTTGATTTTGCTTTTTCCCTTCCAGACTTGTCTGGCCTCTTCTGCCCCTTTTCTATGGGTCCCCACCTGAAGGTGCCTTAGACTTGTGGCAAGCTTTTGGGCCTCAGCAGTCTGCTTGGCTGGGCATTTTACCCATGAGAGGATGGATAACTTTGAGTGCTTAATTGGAAAATATTTAAACAGTATTCATTATCTTCTCTCCATTGCACACTAATTGTATTAAAGTTCCTTTCTATGCCAGGTCTTATGCATCAAGAATGTGTCTTGTCTTGATACAGTGGATGGCACCAGGCAGGTTTGGGGATCTCAGGGTCCCCCTCAGTGTGCCTGCTAAGAAAATCTCTCACAGCCTAAGTAGTATGGCTTTAACTTACTGACCTCATTCATGCTAATTCTGGCCATAAAATAAAACCTCTCTCATGGATTGTCTTATCTGTCTTGTTATAAAGTGATATCTACAGCAATCCTTGAAAAAACACAGTCCCCTTTGTTTAATTCTAAATGAACCTAATTTTAGAAGTATCCAGTTTAATACATTTTAAACTAGAACTATTTTACTGGAGATGATGTTAAGAAAGACAATGATTTTGAGCAAGTCATAATGTATAAATCTAGTTTTCTTCTAATAGAAGCTTTGATAGATATTTAAATTAAGCAGGTACTTCTATTAACCATATTTACATTTCTATAGACTGCATTCTTTAGGACTGACTAGTTTAATCTACTCCTTGGTTCAGATGCAAAGCTTTTCTAGATGCAAAGTCAGTCTCAAGTTGTCACATTTTATTCATCAGTATTCCTTATCTCTTGCACTTTTCAAAGTTCTGTGACTTTCAAACACATTGAACCTTCTTACTTTTACAACTTCACTATCAATCATTATTTTACCCATTATGTCAATATTACATTATCTGCCTACTGAATTTTAACCACCATATTAAGAAAAATGGTAATATCATATATCATGAATGTCACCATGATAGCATGGGCAACAGATCAATTGTAATCAACTGTCTCAATGGTGAGTTAAGGATGGTTGTTAATGAATGGGTAACCACTCCCTTTCCTGCTCACGACATTTCAAGTTGAGACATTAGATGGATGCCATATATGGAACTGCTGCCAATATACTCTCACCAAATGCCAAATACTCACAAGGAGCAGAGTGCTTTAATATGCCCACATTATTTAAAATCACATGAAGGACAGAAAGGGTAGGTTAATATATGATGACAATGATGCTAATTCACTTTTATTGAATGATTACTAGATATTAGCTTCTGTATTAAACTCTGGGTATACACTACCTCATGTAATCCTGATAGCAATCTTCAGTGTCAGTGTGTCTTATAATGTCCAATATACAGGTTAAAAAAAAAACACACAAATTCATATGTTGAAAATTTACCTAAGTTTACATGACTAGGGATTACTAGAGCTAACGTAATTATTTGATCTGAAAGTTCAGATTCTTAATATCTAATCTTTTTAAATTACAATGGGTGACATTTAGTATGATGTAGAGGTTGTACTCAGTGTGAAAGCCTCATCCTAATCATTACCAGACAACATCAATCCCAACTCTTAATCACATGTATTTTGAGTCTTCCAGCTATCAAAGAAGTGGTACATCCTAAGGGAAGCCAGAGAAAGCTGGTAAGAACTGGGTGTCATTTTATTTTTAATAATAATTGAACTATTGCTTACATTATTTTTCTATTTTTTCAATTACTAAGCCCAACTCACAGTAAAAAAAAAAAAAAATCAACCTACTTTTTTTTTAACCAAGATCTTACTTTTCATATAGATATTCCACCAGTTAAAAGATCCTTACTTGTTGCATTTATAGTTATGATGATGAAAAGGAGGAGGAGGAAGAAGAAGAGGTAGAGAAAGATAAAATGTGAAGGGGACAAGAGGGAGGGGAATGGAGGAAGAATAAAAGGGCAAGAAGGAGGGGCAAGGAGAGAAATAGAAGACAGAAGACAGGAGGAAGAAGAAAGGAAGAAAATCATGTTTATTTAAAAATTAAAAGAATCAGTGACTAAAGGACTATTTTTAGATCTATATATTTATGGACTAAATTATTTTTAATTAGCTCATAGTTGAAGGCTAAATCTATGACTACATTGTTTCAGCAAATGGAATTGTTACCCAAAGCATTTGTATGGAAGCACTAAGTATAAAATTTAATTGATATCTAGTTAGACATGAGTTAGAGAATATGTTAGGCCTGAAGGTAGGACAATCAGAAGTCAGCACAACAATCTATCAAATATGTTTGCTGAGATTACACAAAGATCAGTTAGGCAGGTAGTATGATTAAGCAAAGGCAGGAGACTGAGGACACTGAGCCTCTCTATATGTTCAGTACTTTGGATAGCTCTTTGTGGGCCGAACAGACAATTCACCTTCCTCTAAATGGACAGGTCCCTTAAAGCTGTTTTGTCATTTAACAGAATTCTTACTAGAAAATATTTGATTGTGAAAACCAACTTTTTAAACTTCCCTAGCCAATCTGTTCTTCAAATATGTTAAACTTGTTTATACCTTACTCTGTGTGCTCCTTGTGTGGGTACCTTTGGCTTTGAACAATCGTGTTAGAGATAATTTCATGGATGGCTTCTTCTTATTTGGTTCTAAGTTCAATGTCACCAACTAGAGAAACCTCACTACCTAGCCAATATAAAATCCACATTGTTCTGACTTATTTTCCTCAGAATATTCACCACTCTTTTAAAATACCTTAACTTTAAACTACCTTAAAAGTGACTTTCACTTGTGTTTTACTGGTTTAACTAGAATGAAAACTCTAGTTTGCATGGAAATAGGACTTACCTGGTTTTTTCACTGCTGGATCTCTAATGCATAGCACAGTGTCTATCAAAACATATTTGTTAAACAAAGTAATAATGAAAACTATCATATAATGATTTTACATATTGAAAAGCAAGCCTAGAACTTATAAGAAATAAGGGTTCCTGCTGGGATGTTAGTTGATTTAATAGGAAATCTTACCAAGATATTGGTTATTTGGTTTTACTAGTGACAAGTTGTGAGTGCTTGTTTAAAACAGAGTTGAATTCAGAGTGGTTATTACAAAGTAGACAGATACATACACTCATACAATGGATTACTTTAGGCAATGAACATCAAGATTGCCTCCTATGACAACACAGGATCTTGCTTACAACATGAGCATAAAATAAGACAGGTTTATGGGCAGAGTTAGAAAATAACTGATAAGTCACTGTGTCTGCTTTCTGAGTTTGTATTATGTTGATGCTCATGTTAGTGTCATCAAAACAACTCATATCAAATTTTAAGAGAGCATGAAGTCTGTTTATTTCTCAAGAAAATTCAGCATGATTCTAAGGAAAAAAAGAAAAAAAAAACGGAATCTTTGAAGGCTTCATTCATTGAGACCAAAATTCTACTGTTTTCTTATTTAACCATGTTTACTGACAGGTATAGACTATATAGAGAAAGAGCATAGAGACCCAAATTTCTGACATAAAGCTTCAGTTTATTTTATGAAGATTAATATCCACAATAACAAAGCCTGTACTTCTGTGATTCAATATAATGTAATCTATAAAAAAGTTATAGTAATATAGTATAAAAGTTATAGTCCATATAATATAACTTGAATTTCCTGTGGTGATTCCCATCTGCAATTATAGTTAATATACCTCCCAGTCCTGCTCTAGCTTTATGGGGACTTTTTGCAAATAGGTGGGAACTATTAACAAGAAAATATAAGAGACATAATGCTCACCTACAGGAAAGCCATTTGTGACACCAATATAGAAAATAGTAATGGCGGTGGTGTTAATTGCCTAGTTAAAACCCTTTTACAAAAAAACCTGACTTACAGTTGTCATAACCCACAGTAACAATTCTAAGAGGTTGGACAGAAGCTCCAACCTCTCAAATGTATCCCAACAGGATCCTGGAAGAATGTAATTAGGTAAATATCTCTTTGGCTCAACTACCAAATATCTGGCAGCTAGCACATGGGGGATTAATTATTTCTAGAGCTGAGATGGATGTAGTCTATGGTAGAAGTTAAGCATGAATTTGAAACCTGAATTCAACCATTTAAAAGCTAAGGGAGGGCCTCCCTGATGGCGCAAGGGGTTAAGATGCAAGCTAGGAAGCTGTCCACAGCCACTGAAGTACGAGTTCAATTCCCAGCCAGGGAGATACCCACATGGTGCAGAAGACCTCTCCTGTCTCACCTGCTGCTCCCCTTAGCAGTGCATTTCAGTCAATCCACCTGATCTGCTCCTCACTCTGTCTCTGGTAAATCCTCTTACCCCCCACACCTCTAGCCTGTACCTCAGTTCTTGTATGCATAAATAAATAAATCTTTAAATAAATAAAATGAAGAGTTGCAATGATAATTAAATGTGATAATGCATATAAAACAGCATGGTGCTTTGCACAGAAAACATTTCTACATAAACTCCTTTATTCATAAAGTATTTAATAAAAATTAAATGTCTTACTAGTATATTCTCTTGGTCCTGAGATTTCATCTTGGGGCAGATAATAGCATTATTATTCCTTAAACATCCAATTGGGTTTAAGACTGTCAAAGAGACAGTTAATACTGTTAAAGAGAAAAGATTTAAGCCCACACAATCTTTCCTACCAGAAAGTTCTGCATGTCAGGATCTTAATATTAGTATGTGATCTTCAGTAGTTCTGCTTCTCAGAGACATTGGTCCCTTGGAGAAAAGATACAAAGGGGTTACCAGTGATGAGGGGAGAGGGTCAGAAGGCAAGAAGGAAATATGTCCTAAGTGACTCTGTGTTTCTTCACTTCTTCCACGCTCTTTACAAACCAAAGTGTGGGGAGAAGGAGAGCATCTATACTTCTTTGCAAGGTAGTGACTGAAAAATGACTGGGTGCTTCAACTACCCCGGTATTTTGGGAGACAGCAAATGGAGGACAAGACCATAGTACCTAAAGAAGTTTATGATTTTGTTGGGGGAGGGGAGTACCAATAATTATATTAATGTATAAAAGCAGTCAACCTAGAATTGCTATAATGTATGGAGGAAGTGCTAGTGAGAGGTACACCATTTTCTTCTTTCTGTCATCAACCTCAACCTGGCTGGAGGATCAGGACCACATGGCAGCTACAAATACAAGAGATGTAGATAAACTGTGCTCCAACCAAGGCTCAGCAGCATGGAAAGTCTAAACAGCCACATTGTGGCTTATTATCAGGCTTTTTAATACTTATTTTTTATTCCAGACTTAACAAAAGCCTATTTAAGCCTCTGGATCATCCATGTCTGGAAAAAATGTAGGAAAGTATGTAGATTTTTCAATGAGCACCAAGAGCATGAAGCAGTTAATACTTGGCATTCCAAATGAAGTTCTTCCTTAAAAGAGAAAAACAAGCTCATAATTTGATTTTAACTTTCTCCTGAGAACCAAAATGTCAACCGTTCTGACTAAGGAGTCATGTAGAGGAGAGTAAAGACTCAATCAGAAGTTAACCAAAAGAGTCCTTCAGCAATCCAAGTCAATCAAGAACAACTCCCAGGCATAAATATCCAGATTAGGGCACAGAAACCAATGACAGGGTGAAAGTGCATAGAATTCCTCAGTAGTTATGGAATTAATAAGCTCCAAATGAAATTAATTGTGTCTTTTGCTCATTAGCTTCACTGAAATCCCTTAGTTTCAGTTTGTAAATGTCCTGTAAAGGGGAACACTGAGATGTTTGCTCCTAGGCAATCTTCATCCCTGACTCTCTCTTCAGTAAGGGGAACACAATTGCTCTGGTAAATGTGATTCCCACTTCAAACCCACCAGGCTGAAAATCTACACATACACACTCCCCACCCCGCACCCAAATCTCCATTCCCTCTCCCAACCAGAGGAAGTATTCCCAAGTCCTAGGTTCATACCGCAGTGTGAAGACCAGATGGAGGTCAGGGCCACCACGAGAGGTTGCCCTGTCACTGATAACCATTCCCCCATCACCTCACCATACTTTCCCAGCACCACTGAGCATCAACCTCATGCAGACAGAGCTCCCACCCTACAGTATGCAGAGAGGGGAGTTTACTCCTGGTATAAACTGCCCACCACCAGAGAAGTCCCGTAGCAAGCCAGTACTCTGGATTCTTTCCAGAAGCCTTCTTTCAAACACTTAATTTCCTTTTATAGCATTTCACCTCCCATTTGCAGACACTCAAACAACCACCAAAAAAAAAAAAAAAAAATGAGTAGGAGTAATGAATTCAGAGTCTCGGGTAAGTATATGACCTAGGAGTTTCTTTGTCTTTGGAAACATAACCTCCACTGTGCATTCCCATTTCAGTGCTCCATCTACCTCTCCTCCCTTTTACCTACTACACACTCACCTTTCTCAGATTTCATCCCACAACCATCTTCAGTGCATCTCATGGTATAGTTAGTTATGCTTTCTGTATACACATGGGATTTTCCTAGTCATGGAGCTATTATCTCTGCTGGGCATGGTGACTCCCTATTAACATCTATCTGACTGTTATCTTCCATAATCTAAATCATCATTCCTTTCTTCCTTATACTGGCTGAGTTATTTTAGTGTAAATCCATACCTCACAAAATGTTTTGCACATAGTAGATGCTTATTTGTGAAAGTGAAGCACACAGACAGAATCAACAGGTTTTTTTTTATATTTGTAATAGTTGAGACGTTTCATTTCCTTTTATAAAGGAATTTAATTTTCCAATTATAAACAAGTCAAGTTTCTGGAAATTCCAATCATTGTAGAGTATCATTCAAAGCTCTATAGCTTCATGCTTCTAATGGAT
Source organism: Talpa europaea (assembly GCF_964194135.1). Classification (NCBI taxonomy): domain Eukaryota; kingdom Metazoa; phylum Chordata; class Mammalia; order Eulipotyphla; family Talpidae; genus Talpa; species Talpa europaea. Next base: position 109,309,217 of record NC_140075.1, read on the forward strand.
TGTGAGTTTTAGCCCTAAAATTTCCATAATAAACTACCTCTAGGACTGTTTTATTTAGGTTATTTTTTTGGGGGGTGGAGGATAATCCTAAATACATTTACCTTATAATGTAAAGCTTAAAAAGATGGTGACTACATAGTCAGAAGTTCCAACTTGAGTACAAATTTGCAAAGGTAGCAAATATGCCTCAACTAGTCCTTTGGAGGAGAACAAAGCTATTCATGTTATCATAATTCTGTATAAGAGTACAAGCCTCACCTGAATAACTTTATACTAATACACAACATGGAAACATTATTTTATTCCATAACTTTAATAACTATGGCTCTGAAAAAGAAATATGTACTGAAAATGAGAGGGGAGAGTCACCTTTGGAGAGAACATTGTTTATCCATAAGATGCTCTCTGCGTGGAATATATATTGGAAGGTCTTAAAAGTCTGCAGATATATTTACAGTCTTGTCACTATACTGAATTTCACCATTGGAAAAACCCATGAGGAGGCAACTTTTCAGGTATCTAAAGAGATACAACAAAAAGTAAATAAGCATCAACAATCTCTGTATTGCATGATAATGTGTTTATAAAGTAACTGATTTTTCAGGTTTTAAGTACACAAAATATGATTATAAATTCATTAGAGATTTGAGAAGTATTTAGATTTATTTATGAGTACTTAGAGTTACTTTGTAAATGACTATTTTAAGTGAGTTATATTTTGGATAATCATCTAAATTCTTAAGGTTGTGTCATAAGAACATTTATGTTCTTTATGCCCTTAGTAATCTTATCAGTGTTAAGAAAAACATGTTGAACCAAAATGGCATATAAGTCCACATTTTCATAAGAGAAAATTATTTTGCAACCGTGAAAAAACTAAAAACACCACCTAATGAATGTGAGTCAGTACAATGTGGTTGGAATGTTTTATGCAGGAACTATATGATCTGAATTAAGGTATACATAACACAGCAGGAACTAAGAAGAGCCATCAGTTTCAAATATTCTGAGAATGAGAAAATGAGGGCCAGAGAGAAGATTAAGAGGTTGAACCAAGGACATCTATCAATAGTTACTTAGTGGTTGCTTCACTAGGAACCTTGTTTCTGGACTCTTCTGTTTTGGTAGGACAATATTTAGACCTTATTCCAGGGAAAGAGTACAGATAAAATACTGTGACTATAAGTTCATTACATTTCAATAACAAGGTCTCCTTGGAAGAACTGTAAGAAAAATCTCTGTATTCTAGGAAGATATATAATATAATATGGCTCCTGAGTGGAGCCGTACCACAAAAAAAAAAAAAAAAAAAAAAACCTATATTGCCACTAAATTTGAAATATAGAACTTGATACACTTTATTCAAATTATTTTTGGCAGCAATATTTATTGCCTCTGGTATCTTAGAATTTAGCAGAAAATGGGCTTTGATGTGTTTTTTTTTTTTCCTCCTGTGCTAAACACACTTCCAAGATCTTAATCTCTAGTAGTAAATGCCAACTTCTTAGATGACACATTATATGAAGAGGTGGTTCAGAGATGTATCTTTCAAGACTATCCAGGAATGGCACAAGGAAAGACATTGGGAATAAAGTTGTTTCTCTAAAAGTAAACCTGAAAAATTGCCAGGTATTTTCTTATAACTCACTGTACCTTTATCAAGAAAGATAAACAAATCTTTGAAGATAACTTCCAGTAAGTGAGTTTTTGTCTTGTATGTTTACTTATCCTTACCAGAGTAATAATGTCACAAACATCTATCTGCATAGAAATTTTAATCTTCTGGTAGGAAACCATAAAGATCACTTACTTCATCCTGAGAAACTCTAAGCCATGTGAACATGAGAGGCTGTAGTCTTACATTTCTTATATATTTTTACTCTATCTAATTTAGTGCTTAGTAAAAAACCTAGTCTGGGGGAAAGGCAGAAACTTTCAAGTTAGAAAACTTTTAGCTTCATTCTTAGAAGTGCCACTTAGTAGCTGTAGACCTTGAACAGAACATTTAACCTTTACAAGTCTCAGGGACCTTATTTGAAAAGATCAAGAATTAGCACATCTCCCGGGACTGCTGAGTGGATCAAATGAGCAAATGTACAAATCAAATAGGCAAACAAGGTACTATAAGATGATAACAGTGTAGCTGCTCACTAAATGTTCATCTAATTTATTCACTGTTGGCATTCCAAACATAACTGTTAGATAGAATTGGACTGAATTCACCTCCCAGTGAAACGTGGCCCAGGCTGGGGAGGACAAGAGCAGATGTTTTTGCTCATAAATTGACACGCTATGTAGAATTTTTTGAAATGAAGAAAGTAAAGTGAGGAGAGGGAGTTGAAGTCACAGGTAGAGATGACCTATAGTAGAGGTGGCAGCTAGCACACCAAGATGGGTTAACAGGATAATGTAGCCAGTTGAAGCAGAGCATGTTTGACAAGGCTGGAGCATGTGTTATGGAAACTTGGGACAGGATGAGTGCCACTAAAAATTAGAAAGCTCAAATTTGCCTGATGACAGCTGCCAAGAATATATGACAACTAGGAAATAGCAACAGAACATGTAATCAGAGGATGCTTGACCTTGGCTAAGTGGATTATTCCAACAGGTATAATTAGAGGCTGCCATATGGACGGCAGAGTAGATAGTGACAAATATGACTATGATTTCAGAGGCATCAAGGAATCTACTGCCAAACAAACACCTCTCTCTTCCACAGCCTGAATGCTGAAATTCTATTCTCAGACTATCTCTGCTGCCAGGTCTTAATAACAATGATGCATTCTTTATTATGAAAGAGTTTATTATATCTTCTTCCTAGATCAGGCTCTTATGGGAAGAAGAATAAGAAAATCATGAGGACCTCGGGTCTTAGGGAGACTAGATAGGAAGGGGAGATGTCAGGCAGTGACAAAGCATGAGTTATATGTGAGCCTGAGAAGCTCTGAGTTGGAAAAATAAAGTGCTTCTTTTATTAGTAGGAGTTTCCCACTGCCAAAATTGTGAAGAGTAAGTCAATACAAAGACATGGATGAAGAGCAGCTGTGCATTAAATGAAAGCCATACAGACTTTACAACACTGTAACATGTTTTTAAAAAGAATACTATAATTGCCAATATAAGTTGGTAAATTACTGTAGACTTGGCCCTGTACAAAATGTGTTACACACACCACTGCGTTTAGTCTTCGCTAGAGCCCTATGTGGTAAATGTGTGATCACTCCTGTTTTACATCTGAGAACGCTTGGGTTTAGATGGATAAACTAACATGTCTGTTAAATGGAGAGCCAGACAAAAATCCATCTCCATCTGACTTCAGAATCTGTGATCTTAATCACCGTGACTGGCCAGGCATTGATAAAGGGAAGCAACTGTAGACAGAGCCAAGGAACATGAGATTTGTGGCTGCCCCATGCCACGGGCACCAGAATGAGAAGGGGGTATGGAATCCCAAGCTCTCCTTGTTCTCCAGGCTGTTGTCGTGGTGCCCAGAGTTCTTGCTGGGCTAAATGCACAATCCGGAAGGAGGCTTGTCACCATGGATGAAAGTCCTGCTATGAGGAACATAATGCTGAAAACAGCAGGCAGATATTATGCCCAGATTAGCAAGATCAGCTAAAATACCTTACATGTAAAGATTAACACGAAGTTAGGTAAGACTGGAGAGTAGAGATAATATGCTCTGACTAGTGGGAACACTTGAGCCCCCCAGGCAATAGGCCCTGGTCACTCCACCCTAGCTTGAACCAGACTAACGCAGGCCCAATAACGCAGCCCCACACATGTACAATCCCCGCATGCTTTCCCACCTTCTCTGTACCTGATTCTAAATAAATACAAGACTGCCTTTGGATCGTGGCTGCACCTTCCTGATATAGTCCCTCTAGGTTTCTCATAGCTCCAACTCGTTAAGACTGAGTAATCACTCTCTCTTTTCACATGGCTCCCAAAGTTCTGCTCTTTGAGGCAGCAAGGGGGTTCTTACAGAGCTGAGGATTTCTCTTCTACTGCAATAATAACAAGTGTTTCCAGATACATGATGTGTCAGCACAACTTTTATAACTAAAAATAAAAAATAAGCTATCAATTTGGCCACTTAAGCCCAAGCCACTATAATAGTGGGCAAATTTATAATCACCATTAATTCTAAAACTATTACATGTAAAATAACAACACGAGAGCAACAAGGATAATAAACTACCCTCCACCAGAAAGAAACTGACTCCTTCAGTCAATTCCAGGCTTACTTTCTCCAGTATTACCTTATTAATCATGATGGATGTGTAAGCAAAGAGGTAGAGAAGTGGGTTCTTAAACACCAAGTCTTAAATACCAAGCAGAAGGAAGGGAGACGATTAAGTATTCTGCTTTTAGCACGTACCATTTCAAATATTCACTGATTGAGCCCTTCCTGTGCTCTGAGGCAATGAAGTTGTTTAAAGCAAGTTCCTATGTACCCTGCTCCTTTCAGCTGCACCCAGCTGGAAAAATAATTTAATTTCAAGGTATTAAATAGGAATCTATTCTTCTGTATCTCCCTACAAAATAAAGAAAGGCATTCTGGTCTATTACTATCTCTATTTTTAAGTACCACACAATAACTCCTATATTTTTCTGACGAACTCACATTTTTCCCACTCCCCAGCCTCAAAGATGCTTTTGCTATGAATACCTACCCACCAAAAATGATGGAGATTTAAAATAAGGTTCTGTCTCCAACATTCTTGTTGACACTAACCCTTGTAAAGATTTTCTAAGAATCATTGCGAATTCTGACTCTGCTAAGGGGTGACATGTGTTCCCCACTTCTGCTGCTTCCTTCCATCAGGAGAGAACTCTCACACCATAATTCTCCCAGTCTCTCTCTCCAACTTGATTCTGACTGTTTGTTATCTACCAGATTGGCAGGGTGTGGAGAAGATTGACTCCCAATGTGTCTGCAGTAAAAGACTTTCTTTTGATCCCCTGTTGCTCTCTGTTCTATGTATCATAAATATAGGTCGGCAAAGTGAGGTTTAAGTTCATGTGATTTAAAAGCTAGCCTTTACAAGCCTGCTTAGCTATGTGATGTAAGGCCCATTCTGTACCACTGACTGCATGAGTCATGGACTCAGGTTCTGGCACCCCAAATCTATTTGCAATGGCTTGTGAGACCCAGATGTTTGGACTTCTGCCTAATTTCGAATTCAGTCATATTACCTTAGTAACTTGAATTTGAAGAGAGTGCTATTTCCACCACAAAAATCTATACATACTAAGCATCAGCTCCCTCTTGTCTCCCCACCCCCACCAGTCATTAAACACCGCACCACTGGGTGAAAGCTACATTTTGTTTATTTAAAATGATAATGAACTCTGTAGGGATTACCATTTACTACAGTGCTCCAGCCCCCAAACTTCAAAGGATTTTCTGCTTCTTGTTTCTCCCAATAATCAGGGAAACAAAGGTTTTAATAAAGCTTGTCTGCCTGGTTCTACATGTTTCAGCTCAACAAAGAAAAAATATGAAACCTTAAAGAATTGTCAAACTGTAAAGCAAACTAAAATCTATAATCACTTATTAACTCTTTTGGAAATTGTCCATGAAACTCTTCCTTGAAATGAATAAAACACAATAATGTTAGTTTTCTTTACTTGCTCTTATTATTTCCTATAATATTTTTCATGACTTTATAACTTTAATTCATAACTCCCCTTATATATACATATATACATATATATATACACACACACACATATATATATATATATGGCTTGTTCACCCCTGAAAAATCTGAAGCTGCCATTGAAGCAAAATCCACATAGCAGTGGTGTATTTCAGTCACATGATCTAAATCACAGGGTCCTGCACAGTCTGCCTGCAATTTTGATGGCTTCCCTTGTCAGTCTCCAGCAGGGTTTTAACTAGAACTTGTCATCACTTTAGTTATAAAAGAAATATAATATTTAATTAAAACAGCTACATGGAAACAGTCAATGGATTTAACAATCGTCTAAAACAAGTTCAAAAGAAAAGCTTGATTGAAATAAATACAGGTAGATACTGCTGTAATTTTATTTTTAAAGATTTATTCATTTATTTATATAAGCACTGGGTACAGTCAGAAGCACCGAAGGGTGAGAGAATTCACCAGAGCCAGAGCAGGGAGCAGAACAGGCAGAAGGACTGAAGTACACTGCTGAGGGGAGCAGTGGGCGCGGCAGGAGAGGTCTGCGTGCCATGTGGGACCCTCGCCGGTGGCCAGGATTGAACCGGCACTGCAGAGGCTGCAGGCAGCTTTGCAGCCTGGTGCTCAACTGCTACGCCACCGGAAAAGCCCCTGTTGTAATTTTTTTTACCCTTTCTTTTAACCTTTTGCTAAAAGACTGGAACCAATCTTAATCCCTATACAAATGTACAACGGTGAGTCTGACCCTCTGGGGCTAAGTTGAAATCACTATCCACTTTATCATACACAGTGTCTGGGAGAGAAAAGAGTATCTTACAAAGACCAGAGGTATTATCCTGGCTTTGTCACTGAGAGATGGATCGTATAACCTTGGGCAAGCGCTGTAATTATGCCAGGCTTGTTCTCTCATCTGTAAAATTAGTCCACGAAGTTTCTAGGCCCTTCCTGCTCTGTCAAACAAGGAGTTTCCCTATCTTTCTAAGGTCTCAGCGGAGGTCTCTCACCTCTGTGGCAGCTACCAGCATGTTCGCATCACCTGCCATGGCTGTTTAAGTTAATTAAGGGGAAGTGATTGCATTTTGCCTTTTCAACCACTCTGAACTGAGTTCTACCTCCCTTCTCCACATGTGGTGCTCAGAGGGTACAGAGCTGTGTGCAGGGTGTCTTTTTTCCTGTTCTCCCCTAAATCTCTACTGTCAACATTTCTTCTCCACCCGCCACCTCCCAAGTAATTAGAAGGGGGTGAATTACAGTTACAGTCTCTAGTTTCCCAAAGCCCCCACCCCTTTCACATTCTGGGAGGGAACCTGTTCAGTTTTCTTACAGCATCTTTGAAGAGCTGACACATTGGTTCTCGATCCCTCCACCTTTCCCCACCCCCGGTCCCCAATTCTATGCTTTCCCTAGTTGAACTGGAGAGGAAAGGTTTGAGACAGTCATTTCAATTACAGGCTGTATTACTTCAAGGGATGGCATTTTTTACATAGAAAGAATATTTTGATTCAGATTTAAACATTGTTTTGTAACATACAATATAAGCTGGTGCCAACACTATGGCACATCTCAGTGAGGTTCTGTGTGTCATTGTGGGCTCCTCAGAATCACAAAGCTCTAGGTTGAAGGGCCCCTGGGTGTCACCTGGCCCATTATCCTGGGGTCTATATACCACCACACTGTCTCTATCAATGGGTGCCAGGCCATCTGCTCCTGCAGTCGGAGCAGTGGAATCTCCCCACCAGAGAGAATGCAGCTTCCAGACAACTCAATCTGTCACCAGTTTCCCACACTGGATCAAAACAATGTCTGCCTATCTCTGTCTAAGGATACATGCTATTCTCATTCAACATATGGAAGGAAATGAACACCATCCTAGAGGCTAAGTAACTTCCCTAAAGAAGGACTCACAAAAGTGTCCAGCCTGGCATTCGAACCTCCACCTATCCCTTAAATCAGATAGACTCCAGACTAATAACGAGTACTGAAAGTGTCTCCATGATTCAATTTATATTAAAGCACTTTAAATATTCACATAAATCATTTCTTACTCATTTGTCAAATTTTCTCTGTATGCCATTATTTATCATTGACTCTTCACTCTTGCTGGCAGTGTTGATTTCAAAAGCAAAGCCAATCCTGCCTCTTGACCCCCCCAATGGGAATATTCACCCCCATTTCCCTAATTTAGTCTAATCTTAGTCATCCCTCAAGATCTGGCTTAACTTCACCACTTCCAGGGATTCCTTCCAGCAACTCAGTTCAGCAAGGGGGGCTGGGCGTGTCTGCCTTTGCTAGCCTCCTTCTGCCCACAGAAACAGCCTACTCACTCTTGCTAAGTCGTTATTCTTGATATATGGGTTCTCATTTTCACTGTAATCTCACCTGCAAAGTAAATGGCAGCTTGAGCTTTTCTTAGTGCCCCACTAGTCCCATAGCAGGAGTTTAATAAATGTGTTGATGTCAGACGATTACACCGAACACTATACAAACCCATCAGAAACCTTTGTAAACTGGCATAAGGGTTATTAGGGTTTGGTGGTTGGCATGGTGTGACAACATTTATCAAGGTGTGAACCTATATTCCTAAAACACAGTGTCGCAAATCAATGTTACCTCAATAAACATAACTTTTAATTAATTTATTCCTTCTGAAACTCTCCCACCTCATGTTGACATGTCTTTCTCTGCTTGAGAGCCTGTCAAGTATCTCAGTGGTTAGGTAAGTGCATTTCTGTGTATTGTCCACCAGAGGGCTAGCTTTCCTTTCTTTTCTAGACTGCCCAGCCCCCGAGTAAGAACCTTCAGCAAGCTAGAAAATCTACTTTGCAAAAAAGTGTCTTGGGTGACGCTCCTTTATCTCAACGTTCAAGATATTATATGAAGCGCCCAATATTATTCTTGTATCCAGACAGCAGAAGATCCCTGAATACTTTCTCACCTTGAGTCTGTTCACTGGATAGAATAAAAAATTGGGAGCAAGAAGGGATGGGAAAATGGAGGATAGTGAGCCAGGAATACACTAAGAGGGACGCCTTCATACTGCAACCAGGCGGGTACTCCTTTAGATGCCCTTTCTCCTGAAATTCTAGGCAGATCAGTTCTTAGCCAGAAAGGCTAGGGCTGGCATTCTATTAATATCCCTTATTCATCACAATGCCCCAAATATCTTGAGAACCAGATTTCCTTTCCCACGTGAAAAGAGAGTCTACTGTAGTTCTATCCTAAAACCTCTGACAATTTTACAAGTAGGGTGGTAAGTGACCTTTCTTTCTTTGAAAAAGTGCATGTAAATGTGCCTATTCACAGAAATCTGAGAGAGCTGACACCTGGGTAGCCAAAAATGGAGCTTCACTCTATATTCCACTGACATCCATAGAATATGATCATTTTTAATAGTGGGGAATAAAGGGCGAAGGGTAATCAGAATTTTAAAGTATACACTTCCATCCAAAATTCCCACCCTGTGAAACATAATTGTTATTTTCAGGAGGTGCATGCTGCACCCAAGTGCAGGCTGTCCTCACTATGTTCCCTTTTGCTGGGAGGAGAGACTATGCCTTTCCTGGTTACCTCATAACCTTCCCCTTTCCCCCCATTTCTCACTAGGCATCCCTCTTCTCCCAGACCCGTGGAAGCGCGTGTGAGGACAAAGCTAATGGGTCTCTGAGAAATGACAAAGTGCTTTGTGAATAGTACACAGTCTGCTCTCTTAAGTGCTGGGGAAAGGCCATCAAATTCTGGGCAAGATGCAATTCAAGTCAAAGTTGACATGTTGAAAGTTAATGACTTTATTATGCTTCATGGTTTATAATTCAGTCATAAGCCATGGCAGGTTGGGCACATTTTCTCAGACAGTTAAGAATTAAGAGGACTAAGGGCTGTCAGCTTTACCAGATGGTCATTAACTGGAAATGTGTTGTTCAAGCAAGAAACACTCAGGGGGAGACAGGCCCAGCATTTCATTTGCCATGATCTTCTTCATACGTACCTTTCAGGCAGAGGTGAGAGTGCAGAGAAGGCAGGTGTGCTGAAAGACAAAGATTATCTTACCTGATTCTCAGCTGCCCTCAACAATGATAGGGTGGCGCTGTGAGCACTGCGTGGGTTAAACTCACAACATCAGGTACGAGGTAACCATGTATCAACAATACATACGTTCAATTCCACATGCAACAGTCTTCACAACATGCTATGAACTTGAGACCAAAAAAATAAGAAACACGGCATGGTGTTCCATCAAGGCGAAGTTGAAGAGGGGGGTAAACAAGGACAGAAAGTGGAGAGAAGGCAGACCTCAATGGCCTGGGAGTAGCAAGGGAGTCTTTGTGAATGAACTAAATTCCCTCTATCTATTTCCACTGACCATAATGATTTCACTATCATTGGATCATGTTCCAGGGACTCTGTCCAGGCCTTGATATCACCCCAGAGTTGCTGAGAATCTCAACACTTGTATTTAATGATGCATTAGGGAACCGAGGTTAGGAGATAGGTAAGATAAATGAATTCATGGAAGGATTTCATCTTATAACCACCTGGTTATGAGCAAAACCCAGTCATAAAAGCAGCTGTAAGCAGAAAACACAGACACATTATTTTGTCCTTTTGACATACATTATGGTATTTAAATCCCATAACAGCAGCAAAGACTGTAAAGAACTGATCATAATTGTCACAATTAACCGTATGCACTTCTCCACTACGTTGTATAGTTTTGCAACTGGCAGACCCAATCAGGTATAAAAGAAAACAGAGGTTTTGAAATCCCAGAAGATGGAGGAAACAACCTTTATCTGATTCCCCTCATTCTAAATCACTGTGGGTAGAGGCAAGATAATTCCCCAGCCATTTCAAATATGGAAAACATTCATAGGAAGGACACAATTGGCATCTAAAGCATATTTGCTTTTTGTTTGTTTTACTTTTTGCCATTTTGGAAGGCAGGTTGTAAAAGAATAGAAACAATGGCAGTAGGAGGCTTATGGGTGCTGAAGCATATGCTCTTACAGTCGTTTCTTGGAAGATGTAAAATGGTTGTATGAAAGAAAACAGCTATGTCTTCAAGAAATAAACATACCTGGAAACTCTGAAGCCATCTAAAGGGTCAACTAAGTGAAAACAACTCAGTGACTTACACATGTGTACACACACACACACATACAATATACTCATATACTCCTGGAAAATGAAAATCCAGGCTTAATGTCTTCATTATTTTTTCTTTTAACAACTCAAAGCAACTCAGAAAACAAAGGTATGATGTAATAAAAATATTTTTTCTTTAGTTGGAGACAAAGAGAGATAAAGTGATAATAGAAGTTACCTACAGAGTGTGAGATTTTGAATTTAGGAGCTAATATTCAAAAATATATAAATATCTAAGAACATAAGAACTGCAAGGCACCTAGAGAGCAATGTGGTCTATGACTTTGCCTCCTGCCTGTTCTGGTTGTCACAGACACAGCGATTTTACTATAGTTCACTGAATGGACTAAAATGCACATTCAAGATCGGTCTTCTTTGTCTCCACAAGCAAGAAGAGGAGCAGAAGCCAGTGGGGTAAAAGTATGTGAGTAGGAAAAAGAGAGGATGAAAGAAGAAGAGGCAGGAGAGGTGTGACTCTTTTACAATGGAAAAAAAATATTGAAAATAAGTCTTTACAGAGGAATAAAAGGTTAAATTTTAAAAATGTCTTGACCTTCTGTGATTTCTCTCTATCAATGTTGGCAGCCTTGCTTCAGTTGTCTACTAACTCAAAGAAACAACAGTTCCAAATCACAAATGACTTCAGAGAATCAACACCATGTTTCTCACAAAACTCAGATATTACATTTGTAGCAGTATTTTTTGATGAGTGCTTTCACTTCTAGATTTAGAAATTATAGTTCAATCAAGAAACAGCCTAGAATATGAATTCTTAAGAACATAGCTCAAAGAATAATTCTGCCAAATGTGAATGATAAATTTTCTACTGCCCTTCTTATTTGCATTCAGCCAAAGATTGTTGCAAGAGAATTTTTTACAGGTCTAATACTAAGACATCACTGTTTATTACTCCAACTATCACTAATTATTATTTAAAGAACTTGACATCACATAATAATATGTTACAAAATATGCTGGTGGGTAGGAAGCAGCAGAAAGCTGACAGAAAGAAATTATATTAAATGAAGCATGGCCAAAATATAATGGTTATCTGAATATTAACCATTTTGTGGTTGCTCTATGTATAATGGTGAGCTAAGTATAAAACCATTTTGTGGTTGCTCAATAATATTTTTTCAACCAAATCATAATTCTTTAACAAATTCTTGACCAAATACAAGTCAGCCTTATTTTTTATTTTAAAGTAGCTTAAAACTGCTCTACCCTCTGAGTGTCTAGAACTGTGTGGCACTAAGAACTGAGTTATGTAACTTCATATACATTTTACCTCCTTCATTTCTTATAACTGTAAACCAAGTGTTATCATACTCATTTTACAGAGGAGAAACAACAATTGAGAGAGAAGTGATGATGTGCCCAGTGGTAGACAAAGACCAAGGAATGGAATCCAGTTGTAATAGATTGGAAGGTTCCCCAAGTGAAATGCCACAGGCTAATCCCTACAATCTGTGAAATTGACCACATATATCGAAAGAAAAATTGCTTTATATATGACAAGAGATGTGATTAAGCTACACATATTGAAAGAGTAGCTGGGCCTGGATTAGTGAGGTGGGCACTAAATGCAACATGGTAACCAACACATCAGAAGCAAAGAGAAGCAGACACACCAGGGAAGAAGGCTATGCAAAGATGAAAGAAGAGGCTGGAGTGAAACAGCTACAATTAGGGGATGCTGGTGCTGTCAGAGGCTGAGAGAGATGTGCTCTCCCTAGGGCTTCTGGTGGGAGCAGGACCTTGTCAGCCACTTGACATAGACTTCTGGCCCGCAGAATTGTGAGAGAAGAAACCTGTGTTGTGGTAAGCCATTCAGTTTGTGATAATTTGCATGGAAGCCACCAGAAACTGGCACACAGTTCTTCGAACATGCCTTCTGCACTAGCACTCAACTTTCCTGCCGGGAGAGTGCAGGTTGCAGACCTAGAACATGGTACTCTAGACAACCCTTATGTCGGTAAAGATTGGGAGCAGAAGTAAGAGACAAAATCTAGGCTCTTCAGACTATCTGTGAGTGAGCATTCTTCCTATTTGATTCGAAATGTTTCTGTTAGCACTAAGGGAAACCCAGGAACCTTGCAAGGGAAGAAGCTCCTAACTTCATGAATGCTTCCCTTCTTTACTCACATCACCAACAATGAGGCAGAAAGTGAATGAAATGTTTCTTCTCTTGCTTTCCTAATTAAGTTGACTTTGACATTGAAGAAGCCAAGTTTACCACTGATATTTTTACATGATTAGTTTTAAATATGTAGAAATAAGGGTACATTTATCCTAAAAGATTTTCTTCCTAGCTCTCCAAATCTCTATAATTATCTTTGTGTCTCAATAAATATTTGGTGAATGAATAAATGAATACATCAATGAATATGTTGCATGCATGAAGCCAAAATAATCAAGCCCCATTATAACTCAATAACAAATATTTAAGCCAAAAGAATGAATGTCTAACCAAAATATTCCTTTTTGGGACAATAACTTGAACAGATTATAAATGAGCAGATTAAAAAGAAAATAATAACTAACTTTACGGTAATAATGCAACTAAACTCTCTACAATGAATTCTTATAGGACACACATGGAATTTTCAGTATAATTCAGTATAATAAAGAACCTGAAAAGGAAAATTTTGATTCCCAAGATAAAGGATAAAGAGACCACTGTAACTTTGTTATCAGTCAATATTCTAAGTATTTCACACAATTAAATTATTTCATACTCACTATAAACCTAACAGAGAAAGGATTATCACTATCCCCATTTTACAGGTGAAAAAACAGCTCACAGAATTCATTGAAATCATGTATCAATAGAGTAATTCAGAGACAGAGAGGCTAGTCAGGCATTATTCTATTCCTCAAAATCCTGATGAATGAGTTCATCAGGACAGAGATGTGAAGACAAATCTCAACTCTGACATGAACCCCACAATTTCATTGATTTATTCCTTCATTTTTAAGATATATTTTCACAAGTAATATGTGCCAGCATTTTGCTGGATGCTGGAGACACAGTGGAAGACAAAATAATGAACCGGTAATATATTCTAAAATAAAAGGGAGACACTTAACTCACGAATGGGAAAAACTAAAATAGTTGAAAAAGTGAGTTTGGATTTCTTAAAAAAATCCTGCAGCTACAATCCTTTAAGGAGATTTTCATGGTCCGATCATAAGGTGCCAAGCCCAAGTGATCCAAGATGGTGGCCAAAAAGCGAAAGAGCCAGTGAAGTCAAAAAACCTCAAGGAGCTACAGCAACTCATGTGGCAGAAAGCATGATCTTATCTATATAAAATGAAACAGCTAAACAGAAACCACATAAAAATGAACAGCTAAGCAGAAAACAGCTGGAGAAGAGTTTATAAAAAGAAAATAAGCCATTAGGTTCAGAAGAACAACAAAGTCAGAGATGATTTTTAGCAAAGTAGATGACTTTTAGCAGAGACACTTCTTAGCAATTCTAATTGACCAGGTCAAAAATCACTCTAGTCTGTTCTTTCCAGTTCTTTGCAAAATAAGTCAATAGACTTCAATTACATGATAGGAATCTTGGAGATGTGCTCAGACTCTTAAATTAGAAAGAAGTGAGTTTGAATCATCGTTCTGTAATATACTAGCTGTGTGACCTAAATCAGGTTACTTAAGAGTACACATTTTAATTTTATCATGTAGAAAATAGTGATAACAGGGGAGGGAAGACAACTGAATATGGTGGTGGAGTATGAGTACCTCTATGACTGGAGGGCTACAGTAATTAAACCTGAAGGTGTGTGTGTGGGGGGGAATCTTATACTTCTAAAATACCAATAATGTAAACCAATGTTAGCTCAATTAAAACTTAAAATAGGGCCTCCCTGGTGGCACAGGCAGTTGAGTGCAGTTCTGTGAAGCTGTCCACAACCTCTGCAGTGCTGGTTTGATCCCCGCCGGCCTTGGAGTAACCCACTTGGTGAGCAGACCTCTCCTGTCTTGCCCGCTGCTCCCCTCAGCAGTGTATTTCGTCAGTCTGCCTGTTCTGTTCCCCACTCTGTCTCTGGTGAATCCTCTCACCCTCCCGCACATCTGGCCTGTACCCCGGCTCTTGTATAAATAAAATAAATCTTAAAAAAAACTTAAAATAAAAATAGAGAGATAATAATGGAACACACCATAAAGGTTGGGAAATAATTGAATGTGACAACGTGTGTGAATTGTTTAAAGCATTTAGTACTCAGTAAGTATTCTAGTACTGGTAAGTCATAAGTGACTTGATTAGTAGACTGATCGATTATTGTGGCTATACTAATTCTTAAATGCCATCAGCAATTTCTCATTATTCTGCTGATACTCTGGTTTTCCTCTTGCAGGACACATGCAGGATTGCACTTACGCCCTTGGACTTCTATATTACCATGTGACTCACTTGGGCCACTGTCAATTATGAGTAGAAACATTTCAAGGGCAGTCATGACTCCCCTTATTTCTTTCCTCTTTTCAGAGTGAAGAGTAACATTCCAGATGGTGAAGGGTCCCTCAGCTTGGGTCCTGAAGAACAAGGATGCACAGCAGAGTCCATTGCCACTCTGCAAATGGTATGTGAATGGAGTGAGAAATAAACTCTGCTGTGTTAAGCTACGGAAATACATAGGGAGTTTGTTTCCACGGCACAACTTAAATGATCATGACTTTCACAGCAGTATCCCAGATTGTTCTGACCTCTCACTTCCAAGATAAATTCTTTAAGTTCATTTATATATTGACCCAATCTCTTGCAAGGCTTTGTTTTGGTTCTTGTTACCTTTATGCCCTTTTAAATGTTTCTAAATCAAGTCTGTCTCATTGAAATTTCCCCAGGACAAAGATCATGACTTTGTAATTCTCTTTATATAACAGAACTTACAGCAACACTAAATAGGACTTGGCATTTAATAAATGTCCCTTTGACCCCACAATGACAGTGATGATCATAAAACTATCTGCATGATAATCCCTTAATGTCCATTTCCACTCTACTCTACTCAAGAGCTCACTTAGAAGAAAAGCAGATATTCTGCAAACAACTGTCACTGAAGAAGGCATGCAGGGAGGCATTTTGCTCCCAATTTTAAATCTTTAACAACCACTCAGATGTGCTCATGTTCTATAAAGGAAGTATAAAAACCATCAGTCTTTATACAAGGTTTCCTTGCTGGAACATGGATGCATAAAAACACTTAGAGACTATAAGCACAGCTCAGGGAAGCAGGAGCTGGCCGAGCACTGTCTGTGCATGCAGAAGGGGTGGGCACCATCTTGTGGAACTCTCCCATATCCCATATCACTGCGTGGGTATGCAGCCCATCATGGGCTCTGCATCCACTGCTGGTTAGCAACCCCTTCACTGCAGATCTATAGTACTACAGAGATAGAATCACCACAGATCAGTGAGGAAGGCTCAGGAGAAAAACATGATGAGAAGCAGCAAGAGTGAGAAGTCTGAGGACTTGGATAAATCAAAGGAAAGGACACAACTCAGTTGCTTTTGAGATGAAGAACCATATCCTCATGGTGGCTGACTGTGGCCTACATTATGTAACCCTGAGCCACTGTTCCAGCACATCTGTGGCCACCTGTGTTTGCTGCTCACTTTGCCTCAGCCACATTGACTTTATTTAAAGATCCTTTGTGCTCTCTGCCCTCTTAGCCTGGCTAGCTCCTACGCAGCATCACATGCTCAACAGCCCTCCCCTGATTCCACAGTCACCTCATCATATACCTTGGCCACTGAAATTTCCATTTACAGCTCTTAAGGAGGTTAAGTCTTTAACTTAGGAGCAGGATGCTCATTTGTCTCATGTCTGTCTCTAGTCCTAACTAGCAACCTATAAAGGAAGAGATGTTGTCAACTCACCACTGAATTTCTAGCACCCACAATTTTCCCCAACACATACTAGTGCTCATGTAATAACTGTGACATGAACAGAACAAGCAAAGAAACAGAGTGCCCGGGAGCTCCCTGTCTCCTGGATAAAGCTACCTCCCTCTCCTGCCATCCAGCAGCTGCTTTGCAGGACTTTCCAGCAGAGATCGGACTACCTGGCCGTGGACAACTAACTCATGGTCACAATCTCCGCTGAACAGTACACTAGACAGGATCACCACTCACAAGTAGCTGTCCCCAGAATTGGAATGTGGCTAGGGGTCCCCAAAATGGAGAGAAGATTGAAATTTTAACCCTGCAGCCAAGAAACATAAGCTTTTCCTTTCCTCTCCTCCTGTGAAAAACACTGGAATTTGGTAAGTGTGATCCTAACATAGAATGACTATACTCCTGGAGGCATTCATGAAAAGTAACACCTCTGCATATTAAGAATCTTTTTGCCTCCCCCAAAATGCTTCAGGTGTTTTCAATGATGAGTCAAGTCTAGGAATAACTGTGTTAGGAAATATTGTCAAGAAACACGGTTCTTCCACAGCAAGTGTCATTCCCCAGTTTTGGGCATTGTGATAACTCTTTCTAGAAAGAGAAGAGCAAAGCACAGATCCATTCTAATTCCTGAAAGTCACAAGCTCTATAATCTCCAGGCCCTGAATTACAGGAGGCACTGTCACAAGGTCATACCAGAACAGGGGAATATGGACTTCCTAGTAATTTGGCATTACTCCAAACACAGAGAGCTAGGTAGCACTGAATTAAGCATGGCAACATAGGTGGGTGGAACAGGCATGGACTAAAGGGTTGATCTTCTCCTTCCTGCAGGGACAGGAAAGTACCTTACATTGTCCAGAGCAACCAGAACCCCATAAATGGACACATGGAGGGGTACAGAGCGAGGAGCAGTGCTTTTCTCCCAATGATTCACTCATAGTGCTCATTTTGGCAGCTACACTAGCTCTGCCCTTCCGAGCTAAGAATAAAGGCTAAAAAATCAGGACTGAAATCTTAGAACAGAGTCACTTAGCTACAGAGACATCTAAAGGAAAAAGGATCAACAATAGTAACCACAAAGCTCTCAAAAATGAGGAGAGATAAAATTGTGAATTAAAAAGGGACTTAGCACTGAATGAGTCTGAGCCAGATATTTTAGAAAGTGAGCTCTGGAAGGAGGCTGACCCTGGATTCAAGTTCATTCTCTGCTCTTGCCTAAGTTGTGCCATTGGCCAAGTCACTTGAGCTCTGTGTGCCTCAGTTTCCTCATCTGTAAAATGGAAAGACTAGCACTAACCTCTCAGAGTTATTTTGAGAATTACATAAAATAACACCTGAAACAGTGTTTGCCAAAGATTTGGCAGAGAGCAATTACTCAATAAATGACAGCTGTTATTAAAATTATGACTTAATGAGAATTAAATCCCAAATGGTAAATACAGTCATCGAGAACATCAGTGCACCCACACATTCTCCTAGACAATGAAGAGATCTATAAGAATTCATGTTACCACAATGAGTATTTTTAAGTAAGACTGTTAGCCTATAATTTAGAAAAAAATTAATCTTATCATGATCTAAAATCATAGTATGTCTTACTGTAGCCTTTATGAAGAACTGCTAAAATAGATTGTTTAATGACTTTCATGGAAGAAAAATGGCTATTGGAACAAAGTAAAAAGAGTTAAGGACTCCTCTCTTGGTGATGACACCTCCATATAACTTTCAGCTACATTCATCTGTACCTTAAATAACAGGGTAAGCAGTAAAGAGAAAGGGGTGATGTTATCCTTATTTCATTCCCCTTGGCAATCACTCTGTATCGACACCAAGCATCAAATTCCTAATTTCCAACACTAACATCTAATCTATTCCTGAATTACCATCTGATATCACTCAATGAATACTCTCTTTAACCTTCCTTGGACTTTCTAATACAGAGCCTTAGGTCCCAAGGAGTCAACTTGAAGATATGTCACCTGATCTAATATAAGCCTAAAAATGATAAAATTAAGATTTTATATCTATATCTTTTATTTTATATCAAATACCTTTTAATTTTATATCAAATACCTTTTTTTTTCCCCTAGATTACTATCTGGTGCTATAACTACATACCAAAGTAGTCTTCACCAAAGGTGGAAGTTCAGATGACTGATGGACCTTAATACACAATTAAATGAGCAAACTTGTGGGAAGAGTCAAATCATGAGACCAGAGAAATCCCAAAGGTGGCTTTTATCTCCAGTACTAGAGAAGCCAGGAGAGGAACAAAGGACCAATCGCCACAGGAGTATTTCTCAAAGTACACTTGCTCTTGCTCTTTCCAAGGGAATCAGAGATGGCTGTGCTAGATGAGAGTGTCCCCTGGTTAATTTCAGTAGGAAACATTCTTAAAGAAGAAAAAAACCACAAAAACAAAGAAACAAAGGACTGAGGTAAAGCAGTTTCAGATCTCCAAGCTTGACAACTGCCGGGAGCATTCAAAAGGCCCAAAGTGGCCATTATTCACAGTTGGATCCAAAGCTAAATCCCTAAATCAATAAAATTTTAAAGCTAACAAAGAGGGCATTAGGCATGAGAGGGAGAGAGGTTTGTTTTCATTTCAATAGGAACTTGACTGCTATTTTTAACCCAATGGTAATTTGCTTCTGGATTGAAATAAAAGGAGATGTTAGAAATGAGGGCAAAAAAATGCTGTAATTCTAAATAAAACACTGCAAATCAAGCAAACTAAATACGGGTCCACAGAAGTGCATTCTGAGTCTCCCTTGGCCTTTTAAAAATTTATTTATTTATATGTATTTTATATCATTGTTCATTTTTAAACAATGTCTGCTTTCTTTCTCAGGGGCAGCCTCCCCATGCCTCATCTCCCAAGCCCGAGCAGTTTCTCAGTTAGGGATGGGGATGGACAGTAGGTGGCGGTGTAGGTTAAGTGAACATGAAAACTTCACAGAATCCAGACAGACTTCAGGGGAGGGAAGAGTCAACAACACCTGATGGGCCCACCAAGCTTCAACACAGGTGTCCCTCAAATAAAGGAAGGAAATGGGGACCTTATCTGGGTTTTGACAAGGAAAGGGCTGTCCCTGACACACTCTGGGACTTCAGCCCCAACCTTCCCAGTCCTAATCTATGTTCTCTTTGCTTTTCACCAATGCTGAAAGGCTTTCCACTAATGGAAATTGTATCTTTCTCAGCTCAACATGGGTTACTAATCAAGGCAGTGATTGAGCAATGAAATGAAACAGAACAAAAACATGCCAAGAAACACACACTCTAAGCTATCATGGAAGACACAGAGGATGCTGTTTTATTTTCCCTCAACTTCCTCTCTTCTCAAGAGTTCTAAATTACACCATTCACTGGTGAAAAATGTCTCTACCAAAATGGAGACCATGGCTTTTTGAGATTGGTCCCCACACAACCTACATCAGAATTACTGTGTGTGGCTCACCAAATGCAGGCCCAAGGTACAACTTGCCCTACTGAATGGGATGTCCTGAGCGTGAGGCAGAGGAAACCACACTTTAGTAAGCTCCTCACTCGGGCTATAAAATTGCTCTTCCTACCTTACAGTAAGCTCATTGGGTAGCCTACCAAGAAGTAGACAAAAGCCTTTTTGAATAAAATATATTCAGGGAAGCATCAGCAGCTAGAATTTATAAGGAGAAAGTTGTTTTTCTCTCCCTTCACCCCACATTCCTGACAGATAATAGATAACTAATATTTCCTTTCATTTTTTTTCCCTTTTAGTTTATGTCTTGCCTCTTCCCTAAGATTCCCTGGTCTGAAAAATTTAAACATTGTTTATATTTTTTGTAAGTATTGAGTTAATACTTAGGGATTCAGGATGATGTAGACAAATTTTGGAAGAGATCGTAACAATTGATTCAGCATATGCTGTGTGTCAGAGTGTGTGACAACCTCCCCCTAATGTCCCCTCCCCCAAGAAAAAGAAAACAACTGTAATTGGAGGTAGAGTGTCTGGAGGGAGACTTGATTACAAAATTGTGAGAACATGTGAAAGATTATTTCTTTCTGAGAAGGGATCACATTGTGCTAGCTAAACAAGGACTTTCAGTATGTTAGAGGGACAGGATTGCACTTATTTATACAGGTTGCACTTATTCTGCTACATTATTAGACACAGCAACTTTGCAGGCAGATCTTGATAAATGAAGGTCCTAGATAAGACCTTCATTTGTTGTGTCACTGATCCTCACCCCCTCCACAGCTGATGTTGCAATATAGAAAGAAAAAAAGTCTGTGCATGCAATATACTTTAGCAGGAACAACATAACAGATAAGTGCAAACAGTGGGTGCGAAGTAGAACCATTTCTCATCATTGATCCCTTCATCTCATTAAAAAAAAAAAAATGGGAAAAGCAAGAACTGAAGCCAAGGGCCTCAAAGGCAGTTTATAAAGAACACAGAAGCTCCACACCTGGGGAGTTCTAATAGGCTCTGACAAATTTCTCCTTCCCATGTGGGAACCTGTCCTGTCCCAAACCTATGGCTTCCAATTCCTTTTCTGATGGTATAGCCGCCACCGCCAGATACCGCCAACTGCAGGAGCAGCTGGTGGAATACATTTCAGCAGAGAATCTTAGCCAAGTGCGGAAATCCCATGGGGCGGCTGCGAGCAGAGCTATCAGCAGCCTGGCTGAGCTATTTTTGGAACCACCTTAACTGATGGTCTGCCTATTCTCTACCCCTGCTTTTCTTTCCCAGCTTTCTCTCTACCCCAACTTGAGATGCTCAGGACTGACTGATCAATAATATGATAAAGAGCAGACAGCTCAAGAAAGTGGTAAACAACTGACATAAGTAGATAGATTTAGGAGTGATACACAGCACGGAGATGATGATTAAGGCAGGGGAGGAGAGGGAAGCCTGCAACACACACAAAAAATTCTTAAGTTTCATTCTCTTTTTCTCTCCCATCACGTGCTATGTGGGGATTCTTGATTTAGCAGGGCAATGTAAAGTGTGCCATATACAACGAGCTCCTTGACCTTCCCAAACAAGCTGCTTTCTGCAGGGTGACTATCTGGAGAACACAACAGGCAGGTAGTGAGGTTATGAGCAAGAGGGAAGAGAAAATTCACTAACAGACTTTCAGCAGAAACAAACCAAACAGCCCTCCTTGATCTCCTCACAGAAACATTTAAACAAGAGCCTCCTCACTGTGACCTGGTCACAGGGGTTGAAGATCAAAATTGCAAGACTAGCTCAAGGCAAGCTGTTCCCCAAATCCTCAGGAGTGGGCACTAATGGTCCTATCTGATTATCCTAAGATGATAGAACCATCGGCTTTACCTTTTCCCAGCCTGCTTTTCTTCTCTTGCCATTGGCTACATTCTTTCTTCCCAATCTGTTACCATTCTGGTCAAGTAAAACAGCCCAACATTCTGGGAAGGGGGTTACAAGCAGAGGGGGTTCTGATTTGAGTCCCAGTTGAATCACATAATTCCCTCCCCTATTCCTCTTTGTACCTGTCTCACCTTGAACAGACTACTCAACCTCTAGAGGACGGGTTGAAATATATAAATTGAATCATATCATTCATCTATTTAAAACATCCCCAAAGCATTCTGTTGCTCTTAGAATAAGATTCAAACTCCTTGCTTTGACTGGTAAGACCCTGCCTGGCCCTTGCCTCTTTTCTTACCTATCTTGTTCACTCTCCAGTATCATTTGTTTAGTTTTTATTTTCTTTTAGGGAGGTATCATTGTTTTACAGCACTATATGTGACCCAGAGGAGGAGGTAGAGGATCACAGCCCTTCAGATATATTTCGCCACCTACAGCCACCACCAAGGAATGCACAGTCCTCACCACAGTCCATTGGATGCCCTCCATACTTGACTCTGCATCTTCCCCCACTCCCTCTGGTAGCTCAATTGAAATTTCCAGGACTTATTATTTAGCTTGGTTTTGACTGACCCTCTGTTTTATTCTTCTAGATTGCATATATAGGTGAAACCATTTGGTATTCGTCTTTATCATTTTTTTAAAAGATTTATTTATTTATACATAGAAGAACTGGGGTGTAGGCCAGAGGTATGGGGGGGTGAGAGGATTCACCAGAGATAGAGTGGGGAGCAGAATAGGTGGATCTACTGAATACACTACTAAGGGGAGCAGCAGGTGAGACAGGAGAGGTCTGCTGTGCCATGTGGGTGAGCTTCCTGGCCAGGGATCGAACTCGTGCTGCAGTGGCTGGAAATAGCTTAATAGTGCTGTGTCTTTAACTCCTGCACCACCAGGGAGGACCCCATCTTTCTCCTTCTGATTTATTTCGCTTAACATAATATCCTGCAGTTCCATCTATGTTGTTGCAAATGGCAAGAGTTCATCTTTTTTGTTGCTGAATAGTATTCCACTGTGTACATATGCCACATCTACTAATCTGTCCATGGATACTTGGAGTGTTTCCATAACCTGGTTATTGTAAATAGGGCTTCGGTAAATACAGGAGTGCATATATTCCTTCAAATTAGTGCTTTTGCATTCTTCAAGTAGATTTATAGGAGAGTCATAGGAGATAGCTGGATCATAAGGTAGATCAGATATATTTTTAATATTTAATATTTTTAATATTTTAAGAAACCTCCATATTGTTTTTCATAATAGCTGGACTGTCTACATTCCCACCAGCAGTGTACAAGGGTTCATTTTTTCCACATCCTCAACAACACTTGTTGTTTCTGGACTTTTGATATTGGTCATTGCGACAGATGTGAGATGGTATCTTATTGTGACTCTGATTTACATTTCTCTGATGATAAGTAACAATAAGACTTTTTTTCCCTATCATTAAAACAAAAAGACACACTACTGATTGTGAGAAAATATTTGCACATCATACATAAAACGAGGGGTTGATATCTAAACCCTATAAAGAACTCCTACAACTCAACAAAGAAAAAACAAATAACTCAGTCATAAAATGGAGAGAAGAACTAATTAGAAACTTCTCCCAAGAAGACACTCAGATTATTGACATTTGCTTTCTAACCTGCAGCCACATCTACTGTGTTACCTCCTTCATGGTGATACAAGCTTCCGCCTGAATTGCTTCTCCCTAGACCTCCATGAGCTGCCTCCTTCATTCAGGTCCAAGTTCAATGGTCCCTGCCAGGGAGACCTTCTTGACCAGCCTCCTACCCTTATTACATGGAGCCCTGCAATGTCCTTATCTAGGTTTGTTCATAACCTATTGCCCTGGGGAAATGATGCTGTTTATTTGTTCACTTGCTAATTGTGTTAATTGCCTGTCTCCCTTCTCTGAAATAGAAGCTATCTTGTTCGTAGCTACATTATCAGCACTTAGAAATATGAGTACTCAATACATATTGGATGACCATTACTGAATACACTTATGTCCTTACCTCAAAGAGGAATACTAATTCCTCCTTGGCAGGGTTTTTAGAGGACAAAATGAGAAATCGAACATAAATTGTTGACCCATTGCCTAGAACACAGGTTTGGAAATATTTTTTTCAGATTGAAGGCCACTTTCTACAATTCTAAGCATTTACAACAGCTTTCTCTTCCCCTTAAATCTCAAATTTTTTGAATATTTTCAAACACTCTCTCCAAGTAACTTCCTAAGCTTTCCCACACAAGATTCCCCCTCTTAACCAAACTGTTGTGATACTTTTCTTGTTAAAATACTCTAAGCAGCAAGTGAAAAGAATTACTTGATTTCTTAGATTATGTATGGGGAAAAAGTCAAATCTTCAGTACAAGGAATGCCATTTTGACATGCCTACAAGGTAGATGGACACCTGCCGTCTACCTGAGAAATATAAATAGATATTCTATAAACTTCACAGGACTAGAAATCTTGGAGCCATCTGGTACATTTATGGACTAGTGAGACTGGAGCTCCAAGAGTTTCAAAGGAAGTCACTGAAAAAATATGAGGTCTTAGGCAAAATTGAAAAATTAGGTAACCAGGAACACAGTGCAATTTATAGCGTACTAGTTATAGAACTTGTTAGGATATTGAAAATAGACCATTTTATTTACCAAGCAATAGAAACAAGAGAATAAGGGAGAATAAGGAGAAACATAGCCATTGCTAGCTTTGAGCCCCTCTCCTGCAGCTGGCAGGTGTGGGTGGGGGGTCATTCGCCTCAATTGGGTCAGAGGCCCAATTGCAACATTTTGGTTACAAACCCTCAGAGGCAATGTTTTATCTCTTCTCCAGAAGCTGTCTCATGTGTAAGGCTAGACTGTAAATTTCACATGGACAGGCCCTGGAGATGACTCCACAACTCTTGTATCTTAACACAGTGTCTACTATAGTTCCTATAGAATCAAAACTTTCTAATTTATATGCGATTCCCTTTCAAAGCTCAACGTAGCAAGATTATTCCTTTCAAGGGCTAAAATCATGGAGTCTTGGGGATACTGATAAGAATACTTACTTTTCTCTGATCCCAGCATTTGACAGTATTGAAACCACGGCTGAGAGCTATTACTTTCACAATTTGGAGGAAAATGTCCAAAGAGATGCCTTTTGCTTACAGTAGCATCTGCCTTTGTTGTGGTGCTTTCAAGCAATCATTATTCCACTCTTCCTTCTCTGTTTTCCCCACTGACAAGTATGTTGGCATTACCCACCACTGTGCATCAGAGACGACTTGCCCAAAGCAGAGATCAGAAGGGGAACAACGTGGCCTCATTACTCCTTAGCCTCACTGTAGATTCTCATGCCACGTGCCATATTATAATCAGTTGTTAGTTTAATTATGAAATACCTGAATGCTCTGTAATTACAGCTGTTTTTCATGAATGGCTGCCTGCTTGTAAAGTAAAACATCCAACTAAGTAGTAACACCTGGAATCTGGAAGGTTCCTCTATTCATGGCAAAAACAACTCAATGGAGCAATTGATTGTGTCGACATCTTGTGTGAGCACCTCTAAGTAGCCATTATCCACTGCTTGACAGATATGATTATATATAAGCAGAGCACCTGATGACCATTCTTGATCCAAGAGACAAAGTATCCTCTGACATAGAAACAATTCTCTATAACATATATATATTGAAAGAATTTCTCATTTCAAGACCAAAGAAAGTAGAAAGTCACCTTCCAGAAAAATTTCATTATGTGAACATGAACAAAGGCAAAAGATGAGATGGAACAATTTTACCTACTTATGTGATGTTTCTACTATTCATAACAACAATCACATGCAAAATGTGATGACAATTACATTACTTCTTACGGCAAAAGAGCAAATGAGTAGTGCTGAAGTTTGCATGCAAACCACAGCACCTTCCAGGAAATGGAGAAGTGTTGCTATTCATCTATGAAAATTCTGCCAACTTTATAAATGAGCGAAAGTATTACTGTCTTATCCATTTGTTGTGACACTTGTGGTCTCCACTTTCTGCTAACTGTATCCCATAGTTTGGAAATCAAAAGTCTGAGCTTTATCATCAGATTAAGACCCAAGAGTTAGTCACATGGTCTTGGCCTTCAAATAGTTTAGTGAAAAAATATTTATACTATCCTGTTAGAGAAGAAGTATTAAAACTCTTAATAAAGATACTACTCATTCTACTTCCATGTCAGACCAAGATAAATATCTCACTTTTTCATTACATTAAAATTCCCAAACCAAGAAATACTCTTCAATATGTAATTCCCAGTTGTAAAAGTACGTGAAATGTTTTAAATATTTGCTTAGCATTTTATGATATCCAATAAAACTTCTATGGATGTTTGAAATAGCATTATTTCACTGTTGTTAGATGAATAAAGTTGAACGTACCATATAAAAATGGAAACTGATGGATATGGCACTAGATGTATTTAAGATCCATATTTCAAAAATGTTCTCTTTATAATAGTTGCTGCTGCCAACTCCAGGGAAGAAACTGGGGACATTAAAAAGAATATATTATGTTCTCTTAGAAAAAAGAAAAAGATAAATGGAGACACCAAATACTATTTTATTGTTAAATAATTTTTTAACATTCCCTGACTTGTAGTATTAGCTGGTTATATGTAAAACACCAGGAAAAAATGGATATATTAATCCTGATTCAAATTTTAAAAAGCCCTATCATTTCTTGAGCTAAACCATTTAGAAAATAACCCATGTAATGAAATATAATCTCTTTACATTCATTCTCTTGACCTATTAACTTTCAAGTCCTCTGTTAGAGATACCACATTTAGGCTTCTACCTTCAATAAAACTTATTCAGAATCAAACACAAATTTAGAGTTTGTAACAGAATCTAGGCTAATATATACCATTATATTATCCATAAGAATGTGTATGTGAAAGCAAATCAAGATATCAAACCAGTTTTGCTGAGTATATTCACTTGTTTAAAACAATAAAATAATTTTAGAAGCATGGTACAAGTAATATGGAAGAAATATTTTAAGCACCTAATATGTAAGTTATAAGTTGTCATATATATTTTCAAAAGCCTCTTATTAGGATGGAGAAATGAAACACACATACACACACACACACACACACACCATGATCTGGTTATGTATGTATTTGAAAGCAATTTCATTTGTTAAAGAAAATCCAAATCCATGATATACTCTTTTCATTAATTCAGACTGAGTTCTTCTGGCCATCTGAAATTGTAATGGGTTACTGCTCAAGGTATTTTAGTCTGTTCCAGTAATTCATAATAGAACACAGAATTCTTTGGCATGCATCTGAAGTATTTTATCAAACACCATTGTTTAGAAAGGTAACTTGTCTTTCATGTCAAGACACTCTATTCAACTTCCTTGAGCTGCACTTATTTCTTTGAGAACCATTTTCTCAAATTCTCTCTAAGCAAAGGGCTTGATTTTGAGTGAAATTAATTCAGGGAGTTGTATTTAGACGCAGGAAGTTCTCTTTACACAAGTGTTTTCATAACCCCAAACAAGAGTGGATTTAAAATTATTTTATTTTCAAAGCTCCATAAAATTACCATATAATAAAGGACCATATGCAGTATCTTCTATAAAACATACTGCGCTGATTCTTGTAGAGTAGGGTATGGTCTAGTCAGGTCTATAGTATCCAACCAACTGATGAGTTTTGGGCATCTAGGCAAGCACAGTGAAATTACTAATGGTTGAATTGTTTACCCAACTTAGCAACCAGAGATCATTAACAACTGTTAAATCCACTGAACTGCCGATCAGACAACAGCAACACCCCCCACCAAAAAAAAAAAAAAAAGAAAAACCTACATCCTTCCTCTTACCCAAAGCTCAAATGCCATTTTCTCAGAAAGACTCCCAGGCTCCCAGGATGGTCTTAACTAAAGTTGTACTTCCTCCCACCTGCCGGCATTTTATCCACAGCATCATTTTATCCATTGCATCTAGCATTATCTGACTTGTACATGCATTTATATGTTCACAAACATCTGAAATAGAATGCAAACCTCATAAGGATTAGGGCATTATTGGCCTTGTTTGGGACTACATTACCAGCACCTGGAATAAAGAGTATTGGACATAAATAGCTTTTTTCAAACCTCCATATGCCTTATAGTTTAACACCCCAGGTACTTTCTACAAATGCACCTGTCTGCTAGTCCCCATCCTGGGATTGCCAAACTATGGCCCTTGGAACAAATCTTGTCTGTTGCCTACTTTAGTAAATTAAGCTTTATTGAAACTCAGCCTAACTCAGTATGTTATACATTATCTATGGCTGCTCTGTCACAACAATGGAAGATTTCAGTTGTGACAGAGAATTGAGTTGCTGTGACAAACTGTATGGCTCGCAAGTCTATAATAATCACTATCTGCGCATTTATAGAAAAAGTTAGTCGACCTCTGTTCTACACTTCTTAGAGTGGACCACTCAGACTCTAAGTCTTGATGGAAATGCTCATAGATGAAGTTTACTTAATGCCATTGATTCCCTTTTGTGAGGTGAATACTTAAGTGAGTGCTCCATTCATTTGAGCCAAAGCAACATTTTCTACAAAAGGGAATGAGTTTGAAAGTTAACCTACCTTTCAAACATGAAACTTGCCATACATAGAATTACTCACTAGAAGCACATAGATCGATAATATTTGAACTATAAATTAAGTGGTGATTTAAAAGGGGAAGCTAAACCAATATGTGATCACAGAAAAAGTGATAAAATTCTCATCAATAATATTCGCTACCTGCAGGTAATTGACATAAATCACCAGTCTGATTCGAGAGCATTCAAGTCAACCAGTTCTTTGGCATAAAAAGAAAAAGTGGATGGATATTACTGCTCTACAGTAGAGTGACACTGTGCCCTCAAGGGTGGTGACAATAAAATCAGACACAACAAGGTATGCTGCTACATAGGACAAAATATACTGTAAGCACAAGGGAGAGCTCTACATGAAACACTACATGAAATCTACCTTAGATTCCCCAGTGGGATGGTGTCATTTTCCCCTGACATAGTTTTGAGTAAGAACTGGCCATGATACTGAGGCAAAGAGCTCAGCATGTCAGTTCCTACTTCCCAAATCACAAGGAAGGCAGGGACAGGCAAGCCAGCAGTGCTGCTCAGTGGAAGTCTACATAAATTATTCTTTCCAGCAAGACACAGGAAAATATCATGTTCTGGCAGGCACTAAAGCCAAAGCAAGTGTTTCACTTATTAACTTGAAACCAATTTGCTCTTTTTCTTTTCCAAAGATTCTGTAGAATTTGTTGGGAAAGACAGAGATTTCCCTTTAAAATGTTCTAATGGGACCCAAAAGTTTTCCTATCATATACCCATTCCCTTTGAAGGAGGTTCTTCTGATTCTTCTTTAGATCAGGTAAAGGTGAATGCACAATAATAAATCAGAAACCAAGACAAGTTGCTCTAAAGATGATGAATGGTTAATTATTCCTGGAATGTTCCTTTTCTTGCTCTTTTTCCCCTCTTAGTCCAAGGGATTTCTACAATAAGAATACATTAGTGTGATAATGTCCAAATTCTGTTTCCTCACTCTTGTAGAGACACTGGAGAAATTAAATGGTAATTTAGACCCCTGAAGTCTGAGTTCAGTGAAAATGAACTAAGAGTTTGAACTTCCATTCACAATCAGGCACCCCAGGAAAACGATCCTTGTGAAAGGGAATTGAAGACATAACAAGGGAACAGGTGGCCATTGATTACACTACTCAGAGAGAAATGATTTAGACTAAAAAATTATGCCATAGACATCAGCCCCTTAAACACTGATGTCCCAAAATAAGGCCAGGAAAATGGGAAGCATTATTGTATGCCATTAGGCAAACCTTTATGGAAAAGATCTTTCATAAGACTCATAATTTATCTTTGGCCCTGAAGAAGACATCCAGGAGCAATTAAGAATTTACAAAATGCAATATTAAAAGGCTACTAAAAGTTTAATTGAGCCAGTTAACTATAAGAGGCAAAATATGTTTCAGTGATTATATGGTGGGCAAATAAGTCACCAAAATAATTTCCTTTGTTTCTGATAGTTGAAATTTCCTCATCTATAAAAATCAGATAAGGGGGTCTCCCTAGTGGCTCAAGGGGTTAAGTCTCGCACTATGAAGCTAGCCACAGCCATTGAAGCATGAGTTCATCCCTTGGTAAGGAGATACCCACATGGCACAGCAGACCTCTCCTCTCTCACCCACTGCTCCCCTCAGCAATGTATGTCAGTAGATCCACCTGTTCTGCTCCCCACTCTGTCTCTGGTGAATCCTCTCACCCTCTGCACCTCTGGCCTATACCCCAGCTCTTGTATGCATAAATAAATCTTTTAAAAATAAAAAAATAAAAATCAGATAATATTATCTATTTCAAGAACTGTTTCACAGGCATGCTAGTAGGACAGACACTTGAGTATCCCCAAGATTGAGGGAGCACATTATGTAGCAAATTTAAAACAAAAAAATAACTACCACATGGGAGGTCAATAAGGAGGAGAGAGATAGTGAAACAGAGGGAGAAGCTTTTTCTTGCTTTTTTGAATAAGGGTTAACATAAGGTTCCATAAATTATTTAGATGGTCCTGCCCATGTATAACTATTGCTGTAAGGAACCTATTTCCCTGCATTATAAACAGCAATGTAAACCAATGTTACTCAATGATACACACACACACACACACACACACATATATATATATACCTATCAAAAACAAATAAATGCAGATCCATATAAACAAATACAGGATTTTACATAGGTGACAACTGAAGATACTCCCTGGTCCAAAACAAATGCTCATGAAAGGCTGGCCCCTATGATTTTTGTGGTTGTTTTTATTTCTCAAGTGTGTATTTCTTCATGTGAAAACACAAACACACATCACTCGTACCACTTAACCTGGGTCTGACCACTACCTGGGTCAGACAGACCCTCCTGGGATTAGACCACACCCCTGGCCCCTGTACTTTGTTAGATAGCCTCCTCCCTCTTCATTCTCTGACCTGACTTGAAGTCAGACAGAAAACCCTGAATTTATTTCACACAAGCATCTGAAGCAGCTGCCACAAAATCCCTCCATTAACACCCTAGAGAGTCCCTGGGGTACACTCAGCTTTTTCAAACACTGATTCCCATCCTTTTGCCTATGAAACATTTTACAAAAGAAGTGATTCCCTTTGACAAACCATAAAGGTTGGACAAGTACCCAGGAGGCCCCGGGAAACGGATGTTTCAATTGTTCCAAGTTCAAATGATCAAGAAGCCATTCAAGCTGTGAGACATGAGGGCCAGGCGCTGAGAGCAACCCTGGGTTAGGTGCCTGTCCACATGCCTGTCCGAAATCACATGGCCAGGAGCAAAGCCACACATCAGCCATTTTCCTTCTTTAGCAATGGTGGGAGAGCTACTAATAACAACAATGGCTCAGAGAAACTCCCCCCTGATCCAGCACTGAGGAGTCCCCAGCAGGCTGAAGTGACCCTAAACTACGTAATGCATGTAATGCTACCACTCCTGCTTTTGCTTCTGTCTTGCTTTTTTGTGTCATTATCTTCTCATTCTCTTTAGAATCCATTTGATGCTTACAGAGGCCTATAAAATAGCAGAGGGTTGAGTATATATTTCTGTCCAGAGTGGGTGAGACATAAAAACCTATACAATTTAACATACACAGAACAACAGTGCACCAAAGTCATTCATCCTAAAATGCCTCTTTCAACCCTCACCATTTATGGGAAAGGATGTATTGCTTTAGCTCAAAATCCCTTAACACTAAATGCTAGAATTCAAACATAGCAGCATTTAGTAAGATTCTAAAACCTATTTCTCATTAGTAGTTGGAAAAAAGTCCTTATCAAGGTCACCTAGGGTATGTTCACTGGATCTGATGAGATTTCCCTCTCTGTGAATATGGATTCATTTTCCTCTTACTAAGTGATCTGCATTCATCCACACAGATTTCCCCTGTGGCTCAGTCTCAAGTCATTACATTTATAGAGATTAACTAATTTAATCAACGAGTATTAATGTCAACTGTGTCTGGCACTGTGCTAGACAGTGGATAGAGGTGATGAGTAGGATATTTTCCTAAACAGTGAGGAGTCCAGACACTGGTTCTGGAAACACACAGGTAAACATCTGGATTTACACCAATGCCGTGTGAGTTCCAAACAACAAACATGTAAAATGCTACTAGCGGCTCAGGGGTTAAAGACAATGCTATCAAGCTACTGCCAGCTACTACAGGATGAGTTCAATCCCCAGCCAGTCAGGGAACAACCCACATGGTGCAGCAGACCTCTCCTGCCTCCCCTGCTGCTCCCCTCAGCAGTGCATTTCAGTACATCTGCCTGTTCTGCTCCCTAGTCTCTCTGGTAAATCCTTTCACTCCCTGCACCTCTGGCTTACACCTCAGTTCCTACATGCATAAATAAATAAAACTTTTTTAAAATTTATTTATGCATACAGGAACTGGGGTACAGGCTAGAGATGTGGGGGGTGAGAGGATTCACCAGACAGAGTGGGGAGCAGAACTGGCGGATTGACTGAAGTACACTGCTTGTGGGAGAAACAGGTGAGTCAGGAGAGGTCTGCTATGCCATGTGGGTTGCTCCCTGGCTGGCCAGGGATTGAACTCATGCTGCAGAGGCTGCGAAGCTTCATAGGTTGTGTCTTAACCCCTTGCACCACCAGGGAGGTCCATAAATAAATACATTAAAACAAAATAAGCTACTGGCCCTGAGAGTTAGCCAGACTGGACCTGAAGGAGTGGAGTGGGAGTTTCCTTGAGCAATGACTCCTGAGCTGTCATGAAGGATCGTAGCAGCTGGTTAGGCAGACACAGGATGCAAGGCCAAAACAGAGATGCGAGTATACTGATCAGGAACCGGGGTGCCCACAATGTGTTTTTAGGACTACAGCCCAAGAGTTTAATGGAAGAACCAAGAGAAGGCCAACAACACATCAGGCACGTGGGT
This sequence comes from Talpa europaea, assembly GCF_964194135.1. Classification (NCBI taxonomy): domain Eukaryota; kingdom Metazoa; phylum Chordata; class Mammalia; order Eulipotyphla; family Talpidae; genus Talpa; species Talpa europaea. The sequence goes on from NC_140075.1 coordinate 109,342,350, forward strand.
GGATTCAGCAGTGCTCAGTTAAGGCATTTGAACCCTCCAAGCACATAGTCCTCTCCATGCCTGCACCATGAGACCTAATCCATCCTCTAGTCACCCCTAAATGCCATGTACTTTTCAGTCACAGAATAAAACAGTGCTTAGGGACTAGTTATGAAGAAGAATAGGACACTAATATGCTGATAGAGCTGTACTGAGGAGGCCTGACTCTGGAAAGGTCATAGTTACAAAAAGACAGCCTAAAGAAAAATAATCTATGAGCCAAATGTGGTGACTTTTGTGGGACCTTGACCATTTGTCCTGCAGTGGTGGTTGGGATCACTTGAAATTCAACACTTCAGCATCTGAGCAGGAGAGGCAATATGTGTCACAGTGGGGAGCAGGGAACTTGGGATCCAAGAGACGTCTGACAGTTAGTAAAGCATTTCACGTGATTCAGTCTCATTTCTAAAATGAGGCCAATAATACCTACCTTATAAGATTGAGGTGAAGATTAAGAAAGATTATACACTCATAGCAGGAATCTAGAAAACTTAAATAAGGGACCAGGAAAATGAATAACTATAAGAAAGTGAAAATCAAAATCAACAAAAAACTATGAACCAGAGACACTTTTAGGGGGGCGGGGGCGGGAGGGGAGGGATTGGGGTCAGAATGGGGGGGCTGCAATTGTATGGGGAATATAACAATAAAATTTATTATAAAAAAAAAAAAAGAAAGATTATACAAGCAAACTGTTCATCCCCAAGCCCGGCATCCAGAAAGCAATCCATCTTTGCTATTATTTTTACTATAATTAGTAGCCATCTGTGAAGTCAATCTTCATATAACAAAAGCAAAGGTTTTCATTTTAGTGCAAATGTCCTTGTGTATGGACTTAGCAGAATCCATTTTTGCTATAATCAAGGAAAAAAGGAGCTCCGGAAAAATTTTGGAGGAGAAAAGAATAGGGTAGTGTCTTCATTTGGTGTTCACTTTTCTTTCCTTCTGAATGTTAATGGTAGAGTCTCACCCCTCAGTTTTCTATCAGCTACAGGAAGGGTGTGGATTAACTCCACCATGGATAGGCCAGGAGCACTGACCTTATCACTAGAAGATACAATGTCTAGTTTTTCTATTTCTGACAGTCAGCAAGTTTATTTCAATTGGTTTCATTACCAAAAGGGAGTTTGAATATAAATAACAATCAATGACACTAACAGTTAAGTTAAAGATCTCAACTACCAAAAGGTACGGTGTGAGTTTAATTTCAACTATCAATTTTTTCTCATGAGGGGATGGTAAGCCTGTTCTGCCACACCCTCTGTCTTCATAGTCTGTCTTTAGCCAGCTCCCTTTGTGTTGGCTTTTTCTCTGTGAGATGGGAAAGATACAGACATTTTCTACAGAGATAACACACGCCACTCTTAGGCGGCTCCACTAGGAATCTGCACAAGTGTGTCCTTTCTTTTGACTTTGTCCATCCTGCACATTTCTGCTGCCATCTGCCACTTCTGCTCCTTTCACGCTTCCTTTCTGCCTCTCTTGCCAGCCCTTCCATGGGCATCCTCATTTGGTCAACTGGGTAGTGTCTTCCCTCCGACTGTGAGGAGGGAGGGCAAGAAAAGAGCTTCCTGACAGGACATCCCAGGAAACTCCTAGGAAATCACCAGGACGCCCTACCACTTTCATTAGTGTTTCTACTTTTTTTTTTACTTTGTATTATTTCTAGAACAGAGGAACAGCCCTCTGCTTATTGTTGTAGAGTAAACTCTACAGCCTGCGCTTGTGGCTAATACAATTTCATTTATCTGCCATCACCTAGATGTCAAAACTATTCATACTGTTGGTTATCTTCTATGAGCTTAGGTCATACTATCCTTTCTCATTGGTATATTTGCAATTGTAGCCCCCTCCCCTTCCCCTCCACAGGGAAATACTATTCTGTGTCATTATTAAAAGGTGGCTTGGCTGAGGTATCAAAGTACTCACTTGATTAAAATTCAGAAAACAAAATGTATGAAGACTCACGCCCGCCGCCAATCACCCTGAGACCTCTCGCCAGGCACTGGCATCCACAAGGCTTAGTTTCCCATTTTATAAAATGTTGTTATTAAAAAACATCAGACCCAACAGGCCTAATGGGATGATCCTGAGTTCATAACCATTCTAAGACATTGCTTCAGGGAATATGATCTCTATTATATTTTGTCTCTCTTTTGGAACACATATGCCTCTTAACATTTTTCCACCACAATGTAATTGCAGCCACTCCAAAAGGTGGACATTTAGCTTATTATAAATAAACACTATGCCTCCTGCTTCCTCCCTGATGCCCTCTCCTGCATTTCAGCCCCTAAAAATAGCCCTTTCTATAGCCAACAAAAAACTGTCTGTGGACAAGGGGTTGGCACAAGGTTTTAGAGTGATAGCACAACTTACTATGTGCAGATACTAAACAACCAGATTGACTGAAACCACTTCAACTTTGGAAGGAAAATGTAGATATCCCTTTGAGGTTAAACTCCCTAACTTCTAATAAACTCCAAATTAGAAAGATTTTTATTTCAGTCACTTAGCCAATGGAACAATCAGAAAATTACTCTATTTCTTTTAAAAACAACACACCCTGATCTCCACTTACCCTCCCAAAATTGATGCTAAAATTGAAAAAGCCTATCTTTGCTGAGATGCTCTGAAAAGGGGAAAATGTGTGCTTTGTGGCTAATTGTTCTGAAAAATCCAGCATTCAAGTTAAAATCTTCTCTATAAAATATTCTCCTAACATAAGGGTAAAACCTTCTGAAATATCTAAATATAATATTTGTGTATTTTATGCATATATATATATTTCATAACAAAAGTATAATTACAAACCCACAGGAACTGGCAGCTTGGGATGATGATGCCAGCTTGCTCAATAGTCACTGGCTGGTCTACACGTCACTTATAAAGTGATTTTTCCTAAATGTCAAAATGTAAAACGTGTCTAACACTACTACTTATTGAATCTGTCACCTTGAAAATTTTCCTGTAATTAGATAGATTACAGTACAAAAAGATATCTTAAAATAATAGCAGGAAAACAGGATCACCATTTATACTAAAAAATCCCAATGCTTGAAATTTCAGCTATTGAGAGGAGAAACAATAAGCTGTGAGGTGCAAACAGGCAGCCAGATGCTGGAAGATAAGGCCAGAGCAACAGGCAGACAGAGAAGTCAGGAAAAAACCTGGCAAAGTGCACAGTGTTCAGGGACTCAACACGAAGAATACAGACTTATTGTGAAAAAAGAAACCACAGCGTTGAACTGAACATTAAAATCAACTAAAGCTATGAGGAGCTCTGGGTTTCAGACATATAACATCTGAGTTTCAATCAACACTTGACCCCCATTAATTCTCAGTCAATGTTCCTGGAATAAGTGAATAAAGAACAAGGAAGAGTGACAAAATGTTAGTACTCACTGATACACATTCATGAAATTTTCCTGATTTTGACCCACCCTAGCCAAATCACACTTTATGAAAATCTTCATTTCATCTGAAATCCCTTATATTACAGAATAAGTAATATATATTCTTTCAGATTATTAGGTATCACTAAAAAACTCACCCCGGTTAGTTTTCTACCTTTCATGACAAAACGAAAGTTGTTGATTCCTAAGAGTATTTCTAAAAATAATAAAGATAGAGGGATGGGCAACTTCACTACATCACTGACTTCATTACTTATTGAATGTATACTATATCCAAGGTGGCATCAAGTCATGAAAATCATACAGTGGTAGACATAATATAAATATTTTACACTGTGCTGCTATAAGATACCATTATATCTGTGTGTGTAGATATATATATATATATATATATATATATATATATAATTTAACAATTTAAGAGAGTGGCTTGAACTGTGATTGGCAAACAGTTTCTAGGAGTCTACATATTGCCTCTCTTGCCTGATAACTCACAATGAATTATTCCTAAGTTGGCAATGTTTTTTCTAAGATGTTCAGATAGAAAAAAAATCCTATTTTATTTAGGAACATTTCCTAGAATTTAGTAAGTCTGCTTTTTCCTTCTCCTTTGCTATTTCCTCCATTTTATCCTTTGATAAACCAAAACACTCTTTTCTTTGGAAGACACCTATTTATAACTTCATGTTTTAATCTCACTTCTCATCTACTCTTTAATTGGGTGCTCGATCCCAACCTCTTCATCCTTTCTAAAACCTAGATTAATTATAAATTTTAAAATGCTTTCCTGATTGACTTTTCCATGCCAGGGGCTCTCCATGCATAAGAGAAGAAAACCAAAAGGTGAGATCATTGCATCTTAGACTCCAGGGGCCATTTTAAATCACAGGAAATATGGCCTTAGTTAAAGTGACTGAAAGAGAAGTTTTTGCTGAGAGTGTCTCTTCTATCCTGTTCTCAAAGTACATTCCCCAAAGTTGGGGATGGCTGGCACTGTGGTTCAAACTACTGAATGGCCATTAATGTTCTACTTCTCTGGTTATCATGGATGGATCTGATAAGAACTGAGCCACCAGCCTTTGATGACATAAGGTGTCATTTCAATTACCCAAAGTTCCAGGTGTGAATCTCTTAGCATATTGACTCATCCTGCTAGGCTTCAGCAAACTGGCTGAAATTAAAAACACAAGAGATTGTAAGAGGACTGCTCTTATCCACTCTTAGTGAACTAGTCTGCCTTTCTCACTGTGGTCTGTAGGAGCTTGGTGATTTCTAAAGGTGTAACAGGAATGTGCCAGAGAAGTCAAACAGACAGTAATGTTCTTAAACAGAAATCTCTACCCATACAGCAAAAACTATTATTTCTCTAACTCTTTTATTTTAGTTCCCATTTAGACTATATGAAATTGATATTAGAAGATATTAATGTCACAAATATGATATCATCCAATCATATCTGTGCATTTTAAAGATCATTTCATTTTAGAACACCATTGAGCTTTTATTAAAATGATAGCAGGGTTCCCAAAAACAAACACAGAAGAACTCATGAAGTTAAAATATTTTCATTAGTTCTGGGTTAACAGCAAGTATTTGTTTATCATAAAGTGAAAAAAAAATCCCAGCATGATCTAAAGATGTGCTCATCAACAGTCTAAAAAGTAGTGTTACTGATGTAGAATCTAATGCAATTCTGATTCAGCCCTTGGAAAGAGTTCATTATTGCCCTGAGTAATTGACTGTAGAAAGTAGGGATGCTCATTTCATGGGCATTTATTAAACAACAAAGTAAGTTTTTAAGAATATACAATAGTCCATTCTTAAACGAGTACAGTTCTCAGAAGATAATCTTTTCAGCTGTGATACTATGATAGTGTCAATCAGTATTTAACTGCACCAACCACCACCAGCACCAACCACCACATATTTAGCAAGAACAATGTTCCAGGTTCTGTTCTTACTCAGAGGCATGCACTATAACTATTTCCACTGTATAAGTTAGCAAACTGAGAGTGGAAATAAATTATTCAAAGACACATAGCTCATTAGGTAGAGATAAGGGTAGAACCCAGGCTATTTGGCTCTGGTGTCTGCCTTGCTCTTTGTAATTTCTCTGACATGCCTCTCTCTGCTCAGATTCCAACATAGGAATAGAGGAGTGAAATCATACAAAATTACTATAAGATATTGTTACTTCTGCAACATCCCTATTTACTAAAAAAAGATTAACATATAATTTTGCTGCAACAGATTTATTTCTATTCAAAGCTTTCTGGAATAAGTGGTCACCAAAGTTTTGAATGATAATAGGGCCCTACAAAGAGTTGAAGAAGTGAAAGGTAGGCAAAATTCGAAGGGTGACAAGGTTCTTGTTGGAATATGTGCAATGCCATTTTGAAGAGTTATTTTGAGATGATGAATAAAAAATTTGATAATGTGATGTATTTAGAAGAGAGAGAAGAAAGAAATACATATTGCTGGTAGGAGTGCAAGTCTATACAATGTGCTTGGAGTGCCATTTGGCAATAACTGTCAATATTAATAATGCACTTATTTTGACCTAGCAATTTCACTCTTAGGTATTTACCCACTAGTTATTTCTGTCCATGGAAGCAAATACTAATAAAGAAAAAACATATGTTTTCTTACTTTCAGTAGTAGTAAAAAAAATGTACATCAGTAGGGCACTGATTTAATAAAAAATGATAGCTCCATAAAATGCAATATAACGTGACTGTTAACAGAATAAAGTAGACATTAATATTCATACATGAAATAGTCTCTAAGACATTGTCAGGAACAACAGGAAGATTCAAAAGAATGTGCTAGTGTATTAAGAAGGAGAAGGAAGAAGAAAAGGTGGAAAGATTATGGTTATAACTATAAATTGTACACTTATAGATTATCTCTGAAAGAACATACAAAAAACCAGATAATTTTAGTTGCCTCTGAGGAAAAGAATTCAAGGACTGTGATTAGAGGTAAGAAGGGGAATTGTTACAATTTTGCCTTTTGTTCCATGTAAAATATTTTAACGATTCAAAATTAAAACAATTTTGAATTAATATTTATTAAGGAGATTAATATCAAAATTTATGAAGCATTATATTCCAACCTGGTTTTTACTGACACTACTAATACAACTTAAAGTTTTATTTTATGCTTAAGAAACCTGGTTAAAAATCAGATTTTTAGTGAATTATAGTGTGTAGAAATAAAATATTTCAGGTTTGATGCTAAAGTTTGATCGATAATACATGGTAACTTATAAGATTAAACAGTTTTTAATCTCCACTAAAACTCTGATAATTCAAGTGGTCTGGTGAGGGAATTGGCCACTAGTCATCTTTATCCAAATCCTGGAATGGCTAGCAAAGAGGGTTCTATAATTTCCTTCCCCAAAGACTTTCATCAGTGAAGAAATCAACCTTTCTGATTGACCTGAGCTAAATGCTTCTAAGGTTAAAGGGATGAACTCAGCAAGTCACACCGGGATTTCTTGGTAAACCAGGTCTAAAAATGAAGTCACACATTCTGGTACCACAGAGAGTGAAGACAGAAAAAGAAGAAAATCAAAGTCGATGTATCAGACTGCCATTCACCAAGGTATGCCTAAATTAAGCAAGCACTGGTCTTATAGCACAGAATTTGTGATGACACTGGCAACTTGAGTTTGCTTAGAAATCAAAGATAGAGACACAGAGGGTAAGAAAAGCAGGTGCAATGGAAGGAAAATTTGAGTAAACACCAGTAGAATCAGAGGTGTGATCTGCAGATGGCACATCTTTGCGAAGTTCTTTTTCTACATCTCTGACATTCCCAGGCACCTCTGTGAGCATTCTGAGGTAATAGTGACAAGCTCATCAAAGCTGTTCTCTGACAGAAAGGATGCCATGGTGCAGTGGGATGCCAAGGTCAGTATTTGACATGGCCCCAGTATTTTTTTCCTCTTCTATGTCTAAGAAGAGAAAGGAACCGTGTTACAGATAAATTAGTAAGGCCTCAAGTTCAAAGTAAAAGGAGTTTATACAGAACCAAAATAATCAAGCAGAGACACAAACGTGCAATTTCTATGTCAGACATGACAACTGTCTTTGGAAAGTTTGAGGAAATCTTTCACAGAGGAATTAGCCTTTTTGAGGCAGGAAACGAGAAATTGATATGCATTAATATGTGCTCACTACGACCATTCATGCTATACTGTGTCTCATTAACATCATTCTACAACATCCATTCATACTACACATGACTTATAGGGACAGAAGGAGGTGGGGCTGGGAAATCACAGAGAAGCATCACAGTCAGACAGGTGAGAGATGACAAACCACAGACTTTCATTTGAGCGAACACCTGTGAGACCAACAAGAGGTTCATACCTGTTTTCAAAACTCCATGCCACTTAAGTCCTCTAGCATCATGGAACCCAAGTGATTTCCCCCAGAAATTCTCCAGAAAACACATCTGTTTTCTCTAGCCATGCTCCAGTTCACCCTGGAGCACCATTCACCATGATGAATGCCAACTCTGTTGCTCTTTGCAATTTAAAAGGAAGTTCCAGGCTGGAACTAGCCTTATTTCATGTTTTTATTATTCCTGCCAGCTGAAAGTGAATCAAATTCAGCATGATCCCCATTTCAACCAAAGACCTTGATTTCCACACTCTCTAATAAATGTTTGGTGATAAAAGAATTGATCTTATGGTGCTCTTGGAGGATTTGGAAAGCAAGGGAATTAATGATAAAAATGCCTATCATAGAAATTACAGGAAAAGACAAAATATCCAAAAGAGAGGGTAAGAAAAGCTGATTAGAAAATTATTTCTTCTTCTTGGAATCCTTCACACAGAGTAGAGCTGTGATCACTGCTAGAAGAACCAGCCAACAAGGCCAGAGGAAGGAGGCCGGGTCTCAAGATCACTGCCCTCTGGTATGGCCAGTCACTTTCTCTTTCTGTTAGAAGATCATCCTTCTTTATGTTCTTCTATCCATTACAAAGAATATCACACACACCCTGGAAAATTGTCATGTCCCAGAATAAACAATATTTTACAGCAGATGAGCAGGAAAAACAAGCAGAGAATGTCCTCTAGGATTTTACCTGGCTGATTTCAGACAGGCATCCTGAAAAAAAGAATTACTAGAGACGTTCATGAACTTATATCCAAACTTGATGGAAGCTTACTTTGCTATGTCCCTTCAAGGGAAAAAAGAAGCCATGTTTTGAAATTTGAGCAATTACATTCTCTGACTTCTATTAAAATGGTTGTCAGTCACAAGGCTGAGGGGCAAGAAGAAAAGCCCTCTCCTGCTCAAAATCAGGCTGCGAATCAATCTTGTTCCTTGTACTCTCACAGAGAAAAATTGAGTAAAAGGAAGGTTCTGCATGCCTAGTACAGAAATAACAAGATTTTTTTAAGAGGCTGAACTACGAACTCAACCATAGAGACCATATGGAGAGGACTTCAGAAGTTCTACTGACTTACATGGACCTGGTTTCCCTCCTACTGTTTGTCTTCTCAGACTTTTCCACCCAAGTGTCAGTAATAGCTTGGACAGAACAGAGAAGACAATCAGAATGAAATGTTTTTGAATCCTTGTCTTAATCTTAAAGATTATGCTTATTTGCATTCTTCTGAAAAATATATCACTTAGCTTTCAATTCAAGCTTTTACTCCAAATCAACAATTGAAACTGAGTTCCAGAAAATGTATCACATTCATTTTGTGACTCTTCATGAACCTGGACACACACCTGCTTACCTAGCATTAAAGTCTTAGATTAATTTAAAAGAACTTTCTATTCAACCGTGGACTACCAGTGTACACTATGTATTCTTTGTCCAAAAGCTGCCACTAAAATAACTTCCTATGATGATGAAGGTTCATCATGAGAATTCAAAATTGATTTCCAAAATCTAATCTTGGCTCTTTATGTAAATATTGCATTAAAACCAGGTGTACCTATCTATTCTGTGATCAATCCAGGAGCACATCTTTGCTAACAGAATTTCTCCCAATGCAGCTTTGTCTCTGAAAAGAAGGTTTTTTATAGGCTTTAGAAAACCTGCTGGCATCTGTGTTCTGGGGAAGAAATACTGTCTTTCAGGAGAAAGAATTCTGGTATGTGTCTTCTAATGACTATTCAAAGGTGGTAAGAGGAAATATATGGAAATAATTTGAATATATGGAATTAATTCCAGGATAAAGTATGAGTAGAATAGCCAAAGCAAGTCCTGATATCCCTCTCATAGAACTTTAGTTCTCTGTTCTCTAAACAAGTCCCTGAAGTCAGAAGATGCTAGATAAACTAACTCATAAAAGGCAAGGTATCAGATTGTACTAGATTCGATTTTGATGAGGCTTCATGCTTAGGGTCCATATTATTACCTTCTGGAAACTAATGCAAAAGGAAAGGAAAAAGCTTTCCATAGATATGCTATGAAATTTCTATTAAAAAAGCCAGGCACAAATGGTTACATATTATGTAATTCTACTTATAGGACATTTTCAGAGAAAAGCAAATGTATAGAGACAAAGAAGATCAGTACTTGTCTAAGGTTCCGGGGAGCAGCAGGGATTAACTGTAAATGGAAATAAGGGAACTCTGAGGGGGGAATTGAAGGTTCTAAAATGTAAATGTGGCAACATTTAGTTCTCTCTATAAATTTAATAAAACCAATGAATTGTAGACTTGCAATGGATGAATTTTGTGGTATAGAAATTATACCACAAGCTACCTAAATAAAGAGAAAACTATTGGCTTTGTAGAAAAAAGGATGTTTCAATTAGGCTTTTAATGATCTAAATTTCCTGAGAAATGTCTGGCTAATTAGAAATATTTAAACACAGCAATACAGGACATTGCTTAAATTAACTGAAAGTGACACCAAGACAAGCATAAAGCACTCCACTTTAGGAAGTAGTTATACAGTATTTTTTTACATTTCTTCCTTTTGTTGTTACTCATTTATATGGATATTTGCCCAAGAAAAGTGTATTTGGGCTTTTTTACTCTGTCATCCTGATTTTACATCTCTCCCAAAAGAAGGTAAATCAACCGGCTCCTGCAAAATGTTTAATATGATGGAAAAAACAAGTAAATAAATATACAATTTGCTTTATTTCCTTTTCTGACTTTGTTCCTACAGCCAGTCTCTTGCAAGGGGGGAAAAAATAACAACAATAAAATATGAGGACTGCGGGCTGGAAGCTCAGCAAATTCGGTTATGCCCTAGTTCACAGAAAGACTAAAATAGGTTTATATTTTCCAGCTTCCTTTACATTTAGGACAATCATATCTGACAAATAAAAATGGGCACAAGTGATGCATGTCACTTACAGACAAGGCAATAAGACATGCTGCCTAACCTCCGAGCTCCCTCTCTTACACACAGTCACAGCTGGAAGTCAAGAAGTCCAAAGTGGTGGGTAAGCACATGGAAGAATCTAGATGAATGCCTTCTTTGAAGAGAGATGACCAGGAGAACTGCCAAGTAGACACTGGACTTTGCCAAAACCAGAAATAAACCTTTCCTTTGTTGAGCCATTGAAATTTCCATGATAGCAATCCCCATAATTACCCTAATTATTTAATTATCTTAGTTAATAGAATATGCTTGCTATAGGACTCAAAGCCTATTTCTTCCTTTTATCAGCTAGGCCTTTTACTTTTCCATCAGACCATCCTGTCCCTTCCTATTTGCCTATCTCATTGACACCAGATAACAATATTTCTGAGCTAGAGGAAGAAATGCGCGAGTCGCACACAGTTTGCCCCTTATCAAGAACCTTCTTCAAGACCGGGAATATTTGATGGGGTAAGTTGAAGAGAAGGTTGAATTTCCTGAGAAGTGCCAGAATGTGTCTCATGTCTTTGGTTAAAATGTTGGATTGTCACCACAAGCATGCTGTGCCCACCTGCCTAAAAACCAAAACCAAAACCCAGAAACCTACAGAGACAAGGCCAGGGAAGAACTGTCAGAGCTGGCAGCCACCTTCTGGGTTATGAACTTTGCTTTTATTTTCTGAAGCTTTTCATAGTGGAGAAGTGCATTCCAGTTGTTCTAACACATTTTGCCCGTTTAGCTCCCCAAAACAACAAATTACCATTTCAACTCATTTTCAAGCCATTTCATTCTCCAGGTGGCCTTTCCTCCTCTGTATAGAGAATAAATGCCAGGAGAGGAGAGAGGATCTTCCCTGATTCAGTAACCACATCTGGGCCACACTCAGCCCTGTACCAACACCCCAGCCCAGCATCTGGCCAACCCCAACTCCCCCCCCATCTCCATAATCAAAAAATAAAATAATTCAAATAAAAAACAGCTCATAAAACAGTAAACAAAATAAAGTCAGTTTTTCTTTTCTTTTTTTTAAGAACAAAATGAAACTTGAGGGAAAACTTACTGGAGTTACAGTTTATCCTGATACAGTCTAGATGGGGAAAAATAAATGAAAGATGAAATTGCATCCTTCAAGGTAACAGCTGCAGACATCCAAAAACAATCAGTCCACCCTTCCGGGGACAGACACACGCAAGAAATGTGGCCATTTTATATATATACAGTATGCACAAGTTTAAGGGTGGGTGTATATGTACAGTATATTATTTAGTAAAGTTGGATACATATATATATACACACACACACATATATATACACATATGTATAGAGATATATACTGGTATACATATATATCCACAATAGACACCGAGTATGCTTTTTCCCCCAAAAAAAACCCTATTCATAAAGTATTTCAAACCTGGATTTTGAAAATATTAATTTTGTTAAACTTGGAAAATTAGGCAAAAAATCCCCCACCCAATGCAGGTTAGAGTTTGCTTCCCCTGAAAATTGATTTTCTTTAAATTTATCTTTCAAAGCACCAACACATTTTTTGTATTAGTATTCCAAAAATATATCACCAGTCTGACACATTGTATCATGTTTTTAAAAAATCTGTCCATGAAGTTTCTCAGTGCAGTATTTAACCCTTTCTCTTTTTCTAAAAACAAACCCCTTCCTCCCTCACCTGATGTCAGGCCCCAAACGCTATAGAAATTTGTGTAGGCAGATTTGCCATCACCCTCAGAGGTAAGGAAAGGGTTAACACCACCTGGTCATGTCCTGTCATAAAATGGCCACTTGCAAACAGCTAACCGCACAAACACCCATCCCAGATTTTAGAGAGGTGGGGTCAGATGTGGGGGGTAGGAGTTACAGACGCTGTCACAATCGGTTGGGTCTCTGCTGTTGTTTCAAAGGCCCCCAGACCAACCACTCACAAACCCATCTCTGTCTTCCGGCCGGAATGCTCAGGCGGAATCAAGTGCCTGCAACATTCAAGGAGAAGACGAGACAGGTAGGTGGGTAGGAGGTCTCCGGCACCTTTGACTTCCTCCCTATTTCACTTTGGGATTCTGCAGCCTGAGATGGGAACCTTCTTTGCTTTTATTTTTTTAAGTGAGAAGGCATCAGAAGAAAGGGAAACTCATCTTCTGGTCCTGGTAACCAGGCAAGGTATTCTGTGCCAGAGGTCAGTGTAACAGGTCTGTCATGAATTCCTGTTTGAAGTCAGGACACACAGCATACCAGGTGTTGAGAGGAGACAGTGAGTGTGAGGAGTGGGGCAGAAACAGCTGGAGAAATGTCTCCAGTTCACTGTTACGGAGCTGCCCAGTTGAACCTAAGGTCAGTTTACAACAATGGAAATTCCAAAAAGAATTTGCTGTCAGTCAGATATTAAAAGGTAGAGGCAAAATGGTAAAGAAAAGGAGGAACGTTAACAGAGAAAGATACAGCTCGAAACTGTTTTTCTTCTGCCTCAGGTTGACCCAACAGTCTTGGAGAGGACTTGGAGAGAATAATGCCACTATGTGAACTTCCCAGAGTAAGCAATTTTAAGCAAGTAAGTGAACAGGGAAACAGTGCAAACCACAGGGCAGAATGAAGCTGTGTGACATCAGAGAGGAGCAATTTATGACGCCCAGTCATTCTGAGGAAGGAGGAGGGAGCCTTATTTGTTCCCCAGAAGAACATCTCTTGAGAAAAATCTGGGTTTGGTTTCGTGCGGTTAGGTTTGTCATGTGTCGTCAACCGCAACAGAAAAGTGGGAGCAAACAGCCCTGGAGCAAGTGGTACGATCACCAGACAGAGGAGGCCAAGCCCCTGGTAGGACTGGGAAGGGCAGGGCAGGAGGGAGCAGGGTGGGGCCTCCACTAGGGGGCACACCTACCATCACCCGTAGCTGGAGAACACCCCTTCTTCAAGAGAGGGAACAGCCTGTAAGGGCCAGCTTCAGAGAGAGGGCACAAGAAAGAGAGGGCCTAAGTAACACGCCAAGAACAATAGGAGTGGTTCTCTTCCTTGGTTTCTGTGCTGCTGAGGCTCTTATTCTCCAAGGACCAGGGCTAGTGAGAGGTGTTGGTGGGCCTGTCCTTCTGGGTCCACCCAAATGGTTCCATGAACTGAGCGTGTCTTTAAGCCCAGGTGAGGACACAGCTTTCACGATAACAAACAAATGGTCGTTTTAAGTCAAGAAGTAAATATTTTGTACGGTTACCTGAAAAGGACTACGAGGAGAAAAATCTACCCCAGACTCTTGTTCACAGACTCTGAGAGGGTGTCTTGATATGAGGATGAATTTTCTAATGAAAAATGAATCAAGACAACTGGCTTTGAAGGGAATTTTCTTTGACTACTGTAACAGCCGAGGTTTTCTGCCTGAGCATTACCATAGTGTTTGAGAAGAGCTTTTGTGTATATGTGTTGCTCATTTTTTTAAAAAAATTACCTTCTCAATAAAATGAGAAGAATTTATTATTTCCCATATTGATGAAATTTAGGCTAAGCAGGGAAGAGATGGATGTTTCTAGGAGTTGTGTAGCTTCAGCTATGTATCTTGTAAATGATGTCGGTAAAGCCATGTTTCCAGAGAGAAATTACCTCCAGAATGGGAGTGCCATTAACTAAACTGCATGACACTCCCTCCGAGCTGCCACCATTGAAGAAGAGTCCCCAGCACTCTGCTGAGGATTGTAAAGGCCACACATGCATCAAGCTGTAACGATATCGACTGACTTCTGCTGTGTGGCTCAGTTCACACTGGGCACTAAGTAAAAAGGAGATTCCCTCTGTGCATGTTTAAAAGGTGACCGTTGTGAGAGCAGTTAGAAGTCATTAAGCCTGCCCCATCGCTGGGGCATAATATCGAGCTGTGGCCGGAACAGATCCGCCACGCTGATCTAGCAGTTTACAAGCTCGATTTCTAGTCCCAGCTCTGCCTGCTACCAACTACTTCTAAAAGCCTTGACAAGTCATTTATGTCTGTCTTTGTTTCACTTCTGTGAAAGTAAGCATAAATGTGCTCTTTTGATTGATCTCACAAAATTACTGTGAGATTAAAGTAAGATTATTTTTGTAACATGTTAAATATAATATAAAATATTATTAGATCTTATAATTTTAAGTGATCAAAATATGACTGATCAATAGCCAACCTCACAACTTTTAGAAATGTGTTGCATGTTTCAAGACATTACTCGTGACTGCCACCCTCATAGGGGTTGTCTTCATAGAACAAGCCTCTGGGAGAAGTCTAGTCTCCTGGACACTTAGTTGTATTCTATAGAAAAAAATATATATGAGGCTTTTATACCATGAACTTACATGTGTGATAAATTTGAAATAAATTGGAGTAGCATTTGTGACTTGGCTAGAAAATAGATGCAACTGAGCTGGAGTCTGGGGACAAAATGATCATTTGCAATTGTTGATAGTTCTCGGCGACTGAATTTGAATGCAAACTCTATGTGGAGGCTTTTCTTCTACGACCAGGAAAAGCAAAATATGAACTATGGCAAGAAGAAAGAAACTTATGAAGGGATATGTCCTGAGGAGGGATGGAAGGAGAAACTTCCAGCAGAGCCTTAATGTGAAGTTATGAAGTATTGTGTCTACACAAGCATAAGAAATTTAAGTTCAATTTTCTAGTTTTCTGTGTTAAGTTTGAAGGAAAATTAAATGAATTCAAACTAGTAACTGTGGTGCCTCCTACCTCCAGGGGGGAAAAAAGCCACTAATGCTTCTGGAGAAGAAGGGGGACTTCATTTTTATTTGCCTAAGATGTCTCAACTTGGGAGAATTTAGGCTTACAGGAATATACATGGGGTCTAGAACTAACTCTGTGTGTATCTGTGTGTGTGTGTAGAAAGAGAGAGAGAGAGAGAGAGAGAGGAAAATATCTGTCCATCTCTCTCCTCATCCCCTTTTATCTCACGCCACCTTCCATTTCTCTTTCTAGGATGTAAGATCTGTCACATCTGGCTTTCTAATCTTTACAAAAAAACATCCATAGAAGAAAAAAAAAAAACAATTGTTTTTTTTAAGATGGGGCACATTTCCTCAGAACCCCATGGGGCTGAATCAGTCTGATAGCTGTGGCTCTAAATTTGAAATAGATGCAGAGTTAAAAATCATCTTTTTCTTTTTCTATGACCTAGACAATAGCTTTGGGGTTTTCTGTTTTATTTTTAGGAATTTTTTTTCCGCTGTTTTTCAGAGAATTAAACAACCAACCACTGGTGATTGGTTTTAGGTAACTTGCCCTTTTGTTGGTTTGAGGTGGGAAGGGTGGTGTGGGGAGGGGAAGGCGAGAGGGACAGGGGTATGCCGGTCCCTGCAGGCTGCTCAGTACACTCTGTTCTCAAGGCTGTTTGCTATGCGGGCCGCAGGCTTTGGGCCTTTGAAGGGTTGAATACCATCTTTTGATTTACCATGGGTGATGGTGGGGAGAATTGGAAACTCAAGAACACAAAGATCCAGCAAAAGAGAACAACAAAACCCAAAATAACCAAATACACATGTACACAGAGAAAAGAAAAACCAAGAGACACACTGACAACAGAAATCAAATGAGGTTGGGCAAGTAAACGAGCATATTTTTTAAAAGCTGCATATTGGAAGAAAAGAAAAGATGTAACTAAACCAGTCACTGCTCAAAACAGTCCTCTGTGTCCTAGAGATTTTTAGGATGCAAATGTAGGCATTTCCCAAGTGCGGCTATTTGACCTGATCACAAATCATTCTGGTATGGATTCAAAGCCCTACCTTCCCCCACCAGGTCATCCAGGGTTTTATGCATCTCGTATATTTGTCCATCAAGTCTTCTTCATGCCTCTGACAAGCTATTCCACTGTGATTTTATATAGGGACTCTGCATCCAAACATTTCTACATACCTAAACAAACTCATAGGCTTCAAAAAAGTTTAACCTCAGCTATATCACTTATGCTGTCAACATAGGGCACTGACTTTCTACTGAGTAGAATCAGCAGAAATGGAGGGTTTTCTTCTTTTAATTCAAAAAATCAAGAGAGTCCTCATTAGCTGTAGACCACCAATTAGAATCCAGACAAGAGTGTCAGCAGCAGGAGAGAATGTGAGGCCATACAGAGGGGAATGTCTAAAGTATCTGTTATTTATAATTACAGTGAAAGAACAGGTTCTCTCCCAAGAAAGCTACAAATTTGAAATGGTCGTAACTTTTCAATATAAGGAAAAAATCGGGATATATTATGAGGAGGACAGAGTAACAGGTAACAGTAAGACATAACAATCTTCATAAGAAGTCTGCTGAATGATAGGAAGGAAGATGGAGACACCCATCAGGAGCCGTGTTTTCCTTTCACATGTCAGAAAACTAAACTTAGGATATATCTTCAGTGGGACAGTAGAAACAATCTGACTTATTTTCCTTACCAGGGAAAAGTATAAGGAGATGCCAGTGTCATCCAGGCCACCCAAAGTTCCCTTCTGAATAGCCACTGTGGGGCTAAAAACAATGATTCCTCATATCAGTCCCAAAGCTTGAGTGTCTCCAGCCCACCCTCCTACTTTGTCTCCCTACCCTACCCTGTCCCTGCCCGCAGCTTTGACTGTTTTGAGTGGTGACCAAGGAGTTGAACTTAATGGGAATGTGATTTATCAAAAGATGGACCAAAGTAGCATGTTTTACACAAAGCTAAACGGTTCCAAAATACCAAGAAAGGAAACTTAGAAAACAAATAATCTAGTAAATAAACCACCACTGTCAGAAACCAGAAATTGACATCAAAACCTCATGCAGAAACAAGGAGAAGGTGTTTGTTGCTGTCGGGTTTTATCCCTGGTCTATTAAACAAGAGGTGAGAAGCTGACTTTCCAGAAACAAACAAAGAATTCAATCAAACCAATGAAAATCAGAAAAGAAAGGGAAGACAAGCCCAAACAGAGTGGCAGAGGTTACTTCATACGATACCTAAGTTAACCATGAGCTTGACGCGACCCCCATCCAGCTCCAAGCGCAGGGTGTCGGCAGAGTCCCTGGAGGTAGTGGCCACCAACAGCCCGTAGGCTCGCTGGGACATGAAGCGGAAGGACACGTCCTCTGCTTCCGTGTGCATGACCATGGGCATGACGATCTTCATGTACATGCTGCCGTCATAGCTCAAGATGGACGCCTCTGCAAGAAGAGGAGAGGGGGTCGTTAGGATCAACAAATACTTATATTAGTATAAAATCACTACACAACATATGAAATATGTATCAACAAAGCCAGTGATACTCATAAGAGAGGCTGGGGCATGCAGGTGAGTTTACTAGATGGGGTAGAGTCTGAGCTGGTCTTGGTGGGTAGGTGGGGTTTGAATGAAGACGTGCTGGCATCAGATGTGGCAGGTAGATAAAATAGCTTCTCTATACACACAGAAGAAAGATGGGTGATGTTCATACAATAACAAACTATTCCACTTAACAGAAGCATGCTTTGAGAAGTAGTTGAATAAGGATAGTTTGAGCCTGGAATACAGTCTGCACTTTGGGAGGTGGTGGGAAGTAACCAAGTGTTTTTTGATCACTTGGTACTATGATGCACTCTCTTGTGTAACTGTGTACCTTGTACTCTTCTACGTGTTCAAGACAGAAGAGTGAACAAAAGAGATAAGCATTTTCTGCCCTCATGTCTAAAAGGAATTGGAACAGGGAGAGACCAGGCGGAACACGTAGAAGGTTTTCAAAATACATCACCTGTGCAATCATCATACATAATATTCTACAGGTCCATGAAAAACAATATAAATACACTTGCTG
Organism: Talpa europaea; assembly: GCF_964194135.1. Lineage (NCBI taxonomy): Eukaryota > Metazoa > Chordata > Mammalia > Eulipotyphla > Talpidae > Talpa > Talpa europaea. The sequence goes on from NC_140075.1 coordinate 109,360,928, forward strand.
ATTCTTGGGAAGCAATCACCACCCAGGTAATACACAGGACATGTTAACAGGCATACATGACAACTTGCAAACTCTAAAAGAATCACAGACAGAGGTGTGACAGCTGCAGATACCATCCCAATAAAAGGCATATTACAAAGATATGTTCTCAGATAGGAAGCATAATCTAAATTCAACTCATGCTCCAGATGTGAAAGAAACTATTTTACCTCCTGGAAGAACAGAATCAAAGGATCCATAATGATAGCAAAAATTTATTGAGCACTTTTACTTGTGTGGTGCTTTCCAGGACGTTACATGCACTAAGAATATAGTTGATACTTATAAGAACACCAGGAGGAAGACAATATTATTATTATTATTTATAGAGAGAGGGTCACATGGCTAATAAATAGCAGAGCTGGGAACTGGATGCAGGCAATCTGATTCTCACCAAATTATCAGAGAACTATGCCAGGAGCACATGAATGCTTTTAAGAACCCAATGAAAATATACAGTGTTTCATGGTAACATTGTGGTCTTATGTATATGTGTGTTTGCTTGTGTGTATAAACACAGATAATATATGTATTTCTACATATTGTTGTAGACACATAATGCTGCATGTTTGTTATTTATGAACATCATTAATTATTACTATGTACCCATACACACCACATACACACTTTCCTTTTTAAGACATGCAAGGGTTTTTGGTGAACCATGTTATGGTTGTTGATGCATTCAACTTGAATATATTACAGATTTAGTAGCCACTTATATGCCGCTGGACATGCATAGGGCCAGAATATATTCTATATGACCCATCTTTATGTCAATATTGTTAGATTCAGAGGCTATCAGATGAGTATGTAGTTAACAGTTAATGGTACAGAATAATGTATCTCAATGACTACCTCTCTCTGTGTCTCTGGAGTGTTCTCTATTATTAACCTAATTTTTTAAGGGAAGGGTGATGAAGCAGAAAATTTAATATAAGGATCAGCAGAAACAAAATCTGTTCCAGGATTCCTATTAGTTTGCTGAAAAGATTTTAAATGCAGGGAGTACTGTGAATAGAATACTCACTCCAGGGGGAAAGTGTGTCTAAACAAGAGAAGGTCTGACCTAATATCCATTAGATTATTGAGTGCTGAGATTTCATATCACAGATGTCCACATAGTGGAACTTACATAGCCCTCTTCTTTGATTGCTCTTTGCATCATTTACTCCCTCCTCTTGTCCAAGTGACCTTCTTCTAGAATAATATTTTAATTACTTTAACAATTCTTAACTATATATGTTGAATTACCATAGGTTGAATTCTATTCTTAGTGATTAATCTCAGGCTTATAATATTCACCATAATTCATCAGAATCTACTTTGTATTTATCTCAGGAGGAGACAACAAACTTTACTCTTTAATCTCTGTGTCTCCTCATTTTTGTGCTATCATTGTTTTTCACATTGTGTCTCTGTTATAGGCCCACCAATACATTGTAATTACTGCTTTATAAAAACATGCCTTTTAAAGAAGTCAATAGAAGAAAGGAGCACTTATATACCTTTATGGAGTTTATTTTATTTAAGCTTATTATTTACCATCTCTGTCTCTGTGCATTTCTTCTTGCAGATTCAAGATACCATCTGCTGTCATTTGCTTTCACCAGTGTAGCTTCATTCAATCATGTTTTATTGTCAAAGAGATTGCAATTCTATATGTTAGAGGCCCAACAATACAACTTTATAGATATTGTTTTATGCAATTTGCTTTTAAAATGTTACAAGGAGAAAAAAGAAGAACTATGTAATTATGCTGTCTTTTAGCATTGCCTACATAATTACCTCTGTAGATAATTACATGTAGATTGAAATCACTGCCTGGTATCCCTTCCTTGCAGCCTAAAGAATATCTTTTAGTGGTTCTTCTAAGGCAATGAATTCTGTGTTTTTTGTTTATTTGAAAATGTCTTCATATCGTCTTCATTTTTGAAAGATAGCTTGGGTACAGGACTACTGGTTGATAAATTTCTTTCAGCGCCTTGAATACTCTCTCAATCTTTGGTCACTGTTGTTCCTGAAGAGACATCAGCAGTCCATCTAACAGTGTTGTCCTTGGACCTGATGAGTCATTTATCTTGCTGCTTTCAAGATTTCCTCTTTGTCTTTGGCTCTCACTAGTTTTATTAGAATGAATTTGGGCGTGAATCTCTCTGCATTCATCCTGCTTAGAGTTTGTTGAGCTTCTTTGATGTGTAGATAAGTATTTTTCATCCAAGCTAGGAAATATTCAGGTGTTCTTTCAACATTTTTCTGTCCTTTTCTCTCTCCTTTCTTCCCAGTGCTCCTATCTTACTACATCGGTATATTAAATGATGTCCCACATTTCTCTGTTCATTTACCTTCAACAGTTTTTTTCTTCTATTCAGATTGTAGAATCTCTATTGATCTGCCCAGTCACTGGTTCTTTCTTCTGCCAACTCAAATCTATTGTTAAATCCATCTAGTAAGTATTTTTTTTAATTTCTTAGATTATGGTATTCAACTCCAAAACTGCATACACATAATGTATCTCATACATATATGTAAAATTTTGCAGTTGGAAAGTAAAAACAAAAAAATAAATTTATATATAATTTTAATCTCTGTATTAATCTTCTCTATTTAATGAGTAGTTATTTCAATTTTTCCTTAATTATTTATGCATGATTTCCCATAATTCTTTGAACATATTTATAATAGCTTCCATGTAGCCTTGGTCTGTGGCATCCAGCATATGGGCCCCCCCAGAGGCAGTTTCTATTGCCTGGATTTACTCCTGGGCTTGGGTTATACTTTTCTTTTGCATGTTTCACAATTTTTTGGTTGAAAACTGGACATTTTCCACAACAGATTGTAGCAAATCTGGATATTACTCACATCACCACCACCCCCACCCCCAACCCCCACCAGTGCTATTCTTATAGCTTGCTTTAATCTCTGGGGATTGGACCACCAGTAATTCATACCAGTCACACAGGTGCTGTGAGCCTATGTGACTGACCCCTGAATGAGATCCCTGGAGGACAGGCCCAGGAGACCATCTTGGTGGCCACACTCTGCTGTGTTGGCACACATCCTCACTGGAGAGACTGCATCTGATCTGCTCACCTGGGACAAAACTCTATGTTTGAATAAACTATCTAGACAAATTATACAGCACAGCTCATTTATTTGTTTGTTTAAAGGATAATTCCATGACACATTTTCCTAGTCGTGAGAAGGTTCTGATGACCCTTCTCCAGTATTTTTTTTGTTTTTAGCTTTTAGCCTGACTTCTTAGGTATTGCCTCTGTGTCAGTATAAGCCACTTGTTGGTCAAATATTACACTTACGTTCCCCTCGTCAGTCAATTTTCACACGTTATCTGTTGGAAGTGCATGACTTGGAGATACCTTCACAGTTCAGGGGCTGAGGTCCTGCTTTATGTTTAGTCAGGGACCTGTACCTGGGAGTTGCTCCTGAGCAGTGCAGCCTTGGGAATATGCTCAGCTTCCCAGAAGACAAGGATAGACATGATTTTGATTCTAAACCTGGTTTCCTCAGAGTGTACCCTGGATTGTTGTATTTATTGTTCAGTCAGTATTGAAGGGTTGTGCTTCAGGCTTTTGAGTCAATAAATGAACCAACAATTATTTACAAGTTGAACAAAAATTAGTCAGAAATGAGAAACTCTGATTTAAAGAAACTTGGTGAAAACAGTGATAATATTTAATTACACAACAAGCACATGATGTGACTGACCCCTGGTGATTGTGTACATTTTGACTCTAGAACAATGTATATATATACCTGGCTGGTAGAGATTTCCAGAACCACCCTCCATCTGGATAATTCTCTGGCAGGACTCACAAGACCTAGAAGCTGTTATAGTTATGGTTATGGGCTATTACAACAAAAGGTTCAGAGTAAAATCAGGAAAGGGACAAAGCATGTGGGGTGAAGTCTGCAGGAAACCAGGCACAAGCTTCCAGAGTTCTCTCCCAGGAGAGCTAGATAAAGTAGTCTTTCCAGTGAGGATGTGAGAAAACAGCAGAATTTGGCCAACCAAAAAAGCTCTCCTGAACCTGGCCTCCAGGGATCTTGTTCAGGGGTCAGTCACATAGGCTCACAGCACCCATGTGACTGATACGAATCACTGATGGTCCAGTCCCCCAGAGGGTAAAGAGGTGTTGCTTGTTTGAAAAGTATATTGTTTGAATAAACTGTCTAGACAAACTATACAGTGTAGCTCGAGAACTTTAGCTTGTCAAATACTCGTATCAGTCAGCATTTTCCAGGAACTCAAGTCCCAGGAGCTGGTGAAGGGGCAGGCAAAAAAATAAGGCCCTTTGTGAGAATATGTGGAGATTGAGCAACCCAGATCTTTCCAATTAACTCTCCCTTTTCTACACAACACATAATAAAAATAATAAAAGAACAATAAAAATTTAGAGATGTAGGGGAAAATGGGAGAGATAACATTCTAGCTTTTCTTAGGCGACTGGTAGCTTTCTTGAGCTAAATTTGAAGTATAGAATTCAAAATAATGACCACTATCTTTTCATGTTATTCATAATAACTTCAGTAAATTTTAGTGAGTTCTCAAATTTCTATTTGAAATTTGAGGGTTTCGTTTTCTTTTGCTAACATCCTGTAAAATTAACTGTCATTAAAAGAACACCTGTAGGTTTCCCCCATTGTTTTAAGCATTTCTATGTGTTTGTCATTCTACCTGTATCTGTGCTGAGAAAAATATATGGAAATAGGCATTCCTCTGGTGGCGCAGGCAGTTGAGCACAGTGCTGTGAAGCTGTCCACAGCCTCTGCAGTGGGAGTTCAGTCCCTGGCTAGGGAGTTACCCACATGGCGCAGCAGACCTCTCCTGTCTCGCCTGCTGCTCCTCCCCTCAGCAGTGTTTATCAGTCAGTCTGCCTGTTCTGTTCCCCACTCTGTCTTTGGTGAATCCTCTCATCCCCCCGTACTTCTGGCCTGTACTTCTGTTCTTGTATGCATAAATAAATAAATCTTAAAAAATTAAAAATAAAAAATATTAGAAAATCTTATCTTTAGTGACAGGGTAGAACTTGAGGTGATTATGATAAGCAAAATAAGACAGAAAGTGAAAGACAATTACCAGATGGTTTCTCTTATACATGGAATATAAATAACCCCCCCCCCCAAATTGAACTAACAAGGGACAACAAAAATAACTCCTAGATTCTGTGAAAAACAGAATGTTTACCAGAGGGGAAGTGGAAAGTGGGTGGGTAGGAAGAAAAGAAGGTTTCAACCTGAGAGTAAGGATGGCACCCAGTCTATTTCCCTGTACAAAATATTAGGATAATTCTCATATTTTTGTCAACTGCACAGAATTATACCTGAGGAGCACAGGCAGAGCCAGCAGCCTCATCATGCTTGGCCATTCTTCTTGACTGATTTCATAAATATTTGTCTTGCTCCCACTTTTTGAGATTTATGACACTCAGCCATCCACATTTCCTTATATGGAGTAAATGATTATTTGACTGGTGTTTTTTGTTTATTTAATTTGAAAGAGGGAGTTTCTGGCTAGAAATTTTCCCCATCATCTTCCCGCTGCTTTTCATCATGAAATGAGTATATCTAACCCCAAAGAAACAGGGAATTATCAAAACTAAAGTCATAGACACAACACAACTGATAATATCCCCAACAAATGCAGGGAGCCCCCGCACAGAGAGGGAGCATTGTGAGCAAATAGCTTTGTGCTTTGCTGTTCTCACTTCGCACTTAGCATATGATGTTGACTCTGCACTTGACTTCCAACAGCCATGGCCATGGCCCATGGAAACAAGACACTCTTATGACCAACTTTGTAAACAAAATACCACTAAATAATCACTTCCTCACTCTCTCTCTCTCTCTCTCTCTCTCTCTCTCTCTGTACAACCCTCTTGTTGTCTCATACAGCAATAGTTTCACATACTCCTTAAGTGTGTTTTATTCTGACAAAGCTTCCAAAATGCACAGATTGCTTCCTCTCCACCCAAACCAGGCTGATCTTAAGCCGCGCACAAATCTACGCAGGAATGCCTGCCAGGCTCTAAATCTGTATTTTGTAGCAGCAGGAACAACATAAATCTCTAACTCCAAGCAGACCCAACAGTAGCCAATTCCAGGGAATCAACAAAATGGATATCCTCCCTCTGGTGGACAAAGCTGAAAAGAACTATTTTTTCATATTCTCAACATAATACTGACATTACCTACAGTGATAAAGGCTTCTCTTTTCCAAACAACTGGGGTACTCTAATGTTATGCCTAAAATTTTGATTAACATTTCTCACTTTAAGAAAAGCAGATACGTGCTTTGACATCATTTTTGGTATTAAAAAATAATGAAAGAAACATGAAACGAGGGAAACAAAAATTCTGTGGTTTATAAAAATATAATTAAAATAAAAAGTTTATTAGACCAAAGAATTCATGTGGCTCGCCCTTAAATGCAAATTTTCCTATTGAATTCAAAATGTCACTTAATTTATAAAAGTTAAATGTGACTTAATTTATAAAAGTTAAATACAACACAGTTATTCAGAAAAACCTACCCATTACTGCAAATATTGCAATTATATTCACAAATAGATTCAGTGATTGATATCTAATCCCTAGTAGACACTGTGCTAAGGTGCTAAGGAAGGGGGGTGCATAAATGACATGTCTTGTTCTTCAAGTTTGGAATAGACATACAAATAGGTAAATTTTTATACCAAAGAATGAATAAAGTGTTGTGGGAATAAAGTGTTGTATATACCTTTGCCTAGATTGTTGGAGCAAGGAGTGGGTAACTATGTTTAAAGGGTAAGAGAGGTCCTCCCTGGTAGCACAAGGAGTTAGAATACAACGTGTGAAGCTGTCTGCAGCCTCCGTAGCACGAGTTTGATCCCCAGCTGACCAGGAGCAACCCACATGGTGCAGCAGACCTTTCCTGGCTCGCCCGCTGCTCCCCGCAGCAGTGTGCTTTGTTCAGTCTGCCTGTTCTGTTCCCTGTTCTGTCTCTGGTGAATCCCCTCACCCCCTGCACCTCTGGCCTGTATGCAAAATAAATGAATCTTTTTTAAAAAAGTAAAAAAAGAATAAGACAGTGAACCACAAAGAGGAGTGGATGGTCTTCCAGAAGTGTGATCTGCATGTGTGTGCAGGAACAAAGTTGACTAGAGCATTACATGAAGTCATATATTAAACACGGTGCCTGACAGATCATCAAAAAGGGCAGGAGGGGGCCTCCCCGGTGGCGCAGCGGTTGAACGTTGGTTTCTGAAGCTGCCCGCAGCCTCTGCAGCACGGGTTCAATCCCCAGCCACAGGGCGAGGGTCCCACATGGCACACAAACCTCTCCTGCCGCCCACTGCTCCCCTCAGCAGTATACTTCATCACTCTGCCTGCTCTGCTCTACACTCTGATTCTGGTGAATTATCTCACCCTCCCACATTTCTGACTGTAACCAGTGCTTATATAAATAAATAAAATAAATCTTTAAAAAAAAATCATTTAAAAAAAAAAAATGCCGGGCCTCTCTGGTGGCGCAGTGGTTGAGCACTGGGTTGCGAAGCTGCCCGTAGCCTCTGCAGCCCTGGTTCGATCCCCGGCTGCTCCCTGGCCACTGGCGGAGGGTCCCACATGGCGCGCAGACCTCTCCTGCCGCCCACTGCTCCCCTCAGCAGTGTACTTCAGTCCTTCTGCCTGCTCTGCTCCCCGCTCTGGCTCTCGTGAATTCTCTCAACCTCCCATGCTTCTGACTGTACCTAGTGCTTGTATAAATAAATAAATAAACAAACAAACAGATAAATAAATAAATAAATCTTTAAAAAAAAAAAAGGTCAGGAGGAGCTCATAAGGTTTCTCATCTGTGACAACACTAACATTTTGAACCAGAAAACTGTTGTGAAGCTGAATCCCTGGCCTCCACTTACTAGTTGCCACGAGCACTCCTTTTGGTCATGAAGACTGAAGAATTCTCCAGAAACCATCAAATGCTTCCCGGGGAAATAAGTGATCCCCAATGGAGAACCACTATGGTGGCTCCATATGGGTTAGAGCATATGGATTGGAGCAGTAAAAGTTAAGACGGGGCAGGGGACCCATAAAGGGCTCATTACAAAAGACCTAATAAAAGAAAAGTTAAGGTGTTAGTAGATACAGAGGGTTTTTTCCCCAGGGAGGGACATGATCAGATTTGCTTTTCAGACTAATTGTTGGTATAAGGAAGATGGAGACCAGATGCAATCTTATCCAGTTCTCTTTTAGATATGACTGCCATTGCTTTATTTTGCAAACATGCTATAAAATTTCAAAAAAAAAAAAAAAACAGTATTTGTAAATGACAGTGGTATGTTCCTGATAATAGCTCCAATTCTTGAGTCAATTCAAGAAAGCTCTATCGTGCAGAGCTGTAATTATACAAGTAGATCTGCCTCCCTTTCAAAATGGCTCAGTCTGCTGTATTATAATTGTGTAAGCTTGGAGTTAGATGATTTGGGTGGAACCCCAGGTTTTCCAGTTATTTAAACTTTGAAGTATTTGGGGACTTCAGGTGCCCTATCCATAATGTTCAATAACGACACTGAATCAGTTATGATACTAATAAGAAACAGATGGCCTGTTCAGATTTTGCCCTCTGAGGAAGGTTTAATAAAGATAATATTTACAAAGATCTAGGTTGGGGATATTGAACCCTGCAGGAGTAACGCAACTCCCATTACTACTTCTAGGCCTGAAGGAGCAAAGGGAAGGTCAATTACCAGAACTCTGAGGTCTGAAGGATGGAAGGAGGGGGAGAGAGCTGCAGAGAGAAGGAGGAGTATCTCACAATAATTTTAACCTCAGGTCAAGGGATACATTCAGTTGGCAGTCATTTCACAGGGGGAGAGCCAAGACATGCAAATCCAGACCTAATTTCCATCCTTCCTTCTCATTTCTCTTTTTAAAAAAGATTTATTTATTTATACTTACAGGAATTGGGGAACAGGTCAGAGATGCAAGGGGTGAGAGGATCCACCAGAGACAGAGCGGGGAACAGAACAGGCAGAAGGACTGAAAGCACTACTGAGGGGAGCAGAGGGCAAGTCAGGAGAGGTCTGCTGCACCGTGTGGGTAGCTCCCTGGCTGGGGATGGAACTTGTGCTGCAGTGGCTACAGATAGCTTCATAGGTTTCGTCTTAACCCCTTGCACCACCAGGGAGGCCCTTTCTTCTCATCTCTTTTGGGTACTTCCCTTTGGTCAAACCCAACTGGAGTACAGGGGCCAAGGGAGCTTATTAATGCAACCATAATTATTATGGGTTTATTAATAATCTTTCTTAATTTTATTTATTTTTGCTTGCTTTTCTGCTTCTAAAATCAGGTTGCACAAAATCAGTCATATTTTTTTTAAATAAAAGCCTCAACACACACACACAAACACACACATACACAAAAACACACACATTCACACACAGTGTTTAATGCTCTATTAAAGCAACTGATTCATTTGGTTCACATTTATATGTGTGCTGTATATTCACGTATATATGATATGTTACACATCATATAATATATACGGTACATTGTGAATACAACATATTAGCTGTTTCCAGCACCACATAAGCAGAGTTAGCTATGGTCGGGAATACAAAAGAATGTGACAGAGCATCCAATGCAAATAGGGTGTGATTGAAAAGCTATCTTGCCTAGCAGATGTGACTAAGAACAAAAACTGAATAGAGGAAACTCTTAACAGCTCTACATCTGTGCACAGAATTTAGAGTCACCAGATTAATAAATTGCCCTGAAATCAAACCCCGTACAGTTTGCAACTCATAAAATATTAACATGAATGCTGGATCATATGTAACATCTCAGACTGTCAAGATAACCTGAGTTCATCAACTGCCTGGCCAAAGATTCCTAATTCTCATATCTTCTATCAATACTATTTTATAAATTCTTTATCTAGAAGAGTCAGATATTGGACAATTTCATCAAGGTACAAGCAACAGCCCTGGGGTGCCTGATTATGTCTCAATTCCTTTGTTACAAAGATGTGGGGCATGCTAGGGCTACAAATGCCCAAAATAAGAAGATCCTGGGGTGGATATTAAGCAAATCTCCAAGTTGTGCTTAGTTAGCCACATACCAAAAATTAAAAAAAAAAAATAATAAAGTTGTAAGAATCTGGCAGATGACCAGGCTACAACATACAGAGCTGCTACTGCAGCCACAACTGAGAACACAGCTACAATTAAGTCATAAACACTTCTTTGTCAGGGCCCCATTCCCCTGCAAACAGAAAGTTGGTTTATAGTGTTGGCAAAGAGTATTGTAAATTATATTACCAGTCCACAGCTGATGAGTTTGTAAGTCTACTGGGAACAAGTTATCTGGCTCTGTTACCATACTCAGCTTGCCAAAATTGCATGTCAGGCACATCAGTCTGAGAGATCACTACAACTAAGAAATAAGTGTGCCAAGAATAGTACCAGAGCAGAAGAAGGAAGGTACAGACATGATAATGACATTAATTTGTCCCTGAAGTTTTTCCTGGAGCTTCTTTATGACTCAGCAACACTGTTCACAGTCCCTGAGTCAACACTTAATTATATTGTAAACTCCTTGACAATCAAGAGTGTATCTGCAGAATGGGTGAACAATTTCTGTAAAAGTAAAAATCATCTTACCCGACTATGCTCCATGGTTTTCCTTTGTTATTTATTTCTCTAATGAACAGAAAGGGTCACTGTATACAATCACCTCGTATGTGTTTGTTCTCCCTCCCTTAATTTATCTCTTTATTTTCCTGTTATAGTTGAGTTAGTGTCCAAATCAGGCTATTCTCACCTTCAAGTCAAGTCCCTTCCTTGGCACCAAAGTACCTATGACAAGAAACCTTGAAGATATTGTGGCTTCAGTCTCAGACCACTGAAATAAAGCCAACATTGCAATAAAGCAAGTCACACATATTATTTGCTTCCCAGTGCATACAAAAGTCATGTTTGCACAATACAGTGGACTACTAAGGGTGATACTACAAGAAAGCAAAAAATATTTTGTTGCTGAAAAGTGCTAACCCTCATTTAAGTCTTCAGCAAGTCATAATCTCTTTTGCTGGTGGAGGGTCTTGCCTTCATGAAGGTGATTGACTGACTAAGGTGGTGGTTGCTAAAGGCTGGAGTGCTTTCAAAATTTCCTAATGTAATAAAAAAATGATGTCTGTGCATCAGTGGACTCTGTTTTACGAAGGATTTCTCTGTAAGATGTTTGATAGTATGTTTGATACTGTTTGATAGTATTTTACCCACACAAGAAATTCTTTCAAAATTGGAGTCAATCCTCTCAAACTCTGTCATTGCTTTATTAATTAAGTTCATGTAATATTCTATGGCATTTACTGTCATTTCAATAGTGTTACAGCATCTTCACCAGAAGTAGTTTCCATCACAAGAAGCCACTTATTTTGCTCATCCATAAGAAGCAATTCCTCACCTGTTAATATTTCATCCTGAGATTGCAGCAATTCAGTCATACATTCAAGCTCTATTTCCAATAATAATTTTCTTGCTATTCTTACTGCATCTTCAGTTACTTTCTTCACAGAAGGCTTGAACCCCTCAAAATCATGCATGAGGGCTGGGATCAACTTCTAACAAACTCCATGAATGTTAATATTCTGACTCCTTCCATGAACCATGTATGTTTTTGATGACTTCTAGAATAGCAAATACTTTCCAGAGGGGTTTCCAATGGCTTTTCCCACTTCTACCAGAAGAGTCACCATCTATGGCAGCTATTAACCTATCATATGTAATTCTTAAATAATAATACTTGAAAGTCAAAATGACTCCTTGATCCATGGACAGCAGGGGGATACTGTGTTAGCAATCATGAAGACAACATTTATCTTCTTGTACGTTGACAACAGAGGTCTTGGGTGATCAGACACATTATCTGTGAACAGTAATATGTTGAAAGGAATCTTTTTTTCTGAGCAGTCTTAAAAATGGGCTTAACATATCTAATAAACCATGTTGTAAACAGATGGATTATCATCCAGGCTTTGTTCTATTTAAAAAGCACAGAAAGAACAGACTTAGCATTATTCTTAATGGTTTTTGGAATGGTAACTGAACATGGGCTTCAACTTAAAGTTTCCAGTTGCAGTAGCCCCTTGTGAGAGTCAGTCTGTCCATAGCAGCTTTAAAGTTAGGATTTGACTTGTCCTCTCCAGTTATGAACATTGTGTCGTTTATATTGAAAACCTGTTGTTCAGTGTAGGTCCCTTCATAAGTGACCTTAGCTAGATCTTTCAGGCAACTAGCTACAGGTTTACGCCAACACTTCCTCTTTACCTTGCACTTTTTAAAAAAAGATTTATTGATTTATTTATGCAAGAACTGGGGTACAGGCCAGATGCGCGGGAGGGCAAGAAGATTCACCAGAGACAGAGTGGGAAACAGAACAGGCAGACTGACAAAATACACTACTGAGGGGAGCAGTGGGTGAGACACGAGAGGTATGCTGCACCATGTGGGTAACTCCCTGGCTGGGGATCGAACTCGTGCTGCAGAGGCTGTGGACAGCTTCACAACGCTGTGCTCAACCACCTGCGCCACCAGGGAGGCCCTCACCTTGCACTTTAATATTACAGAGACGATTTCTTGCCTTAAACCTCAAGACCAAGCTCTTCAAACTTTTCTTCTGCCTCTTCCTCATGTCTTTTCAGCTTTCACAGAATTAAAGAGAGTTAGGGCCTTGCCCTGGTTTAAGTTTTGACTTCAGGGAATGTTGTGACAGGTTTTGTAGCACTTTTAATTCCCTTCAGGATCATTTCCTTTGCGTTCGCAACTTGGCTAACTATTTGGCAAAGAGACCTAGCTTTCAGTCTCTCAGCTTTTGACATGCCTTCCTCACTAAGCTTAATCACTTCTAGATTTGGTTTTAAAGTGAGAGACAGATAATTTATTCCTTTCTCTTAAACACTTAGGGCTTACTAATTGGCCTAATTCAATATTGCTGTGTCCCAAGAAAAAGGGAGACACAAGAAAAGGGAGAGAGACAGGGGCCAGCTACGTGCTGGAGCAGTAAGAAGACAAATATTTATCGATGAAGTTTGCTGTCCTATATGGACAGAGCTCGTGGTAACAATCATAATAGTAACATCAAAGATCAATACCACAGATCACCACAACATTAATAATAATCATAATCATAATAATGACAAAGTTTGAAACATTGTAAGGCTTACTTATATGTGACACTGAGATATTTAGTAGCACATGTTGCTGAAAAAATGACATCCACAGACAACACAGGGTTGGCGCAAATTTTCAGTTGGTAAAACAAAAAGAAATGCCATAATCTGGTAAGCACAATAAAGTGAAGCTAGATAAAATAAGGCATACCTGTACTTAGCAGTGAACTCTAAATTTTAGATGGTCTAGTCCCTGGTCACATCTCCAGCACAATCACCTTCACACTTTGGCCATAGAACATATAGTCAGATTTTAGAATTGCCCTGCTCCTCCATCTTTTGCTTTTGCTGTTCCCTTTGCATGAAATAACCTATGTCCCTTAGACACCTGGCACATCCTGGCTATTCTGAGGATAATCAAGACACATTGACTTTGCCTTCAAAATGCACTTCCTTCTTTTTCTATGTCTATTCCCTTAGCTCAAGCCCCTGTCCTCTACTTTCTTGCTCAACTTGGACAAATTTCCTAATTACCTCCCCTACTTGCCTTCTTCACCCAAGAGTCTGTTCTCCTCATGGCAGGCAGTGATTGCTTCTGTCCCCTTCAAAGTCTTCCAAATGCACTTAGAATACACATCTACTCCTACTGACTCACAAGGTCCTACATAATTTTTTTTCCTCTTTATAAGGTGATCCTATTTCCATGTCTGGCCCAGCCTACCCATTTCACTTCTACTGCCCTGGTGTAATTATTAAAAGCACCACCTTTAATTCCCTAGGTGTGCCAATTTTGACTGAAGTCACGTGGTCACCCTGCTTCTAAGCTCACCTTCTACCGCTGCCCAGCATGCTGACCTCCTTTTGCTTCCTTGGCCACAGATGCACCGATCTGTGCTTAGGCATTCAGCCAGCCTATTCTTCAGCATGAAATTACCTTCTCCTTTGTATGGCTGGCTCCTCATTCAAGCTCTGGCCTACATAACTCACCATCTAAAGGTATTCCCCAGTCATATTCTGTCACACTGGCACACTTATTTTTCAACTCCACATTTAAAACATTTGATTTCTTCTTTGTTCATGTGTTTCTCTGATTCCTCCTGCTAGAATGAAGCTGCAGGAAAGAAGATAGCTTTTCTTTGTTTACCACAATGTAGCTATGTTCTAGAAGAGATCCTGGCCCTATGAGTGTACAGTAAAATAGACAGCAGATGAACAAAAGACCTGAGTGTTAGCTTATCTAAGCAGCCTATCCTGGCATCTGCTTGTCTGTCTGTCTATCATCTACCTTCCTTGTCCAGATAATATGGACCACTCCTTCTCCATGGCCCCACTCTATCTGGAGCCTGCACATATTACAGGCAGTGCCCACAAGACCATTTTATGGGTGTTTCATTTTTATTTACACATTTGCTACTCTCTTGACATGAAAGCAAATCTGAAGGCAAATATATGTCCTTCTCATTTTTGTCTTATTCTCTTTTGCATATTATTTTAAACTTTTTTTATTCCAAACTTACATACAGACAGAAAAGCTGCAAAAATTATACTGTTTCTTACACCTCTCACATCACTGTCCCTAAAGCTAACATAAAACCATAGTATGATTATGAATAGTAAGAAATTAGCATTGGTATTATATTTTATTTTTTTTTTCTTTTCTTCAAGATTTATTTATTTATGCATACAAGAAGTGGGGTACAGGCCAGAGGTGTGGGGGGGGGTGAGAGGATTCACCAGAGACAGAGTGGGGAACAGAAGAGGCAGACTGATGAAATACACTGCTGAGGGGAGCAGCGGGTGAGACATGAGAGGTCTGCTGTGCCATGTGGGTCACCTGCTGGCCGGGGATAGAACTTATGCTGCAGAGGCTGTGGATAGCTTCACAGTGCTGTGCTTAACCCCTTATGCCACCAGGGAGGTCCCAGTATTAGATTTTAAATAAGCTTCACACCTTCTTCCATTGTAAGCATTTTTCCTACCAATTTCTTTTTCTGTTCCAGGGTCCCACACAGCAAGAGCTGTCATTTTTCCTTAGTCTCCCCCTGTCTGTAAGAGCCCCTCTTCTCTCACAGTTTTCTTATCTCTGTGTCCTTTTAAATAGTACCGGTCAGAGAATGTGTCACATCTTCAGTTTGGTTTTGTCTAATGTTTTCTCGTGATTGGACTGAGTTTATGCATTTTTTACAAGAACACCTGAAGCTGTGGTTTTCCCTGTGATTTTCATCAAGAGGCTTATGAATGTGGATGTGTCTGGGTACTGGGGACATTTTCTCAATTACTTGGTTAAGTTGGTATATTCCAGTTCCTTCCACTGTTAAATAACTCCTTTGTCCTTGGTAAGTATTTTGAGGAGGATACTTTGAGATTATGAAAATTCTGTTTTTCTTCAAACTTTGACCACTAATTTTGGCATCCATCAATATCTGCAACTTTAATTATTATGGTGTTTGCCTACTGTGATACTTCCTTTCTCTCTTTCCATCGGCATTCTTTCATGAAAATTCTATTGTGTTCTTAGCTATCTTTAAGTAACCCTGCCAGAGCCTACCAGCACATATGTGGCTCTATAAACAGGTGATAGCAGAACAATAAACTCCCAGGCTGTATATAAGATCTGACACTTTACTAGATTGGTGATTGTACACACCCCTTAATCTTTCCAAACTCAGTTTCCTCATGTACAATATAAGGATAGTATTAGCACAGAACTCACTAGTCTTTAGGAAAGATATCCAACTCATCCCTCTTCCATTCATTCAGAAACTGGAGACACAACAAAAAGAGAAGCAACTGTGATTGCTTCAAGTTTTGACGAACCAAGGTCTATTTAAGCATAGCAAGGATCCTGAAGTGTTTTCTGTGGTTATGATTAATGATTATACAATTCCCTACTTGATTCTGAATTCTGAAAGTTTCTGAAGGATTTTTGGAGAACTCAGATTTGATTCCTCTCCAAGCAGAAGTATTTTTTGTTTCCACTGACATGAGAATAATCCAAGGTGTGCCCTTTCTTCTTTACAGGTGTGCAATTTGATTAATTAATTTTTCTGAAACATAATCAGAATCCTAGGAGGGAAACCCAATTAAAATACAAGTAAAATCTTTAATGAAAGGTAAATGTTAAAAGTTCTGAAAGGAGGGCTCTCCTCTCTCCAAACCAGGCTCCTCAGGTTCCAGTCTATAGAGGAGTTGGATCACTGTCATGTGGGCTAGAGGAAATATTTGAACATGGAGAAAACTGTAGCTGGTAAATGTTATTGCTAGCGCTGGGAGGTGAGGCCTGCAAGGCTAATACTGCTGAGCTGGAGCTTGGCAGGGTCCCGGGGGAGCCCAGAGGAGCCGGCGAGCTAATCACACCAGCCCAGTCCAAATGTCACTCTAACATTTGCAGAGCTGTGTGTAACTGCTTAAAGAGAGGTTTCCAATGAGAAGGTCAAGGATGGAAAAGCTGTTTGGGGAACTCAAGGATGTATTTGGGAAGGTGCAACCAGTATGTGGAGTATTCTTTCCCCTTTATAGAAGCAGGTTTTGTTTTGTTTTATATTACCCTGGGTGGTCTTTCAGGTTGGGGGCTACTCATACAGAAAGATAATACTTCTGGAAGGCTAATGCCAACCTCTGATCTGATTTTAGGGGGAAGTAGGAGAGAAGAGATTATATACTCTTTCAACTCAATTTCAGTTTTTATTTTGTTTTCATTTTCATTCTTTTAGTCTTTAGTTGTATCTGGATGTCTATAGTTGACCCTTGAAATTTCAGAATTTAATTCACAATTCTGATATTTCCCCAGAGGCTGACAAGCTATGCTATGAGGCCAATATGCAATTTCAATCAGTCCATTAAGAGCAAGAAGAACAAAAAATGAGTAAATAAACCTGGTTGAACACTCAGCATCCACATCTCAGTGAGGCTGGGTGGTTCTTTAGTTATTTTTGAAATATTTCATTTAAACAAGTAGAAATAATATAATAAACACCTTTTTATCTATAAAGCGATTTTCACTAATTCCTAACAATCTGCTATATTTTTTTCAGATTCCTTCTGAAGAAATAAAACATTGCAGCCTTAGGTAAATCCCCTTTGTAGAAGTCCCACTTCTTTCTCCTCCCCAAATATTACCATTTTACAGGATGTTCATCATATCCATGTGTGCTTTTATATTTTTATATAGATATATGGCTCTGTAATAAAGGATTTCAGATTATTTAATGTTTACAAGTTTTACATAAAATTATCATTCTGTATATGTCACTCCACAATTTACTTTTTTTTTTTTTTTTTTGAAGATCAGGAATTGGAGGTTCACCCATGTTGTGACATGTGGCTCTAGTTTGTTTTGCTCCAATGAGGAAGGGACTTCTATTCTACAGAGATACCATAATTTATGCACTCTCATGCTGATTTAGATTATTTCCAATTTTTTTTTCTTTTTACATTATAAGCAGTGTTCCAGTGCACATTATAATAACTGTCTAAACTTAAATTTGAGAGTTTATTTAAAGCATTTACATAGATGTGCAATTGCTAGGTCAAATGTGAGGCTCAATTTCAATGCTAAATTACATTCCAAAGTGGTTGCTTCATTTTACACTCCCACTATTTATGATATAAGGAATCCATTTCTCTGCTTGTCTAATAATACTTAGTATCATCAGACATTTTAAATTTTGTAAATATGGTGGTTTGAAGTGATATCACAACGCCATTTGCATTCTCAATATGACTAATGTGACTGCACATCTTTTACATATTTGCTATGAATTTTGGTTTTAGCATCTGAGATTTGTGCATTCATAGCCCTTGTTCATTTTTCTCTTGGACTATTGGTCTTCTTATCGTTGACTTGTAGGAGTTCATTGTACAACTTAGGATACCGATCCTTTGTATATTACATGCATCACCAAAAGATTGTCCCAGTCCATGATTTGTCATTCGTTTGCCTGTCCTTGAAGAGAAGATTTAAATTTAATTACAATCAAATTAATCTATTCTTTATGGTCTGTACTTTCTTTCTCGCCATTTTAAAGATAGTTTTTCCACACATAGGTAAAGAGCTATTCACCTTCATTTTCTTTTTTTAAAATTTTATTAGGTTTTATACATTTTTTACATAATTTTCATTTTTGCATAATGTATGCATTTTCATCTTGGTTATAGGCCCCATACAATTCCCACCCCCCCTTGTTTTGATCCTACTCCCTCCTCCCCCTGTAGTGTGTCTCTGGATTACAGTTGCTTGTTGATTTTTATTTTATTATAATTAGGTTTTATCCTGGTCTCTTATTTAGGTTTTCTAAATTCCTGTTTTGAGTGAGACCATCCAGTATTTTTCTTTTTCTTTCTGGTTTATTTCACCTTCATTTTCTACTAAAAATTTTAATGTTTTACAATTTGCAATTAAATTCTTATATACTCTTGATTAATTTTCATATTTGATGTGAAAATGAAGCTTAATTTCATTTTTCCATATGAGCAACCAGTTATCCAACCGCCATTTGTTTACCTATTCATTTTATTCAAATAGCATTGCATTATAACATGCATAATATACATTACTTATAATATTATGGATAACATTATAACATATATTTCAGGTGTACGTTATTAGTTAACATCTGTATGTACTACTTTAAGATCACCATTAGAAGCATAATTCCACGCTTCATCATATAATTCATCTATTATATTTTACCCCATCTTTCCCACCATCCTTTTCCTTTCCCTTCTGGTAATCACTAATTTGTCCTTATAGTCTAAAAGCTTCATTTTACTTTCTTTAATTAATTGTCTTTCTTTATGTACCACATATGAGTGAAATCACACAGTGTTTGTCTTTCTCCTTCTGACTTATTTCACTAAGCATAATACCATCCAGGCCCATCCACATTGTTTCTAGAAATCCTTATTGACTAGTTGGTTTCTTAACCACTGATTTGTAATATCAGTTTGGTGACAGATCAGTTTTTCATAGTGCAGGTTTGAGGCAGTTGTTAAGCTCTACTCTGTCCCATAGTTCTACATGCTGATTTTGTACCATTGACACACTATCTTAATTATTAGGGATATAAAGTACATCTTGAGATCTGGTAGGGCAAGTATTTTCATATGTTCCTGTTTCCCACCCCCTGGAATTATCTTAGCTATTTTAGCTTTGAATTTATAAATGAGTTATAAGATCAGTTGTTAAGTTCCATGAAAAATCCTGTTGAGGTTTTGAGTGGCACTGTATTTGAATGCATGAGTATTTTATGGAGATTTGGCCTCTTTACATTATTGAAATGTTCTACTTATGCATAATTATGGTAGATATTAATGATTTATTCAGGACTTTATTGTATAATCTTAAAAATTATCAGCTTTTTTTCATAATGGTCCTAAATCATTTCAGATTTATTCTTAGCTACTTAGTATTGTTGTTAGTGTATGAGATTTTTCTTTCTGTTCTTCATTTTAATTGGTAGTTACAATTGTAGAGAAAGATATTTATTTTGTATGTTTATATTCTAGCCAACAAACTTTTCTGAAATCACCTCCAGTTCTAATGACTCTACAAATATGGAAAGTTTAGTATATTCCTCTTAACCGTAATCATTTGATTTTTGTTTGTCTTCTAATGTTGGCTAGTTTCTCTACATCTATAATAAACAGACATAATAGTGGCATCTTTGCTTTGTTCCTAATCTGAATATGCATGATACTTGCTGTAGGTTTTTGACAGCTTCCTATTTTAAGGTAAAAGTACTATTCTAATCTAAGTTTGTTCAGATTATTTTAATAGATACTTACTATATCAAATATCTGTATTTATTTCAATAATTTTGTTTTTCCTCTTTATTTTTAAAATCATTGTCATCTTATAATAAATTTAATTTATATATGTCCCGATGTTGCATCATCACAATTTTAAGAAAATCTTCTTTTATGCTGTATATTATTTAACATCAAATTAATTCACATGAATTTTCTCTAGAACTTTCATTAAAAGGATATTTTTAAATACATGTACACAGCTGTACTTTGGAATGAAAGATGCTTCAGTGGCACAAATTGGGCTGTGGTCATGGTCTATGGTGGTGGGAGATGGGTGAGTTGTTGGTGGGTGCACTGGTGGTAATACCTGACGGGGGTACCCAAATGTTACCTGAATTAAAAATAAATTAATTAATAAAAATATAAACCACACTGTCAGTTAAGTAAAAAAATAAAATGTTGGGCCTGCATTGTTTTCCTTCCAAGTTGATTCAGTTTCTGAATTACACAGGGTCTTCATAACCAATGGTCTCATCACCACAGATTTTTGAAATCACCATTAGATTTCAATTCTAGTGTATTTCAGTTTTAAAATAATGTGCCTGGCACAATGAAAGTGTGAAATAATTATATGCATAATGAATAAGGAAATTGATACTAGCTCAAAAGAAAAGAAGAGGGGAGAGAGAAAAAAGACAAGGGAAGAAAGAAGAATTTTTCATGGCAAAATTTCACAAAGTACTTGTTCTTTCAGTATTTTGTTAAGATGAAACAAACAAATGAAACACTGGAAGAATTTGTTTCTAAAACACTGATCCTTGGAGGATTATTGGGACTTTGCTGGTGGGTGTGGTGTGGTAACAGACATTTGAAGAGGTATGGACCTGTATTCCAAAAACACACACGGTGCTGTCCACCAGCTACCTCCATGGATCAATCAAATGATCATCATATTTCAGACTTACTCTAGGAGGACAGTAAGACTGCTCCTAATTTTTTCTGATCCTTAAGAAATAAAGGAATTATTTGTTGGCTAACCAATGATTGAGTCTTGGCTAAAAGTTAATTTAATTAGGGAAACAGTGTTTGTCTGATGTCCTTTTGAAAACTTTGGACTACAGGAGGTCTGTGTTGTTGTCACCCAATAAGTTGCTGCCTGTGGAATTCCTTTACCTTCAAAAATCATTTCAGTGTATAAGGCTTTTCCATTATTGAAGATGTAGGAAGGACAAGCCACTCTTGAAAACAGTTGAAAGGCAGCACAGAAAGTCAATCTAACTTCTTTCTTTTATCAACTCTCACAGTCTTCAGTTATCAAGACAAAGGACATGATACCTTGAAGTATTGATCTCTGTGTTAATGTGATCATACTTATCCTGAATTTAATCCCTTCATATGTCTTTGTAAGGACTCTTTCAGGCTAAAGCTCCCTTCACTCCATCCAAAGGCAACACCTGATTTTCCTTAGCTTGTCAATAAAATTGCAGCCATGAAAGGGGGTTGTCTATATCTGAGAGTTGAGGCTATTTAGACAAACAGCAGTTATTTGAGATTGTAACGGGGAGACATTATCATTTGCTGTGCATGAATGAAGATTCCAGCTGCAGAAGTTAGAGTCTAAATCTCAGTACTGAACTGTGAGACATTCAAAATGTTGCTTACTCCGCTAAGCAACATTTCCTCATTGGGAAAATAGATGTGAAAAGTACCTACTGTATATGGCTTTTACAAAGGTCAAACATGATAACATTTGTCAGATACTTGGCACAGAGGTGACTATATTACCTATTCTTATAATTTTATACCAGACAAATCAAGTTGAATCCATTGCATGGACATACAGACTGATAAGTCACTAAGCATGGAGGTAATATTAACTACATTTGGATCCTCAAGGAAATGACTGAAAAATGAGACTGAAAACCTCTCTGTGAAACCCTCACTGCATGCTCTGCAGCAATCCTCATAAACTGCTTTTGTAATACAAAAGAAGAACATAGTCCTTGAATAAGTGAGTGAAGTCCCAGAAGTCTCTATTGGAAGGATCGTATAGTATAAAGGCATAGTATATAGGGATGATCAAGGATGCCTACAAGGTCTTCTTGAGAATAAGGATTAGGTTTTCAGAAACCAGCCCAGACCTAGAATCGACAGAAGGGTTGTTTGCAGGGAAGGGACAGAATTAGATTTCCATGCACACATAGATGACCTCTGATAATATCAGTTCTCTCATTTGTATAAAGCAAGCCTTCTTTTACCTATTGTAAATAGTGTTGCAATAAACATAGGGATACAGGTGTTCTTTTGAATCAATGTTTTTGTGTCCTTTGGGTAGATCCCTAGTAGTGGAATTGCTGGGTCATATGGTAGTTCAATTTTTAGTAGACTGAGGAACCTCCGGACAGCTTTCCATGGTGGTTTGACCACTTTGCACTCCCACCAGCAATGTAGGAGAGTTCCTTTTTCACTACATCCTTGCCAACATTTGTTGTTGCTTGTTTTTTGATATGTGCCATTCTTACTGATGTAAGGTGGTATCACACTGTGGTTTTGATTTGCATTTCCCTGATTATAAGGAAAGTTGAACATTTTTTCATATTCCTGTTGGCCATTTGCATTTCCTCTTTGGAGAAATGTCTTTTAAGTTCTTCTACCCATTTCTTGACTGGATTATTTATTTTGTTTTTGTTGAGATGTGTGAGTTCTTTGTATATCTTTGGGATCAGTCCCTTATCGGTTGGATGGAGTGCAAAGATATTTTCCAAATCAGTGGGGTGTCCCTCTGTTTTTCAAATGCCCCAAAATAGGTGACTGGATCAAGAAGATGTGGTATATATATACAATGGAATATTATTCAGCAATCAGAAAAGATAAACTCATGACATTCACCGCAACATGGATAGAGCTAGATGGAATTATGCTCAGTGAAATAAGCCATAAGGAAAAAGAAAAATATCAGATGGTTTCATTTATAGCAGGAATATAGGGGAACCAAATAAGACATCAGTGTAAAAAAATAATAACAGTACAAAACACAACAAAACAAAAACAGACAATCATAAATCAGAGACATCCTGCAGGGGAGGAGGAGAGAGAGGGATGAGAGGGAGGGAGGGAGGAGCACAGGGGACTGAGGTGATGGTGCACAGGTGCCTTGGGGAAAGAACTCTGTGGGGACTACACCTGAGGGGGGAAGCAAACATTGTTTAAAAATGAACAATGATGCGGGCCTCCCAGGTGGCGGTGGAGCAGCGGTTGAGCACTGGGTTGCGAAGCTGCCCGCGGCCTCTGTGGCGCTGGTTTGATCCCCGGCTGCTCCCCGGCCACCAGAGGAGGGTCCCACATGGCGCGCAGACCTCTCCTGCCACCCGCTGCTCCCCCCAGCAGTGTACTTCGGTCCTTCTGCCTGCTCTGCTCCCTGCTCTGGCTCTGGTGAATTCTCTCACCCTCCCGCGCTTCTGACTGTACCCAATGCATGTATAAACAAAACAAACAAACAAACAAATAAATAAATAAATAAATAAAATTAACAATGATGCAAAAAAAAAAAAAAAGAATATTAAAAAAGAAAGCCTTAAACTAGAGCAGTGGTTCCCCAAGTACAGTTTTCAGGTCCACAGCTTCAGCATCACCTATAAACAGTGACCTGGATAGTCACAGACCAACTCAAGACCAACTGAATCAGAAGCTTTGACAGTGACCTGTGGTGCATGAAGGCCTCCAGGTAGTCCCTGCCGCTCAATAACCCCTAGACTCAACCAGCTCAATAGTCCCTTCAGCTTCAAAGTGCAATGCCCCCAATCAAAGTGCAATGCAAATGACACTTAACTAGCAAATGACACTTAACTAGGTAGCATTTTCATCAACTCTCCTGGCCAACATTTGTTTTAAAGAAGAATTATTCCAATAAATGACTACCTAATGCACAGACTTCATGTTTGAAAAATTTTATATCCCAAGCCAAATATGGAATAAGTTGAAAACAGATTAAATATTTTGTCAGGCTGACCTACAAATTTCTCCTAGTTATCAGACATAATTTCCCTAAACCCAATATTCCCTATATGATTATCTGCCTGAGTTTACACAAAATTATGAGACCATTAGGAGGATTGTATGTGTTTGTATGTTATATAGGAATCTACACAAAGAAGGTATTTAATCAGAAGAAGAGCAGAATGACGAAAGGGCAGACCCTTTAAAGGGGCAACACTGAGTGGAATTCGAGTTTTACTAGCGGTAAAAGAACCAGCGTGAACACATGGGAAGGGGCTGGCAGGCAATTGCATACTCTAAACAGAGGTAGCATTATATTTGCACTTATTTAAAGAATCTTCATGAAGGATGGCCTTATGACTATGTTCCACAAATGAATTTCTAGACTATGTTTTTCCAAAGTCTGCTATCCTCAGTATGGATATGAGACTCTGAAAAGACACTTGAATTATATATAATATTGGTTCTTGGTGAGTTCACAGGGTTAACACAGTCTAATAATGAGCTAAGTAGAATAATTTTAAAATAAAGACATCAGACATGGCCTTGTTTAAGAAATTCAGGAATATCATGGAATGATATAAAGGAGCATGTCTTTGAATTTTAAGGAGACTCTTTTATGATAATCAGTAGTTATCTAGTCTCTGTCTCAGAATATTTACTGACCAAATAGAATATTCCAGGTTACTATATCTGACAACATTTCACCCTTCTGATCCATCATACCAATTTAGAAATTATTTCTGTGCTGTGGGATAGCTCTTACCCTACTCGCTTATACAGATGCTTTGGTAACGTAGACTTTGTGCAGGTCCACAGAGCACATTCCTAACGAGACTGTAAGAAGCTCTTATACTGAGCAAATCGAGCAAATGCCACATTTTTGTTGCTGTGTATTTCTCAACAAAACTGAGCATAGTGTATTATACATATTAGCTGTGTAATAAAAAATATTAATTATGGATCATGTTATCCAGGAGACATAGAGTCTGAAATAAATGCATTCAGGAAAGCAGAATATATTGATAATATTAAATAGGTTTGATGTAGTGGTTAAGAGTGCAGATGGTGGCGTTAGACAGAGTTGGAATCTAATCTTAGCCACTTTAACCCTGAGTTATGTCACCTCTATTTTTGACTCTCAGGTTCCTCAACTAAAATTGAAGATACCAATGAACTGCAAATATTAACTAGATAATGTACATAGAGCAAGGGGAGTAGCACAGACTTGAATAGCAATATGTGATAGCTTTTAACAACTGTAATAATGATAAAATACATATGTGTGGTATGGCATCGATTTAAAAAATATATTGAAATCTCAGTAGTATAACATGAAATAAACTATAATACCCCACAAATTATCAAACTATTCGTGTGTTCAGACACAGGTATGCACTCAGTAAATTCTTGGTCTCTTTAGCTTGGGTATTAGATTTATTAATAAGTAACAGAATATTATGCAGCCATTTAAAATAATTTAAAAGAACATGTATTAATGTGAAAAAAAGCTAGAGCTAAAATTGAAGTGGAAAAAAGATGGCAATGCTGTAAATGTAATATGATTTGTCTTGTCAGAACATATTAAATTTTATTTAGTTCATTAATGTCTACATCTGTATCTATGCCTATATCTGAAAGAAATACACTAATGGCAATAGTTATTCATTGTTTTATTAGAATTACATGCTTTTTTTCTTCCTTATATTATGCAGTACTTAATGAATTTTCTACACTGGATATTATTTATTACTTTATCAAGAAAAAGTACATCCTTGGTGGCCTAGGGGTTAAGTCTCAGTGACAACTGCTATGGCCTGAGTTCGATCCCTGGCCAGCGAGCTGAGCCACATGACGCAGCAGACCTCTCCTGTCTTGCCTGCTGCTCCCCTCAGCAGGGTATTTCAGAAAATCCACCTGCTCTATTCCCCACTTTGTCTCTGGCGAATCCTCTTACCCCCTGAACTTCAGGCGTACAACCCAGTTCTTCTACACAAAAATAAATTTTAAAGAAAGAAAGAAAAAGCATATGTAATCTAAAATAATAAAAAGACCAAAGACTTTTAACAACATAGGGAACTGTTATAAATAGAACATAGGCTAGAAATCAGGACTATCCTTTCCTGCATATGACCTCTCTTTTGTCTAAGAAAATATTTGCTACAATAAAATATAAATGACATGTAGTTTTGAGTAGTAAGTTTGGAGTAAGTGATATTTGACTTTTTCTTTTTCAGTACATACTAATTTTTTTTTTCAAAATGGGCATACGCTGATGTTACTATTAAGAATAAGCACATAAGTTCTCCCTGGTGGCTCAAGGGGTTAAGCATCGCACTATGAAGCAATCTGCAGCCTCTGCAGCATGAGTTTGATCCCCAGACCGGCCAGGGAGAAACCCACATGGCAAGGCAGACCTCTCTTGTCTCACACGCAGCTCCCCTCAGCAGTGTATTTTAGGCAATCTGCCTGTTCTGTTCCCTACTCTGTCTCTGGTGAATCTTCTCACTCCCCCACACCTCTGGCCTGTACCCCAGTTCTTGTATGCATAAATAAATAAATCTTTAAAAATCTTTTAAAAAAAGGATAAACACATATATGTATATAGAAATACATGTGTGCATATACTTCTAGATATTGATGGGGGTGTGAGAGAGATTTAGCAATACACCCCCTATTCCTCAAGGGGCCTCAATCAATCCTGATACTTTATCACAAACTGATTCTAAATAACCAGGATTTAGATTGGTATTTAACCAATGTAATGGTGTGTGACTATTGAGTCTTCTGAATATAGCATCTAGCATACCCAATTCACATTTCTGGGAAAAAGCATAAAAACTAAGCAATATCACACAAATGAGAAAATAAGGAAGAAAAGTATACGGATTATTAAAATTAACTGAAGAAAACCAATCTAAAATAAGTAAATAGTTGAGTTTTGGTTCTTCAGGCTGGCAAAGATGCCGCTGTTGAGGCAAGGTGGCAAGCTGTAATTAAAGCCAAGTGACAGCCTAGAGCTGGAAAAGACTGTAGTACACAGGTTAATTTGTGGTTCTTAACTGAAGCTTCAAAACTTAAAATAAAAATTAAAAAAAAATAAAGCTAAGTAAGGTCTATAACCACAGGGGAGGGAGGGAACTGAATTCTGTGTTGGTTCCTTTATCCTGCTGTCAGAGATTTTCTCATGCTCAAAATGCACTTTGGTAAAATAGTAATTGCCAGGTGCTGGTTGGTAGGCAGCGACCAACAGCAGGGGAGCTCCTGACTGACAGGTCATGCTCTCTTCTCTATGCTCTTGGGAAGAAAACCAAAAAAGGAAGGAAGGAAGAAGACTCTCATCCTGCAGCATTCAATAGCCTTGAACCACAGAATTTCTCACCAGCAGTCCCAGGAGCTAGGGAAGTAACAGGTTGAAAGATTTTGTTACTGGCAATAGTGGTGTTGGTGGGGGGAAGAACCCAGTTAGAGACCTGAATGAGTGGAGCAGCTTGCCCCTTCCTGTGTGACCTGAGGCAGTTTCACTCCTCAAGGGCAAAGAAATCCAATTTCATGACATTTTGGTTATATAATATTTCACAGAATTCTGCTGCTCCATATTTATTGCAAGTCAGTCAAGTATCTACATTCATGAGAAATAACAAAACAGGACCGAAAACAACTTATAGAACATGTGGCTATAGAAACAAAGGATATTGTTAAAGTTTATAGGGGAAGAGATACTTCTCGGATGTTTAGGGGAATCTTTTTCTAATTTCTTCTTTAAAATGGTATTTTGAACAAAATTTTGAAGTGCCCCAGGTCACATAGGAAGGGGCAAGCTGCTCCACTCATTCAGGTCTCTCACTGACATTCACTTTGATTCCCCCTCTCCAATATAATCTAAAATTTATAACTGAACATACAGCTATTGACCAGATGTATCGGCATGATCTAGGAGCTTGTACAAAACAAGGAATCACAAGTCCCATTCCAGTCCTGCTGAATCAGAATTTGCATTTTAACATGATTCATCTATGGTCTGTGTGCAGATTAAAATTTGGGAAGCAACGACCTAAATGATCTTTTGATTCTCACTGTCAAGTGTCACCTGAATCGATCCTTTGCACTTGCTTTTGATTGCCATATACTCTAGTTATTTTTATTAAAGATTTATTTTATTTTTATTTATGCATACATGAGCTGGGGTTGTAGGCCAGAGGTACAGGCAGATGGACTGAAATACACTGTTGAGCAGAGCAGCAGGAGAGACAGGAGAGTTCTGCTGCATCATGTGGATTAGCTCCCTGGCCCGGGATTGAACTTGCGGTGCAGTGGCTGCCAATAGCTCAATACTGCTGAGACTTAACCCCTTGTGCCACCAGGGAAGTCCCATACACACTAGTTTTGACCCTTTATTAACTCATTCATTCACTTACTTATCCATCAAGTATGTACCAGGATCTATTAAGTATGAGACCAGGTTTGAATGTCCAAGAGAAAGTATTCCCACTGCTCACATATACAATTTATGGTTATCAATCTTAAAACGTTAAGTAGTTATCACAGTATTACAGCTTATATAGACACAAATTCTAACATGATAAATTCCCTTTGTAATTGTATATGTTTTATTAGATGTAAAAATTACTCTGGAAATTAGGTCATCTGTTTCATCAGCCTGCCAGAAATGTGTAAAACAAGAAAATGTTAAGAAATTCAGATAGGGAAAAAAAAAAAAAAAGAAAGAAAGAAAATATTTCCACTTTGAAGAAGACAGTAAAGATAAGTAAGGGGAAAGCAAAAATGCAGCAATACATTTTGCTGGTGAGTAATGAAAGAATGATCAGAAACTCACAGACCAGCATCAACATTTCACTGTGGCCTATTTTGTTGTATTTTGTTAGTTTATTTTATTTGCTGAGGCAACATTGGTTTACAACATTGTCTACAAATTAGAGGTATAGTATCTCCCCCTTCAGGTGTTGTTACCACACCTTATCCACCACCAAAACACTGGTATATAACCAGCATTTTCCCCAAACTTTGCTCATTGAGATAGCAATGTCAAACATTTTCCACATCTATGGGCCATCTGAATTCTTACTTCATTTTTTTCTTTAGATTGGTTTGCTTCATTTTTACTTCATATATTTTCTTTTTTTTAATTAATTTATTTATTTATATAAGCACTGGGTACAGTTAGGAGCACGGGAGGGTGAGAGAATTCATCAGAGCCAAAGTGGGGAACAGAACAGGCAGACTGACAAAATACACTGCTGAGGGGAGCAGCGAGCACAGCAGGAGAGGTCTGCACGCCATGTGGGACCCTCGCCAGCAGCCAGGAATCGAACCAGCACTGCAGAGGCTGCAGGCAGCTTCGCAGCCCAGCACTCAACCACTGCACCACCAAGGGAGGTCCCATATATTTTCTTTTTAAAGTAAATTCACATTAGTATTATACATGCAAAACCAGCATCATTTATTGGTTAAAAGTTAATAAAAATAAATAGAATGAAAACAAAATTATGTTTAAGTCTGGGAAGAGATCTTTGCCTCTTATTGTTCCCACCTGAGGCCTGATATCTCTTTGTAAATAAAGGAAATTCTTACACAGAGGGGGTGTTAAAGACAAACTAAAAGCAGACTTGACTTTTTCCTTAATATGATCAAAATCACACTCATTTGATTCCACGCAAACCACCCCATGTACATTCTCACTCCCAGATCCACCTGGTGTCAGCCATCTGCTCCTCCCAGCATGCCTGGTTCCTCCCAGGCTGTCCCTCCCTCCTCCTCCTCTCTGACCACCCTCATCCCTCTGAATCTCTTCTCACCCAGCACCTTATTAGGCTACCTGAGGTACACAACAAAATGGTTAATGTTCATTCATCCCTTCATGTGAGCTTGACCTACCTCTGAAACTAGACTTTGAGGCTCTTGTAAGTCAGGAATGAGCCCCTATTAGGGGACAGATAAATTGGTATGGATGATGATTAAATTGTACCCACCAGGCACCAGGGAACCACCTAGAATCCGTCTGAGGTGTCGGTATCGAACAGTTTACGCATCGATCCCTCAGGGAGCAGCTCTAAATCCTCCTACCGAGCCTCCCTATAGCTGTCTTATAGCAGCCTCTCAAGAGATGGTTTTCACTCCAGAGACCACAATCAACCCATTAGAGCTGGGGTTGCCTGGTTTTGCTCCAAGGTGCCACCTATGAAGATGCACAACACAATTACCATCCTCAGCCTTACTTATGTGGTAAAGATTTTGCAAAGCCAAGGAGACAGGAGTGAGGCAAACATTAATGACAGTACAGGACCCCAGGAGGGTTCAGCTGAAGCCCCTCCATGACACCTCACTGCTCTGATTGCTACGTTCCTTCTAGAGGCATTTTCTCTAACAATGAAAGAGAAAGTCGCAATTTTTAAAGTGAAGGGGGTTGCCAAGCTTCCAGACTGTTCTCTTTAGCACCTCCCCAAATTTGTGCATTTTTCTTAAGACATTTGTCCCCATCTTCTTCATGTATCTTCCAGGCCTTACTTCATTTTCTCCTCTCTCCCCAAGCTTCTTTGAATTTTCCTTTCTTTTTTAATATGTAGGAAATACACTGAACTTGGAACAAGAGAGTCTCAATTCTAGCCTCTCTTTGGCCTCTAATTTTCTATTTGATTTGGACATTTTTTTTATTTAAAAATTATTGACAAGCTAGTAAGTGTCACTGACTATAAAAACAGTTGCTTCAACTCTCTTAGTTTCTTATTCTTTATCTAAAAAATACATAATCACTCCAAGACATTTTCTTAAATGTTATCTATCCAGTCATTTTGTTACTATGTCCTCACACAGCAAATCCAGTTCTTATAACAGGAATACAGAAGTGGGAGCCATCTTTACACAACTTTGCACCAAGATACATTTGAAACCAGCAAGCAAGTGCACAGACATTATTAATCTATTTTCAAAAGTCCCCCTACACACAGGCATTAATCCCAGGATCACATGGAGAACTTACTCTGAAATGAATCACTACTAAGTGCTCAGCACCAGAGTGCTGATTTCCCTGAGGCCAAATGTGAGCCATGTTCTAGAGGTTAAAATGAAAGCGTGGGGACTAGTCGGAACATGGTTCAGTTCCTAGAATGTGGTAATTAATGTTGGGTCAACTTGATGGGGCTAAGGGATGCCCAGCTAGCTGGTAAAACATTATTTCTGTGCATGCCTGTAAGGGAGTTTCTAGAAGAATTAGCATTTGAGTTGGTGAACTGGGTAAAGCAGATAGCTGTTCTCATCCACTAAGGGTCCAAACAGAAGAAAAAGGCTGAGGGAGGGGTAATTTGTTCTCTCTGCTTGAGCTACAATGTCCATTTTCTGCCCTTGGACCTCAGTGCTCCTGGGTCCCAGATCTTTAGTCTCAGACTGAATCCTACCGACCACCTTCCTGATTTTCGAACTTGTAAACCAAAGATCATGGGACTTCTTGGCCTCCATAATCCTCGAGTGAGCCAATTTTTATAGCAAGTCTCCATATTTCTCTCTGTAAAAAATACTATTGGTCTCTAAAGGCTCTGAGCTTGAGCTTACATATGGAGAGTGAGCAAGATAGAGAGAGAGAGAATGCTTATGTGACTCCCCTGTTGGTTCTGTGACCTTGGATGAGTTTTTTATTATTGTAAGGCTCAGTTTACTCAGCTATAAAATGGAGATATTAACATAACCCAAATGACAGTGCTGTTATGAGAATTAACATCTTGATACCAAAGCTTATCTCCATGAAGTGTCAATAAATGCTATTGTTATTAATCCTGAATAGATACTGATCCCTTGGAAATACACACACACAGAGACGTGTACATGGAGATGCTCTGCCTGTTCCTTACCTAGAAATGAAATAGGTAAGAAAATCCCATACAATTCCTTTCCTGTTTCTCAGACAACAAATGTCTATGGGTCAAAAACTTTGATGCTACAATCCTCTCTCCCTGTTCCTCGAAACACATTTTTGCTCCAAATTTGATATTAGTCAATCACTCAATGCATCCCATGATTGCCTGTCTTTGAACTTTTGCCCCCATTATCTGTGGCCCCCAAATTGCTACTGCCTTCCATGGTCATCTCCCTTCAAATGCCTTTGCATTGTACCCATTCTACTCTACCTGACTCTGTAGTCCATGCATCCTCACCACTGCTCCCTGGACCTCATTGGAGTCTCGCCTTGGATTCAGTATTATTCATCCACCTGAACTACAGGGAGTCAGCCAATTAGAGGGTGAATTCCCAGAGTGGCTGGGACATTCTGATTATAGAATCTACATTTAAATTGCTATGTTCTTACAGAAAATCACTGAATTTCAATCTCAGCATAGCTCGGGTGAAGAGAAGCCAACGAGTAACTATTATAAATTGAAAGGCAAATATTGCCAGAGAAATAAATTTATTAAAAATATATTTCTCCATCCAAAAGGACTCAAACTCATATAGTTTCTTGGTTGGCATATTAATTTCTCTAGTTACACAAGCCTATACTTATTTTCCCTTTGTAAACATAATTATGTTGTGTTGCATCGTCATGCAGTCGGTTTTAAAGCTCTTCTCTGATTTTTCCTGTTAGGGAAGAGAGTGAAGGGAACATTTGATTTGATGTGAAGAAACTAACCTTATTGTCAAGCTCTCATGTTAATAAAAAGGTCTCATTTATATTGTACTCACTATATAACAAGTGATATGCTACATGTTTTATAAACATATATTAACTTGTTTTATTCCCCTAGCAATTCTCAGAGGTAGGTGGTATTAAATTGCCTTAATTTTACAGAGTGGAAACAAAAGCAGAGAGGTATGAAATGCCTGGTAATTTCTTTAGTGTCTTCTTCAGAAACTAGAGAGCCTGAGTTTCTCCTCCTCATCTCTAGATATTCACCTATTGTGTAATCCCTTCCCTTGAGTATGGTGGAAGCAGACCTCTTCTGCCACCCGCTGCTCCCCTCAGCAGTGTACTTCAGTACTTCTGCCTGCTCTGCTCCCTGCTCTGGCTCTGGTGGATTCTGTCACCCTCCCGCACTTCTGACTGTACCCAGTGCTTGTATAAATAAATAAATAAACAAACAAACAAACAAACAAATAAATAAATAAATAAATAAATAAATAAATCTTAGGAAAAAAATAATTAAAAAAATATGTTTTATTTATACAATTGCTGGGGTACAAGCCAGAGGCCCAGAACGTTGAGAGGATTCACCAGAGAAAAAGCAGGGAGCAGAACAGGCACATGAACCAAAGACACTGCTGATGGGAGCAGCGAACACAACACGAGAGGTCTGCTGCACCATGTGGAAATCTCCCTGGCCGGCTGGGAATCGAACCCACGCTGCAGAGGCTGCAGATAGCCTCACAGCGCTGTGTTCAACCCACTGTGCCACTGTGTATGCCCAAAACTTAACTTCTAACCAACAGACTATAGCAAAGATGATGGGAAGTTACTTCTGTGGTCATGTTCATAAATATAAAAATAGACTTCTTTGCTGCTGGTTCCAAAGAAGCACGGTAGGACTTCAGCTGTGACCTGGCTCTGGGAAGGACCACATGTTGGGGAACTGTGGGAAGCCTCTAGATGCTAAAAGCCTCAGTTCCACAATGGCAAGGAATTAATCCAAGAAACAACCACATCAGCTTGAAAGAGATCCCAAGTCTTAGATAAAAGCACAACCCTGGCCTTGGGACACTTGGGAGGACTTAGGCAGATAACCCAGTGAATTCATGCCTGGATGGAGAACCTATGGGAACTGTGAGGCAATCACTGTGTGTTGCTTTAAGCACTCAGGTGTTTTACCAAGCCTAAGTCATCTGCTATATAGTAGGAGAAAAGTAACACAGGGAGTTTCTGGGAAATCACGTTGGGGACAAGCAATCTGAGTGTTGAGGATCTGACATGCAGGGAAACTCCTTAAACACCATGGCAGATCTATGAAGAAACTAACCTTATTTTCAAGCAGAGGAGAGTGGTGTATAGAAACTAGACTTTGGGTGGTCATAATGGGGGGTGGGTAACATAGCAGGTGGGCACAACAGGTTAAGGGGCCAATTGTATGGAGGTGGATGGAAACTAGACTTTGGGTAGAGATCAGAGTACAGTATCAAACTGCAGCATTGTGCCCCAGAAACTGTGCAACACCACTTCAATAATTTTAAAAATAGATAAAACAAAAATCAACTGTATTGAGATAAAATTTAAATATAATAGAACACAGTCATTTAAAAAAAACAAGGGGAGGGCCTCCCCTGGTGGTGCAGGGGGTTGAGCGCAGCGCTATGAAGCTGTCCGCAGTCTCTGCAGTGCTGGTTCGATCCCAGCCGGCGGTGAAGGTCCCTCCCACATGGCGCGGCAGACCTCTCCTGTTTCACCCGCTGCTCCCCTCAGCAGTGAATTTCATCGGTCTGCCTGTTCTGTTCCCCGCTCTGTCTGTGGTGAATCCTCTCACCCTCTCACGCACCTGGCCTGTACCCTGGTTCTTACATAAATAAATAAATCTTTTTTAAAACGTTAAAAAAAAGAAAAAAGAAAAACATCAGAAGCCTTGGGAAGAGGAAGATCAAGGACACTGAGCAAGGTAGTATGCTAATAAATGACAAAAGCAAGCAGGTCTAGCTTGTCCGTTACTTGACTACCTGAACTCACAAAACAGTCTTGGGTAACACCGCTATTGGAACAACAGGTTGCTGGATAACTAACTTTATTGCAGTGCTGTCTGTTTCATGTGATTGTGTCTCTTTATTTCAGGGCCCACAAGACAAAGCCTTCGGTCCAAGAAAGAGGCAATGAAGGAAATATGGGAGTCCAAGAAGTTGGTTCATTATACGTAATTTAATTTGATTTCAATACTAGCCATTGAGTCTGGAGACTCCTACCCTTTAGACACAGGCTTCGAGCTGGACAGTGCCATGGGCAATGCAGTGGAGGAGGAAAGAAATTTGGAAGACTTCTTAAGTATCCTAAAAGTAATTATTTGTTTTTGCAATATCATTAGTTAGGTAAACTATAAATATTCCCCTTTTGCAAATGACCTCTTACACATAGTTTTTATGTTTCCAAATGAATTTACTGAAATATTGGAGGAGGGGTAGAATCGGTTTACTTCTGCAGCCTGATGTCCTCTCTTCTTTCCTATTGCTGGTTCCCCCCTAATTCTGCTTTATAAGAAAATGCCCAAGATAATAGAACTGGAAATCCTAAAGCAACAAGTTTTTGCCAATGAGCATCCATGATTTCTAAGTACTTTGCACTAAGATGTCTTTAGCTGGAGAAAGATGCCTCAAACACTAGATTATGTTATTCTCGTTGGTCTTAAGGCTGACATTGACCCAAACCATTGCTTGACGGGCTGGGGCCTGGGTCTCCTTATAAACACTATCTCCTTCAGCTGACAGCTTTGCAGTCACCTAAGGGCTCTCAGGCACAGTCACAGGCTGCTAACGTCCTTTTGTTATAGCCAGCGAGAAGTTCAGAGAACACCACAACTGGTAATACAACCTGGTGTGTAAGAGGTCTCTGCAGACTACAGAAATGCAGACTGCAACAAAGAGAGGTCAGATGAGCTTGCCCAAAGAATCAGTATGTAGGAGAAAGGCTTTAATGCATGCAGTTTTCAACATTTATTCACCCAATCCACATTTCATGAAAACACTCTAGTCGATAAATTCACTCTACCAGAGAGGACCAATACACAGATGAGTAAGCCATTGTTTACAATCTCAGTGAGTGTCCTAGAGGACAGAAACATGTCAGAGAACTGGTGTAATATAGGGAGTCCATTCAAGGAAAAACAGAGGCTAATAAGTCTGCCTGAGGAAGGCAGTTTCCAAAAGGGGCTTCAAGGGAGACTGAAGCATGTCAGGGAAAGAGTAACTCGGAAAAGGGCTCAATGCACCACACTCTTCCCCAGCTGAGAGGATCACAGACTGCAGGAAGTCAGCACCCTCTCTTCCATCCAGTTGTCCTCCCAGCTGGAAGTCTAATTAATTCTGCCCTCTTGCTTCACTAGCAGAACAAACCTTGACTAATTCCCAGATTGGGTGTCACGATCACACGTGTCTCCCAGGTATTGATCACCCAGCACTTGGGTGGAGTTGGGCAGGCTGTTCCCTATGCCAAACAGGCTGTCAGGAGGTGTGGGATGGTGGCTCCCTGAGCAAGGTCTGATGGTCTATTCCTCATGAAAACTCCTGGGCAGCAAATTTAACTCACTGCCTCTTTTGGGGATTATCCCAACCCTCAGCATTTTCTCAACATTTTGTGTCTTCAGGAGAAGACCATTTACTCTCTCCTTGCTGAGCTGCTTCTCATCATGCCTTCCAAACTTTTTCCCAAGCCAGTAGTTACTTGGGTAAAGTGAGAGAGAAAAATTGTTACAGTCTTACATAGGCTTACATAAGCTTACAGAGGTTAAGCTTAGCAATTGTTTTTTGCAGAGCTAGAGAAATCAATCACACACAGCTAACCACCCCCTGAAAAAGGATAAAAAAGTGAAAAATTGTTTAAAAAAACATGTTTCCCACATGCTGTTTAGGAGTATGAAATATGGGCAACTTAATGTTGAGAGGAAAGTGAGAGGTGGCGGCTGCATTTCATCTGGAACACGAAAAGCCTGGTGGCGTCTCAGGAGATGTGCATGCCCTCCTGGAAGGACTCATCTGCAGGCCTGAAATGTGCATTTCTTTCCAGTCATCCCAGCCCCGATCATCTCTCTCATTTAACTACTTAGATCCTTACTTCTAACCAGCTTCATGCAACCCATAACTTTCTTGCAGAACACTTAACCCCTGCTGCTTTGGAAGTCAATGATCTGCTCTCCTCCCTCTACCCTACAGAGTATATGCCCAGTCCAAACCTGAACTTCATAAAGCATGGTCAGTAGGAGCACTCAGAGCCTCTTGGAGGTCATTTGGTTCATATCATGGACAATGTGCTAATTACGCTGCAGTAGGGAATCTCAGACCTAACTTCAGTTCCCACAGGGAATGTTCCAGGGCAACTGACATTCAGTGTCACAGTCAAGGACCCAAAAAAGGCTGGGTTTCCCTTTGCACCCACCCCTTGTGATGAGTGCAGGCCAGTCAGTAGGTGGCCAAAATTTCCAGAACAATAAGATGTAGAGAGAGGAGCACTCTTCCTTGAGAACAGCAAAGGGAACTTCTTGAACCCAATGGAGTCCTCACTCCAAATAGGTAGTGTCACAGCTGCATGCCCCTGGGAAACACTGCAGACCTGGGAGGCTGCACCCTCTCCAGGAGCTGGCTGATTTGAGATGCAATACTACTCAGCAATCTGCTCCCCACTCTGTTGAATCCTCTCACCCTCCCACACCTCTGGCCTATACCCCAGCTATCGTATAAATAAAAAACAAATCTTAAAAAAAAAAAAAAGATAAACACATGCCATTTGCAGCAACATGGATGGAGCTGGAAGGAATTGTGTTAAGTGAATTAAGTCAGAACGAAAAAAATAAATATTTAAAAGGTTTCACTACATGCAGAATATAGAGAAACCAAACAAATAGTCAGGAAAAAGACAGAACTTGCAAGTTGACCATTGATCTGAGGCATATAGGAGGGGAGGGATAAAACAGTGGAGGGCAGAACACAAGGGACTGGGGTAATGGATCATAGGTGCTATGGTGTTGGGCGAAAGAACTACAGGGACTACACCTGAGGGGACGAATCAAAAATTGTCCAAGAATTATGATGCTATAAGAAAAAAGTATGAAAAAATTTAAAAATAATACATGAAAGTTCTCTATAGCACATCCTGCAGGCTTCTTTTGTCATTAAATTCACTTCACACCCTTCCACTGTGCATTTGGGGACCTTTCTATCACTCATGTCACCATCTCATTTGTTATCACCATATATTCCTTAAACATGGATTTTTTTTTCTTTGCAAAATAAGGATAATAGCTGTCTGGTGCCCTGTATTTATAGAGAAGATTAAAGAAGATGGTTCCTATAGAGCCCTTAGTACTGTGCTAGGCACTTAACTAACATATAACTATAATTGCATAATACATATCCTATATAATTGACATAATCCTATAACTTTGTATTTATATGTAAAAATTAATTATAGTGTACTAATAATTATAAATGTATAAGTAGTACTTTTTCTGAGACTCTGCACAAATATCACACACTTCATTTGTATTATCTTAAATGTTTATCATTATATTTCAAGGTGTAATTATTACTTCTTTTCAAGATCTATGTAAATGAAATATTGGAGAGTCAATGTAATCATGCTGAGATCACCCAGCTGGTTAGGTTGAAGCAGGATTTGATTGGAGGTCAGCCTTTGCTCCAGCACACCTTTCTTCCTTTGTAATTAAACCCTAAAGAATTTGGCTCCCAAAACTTGCAGAGGCTCCTAATAAAAGATGTTCTTAATACACTGGATCAACAGCAAAGGAGACAGTGCTGCCTTTAATCTGTTCTTTGCTGGGAATTTCTGCTTTTGTGCATTTGGGATTCCTTGACAATGATACTGCCTTCACTTCCACCTTTTCACCAACACACACCAGCACTCCTGACATGCAACTTTTTCTCCACGGCACTGAAGACTGCTTGTAAACTTAGTCACTAAGGGCCAGAATTTTGGAAAGCATGAAAGCCTCTTTCATATACTCAGCCCTGCTCAGCCCTGTTTTTGTGATGATTTCTCTGACTTAGCTTGATGATTGACCCTCTTTCTTCCAAGTAACCGTAATGTTGGCAGAAGTCTATGTTTAAACACTTAACAGTCACCATTAGTTCTGCTAAAATTTATTGATTTCTTACTTTATGCCAGTTTCTATTCCAAGTGTTCTCCATGTATTATCCCCCCTAGTCCTCACAGTGTGAGACAAAGAGCATCATCAACCCCACTTTGGATTGACATTGGTGACTTGTGTGTGCCCCTAACCCTTGGACTATGAGTTTCTTAGAGTGGAGCCTGTATCTTATTCTTCTCACCTAGCACACAGTTCCTGACACTTCCATGGGTCAGGTGATGACTGATATTACTACACAAAAATATACAGTCAGTAGTAGTATAAATTTCCTCATTTTATAAAGCAGCTTTCTCACAGTTATAGCTGGTAATAAGAGGAGTTGCTATTCAAGTCTATGCTTATCTACTCCCTCATCCAACTCATGTTAGGTAAAAAATGAATGCTTATCAACTTTAATAAATGCGAGAGTAGAATAAGTGAATAGTATGTTTGGCAGTAGATAGCAGGCACAGGAAGATGTGTTCTGTGCTAAAAGAGCAATTAGAAGCAATCAATCCATCACAACTTTCTGAGAAGACTGACTAGTCCAGCATGGAAAAATGATACCTTTATAAGAAACAGTCTTTGGGAATTGCTATTCATCAATAGTTGGGGGATTCAAGGAATGATGTTTGGAGTAAGACAGATGAGAGTTTGAACCCCTGCTCCCACTTTCCTGGTTCAGAGCCTAAGGCTAGTCATCTAATAAAATGTGAACCTCGGTTTCCCTATCTGTAAAATGAGGGTAATAACAACTTGATGTGAACTTTTATGAGGATTTCAATAAGATGCCATACATAAAAATATCCAAACAAATGTTAAATGCCATCATGTCCTGGTTATTTCATCTCTTTCCCAGGTTTTAAACTAAATGCTGCCCAAAACATGTCCATCAGTACTCACTTAACCACATGTTGCTACATAAATATTCCTGAGAAGCTCCAATAAAAGCAGCTCCTCTTAATCCTGGTTAAGTCTTCCAATGAGGCTCTGATATATGTTTTACCCCTAGCCACAGACTCCTTTATTAACAAAATGCTTATTTTTTCCAAACGGCTAGGTTTTATTCCCAGTATTATCACCCTGATAAGCATTTAATAGAACGAAATAAAAGCCCAACCTCAGGTTTGTTCAGAACTGATACTGCTTCCTCTGCCAGAGATGAAAAATAAAAGCATTATGAGTGAAAATGTCACTGAGTTAAACAGGCAAAACATCTTCCAAGAGATTGATTTACTGTACAATCCCCCCTGGAAGTCAGAATCACCCACGCATTAAACAAATCCACCTCATTTCAAGGATAATTCTGCCTGGGTGTTTTTTTTTTTTTTTAATTTATTTATTTATTTATACAAGAACCAGGGTACAGGCCAGACAGAGTGGGGAACAGAACAGGCAGACTGAGGAAATACACTACTGAGGGGAGCAGTGGGCAAGACAGGAGAGGTCTGCCCCGCCACATGGGACCCTCACCGGCTGGCCGGGATCGAACCTGCACTGCAGAGGCTACAGACAGCTTCACAGTGCTGCGCTCAACCGCCTGCACCACCAGGGAAG
Source organism: Talpa europaea (assembly GCF_964194135.1). Lineage (NCBI taxonomy): Eukaryota > Metazoa > Chordata > Mammalia > Eulipotyphla > Talpidae > Talpa > Talpa europaea. The sequence continues at coordinate 109,401,215 of NC_140075.1, forward strand.
GCCCCTGCCTGGGTTTTAATTGTTTTGACTTTTCCACACTCTCGGTCCATCGTTAATCCAGGAATTATTTCTCTTGCCTTCATTACCAGCAGGAGTCCAAATACTACCTGGATTAATTCTATTTTCTGAGACAGAGGATTTGTCTTAGGATACCCAGGTCTTAAGAAGAAATGTATGTGGTGAATGATGATGGTGGGGGTGATGATGGAAAGTAATAGACAGGGGGGTTAGATCCGTTTCCATCTTTTCCTACAGCTGAATTTTCAATGAAGATTGTTTTTGATGATTAATTCCTTCCCCAAATCTAGATATGGCATTCTATGGTGATAGTGTAATGAAATGTATCGAAACATCTTCAATTTCCATGACACATGAGCTGCTCAGAAAATTCTAAATGTATTATTACAGTGACCTAAACTGCTCAGCTGGGCAATTAGCCCTTTGAAAAGCAAAGGGAATAGATGTCAACAACCAAGATGTTGCTAGATATTTCTCCTGCTTCTTTCTATGCCATGGTATCTCCCACCTCCTCAAGCTGACCTCCTCCACAGAAAATTCTAACCCTTTCCATTTCTACAAACACATCATTTGTTTCATCTTGACCCACTACTCAAAGGGTTAGGAGAAAAACTTAGGGACAGTTTATTTTAATACAATGCAATCTATCATTAAACAATTACACATAACCTTCACCATTTCGAGCTGTAACACATAGGAGAGATGGTTTGTACAAATCTGGACAGGGACAGAGCAATGACTTTCATAACAAGTGCAAATCAAAGTCCAAATTCCTTTGGACTGGCCCTAATCCACCTTGTCAAATGTATGTTCAATTCCTGCTCAACATAGAAATCAATTTATTATTAACATTCACGTTTCCTCCTCTTTGTCATTGCTTTTGGAATTGACCCTGGAATGCCTTTTAAAGAACCAAATGAGAAAAGTATTGTTCATTCACCATATGTCAAGCACCTACTATGTGCCATACCAATGTCCAGCACTTCATCATGCACTTCATTGTGTTATCACCATAAAAAAAATGATATTTAGAATTGGGGGAAAGGAATTAATCACCAAATATACCACTGAAAAGGGCAAACATCTCTTCCCTTTTAAAATAGAATGGTGTGTTAAGAATACTGGTTCTAGATCCATACTATCTGGGTTAGAATCCTGGCTTTGTTTTGAATGGACTGTGTGATCTTATACAACTTTTCTATGTTATATTTTCTCCTTGTAGGATGAAGATACAGGTGATATTTGTCTCCTAGAAATGCCATGGGTTTTAAATGGATTAACAGTTGCCATGGGCAAGAGCTGTGAGATAGAAATCAATGAATAATTACCATCACAATTAACTGTACTTAACCAAGTTCTATATCCTTCTTTCAAGGCTGGGCTAAATTTCTACTCCTGTGAAACTTTTGTTGGCTGCCCCAGTCCAGGGATTCTTATCCTTTCTTTCAACAGACTTGTACTTTCTGGAAGGGATACAGGATTCCTCTTCTAAGCCCACCCTGATAAGTGGACAGTGACTGCCTAGAGGCAGAGCTAGGGAGCAAAGTGAGACTAATTGCAGAATCTTTGGGGTCAGGGGAAGATTGTATGTAAGAGATGATGACATGAAGGCAAGAAAGTAGCACATCAGTTCTCAGCTATATATTTGGTCACCAAAATTATTTTCTGCTCTGCTTCCCAAAATTGCCAGTTATATATGGGTAACTTCTCCAAGCCCCAGTTTCTTCCATTTAAAAAATATCTTTAAGGGCCTCCCCTGGTGGCGCAGGCAGTTGAGTGCTGCACTGTGAAGCTATCCACAGCCTCTGCAGCGCTGAATCAATCCAGGCCAACCGGCGAGGGTCCCATATGGCACGGCAGACCTCTCTGTCTCACCCTCTGCTCCCCTTAGCAGTATATTTCGTCAGTCTGTCTGTTCTGTTGCCCACTCTGTCTCTGGTGAATCCTCTCACCCTCCTGGACATCTGGCGTGTACCCCAGTTCTTGTATAAATAAATAAATAAATCTTTAAAAAATAAAAATATCTGTAAGAGTACTATCTTCCAGTATTTTGGGGACTATCCAATGATATATTTCATATCAAGTAGCCAATTAGAAGCTAGCACCTAAATAAGAATTCATTTAATGGTCATTATCATTAACTATTATTATCATCCAGTAAACTACCAATTGGATGCTGCTTGTAAAACAACATAGATGGTGACAGTTTCTAATGCAGTGTCCCATGTCCCCAGGTAGAAACTCTCTCATAGGCAGCAGCCCTCTCATCCTCCAGTGGCCGACACCCTCTCTGGAGAAGCAGGTCCTCAGAGTGCATCTGCAGTGTCAGTGAAATGTGAGTGAGAATGACTTTTCTGCTACATCCAGTTGAGGATGGTCAAAGACAGGGAATGAATGCCCTGCTGAGAGGCAGCCTCTTTCCTAAGCCAGCATTGCTGCTTCACTGGTACAGAGAACACAATAAAAGGAGACAAAACCAAATATTAGATGGACTTTTCCTTAAGGGATAATCCACAGTTATTCCTCTTTGCCAGGGATGCAGCTCGGGCCACAAATCAGCTAAGCTAAGGTTTTACACTGCACGGTGATGTACTTTATGCTAAGTATGCTGAAATAAACCAGAAAGGAACAGAGTGACAAAGTAAACCCTAGAGGTTTAAGGGGGGAAGCACTGGAGCATTATCAGAAAATGACACATTTAACAGCGCAGTACTGTTCTGAGACCATTTGCAGCACCACAAGAAAGAAAAAAGAATGGAGCTGCCCCAAGGTGGAACTTCGGAGCAGAACTACTGAAATACATTTCAGAGACCTGTCTGAAATGGCTTCTGCAGGCACATCAAAGGCCAGGGTAATGCTGCAGTGCTGGGACCATCCCCCAGAATAGGATAAAGCACACATTTGGCCTTTTTTTTTTTTTTTTTTCCATGGGAGCCTTTGTCTATTTTTGATGAAGCAGCAGTCCTCACATTGTTAGAGACTCAACTCTTGGACGTATCACCCTCAGCTGACACTGATGAGATACTGGATGGTTTTCAAGGGCCTTCCCACATTTTCAGAGCACAGGGATGGCACTATTCCATATTAAATGTGACCTTATTCTCTGCAAAAGTGAAACAATAAGGTCATCAAACAGATGGAAATCCCAAGACTCAAGTGGATTAACTGACCCAAGATTATTAGATTAAAATCTAATAACAGGCATCCAGTTCACTGAATTCAAGTCTCATGCTACTTCCCAAGGCCATGATCCACTGGGGAGAAGTTCATTCCCCACTTGTCAATCAATTCCTCTAAGCACCTCCATTCTCTAAGGAGAGAATGGAGGTGATTTCCTGAAAACAATTATTTCCCACAAGCAGCACAGCAGCTTTCAATGAAGTTTTTATTAAAATTCTAGTATATTTACTTTAAAATAAACATTTTACTTTGGAATAATTTTATATTTCCAGCAAGTTGCATATCTAGGATAGACAATTCCAGTATGTTCTTCGCCCAGTTTTGCTAGTTTTGACATCTTACATAAGTGAGTGCATTTGTCTAAACTGAGAAATTAACATTGTTGCTTTACCATTACTAAAGTCCAGTTTTGATCCAGATTTCACAAGTGTCATTTTTCACTAATGTCCTCTTCTGTCCAGTATAGAACTCAAAATGCCACATTGTCTGCAGAATTCCATTATGTATATCATATTATTTAACAATTATTCTTTGTAAAACTTAACATTTTAGTATTTTGAAGACAAACACCATCACTTCCCTGGTGTCTAGCCTCACCCAACAGGCTAGAGGAGCTTGATATTTGTTGATGAGTTTAGCCACTCAAAATTGTATTAAGAAAATCTAGACCATCAGTCTTAAAATTCAGTTATAAAAAGGGGGATGGACAACATGATCACAAAGAGAGTAATAGCTTTTGCTGACACTGCAAAGCTAGTTTTCAAATTTAGGGTAAATATGAAATATCATAGGCATCAGCTGGGAAGAGAAAACTGTCCATTAAATACACAACAGCATCAGTCTACATGTCCACCAAACACTATAACCCACCAAATGAAAAATTAAAGAAGAAAAACAGGAGTTTAAGAACTTGGAAGAAATGTAAATAAGATTTTAATCAGTCTGTTGCATGGACCAGAGTTGGTGGCACACCATTAAACATTCTCATCCTGAAGCTGCTATCTATATATAGCTGTTAATTGTGCAAATTCCCCAGTTCCTCAATGCCGTGATTCTAAACCAGCTGCTAAGTACAGCTGTTTTTTTTTTTTTCCTTTCAAACAAAGGCAATTTTAAAAAGTGGGAGCAAGGGAGAAAATGGAATAAATGATTTAAACAAGCAAATACAACCAAACTTATATTCTATGATGATAGTTTCCCTTGGATACTATATTTCCCCAAAAAACATAAACATGGTCCAGGGTAGTCCTAAATGACTTGGGGTAAATAATTCAACAGGAAATAGAATACCAGTAATATTATTTTAGTTGCTGCAGCAGCCTTGTAATAAATTCCTCTCATAATTTTCATGTCCAAAAACATCGTGCAAATGCATAAAGCAATCTATAATTTTCAATTGGAAGCAGTTTGTCCTCATCTGATTATCATTCTCTTGAATACATCATTTTCTGCCTAGCGTTTTGCTATAAAAATGTGCTTAGAGTGTGTCCACACACACAGAGTAGATAGGTAGAAAAATAGATAATGTAAGCTTTTTCAGTACTCATTTTGGTAACCTCAAGAGCAACTAGCACACAATAAAAATACTCAATAAAAGTATTCAATAAATACTTGAATAAAGAAGGAAACAAAGCAGGTTTATTTCAAGCTAATAGGGCACAGTCCCTGTTGTTCTGCTCTTCTATCAAATATCAACTGAATTTATTAGAGAGTCTTGTACCAAGAGCTGTCACACTGTGGTTATTTCCTCCAAAGAGAAACCTGTAGCTTCAATGGCCATGACTAGTACTCACTAGAACCTTAAAGCCTCAGTTTTCATCAGTAAAAATTAAATAGTACTTCTTTTTTTTTTTTGGATTTATTTATTTATTTATTTATACAAGCACTGGGTACAGTCAGAAGCGTGGGAGGGTGAGAGAATTCACCAGAGCCAGAGCAGGGAGCAGAGCAGGCAGAAGGACCGAAGTACACTGCTGAGGGGAGCAGCGGGCGGCAGGAGAGGTCTGTGCGCCATGCAGGACCCTCCTCTGGTGGCCTGGGAGCACCTGGGGATTGAACCGGCGCCGCAGAGGCTGCGGGCAGCTTCGCAACCCAGCGCTCAACCGCTGCGCCACCGGGGAGGCCCCCAGTATCTCTTTTTTTTTTAAAGTTGGTACAAAAACCAAATGAGTTCATTCATTCCTTCTCTAAACCAATAATAATTGAATGCGTAGCCTGTGCCAGATAGGAAGTGGGGATAGCAAGTAAGGAAAAGCAGGCACCACTCAGACCTTGCTCTGATGCAATGGACCACACATGAAGGGTGGCAAGGCATGAATTAAAGGAGGACATGAACTGTGATTCCAGAACTTGTGTTTCGAGCCACCTGGACATTTAGTAAAACATGGGTTGCTGGACCTTATGGGTTCAGTAGTCTGAATTCCTAACACGTGTCCAGATGACACTGATGCTGATGGTGTGGAGGTCATATTTTGAGAATTATTACACTAGTACATGTAAAATGAATATGTGGTATAGAGGAATGTGGAATGAACAGACCCTAAAACAGCGGGATTTGATCTAATGTGGGAAGACTTCCCACAGTGAATGACCTCTGCACTGAGATCTGAATGAGTTGACGATGGAAGAAATGCATAAAAGAAATAAAGATAGAGGGAACAGCATGTGTAAAACCTCTATGGGAAAGGAACAGGACAAGAATTAGAGACTAAAAGCAGGTCTGTCATATTTACAGACACATCACCCAAAGCAGTGATAGTGAAGGCAAAGAAAAACAGCTGGGACTACATCAAATTAAAGAGCTTCTGCACAGCAAAAGAGACAATAACAAAAACAAAGAGAAACCCCACCAACTGGGAGAACATTTTTTGCACCCAACACTAATGATAAAGGACTGATCACAAAAATCTGCAAAGAGCTGATGAGACTCAGCAACAACAAAGAAAATAACCCAGTCAAAAAATGGGCAGAAGAGCTAAAAAGAAACTTCTCTGAAGAGGAAATGCAAATGGCCAACAGACATATGAAAAAATGTTCAACATCACTTGTAATCAGGGAAATGCAAATCAAAACTACCATGAGATACCATCTTACACCAGTGAGAATGGCACATATTAAAAAAACTAGCAACAACAAATGTTGGCGAGGTTGTGGAGAAAAAGGAACTCTTTTACACTGTTGGTGGGAGTGCAAACTGGTCCAACCACTATGGAGAGCTGTGTGGAGATTTCTGGACCTACTAAACATAGAGCTTCCATATGATCCAGCAATTCCACTCCTAGGTATTTACCCAAAGGACACAGAAACATCAATTCCAAAGAGCACCTGCACCCCTATGTTTATAGCAGCACTGTTTACAATAGCTAAGCTTTGGAAACAACCCAAATGCCCAAAAATAGATGACTGGATCAAGAAGATGTGGTACATATACACCAAGAAATATTACTCAGCATTCAAAAAAAAATGATAAACACATGCAATTTGCAGCAACATGGATGGCGCTGGAAGGGATCATGCTCAGCGAAATAAGCCAAAAAGAAAAAGAAAAATACCGGATGGTCTCACTCATAGCAGGAATCTAGAAAACTTAAATAAGGGACCAGGAAAATGAATAACTATAAGAAAGTGAAAATCAAAATCAACAAAAAACTATGAACCAGAGACACTTTTGGGGGGGTGGGAGCCGTGAGGGGAGGGATTGGGGTCAGAATGGGGCATTTGCAATTGTATGGGGAATATAAAAATAAAATTTATTATTAAAAATAAATAAATAAATAAATAAATAAAAGCAGGTCTGTGTGGTCCAGATGGAGAGAATGGGATGAAGAGAGAAGTAGGGGCAGCCCAGTGCAGACCCTTAGAGGCTCAGCATAGTCACATCTTGTTCTATGGGCCCTAACCAGTCAAAGAAGGTTGGTGACACAACTAGAAGCCATGGGGTAACACAACTAGATTGTGGGTCTCAGAAAAGTCCTCTCTGACTTCCTCAAGCACATGGGTCTATGAACAAAGCACCCTTGAGCTCCTGAATTTCTCTTATTTGGACCTCGGCTCTGCCAGGTAAAATCTGGGTGGGTTACACCCCATTTTATGGTTTCCTCATCTGTAAAATGCTGACCAAAATTCTTATCTAAAAAGTTTTGTGAGGAGTGACTGAAATGAATCATGTCTGGCACAGAGCAAACACTCCTATTTCAGCTGCCATCACCATCATTATTCCCTGAATGTCCAAAAAATCCCAATACTGCTTTATTCATAAGACAGGAGAAAGTGGATTTAATTCTTTTGAAAGCCTGTTTAGATAATATATCTTACTGCAAAGGTGATGACAATTTAAACCGCAAAGGAACAGAGTAGAATCTCTAAACAAACCCAAACCAGAATTTAATGGCAGAAATCTAAGTTTCCATGCCCCAACCCCAAATGTAAGCTCCAGAGATACAGAATGTTGTTCATTCCCATTACCTAGAAGAGTGTCTGGGACTCAGGACTTCCTGTAGAATTGGGATGAGTACCCTTCAATGTTGTTACCCTGAACTGGATTCGGAGGTGACTCACTTGACCACCATCATCACCATTCAAGTCTCCTGTTTCTCTTCTAGTTTCAGTCATTGAAGGAGAGAAGAACATATGAGGTCACTGTTTTTGAACTGATATCTGGGGTCACTGTATTTAATGGCACAGTCAGCAGAACACTGTCTTCCTAGTAAGTGTGGGCACAGAACCCCTCCACCCCTGCCTGCAGTGGGTCCAAACCCCTAGAGCGCTGAGTCAATGTGGCCAGTCCCCTGGATGACAGTCAGGCCATTCCCTCGATGCCCACCTCCTGCTCAAAAACATTTGCTATAGTCCCAATTTGCTATAGTCCCAAATTTGCTACATTTCCCAATGTCCTTAGACTATAGCTCTCGATGACCGGGCCTAGTGCTCCCTGCATGAACTGACCTTGGCCCACCCCTCCAGCGTCACCCCAGTCACCTCTCTGGTGGTACCCCAAGGTCCAGTCTCTCAGCCTTTGTCCACACAGTGTTTCCTCTGTCTGGTACACCCTTTCCAGCAGTGAAAGGGATACTTCAAGTCTCAGTTTTTTATCTTCACAAGAGGGGAGCCCCGCACAGGGATCCTCTCCAGTATCCACAGTCCCTGTAAATCACTTAAAAGGGGACCTTGTATTCTACTTTCTTTCCATATAGGGATTCTAAATAAGTGCCTGTCTAATGACTTTATTATTATTCTTTCTTTAAAAAAAAAGATTTATTCATTTATGCATGCAAGAGCTGGGTTAGAAGCCAGAGGCATGGGGGGTGAGAAGATTCACCAGAGACAGAGAACAGGAAGATCGACTGAAATACACTGCTGAGGGGAGCAGCAGGCAAGTCAGGAGAGGTCTGCTGCGCCATGTGGGTCACCTCCCTAGCCAGGGATTTAACTTGTGCTGCAGTGGCTGAGGATAGCTTCATAGGTTGTGTCTTAACCCCTTGTGCTACCAGGGAGGCTAATTATTCTACTTCCATCCCCCCTCCCCCCAAGGTCAAAGCATGTGCACGAGCAGAGTTCCTAAGAAGTGTCAAAAATGCTCCCTCATGATTTACCATCGGTGACTTCAGATTCTACAGAGATGAATTCTTTTTGAAGAAGAGCCCATGATTTTCCAAATTGCAGTTCTCCTAGTTCACCCATCGGCTCACAGGTTGCTATAACTAAAAGACCACAGACTGAGAGGCTGAGTGGGGGGAAGGAAGAGGCCCAGTGGAACACAGTTGAGGATTGTTGGTGCAATGGCGGGGGGGGGGGCACATGGTGTGAAGATACACATATTTAGAGGTTTGAGCCCATAATCCCCTGAGCATTACCTTAATAAACATAATTTGGGGAAGAAGGCATTTCTTTCACACAGTTCTAGAAGCTGGGAAATGCAAGACTGAGATGCCAACAGATCTTGTGTCGTGAGAGCCCATTTTTCTGGCTCATAGATAGCTGTATCTTCACCTGGCAGAAAGGAACAAAGAAGCTTTCCGGAACCTCTTTTATAAAACCACTAATACCATTCAAGAGGGCTCCACCTGATAAACTAAACAACCCCTGCTATCACCAAGGGCAATACTTCCTCTATCATATCATCAGGGAGAAGGCTCTCAGCATATGAACTGGGGGAGAGGGATACTCCATCCACGACACCCCTACCTATTCCAGGCCCAGTGCTTCCACCATTGTAACATGTGTATGAATTATGTGCCAGTCTCATTAAAATACAAAACAACTGAGTAAGTCTTGGTTGGGACCCAGATTCTGCATTTCTAACAAGTTCCCAGGGAACCCCAGCTCTCTCTCACTCACTCGCATCTCACTCAGGGTAGACACTCCCTCCGCAGGAAGGAGTCAGCAGTGGAGGAAGACCTGACATCCCCTCTAGAGCAGGGTGTGGGACCACAGGTGTCCAGGACTTAATGACACACTCACAGTCATTCACCCACTTTCGGGAGCTTAATGTGGTCTAACAACTGTGATTTTAAATTAGCACTGGTTATAAAAACAGAGGACAGGAGACACAGCTTATACAAAATAAGAGAGTAAAGAAGAAGGAGGGGCCAGGAGGGATGCAAAACTAGAAAAAGGAGAGAGGTGGCTGCTGCCCCCCTCCCCTGAACCAGCCTACCGGTGATGTGCACCGCCATGCTGGGGGCAAGCTGCTAATTCATTAGCAGAAAGGGAATTTAGCTCCTTGTGGAAAATATGCTGTTTCATATCACCGGAATACCAGAGATGGGGTGAAGGGCAGCTGGCATCCTTTTACTACCTTAAACTCTTGACATTGACTTGAGCATCCTCTGAATGCCTGTTTGCAGCTTCTTCATTGTAAGGGATGCACTTTGAAAAGGTTTGAGCATAACAGGTATAATTAGAACCAATGCTAAGGAGTCTGTTCTCGAAGAGCCTTTGGAGAGTCCACCAGCTCTTCCTTCTCTCCTCATGCTAAGCTGCTTGACAAAACCAGCATGGTATGGATCATGCCTATCATTCCTAATGTGAGTTCAGTATGTTTTCACTATGTCTGTTGTCCTTGTTGGATTCTGGAAAACCACTCCTCTAGGGTCTTGAGTGGTGAGCTCTCAAAGAAGAGTTGGGGGAAGTGTCAGCCAGGTACTTGAACCCTGGCAACTCTGGCTCTCAGAGAGAAGAAACAATGCAAGCTTCTCAAGTCTCTGGCCTTGAACAGCCATGAAATGACATGAAAATACAGTAAGATAACTGAAAAGTTTCTTTGGGACTTAGGCTACACCAATGATCTAATGAAGCAGACCAGCACGCCTGGCCAGATCCTTCCAGTAAAGATGGTGAGTTTTAAGGCTGAGGCCCATGTTCTTTCTTGGTAGAGAGTAGGGGAGGCAGATTGAGCAGGTGAACATTTTACTGTTCTATGTCTACTTCTCCAGGTATCTCAAGATCTTTTATAAATACACTTTCTCAATTACCTTATTGTAGCTTTCATGACACCAGATCCACTGTTATGGTACCCTTTAAAGATACACCCGTCACCTCAACCTCCCATTTTAGATACCTTTCTTCCAACATCACCCAGATAGTAAGTGGAGTAAGGTCACCTAGACATCTACATTTGATATCCTCCAAGCTCAGTGTTCCTTTTTGGCATAAGGAACCTGATAACCTCATAAGCAAATGAGAGTTTGCTCAGTCATGGGCTCAAGATATATCAGCAGTATCTGCTCAGCAAACATTTGGGGCTAAAGGTGTCATTGTGTGGGAAAGATGTTTCACACCACCAAAACGGTAGGCCAGACACAACACACAGAGACACCACATTGGCTGGGAGAAAACAACAATACATACTGATGCCACCTTCTCCTGAGACAGAAAAAAAGATAAGCAGAAACGAAAGCTTAACCATAGAGATAAAACCCACCTTCACCAAAAGTGACCCAGCCTGAAACACTGACCTGTAAATATTCTTCAGAACAGCTAATGGGCGAGGGTCATGTAGAGGAGTGGCATTAATAGTAACTGGATTCAAGAACCTTCCACGACATCCTGGACAAGAAACCCCTCTGATTAATTCACAAAGCGCTGTTCTCAAAGAACAAGGACCAGGCATGGCATCTGGAGTCAGAAGTATCTACGATCAGTAAATCAGCCTGACCTTGGGCCTGAGATAATGCCGTGAGAGGCTCAAACCTATTGAGATTTTCTCCAGGACAGGACAGAGGAATACTAGAAATAGCAACTTCACAACACTTACTGGAAAATGCAGGTGTGTTGTTGGCACCAGCTTCTGGGCCTAAAAGGAACAGAAAGTTGGGAGAGACAAGAAAGGAAACCCAGAAAGCTAGACCCCCAGAGGGATTGATGATGTTCAGGCACTTCTTCCATCTTCTTATTTAGCCATCCTCTCCCAAGTCATGGACTTCCCTTGGGGGTTAAGAGACAGGAACCCCAGGAGTGTAAAAGCATAAAAAAAAAAAAAAAAAAAAAAACTCAAGGCTCTGATTTTCCCAGGTCATCAGCTTCAGACTTGAAATGTGTTGTTAAAATAGCTCCTCTTCCTCTTTCTGTTCCTTAAACTACAACAGACTATACCCCTCAAATGTGTGTGAAACTAACCTGGTACCTAAACCATCAGCCGAGAGAGTTGATTTGTCTAACAAATTCAGAATTCATTGAAAACAAAGTTAGAAGACATCTGGAACCTTGGGTGAGGGACAATGAAGGTGAAAATGAGCATAAAATCTTTTCTTAAAAATAGTGTTTCACAATCTATGGGCTTTGTTAGGGGCAAAATGATAAGTTCTGATTGGTTGATTAGCTTGGATCTGTTTCTCATTTGTCAACTTGAAATCAATAGTTTCTGTGCATTTCTAGAGCCATCTCTTTACCACAGGCCCCAAGTCCATATATCAGGAGGCCTATGGCAGAGCCAGGAAGAAGTTGCTGCTCAGCCCACTTGACAATTTAATTGGTCTACTTCCTCAGGAAATTGTTTTTCTCCCCATCTTTAAGTTTCAAAAAGAAATCAACAGAATGTGGCCTGACTCTCATTTGGTGTCTTGTGGAAAGGAGCATCCAGCTCTAGTGGAGAGAGATGTTTCTGGGCTGGGTGCTGACGCCTCACATGCTGCCTTTTATGTGAGAAGAGCCAGAAGCTGTGATTTCAGGAAGGTCTACCCCCATTTGCAGCATTTGGTTCCCCTGTGGTGTCTGGTATCCCCAGCATAGTCACTGCTTTGGAGAAAAGTGCCAGGGGTGAGTGCTAATTACTGGTTACAGTTCCCCAGCCACAGCAATGGCATTTGCATACTTTAGCTCAATTGAGTTGCTTCAATTAACTCTCTCCCTCACTTCCTATAGCTGAAAACTTTAGATCCAGGAACAGGGAGGAGAGACAGAAATGGATAAGAGAGAAACTAGAGATGGAGGGAAACTCTTTGGACAGGAAGGTAATCAGTTCAAGAGAGGCTGATGGTGTGCAAAGGAAGAATTCTAAAATGTTTCTAACTATTGTAGTTGCCACTAAGGTAATGGTTACCACATATAATAAAGTAGCTCCCAGCAATTCCAGTGCCACATTCTACAGTGCAACTCAGCAGAGAAAACCTGCAAGTTCAGAGACTGGAAGGAGAGAAGCAAAGGGCTCTGTGTTAAGAAAGAGAATAAAGAAAATCAAGTTGTCCAAGAACAAAGTAAGAGAAGCTCTTATGCTGGGTTCCACCAATTCCACCAAAGTCCATGAAACTGGAGATAGAAAAATTCAATTGGATCCTTGCTCTTCTTTCTTACTCTATGCCAGTCAAGTGGCCTCAGCAGATGACTAAAGCTCAGGGCACCTTAGTTTCTTTGGTGAGAAAATGGGAAAGTCAAGGGAACTAGCAGGTATTGAATATCACAGAGGCATGTGCTATTTTCCTCCATCTGTGTAAGGAGCAGACTTAAGATACCCAAATTACAGTTGAGAAAAACGAGGCTTAGGGAAGTCAAGAAAGTAACTGATATTCACAAGAGGATTTGAGTTCATATATGTGGGTCTCTGACGTTCACATACAAAACTGACCAGAGAGCAACGTGGGGGAGCGAGGACAGGGACTCTCAACCCCCAGCCATGACTCTGACATTTATGAGTTTTGGGGTCTTGGCAAACTCACTGCAGATCTTGGGTGCTCGGCTTTCAGCTCCTCTAAAATAGAACCTGCCCACGCATGACCTGGCAACCTGCTCGCTCCTCATCAGCAGAGGCATAACCAGATGGCAACATTCTGAGCCGATGGCATGACATGCTTTCCTTTATGTATATGTCAAAGTCTGTCTTCGATTATTTTTTCATCAAAGCCTTAATAAGAATCATGCTATTCCCCATGCTTGGGGAAGGTGTGGAAAAGGCAGTCTTCTTGGAAGATGTGTTTCTGCATTCCCCTTCAAAGTAAGCTACTGAGCAAAGGTGATGGAGTCATGCAAGTACCCGCACAAGTAAAAGTGGGGGTCAGGCATCTCTTCTGCAGACAATGCCACTGAGTTCACATTTCCCACTTCCCCTAAATGGAAAGGCTTCCCAGTTCTCCTTCGGATAAGGTCCTCAGGTAGAATTGCCTAGGGTGTTAAGAACTTCCTCTGTTTTCAGTGACTCCTACTTGGACACATGGAGATACAGAGAGTGGGCTTGTAAAGCCAATGGTGTTATCTTTCTGAGGTTAACACACTTGCGAGTCTGTCCCCAGCGTAGCCCCATTGTAAGAACTTATCCGAGCAAAGTTCAACACACAGAGCTACATGCTCCAGACAAAGGGCATGCTTTGTGGAATTTATAAAGGTCTCTGTGTGTGTTCTCACTCCAGGCTATGCCCAAGTCTCCAGAGAATCCTGTGGCACAGATGATGCTACCAACCTATGTCACTACTGACCCAGTTAGAATTGAATCTGTAAATGTGGGAAAAAGCTGCCTGCAGTTTAGGGGACATGAGCTGCCTTTTAATCTCAGGAGCCTCGGGCATCCTTTTATTTCCTCTAACATGCCCTGGCCTATGGTTTGAGCTGTCAGAATCAGAGCCTGTCAATAACAGTGCTTTCCCAGAATGCATTAAATCCCCTTTCCATAGAGCAGTATCCCACTTGAAGCAGGAATAAACTAACATGTATTGAGTTCTCACTATGTGTATTAAATAAATTAGTGTACTTAATCTTGCTTAAGCCCACAATCCCCATGAGGTAGGTATAGTAACCTCTACTTCATAAGGAAGGAACTGAGTCCTGATAGGTTAAAGCAGCCTTGGAACTACAATCTGAACCCAGCTCTGACTGACTCAGTAGCTCCTGTTTTTCAATCAGACATTTACAGTCTTGGAGAATAAATACATTAAATTAAACAAAAGAGGATCAATGGTTGAAATGAAAGAGCTACCAGGTGTCTCCAGTACTCTTGATGAAACATCTAGAATAAGATGGAAAAATGTGTCCTTTTAGCACATAGGATAAAAGAAAGAAATGGTGCCTGGCACTGTGCCCTACAGAATCCATAGAACGGGGAACGGAAGCAGAGCATAATGAAAATAAGACTATCTTGTGAGGAAATAACTATAAATAAACACACAAAGGCTCAATGCTGAGTTAGACAAAGCAGATCAAAGAAATAGAATGGTTCCCGGGCCAATAGACTCCGCGATAATATTATAAAGAGCATTAGTGTATCTAGAGAAACAATATGTCAATCAGAAAGGGAGTTAGTCAGCAGTGGAAGGTAGAGGAGGTGAAGGGCTGCTCAGCAAAGCAGGACTTTCTCCCTCCTCTTCATGGACTTTCTCCCTCCTCAGAAGACTGCATCTTGACCAGCAGAATTAGTATTCTGGTGCTACGAACAAGAAGAAAGAGTGGGCAGCAGCAACAAGCGTTCTCAGCTGAGGAAACATTCTACGGTTCCTAAACTCCTTTTTTTTTTTTCTGATTTCAACCTCACCAATTAACTTTCTGATTATAATTTCATTTCTGTAGAGAAAGAGAAAGCACAAATAAAGTGCAAGTCATGCTGACAGGAGAGTTTGGGTCTACCTGAGACTTTATTTCTTACTGTACTTTAGTAAACTGATATTATGGTTTTATACATCAACTCCTAGAACTTGACTAATGTGGGTCTTTACCAGAGGTAACATCATTCTTGATGTGCTGGCCAAGAAGCTGAGCACAGTCAGGGTCCTGACTCTACAAGGGCCTTCAAACATCATTGTGACAATGCATCCTGCAGTCATCCTATATCCCCAACAAGCCTTTCCTAATTGATACCTCAATATCTCCCCAGGCACCTGCTATGGGACTTCCACACAGTCATAGCAGGGTATGGACAAAAACTGTCCCAGCAGACTGACTGACCCCAGTGTGGTGTCATGGAAAATGTGTGGGAGTTGATATCAAGAGATTTGAGCTTCTTAAATAATAGCTTTGCCACTAATCATGTGATGTTAGAAAAGCCGCAATCCCCTTAAGCCTAAACAGCCCCATCTGTAAAATGGGAAAAGCAATGTTGGAAAATGAAGCTCTTCAAATAGTCCCTTTCAAGGAAGCTGTCACATAAAATTGTATGATGCAAAGATGATTGAAATTTTCTTTCTCTCCAAGGCAAAACCACAAACTGTATCTTAGGACAGTAGGATGCCAGTCTGGTGTCCCCCATCTGTCAACTGAGTGACCTTGGGCAAGCTGAGAAACTTGTGAGATCTCTGTTACTTTGGAAAGAAAAATTTTTCCAGCTTATATAAAGGGTTCTCCCAACTCCGAGACCTGACTCAAAAGTAACTGGAATTTTCTGGTCCAGAATGAAGTGTTTTCTTCTATTACTTGAATTACTGCCTTGCCTGAATTCAGAAAAGCACTCTTCAATCTATCCCCTATATAGTTCTCAGTACAATCTTTTTAAAAATATTTATTTATGCATACAAGAAGGGGGGTACAAGCCAGAGGTGCAGGGGAATAAGAGGATTTACCAAAGACAGAGCAGGAAACAGAACAGGCAGACTGACTGAAATACACTGCTGAGGGGAGCAGCAGGTGAGACAGGAGTGGTCTGCTGTGCCATGTGGGTAGTTCCCTGCCCTGGGGATCAAACTTGTGCTGCAGAAGCTGCGGATAGCTTCACAGTGCTGTGCTTAACCCCTTGTGCCACCAGGGAGGCCCAATCTTAACAAAACTTAAATCTCCACCATGTTACATGCTTGTTAACACCTTCCATTGCCTTCAGAATAAAAAAAACGAGCATTTTTCGCCTGGCATTCAAGGTGCCTTAACAATCTTATTCTTGCCCTTTTTCTCTCCTTTGCTACTCATCTCTCCTGCATATGCATATTTTATGCTTTATTCTTACTAAAACTATATCCAGCTAAGGCTGGTCCCCAGACACCTGGCATGGAGGACTTGATAGGTGATGAGAATTCTCTTTTGAGTTGACTGTGAATTATCTAGTTATAAACATCACAGAAGCTGTCAGATAGGTGTATCTGAGGCTCGTGGAAAATTTTGACTATTGGAACAGAATATGAATCAGCCAGGTAGACAAAACTGACCCCACACAAGTGGAGGACTCACCTAGGAAAACATGCAGATAGTAAAGAATTAGTAGACTTATGATGAAAAATTGACTTGAAAACAACCACCATTCAAGGACTTTGCACTACTTACTACAACTCACTAAAATAAAAAAAAAACTAAATTCAATCACTAACTAAACAGGACAGAAAGCGCATGGGAACATCATTTCTCCCTAAGTCAGTAATAACCATCTGAGGACAGAATAGATAACTTATATTATTAGAAAAAGAAACCAAGGCTCTAGGAGGCTAAAATCATTGACCAAGGGGACCAGTCTGGTTATTGTGGAAGCTGGAATTTATATAAAAACGTTTTTTTGACTTTGAAGCCCACGATCTTAAAATTACACTCTCCTGCAAAAGCCTGATGAAATAAAATTTCTCCAGTCTTTCCTGGGTGGCGCAGGCAGTTGAGCACCGCACTGTGAAGCTGTCTGCAGCCTCTGCAGTGCCGGTTCGATCCCAGCCAGCTAGGGAGGGTCCCCCGTGGCATGGCCAACCTCTCCTGTCTCGCCCGCTGTTCTCCTCAGCAGTGTATTTCAGTCAGTCTGCCTGTTCTGTTCCCTGCTCTGTCTCTGGTGAATCCTCTCACCCTCCTGCACATCTGGCCTGTACCCCGGTTCTTGTATAAATAAATAAATCTTTTAAAAAAAGAAATAAGATTTCTCCTTTCATACAATAGTGGAGAAAATAAGCTAGATAAAGCACAGTTTAAATAAAAGAAGTAACTATGATTGAGAGTAAGAAAGATGCCAGACTTTAATTAATGAATGGGTTAATGGTATTTCCTTAAGTTTATTTAACTAAGCAGATTATTTGCAAGTAGAAAATTAAGGCATTATAGCTAGAAGAAAAGCATTTTTATCCTCAGAGTCTATTTGCAAGCAGTTCCTGTGATACATTAATACAGAGTAGCTTAAAATTTCATTTGCCTGTAAATTTTCATTACCTGTACAAAATAAGAGCTATATTACATAGTTAAAAATCAATCTTCACCATCATGTCATAATTCTGCTTTCAGTGGACATTAGGCATTTATGACCAATCTGTCAGTCACGCTCTGGCAAATTTTTCTCCTACTCCACACAGAAAAACCTGGTCAAATTTGCAATAATCACTCTATATTACCACTACATACCTTTGGCTAATGGAAACACCCTTTAAATTTAATGTTGCTTAACTAATGTTTAAGCAAAACAAGCTATTTATACAATGCACGTGCAGCAGGTGATCCAAGATCGCCTATTCTCTTTCTTATTATAGCCATTACCTTCTCTAGCTCTGAAATAGTTTTTAATTGAATTTCCTGATTATTATTATTTAGTGCCTAATGCAAGCTCTTGGGGGCAAACAGCAAAACTGCCAAAACCTAATGTGCAAGGATTGATTGGACTGTGGAGCAACTGCCTTCCGAGTGTGTTCAGTGCCAAGCAGAGAAAGCTGCTGGGCTTGGGAAGGATGCCCACCAACATGTGTGTGTGTGTTTTCTTCCCTGGCACCTTGGTCTGTCCAAAAATGTTGTTCTTTCAGATATTCCTGCACCATGCTAAATGAAGACTTAGAAGTAAACAATCACCAGATGCCATCAGTTTCTGCAGGAAGCCAGCTAAAAAAAGATAATTTTCACAGGGAGTAACACAAGGAAACAATTAGCCCCCATGACAACTTGATTTGTTGATACGAGGCTGTGCCACATCCAGGGGCAACCTGTGTTTATGCAGAAATCAAGGTAAGGGTTCCAAAAGACTTACATCACTCCTTTATCATGCTGGTCAGTTTTGCAACAACTGCTTCTCTAGCTTCCAAGCTGAATTCAAATGCTGATGCCTTGCCATGAACTGAAGAATTCACTGCCTTCTTTGCTTCTATCATATCTTATCACTTATTGTTTAAGTAGAGAGGAAACAGAAACAGGGTAAGAGGAATTCTCTGCTAGATCTCTCCAGCACAGATGGAAAATGAAGATTCCTGAATGTCTTAGGGGGAAACATTTCCTCCTCCTCCTGCCAAGAAACCCCCAGTGGTCATTGACAATCAGTAACTGCAGCCTTCAACCTGGTGTGGGACAGATTCACAATCCCCTACACAGCCACGCCAAGCTGGAATCTACCCACCGCCAGAGTGGGTACTGGACAGGACACACCTTTGCCACTTAGACTTACTGTTTGCCCCAGTGTCCTCACATATAAAATAAAGACAACAAAAGCCAACACATTGTGTTCTTTTATTTTAAATATGCAGCCATTCAACCACAAAAAAAAAAAAAAAGTAAAATGATGGAGCTAAATCAAAGAAATATCATAGCCAGAAAAAATATAAAATTAAACTGTAAGATATAGTCTGGAGGGAAAAAAATCATCCCAGATAATGAGAGCATAGAGCTTTTAAGATTGAGATGTATGTATTAATATTTCTCTGGGTTTCCTGAATGCCCCTATGCAAAAATGATAGTGTTCATTTGTTGGTATCATTATCCATGAGGGGAATTCCAGGTGCTAACAGAAACTTCTCACAGTGGCTCATGTGCAGGACACAGAGATGGCGGGAGCAACAGCACAGGAATAAATTCCATGTACAATCCCCTTGCAAATTAAAGAGCTCTGTGTTGCAAGTGAGGTCATTCCCCTTGGTGGTCCACCTGGATAACTGTTAGAAGAGTTTTAAGAAAGGTAGAAGGATAGTGGGGGGTATTGCTGCCCTGGAATCTAAGAAACAAATGCTTTTCACCTCCTCATAGGGAAAAGCATGAAGAGCTACTGGATTTTTTGACCTAAGACATCAAGTGACACTCATTCAGGTGAATGGATTCGGTGTAACCACCAAGCAATGGTGCCTTCAAATAGCCACAAAACCGAGAGGCTTCTTTTGGGAAAACAGGCCAGGAACACCTTCCAGAACTAGGATTCTAATCTAGTATAATTCTGCCCTCAGAATTTAAAAGTGCAACAGAACGTCAGAATATCACATGAGCTTCTTTTGGACTGCGAATGTATTTGCATCAGCAGGTACCTCTTCCCACATCCACCCCCACATTAAGAGACTCCAAGACATCAAAGCTAAGCAAAGGAAGGACTTCAAAGAAGGTGTCAGACATTGCCCATTACTTACACAAGAGTTTCCCTTCTCTGACAACAGAACCCTGTCTTATTAGAATGAAGAGCCCTTGTCTTAGTGAAAGCAGATGCCAGAAGATGAATTATGACTGATCCAAACCAGGCATAGTAATTACATTCCCTCCTTCAATTATTGGTCATAGCATGAACTCAAACTATACATACAGAGTTTGTTCTGGAAGATTATTATGCCTCATTCAGAGAAAAATCTTTGTCCTTCCCTCTTCCTCCAGGCTGGAATGATGGTGTGATGCCTGGATGTGAAGAAGCCATACTGTATCCATGATGCAACAAATCTGAACATGAAAGCCAACAAGCTATAGACGATAGAGCAAAAAAAAATGTATTCCCTGTGGCACATCTATACCACAGGACCCCTGTACTGCCTAGCCCAAAACTTCTTGATATGTAAGAAAAAGGATCCTTGGGGCCTCCCTGGTGGCGCAAGGCGTTAAGATGCAGCAGTATGAAGCTATCCACAACTACTGCAGCACAAGTTCAATCCCCAGCCAGGGAGCTACGCACATGGCGCAGACCCCTCCTCTCTCACCCACTATTCCCCTCAGCAGTGTATTTAAGTCAGTCTGCCTGTTCTGCTCCCCACTCTGTCTCTAGTGAATCCTCTCCCCACAACTCTGGCCTGTACCCTAGTTCTTGTATGTATAAATTAATAAATATATATTTTTTTAAAAAAAGAAAAGAATCCTTATTTGTCTAAACTAACATTCTTGGATTTTTCTATCACTTGCAGCTGGAAGCATTCCTGACAGGAACAGGAGAAAGGTAGAGTCATGACCGGAAATAAAGGATGAAATACACTGTAACAGGGTGGTCCCCAGGAAAGGGGGAGGTTCTCTGCCCCACCCAAGGGAGGGTGGAGCTGAGCAGGAAGAAGAGAAGCTGAAGAAGAGACTGAGGAAGGAAGGAGCAGGATGGAGCCAGAAGGAGACCTGGAGGAGACACATGGAGCCTAGAGACACGTAAAGAAGCTGCGCTTGTCTTTTGGTCGTGGACGGGGTGACACAGATGTGGGTGAGACCCATGGGGAGGTGACCATGGCAGCTTTTATCTTGATGTTGATTTTGCTCTTTGCCTTCTGGGCTTGTCCGGTTGTTTGTGACCCTTTTCTGTGGGTCCCCACTGGAAGATGCTTTAGACTTGTGGCAGGCCTTGGGGCCTTGTTCTGGGCCAATCCCATTTGGATGCACTTTTACCCACGAGGGGACGGGTAACTCTGGAGGTTTCATTTAGAAACTAGACTCTTTGCCTTACCTGTATTGTTTCCTAGTTTTATTAAAGTTCCTTCCCATTAAAGTCTCATGTGTTTTGTGTTGATGCGGCGGATGTCAGAAC
Organism: Talpa europaea; assembly: GCF_964194135.1. Taxonomy (NCBI): domain Eukaryota; kingdom Metazoa; phylum Chordata; class Mammalia; order Eulipotyphla; family Talpidae; genus Talpa; species Talpa europaea. The sequence continues at coordinate 109,422,453 of NC_140075.1, forward strand.
CCATTTAGAATAGGCAGGTTTGCGGGGTTTGGGCTGCCCCTCTCCCTGTCCTATAACAACACCACCTCCAGTGTTGATCCAGACCTCACTGGAAGAAGTGAGAACTAGTGATGGAGAACTTCTGGCTGGGAAGGGGACATGAGCAGGAGAGGGGGTCGGTGTTTGCAGGCAGACTCAGGAGAGGGACAGGAAAAGTGCAAAAATGCACCACGCTGCTGCAGCCACTACATATCTTTTAATTCTAATCTGCTTTCACTTTATGGCTGGATTGTTCTCCTTCCTTCTGTGGCCTATCAGCCCCATGAGCACAAAGTCAATGCTGATATCACCCGCTCTTCGCTTTATACACAGCCCCTCCTCCATTGCCTTCTGATTATTCTCCTGATATGATGCCTGTTTGCTTCTGGCTCCAGTTTCAAAACCCACCCATAGTGTTAAATGAAAAAAAAAAAATCATAAAATTGAAAGAGCAATAGGCAAAGAAGGAAAAGCTATACTGGAAGACAAAGGACAAGGCAATAAATCTTTATTTTAGCCTGTGTCTTTCCAGACTCCTGCTTGGGTTTTTGCTCCCTAAAATACAACCAGGGCAATGACGATAACAGAAGCTGACTTCACAAGTGTAAGGGCAGGACAGGCCACAGGGCAGGTTTTCTGATCCCATGCAGACTGAGTGAAGGAGGAGTCAGAGTCCTCAGTGGTTTTGCGGGTTTTTATTGGGGTTCAGCGGGTATGTGGCAGGCAGGGGTGCTGGGGGGCTGGGAGGACTGCCAGCCTCCCAGCCCCCAGCAAATCTTCACTCTATCTGGGCTCTCTGGCGTTCTCTGCTTCTGCTTTGGGCTTCTTCTCTTTCGGCTTCTTGGCTTCTGCTGCCCCTGGCGTCCCCGTGACGCCACCCTTAAAAGCACAGTCTCAGCCCAGGTGAATCCCATCTACCTAGGCCCACACCCTACTCCAGGTGCCCGCCATCAGGCATGCATTCAGGACCGCAAGGATCCATCATCTATCCTGATGGCGGGAGGGCAGAAAAACCTGACATTTCCCCTTACCCTACAACAAGTAATGACGTAAAACTTGTTAGCTCATGTTCCTGGGCCCTCTGAGGTAATAGACAGCAGCCCCCAGATGGAAGCTTAGGAGAGACCAAGAGTGAGGTCTGATGAGTAAGTGGGAGGGAGACAGGGCAGAGCTTTCCTGTGAGCTGACATCCCCTCTAGGCTGGGAAGGGGGCCATTCCTCCAACAGATAAGATGACATCTTTGGGGACCAGATTTAGGTTCAACTGAGGCTCCATTTAATTTTTTCCTCCAGACCACAAGATCCATGAGGGAAGGGCAGTGGCTGTCTTAGCTCCTGCTTCACCCCCAGAGCTAACACAATGCACGGCTCAATAAACAGGAGATGGATACGGCAAGAATGCTTGGGGGAGTCACAAGGTGCTACAAAGCATTGGCCATTGTAGTTGTTGGGGTGCATTGTGCTTGCAGTTGCTGTTACTGCTAAAATGCTGGTGGTCACAGTGCTTTGGTAATGGTGGTAGTGTTGGTACAGCAACTGCTGCTGATGGTGACAGATGGAAAAAGGTGAATTTTCTTGAACCCCAAAACCTTAAAATTCAAGAAATCAATGCTGAGGCTTGTTTTTTTCTCAGCCCCATCAGCTTCCTTTGTAAGGGATGGCACCTCCCACCCCCCTCTGTAGACAGACCAAAGGAAGTCCCAGGGCCCAGGGCAGGGGCTGAGGAGTTGTATTAAGTCTGGGGTGCCTGCCACATTACCTCCCCTTCCCCTGCAGGCTGCTTTGGGTCCCTAAGCATGTTCTAAAGACTTAATATGCCCGATAATGCCCGCCTCCTCAGGGGACACACACAGCTCTTGAATGGAAAGAGAGTTGCAGTGATTAAATCCACAGCTGTCGTTTACAGCTAAGACTAGATTTCTGAAATTAATTTGAAAATGTTTCCATCCCTACCCCCCTTTTGCTGCTGTTTCCTGGTAAATGCTTTCCCGCCCTCTCCTGGGAGGCCGGGTGGGTGGGAGCTGGGGAGCAAAGCTCTCAGGATACACCTGCAGCTCCTTGACTCAAGGGGCTCCAGCTTGAATGAGGAGACTCAGCACCTGCAAGCAGCACAGGCCAGGGCTGCCCTGGCAGGAGGCGCTAGACAGGCTGAGCTGATTCTCCAGGCTCAAGCCAGCAAAACAGGCTAATGCACCAGAGAACCAGTTCTCTCAGATCTCCTACAGTGCACTCAGGGGCCACAGAGGAGCCCTGGGTACCCAGTGGGACAGTTCTGCACCCAGATCCCGAGTCACTCTGGCAGAGCTGCATAGCGCCATGAGCAGAGGAAGTGAAAGGCGGGGCCAAGTTCTACTTGTCTTTATATGTCTTAATTCTTTATGGAACAAATTGGGAATTAAGTAGGTAAGGTAGGTAGATCCACGGATAAAAGAAACATTCATCTTTACATCCCCAGCAACTAGCAGCCTACACCACAGATGCTCAGCGCATTCAGGGTTGGAAAGAGGGAGGAGGGCAAGGAAAGGAAGGAGAAAGCAACCAACTGCTAAATTTTACTGAGAAGCCAATTAGCTGAACCGTGCCTGCAGGCTCACCGGGCAACCCACCGGCCTCCCCACTGCAGCACACAGAGCAACACTGGCAACCTTCCCACCCCTTTGCAGTTTCCCAGAACAATACAGTTACTATGTATGTTCTGTTGATGTGTTCAGCTTATTCTCTATTTCTCCCCACTAGATGGAAAGCTACTCTACTCTGGGGGCAAGATGTTCCCTCAATTTTTCCCTCTGTGTCCCTAAAACCTAGAAGTAGGTCTATAGTATACCAGAAGCCTGATGAGGGAATGAAAACCTGTGTGAGTAAATGAATAAATGAATGTAGAGTGGTCATCATTTTATTGGAGTTGGAACTCATAGACTTTTTTTTTAAAGATTGAATTATGCACAGAAGAACTGGGGTACAGGCCAGAGATGCAGGGGGTGAGAGATTCAACAGAGACAGAGCGGGGAACAGAACAGGCAGACTGACTGAAATACACTGCTGAGGGGAGCAGCGGGCGAGGCAGGAGAGGTCTGCTGTGCCATGTGTGGGTTAGCTCCCTGGTCGGGGATCAAACTCATGCTGTAGTGGCTCCAAATAGCTTCATAGTGCTGAGACTTAACCCCTGGCACCACCAGGGAAGCCTGGAACTCATAAACTTTTAAAGTTTGGTTAATATTACCAACCACCTCTCTAGGTTGTTACACAGGATTAAATGAGATCATGCCAGTAAAGCACTTCACACAATGCCTGTCATGAACTACGTGCCCAATAAAATGGCGGGTGATATGAACTAGGCCCCCAATGAACACTCGCAAGTGAGGCAATTGTAATTATCTGACTCTCCAAATGAGAACATACAGGATCGGACCCAAGTGACGTCGCTAGTGAATGTCAGACACATGTTTTAACCAAGTTCTTCCTGCCCCCAAAGCTTTAGTTAATCCATCACTCCCATCTTCCAGCTGCATCCTGGACCCCAGGATGACCAACTGGGCATAAGATGGAGCAGGGTAAAGGGAACTAAGACTCAAGGAAGCAATTTCATTGCATTTCAAATTGATGTCTGGCAGCATTCAGAATATGGTGGGGGGGTGGGAGGGTGAGGGAGGGTGGAAACACTTCCATTTGCCCCCTGGGAGGAATCTGCAATGCTACTTTGAAGTGTCCTGAAAATTCTCAGAAGGGAAATAGCCATGTCAAGTGGAATTATTCAGGGCAGTTTTCTATCATCCAGCTTGACATCTTAGCTAAGTCAGTTTCTCTCTCTAGATTTTGACTTCCTCTTCTTTAAAAGAAAGGGGCAGGGAAAATGGACTGCTAATCCAATCCTCCCAACTCTAACAGATGTCTCTGAGTGGTGGGAGGGAAAATGAACTCAAACATATGAGAGAACATTGCCAGCCTCTAACATGAATCTCCAATGTCAAAAGACGATATTGAAGATCCCCTTGAAAGAGGAGTGCAAGGACTAACTGGTCCGCTGAGAAGCAGCTGCCTCTTTCATCTGTTCCCCAGAAGTCATTCTTTGGGTCATGGAGGGCTGTCCTCTTAACAAAGGGTTCACAGTCACCATTTCTTACTCTGGTTCGTTTTAACCAAATTTGTCATCCCCATGGCCCTGAACTTGAAGTGTGCTTGTCCCTGGTGTGGAGCAGGTATGCAAAAGCAGAACATGCCCCCTTGTGAGTGTCTTCTGGCCACAGAGACTCTCCCCTCAGACTCCAAATGGTTGGTTCCCACTGCCTGCCCTGCTCCCTTCCAGAGTCTGCTTATCTCCTAATCTCTTATCTTATCTACCTTTACTTACCTCTGCCTTTAAAATCCTGAGGAAAGAAGAATCTGTTTATTGGGGCTCCTTGGTGGCACAAGGGGTTAAGTCTCAGCATTATGAAGCTATTGGCAGCCAATGCAGTACAAGTTCTATCCCCAGCTAGGGGGCTACCCACATGGCATAGCAGACCTCTCCTGTCTCACCCACTACTCCCCTCAGCAGTGTATTTCAGTCAGTCTGCCTCTTCTGTTCCCTGCTGTGTCTCTGATGGATCCTCTCATCCCCTGCATCTCTGGCCTACACCACAGTTCTTGCTCGCATAAATAAATAAATCTTTTAAAATTTCTCTTTTGTTTGATTTTGTGATACTTTCAGACTTTATTGTCACAGGTTCTCCCCATTTCAATAGTCCCTCCCTTCCCCTCACAATCCTTTTGAATAGAAGTTTCTCCCTACTAAGTCCTGCTTTGTTTTTTCTTTGACATCTCAAATGCTATGAATATAGACTCTTCCAAATATATCTCAAATTTACCCACTTTGCTTCATATCCATAACTACCTCAATCAAATTTAATTCCCCACAGACCCTTTCCCAGATAACTAGTGTTTTAACATCACCTCTTACTCCCTCTCAATGCAATCTCCAACCTATCGTCAAAGTGATCTTCAAAAAATAAATAACTTCACTTATAGCTATTCAAACGTGTCATTGTAAGAAAAATTCTAAATCAGTTCTATATTCAATAAGCCAGGGACTCTATGACAGGCCCCTGCCTCTGTTAGGGGGAAAAGGATGTCCCAAAGCAAATTCCATATAGGCTTTGTGGACTCCACCCCCACCCCAGGTCAAAGCCAAAGACACTGGGAACTCCAAATCCCATCACCACCAAAGGGAAGGTGGCTGGGACCTGAGGGTGGGGTTAAGCAGCCAGGTGGATACAAAAGGCAGACATGTGGGCTTTGGGGGGCTCTCCATTTTGGGCTCTCGGCCAGCTTGCAGCGTCCGGTCAGCTCTGAGAGTGACTTTGGGTTTCCAGGTCGTCGGATCGGGTAGGACGCATTAAAGACTTTATTTCCCTATTTTCTCCCTGAGTTGTACCTTTTCCTTATTTTCTTTTTCTCTTGTAAATAAACCTTTTATTAACCCTTTTGTGTGTGTCTGTAGTAGAGTATTCATAAGTCTCTTTAAAGCGCGCGGGTGAGGACCCACAGCCAGGAACCCGTTTAATATCGGGGCTGCTCTATAACACCTCCACTTCTCTGGGCTCCAACCCCACTGAAGATCCATCTTTCTTACACTTGAACTTGCCATGATCTTTTCAATCTCTTGGGCTTTGCAAAAATGACTTTGTGGGGGCCTTCCTGCTGGCGCAAGGGGTTAAACACCACACTATGAAGCAATCCGCAGCCTCTGCAGCATGAGTTTGATTCCCAGCCAGGAAGATACCCACATGGTGAGGCAGACCTCTCCTGTCTCACCTGCTGCTCCCCTCATCAGCGTACTTTGGTCAATCTGCCTGTTCTGCTCCTCACTCTGTCTCTGGTGAATCCTCTCACCCCCCTCATCTCTGGCCTGTACCCCAGCTCTTGTATGCATAAATAAATAAATCTTTAAAAAAAAAAATGACCTGGTACCTGACATCCATCCATGCCTTTTTACCTCTTGATTACCCTTCAGGAAATTTTTCCCAGGTCCCTAAGTAAGCCTCACTCTCCATATTTCTTGAGTTCAACAAAATTAGAAAGTGCATAATTGGTTGGTAATAATTTGATATAATGCCTTTCTCCTCGCACTAAATTGTCATCTTTGGGCCCCAGGATTGTGGATTCCCCAGCCCCCCTTGTTGTCTTGGCACCCAGAGTTGCTGCTGGTCAAGCAGGGGATCTCTTGCCAGGACAAAAGTTTTGGTATGAAGATATCTGCTGAAAACAGCAGGCTAACATTCTGGCCAGATTAGCATAAGCAGCTAGACAACATTGACAGGAAGTTAAGTCTAAACAGGAACTAGAGATAGGGAGTTTTTGATCTGCAGCAACAATGGAGCCCTCCCCACCCCCAGGCAATAGCACCTATTCACTCCTCCCTAGCTTGTGCCAGACTATCATGCATCCCCAATCCACATCCACCACATCCACACCACACACATTCCTCCACATACTTGACCACCTTCCCTGAATCCAATACCCAATAAATGTGACACTGGGCCAGCAGGGGCGGGGGCGGGGGGGGGGGGGGGGGGCAAGGGGGTATGGGTGGTGCTGGGAGGTGGAGAAGGGGCTTCATCTCCATAGGGATAAGCCCCTCTAGGTCTCTCTCTCTCTCTCTCTCTCTCTCTCTCTCTCTCTCTCTCTCTCTCTCTCTTTTTCCTTGGACTTTGAGTTGTCTTTCCACGCTGCTCCCAATGCTGCCGCCCCATGAGGTGACACAGGATTGGTCATTTTTGTCCACCACTGTACTCTAAGGGCATGATATCTGGCATATTGGGGGCACAAATATGTGAATGAATGCCATTTTAAGTGATAGTGTGAAAAATAGTATAATATGCAAGAGTTTTCTTTTGTATGATTTGATCTGTCTTTTCAACATTGAGTGTATGGTTAGAATGACTTAATTTTGCTCTTTGACCTGATTATTTCACCAGTCAAGGAAAGGCAGCTACAGGGACCAGTAAACTTAAAAGGATGTGGGTGTTGTATGTTTTCACTAACCTTTGCAGATGCAGATTATGTTTTTTGGTTCTCTTTTAATCTCGAATTTTTAAACCTGAATTTAAAAATTTTTAAACCCTGATCCAATACTAGCAGAAGTTTCTCTGCCTCTTTACAGAAAGTTAAGAAAGTTCTTACCATGCTCATTATTTACGAGAGTAGAAAAATTAGAGTGCTATTCTGACTCAAAAGAGCTTTGAGGCCTAGGCCCATTGTCTTCTCACTCCTGCACTGCCTCCAATCAATCTTGCATTTTAAACAAGGCCATTCATGCAGCAGTAAAATGGGATCTTGGTTGAATGGACTTCACATCCCAAGCATCTTCCTAGAGGCAGTCACCTATTATCCTTAAGTGACCTTGAGCCCCCGGAAAACTGAGGACATCTTTCACCCTTTATATCCTTTGTTCTTATCATAGTGGCTATCACATGATAGTGTCACAATCAATATTTGCTGAATGGCAGTAAACCATAGTGGTAATAGATGGTTTTCTGTTAACAGTCCATAACATTCACCTTCCTCTCACGCACTCTCTTCTACCACTCCCTTAAATCAATGTCTCCTTTCCTTCATTCTCATCATGTGCTAATGCAATATAGTTGAGTTAGGGCACCAAATTCTTATGAAATTCTGACCAGGAAAAGTTTTACTTTAGACAGAATGTAAGCTTCTAAACCTCATCTCTTTGTTCCCTCTCACTGTTTGAAATTGGCTCTTCCAGCACTGACTGATGCTTTGATATTGACAGCTTCTCCCATAGAACACTATATTTGAAATGCATGTATAAACTAGATTTCTAACTGGAAATTTTGGTCTATGAGCATGAAATATAAGCTTAGAGCAAGATGGTATGCATGGGAAGGAGAATATATGGGTGAAAAAAAATTTGTTAAGTCTATATGACTTTTGGATAATGGGGCACCTGTGCCCTGAACTTATTATTATCAGCAAACATGCATATTCCGTATGCCAGGCACTGAGCAGGGGAAAAGGCACAGTTCTGACCTCCTTGCTACATGATATCTATTCTGGAAAACAGAGCATGTATTTCAAGCAATAAATTGCAATTAAAAGTAGAGATACAGAAGAAGCATTAAGTGGTTCATCGGTAAAGAGCCAGGACCCCAAGTGTTATGAACAGAGAAGCACCAAAATTAATGGCCTGAATATCAGTGCTCTAAGCAGTGAACATTCCTCAGAGCCCTGTACAACCTCAGACAGGAAAAAGTATTCCAGTCTTAAAGAATAAATAGGTGTAGATTACAAGAATGGACTTGAGTGATTCTGAATTCAAAACAAAACAAAAATCTGGATTCCTTACTACTCATCGAGAAGCCAAGTGTTGGAATATCACTCCACTGGCCATTCCTGGTCTTGCCCCAGTTTGTTTTGTAGAACAACTCTCAGCCAGGTATCAAACCTTTCTGCCTCACCTCTAGGTCCTGAAGCTCATGATCTGCTAGGTCTTGGACACCATTCCCTCAAGTCCTTCTACAATAATGTCTATAAGAATTCTCCACATTGAAGTCAAAGCTAGTTTAGTTCTGGTCTCAGAGACAATCTGTATAGCAAGATATCAAATTCCTAGAGATATAAGTATCAACAGGAAGATCTATTAGGACCAGACCACAGAAACAAACAGGTGAAGAGAAATGGAGTGAGTGAAGAAAGTTTTGATGTCCTCTGAAGCCTGTGTGATTGGGAAAGGGTCTCATGATCTCTATCACACTGATATGGGGGCGCCGTAGAGGCTAAGGAAAGGCTCAACAACTTACCTTTGATCAACCTCTGGCTATTAGTGTTAACACGCGAACTGATGGCTGACTTTGACAGATGGAATTCTTGTTCACAAGCTTCACACCTTCCCTGTGTTTGAATTATATACACATCCACAGACTTTGTGGGTCCTTCCACGAGAGTGGGTGGGGCATATATACCACCCCATGAGCCTGGTCACATGACTTGATTTGACCCAGGGAATGTGACCAGATGCAGACTAAGATATCAGGAGGCAGTAAGTGCTTCCGTGTTCCCTCTTGTACTACTGCCATTTTCCAAAAGAGCAACACTCCCTGGATAGCTTCTGGCCCACGGAGAATATGGAGACCGTGGAGCAGACCTGAATCTAATTTGGAACACCTGCAGCAATGGCCGGGTGTGACACAGCTGGAACATGAGCACCCCAACCTGCCCACAACCCCTTCTAAGAGCTCTCACTTGTCTGTGTGAAGACCATGTGCGACCCTCTCCTTTCTCTTCACTACAGCGTGGTGCTCCTGAGGCTGTGAGGGAGCCACTGTAACAGGCCTATAAGTATGGAATTTAAGTGTCGCTTGCTTAAAGTTATTAAGATTTGAAATGGCTTGTTAATAGCATTACTGAGGCAATAGTTGGCAAATACAGCTACTATGAAGTCATTAAATTATAGTTTTGAAGATTTTCTTTATGATTTGAGAGAAAGGTTATGATTAATACTACATTGAAATTATGGCATAAGTATGAAATTATGACATAATTTGATTCATAAGATAGTTGTAACAGAAAAAAATCAGGGTAGAAAATTACTTTTAAGATGCCATCAAAGTGCATTTTTTTTATATACACATTGCCCAGAGGAATAGAATAAAGCATACAAATATGCTAATAAGTACCAATTCTAGTTGGTATAATTATGTTTGATTTTAGCTTTTTCTGGTCAGCCGTGAAATAGGTGCTCAATCAATGTTGGCTACATAAAGTGTTGTATGAATAAATTTCTCCATTTCAAATTTTTTACAATGAGCATATATCACACCCTTGTAATCATAAAAATCAGTGCCTTTTTTGTTTTAAATGACCTAGAATATTGGTAATAACCCAGCGTTGACCATTTTTATGAGGCTTCTTTCCAAGAGGGATAAACACTTTCTTGGTGCTATCATCTAGAGATTATCTCTTGAGTAGCATTTTACGAAGACCGAGTCACCCCCTCCCCACTACAAAGCCAACCTTCATCAAGTCAGTGTGCCCTCATAGCCTCAGGAAGTGAGGAGAAAGAAGAGGGTCACACAAACCTGTCACACAGAGAAGACATGAGAGCTTTTTTGAAGGCAACGCAGGCAAGAAACGTAGGAAGGTGAAAAGAGGTTGAGGAAGAAGTGAGAAGACTGAAAGATAAGCAAAAGAAAGGGGAAAAGAAAATACACACGGAAATACTTCCGTCAATATATCCCTAGGACATATTCCTTCACCACCATGCACATCCATCAACCTTCATTCACAGAAAGCCAAGGGGCAAACCCAACATCAGGCAGAGAGGGCCTCTCAGGAATAGACAAGTCATCCCTCAAGAAGGGGTGATCCCCGAGGCACTGCTCTGCACTCCCCTCTGACATTCCAGCCGCCTGATTTCACAGTCATTGTTCCTACTTGCCAAGACCATTTCTCATTTATCGCAATTCATAAAAGATGGCTTCCAGGCAAGACAATGTGCTTGCAGAGTCTCTGGGGCTTGTTGCCCCTTCTACTGGATGCCTCTTATCTAGGTAGCTCTCAGCACCAGCCCTCTTGCAGCTTTTTCAGTTCACATTATACGACAGCCCCTAGACCAATTATTCTGAATAAACAGGGGTCAATGTCAACCCTCTGGCTGGGAAGAGATCATTGAAAGTTAGACGTTAGTGTTGTATCAACCTAAAAGATGGACAGAGAAGGGAAGAAAGGATAGTGTGAGGTTGAGCAGGAAGAAATAATTAAGAAGATAAGGGACAAAGAAGAGGAATGGGTTAAGGGGTTGGGGGAGAGCAGAAGACAGTGGTGGGCAATAAAAGGGTTTTACCCACTGGGAGTCCTCTCACTATGGAGAGTGGCAAGATCAGCCTCACTGGTTCAAAGGATAGAAGTGCCTGCCCGGAGGCAAGAGGCTGCTTCTTTCCATACTTCATTCTCTGCACGCCTGCCTATATATCATCCTAAGCAACACTGAATCTTGTCTCCTAATAGTTACTACTGGTTATGGGAATAATTGCTTCAAGACCAAGAGGCTAAGCCTAAAGGAACTTTGGGGTGATTTTTCTCTAGGCTTATTCCCATCAGAAAATCTAACCTGTGAGTGTGTCAGGTGGGGAGCAAGGCTGTCCAGGCACCCGTTTCTCTGAATTTCTAAGCACAGTCAATCTTAGGATTGCTCCCATTCATTTAGGTTTTCAGTCAATCTTTTGTTTTTCCCCCAGTAACAGTTTGAACTTCTTTCTGTCCTTGGTAATGGGGGCTTGATACACACTCGAGGGCTCATAGTCTAATGAAGAAGACAGGCAAGGAACCAAAACTTAGAGAGTTCCAGGTTTGTGACTGTGTGTGTATGTGGGGTGTGTGTGTGTGTGTGTGTGTGTGTGTGTGCGTGAGCGCACGCCTCCATGTGTGGGTGTGAGTTGAAGTAAGTGGTAGCCTTGGAATATATTGCAAAAAGGCAAAATTTGTCTCCCCCATCCCAAATTGTCCCCATGCTGTTCTTTTCTGGACCAGCTTTAGGGTCACTTAGAATTCATGTCCTTCATCAGGAACCAAGACTGTGGGCAAGAGGATGTGGAAGCTCACAATTGCTTTTCTAAATTCTGAATTCACTCCAAAGAGATTACTTCCATCTGTTATTCCTCAGATTCACTGCCTGAAATTCACTTCCTGTTGGAAGATAAACAGAAAAGGGCTTTACTTTTCCTGCTGCTTTTTCTTCCTCCCAAAGCACCTGACCCCACCCCCAAGACCTGTCATTTTAAGGAATGATATACAGGATTTGTAAAACTCCTGTCTCCAATAACTGCTAACTTTGTGACTAGGCAAGTGATTTGATCTGATTCTTCCTTTAATTATCTTAAAAATATTCATGAAGTGTAAACTTTATAAATTTTCTCTTAGATTGAAATAAGAAAATACTATCCCTCCCCCAAATATGGAACATTCAAAAAGTTACAGGTGTTGTGCTAAGATTTTTACATAATCATCTTTTTTAAACCTCATAACAACCTCAAACCTCATAACAACCTCAGATCAGAAAACTGAGATTCAAAGGTTTAAAAAACATACCCCAGACCACACAATAATAAGTAATAGTGCCAGGATTCACATCCAGCTGCATCAGACTCCAAAGTTCCTCATTTAAACTTAAGCATCAAATTATCCTGACACACAGTAGGATTTCAATAAATATGAATTCCCTTTGTAAGTCCTTGGTATGTGAATTTCAGTGGCTTTGATAATCTTGGGACAATCATCCACTGCCTCCAAGGTTGCTTTCCAGTGGTTCTGGTACTTCTTGGGAATGATCAGGAATCTGGATATTCAAACCACTTCTTAAAGCATCTCTTTTCAAACAGATGTGTTGATAATGCAAGTTTGGGGTAATGAGATTTTCCAGTCCATAAGTTGCTAACTGTGAATTAATTGCCTAGCCTATTTACAATAAATAAAGGGACTATTAAATGTGGGGAGAAAACACACACACACACATACACACACACACACATACACAAAGCCAATGAGCTTGCGCAGAATGATTTGGAGTGGGGCTGCAAACACCCTGTCTCTGGTGCAGCAGACCACCCCAAAGTACAAAGCCAGAGTGTTCCCTGACTTTCCCTTAGAACAGACAGTTCTGGTCCTGTATTCAAAATACTGATCTACAACTCCCACCATGGCTACCTGTGTGACTTTGGGCAACTTACATAATCCCTCTGAACCTCAATTCTTCCTTTGTAGACTATCAGCCCCAGAATAGATAACTTTTCAGTCTCTGACTAGCTTGAGCATTCAATGATTCTATAGCAGCTAAAACGTGGCCAAACTATGGTTTCCTTGTTCAGTGATAACCTGAAATGTTCCTACTGCTAAAGATAGATGTAGCCTTATTTTTGAAATATGTGATTTGACCACGCTCAGTCTGGGACTGTTTTGAGAAATAAGACTAGGCAGAAAGTATGATGCTGACTGCTGTGAGCCTAAGGCATTATTTTCCCCAGGTAAACTAGCAAAAGCATTCACCACCTATAAATATGCCAGTAAATCCCACCGGCCACAAAACCCATAGTCCGTGTGATGTTACACTGTCCAATAATTACATGGGTTATTGCATTTATCACGCATAACTGATGCTTAAGGATGCATTGCCTGCTTTGCAAAGTTCCCCAGTATTGGAAACCATCCTTCCATCCAAGGAACATACAGGCCTTTCCTGACCTTCCTTCCACTTTGAAAACCAAAACAGGTAAAGATAGATTGAAGAAATTAGTGATGTTTATCCTGCGAATGTTGACATTTTGATGGAAAATGCCCATTCTCTTTAAATAACAGATGGACTATTGCAGACGAGGGGGTAAGCTTGGTCAGTTCTATATATGTCAAGTGTCCACAGCATAGCAAGTACAGTGAATGTTAGCTGGGTGAAGAAATCCCTACAGATCCCAAAGCTGACACCAAAAAGTAGATATCAAAAAGTAGATATCAGAAGAATGGAGACTTCAGTTTACGGGAGATTTTCATAATATTTAGTGATATTCAAAAAATAAGATGGCTTCTTCATGAGGCTGTAAGCTCCCTTGTAGCTAGGAATGAGTGTGGATATGGATCACAGAAGAGTGGGCTGGAAGTGGAAGGTCCAGAAGAACTGGGTGACCTTGGGTAACTTAACCTCTCCTGGACCCCAATTCCTCAGATATGAATTGGTAATAAAAACAGCATATATCTTATAGTTATCTCAATGAATAAATAAGCAAACCACTGCTAAGCGTTTATAATAGTATGGCATACAGAAACAGTGAATGTGCCCATGGAGTCTATACATTTTGAGAATTGGGACAAAGGTGATTATGCATCAAATATTCAATGAAAGTCAAAAACCTCAGAGGTGCTTTCCAACTATAAAAAATAATCTGGAAATTCTGATAAAAGAGCCTCCTCCACCTCCAATAAATATTTTTATCACCTGTACTGTACAGCTTACAGGTCTGTTACTCATCAGTCTTTTCTCCTGCTACTACTGCTCTCAACATAGTTTTGACTTTGCAGGATTCCACAGGAGGACAAAGGCTGGAGAAAATAAGCTACTTGTGAAGAAGCTTCACTGCAGAGCAAGCAGTGGGGTGAGAGGCACAGACACAGCTGACTGGAGTGGAGGTCCCTGGAAGCGACAGCCGCCACCACCACATGTGGTGACATTAAGTGCCAGCCACTATCTTCAGACCCAGAAAAGACTTTGGGTGGGAAGAATTCAACTAAGCACACATCAAAACAGTTATCTTTCTTGACAACCCAGCTGATGGGGATAAAGTAAGCACTAGTCTTAGTTATTGTATGTGGACCCAAGCAATCACTGGAAAACGATATTCAAATACCAGTGGGCCACAGCAGGAAGCGACAGACAAGGGGCCTGCAGAGAAGATTGAAATCTGAAAGCACAGGGCCTTCTTTCCCTGAGGGAATAAAGGCGGAGCAGGCAAATCCCATGGATTTCATAAGGTTTCTGATTTACTGGCATCTCAAGAGACTCTGCTGGGGTTTGTCATTTTGATGAAAATACTTTGCTATAAAGGTTAAACATGCTAAGAAGCATGAAATGATCTTCTCCAAGAAAGATTGTATCTCCTTTCCAGGGAAATAGCTGTCCAGCAGCCCACTGAAGGGGGCCTATCAATAGCCCTTCAGGCCCAGGGTTTCCAGACCTAAGTCTCAGATGCACATGTCACTCTGAAATTCTCTCTGTTGGACTGGATTTATTTGTCAATTATGAAGTAAGAAGGGATGGGTGATAAAAGAGAGAGGACAAATGTATACAGGTTCTATCACTTCTCTCTAAATCAAATGCCAACATTACATTATATCCCACCTGCCCAAGATATTAGAGATATTAGTGAGTTTATGAGGAGCACCACAATCAATGTCTCATACTCCCAAGGCTCCACACATGCTTAAGAATGAATTAAATGGGCCCTTAATTTCCTCCTCAAGAAAATGAGGACAACAATATGCAGTCTGCAGAGTGGATGTGAAACTTAAAATGTCCAATACATATTAAAGACCTAACTATAGAGCATTCACATCATTTCTCAATAAATAGTTGATCCCTTAACTTTCCCTCAATCTAGACTGGAGCTCAGAAGGATCCATCTATCTGTGAAAAGACACAAAAAGCCAGAGACACTAGAAAAGGCTATGACAATCCCCTTGAGTTACAAAGCATTTGTTCTCATAAGTTAGCAGTACCTCAATTTATTGCAGCCATAAAGGGCAGATGTCTGTAGCAGTTAAGCTTTTAACAAAGACAGTACTGAGTGTACAGAGCAGCAGTGGGGCACTGGCACTCAACAGAACCACAGTAGTGAGCAGGAGTGATATGGTTCTAAGCAGCTGTCATGTACTGCCTTGGAATACTAATCCTCACTTTTCCAGTCTGAGCACAGACCCAGCTGCCAACATTTTAAAAATCTCCAAAATCCCCAGCCCATCTTACTGAGAGCCCTAGAACTTCAAGACTCTAGAATAACTAGAATCTATTTCTCTCACTCTCTTCTCTGGGGTAACAGCAGTAGCTGTGATCAGAGGTATCTCAGAACCTGGCCTGGATGAATAACACTTAGGAAAGGCTCCTGGAAAACAGGACAATTTGCTAGGACCATACAATCCTGGGCGTGTGGAAAAGAGACTTGGTCAATAGGAAAAGAAAAAAAGAAGAAGCTAAATCTGAGCACTGTTATGGCCGTCACCAGTTACATGTGTGCATGAGATTAAGAATCAACATGTAAGAAATAAATGGGGATATTTTAGTTGATGTTCATGATCTGTATTTTTGAGGGAAACCTTTATCTGATACATGTTATTACACATCAAAAGGGGGTAAATAAAGGCCTGAAAATGAGGTCACCTTTTATTGCTCTTAAGCAATCCAAGATTCTATTCATTAATCCATCAATTAAAAATTAGGTATCACAACCTGAAGTACACCCATTATATCAGTTTATTCATTTTCTTAGATAATGAATCAGGGAAGTGACAAGTTCATTGCAGTGCAGATATATAACTAAGCCAGACTCCTAACCTAGACAGTCCTGCAGACCGCAGGGAACAAGGACTCTCAGTCCTGTCCTGCCCTTCACTCTCCTTTACCCTCCACTTGGGACAAGGGAAGAAGACATTGCCAAAGCTGATGACATTTGAGAATCACAGAGCTTTAGAACTGGAATGTCCAGAGAGCATGAAACACAATTGCTTCATTTTATTTTTGCAGAACAGAGAAACCAAAAATCCAACTAAGAATTTCAAAGTCACACATCCAAATAAAGAGTTTGGGCATCCCTGGGGTTGGGGCCTTCCTTAACTATGGCAACTTACATGATTCTATTTGACCTCAGAAGCCAGGATTTCTTTGCTCCCACACCAGTGAGTCAGTCTGAGCAGAACTTTGTGGATCCAGAGCCAGTTATAAAGTGGTATGTCATGTTGGACATAGTCTACTTTCAAATTGTCATGTCTTTCCTGTGACTGTTCCCTGAGTCACTGTTGTTGGTAGATTGTACTCCAGTTAGCAGATGACTTCTCTTTTCCCTCTTCTGGCTGTGAGCTCAAGGAGAACAGAAACCACATCTGTGCTACAAATCTGCTTTCTCACCTAGCTCACCAAGACTGGAAAGAAAGAACCAGAGACCTATTATGGAATCTCTAAGTTAACAGTGAAGGTAATTCCAAAGAAACATCATAGCTATTTCCTATAATTTGGGGGCCCAAAACCCACTATAATTAAACCTGTACTGTACTTTAGGCTGAGTATTTACACACTTCAATAACTCAACTTTACTGATATAATTAAGGCACAAAATGAATTTGAAATTTTTATAATCATATTGATTACAGCCTGTCTATTTGTATAATGAAGAGATCAGAGCAGATTGACCTAGGGAGATGGGGGGAAGGGCTAGAAGTGAATAGACCCAGGATGGGTTTCAGATGAGGAACTGGTAAAAACTTGCTGAGATAAATAGAACTAGAATATGATGGGAGAAAAATCAAGAATATTTGAAGGACAGCAGTGATGCCATTTACTGAGATGGAAAAAAACTAAAAGGAAAATGAGTCTAGAGGTTTCTGGAATCTATTAGATATCCAAACAGAGGTGTCAAGGAAACAAGTGATTATAGAAATCTGGGATTCCAGGGAAAGTTCCAGACTAAGACTGATGATTCACTGATTTGGAAGTCTGCCAAAGAGATGATCTTTGACACCATGGCAGTGAATGAGGGCACCATGGAGAGTGTGCAGTTCAAAAGGAGACTCAGGGCAAAGCCCTAGGGATACACCAAAATTTATAACTCTGTCATGTGTACAGCACAGTGCTAGAGATAGTGGGGAAGCAAAGGTATTTAATACACTGTATGACCCTCAATTACCTTACAATCTAATCTTTTTCATATATAAGGGGAAAAGCTACTCAATGCCTCAGAAAGTAAATTGATTAGGTATCAGAAACTATGGATTCTAGCCATTCTCCAGACACTCCAAGCTAGCATGGCGTTCCCTTCTCAAGGCTTTTAATTCCTCTTTTAAGTCCTTTTATTTTTTTAAAGATTTATTTATGCATACAAGAACCAGGGTGCAGACCAGAGGTGCAGGGGGTGAGAGGAGTCACCAGAGACAGAGCAGGGAACAGAACAGGCAGACTGACTGAAATACACTGCTGAGGGGAGCAGCGGGCAAGACAGGAGAGGTCTACTGCACCATGTGGGTAGCTCCCGGAATGTGGATCGAACCCTTTCTGTGGTGGCTGTGGATAGCTTCATAGGTTGAGTCTTAACCCTTTGCACCACCAGGGAGGCCCTTAAGTCATTTTAATTCTGCTAAAACAAGGACTGGGTGCAGCTGACATCTACCAGCTCTACTGTTTTCTAATGTCATGATCTCTACGTGGCATCCAAGTGGCACATTCCAACCTCACCTAAGGAAAAGTTCTCTGCTTCCCAGGCAGAATATGCTGCTGCTGCCCCCAAAACACACAGCAGCGACCCAAGGGGTTCACTGGAAGGGAAGTCCCTGAGCTGCAAAGGGCAGCAGCTGCTACCTGCTACTCTTTCTCCAACAGAAAACTCAGAATATTTGCACCCTGGACCCTCAGCTGGTACTCGTGTCAGATGAATGTGTTCCCAGGGAAGAGCAGGTTTGCCCTCAACACATTTTCTTGGTTCTACAAATTAATATTCTCATAGGCATTTAGTTTCCATATTTTCTTTTATGTGACAGAAATAGTTCCACGCAGCTGAACATCTATAACTGAATGTGGCTTCCAAGACAGGGTCCTTGAACTTGACCATGAAAGAATACTAAGGAAACAGTTCAGTAAAATTTTATATGTAATATCACTGCAATGCATAAAACATGTATTCTTGGGCCTCCCCAGTGGTGCAGCAGTTGAGCGCTGGGTTGCGAATCTGCCCGAAGCCTCTGCAGCGCTGGTTCTTCAATCCCCGGCCATCGGGCGAGGGTCCCACATGGCGTGCAGACCTCTCCTGCCACCTGCTGCTCCCCTCAGCAGTGTACTTCATCACTCTGCCTGTTCTGCTCTCCACTCTGGCTCTGGTGAATTCTCTCACCCTCCCGTGCCTTTGACTGTACCCAGTGCGTGTATAAATAAATAAATAAATAAATCTTAAAAAAAAATGAATGATGGCACATGCTCATAGACATTTATCCAGAGAAGAAGACAGGGTCTGCAGCACCCTCAAGTTGAAGCTCAGTAGTGCACTCATAAGTCCAATACATAGTCAGGTCTTATTGATGCTTGACGGGCATACCACTAACTAGTTTGACTGCCCTAGCAAGGAGAAGATGCTTATGTGCTTATATGGTGCCAGTCAACTTATCACCTGTTCTTAGGAACATACAAAGAGATTAAAGATACAAACATGAGTTAGAATATCTCTTGTGTAGAGTAGGACTTTACAGGATAGCAGGTGGTTTTCAGTAGGTTAAAACAGTTTAACCAAACTAATGGCATTGAGGACTTTGTTATTTAGGTCATGATACTGTCTCTCACATCACTACAGATAACAGACAATGTAGCTAGAGCTGAACAATTGGGATGAGCAGATGTATCTCTATCATCTTAGCAAAGCCTCAGAACTGCTAAAGAAAAAAATCTAAACATGACATCGAGCCATTGCCAGATGTCAAGATTAGGAGATGCTCTTCTTCACAGGTGGTGCAAGCTCCCCGGTGAGGGTACAGGTGAGAGTTATCCACTTTACTGCAAGAGAAATACTCACGCAAGCTGACCTTAGTCTCACGTGCTCATATATTCCCTGGCCATCTTGCCACATTCCCTAGTCTTTGGTTGGCAGTCCTGATCTAGAAATTGCCCCTTAAACTGATCTGCTGTTCACTTTGCTTGAAGTATTAGACTATTTTGATCTAGGGTCTGACCTGGGCCACCCCAATGCTGCTGTGTCACAAATAAGTTTTCAGCATTCCACCTATGTCTTCATAGGCAGAATAGGTAAACAAATACTTCTTTCTAAACCACCATCCCTGTTATGGACCAATGAGAGCAAGAGATGGGCCATATGATGCAGCCCAACCACAGGACACCATTTGGGTTTATGGGAAATATAGTCTTAGAATTGTGTTGGACTTGTCTCATTTAACTCAAATGATCAATGCTTCCAAGAAAAAAAAAAATAAGAGACAATGGTAAATTGAGTGACCAGGTTGATGGTGTTATCCTGGGTGGAACAGCATTCCCTGACCCAAAGGAATAATGTTCCTTTATAAAGAATGTTAGAAAACATCTTTCCTTCACCCATCTTCAGAAGTGTCTATTCAGGATGCTGAAGATCAAAGTAGAGGCCATAGTGTTGTTAGAAATAAGAGATAAAATAACCCAAGAAACCTTGGGACACTTTCTTCGAAACACCATCCTCTCCTTATGTACACATGGCTTCTCTGCTTCGTCTTTCCTACTGGTCCAGGGACAACCATTGTAACACCTACCACACATTAGCACATTTCCCATTGTTTCCCTAGAAGGACAATATACTCCTTGATCAAACTCAGGGCTGTGTCAGTTTTTTGGCATTTCCAGCATCTAACACAGTGCCTGAAACATACTAAGATTTTAATAATGTCTGTTGCAAGTACAAAAAAATAAGTAAAAGGGACTCAAAATGTCTCTACTGAGAAATCAGTTTCAATAAAGAAAAAAACAATGGCATTGAAAAGCTCTATTTTCATTCCAAGTAGAATAGAGTCCTACTCCATTTTTATACTCCACTGATTCATTCTGAACATGGTGTCAGGAACAATACAGGGCCAACAAACAATTAGTGGGGGAACAACACCATCATTTGAACCGTCTGGGATTTGAACGATGTATAGATCAAATGTCTTAAATTTGCTAGGTTCCTCCTCATTTGACCAGGATGGATGACTCTTAGCTGCACTGCACTCTTTGCTGCACTGATTTCCCCTCATATATCCCCAATCAAGTGCCTTTAATGACTAGTCAGAAGTGACAATATACAAGGTGCAGTGACTTTCATTGTACTTGGCGAATCTTGGACCAACTCCCACTGATTTGCCCTTGGACTAGGTGAGCTCAGAGACACCTTGCATAGCATGGTACAGTCACGTCTGCCTGTCTCCAGCCAAACACCAGTTCCTTGAGTTGTGAAGAGACCCAAGACGAAGGAGTGAGATGCCAGAAGTGACATTTAGTCCTTTTACTACCTTTGTAGACAGTGAAAGGTCTGTCTGGGTTACTCCAAAACTGCCTCACGCATCTCAAAAGTTAAATGACTTTTCTATCCTCCAAACCACCACAAGGGTATTCTACCGACAAAGAGATTTGAAATACATTTAGGAACTTAACAGACAGACCAGCGCCACGTGGCCTACTTCTGTTCCAGATGGCTTCCTCCTCATCTTAGCTCATGTTCTAGTTGTTGCTGCATTGAAAATTCAGCTAATCTGAATTTAAATCCCATAAGCTTCAAGAAAACTCTTTTTTTCTCATTCTTTCCAATGTCCAGTATCCAGTTTTGGTCCAAATATAAGAAGGGGTTGCAGTTCTATGAAATACACCTACCTAGCAATGCAGTTGGTCTCACAAAAACAATCCTTATGCTGCTCATCCAGTACCTGGTCCAGGATCCAGGAACCAGGATCTCATCCTCATCACCAGACAACTATTACACAGACAATTCTAGCCACTGGCAATCTACAGAGATAAGATGCTACAGGTGCCGCTTCAAGAAAATCCTCTTCTCTGAATATCCATGTCTTCCTGATCTGGTTCACCAACAAAGTGCATGCTGCTGCCTTGTAGTATCTTGTGGATGTCTCAGCTCCTCAGCTAAATAAATTATAAGCTTCTTGAGAGCAGGAACTATGTCTATTATAGATGTAGTATCCTCAAAGCCCTTGAACTATGCCCTCAGCAACAATTTTATAGCTATGCAAATTATCCTTTCATATACAACAGGCTGACAACTCATGGACTGTCAGTTGTAGTCTATGCTGGGCATCATAAAGCATAAGAAAAGCTGTACTCTGAAAAGAGCTTATGAAATCTCTCTGTCTTTGTGTCATATCTCTGCTTACATTCTCTCTGCCCTTCACCCCAACTGTGAATTCAGTGTAAATGTAAGATGCAGAGGGGCCCTCCCAGAGCACTGTCCATAAAGGGTCAGCCCCCAGTTTGTTTACTACCTCCTCATCCACCTCTCATGCCCCTCCCCCACTGCATATTCCAATCCATTCTGGGCTTCGTTAAGTTCCTCAACTGTGCTGTTATCACTCACATCTGTGTCTTGGCATACACAGTCCTGACTATCTAAAACGCAATGACTTCCTCCAACCTCTTTGCCCAGAAAGCTCCTATTCATGCTTCAAGTCTCAACTGTCATATTTCTTCCTTGCAGAAGCCTCCCCTATGGTAAGTTAAGTTCCTAGCAAAAGAATCTAAGTACTTTCCCATTAATGATGATGAGAATAATTATGCTCATATAATCACTAACATTTATTAAATGCTGATAATAGCCGAGTAACCTACTGATTCCATCCTGACTCCATCATCATCAATATCTTGTGAATAAAGTTCTTGATTATCAACATTTTATAGAAGACTAAATCAAATCTCAAAGACACTTACTATCTTGAAAATGTTTGTACCACCATGACAGTCAGGTCACCAAGTGTAGGCCCCAAGTTCATGTTCTCAACCAACACTGCCTTTTTACTGTGTTTGCAATTCTTAACGAATAGCTAAATATTCCAGGTAGCAAGACTGTCCAGCAGAACAAGACTGTGTCTGTTTTGTTCAGAACTGTATTTGTAAAGCTTATCCAAGATCGAGCATGTAGGAACCACTAAACAGCAGGAGTTGAATGAATGAATGAAATAGTTGGCTTGCTCACCTGAAATCCTCAAGGAGAAGTATCTACCTGCTTTATTTTTTTTTTTTTAGATACTTAGTCAAAAATGTATCATGATCAGGGTAATATTTATTTTAAGTTTCCCTTTGTGTGATTCAAACCTAGCCTGTCAGATCTGGAAAGCAGTGAACACAAGAACACCCTTCTCTAGAAGAAAACAAGCACAGGTAGGCCCCAAGGCTTGACTGTACAGGGACTCCAGTGCCACAATCACACAACTCAGCCCCAGCATGCTGCCCACAAGGCCACTCACCCCTCTCGCAGGTCCTGCCCCAGTAGCCGGTGCCCGTGCAGTCACAGATGAAGCGGTTCCAGCCGTCCTTGCACACAGCGTTGTTCTTGCAGGGGTAACTGTCACACTGCTTAGCGCTCATCCGTGAACAGGAGGACTTGACGCCTGCTGCATTCTGCATCTCCGCCAGCTGCCGGATGTTCTTGCTGCGCCCGTCGATGAACAGGTCACGAATGCAGCCCACATAGCCGTAGTTGAGCATGGCAGTCCAGAGCTCAGTGGGGAGGATGAGGCCAGCACGGTTCTCTGGCAGCCCACCCAGGTACATGTCTCCTTCCAGGTCCAGGATCTCGCTCTCCCCGCTGGCGGTGAAAGGTGTGCGCCTGCTGTTCACAGATATGGTACCTGGATGGGGACATGGACACGAGGTAAGTCCACAGTCCCCTTGGCCTGTCTTATGCACTTAATTTATAAATGAAATGGGTGAAGCTGTCAGCCCAGCATCAAAGGAGAGGTTAGTTCTAAGAGTAGTCTCCTCTGGCCAGGAAAGAGCAATACAAGCTAGGGGATGAAAGTCTGCACATTGATAAAAGGACAATGTAGAGGTTTCAACTTCTACTACTAAGACAGCCTGGGCCATATGAAATCTCAAGACATTCCCCTAGCCCAGCACCTCCTATTTCTCTGCTTGAAAGTCTTGGCTGAGCGGTCACGTGCCACATAGGCTGAGCAGCATAGTGCCTATCTGTGTTTACACCTGAGTTCTGCCATGTATTAGCTGGATAACCTCCAAGAAGTGACCTCACCTTCAGAGATCATCATATCCTCATCTGTAAAATGGGAAAACAACTGTGCCCATTTCATAGGTTGGCATGATGACTGGATCTTACTCTGCCCCATACTCTGCTCTGTATGCACTTGCTATGTCTTCCTCAATGGCTCTTCACCCCCAAAAGGATAGAACTTGCACTTGTCTCCCTCCAAGCACTGACACCCTCTACACTGTCATTAGCTTCCAGCCCTGCCACGTAATATTTGGAGTATTGTTTTTGTTCAATCTTCATTGTGACATATCTCTTTATTTGCTAATTTAACAAATACGTACTAAACACCTAAACTTGGCAAGCATGCCCTGCTCTCAGGGAGCTTATGTTCCAGAACAGAGGGACAGAAAAATAAACACATCATCCAATAAACAAGACAAATTAGCTAATGGCAGGTGCTAGGACAAGTGAAAAATGGATGCCCCGGCACCAGACCATGGGTTCTATTTCAAGTGTACTGTTGGTGAAGGTCTCCCTAAGCAGGTGACAGGTAAGCTGAAATCAGAATGTTGAGAAGGTAACAACCAAGCAAAATCTAGAGGAAGAACATGCCAAGCAGAGGGAATGGCACCTGCAAAGGCCCGGGGGCAGGCAGGAATGTTGCTAGAGTGGCAAAGGCAGGAGGGAGCAAGTGGGAGATGAGGTCAGAGATTAAGGGGAATGTCAGATTGTAGAAGATGTAAGCCAGAGCCTGACTTGGAGATTCGGGTACAGGGATTCTGGTCGAATGACTCTCAGCAACTAGCTCAGCCCATTGAGCCACTTTAGAGCTCCATTTCCTGAACTTTATTTTAATCATTTATTTATTTATTTATTTATTTATTTATTTATTTATTTATTTATGCATACAAGTATTGGGGTACAGGCCAGAGGTGTGGGGGGGTAAGAGGATTCACCAGAGACAGAGTAGGGAACAGAGCAGGCAGATCCACTGAAATACACTGCTGAGGGGTGCTGCAGGTGAGACTGGAGAGGTCTGCTGCACCATGTGGTTATCTCCCTGGCCAGGAATCGAACTCATGCTTTAGCGGCTGAGAACAGCTTTATAGGTTGTATCTTCTTAATCCCTTGCGCCACCAGGGAGGCCCCATTTCCTGAACTTTAAAATCAAGGGAATATCTAAATATCATGCCAGACAATTTCAAATTATTTAGAATTCTTAAAGTACTTTCTTGGTGCCAAGATAACTGAGTCATGCCATCCATCAATCAGCCTTCACTACTGTCTGAGTCTCAATTCCCTCAGCTATGAAGGGGATAACTAGAAGGGCTAGAAAGATCAAATGAGATCAGGAATGTGACATACATACAAGTGGCAAAGTCAACACAGGCGTAGAAAGGGCATCAGGGTCCTCTGGGACGGTAAAGCCAACAACATGCTCCCTCTTTCTCTCCCTTAGAAAGTTCCTCCTAGACAAATATGCCTTCCCCTTTTGTTTTGTGATCTACTAAAAACCTACATAATAATAGTAATGTCCTAACCTTCATTTAAAGACTTTATGTGCTTTTTGGACTTGACCTCAAAACAATCTTGTGAGGCAGGATTAGTATTTCCTCAGTTTCACAAATGTGGAAGTCGAGGTTTTTGTCTCCTTCCTCTCTTGCACAGTTTGCTTCCTTTTCTCTCCACAGGTACACAGAGATAATTGGGTCACAACTACTGGGGAGAAGCATCTATTGACAAGCAGGAACAGTACCAGAGTGACTGAAGTTTGGGGGCCTTGAATATAACCTAAGGACAACCTATCTTCTGAGTGTGTGGCCACAACAGTTTTGGATGCATTTATTAAGTTTTAAAAAATCAGTCCCACTTTTTGGGGAATGACCATAAATGGTTTTCCCAATCACCTCTTAGTTATATTCTTTAGGACAAGCAGGGAAAAATGTACCATGCTCAGATTCACTGTAGATGCTTTTATAACTGCTCACATTAATATAGATTTACAGCTGAAAAAAAAACACACCAGGAAATACTCTCATGAAGAAGTGAAGTTTTGTCCATCATATCACAATTTTATATTATGTTGCTTCAGTGGGAACAATTATTTGTTTACTCTTCAATTTTGTAAGCTTTCAGCAAATTTGCCAGAATTTTAAAACATTGGCCAATGCCTTAGCTCCCATGTGTGAAATTCATGTCTTCTGAAGTCCAAACAGGTACTTTTCCCTTATCTATAGTTCCACATTTCTGGATTCAGTTACCCATGGTCAACGGCGGTCCAAAATATTTTGTAAAACAAAATATATTGAAAGAGAAAGAGAGACTATAGTCACATAATTTTCATTATAGTATATTGCCATAATTGTTTCTATTTTATTATTAGGTAGAATGTTAATCTCTTACAATGCCTAATTTATAAATGTTGTGCTAGATATAAATGTATAGGGAAAAACATATTACATGTTGACTGTCCAGGATTTCAGGCATCCACTAGGATTCTAAAAAATATCCCTCAAGGATAAGGGTGACTACATATTTGTCAAAGATGGGTCTACTGCTGGTTCTAATAAAACAAAATAACTATCCTATTTGAGAAAGCAATTCACGTGGAGAACAAACAGAAATAGTTATCTAGCAAT
Source organism: Talpa europaea (assembly GCF_964194135.1). Classification (NCBI taxonomy): domain Eukaryota; kingdom Metazoa; phylum Chordata; class Mammalia; order Eulipotyphla; family Talpidae; genus Talpa; species Talpa europaea. Next base: position 109,448,569 of record NC_140075.1, read on the forward strand.
TTTACATGTTCTAACTTGCCTGTGACACAAGTAACCTTTCAAGTGTCAAGGTCTAGATCAGTCAGTCATGAATCCCATCAATCATGACTGAACTCCAGGGACCCAAAATCTATGATCATAAAAATCAACAATGACATGTCCTTTGTAATTCTCACACAGCTTTCTGGCTCTGTCCTACTGACATTTTATGGGTAAACTTATAGGAAGACTTGGCCTCCAGAGAAATGTTTTCTGTACGTACCTTTCTGATGGAAAAAAAAATAAAAGCACAAGGTACTCATTCTCACTCATCAAGCACATTCGATTTGAAGCCTCTTGATTTTGATTAGATTTCAGATAATCAATAAAGCATCCTGCTGGGCAATAAACCAGCTCAAACTGCAATCTTTCCCATGTGTTCTCTACCCAGAACCCATCCAGTTCCTCCAAAGAGCAACACCTTCCCTCCATCTCTAGAATTATACAGAAAAGCCATCCCACTGAAGCTTAGCCTTTCCTGAAGTCTTCTGACAGACCCTAATGCTTTCTATTATTGGCCAAATGCACCTAGAGAAAAAATGTCCAAATGAAAGACTTTTTTGTGTTTACCAGGAGAACGAATCCTTAAAAGCATCTCAAGCATAGCCAAGACTCTCCTTGAGTAAAACGCTACGTAAACGGACAACCAAGAAGTAAGTGTGAAATTCAAATGCTCTAATTATCACTTTGGAGAAATGCCCTTTCTAATGGAAGAATGTGACCTTCATTGGCACATGGTCCATAGAAAGCTAGGCTGACTGTACAGGCATCTAAAGCCCTAGATTTTCTATTTGTGGTTCCCTACCCTCTCTCTTTGTTACTATTCCAGAGTGGTTATGTACTGCCAAAGGCAAGCTTGTTTGATCTGCGGCTGCAGAAACAAACAAAGCCATTTAAACCAAATGTAAAATGTTATAAAGAGGAAGGGAGAGTTAGTGAGGTTGCAAAGAGTGAAATATAGGCTTTCACACCAAAGGAAGGCTTTAAATTGAACATGACTTCAGGAAAAATCAATTTGCCTTTTCCTTTCTTGTCATAATTTTTCCCTGCAACATGACTCTTGCCAATTACTGAAGGGTATAGTGTTGCACAAGCTCTCGCACAGTGAAGCTTATCCTACAGAGTAATCACATAATGCAGCATCTGTGATGTCACAATTGGTTTCCATAGTGATGAAGAAAAGGGAATAAAAGGAGGGAGGAGAGGAAACCATCACACCAGTGACATGACAGTCACTGTAGTAGCAGTGGAAATGCTACTTGTAAAATCATCCTTAGCTCCAGGATCCTGGACTATCACTGAGCCAATTGTGCAGTGAGTGACAGGAAGATGAAGTCGAGAACGTGAGTCCCAGGTGAGACAGCGTCTTTGGAACATAACCTCACAACCACCACTAAAGAGACAGCAAAAGAATCAACAAGCCTGCCAGCGCAAAGATAAAATAAAAACAAAGTCAGGAGACACTGAAAGCGCTGGCTTCCCTCTAGTCTCAGCCTCCCATCCCGCCTCTTCCTACCTGATCTGCCATCGCGCTGAATATCCACGTGGTACCATTCCCCATCGTTGGCTTTCTTCTGAGTGGCTTTCACTTTGATGGTGCCAGAGCCCATGTCCAGCAGCAGGTAGAGGTTGCCATCAAGGAGTTCCACAGCAAAGAAGTCCACCTTGGCGTTCTTCTGGCTCCGGACGTCCTTCCTCTCTTGGGGTTTACCGTGAGTGAAGAGGATCAGACCGTTGGGTTCAGTGGTGCGGAAGTCAAAGGAGATGGAGCCCATGCGCTTGGTGTTCCACTTGGGCAAGCTGATGTAAGCCTCTGGGGTCTCGAAGTTGATGGGATCCAGCGTGGCCACATTTTCACACTTGAACACAACTTCACCATAGATTTTCATCTTGGTGTCCCCAATTCGGGCCAGGCGAGACAGCTCCAGACGGATGTCATTATTCTTATAAACAACCTGTCAAAAGCCAAACGAGTGCCATGTGAATCAATATTGCACACAGTAACCATCCATTGCTCACTGGGAACCTGGGAGAAAGGTCCAAGAAGATGCTTCAGGACAAGGTCATCTGAAACAATGGAAATCGTGAGACACAGCACTTGAAAACCCCCCTATAAGCCCTGAATAAGGCCCTAGCTTTCCATTTTGTCTGTCATACAGTCCTTCTGTCTTTCTTCTTCATGCCAGTTTTATTTATTGTTAGAAATTTATACAACATAAGCTCGTAAATAAAAAATCAAGAGAGATTGAGTTGCACAGAGATAAATACTGGCAAAGGTATTTACTGAAGTGTCTTCAGGTATCAAAAGCTCTAATTGACCATCAATAACAGTCAACCACATACTTATAATGGAATATTATGCCACCCTTAAAACATGCCAGACCATTAGGTTTTGTTTTTTTTTAAGATTTATTTATTTATGTGTATAAGACCTGGGGTACAGCCAGAGGTGGGGGGCAGGTCATAGGGTTCACCAGAGACGGAATAGGGAACATAACAGATGGATTGACTGAAATACACTGCTGAGGGGAGCAGAGGGTGAGATAGAAGAGGTCTGATGCACTGTGTTGGTCAGCTCCCTGTTGGGGGATTGAACTCATGCTGTGGTGGCTGCGGATAGCTTCATAGGTTGTGTCAACCCCTTGCACCACAAGGGAGGCCCCAGGACCATTAGGTTTTGATGTGAATGCTCCACAAGCGATATTGTTAATTAGGAAGGAGCAGAACAGTCTGTATGCTTTAAAATGTGTGTAAAATTTGCATTAAAATGTGTGTATATTGGGGTATGTAGTGTATGATGTGTGTGTGTACATACTGAGATGCAGAAAACATCTTTGGAAGAAAATACAAACTATGAAATTGTCAACAGGGTGTAAACTTATGGGATTAAAATTCACAGGTGGGAATGATATTTCTTTTTTACTTTCTTTTACTTCTTACATTGTTTGACTTTTAAAAAACTCTGTGAATGTATTGCTTTAAAAAATTAAATAAGGACCTCCCTGGTGGCACAAGGGGTTAAGCACCACACTATGAAGCAATGCGCAGCCTCTGCAGCACCAGTTCGATCCCCAGCCGACCAGGGAGAAACCCACATTGCACAGCAGACCTCTCCTGTCTTGCCCGCTGCTCCCCTCAGCAGTGTATGTCAGTCAGTCTGCCTGTTCTGTTCCCCTCACTGTCTCTGGTGAATCCTCCCACCACACCCCCCGCATCTCTGGCCTATACCCCCATTTGTGTATACATAAATAAATCTTTAAAAAAATCAAATGAGTTGATAAGGAAGGAATTCTGTGATATTTATGCCCATTGCAAATGCCTTCTATATACATACAACAGGAAAATTACTCTAAAACACACAAAAAATATCTCATGAGTTCCCAATGAGTTTACAATGCATGTAAAAGCATGAATTCATCTTGTTTCCAAAAATTCGAATTTTAAAAATGTTTCATTGTTGTTGACTTGAATTTAAAGCAATGCCCTAGGATGGATCTTGGTCCTCTGATCTCTCAAGCATGTCACATCCATATAATAACAGACAGGAAAGGAAAACAGAAAAGACAGAAGCTAAAATTTGAGAACAGATTGTGCCAACTACTTTATTATGTCCTGTACACTATCTTAGCAAGTTCTAAGATAGAACTTAAGGATCAGGATTTAGGTTCAATCCCATAGCCACTACATATAAACTATGTGATCTTGGCAAAGTTATTTATCTTATCTGGGTCTGCTTATTCCTCTGAAATGAGATTATAGAAGTAAAGTACAGTTTGTAAAGAAAAAGTTAATACCTTTAAAGCTCTAGAAATGGCACATAGCAAGGTCACTAAAATCTCAGTTATTTTGGGGTTGGTGGTTGCACTCACTGTGAATCACATCTCATGCCCAAGAAGGCTGTAATATCTCCATATTCAATAAAATAGCAAGATTTAAGTGTGAAAATCAGTTTACAATCCATCCCGGTGATAAAAAATTATTCAGATAGGTAATTTCAGTACATGCCATTTAATCGCTCACATCCAACTGCAGAATTATTTCCTTTCTTGCCACTTCCACCTGGACAGAATCAAGGAGAGCTGTATGCCTTTTAATGTATAACTAATGACAACAAATTTAAAATTCTTAGTATATGCTCTTGACCATGGGTCTAACCCCAGTCAACAGCACTGAAAATAATGCTACTAATATTTATTGAGCACCTACTACAGGCACTGTGGTAAGGCTCTAAAGCCTACAACACCCATTTGAAATATTGACCATCATTTCCGTATTTCAAAGAACCAGAACCAAATAAAGAGAGTAGTTAAGGAGCCATCCCACAGTCACACAGCTGGTAAGGGGCAGAGCAGAACCTGAACCCAGGGAGCTGGACTCCAACTGGTCTCTGTGCTTAATTCAGAATGAGGTCCTACTAGCAGCACCCAGGAAACTCATCTTTAACATGACTTGGGAAGTCATGCAACCACCAACCCCTAATATGTCCAACTATCCAATTCAAAAGCTGACTTTCTCATCTTAGTTCCCCTGGACAGACCATGTGCACAGGGGAAACCCTGCAGGATCCTTAGCATTACATGAGCGAACAAGAAAAGAAGCAGTGAGTGTGTAGTAATTGGCACCTTCTCCTTTCCCCCTACTGCCATGCCCCAGCACATGCAAACTCTCTGTTACGACCAAACTTCAGCTTTCTCTGCATTTAAATGCCTATGACTAAAGCTCCTTGTAAAGGTTAAGTATTAATGCAATTCATACTAAATTAATTACATTATGTAAGACTGAGGTTTGGATCCATTGAACAGTAAATGAAAGAGAACTCAGGCATCCTTATAGGAAGCAAAAAACAAAACAGAAAATGACCTTTTAGTCATACATAAAGTCATACATACTAAGGCATACAGCATCCTAGAAGGAGGAACTCTTCTGCGAGAAGGGACGATAGTTGAGGCTGTGTTACCAGGTGAGTGAAAGAATAGAATGCAGGTTTCTGGAGAGATAGGAGTGTCAGGGCCAGAAAGTAGCCCAAGATAATCAGGCTTTCCTCAACAGGCTTTTTGAAAGTGAGCTCTCCACTCTGCAGCCCTGACATTGTCTATTTATATGGAGTTTCCCCTATGATGGGCAAAGGGCCAACACCTTTCTCACTGACAATTGAGTAACCCATCTGAGTCCCTTTTATTCACTTCCCAAGGTGAGAACCGCAATACCTATTAGAGGATCTGCCCCCAACTCCTTCCCCTCCACCTCACCCCGACAAGCTGTTATCAAGATTGAATGGGATGTCACACCTGGGAGAACATAGAAAATCCTAAACTGGTACACACTGACAGGGGCCTCAACTGAGGTTCTGCTGAGGATCTCTCACCCACAGGAAAAGGCCAGGAGTCATGTAGTCAATGGAGGGAATACTCAATTGAGAAGCTCCCTTGTCGGCATCCCCACTCCCCAACCCACCAGCCTGGTACAGGTCCATGGCCATCGCCACGCAGAGAGGGGCCAGCATCTTGGGTAGGGCACAGAGACAGGCAACCCAGCTGGACCCCCAGCAAGGCAAATTAGTATCTGCAGTGTTCTCTGAAAGTAGCGACTTTCAACTAAATGAAAGTCACTGCCTAATGTCTGAACTAAGATGAGATGTAGCATCAAGCAACAGAAAGCAGCCTTGGCTGACAAGTTGCCCCAAAGAGGAGCAATTAAACACAAAGTAGAAATGGCTCCCCATGGGGGAAGGTGTCACACAGCCTGGGAGGCAGAGGCAGAGTCATAAAGAGTGACAAGCTGGTCTTGTCACCCTACTGTTTAGAATTGTAGATCTTGTTTTGGAGCCAGACAGTAAAATAGCTGAGAACAGAATCTCAGAGTTCCTCTAGATTCTCGCAGAATGACTCTTTAACTCTGTTGATGGAGACACTAAGATGACTCCATAATCTCTGACACAGGCACACAGGAGCAAGGCCAGTAAGGCAAGCTGTGAGAGCAAGAACAATATAGTAAAAGGGCACCACCTATTGAGAGCCTACTATGTGCCGGACAGTTTAAATTCACTGTTGTTGGTGGTACAAGGGGTTGAGTGCAGTGCTGTGAAGCTATCTGCAGCCTCTGCAGTATGAGTTCAATCCCCGACCAGGGAGCTACCCACACGGTGCAGCAGACCTCTCCTGACTCGCCCTCTGCTCCTCTCAGCAGTGTGCTTTGTTCTATGTGCCTATACTGCTCCCTCCTCTGTCTCTGGTGAATCCTCTCACCTCCCACACCTCTGGTCTGTACCCCAGTTCTTGTATGCATAAATAAATAAATCTCTAAAAAAAAAACAAAACACTGTTGTTGATCATCCAGATTAGGGAAATGAAATAGGTGGCTTTAGCCACATTTCACAGAAATGGGACCCAGAGGATTTACCCAAGATCCCATAACCTATTAAAGATATAACCAGGACTTGAACCCAGATCCTTCAGACTGCACTGGGGCCAGGCCATGTTTAAGTGGTGGAAGTTTCTAGGCTCTCCTATAGCCCAACCCTACCCATAAAGCAGAAACCCTTTAGTCAAGCACAAAAGTCACACACAGCTCCATCTTGACTTGCAACCCTTCCATCCAGATATCCTGTCTAGTGGAACTCCTACTCCCCGCCCCCCCACCACTCTCAGGAGTCACCTGGAAGGCTCTGTATGAACTCAGGTATTAGCCCTTCTGCTTCTTTGCTCACCAGGCTTCCCAGGTTACAGGACCTTCTTCAATATCTTTAAAAGGTGCCCCTTCACTAAGAACTACATCCAAACCCATTCCAGGCCCTCCTTGACTACTGAGAACCTTGCTGATTTCCACCATTTGGTAAACTCGGAATCCTTATTATACCCGCCAATGACACCACCTGCCTTGCTTCCCAGACCACCTGCCCTGACTGGAAAAGGAGGGAGGGGCTACTCCAATCTATTTAATGTGACTTACATCAAACCCTTCCATGGTGCTTGAGTTACATGGTAGGACCATGAGAATGAATCGAAGGGATAAAGGAAATCCCAGCTCACAGAAATATTTCTTTTCTTCCTCTCCCATCTTATCCCAGACCACTATCACCTCAGCTTCCTGAGAACTTATTTCCATGTTTCATTTGTTGGTTGGTTTTGTAAACACACATCCCTGTGTGCTGTAGCAGGGGAACTAGAAGGAACAGGGAGTGGGCAGGTGCCCGTCAGTGGCTCTGACTTCTCCGCTTGAGGAATAGGAGGTTCACTTGTCTAATGGATTTTTAATCTTCTGAAGGTCTACCTATAGAACAATTTCAATAACCACCACCAGGTCAGCTCCTAAGACCAGCTTATAAGCCCATGATTGATGACTGAGCATCACTGCTTTGACCAGGGTCAGTGCAGAATATTTGAAGAGTTAGGATATGGGGGGACATTTTTCAAAATGCATGTGCTAAAACAGATTGGTAAGAAAGCAGTTCACAGTGCCTTGATGTGGAACAAAGTTGACTACAAAATTCAATAAAGCCTTCCAAATTTACACCTAACATGGGACAGTTTACACCGAGCAAGCAAAAAAGAGAGGTGTATTTATTCCTCCACCCAAATGTAATACTCTGGAGACAAGAATGAAATGAGCTTTTTCTCTTCAGTTTTCACTATGATGCAGCTTCCAGATAATATTCTGGTCTAATCTTATTATTGTTTAACATTCCTCCTGAGGGTAAAAAATAAGTAAATAGAAAGCACTAGGAAGAAAATCCCACTTCTAGTGTTTACACAAACTCACACATACTTTCTACCCCATTGTCTTTCTGGCAACTGATAGCTCTGGCCTGATGTAATTTTTCTTCTAGCAACAGTTTGTTTCACTCATTTGTCACTTCAATCACTCAATCTTGTTAGTTTTGAATTATCACAGATCTTGTCTCTCGTCTGACCTCAAATATCTTAATACCAAAAAATAAAGAGTATGCCAGTACAACTAATAAAATTTGAAATAGCACCTATCACTATAGGTGTTTAATACATGCTCTTACTGTTACTAAATTAAGTGTTGGACTCAAGTGGTGGGACCGGGCAGGGTTAAGTCCCACTAACCAGGGCTGGACACCTGCTACGCTCTGGCCGGCTAAGTGACCTTGAGCAAAATGTTCAACTTGTCTCAGCCTCGGATCCTTCAACTGTAGAATGTAGATAGCAAGCCTCACGTCACAGGGTTGCAAGAAATAAATGAGATGATATTAGGATTTATATCATATATAAAATCATATATATATTTATATATTTATATCATATATAAAATCTATATCATATATGATATATCATATATATAAATGATATATATTATATATATATATGATATATATGATATATATATGATATATCATATATATAAATGATATCATATATGATATATCATATATGATATATCATATATGATATCATTTATATCATATATGATTTATATCATATATTAAAGTACTTTATGCAGTTCTTAGACCTTCATAAGCACTCAATAAATGACAGTTATCTCTAGTAATATTTGTTATTTGCTATAGAAGGTCAGAACTAAGTCAACAGACAGTATATAACCTGGCATGGATCCAAGAGGAAGGAAAGGTTCTAAGGATAATTTCCAAGCTGATGGTCACCTCAAGAGAATAGACAGGGCTGGTACTAGCGACAGACTCTGGACTTAGCAACTCCAAAGTAAAAATATAAACTAAAAAATAATATATGTTATATACACACACATGCATATATATATGCATATAGTACATATGTGTGTATATCACCTGGCACAACATATTAATATATGTAAACTCCTAATGGTGGTCATTCCTTGTGTTGCTTTCACACACACACACACACACACACACACACGCACACTATACATGCACACAGATTTTGGATTCATTACCATGAACATCATTTTCCCCTCAGTATGGACCACAGACCAAACTCCAACAATGAAGTCCAAGAACAAATGTGGCAGCAGATGGCCCTCTTAGTTTCCAAAGTGAGAAGAACCTATAATTTGGCATGACCAGTGTCACATCTGCATCTGTGGTCTTGCTAACAGGCATCAGTAAACTATCTTTGCCTGCTGAGGTGCAGCTGATGTACAACCAGGGGCCCAGGGGCCCAACTGCTAGAGACCATGGATAGCACCATTTTCATGCTTTATAGTCTGTTAACAGTGGCCAGGATCTGCCAAAAACATAAATGAAGCACTAGAAATAGAAAATCAGAACTCAGTTTTAGACTTGTAAGGCAGTCATCAAAAAACACCTTAAGTCCTAAGGCTCAATAAACGTCAAAAGACTCCAGATTAAGTTACAAGCAGTGGCAAAACATAGGCAGTTAATTAAGTTATAAAGAGTTGCATGATCCAATATTTTGTGGGCCTGCAGGCTGGATCCCACCAGGGCCACCTGGGGATGGCTCTGACTTGTGGTCACACCTGTGAGAGTAGCCAGAAGAAAGGACACAAAGCTAGAATAATGGGGAAGATCCAAACGTATATTTAATCAAAAGTCTTCAATCCCTACCTCCATTTTGAAGAAAGTTATCAGTCAAGTGGGTTTGAAAGCAGGAGAGGAAAGGAGGAAAGTAGGGAAAGAGAGAAGGAGGGAGAAGGTCAGGGAGAACATGCCAGCTGTGGACCAGTCAGTTACTCTGCCCTCCAGACTCAAAGGGCCTTAGGTGCCAGCTGAGTCTTGCTAATAATGCAAGTCATTGCCACTTACTCTCATGACTTACCCCAACATTTATTTGCCTGATGGGTTCTTTGTAAAAAGGAAATGATCAAATCAGTTTATGCTCAGCTACAGATGGAGACGCTGAGAAAGATTTCCAACCCTTGGCACGATTTACAGTAAAGGTGTCAATTTTATTCTTCTGAAGAAAGAGAACTTTCTTAGGACCTTCATGCAATTAAAACTGCTGATCAGGAACAGGCTGCCATATGTTCATATATCCCACAGAAAAAATTTTCAGACAATTAAGCTTCTGGGGTATTTTAAGATAGTGTAAAGGCTCAGCCTATCACAAGTTAAGATTTGCTGACTCAGGTTTTATCATCTTCATGCAGACTACTAAATGTCTACGAAGTTAATGAAGCAGGAATTTGGCATAGACAGACTTAGGCAAAGAAATAAGATATGAACTTGCATGTATGGACCATAGTTCTTTAAGAAAGGCCTTGTTGATGGATAGGGGATGGGAGCTTCTGGATTATCTAGAAAAGTTTGCTAGATGATCTTTTTAGTCACACCTGGATAACAAACTCTCCCATCTTTTAGAGTCATGTTGGCAAATATGTGCCTCTTCTCTTCCTACCTAGCAGATGGAATTCATGGTTAACTGCTGTTATTCTACTCTACTCCCTCTTCCATCAACCCAGATGGAGCCTTAGAATCCTTCTCAAGGTAGTGTTCCACAGATTACCATCAGTTTCTAGGAGTTAGAACTTGAGATGAACCTTTTCTCCTCCCTTGTCACCCCCTGACATCAAAGCCAATTTAATGTGAGCTGACTACCTATTCTAGAATATGGGGAACAAAAAAAATCCATATAAATATGTTAAATAACTACTATAGCTTTAGTTCTAGATCACAGAGATTACAAAGGAGCATGAGATATATTCCCTGCCATCAACTGGCTTAGAAAACATTTGAGAAATTCTCAAAGCTGCAGGTGGAGGGGGGTTAGAGGGAAAGGTATAGTTTGTATCAGAATTGGAGTGAGATATCTTGGCCACTCTATTGCATGATTGTGCATATGCCTATGATCAGAAACTTGACCCAGATAGTACTTCTTTTCCCTCTGCTTTTACAGTAGTGGAAATGGTATGATCCTCTAGATTGTAAGCTTCACAAACAAGGAGGTTGTGTGTTTCTGACATGGTAAACCAATACATTTCCAGTGTTTAGCAAAGTGTTGGGGACATAGTAGAGGCTCAATAAATATATACTCTAACTTCTTGCATTTATCTATGTACTAAACAAACATACCCAGTGAACACCTACATTTTCTTCTGTCTCAGAATATTTGATAAGGGCACCAACCTGACTAGAGTGAATGTTACATGTCACAAGGCAGAAGAGCTAAGATCAGATGAGTAGGTGGTACCTGATTATGAAAAGCTCTAAAAATATAGACGTTATGCAGTGGGGAAAAGGGGGAACAAACCATTAGGATGAAAAGGAACCTTTAGCAGTTTGATTAGAAAAGTGACACAATTTAAAGGTGTCTTCCTGAATCACTAGGAATCTACTGTTATTTTTATTCTGAAGACTAGAAATGACTCTAATTATTTCACTGTTTTCCCTAGGGATACCATGTCATTCCCTGCTTAAAATCCTTGAATGGTTTGCTATCAACCTCAGAATAAAATGCAAACTTTTAAGCACTACATAATAGACTTTTCCTGATCTACTTCCTACTTCATTGTCATCAGTCTTGCAAAAATTCTGCTGTTAGTCCAATAAATCAGGATGTTCAAACTTACCTGAATTCTCTATCTAAATAAGTAATTCCTCAGATGGCATTTCTTACCATCTGAGGCACAGTTCAATTAGAACTTTCTTTGAGAAGCCTTCTCTAACCTTCTTAACTACTCAACCCATACCCACAGCTGATTTCCTCTTCTCTGCTCCCATAGCTCCATGTTCTAAGTGCTCTCAAAGGATGCAACATGTTTTATTTTAATTATTTATCTCTGCCAGTAGAGAGAGAACTTCTCGAGTGGAGGAATTTGTGCATTACTTCTCTGTGTCGCCCTGTGCCTGTCCTAATGCCTGACTCAAAGTCAATACATGTCTTTTGGACAATGTGAAAAAACAGGTAGGAAGGCGGGCAAGGAGGGCCACACAGTCTACACCCTGATGCCTCCAAGTCAAAGAGAACTCTAATGCAGATAATAGTTTCTATTCATTCTGTTTGATGGTAATAAGATGAAAAGGTAGACATCTAAAATACTACAGGCAACTAAAAAAAACATGATGGAACCACTGAATATTTAGTTGAGTTTTCCCTACTGTGACTGCTTAGGAAATGTGCTTATGTTTTAAGTCTATCAGTCTGGAAAACTCTGTGCCTCGGAGTGGCAGCTGTCATTAGTTTATATGTCTTGGTAGAACAATAACAGAAGAAACAATAAAAGCCAATCATAAAGTCTAATAAGATCCTGTTAGAGACTGGCTAACAGCTCAGCACAATACTGCTTCCATGCTGGAGTGTGCTAAGGGACAACTGTATACCTCTTTACAACAATACAGCTTGAAATGTTATAGAAAAACACAATGAAATTTTTAAATAGTACCTCAGAACCTTTATATTCAGAGGCAATAAAAGCGGGAATGAATCCCCAACAATGAACCCTTCGACCATTCTTAGCAACTTCTGGTTGCCACCCACTTTCCTGAAAGAAGACAGATTACAATAAGACTGCTAAACAGCTTTTGGAGAAAGAGAAAAGAGATAATAGGAAAGGCCCAAAAGCAGAAAAGAAAGGGGAAATATGATTTAAAAAGATTCAATGAAACAGAACCTTCAAGAAGTCTAAATGCTGACTGAACAATAAGAGTATATGAGGAAAACAAGTGTTCTATGCAGTCCAGTAACTGGAAACAATGACTTCAGAACCATGGATAGTGGCACATTGTACCAAGAGATGCTGGTGATGGCCAAGTTCCAAAAGGACTCTGGAGCTCAGAAGGCAAGTTCGCACAGGGATTTTACAGTTTATCCTTCTACAATGTGAAGCCTGTTCATTTATACAAAGTACACCAGTGAAGCAGAGCTGTGTGACTCCTCGATGGCTGAGCAGCTTCCAAAGAAGGAGCTCTGCCTGTAAGAAGCAATTACAAACTATTTCTTGCCTAGCCCGCTAAGTAGTTCTGCTTCTAGCCTAATGAAGGCTCTAATCAGATGGCTTTTTAAAGTGGCCCAAAGAGCCCCTCTGCAATCAGTGGAAGAGGTAAGAAAAGTAGAAGGATATGCCAAGCTGGCAGGTAGCTGATAACAGAATCATTTCCAACCTGATGCAAATACTGCAAATAAGAATTGGGTTCAAACTGACAGTAATATAGATAGAAATGCCAGGACTTAAAATAGATTTTTTTTTCTGAACAGGTTTATTTACCCTTTACTAACTTCAAAATAAAGACTCAACACGTGAGGCCAACCTTCTCTAGAAGGGCTCCCTTTATAGGTGACAGAACTTAGCTCCAGCACTTATACTTATGAGTTCACATTACCTTTTGTCAATCTGCAGAGACCTACATAACCACTAGATGTCCCTTATGCTATGCAAAAACCAAGCTAAAATGAATTTCACTACTAGTTACACAAATCACATTTAAAGATAGCTCTAAGTCTTGGATTTTAGGTGTCAAGTGTAATTCCTACAATGACTCACTCCTTATTTATATTGTACCCATTTCTATGGATTTCAATGACTTTTTATCATAGGATACCAAATTATAGACAGAGAATTGGAAACCATTATGAATTGAACTTCTTAGAGAGGTAGAAATAGGTGGAGAAGAGTATTGAAGGAAAGGCATAAGGGGTGTCTAAACAGACACAAAATACATTATCATCTTTAGGGATCAAATAAGTTTCAATATAAATGGAGAAACCCACAAGATCAGCTTAAAATTGGACTCTACATTCTCTCCATACACTGGGATCTGCCAATGAAACAGGTATGGCAGGTAATTTTAATTTCATACATCAAGTTTGATCAATTAAGAGTGACTACCTAGGACAGAAGCAGGGAAAACTGCTGTGCTCTGACCAGGAGCAAAGCCTGTGATGGGTCTAAGACCAGTCAGTGGTGGTTCCCATGACATGCATCTGCAGAGCCTGAGTTAATCACCTAGCTCTAAGCCTCGCTCACGTGGGCTGATTGTGGTTAGATTGGTGGCAGTAATGTACTTGAAAATGCAGTAACAGTTGACATTAAGGAAGGTTTCCTGTGGGCCAAGCATTCCTCCTACCATTTTACATATAATTATTTAAGTTTCAAGGGACAAATACCCAAATCAAGATACAACACTTCTCTTGAGAGTAAAAGGGCACATTTAATAAAGATGAAGCCCAGAACTTTTCTAGACCACCTGGGATAGATGGCCATCCTATTTGATCCCCACAATAATTTGAGGAATGAAGAGCAGCATAAACTATAGTTAAGAGCACAATTGCTAAAGGCACACTAACTGGATTCAAATTCTTGTTTTACTGTTTGTTGCTGTATAACCCAGACAATTAATTTCTCTGCACCTCAGTTTCCACATCTCTGAAATGGTATAATAATGGTACACTTGCCTCACAAAGTTGTTGGGAGGATTAGAAGATTAAGTAATTAAAGTATTGGTTTCACTCCCTGGCACACTATATTGTGGTTTATGTACTCATTTTACCAGAAAGGAAACTAAGAATCAGAGATTTTGATTTCTGCCAGAAATTAAATTTCTGCCAGAATGAAAGGCAGGTTAAGCCTGGCTTGAGGACTTATGTGCTCAAGAATTACTGACTTTACACAACAGAAAAGAAGTCACTGTCTCTTTAAGTTCTCTTCTCCAACCAGTTGTATTATACAAGAAATTACTAAGTAAGTTAGTCTCTGCTGCCTGTGGATTAGGCTGGTGGGTTACAGGCAGGAGGCAGAACAATAATGCATGAAATATCCCTCCCAGAGTCTACGCTTTCCTTGGACAGTATGAGAGACATGAAAGGATAAACAGAGGAGCCAGAGGCATCTGCATGCCCAGCTCCTCTACCTAAGTTCCTCCTTAATTTGCAAATTGATGAAGGCCCTGCTCTGACCTCACTCATGACAACCCTATTTCTCTCTTCACCCCACCTCAATACCTCCCCACCCCCCAGTGTCCACCTTGGCCCTTTGTGACTCTCCTGATGAAACTGATGGCAAGAGCTACTGCTGGACACAGCATGTGCCAGGCCAGCTGAGCACACCTGTTCTCCCAGAACTGGACCATGATCCACCCACAACAGGGCCATATGGTAGGAACTGGCTGCCGCTGCAAGCTTGTCCACAACCCCACCAGCTCTTCTAGTCCCTTCATCAGCAACTCAATAAGTATTAACTGTCTATTTTCATAATGATAGCTGGCAATCTTACCATACTCATTTGTCCAGTGGCATCAGACTGACCTACACTAGTCCCTGCCTGATAGCAGCTCCCAGCTTCATTTAAAAGGACCATCAATTTGGAAGGGGTTTACTCACGAGGTAAGTCAGTATGCAAACCAAGTTTCTAGATGACTAAGCACTTTGATTCTGCAGAGGCAAAGACATCTGTCTCTTTGGTAATCTGGAAAATGTTCCCCCAAGATAACAGGCTCTAAACCCTGATTCTAATAAGTAAATGTTAATGTATTGGAAAAGAGTCTTTGCAAATGTAAATATGTTTAGGCTCTTGAGATTATCCTGAATTGTCTAGGTCAATCCCCTAAATATAATCACCTGTACACTTATAAGGGGGGGGAGGGGGGAGGAAGAAAAAGTAAAAGAATGTGGATGGATGAGGCCACAAGTCAAGGACTGTTAATAGTCACCAGAAACTAGAAGAGGCAGGAAACATTCTTCTCTAGAATTCTGAAGTGAACACTACCCTGATGAACCCTTGATTACTGCCCAGCAAAACTGGAAATGGATTTTAGACTTCTGACTAACAGAACTGTACTGTTTTAAGTCACCAAGTGTGTGAATTTGTTATCGCAGTCACCAAAATTTAATGCACCTACTGTTAAACTCTTTCTTACAATAACTCCCAGGCAAGCCTGGGTTATTCAAGGATTGCCACACATGGAGTTCTTAAAGTAAAGAATCAAAGACTAGAAAATTCTCTGGACCTACCAATACTTGTAATCTGGATGCACCCAGACCCTGAAGTTAAAATTACCAGCTGAACTTTGCTATGAGGTTTTTGATCTCATAGTTTTATTAAGTATATGTTTACATAATACAAAGAAGCTAGCTAACTTTCATAACCCATCTCAACTGGAATTCAAACCAAAGTGAAAATAAGACAAAGCACATTTAATATGTATGCTTTATATATTGTGTATACATATTTATTGCATAACTTTAATTAACATTTCTCATATACATTAGGAAGACATACATATTGTTAGTCATTTACCGAACACTTATTATGCGTATTAGGAAATATGGAAGATTGAAAGAAGAAAGATATTGGTTCTTCCTTCAAAGAATTTATTCCATTACAGGAAACAGACATCTACACATTATTTCCATTATTTGTGTGCTTATTATCTATTTATTTGCTGTCAAAGTCTGTGGCAATACAAAGATGAAAAAGATACAACAAAGATGTCCTTTATTAGCAGGGGAGATAGTCATAAAAATTAGCAATTTGCATGAGAAAGGTTTTTAAGAAGATACTTCAAATTACCCTAGTGTGTATTGAGCTCCTAATCAACCTATAGGCAAGGGGAAGGAGCAATCATAAAATGGTTTCTGAAGGACAGAAAACTAAGGTGAGAATTGATAAAAGAGTGCTAATAGCCAGAAGAAAAATGAAGGTAAATGATATTTCTCTTTACGTGATAAAGAGAGACAAAGGTAAAAAATCTCAGCATATTCATAAATTGGAGAGTGATCCAGAGAGCTGAATTGTATAAAGAGGGAGTGATGGTAGATAAAAAGAGACTTGGAAAGACCCCGGAAGATTCCTGCATGCAGCAAAGTCACTGGAGCCTCTCAGGTATGAGAGGTGACAAGTTGTATAAAAAATTAAGCTGGTGGCCACATAGGAAATAAAAAAAGAAAAGTAGTAAAACAACTTGGAAAACTTCAGCAACATGACATATATAAGACCAAAAGTATAAAAAGTACAATGAAAAAATTAGTATTGACTGGAAGAAGACCTGTGTGTCAGGAGGGAGGATGCACGAAGTAATGAAAAATAGATGATTAAGCTGATAAAATAGGCTCATGCCAAATCTGTCTTAAAAAGGAATATAAGCAGTGAGAATCCCAGGTCCAAAATTGAGCAGAGGGAAAACATCTATAATGAATTTTATGAAGGACAATATGGCAACCCAATAAGGCATTATAAAAAAATCTTTAAATATAAGAATATAATGCTCAGGTCTAGAAAAATGATGGTGAAAATGGAAAAGAAGGGGGAGAATTTAGAAAAATTCAGAGATAAAGCTGTAGGGCTTGATGACTTCCTGGAGAATCTGGGAATGCTGTTCTGGCCAGATGTGCTGAGGTATCCAGTTATCCACCTACTACTGACCATGTAGTATAGCTGGATTCACCCCATCTTAGGGAAGGATGGCTACTAACTGCCAAGAACTGTAACAGATACTTTGCATTTAGAATTTCCTATTAATACTCATCATCTCATTTTACAGATGAGGAAACTGAGGCATGGAAAAATCAAATGATTTCCCAGGCTCACAAAACTTTCAAGTAACAGGACCAGGATTTAACCCAAATTTAGCTGACTCTCAAATGTCCTCTCATGGTTGGCCCACGTATTCCAACTACTGTGGACAAAGTAGTGTAGAAAACCTTTATTTAACTACAATGCCGTTACAACCTCTCAGGAAATCCTTCCATCTAGGGAGTCCTATGGTCACAAACAAAACTTCACCAAAGACTCACATGGTGTTGTGTGCTGGAATCAGTGCTCAGCTCATTTACTAATGTCCTTTAGAAATTTGGACTAACATCCAAATCAGCAACTGGAAAGCTTGTAACCATCTAATCAGGCCAATGGAGTGACCAAAGGTACAAAGACTAAGAAAGGAATCTAGAGAATATATGACAATTGTGAGAATTTCCTATGATCAAAGGTTTAATAGATATCCTCAAAGGAAGCCAAGACTTTGGAAAACCCTACCTACCCTTCCCCCTGACTCCTTGATGTTCAGTTGATTTTAGGACTGGCATGGAAGCAATCATCATTAGATGTTTCATTAAATGCTTCCTAAAGGGTTGCTAACACTAAAATAATAGAATAGTAAAGTGTTTCAATTTGTAAACCAAGTAAATAATGAATAATTAACTTTATGATTCCAGAAATCTCCAAGGACCTTCCCTGGAAATGCACAGATTGAGCCCACCTGGTTACTATTTTCTTTCTTTTTTAAAGATTTATTTATTTATGTATACAAGAACTGGGGTATAAACCAGAGGTGCAGGGGTTGAGAGAATTCACCAGAGACAGAGTGGGGAACAGAACAGGTGGATTGGCTGAAGTACACTGCTGAGGGGAGCAGCGGGTAAGACAGAGGTCTGCTGAACCATGTGGGTAGCTCCCTGGCCAGGGATCGAACTCGCATTGCAGTGGCTGCAAATAGCTTCCTAGGTTGCATCTTAACCCCTTGCAACACCAGGGAGGTCCTGGTTACTATTTTCTCCAATGCTAATGGGCCACTTACTGGCCATGCCCTTGTCTGGGTTTTCTTTCATCACAGAGGTAGAAAATCTTTGGTTTTCTACTGGACAAATTTTGACCAAAATCCATCTTCTGTATTTACCACAATCCAAATATTTAGAAGAGAAGTGAATAATGGCATCATCTTTCCTGGCCTCCTTATGAGCTGTCCTGAAGGAAATTACAGCCTACTGCACCTAAAATGTTAATAAAATCTATCTAGGACCCACTTGCTTTTATTTGAACTGTGAAGGCATAGAAAAGGATAAAAATAAAGACCAATTAGAATGTCCCTAGATCTAGGGCAAAGAAGAAAAAGGCATCAAGTGGAATTCTATAGTATACCTAAGTCGACTGCTGAACATCCAATAATGAGCAGAGAAAGTAGAAAGTGAAACCAGGATAAATCGAAACACTTAGCCTTTCTCTCTTTGGTCCTATCGCTGGATTCTACTTGACTGTAACTAGAAGATACAATTCCAAGAAAAAACAATTAAAGGAGTTTTATGTAGTGACAGATGAAAAAGGAGAGAATGTTTACCACCTTGTGTCTGCAGCATTCAAAATACTATGTAGTTTGCTTCCTCATATAAAACATATTTAACTCATGAGTTAAAAATTCTGAATTAGGAATATTAATGTCCTATTAATTAAATTTAAATAGTCCTCAGTTATCAGGATACTTGATATCTGTGCAATAGCTGACATTATTTTCTATCACTCCCTCCTCCCTCCTCAAAATTCTCTTGTCCAAGATTTCCTGACAGTACACTTCTTCCACATAACTCTGTGATGACTCATTTTCTGCTTGTGTCATCAGCTACTTTTCAAAATTCTTAACAACAGGCTTTCCCCAAGCACCTGATAAGGCTCTCTTTTCATTTTCACTACTCTAGCTCTATAATTTCTCCCACTCACACATTTTTATCTCAAGGCCTAAACAATCTCCAAGTCTCAGGAACCAAATCTGAATTGTCTGCTGGAATAAATATCTATCCAAAATTAAAATTCTTTGCAGAAACTTAATATCAACCTGCCTAAAAGCAAACTCATCAAGATCTCCTTCCAATTCCCTAACCCCAGCTAATTGTCACTCAAGGTCAAATTTTTATAGATATATCTGATTCATCCTGATCATTGCCACTTGTATCAATTTGTGATAAGTCCATTTGATTCCATATTCTACAAGTATTTCACATTTATATTCTCTATTCCATTCCTGATGCCACTGGGCCCATTTAGACCTCCTTTTTATTTAATCATTCAGCAAACAACCATAGAAAACTTACTGAATGTTAGGTTCCACAATAAATGACAAGGTCCCTGACACTAAGAAGCTACATTAGTAGACATTTTACACATATATGTACAGTGACATTAGAAGAAAAATATGTATGGAATGTAATGGATTCTCAATGCAAAATTGTCAATTCTGCTCTGGATGGATGCAGGATGGAGTAAGTTTCACATGTATATATCTTCCTAACTGTTCTAATGCCACCCCCAATGTCTCCCTCCTTCAAACTGCTCCTCACACTTCACTTCTCACACTTCATACAGCTGGTTTGTGGTCCATATCATGGTAATAACCAAGAAAAGAATGAGCAATTGAACTAAAACAGTGGCAATCAGAAAGACAGGAATGAATCAAGTCAAATGCTACAGGAACAGATGAGTTTTGAAGGAATTTTTAAGGAAAGAAGAATTTCAATAGTGACTTCAGGTCACTGCCTTGGGTACTAGGTAGGTATCAAGTCAGTGATAGAAGGAATTAAGAAGGAAGAGTAAGAATTAGGGAAGAGGGAAGGAGGGTATGAAGAAAGAAAAAGAGCAAGTAAGAAGGTAGGAGGGTGAGAATAAGGAAGGTGTGAGCCAAGGAATCTAACAGACCAAGAAAACCGAGAGAGAGCCAAATTATACACCAGAGGAGGGGTGTCATATGACCACAATATTCCCAATTTGAAAAAAGAAATGCCCTAACAAAAGAGTCCACTTGAGTATGTAGACATCACCTTGCCTTGTATTTATATTCCAGGACTATCCATATACATACACTCCAATAGCCAGAGAGGAAACTCTGAATAGAGAAGAACCTTCTGCCTGATTTTTCCAGAAATTCCACATACTATAGCCTCAATATGTTCTATTCCTCTGAACATGTATTTTTCTCCTGTCTGTTATTTTTTCCTAGGAAATTGAAGTGAAAGAACTTAGGACAGGAATAATACACATCTTTGAAGTAAGCATTCAATAAGTACTAAACATACAATCAAAAATGTTGTCAATATGTTCTATGATACTAAAATGTTTAACCCTCAGGAGTTCAAATCAAACTATTAAAATATCAAAGTAGTCTAAAGAGTTCTAATAGTAAAAATTATTGTTTTGAGAATAACAATAATTAATGAAGGAAGGAAGGAAGGAAGGAGAAAAAGACAGTAATGCAAATGATACTAGCAAAATCTATATTTTATGTCAGTTTAGGGACTGTTGAAAACCAATGAGCAAAATCTACAACAAAAAGAATAGAAAATTGAAGAGCATCAATCCCATTTACTTGAGATTAAAAAACCATGATCTTAATAGTTCAACAGTCCTTAAGCCATGTATTTAATCAGCTACAGTAAAGTCTACTGCAATTTTGACCTAAAAGTACAGAATGTGGAATACATATTTATGAAAACTGAACTGGAAGAAAAACCCCTTGAATAGGAATTGAAACTTGCCTTGATTTCTATGACATATAATCTATTCAACCTTTTTCTCTCAACTCTTAATGAGCTACACTTTCTTCTGATTTTATTAATGTGTGTGTTCCCTAAGGCTCAATATTGATCTCTCCACACTTTTCTCTACATTTTTCCAATCAGAACTCATCTACATTCCCAGGTTCAACTTTTCTCTATGCAGAGGGCTACTAAATATTTATGTCAGATCTGATTTTTCATTTTGCTGAAATTCATACATCCAACTAATAGCAAAGTATTTTCCTCTTTTTGCCTTTCTCTTAAATCAAAATATTTCAAATGACTAAATCATCATCCTGCCCAAAAACCTGTTCCCCCTTCTGCCTTCTTACCTTCTTGATACCATGCCCCTACTTATTATCAACCACATTTACTGCTATGATCACAGGAAAACTCTTCCAAAAGTTGTCTATACCTAATTTCATCAATATTACACTTAACCAACAAGCAGCTTCAAATTAGTCTGTTGCCCACATCACATCATCAGAGAGGTTAACATCTTGCCAGAACAATGATTAATTCTCATTTCCCTTTACTTTTCAGCACTCCTTTCTTGCAAGATTTACTTCTCAAGATCATTTAAGATACCATGTTCTCTCATGGTTCTGTCTACCATTACAGCCTCTCAATTTTCTTTATTGGCTTTTTCTCCAAATGACCTCAGCTTGTTAAGAGTCCAAGAGTTCTGTCTTTGGTCCTCTTCTTTATTTCAATAACCTACATTCTCCATTACTTTAAACATCACATATATGTTTTTGATGCTCAACTTTATTCCTCTAGTCATATATTTCCTCTAGATTCATATTTCCAGCATGTGAATCACAAAAATACTCCAAATAGTCAAAGCTCTCCTTACTAAAATGGGGAAGAATGAGAGTATTGCAATTTCAGACTTCCCACTATACTACAAATCCATAATACTTAAAACAGCATGGTACTAGTGTGAAAACAGACACATAGACCAATGGAATAGAATTGAAATCACAGAAATAAAACCACATATATATGGTCAACTAATCTATGACAAAGGAACAAAGAATACATGCTGAAATAAGGAAAGTAAGTCTCTTCAACAAATGGTGCTGGGATAATTGGACTAACCCATGGAAAAGAATGAAACTGGACTACTCCATGCACAGAAATCAACTCAAAATGGATAAAAGATTGGGATGTAAGACCTGAAACCATAAAATATATAGAAGAAAACAAGAAAAACATTCCATGATACAAACTTGAGAAGTATCTTAAGAGAACTTGTCTCCAGAAGCAAAGAAAACAAAGGAGATATAAACAGTGGGCACTATATCAAATCTACTAAACAGGCTTTTAAAGTAAACATGACTACAACAGAAATATTGATTTAACCGTCCCAAAACCCATCCCTCCCAAGCATCACCACTTATATAATGTTACTAACAGTCATCCCAACATGGATGGTTATCATGGAGTCATTTCTCTCAACAATTAACGAACTACAATCATACTGATACTTTTGATACTTAATGATACTACACTCATACACTGATACTTTTTCTTGGTAATAGGTGGAGCTGTGTGATGACTCTGGCCAACTTATTTTGAGCATGAGTGTCATTTTCAGCCCAACCATTTAATTGCTGCAGTGAGAAAATCTCTAAATTTTTCTTTTCCCCTTCCAATGGCAACCACCAATGGCAACCATCCAGTTATCCTATATTCCCTGTCATCTTATATTCTAGGGTAAGGACAATAACAAGAATACTAAAGACCAATTAACACATAAATGATACAAATGTCCATAAGAAATACCCTCCTTTTTGCTTTAAGCCTCTGTCATTTTAAGTGGTCTGTTAACACAACACAACCTAACTTACCTTGACTAATAAAAATATGCTCAACTACTCACCTCTCACACCCAACATCCACTTCATCAATACATCTTATTGACTCTACCATCTCCATTGCTAATATTCTAATTCACACTGCTATGTTCTCTACTTGGATGGCAGTAATAGCCAATTACCTATCTTTCATCTCTACTAGTGTACACGATGGTACATCTTCCAAAGATGGTACATCTTCCAAAAATTCCAAGGAATTTTTCTTTAGCTATTCTTTGGTAAACTGAGATCTATCACGGCCCTGATAAAATGTGCCCAGTGGCTTTTCATTGTAATCAGAATAAAATCCAAACTCCTTACCATCACTTAAAGGCTTTACATAATTTAGCCTCACTTAATTCATACTTT
The DNA here is from genome assembly GCF_964194135.1 of Talpa europaea. Classification (NCBI taxonomy): domain Eukaryota; kingdom Metazoa; phylum Chordata; class Mammalia; order Eulipotyphla; family Talpidae; genus Talpa; species Talpa europaea. Next base: position 109,471,979 of record NC_140075.1, read on the forward strand.
TTTATATCTCTTGAATCCAACAAACATACTTTTCAAGTCTTTGCATTGCTGGTCTTTCAACTTCTTATTAAGTAAGACTTAGTTCCCCAACAACTTAACTCTCTAAAACAGCACTCCAGGGTTTCCCTGGTGGTGCAGGTGTTAAGTTTCAGCATTATCACGCTGTCGCCAGCCACTGGGCATGAGTTCGATACCCAGTCAGAGAGCTAACCCACATGGTGCAGCAGACCTCTCCTGTCTCACCAGCTACTCCCTTCAGCAGTGTATTTCTGTATATCTGCCTGATCTGCTCCCTACTCTGTCTCTGCTCTTCCTACCCCCTGTACCTCTGTCCTACAGCCCAGTTCTTATATGCATAAGTAGAATTTTTAAAAATCCTCAAAACAAAGCACTCCACTATCTTCTACTCCCTCATCATGTCTTATTTTATTTCTTCTCTTCATAGTATTTATGAACACCATATATGTGCTTGGATTTATTTCCCTATTCTTTGTTTTCACCTATGAGAATGTAAGCTTTATAAAAGTAGGGACCATTATTGCTGTTGTTGTTCACTGACATAGATCGAGCCCCAGCAGATAAGAATGTCCAGTAAACTGCAAGTGAACTAGAGAAATTTTTCAAACTTTCTCTACATTTCTAATCCCCTCAGCATCAAATGTTCCGCTGAGCCTTCAGTCCTTGGAAAGTTACAGTCTTTGGACTTTTGGGATCCTTAATTTTTATTCTTTAGCTTACACATGTCTCTATTTAGGTATATAAAGGTTCATATTTAACTAAGAATTTACATGAATCAAAGTGCATGGGCCCAGCTGCACATGCAGATACTTACTTTTATCTGTGCAAACACATAATTTTAGTCTAACAGCTATCCAAGTTTCACCAGTAAGGTTTTTCAACATGAGGACGGCTTTGTGGCCAGCCCAATTCTCTCTTTCCCTCTCCCCATATCCAAACACTGCTTTCTAGGACAAACTTTCACTTCCAGTACTGTGTGGTCATTTCCATTTGTGAGTGAGATGCTATCTTGGCAGAATCTGAGAGTTCCTGACAAGTCCTGATTAAGTCTTTTGTCCCAGTAAAGAACTGTAAAGTCATCCCAGAGAAACAGTTCATTGAAAAATAATAGCTTCTCCTGATGCCAAGACAATATAGTCATCATTTATTTATCCATCCACTCATTAGACAAATGCACGTGGAAGTCATTCAAATTATTCCTTCAACAAATAATTATTGAGTGGATACTCTCTGCCAGGGACTGTTCCAAAGTGGATAAACCAGACAACATCTTAGCCTCATGGAACCTTAATGTCTATGCTTGAGGTAAATGAGGTAAATACATAAAGGAACTTATAATACATCAGATGATGATAACAAAGATGAAGGGGAGGTAGAGTGCTGGAATGGGGTGGAGGCTTATTATTTTGTTACTATTTATACAGGACAGCCAGAGAAGATCTATATAACAGTAATGTTTTGATAGGGACTTCAAAAACACTGGGGAAGAATCCATACAGACATTTGAGGAAAGAGAAGTCCAAGCAGACAAACAGCAAGTACAGAAGTCCTGGGTGGGGGAAGCAGGAGGAACAGCAAAACAGTGCTGTTCAATAGGAATATAATGTAACGGGCCTCCCTGGTGGCGCAGGGGTTAAGACACAACCTATGAAGTAATCCGCAAACACTGCAGCATGAGTTCGATACCCAGGCGGCAGGGAGAAACCCATATGGCGGGACAGACCTCTCCTGTCTCGCCCGCTGCTCCCCTCAGCAGTGTACTTTGGTCCGTATGCCTGTTCTGTTCCCTACTCTGTCTCTGGTGAATCCTCTCACCCCCTGCATCTCTGGCCTGTACCCCAATTCTTGTATAAAAATAAATAAATCTTAAAAAAAGAAAAGATTTAAAACCAAAAATATATAATGTAAGTCACAGATATAATTTTAAATTTTCTAGAAGAAACAGGTGGAATTAATTTTAATGTACTTCAGCCAACCTAACATATCCAAAACATAATTTTTTGCACTAATCTCTAAAAATCCAGCATGTATTTATACTTACAGCACACCTCACTTCACACCAGGAATACAGTTAGTAACTAGACATGGCTGCGTCAACCATATTGGACAATGAAGCTCTGGAATGATTTCCCTCCATGGTAAGTTAGTATGTTGGTGTCCTGATATATTACTAAGTAAATCTGTGTTAGTCTGAAAAACAATTTCTCCCTTTCTGATACTTCCTCAGCAACTACTGAGGAAGCAGAGCATACTGACTATAAGCATGGGCTGGGGGTCAGACTGCGGATTTCAATTCCAGTTCTAACCATTCATTAGCTGCATGGCCTTGCACAAATGCTCTTCATAATTTGGCTTCCTTTCCTTTCCTCCCCAATCATGGTGGAGTACCTATCTCCTAGAGTTAGTGTGAGAACTAAATAAATCCCTAAGATAAGTGCTTAGGACACTACTTAGTATACAGTAGGGGCCCAATTAATGTTGACATTGACAATGATGATGATTTAGCTGATACTGAAATTTTGCAGGGCTGAACACCAGGCTATGGCTGAGATAATTCCAGAAGGGTACAGGTCTTACTAAGTCCCAGGCTCAAATTATCCAATAACTCTTAAGCTGTCACCAACTTTTCAGTCCTTGACTGCTTCTATTCATGTGACAGAAACCTGCCTGTCTTCCTACCCCTGTAATGACCATACTTATTGCTGACTGTGATGCAGCAAGGCTCACATTCATCAGACCTTGAGGGAACAGAGCAAAGACTAAACACACAATTGAAACCGAATCTACAGAGCATGAAAAACTAGTTCCAGATTGGTTTTGGCAAATTCTCATCTTTGGAATGAACCAGCCAAGGAGCATCAGTCATGCACAGAGGGAACGTGTGTGTCCTGACCTCCTATGCATCTTCTTCCCAGAGCGGCTTCTCATTTCCGTCACAAAAGGACAGTAAGACATGAGACTCAACAACAACAAAGAAAATAATCCAGTCAAAAAATGGGCAGAAGAGCTAAAAAGAAACTTCTCTGAAGAGGAAATGCAAATGGCCAACAGGCATATGAAAAAATGTTCAACATCACTTGTAATCAGGGAAATGCAAATCAAAACTACCATGAGATACCATCTTACACCAGTGAGAATGGCACATATTAAAAAAACTAGCAACAACAAATGTTGGCGAGGGTGTGGAGAAAAAGGAACTCTTCTGCACTATTGGTGGGAGTGCAAACTGGTCCAACCACTTTGGAGAGCTGTGTGGAGATTTCTGGACCTACTAAACATAGAGCTTCCATATGATCCAGCAATTCCACTCCTAGGTATTTACCCAAAGGACACAGAAACATCAATTCCAAAGAACACCTGCACCCCTGTTTATAGCAGCACCGTTTACAATAGCTAAGCTTTGGAAACAGCCCAAATGCCCAAAAATAGATGACTGGATCAAGAAGGTGTGGTACATATATACCATGGAATATTACTCAGCATTCAAAAAAGATAAACACATGCAATTTGCAGCAACATGGATGGCACTGGAAGGGATCATGCTCAGCGAAATAAGCCAGAAAGAAAAAGAAAAATACTGGATGGTCTCACTCATAGCAGGAATCTAGAAACTTAAATAAGGGACCAGGAAAATGAATAACTATAAGAAAGTGAAAATCAAAATCAACAAAAAACTATGAACCAGAGACACTTTTTGGGGGTGGGGGGCGGGAGGGGAGGGATTGGGGTCAGAATGGGGGGTTGCAATTGTATGGGGAATATAAAAATAAAATTTATTAAAAAAATTAATAAGTGTTAAAATAAAAAACAAAAAATAAATATCCACTGAGCCTAAAAAAAAAAAAAATGACACATATGGGATGGGCATAGGGAATTAAGCAGGGCACCCACTTTTCCAAAACCTATACTGAAAAACAGCTCCTTTGGGAAGTCTAGCAACTTTCCTTAGGCTCAAGGAATTAATAAAACAAGCCAAGTCCATTATTTGCTGAAAATTCACTGCCCATGAGTGACTTAGATCCTAAAGGAATGACACACTTCCTTTTTCTCCTCTGCCACAATCTAGAGGACAATTTACCTACTACTGGCATGACATATATCACAACAATAAGAGTCTTGCTATAGAGACTCAGGCAATCCCTAATTCCAATTCCTGCTCATTTCTAATTTTTTTCCTCTTAAAATATTTGTGTCTATATGAGAATGAATGTTCTAGCACACTGCAAAGCTGGAGGCAAATCCATTTATTCAGGGCATCTGTACATGGATGCTGCTTTCCCCTGCACATGAGAATGTGGATTTGTTATGTTATAGCCAGGCCAAGAGCCAAGAGAGTTCAGTATCTTAAAACATTCCTTTAAATAGACATGCACAACTATCAGTTATCTGTAACATTCTCTTAGATCGTGACATAAGTAACAAGCACATAAGGCATGGTCCAGAGAGATATGGGAGGACTCACCCCAAATAAACAATGCCTTTCTCAGCTGCTCACTGCTATGAAGGACTCTGGGTGCCAAGTGAGGATGTATGGAATACATTACATCTGTCCCTTCCCTATGTGGCCCCAAGTTTCTGATATTCCTGGGTAATTAACTCAAAAATTAAATGAAGTGGGTGTTTATGGTACTCTTGCCAATCCATGGCCCACTTGAAATACTAAAGTGTCAGATCAGATAAACTTTCCTTAGATTGTGGACAACTTGGTTCAGCACTGGGGGCTCAGGGCCTCTGAAACCTGGGGAAATCACTTAATGACATGTGCAAAAAAAAAAAAAATCAACTACAATAAGAGTTGTTCGTACAAGATGAAAAGACCAAACGACTCTACTTTGGGTTGATACAAGTCAAGAAACCAATTTAAAATGAGATTGGACTCTATACTCTTGTACAAGCTAGAAAAAGACAGGAGTCAAGTTCTTAACTCAGAATCCATTGACAAAGTCAGTCTTTCTCTATTAGTATTTCAAATGCAGCCCAATCTCCAAAATTCTGTGTTATGGTTTCTGCTGAGAACGCTGTTACTTCTATGTATGCTCTGCAGTCAGTTTATATGACTCAACAAACAGAATCCAATCTCTCTCTTAGCCTCATCTCTAACCCTTCTCCCAATATATGTCTCATGTTCAAGATACACTCAAATACATGAAAATAACATGAATCCTCCTGATTCTGTGTATTTGACTTAAATTGTTCTTTCAATGGAATATTCTCCTTATCTCTTTGTCTGGGAGGTACATGGCAAGTTGTAAAATTCACTTCAAATCTTATACAAAATATATTGACTCTAGCTGACATGACTTTTTTAACTTTTCCTTAAATTATAGTGTACATTCAGAAAAGTTACAATTCAAAAATCAATAGCTTAAATAATTTTCAGAGTGATCATCCTTAAGTACTCACCATTCAGACCAAGAAATAAAGCAATATCACACCCCAAAAATCTTGCCTCGCTCACTACATTCTCCTTGAAAGAGAAGAGACTGCTAGTACCATAGATCAGCTTAGTTTGTTTTAAATTTCACATTAAAGCAAAATTATAAGATATATACTTTTGGTGTCTGGTTCGTTTTACTCAGTCAATTTTGTGAGATGTATCTATGCTGAATATATAGCTCATTCATTTTTTATTTTTATATGATATTCTATTATTTATTTATTTATTCTATTATTCATGGCTATTTGGGTTGTTTCTAATCTGGAACTATTTTAAGTAGTGTGTTTATCAACATTTTGTATTATGATGTGCATGTATATGCATTCCTGTTGCTGTAAACCTATGAATGGATATGTTGTACCCGACAAATACATAGAGTATACCTATGATGAATTTTAGTAGATAATGTCAGAATAATTACCAAAATAGTTGTCAATTTTTATAAAATTCTTTTTTTTTTTAAGATTAATTTTATTTATACAAGAGCCGGGGTACAGGACAGATGTGCGGGAGGGTGAGAGGATTCACCAGAAACAGAGCAGGGAACAGAACAGGCAGATCTACTGAAACACACTGCTGAGAGGAGCAGTGGGCGAGACAGGAGAGGTCTGCTTGCCATGTGGGTTGCTCTGAGGCTGGTGGGGATCGAACCGGCACTGCAGAGGTTGTGGATAGCGTCATAGTGCTATGCTCAACTGTCTGCGCCACAAGGGAGGCCCAAGTTTTACAAAATTCTTATACTAGGTCCAAGGTACAAGAGTTTCTGTGGATTCTTATCCTCTCCAATAATTACTTTTTGTCAGTCTTTTCGAGGAAGCCATGCTGGTGAGTATGTAGTGGCATTATACTGTATTCTAATTTAATTTAATTATACTTATCTCATGATTTTTATCTATTTACTAGTCATTTCGATAAAAAGGTTTGTGGAGTTAAATGTTCTTGCCCAGTTAAGAATTTAACACTGATTTTTTTAAATCCAAATGATTTGTAAGCACCATTTATATGTTCTGAATCCATGTTTATTACGACTTACATGTATTACAAATGTCTTCTCCCATTCTCGAACTTATATGTTACTCTGTGGATGATGTCTTTGATGTTCTAAATTATAATATAGTTTGAGTTTCTCAATCTTTTCCTTTAAGGATAGTACTTTTTGGGCACGGTGAGAAATTTTGCCCATGATGAGATTCATCTCTACTTTCTTCTAGAAGTTTTATTGTTTTGTTTTCTATTTATTAGACATAATTCACTTGGAAGCTAATTATGTAAATGGTATGAGGCAGAAGTCAATATTCATCTTTTTCCATTGAAAAATTGATCAAGAACAATATTTTGAAAAGATTATTCTTCCCATCTGCTATACAGAAGCACCTTCAATGTAAATCCAAGATCCACCTGTATGTGGGTCAATTTCTGGACTGTCTATCCCATTACTCTATTTATCTAGTTTAATGGAAGCATCTTACTATTTTCTTTTTTTAATAGAGGCATGTTTTTATTTGTTTGTTTGTTTGTTTGTTTTGTTTATACATGCACTGGGTACAGTCAGAAGCGCGGGAGGGTGAGAGAATTCACCAGAGCCAGAGCGGGGAGCAGAGCAGGCAGAAGGACCGAAGTACACTGCTGAGGGGAGCAGCGGGCGGCAGGAGAGGTCTGCGCGCCATGTGGGACCCTCCTCCGGTGGCCGGGGAGCAGCCGGGGATCGAACCGGCGCCGCAGAGGCCGCGGGCAGCTTCGCAACCCAGCGCTCAACCGCTGCGCCACCGGGGAGGCCCGCATCTTACTATTTTCTTTAAGAGCTTGTAACAATTTTATCGTGAATCCATGTGGCCGGAAGTTCTCTTGAAAGGAACTTCTCTTCACAAATTCGACTTCTTCAATAGATTTCCCATTTCTTTTGATACTTTTCCTTAAAGGCTTTTTTTTTTTTTTAACTAGGCTTTCAGGCAATTCAGTTTCCTTAGGCTCCTTTAACTTCATTTACACTCTTCCTGACTTTCCTGCTACTTTTGTCATTGTTAAAAATTCAAAATATATCTGACATGCCATCATCTTAACACATATTTACCACCTGACCATCCCGGGAATCAGAAGTCCACAATGAATTTTAGAGGATTAAAGTCATGGTGTCAGCAAGACTGAAGCTCTAGGGGAGAATGTCTTTCCTTATGGTTTCCAGTTTCAAGAGTTCCCTTACGTTCTTTGACTTGTGATGCCTTTCTCCATTTTAAAGCAAGTAGCAGAGTGGCTTGCAAACTCTATTATCACTTTTGTACTATCAATAGTTCTCTATACTTTCTATTGCTCCTCACTTCTTTTTTCCTTTCCATCTTTCTATCTGGGATCATCTACCTTCTGTCTAAAAGAACATCATATAGTATTTCTTTTAAAGAAATATGCCAGGAATGAATTCTCTCATTTTTTAGCTTCTAACAACTCATTTTTCTTTCTTCCCCTCTCCTTCAACTTCCTCCCTCCCTTTCTTCTCTTTTATTGCTTTACCATGCTGTATACATTTGAGATACATCTTCAATTCTGCGGGTGTATTAGCCTCACTTCACCCACCACCGAAGTTCTAGTGTTTTTCCCACTGTCAGACCAACATCCTCTTCCTTCCCATACCATTACACTTTCACTCTCATTTTCCATTTTAAAGAGTATTTTCACCAATTATAGAATCTAACAGAGAGAGTGATTATTTTCTTTTAGCATATATAAAGCTATTATTGTATTGTCTTTGGCTTCCAGCATTTCTCTTGGAGAGACCACTTTAGTCTTCAATGAAGGTAAAGCATTTTTTTCTCTTGTTTCTTTACAGAATTTCTTTCTGTGTTTTGTTTTCAACAGTTTTAATGAGATGTATCATTTGTATTTATCTTGTTTGCCCTCTCTGGCAATGCTTCATTGATGGGTTGATATCTTCTTTCCATTTTGGAAAATGCTCAATGGACATATCTTCAACTATTGTGTCTTCATCCTTTCTCTCTCGTCCTCTGACCACAATGTAGTATATAGATTTTTCATTATGTCATACATCTTTTCTTCTCTTTTCTGAAGATTTCATCTTTCTTTTTTTCCCCACTGTATATTCCCTACTAATCTTCTAGATAACATATCTACTGAATTTTTAAATGTATATTTACATTGAATTGTATTTTGTAGCTTCCATTTTTTCCATGTTGCATTTTCCATTCTAGAATTTCCATTTGATACTTTTTCACATACTTATGAGACAAAATTCCCCATCCTGTTTTCTATTTCTTGAGGATACCCACTAGTTATTTTAATATTTATTTTGATAATTCTAACGTATGACTATCTTATTTATTTCTGTTTTTGGTACTTGGTCCTATTTCCTGGTATACCTGACAACATTGAACTAACTTCTAGGGCCTATATATAAAACCTGAAACACTCATATAGACTCTGGATAATCTTATCTCTTCCAGGGGGCAGGGGAATATCTTATCCAGAAGATGAGAAGCAATAAAATGCATTTCTGCTTCTTGCAGGCAGAAAACAGTGGTATATCATCATAATCCAATCTGAAACTTAACTGATTGAAAGCTGTTTCATCTTTGTGGGAACTGGCCTATTTGTGTTAGTGCTACTAATTTCTGAGGTGTACCCTTGCAGGGGTGACAAATGAAAACCTGGAGTATTTGTAAAGAACTCTCCTGGATACCACTTTCTATTTGGCCTCTTGGAAAATATTTTGAAGGCAAGGAATATGCTGAGCTTTCATCTCTCCTCATTGTGCTTCTCTTCTTTTCTCTCAGGATCATAGCCCTTCAAGCTCTTTCTGCCTTGATAGATTTCTGGTGCCTTCAGAATGATCATTTTTATTCTTTACCAACTCTACTACAGGTATAGCCATCATAACCAGATACTTCTTGGAGTATTTTTAAAATCTTTCCAATATAACAATCTATAATAAAATTTTCTTTCATTCTTCATCATAATTACTACAATTACTTTAAGCCTTGCTTGCCAATATTTCTCACTGGTTGTGGTCCCCTTAAAGTGAGGAACCATTTTGTAATAATTTTGTATCCCTGCGGCTATTGCTTAATATATAATAAATATTTAATATACACTGGCTAAACTGAATTTAATTAAATTGGAGAGAGACACCATCAAAATGCCATCAAGGGAAAATGTCTTTTTAGTTTTTAGCAGTATTTGAAGATGGATTAAATTTTTTTTTGCACAAGGGAATAAATATGGCGATGGTTCATGCATGATATGGTGGTGGAGAACTATGAGGACTACAAGTGAGGGGAGAAACCAATTACTGTACAAAAATGAACAACAAAAATAAATTTAGAGAAACAAGTATATATTTTTTTCTTATAAAAATTATTATATACATTATCACAATTTTCAGCCTTTACTTTTACCTTTGTTCCTACACAAATTAAAATTCTCACCCCATTCTACAATTTCTTTCTGTGTTTCTGTGTCTCCGATTCCATCTTTCTTTTCAATATTGAATACGAGACACATTTATAATAAAATTCCTACTGCAGTCAAAATATTTGGAACCTAATAGAATATACATACCTACATAAGTAATCTTAGTCATGGTATTACTTTTCAAGCTGAATGCAACAGCCATAAAGATATAGGGATCTTTCCATTCAGCTACGGAATTTCATTGAACCACAATGGTTCAAAATAAAATGGAAACTAGCCTCAGAGTGGAATATCTTCTCTCTGATCTCATTTTACCTCCAATACTTAAACAGCACTTAACATAAACATGCTTAATACATACTTATGCAATAAATCAATCATTAAATGCTCTTAAGTTTATTTAAACCCAATTATTCAATAATCTCAAAGGTTTCATCCTTGTCAAAATACTTCTTTAGATTGTCTATCAGGTCATTGTAGCATCAAACTTCACTCCCCTCACACAAACTAGCAAACCTGACACCACTCTTGGTGGAAAACTCTCAAGGTGCTTATCCTGAAAAGCTTAACAGTTTTCTATACATTGGCATGCAAATTAATTAATTTGTCACATTGAAATTAGTTAATTAAGGGCAAGAAATCTTTCTTTTGCAAAGTTGATTTAGGTTAAGCTACATGATCAAGTTGTTTCCTTATCAGATACTTTGGCTTAACTATTGCAGAATATGAGAGGCGGGGGTGGGGGCGGGGTAGGGGTGAACAACCTTGTAAGCAAAAGGGTCCACACTAACTAACAGGAACAGGAGATTAGATCAACTAAATGGTCCCACAAAGACTGTAAGACAGAACCTTAAGACTATCCTGAGAATTGGTGAGAGTGAAAGGCCCAAGAGACTCAAATGCTTATCTCACATTCTATGTTCTAGGGAGGACACAAGTATTTCCTACCTGCTCATCAACACCCCAGGAGCCTAAACTGGGAGAGAAATAATATATTTTGGGGTGTTTTTTGTTTGTTTGATTTTAGAAAACAACCTTTTGTAACAATTTTGGTGCCTTCTTTTTCACTTGCATGGTAATCATATCTACTTTGGGGATTTGGTTTGTTCTGCTTTATCTTCTGTGTGCAATGACAGTGATCTTGCCTCACAGCCTGCCATCTGAAAGACAGTACAAGTGAGATATTGGGGCTGGGGTAATAAAATTCTGTAAGGACTGGAAGAACTATAGCAAATTTAAGTGGAATGACAGCAAGATAAAGGAGAGACCACCTGCAAACTGACATTTAAATGGGAGGGCTCTCTTGGGGGCTTAATAGAATAAGAAAAAGTAGTAAGAAACAGGCAATTTATACCTTTGAGGTCTTTAGATTCTCAGTAGGAACAAGGAACTTGAAATGAGAGATTATAGGCATATATTTTATAAGGATAACCTGGTTTATACTTTACTGTGTTAGTTTATACTATATTATCTAATTTACTGGCAATGCCAAATATTGTCAAGGATGCGAGGAACTAGGAACATTATCTACTACTGGTATGAATGTAAATCCATACACCACTTAGGAAGGCAATTTGGCAATGTCTGGCAGAGTTAAAGATGCACCCAACTTATGACCCAGCAGGGAATTGTACTTCTAGGGCTATGTCCTGAATAAATGCTGGCATAGATGTGGTCCAGAAACACACAGGGGTGCACACTATAGACTTAACTACAATATTAAAAACTGGAAACACCATAGATGTCTAGCTACACTAAAAGAAGAGTCAGTGAAACAAAGTTTATTCCTACAATGGAACACTAAATAACAGTTAATATGAATAAACGATATCTGCATCTGCATAAATCAATATAGATAAATCTTGAAAATGTCATGTTGAATTAAAAAAGTAAATTGTACAGAGATATATAGTGGAAGATGCCATTTATATAAATTTTAAGCACTCATGATACTGTATATATTACTTAAGGATATAAACACATATAATCAATTTTAAAACATGGCCTAGAAAGCAAGACGGATAGCTGTTTCCTATAATACCAGAAGCCTTTGCAGCACTCCCACTATCAATCTATCTGAGTTGGCATAATAATAAAAATTATTTGCCCCTATAATTTCCTGAGGGGCAATTCAAAGCTCCTCATCCTACCCCTAAGCTTTGAAATTGGTCTCAGGCAAAATTAACTCATCAGTGTTGCAATGGAACTATTCTAGCAGGTCTAAAAGCTTTTAGCTAGTCATATATTTAGTAAGTGGGGATGAACCTTGCCAGGAGCTTCCCTAAATCTCTACACATGGCTCTCTTCTTGGGTCTCTCTTTGATTGTTTTCTATATAATGGGCTTTCAGGAGAAGCACCCCTTTGAGTCTTTCTTTTGAGTTAATTCTCATTATGGAGATCTCTCCTGCCTCCAATGTTAGAATGTCAAAGGGTCAAGCAAATGAGGCTTAATAAAAAGAAGACCTCTCAACCCAAATGCCCAAAGATAGATGACTGGATCAAGAAGATATGGCATATACACAAAGGAATACTATTTAGCAATCAAAAAGACAAACTCATGGCATTTGCAGCAACATGGATGGAGCTGGAAGGGCTTATGCATAGTGAAGTAAGCCGGAAGGAAAAAGAAAAATAATGAATAGAGTTCACTTATAGGAGGAATCTAGGGGAAACAATAAGGAATCAAGGGAAAAAATAATAATAAAATTATCAGGCAACTATAAATCAGAGGCACTCTGCAAGGGGGATGGGGGGCAAATGGATCAAAACAGGAGAGGGAAGAACACAAGGGACTATGGTGATGGTTCATGGGTGAATTGGTGGTGGGAATTTTATGGGGACTATATCTGAGAAGAGAAAGCATACATTGTACAAAAATGAACAATGATATATTATGTGTGTGTGTGTGTGTGTGTGTGTATATATATATATATACCATAGTATATATATACCATATTTATACCATAGTATACCATAGTATGCCAAGTCCAGATACAGCTTTAAAGCTGCCTTTGATCTGATACATTTTATACTGTGATAGGTGCTGCTTCTTCTCTACCACCATGGACTTGTCCTCCATTAACTGTCCGCCACCCAGCACTGAGTACTTGCTGTGTGCAGGACACATTGCTACCTTCATGTTCCTTCTGGCAAGCTCATTCTTCAACAGCATCTTACATTTGAAACAGTCTGTTCTACTCTTAAGTAGAGAAAGCTTTGTTCCTCTTTTGTAAGGGGAAATTATGAAGATTGTGGGATGCTTTCCAAGACACTGAATTGAGGATGAAACAGAAAAGACTCCTTTCCTGATTCAAGGAAAGCATTTAAATGTGACCTGAGAGAAGTAAAAGCCATTGTATAAAGCGGACAAGTCACTTGTCTCCCCCCAAGCTCCTTTCCTCCTAGAGTCTATAAATACCAGGCTGTTTTTACCCTGGGGGCCAATTAAAGAACTTTTACCCACCACTCTCACTGCTAATGGATCAGCACTAAAACCGCAACTTATTTTGCCCCCACCACATAAACACTCACAGTGTGGTAAAAAAAAAAAATGTTGTTTCCCACCAAAATGACCTGGATACAAGCCCTAGGCATGAAAAGCTCTATTTGCCTTTATGGGCACTAATGATTCATCTGAAGAGACCACTGAAGTAATGATTTTCCTATGCTTGAGATGCTGAGAGATCCTCATTCTTAATTATGGGATTTCAATGTGCTGAGAATAGGGTACATTAGCCAAGACTCTGGGGCTTTAGAAAGCTCCCCCACTCTGTGCAGAAAAATCAATTGATGCCAACAAATGTATTTGAAGTCCTTAAACACCAAACTACAGCCTCCTTGCATAAGTAAACGAGGCTATAAGGATATGAGACCAGCTCCTGCCTGTTTAAACCCTCAAGTCTAAAAGGCTCTAACCTCCCTTTGTTCCTGAGGCAGCCCTGACCAGGACAGAAGGCCCACTGCCCACCTCTGCCCCAGTTTCTGGTAAAGTGATTAGGAATTAGGTCTGCAAACCCAGGTTACACTCATGAGTGATGGACTCCCAGTGGCCACCACATGACACTAGTTTCTACTCCATCACATAGTCCTACCACAGGCCTGACTTCTCTTGAATAGGTCACCTGTGCTCATTCCCTTGGAGTCCATGAGACAACTATAAACCTTAATGGGTTTAGATTGTGTCTTCCTTGCTTTGAATCCCAAGCCATATCTAGTGCTGTGGGCAGAATGTCTGTGTCCTCCTACCCACCATGCAACTCATGTTGAAGTCCAATTCCATGTGTGATGGTATTAAAGGGCCTTTGCAAAGTAATTAGGTCATCATGGTGGTGCCCTCATTTAGGGATCAGTGCCCTTATAGAAAGAGAAACATGAGTAATGATCTCTTTCTCTACCATGTGAGGGCAGAGCAAGAAAACAGCCATCTGCAAACCACAAGAGGGCCTCCCCAGACATCTGTAGGCACCTTGATCTTGGACTTCTCAGCATTCAGAGCAATGAGAACTAAATGTCTGTTGTTTTAGCCACTCAGCCCAAGGCACTTGTTATAGCACACCAGGGATGTTATAGAAGACACCAGGGATCTGATATATTATCTTCATGTCTATACCCCTAACTTGGCAGTCTCTTGAATTACAACACAGTTCTACCTGAATCACACAACTGCCAAATGCCCCATGTCACCCAGTAAGTGACACCCTATTGCTTGGACTGTCTGCCTGCCCTGTAAAACAATAGCAAAATCAAATCGAAACAAAAACACCTAACAGTCTCTGCAGCACAATTAGCCCCATCAGCCTTTGTGAGGCAGTGCAAAGAGGCATCCCTACCTAGCCTGGCTTGATTCAATCGCTCCTTTCCTGGGGTCCTTTGTCACTGCCAATCCCAGCAGGGTTAGTACATAGGTCTGTTAATTTACGACTGGTGAATTAGCTTTCAGGTCACAGGATTTAACCTGCAGTAAATTCAAATTTGCATAAGGATAATGGGCATTCTACTACACTTTATGCCAGCAAGCCCTAGTGTGGTAATTAACCACTGAGCACATTTACTGATAAGCTGTTCATTAGAGAAGAACCTGACAACTAGCTGTGTTATCAGAGTCCACAATTTTCAAATCTCTTTCAGAAATGCTTTTTTGTCTAGAGGGACTGAAAGCTAGCAAAAATCAGAAAGTAGACATTCTCAACAATATTTTCATGAAATCACCAGTACGATAAAACATGCAAGTGACAACCTGCTTGGAGGATCTCACTTTATTTTTTTCATATAAGCTTTATCTTAACCTGAAATCTCTTTCATAAGAAACTACTATGGTAGAAGCATCTGCTATTTCATTTTTTTGTGTGTGTGTCCACCTTAAGTCAGACAATTTTCATTCATTCACTGAGGAAGCACATTTTTAGGAATTGGTACTATTAGAAGGAAGGGTACCCAGTGGAAATGGCCAATTTCCATTGATAGTGCACAGACACTAAGTCTTCTCTTCACTTGCAAGGACATTTTTTACACCCCATTCTCCTCACAGGTGGAGTTCTCACAACTCACTTGCTGGACCTTGATATTTTTGTTATTTACAACATGATTTGGAGAAAGCACATGGATCAGCAAAGCACATGGATCCACCAACCTGCATCAGCTGCACTAACTCAATGGCCAAGTGTAGTCAACTCAGCACTGACTTAAACTACAACTAAAACTTAATAAGTTGTAGTCATGGTGCCTTGGCTTGGGGTGGGGGGTGATACAAAGATAAGACATGGTCTGTGTCCTCAGGGAACAAACAATATTTTTGATGCCTTGAATTCCCCTACCCCTGGCTCTGCATTTGCATTTGTTTCTCTGGCATTGCTGAGAGTAATTTAGTTAAATTCTCTCTAGGGAAGAATACTTTATAGGCAGAGCTATAGAACAAGACAATCCCAATATTCCAGTACGTGTCAGGATCTCCCTTCCTAGAAGTCTCTAGTCCTCACTGTTTGTGCCACTGATTTTGACATGTGATAATAGCATTTTGTTACATTTCTTGATGATTGGATTCTTCAGGTACTCTATGTATGTAAATCTTTTCTCATCAACTACATTCTTAGCTGCTGTAAGCTCTTTGTGCAATAAATTACAAAACAGATAAGAGGACACACTGAGGCAAAAATATTGTCATATTATTGTTAACAAAAATGCATGGTAGTTGATGAATGACTTAAAATGAATGGAACTCAACTGAATTGATAGTTTTTGAGATATTCTTTGACGTTTCATTATCTTCTAGATATTCTCAAAGTGTCAAATCTATGAGGTTTGTGCCCCATTTGCTAACCACTTAAAAGTATGTCCAAATTTTTACTGTTCTATAACTGAGGCTTTTAAAACTTACCATATCTTTTATATATTAAGCCCCCCAATCCCATAATGAGTAAAATCTAACAATAGAGCTAATTAATTAGGGGAGGAAGATATAAGTGCAAAACATAATTACTAAGATCACATAAAGAAATGCACTTTTTAAAAATTTCACAGCAACTCAAAATAAGCCTATAAAATATTTCATACTAAGATTCCTTGTATATTCTCATTTAATGAATATGAAATAAAAGCTTGGAATTATCTCCTGAGATGTTTCAACATTTGTATTTCTTATAGCTTTAGCTTCTCTACTTCCATTGGCATTTTTGCCTCTGAATTTCAAAATGATTAAGTCTCTTTGATTCAAAAACAAAACAAAAATTACCTACAACTTCTGAATTCTCAGCTAGGCAGACACTTTCATCCTCAACTTAATGCCTTTGACCTTGGCACTGAGTCCTACTAACTACAATGCCCACCTGGAAACTTCCTGCTTTCTTAGCTACCATAATAAGACTATCTGATTCACCTCTTACCTCTCTTAATTTTCCTTTTAAATCTGCTCTGCTTTTAGATATTAGTGACTTCCAGGATTCTTTTTTTAAAATTCATTGTTTTTCTATTAGATGTGCTTTTATACCTGATTTCATGACTCCTCGTTAATTCAACTATATCCCTTATATTCTAGTTGCTGTTACAGCTCCAGTGATCTGAACTTGACTCTGATCTCCAGATAACACAAGAAGCTCCAGCACAACCCATTCAAAGCTAAACTTAGCATTTTCTCCATTAAGTCCGCTCTCCTCCATTATTTCTATATTCCATTAATGTCACTCAAAGCAGAAACTTATGACCTCTCTCTACACTTACTTCTAACAGCCAATCAAGTAGTTAAGTCTTACTAATTGCTTCCTCCCTTCTCGTCTCAGTCCTATTTTTACCCACCTGTAGAATGAGGTCTTACCTCTGGTGCATACACACATTTCCAAACTTATGTCTCATCAATTTAATTATACTGCTTGGTTTCTAGTAATTGAGTTAGCTTAACTACTTAGGAGCGTTCCTGGCATATAATAAGCACTATTAAAGTTTAGTCTCTATTTATTACTATTACCACCAGCAACACCCCTACTTCCTTTGTTTAAATTATTAACTCGGGCCTCCCTGGTGGCGCAGCGGTTGAGCGCTGGGTTGCGAAGCTGTCTGCAGCTTCTGCAGCGCCGGTTCGATCCCTGGTCGCTGGGCGAGGGTCCCACATGGCACGCAGACCTCTCCTGCCACCCACTGCTCCCTTCAGCAGTGTACTTCAGTCCTTCTGCCTGCTCTGCTCCCTGCTCTAGCTCTAGTGAATTCTCTCGCGCTTCTGACTGTACCCAGTGCTTGTATAAATAAATCTTTAGAATTATTAATTAATTAACTCCCCACACTCACCATGCTATTTCACATTTTTATGTCCTTAACAATGTTATTCTATCTCTAGAATTACTCTTCCTAACTTCATACTCTGAAAAACAAAAATTCTCTGTTCTTTGTCCTTCAGAAAACCATCTCCATTACATCAGGTCAGGCTAAATGCCTGTATTTCATTGTAAACCTGTGAAAACTTTGATCATCCACCTTGATAAAGTGAGATGATCTGGTGTTGTCTGTCATTTTAACTATAGGAGCATCAGCAAATTCTAGCCCTGGGGCCAAATTCAATCTACTTACTGCTTAGATAAGTACAGACATACCCATTTGTTTTAGTCTGGAAGTTGTAATAGGGACCCTATGACCTTCTAAATCATATCTTTACTTCCTTTTTTTTTTCCTTTGAGAAAGATTTTAAATTACATATTTTCTTCTTAATTGGATACACAACTACTCAGATTTTGATTTCTTCACTGTATAGTATCAGTTTTCATCACATTTTATTTCAAGATTCTTTTTCTTAATTGAGGTATAATTGACATTATATTAGTTTCAGGTATACAACATGATTCAGCAATTATATATTGTGAAGTGATCATCACAATTAGTTATTTTTTTCCTTGTGATAAAAACCACAACTATCTTAGCAATTATCAATTATGCAATACAGATAACTATAGTCACCAGGTGGTACATTACACCCCTATAACATTTGTAACTGGAAGTTTGTAGCTTCTGAACCCTTCACACATTTCACCAATATGTTTTCCATATGAGCTTATTTGAGGTTATTACTATTTTTGTTTTGTTCTTTATATTCCACATATAAGTGAGATTATACAGTGTTTCTGTTTCTCTATCTGGCTTCTTTCACTTAGGATACCTTCAAGGTCAAGGTGCACCCATGTTGTCATAAATGGCAACATTTCATTCTTTTTATGGCTGAATTATACTCCATTAAATGTGTGTGTGCATATGCGTGTGTGTGCGTATGCGTGTATGTGTGTATGTGTTTGTGTGTGTATGTGTTTTTGTGTTTCCCTGCTAATTGGCTGTCTAGGTAATTTAACAGTTGATCTCAGTGTGATGCTAAAATCCCCTACTATTATTATATTGTTAATTTCTCCCTTTAGGTCTGTTAATATTTTAATATATATTAAGATGCACCTATATATTTACATATATTTAATGGATTTACCCCTTTATCATTATATAATGTCCTTTGTCTCTTATAGTCTTTGTTTTAAAGTTTATTTTGTCTAATATAAGTATAGCTATTCCAGCTTCATTTTAGCTTCCCTTTGCATGATTTTTTTCCCATCCCTTTACATTTAGTCCATGTGTCCTTATATCTGAAGTCAATTCCTATGTCTCTTATAGGCAGCATGTAGATAGGTCTCAATTTTTCATACATTCAGCCTCTCAATGTCTTTTAATGAGAGAATTTAGCCCATTTAAAGTAATGGTTAATAGTATATACTTATTGACATTTTGACCATTGTTTTCTAGCTGTTATAGTTCCTCTAGTCCTTTCTTCTCTTGTTCTCTTTGTAGTTTTATGACTTTCTTTAGTGGCATGATTAAATTCATATGCCATTGTTTGTATATCTACTATAGGATTTGTGTATCTACTATGGTTACTATAAAATAACTTATATTCATAGCAGTCTATTTTAACTTGATAACATTAGTTTGCTTAGTCCCAGAATTTACTTATATTTTACTATATTCAAGAGACTTTAAAAAGGCCCAAAGGCCCAAAGATGTCTGGGTTTAATATAAGATCACACTGAAGTAATGTTGTTTGTTCCTCCATTGCTAAAGAGTCATTACTAAATCTTGGTTAATTATATTCCCTGATAATTCTTCTAGTTGGGTAATGGTAATTTCCTCTGACTCCTAACATCTTTTATAAGTGGCTTTTAGGCCATAAACAACAACAACAACAAAATATTAGAACTAATCATGAAACATTTGCAGTTTCTACTTAACACTCTTTCTACATTATTCCTTGAAAGCATTTCTCTGATTATCAGTCTCAATAGCTGAGACCATGATGAGTCTCCTGATACCATACACCATTCTTTTAGAACAAACTCCAGCAAATACCCTTTAGATGAAGAGCCCCTGTTAGCAGTCCAAATGAATGTATACTCCAAATGAATGTATAAGCTCCTTTTAGGAAATTCCACTGAGTTGCAGGAAAGCAGAGTAAGCAAAGATGGCATCACCTACCTATGTTCCATGGGAGCCCTTCCATAGGCCCCTAGATGAGTGCCAAACCTGAAGCCTGTCCCTCAATGCTCCAGGACAAGCAAATAGGCCTCTTTCACAGAAAGATAGGCATGTTTCAGTGCTGTCAGTCTTAGAGGAACCAGGAATAGAGGCCCCTTGGTCACCAAAGTCAGGCGAGAAAGGGCCATTTCCTAGGTGTCAGTGACAAAAATCAGGCCATCAGACATGAAAATTAGGGCATCAGGCACCTATATGAACTCTCCTCAAAAAGATGTTAGCATTCTGGGGTATGATAGAGGGAGAGCTCCAAGACAGATCCCAAAAATAGTATCCTCCTTCCATGGTCTCTGAAAAAATTTAGTCAGCCCTCAGGTGTGTGGTTAAATAGAACTTTCACCTCAGGCTTCAGCTGTGATAATAAGGTAATAGATCTCTTTCACACAAAGACTGAGCCTGTGGATAAGTTGTCTCTTGCTGTGCCCTGAGGATGATAACTATTTAAGATCTCTTTCTCATTGGTTACAATCTTGAACCACTAGACTGACTTTTTACAGGATGAGTTGCCAACACCTAAACTATAAGGTCTTCTAGTGAGGAAGCATTTCCCAATTCTCTTTATATTGCAAACACTATACTTGGAATATAAGAGAAGCCCATCAAGTTAACCATTTAAAGGTGACTAAAGGGTTTTAAGACATAGCAAAGCAATTTAAAACTTAAAAGAATTTTAGAACATGTAAGGGACAATGGTGATCATCAAGTCAATATCCTCTGTCACAACTAAGTTTTGTTTCCTTTACCATTTTATGCATCACCTATCAGAGCTATTAACATTTGTTAAAACTATTAAAAACGTGGCCCCCTCCTCGTGGCACAAGGGGTAAAGTCTCAGCACCTTGATGCTACTGCCAGCCACTGCAGCATGAATTCAATCCCTGGCCAGGGAGCTACCCACATAGCACAGCAGACATCTCCTGTCTTGTTCCCTGCTCCCCCTCAGAAGTGTATTTCAGGCTACCCTCCTTTCTGCTCCCCACTCTGTCTCTGGCGAATCCTCCCACCCTCCCCCCACACATCTCTGGCCTACACCCCAGCTCCTATGTGCATAATTAAATAAAATAAATCTTTAAAAATAAACAAATAAATAAATAAAACTATTTAAAATGCCTCTGATATAAAGACATGCTAAGAAAGATAAACTTCACCACAACCCCATCAGATTGCTAGGAATTTAAAATATGTATAATCACTGCATTGTATTTCATATGGCACATACATTTTAATTTTACCATGAATGAGATTATTTTACTGTCTATAAAAAATTTCATTTTGCAGATGTTATCATTTCAATTGGGGTCAAACTATAGTACAGAGAAATAGCAACTTTCTTGCAGTCAATCAAGAATTTTATTTGAGGGATATAAATTACTTTTCACTCTTTATTAAACCTATAGGATATACAGCATTGCTGAAACTATAAAAACATCTCTGCCTCAGAGAGATTCAAAGCTATTATATGCCTGCCAGAAAGGCTGGCAAATGAATGCAGGACATTATAAGGAACAAATACATGACAATAAAATCCAATGTTTATTGAACATTTACTATGTGCTGGTATTACATCATCTCATTTGATCCTATAAGAACTGTGGGAGATAGTACTATTAAGATATCCATTTTATAGCCAAAGAAAGTGAGTTGCAGAGAAGCCAATTCACGAAATTGGCCAAGAGCACATAGACAGTAAGTGACAGAAAAAAAAAAACCCTTATCCTGTAAGTCTGCCTCCAGAGTGTGAGCTCACACACACTATCACATAAACATGCCTGGAACACAGAAGTGGGGGAAACTATGTTTGAAGGGGGTGATCAATCACACCGGTGATGATCAGATGAGTCCTAGAAGAATGGCTCAGAGTTAGGATTCAGAGAAAAAAATCAGAAGAAATCCATGGCTGGGAGAACCAAATAATGAAGCTTTAGAAGCAAGAACCCAAAATAAATATTTATAATGACATGAAATAGCCACTCTGGTGAAATAGAGAAGTGTGAGAAAATGATGATAAAGTTGAAGGCAAACTACCAAGGGCAATGCGTGGGAGGCTGAAAAAGACAAATTCTTGTGGGCACTGCATAGCTCTGAAGACCAGCACACAGAGCAAGGTGGGGCAGCTTGCAGAATACAGAGTCGGGCAGAGAGAATGAGATGTGAAGACACAATACCACAGTGACAAGTGAGGTAGAGGACAGAGGGAGAAGTAGGAATGGAGGGTCTACAAAGGAAAGAAATAGTGAGAAATATAACAAGGGAATTGTAAATAGTTTTTGAGACTGACTTGAAGAGAGGAAAGAGGAAGAAGGAGAGAGAAGGAAAGAGCAAGTTTCACTCTGAAGTTTCCAACTTGAGTGAATGGGTAATGCCTGCTGCTCTGGACCTGCTGGGTTACACGTACCCACACATCCCTTCTCCTCGCACTCACCCTGCTGCCCCACCTCTTTACTAGGAGCCATGTGGATCATCCTATGTCAGTGCTCTCATCACTACTTTTTCAAATCTTAAACCATTTTGTTTTAGCTCATTACTCTGGGAAAGAAACATTCTTTCCCTTTCTAAGTTAAAGAAGGGGGAGGAAGTCTATAATGATAGGGTAGACCTTTGGGCCTCCCTGGTGGCGCAAGGGGTTGAGACACAACCTATGAAGCTGTTTACAGCCTCTGCAGCATGAGTTTGACACCCAGTCTGCCAGGGAGCTACCCACATGGGGCAGCAGACCTCTCCTGTCTTGCCTGCTGCTCCCCTCAGCAGTGAATTTCAGTCAGTCTGCCTGTTCTATTCCCCACTCTGTCTCTGGGAAATCCTCTCACTACCCACAACTCTGGCCTGTACCCCACTTCTTGTATGTAAAAATAAATAAATCTTTAAAAAAAAGGATAGGGTTGGGCCTCCCTGGTGGTGCAGAGGTTGAGTGCTGGGCTGCAAAGCTGCCCACAGCCTCTGCAATGCCGGTTCAATCCCTGGCCGCAGGCAAGGGTCACACATGGCACGCAGAACTCTCCTACTGTGCCCACTGCTCCCCTCAGCAGTGTACTTCATCAGTCTGCCTGTTCTGCTCCCCGCTCTGGCTCTGGTGAATTCTCTCACCCTCCCACGTTTCTGACTGTACCCAGTGCTTGTATAAATAAATAAATAAATCTTTAAAAAAAAAAAAAAAGGATAGGGTAGACCTTTATGTGTTGGTAGCCTATAAAGAAGAAACAGAGAGACAAGGATCCAAGATCCCAAGTGACAAGGAATGTTGGAAGAATAGAATCCAGAGGGTACTCAGGGAGGAGGAGATGCTTGCCAGGTGAACAGGGGAGCTCATAAACACAGAGAGACATCTTGTGCAGTGGGATAAAGGGAGAGAGAAGCCTAGTGAACTTGGATAGGGAGCCAGAGGGAGGAGATACGTTTGATCATTTGAAATTGACAAGTTTGGGCCTTTTCAGAAAAGTGGATGCCCATCCCAGACATTTTGTTCCTCTCACTGAGCCATAACCAATGATTTGTCATTTCTTCAAACTGTCTAGCTTTCCCTTGTCTTGGGTCTTTTTTGTCTTTGCAGTGTTTTCTGATTGAAATGGCTTCTCTCGGATCTTTGAGTCACTGACTCTCCTTCTCCTTAGATCTCTCTTTAATTGTGGCCTGCTCAGAATCCTTCCCTGGCCGCTCAGTCTAATAATGGTGACCCCACTTCTTACCACTCACTACCCCATTATTCTCTCTTAGTCCCATCATACCGCTTGTTATTTTTAAGCATCTTAATTAGTTGTCTACATATTTGCTATTAGTCTCCTTCAACCATAATGTAAATCCCACAGGCTCAGGGAGCTGATATTAGGTCCTATGCACCAGATCCTCCAACACTTAGAACAGATTTTATAAGAGAGGAAGCACTCTGTGAATATTTACTGCATTCATGAATAAGCAAATGAGTGATGTGCTATTGAGCAAATGGATATAAGCAGAAATTGGAAATTCAGAGTAATAATTATATTACTGATGTTCAAATACTTAGTCATTAATTGAGAACGATTTTCCATATACACACATAGCAGGAATTATGTTTAATGAAAAATGGAGTATTCAATCTGCATAAACTCTAGTCACTGCCTTCCAGAAGCTAAGTCTGTTGGGAAAACATATGAACAGATCATTAGAATGTACTGTGGTAAGGTCTACAATAGCAAGGATAATGCAGTGGAATTAAAATGAGGGCTATCATAAAGGTTTCTAACTCAAGCAAAGTAAAGCAGGAAAACAATTCTACTAAAGTGCTGAGGATACATATGCCCCTCAGAGTATGGCATGGAACCGTAAAGGGTTAAAGAGAATCCCAAAGTGGAGAAGATGCAAAATACATACAACTCCCCCAAGAAGTGTATCACTGAAAGTAAGGAATCAATGACTAAGATGTAAATTCAGCAGGAAACAGGATGAAGCAAATGATTTTGAGCATGTGCCCGGTTGAGGGAAAAGGAGAGTTGAAGAGAAGATCTAAAATAACCAAAAATAAAAGAAATCCTTAAAAGGGCTAAATTTCAAAAGAGGTGGGGGAAAGGGAGCGGTATCTTGCAAATACTAAATCTGAAAGTATAGAGAGAGGAGGTTAGCAAGCATGAGGTCAACCAATTCTATTTTCTACATGAGATATAAGACAGACCATCTGCCAATACTAACTGGTGAGGACAGGCTAAGGGAGTAGGAGGGAGAAAAACCTCATGGGTTGATAATTGGTCGGCAATACTGCTGCCCTGTACTGCATATGCCTCTCTGCTTTGGGAAGTGAGAAACATGAGCTGATTTTTCTTTTTTTTTTTTTTTTTTTTTTTTTTTTACTTTGTGGTTCTTTTCTTTTTTTTTTTTTTTTTTTAATTAATAAATTTTATTTTTATATTCCCCATACAATTGCAATCCCCCCATTCTGACCCCAATCCCTCCCCTCCCGTCCCCCACCCCCCAAAAAGTGTCTCTGGTTCATAGTTTTTGTTGATTTTGATTTTCACTTTCTTACAGTTATTCATTTTCCTGGTCCCTTATTTAAGTTTTCTAGATCCCTGCTATGAGTGAGACCATCCGGTATTTTTCTTTTTCTTTTTGGCTTATTTCACTGAGCATGATCCCTTCCAGCGTCATCCATGTTGCTGCAAATTGCATGTGTTTATCTTTTTTGAATGCTGAGTAATATTCCATGGTATATATGTACCACATCTTCTTGATCCAGTCATCTATTTTTGGGCATTTGGGCTGTTTCCAAAGCTTAGCTATTGTAAACAGTGCTGCTATAAACATAGGGGTGCAGGTGTTCTTTGGAATTGATGTTTCTGTGTTCTTTGGGTAAATACCTAGGAGTGGAATTGCTGGATCCTGTGGAAGCCATGAGCTGATTTTTCTTTTGAAATCTATGCAGAGGCCTCCCTGCTGGTGCAAGGGGTTAAGCCCCAGCATTATGAAGCTATCCACAGCCACTGCAGCACAAGTTCAATCCCCAGTCCTGCCAGGGAGGTGACACACATGGCGAGGCAGACCTCTTCTGTCTCGCCCACTGCTCCCCTCGGCAGTGTTTTTCAGTAGCTCTGCCTAGTCTGCTCCCCACTCTGTCTCTGGTGAATCCTCTCACCCCGCCCCAGCATCTCTTGCCTACACCCCAGCTATTGTATGCATAAATAAATAAATATTTAAAAAAAGAGAAATCTATGCAGAAACTAGTTGAGACACAGTGTTCACACGGGGCTACAATACCAGGTTACAGAAGTACATATGACCCATGGAGTAGTGATTCTGCATTAGCAAAACAATTTTAAAAACCCCAGATAATTAATTAATTAGCTCAATGATTACTCTATCCCTGTAGGTGCATGTGCAGAAGGACCATTTTTGTGTGCATGTATGTCTTTGAGGCATCTGAAGACACAAGAGATTTTGTCTCAGTGGGAATGTTGTGGTAGATTACATTTGCTGTAAATAAATGACATTTTTAGAAAGCAATGAGTTCCACTGAATTTATCCTGAAGAGAAAATAAATGCAAAGCTAAATAAGAAACTCCCCAAATCAGACTAAAAATTCTTAATAAGCCTAAAACGTAGCTTTGCTTCATTCTAGCTTTCTGAGGGCATTAGAAGCAAATAGCATCAACTTCATACAAAATATTAGGCTGGAAGAAAATTAAAGCTGTGCTTCCCATGTCAAGACAAAGGCATTCCACTCAGCATTTATACCAAAAGAAGCCACTTCCCAATGAGGTTCTATAATGAAAATTATTCCCCCATTAATAGGCTGAGCTATATTAATTTGCCCAAAGTGGGAAATCAAGCAAAGCTATCTTCCTCTCAGAACAATCAATGGCAAGGTGAAAGAATAGGTAATTGGACCCAGTCTACTAGCAGGGCATTTTTGCCTGATTAAATGACCTCTCCTGTGAAGACTCTAAATGATAGAGACCATTCCCTAGAGTGGGCTAACCAACCTGTTCCTAAGGATTCCATGTCTTTTCTTCTTCACCGAGTGTCTGGCTGTGGGGGTCAAGACAGCGGCAGCACTGACATGATAATTACAGCGTTTGCTAACTGTGTGATCCCAGGCAAGATACTCTCTTTAAACTCAAATCAGTAATTAAATTAGAGACTATGCAGGAAGCTCCTAGTCATATAGATACACACTTCACATACACAGTCAGTGCTCAATAATTGTTAGTCTTTATTGTCACTATTATGATTATAATTGCTGTGGTTATAATGGTTTTGGAGATGATGCCAGGAAAGGTCTGAGGACAGAGAAGTAATTATAAGTGATTTATAGGGGATGATAGTGCCTGGGAACCTCAAACTATACCACAGGGTAACTGTATGGGTCTCGGTGGGACAGTATAGACAACAGACTGGAGATGAGCAGGAGTGTCTAAAATACAGTGAACCTGGTCTAATCAATCAGATTCAATCTTTGTTTTCAGAAGCCTTGTCCATTGTAGAGCTATAGGATCGTATATTTAGAAGGAAACTAGGATATTAAGACCACCCACTCATTTGATACTACCGTCTTCCCTATAATCTCATCAAGGTGGCTGCCCAGACTTTGCTTGGATGCCTTGAGTTAACAGAAAACACATTACTTTGAAGGCAACTTTGGAGAGCTCTCTTTGTAAAGTCTCCTTGTAGTAAATATCCAGCTTCACATTTGCCTTAGTTCTTCTTCTGGAAGATATGTGAACCACATTTAATCCATTTACACAAGACAGTCCTTTACGTATGAAAAAACTCTCACACCCTGGGCTCAGGCATCTTTTCTCCCTCATGTCCCTGGGTCTGTGAGTCAAGTATTTGAAGTCTGATACTTGAGCCCCTTTATTTTTTTTCACAGCCCAGCTCTAAACATGTTCTAATAAATCAATTAGTCAGCTAACCTTTTAAAAATCTGTCATCCAGAACTGAAATGAATACTCTTAGTATCACATTAGTACATAATTATCTTGGTGAGGACAAAAACATTTTACTGAGCATTTTCTAGGTATTAAACATTTTAATAAGGATTTTACATTTATCATCTCAGATAAAACTCACAGAAACCCTGCAAAATAGGTAAATTTATTCTCCACATTTATTAAATATGTGAGACAAAGAAAGGATTACGTAACTTGCCCAGCATCATATAGCTAACAGGAGTAGACCAAGGCCTTGCAGCCAAGAACTCTAGATCTAATGCCTGCCCTCTCAGTCAATAAATTACATTATAAAGCTCTCACCTCCTTTGTTTATGTATCATAACTCTATTAATGTAGCCTCAGATTCTATAGGCACATATTTTCTATAATTCCAGTATCCTGCAATCCACAAAGTTGATGGAAATTTTCTCTTACATTCCCTCATGTCTCTAATATAAATGAATACCAATATGGACAGTGCATTGTGAGATGCACTGAATGATCCATGTAGATCAAAATAGATCCATTCATCAGAA
Organism: Talpa europaea; assembly: GCF_964194135.1. Taxonomy (NCBI): domain Eukaryota; kingdom Metazoa; phylum Chordata; class Mammalia; order Eulipotyphla; family Talpidae; genus Talpa; species Talpa europaea. The sequence goes on from NC_140075.1 coordinate 109,499,834, forward strand.
TCCAGTGATATATTTAAATAGTCATGCCTTACTTACTATCTCTAGAGATCCAGGGGCAGTCCAGTTTGAAGAATATTTGATACAGGGCCTTAAAATGTCATTGGGACCTAGTTTTTCCCCACTTCCTGAATCTGCTATTCTCTATTCTGGCTTCATTTTTGGGCTCTGTTGGCAGCAAGATGGTGGCCAGAAACTCAGAGTTTAAAATACCCCAAGTTGGGCCTCCCCAGTGGCTCAGTGGTTGAGCGCTGGGTTGCGAAGCTGCCCACAGCCTCTGCAGCACCAGTTCCATCCCCAGCCGCTGGCCGAGGGTTCCACATGGCACGCAGACCTCTCCTGCCGCCCGCTACTCTCCTCAGCAGTGTACCTCGTCAGTCTGCCTGTTCTGTTCCCTGCTCTGGCTCTGGTGAATTCTCTCACCCTCCCGCACTTCTGACTATACCCAGTGCTTGTATAAATAAATAAATAAATCTTAAAAATAAAGAATTTAAATAAAAAATAAATATAATAAAATAAAATACCCCAAGTTCTAGCCCAGAGGGTGGAGAGCTTCCGGTCACAACAGATAAACAAAAGTCCCAAGCCTCTATGTCACTGACCTCTATGTCACTATGATATTTGGGACAGGCACCCACATATAAACAAAACTACCAGCCAGCAGCCAGGAATGAAATCTCTGACTTAGAGCTAACACAATCACCAATGGATCCATGAGTGAAATCAGTGCCACAAGATTACTGGATGTAGACTGAGGGTGAATAAAAATCAAGAAACATTTAAAAGGGGAGGAGAAATGGATACAAGATCTCCCCCCAAAGTTATCCATTATCTACTACTCTAGCAATAGCCCTTCCAAAGCTGTCAGTGGCAAACCATCCTCCAATATTTTTATTCTGACATTAACTGGGAATCCTCTTTGCCTCTTTGTTGTGACAATGCAATACTGACTTAAATGTCCTTAAATCTTCAGTCTTCCTGATACTTGTCTTAGGTGTGTACCACATTCTTACACCCATCCTGGGCTAAATTCTCACACCTTGCCTCCACCCTGTGAAATAAATTTCATGTTCAGCACATCCCCAGTAGCTCAGGGTTTTGTTTCTTCTAACTTTGTGACAAGTGTCATTTTCTATCCTATCCAGTTCAGTTCCCTGAAACCCAGAGTAATCTATTCTCTGGAAAGTAATTTCTCCTCTTGACAAAATGTTATTCTTAAACTGAGTCACAAGACATTACTATGGACCAATAGGCAACTCCTGAGACATAGTTTCTCTTATGTCTTTTTTCTTCTGCCGCATTCTACCACTTTCCAGCTTCTGATTCAGGTTCCACTTCTTTCTACCTTATGGGAATCCGTCCCCTCTTGGTCTCTTTTTATAGTGGTGCTTTTCTGTGAAGGAATTCTTCCATTCAAGTCCTTACAGTCCTTCCAGCATCTCTTTGCAAGAGCAGGGAAATAAATTCTCCCTTGCTATCCAAAAATTGGTATATAATAACTTGTTATTTCTACATTAGAAGTTCTCCAAGGTAGTGCATTTGGTTTTGGCAGTGAATGATCATTATACTCATTTGACAGATTAAGACATGGATGTCAAGGAGATACTGGAATTATAGAAAATATGTGCCTATAGAATCTGAGGCTACATTAATAGAGTTATGATACATGAACAAAGGAGGTGAGAGCTTTATAATGTAAGGGGGCCTCCCTAGTGGCGCAAGGCGTTAAGATACAACCAATGAAGCGATCCACAGCCTCTGCAGCACAAGTTCGATCCTGGCTGGACAGGGAGCAACCCACCTGGCGCAGCAGACCTCTCCTGTCTCTCCCGCTGCTCCCCTCAGCAGTGTATTTCAGTCAATCACATGTTCTGTTCTCTACTCTGTGTCTGGTGAATTCTCTCACCCCCACCCCATACCTCTGGCCTGTACCCCACTCTTGTATGCATAAATAAATAAATATTTTTTTAAAAAAAAATTGTATGGTTCTCTAGCTAGCGCCTGAACTGTATCTGGAGCCAGGTCCCAATTCAGTTGCTCTGTTTGTTAAGCTACATTGAAATATCCTAACTTCTGTAGTTTCTTAATCACAGGAACAGCAAAGAGCAATAAGTGGTTCCTTGGTCAGATCTGATCAGTTAATAACATAAATAAGAACACTAGCATTTACACAGAGTTATGCAATTCATAAAGCATCTCCATTTTTTAAATTCTATTTCTTCCTACCAAACAAAAAATTGCTTGAAATATGTACTCTATGATGAAGAAAAAGGCAGTCAGGAGCAGTCAGGTGGCTTTCTAAATGTCTTACAACTTAGTCTAGGCACAACTCAAACCTTGGACTTCTGGCTCTAAAGCCACCAAATTCTAAGTCCTTTCCCATTTTCCACGCTGACTTGAAAAGTCTCACTTGATCTTTGCTCAACGGAGAACTACCTGCACAGTATTCTTGGGGCTAGGAGAAAGAGAATGGTGAGATCCAATTTCACGCCCTAAATTTACTTTATTATGGACAGAGTCATTTCCACCACCTGAGAAACCAGTAAGGATACCAAAACAAGAGCCAGGAAAGCAAAGAAATAGGAAAAAATGAGAATAAGAAAAAAAAAATAATTTAAAAGCACAGTGATTAAAGATGCAAGAAGATAATGCAAAAGAAAAACCGGAAGTTAAATTGAGAGCATAAGAGACAGCAGCAAGGACAGTGAAGCAGGGTAAAATAAAATGAGTATATTAAAAAAAAAAAAAGGCAACAACAAACACATTATCCCAGAGCCCGCAGGTGCCAGCAATTTGAATAAACGTATAGCAATTAACAGAATTAACACAGCCTTAAATAGCTTGGCTCACCAGATGTGGACTCCTATCAGGGTTCTATAAAATGTAAAGTTATTACAGATTAAACCATTAATCATCTGTTCAGAGACTATCTCTGGCTGCAAAATCCCATTCGGTTTTAAATGGCTAATAATCACAAAGGGATGCGGAATGGAATGTGCACAATAATGTTCTGCCCAATCCTTTTTCCTTTAAATATGTGTTCCCCTCTCCAATATCCAGCTCTTCCTTCCTCCCCATTCGAGATGCCATGAGAAAAAAGGTAAGACAGACCAATCTGTACCAGGGGGGTCTCAACAGCATCTGAGCTTTTCCACGGACAAATGGAGAGATCCAGAAAGAGAATCAACACACCAGGAAAAAAGGAACAGACAGAAGTGATGGGCCTGTGATGTGGAAAGATCCAAATCAAATCACACACGGCAGGACTCCGTAGTGGCCTTGCGCAAGCCCCCTGAACCTGGCGCTGAAGACACTACCCGAGCAACTCAGTCACAACCTAGATTTCCTCCAGCATCTGTGCTTCACCTGCCGATAATTGCTCAGCACTCAGCAGTGTCAAAGACAGAAAGGAGCAAAGTTCGTCTGACAGGGAGGGTTATCAGAAAATGAAATGCGAACTGGAAAGAAAATCTTTTCTGTAGAAATGTCAAGATTCAGAGGGATACTCTGCCAACCCAATGCTAAACCGGAGCCACACCCATCCCAATCCTGCTCCTCATATATCTGGGTAAAAATATATATTGGGGAGAAGTAGGGGATGGACCTCGAGTCCTCAAGGAACTTTAATTCTGTTGCACAAGATAACCAATATGACCACGTCATTCTACTACTTAAGTTCCTACAATGGTTCCAATAGAATAAAATCTAAGGGTACAGCATGAAATGAAGCTCTGTCATCTAGCCCCTACTGAACTTTGTGGTTACATTTTGAAAACTCATACTCTTGTATTTTGTGTCTTGAAATTAGCAAACCATTAGCTCTGCACCCAGGCACCTTGATGGGTCCTGTCTCCATGCCTGGGCACACCCAGTTCCATTGCCCCGAAGCACCAATCCCCCCAATGTCCTGTTTACTTCTATTCATCTTCAAGCTCCCCCTTGGGTGTTGCCTCCTCCATGGGGTTTTCCTAACTCCCAGGATATGTGAAGTTCTGCTCCCCAGAAGTCCTATTGAACCTGTTAGTGCTTTTTTGTGCACTAACTGCCTTTCATTGAAATTATATTTGTGTGTCTGTCTCTTCCACTAAACGTGAGGGTCTATAAGGCAGGAACCATGTCTGATTCATTCTTATAGCTTAGCTTTGTCATTGTCTTCCGTGGCATGGATCTGTTGAGCTAAGTTTGACCAGATTTTAGAGTTCAATAAGTCAGTTCATTCATTATTTATTCAGTTATTTATTTGAAACATGCTTATTGAGTGATTTTTTTTTTTTTATTCCAGGAATTCTTCTCAGTGCTGGAGAAACACCTGTGAAGTGACAAGTGAGGGGGCCTTTGTCCTCAGGGAGTTCATATGTTAATAGAGTGAGACTGACAGTTTTCAAACAACAAATGAATGAAGGCAACAAACAAGATAATGACTGAGGGTGGGTGGGGATGGGTTCTTCCTACCTGGAGATGAGGAGTGTAGTTGGACAAACCTCAGAATAAAGTTTATTTCCCCTGCTGGCAGTAATTTGCTAATGTGGAAAATACAGAGATAAGCACTTGGTAGTGCATAGTCACTTAAGCTTTTATGTATATTCAGAAACTGTTTCACAAGATGCAGTGCATATCCATAGTAATTATTATTATAATCACCATATTTCCATATGGTTTCACTTTTATGTATATTATTTCATTTGTTCTTAAGATGAACAAAGGCCTTATTAGATTCATGTATGAGTAAGGACTCGAATAAGGACAGTGGTGTATTCCAGGCTGTACAGCCAATGAGAAAGCTGGTGTTCTCATCCAGGTTTTCTGATTTTAAAACTGGCATTTTTGTTTTCATTATATAGGTTACCCCCTCCACACCTTTTCAATCCCTTTCTTTCTAGAGGAAGTTCCAACCCTTTTCTTTTAGCCTTGCTAAGCCTGTTAATATAATAAATATTTACGACAGTCAAGTCATGAGAGCAATCTAAGTGCCCAATAACAGATGAGTGGATAAACAGGATGTGATATATACACACAGTGGACTACAGCTCGGCTATAAAGAGAGACAAACTTATGTCATGTGTGACAAGCGGGATGGAAGTGGAGGAGATTACGATAAGTGAAATAAGACAGAAAGAAAAGACAAACACTGGATGAGTTCACTAATATATGGAATAGAGTGAAATAAAACAGAGGAACAGACAAAACTAAATCAAATCAAATCCTAGAAATATGACTGCAGAATTGAGAGAGGATGGGGTTTTGAACAAAGTGGGGTAGAGGACCCATGGGTGCTTTGGTAGTGGGGGAGCTGTGGTAACATACATTCCATTAAATCATATACAATACTGTGAACGATATTTAATAAAAATGTACTTTAAAAAATAAAGATCTCTAGGGGCCTCCCTGGTGGTGCAGGTGGTTGAGTGCCGCACTAGGAAGCTGTCTGCAGCCTCTGCAGTGCGGGTTTGATCCTGGCCAGCGGGGTTGAAACCCACATGGTGCGGCAGATCTCTCTTGTCTCACCAGCTGCTCCCCTCAGCAGTGTATTTCGGTCTATCTACCTGTTCTGTTCCTTGCTCTGTCTCTGGTGAATCCTCTCAGCCTCCCACACATCTGGTCTGTACTCAGGTTCTTGTATAAAAAAAAATAATAAATTAAAAAAATAAAGTATGTCTAAAAAAATAAAGATCTCTAAACCTTTCTTTTAATTTCATAAATAGCTAGAAAGTCCTGAAAGATTCAATGATCACCATCTCAAGATGTTTTCAGTGCTCCTTAGAAAGTCACATGGTTAACAGTACCTAAGCGCATTTGTCTAAAAGTTGTTTATTAATTTACAAACATCTGATTTCATTCAGCAAATATTACAGAAAGCCCACTGGTACCAAGAACTATTCTAAGACCTGAGCACACAAGAAGAACCCAAATAAGACAGACACATGAAAACAAGAGGAACACAATGTTGACTCTGAGGACACAAGTCTTGTATTGATAACTGAGGTGCATTGAGAACCAGTAGTTTGAAAACAACCGTTCACTCTTGGTTGTGGCTTCTACAGTAGTATCAAGTCAGGAGGTATGCACACAGGTGCCATCAACAGTCACTGGAGTCCCAAGCTACCTTTCGGGTGTGAGTGAACTATAATTCCAAAGGTAAAACCATTGTGTGCCACACACAAGGTATCATTATGGGATAGGGACCCTAGAACCCATTTACCATCTCTCCAGTTTGAAAAAAATGACACATAAAAGTACCCAGTTCATCTTAAGGCAATGTAGAGCCACAAAGGGCAAAATAAGACCAACCAAAGGGAATAAGGACATGGGGAGGGAGGGAGGATTTTAAACTAATTGAAGACCTTTCTAAGGGTGTGTAAAGTGGGATTTGTTGAGGAGCTAATTCGAGCATAGCTGGAAATGCCTGTTGTTTAGCTAATTGTCAAAGAGAAATGAAAAGAACAATAGAATAATTTCCTAGACACGCCCATTAAAAAAAAGTGAGTTGTAATGATGAAATGGAACACTGGGACAATATAAGACTTAAATTTACTTGTTTAAAACACTATAAATGCAAAAGCCTTCCATGTCATTTAGAAAGACACTAAATACATAAAGGCAAGAGGGAGGCAAAAATTAATAAAAGTTTTAATTGTGCCTACTGTCCCTCTAAAATTTTGGGCTTTTCTTTTTTTCTAACTTGCTATAGTTTTAAATGCAAATTTATGCTGCTAGTTAAAATAGGTATTTTCTTTAGAAATTGCTGTTATGTCCTTACCACTGCTTTTCCAAACTGTTTAATTTTTAAGTTATTAAGGGACACACATTTCACAGGCATTTGAAGCTTTATGCTCTCTCACTGGAGTGTGTGTGTGTGTGTGTGTGTGTGTGTGTGTGTGTGTGTAGATTTTTACTGACGTTAGGTTCTACATGGATAGATATCAGAGATAGTGTTTGGTTTTTATGAGACTTGTGTCAAAATGTTCAAAGGGCATCCTTTTCCTGAGTGATAGATATGCAGTTGGAAAACTAGTCTTTTGTCTCCAAGTACATAATTAAGAGATAATTTGATGTAATTGTATACAGGGGGAAATTAGTCATAGACACCATGTCTAGTCGTGTCCAGAAGAAACTCCATGCTCCGGGCTGTTTTACTACAAAAACAAAATAGCTCTCCACAGCAATCAAAGCCTCATTCATTCCTTAGTCAAACACGTGGTAACAGAATGTTCTTATCTATTTCTGACCAGAGTGCAATTCAATGCAATGTGATTTGACGGTGTTTAAGAGTCTTTTTGGCTTCATCAGACACTGAGTAGTTTATACCTATATTCTACCCAAGTGGAAGTAAATTTAGGGAAGAAGTACTGTATGCCTGCTGCCATTCCACCAGGATAGACCAGCGGAATCCTGCCAGCCAGCAGAAACCTAAGTCATGTCCAGCAGAGAGAGCAAAACACTCTGGGCTCTCTACTATATTTTTTTCTTCAGATCCAGGACAACACAAAGTCACAATCACATTTTCTGTCTTTGTCATATCTCCTTCCTACCCCTTCCTCTCAATTCACAAGTGGTTTATTATAGCAAGGCTCAGCTCAGATAGCAATTCTTCACCAACGCCCTCTCCTACCAAAATGTATGTTTCCTCTACTCAATTAGAACATTTAGTCTCTATCCAGCAGTTGGTTGTAACCTGTGACTTATCAGTCTCATTTCGTCTGTGCTCATAAAGTCTTGGAGCATGGAAACCATGGTTTGCAAAAAGCTGCTTAGTTTAATTATAGCACAAACAAGGCACTTGATGATCGCTTGATAAACTTATCTATTCAATAACCACATATTAGGAACCTACTACACGCCAGGCATCTCACACACACACTCCTGTCTTGACATGGTCACCAGTGAATGGAGAGAGTGAACACCCGTGCAATGTCATGTCATACATGTATCACTGGTGTCCAGCGGATTTCAAATTCCCACAGTAAGAATAAAATGATTAGGGGCCTCCCTGGTGGTGCAAGAGGTTAAGCACTGCACCATGAAGCAGTCCGAAGACTCTGCAGCATGAGTTCAATCCCCAGCCAGCCAGGGAGCAACCCATATGGCGCAGCAGACCTAGCCCACTGTTCACCCCAGCAGTGTACTTCAGTCAATCTGCCTGTTCTGTTCCCCACTCTGTTTCTGGTGAATCCTCTCACCCCCGACACCTCTGGTCTGTACCCCAGCTCTTGCATGCATGAATAAATAAAATATTAAAAAAAAAACAAGGCCTCCCCAGTGTGCAGTAGGTTGAGCACTGCACTGTGAATCTGTCTGCAGCCTCTACAGTGTGGGTTCAATTCCGGCCGGCCGGTAAAGGGTCCCACATAGCACAGCAGACCTCTCCTATCTCGCCCACTGCTCCCCTCAGTGGTGTATTTCAGTCAATCTGCCAGTTCTGCTCCCCGCTCTGTCCTCTTACCCTCCCATGCCTCTGGCCTATACCCCAGCTCTTGTATAACAATAAATAAATCTTAAAAAAAAAAAAAAAAAAAACACTTGCCCCAAGAGGAGGTTTGTAACAAGTCACCATGGATCTTTATCTACAGGAAGGATCACTGTTGGCTTCTCAAGGAATTTCCCCAGAGAAATGGTGTAGACATCTTAGGCAATCAAGCTTAGCTCAGATTAATAAAAAATGTGCAATGTGCTGCTCTGATGACTGTCCTGAAAGAACTCTAGCAAATCAAGTCTGATTCTTTTTGCCTCAACAATTGACCTTAGAGGTTGAACTTACACTCAACTGAGGCTCCTCTGCTCTCAGATAGAGGCCTCAACATATCAGCTACAATAACAATAAATGAGTCATGGCAAAGCCCCACTGCTTTCTCACAGCTGCCAGCTTTCCAGGGGGAAAATGGAAAAAGGAAAAATCAGTCTTCTGGGCCTTAATGTTATATTCTGAGGATTTTCTTTCATCTCAAATAATCAGTCTTGGGAACACCAAGCTTGACAAATGTAAAATAATGCATTTGTTATGTTTTAGACAAGATACCCATCCACAAATTGAGCCACATTTAGCTAGAACATTGGTACTAGCCAGGTAAAGCAAGTGTCTAGCTCCTTGTCATGCCAAAAGTCTTTTAGCTATGGTTTTTCTTTCATTGTATCAATCACAGCCACCTGGGGTGTCAATGTGCCCCTTTAGTTAGACAAGGAAACTGAAATGTAGGATCCAGCATCTTTTCCGCTACAACTGATAGCCTCATAGACTAGATTCAAGGGCAACTCCACTAACTGAATTAGAAATTCCATTTGTTCTCAGTCAGTGCATTTAGTGGGGTATGTGAATGTTACCTCTTTAAGGCAGCCCATGAAGTTGTTGCTGACGGGGGAGCCTGGTAAGTCAGCGGTGCTTGGACTTCCTCCCACGTAGAAGAAGTCATCTGAGCCCAGCATGGTGTAGTCTTCTTGAGTGTACCCCGTTGTGGTAAGGATGCCATCCACAGAGATTGTCACCTGGTAGAGGGACATAGGGACAAAAAAAATTCCCAACAATGACCTTATAGTCCTATCAAGAGTTGGAGGGTTCCCCTACCTGTGGCGTCACTTTCATTCAGATTTTGGTGAGGTATTCTCTATAATTTGGTTTGATTTTGGTATGTGTAGCCAAGTTCCATTTTCTAGTCTGTCTCCCCCGTGGCCCAAGCTTCCAGCATCCCCTGCGGATTCCTGGGAATTGCCACGCTGAGCGACTTGCTCCAACCATTGCAACTCTCCACTTGGTCAGGCTAGAAAATGGAACTATCCTCAGATGATAGCACTTGTCTTAGTTCATCGGTAAAATGATCACTTATATTTTAATGACTTAATTATGGTGGTGGTGAAAAACAGCAAAGGAGACATTGAACAATGGGTTTGGTAGGGGTTGGTCTTTGGCTGTGGATGGTATTTTTCCTTTTTTCTTTTCTTTTTTCTTTTCTTTTTTTCTTTGTTTCCTTTTTGGACTCACACCACACTGACAAACATGCATTCAGGGAGGGAAGGTGAGGGCGTCAATGTTGATATGTCATGGATGATACATGCCATGGAAGACCCCGGAACACCAACCTCCACCCTCCCTTCATTGCCATCACCACCCCCTAGGGAAGAAATGACCCAAACCAAAAAGGCAACACTAACAAAAAGAAATGAATGATAAGGCATGATAACCAAAATAATCATAATAATGCCCCCAGGGAAGAAATAGCACCCACACACCCAACATCCATGAGAGGAGCAGGAGGCAGAGAGAAGAGTTGGAGCTTCAAAGCGTGTGCACATCATACGCCGACACACCCATGCGAAAATTATCCCGAGCCAAGAGAGAAGGCAGAAGAAAAAAGGTCGGGACGAGGGAAGGGGTGAGGAGAACTCAGTGAAAGAACCAAAATCCACTTCACACTTACATGCACTGAACAAACTGAAAATCAGGATGGAAGTGACAGAAAAACAAAGAACACTCAAAACTAAAGGGTCGGCTTTCCCCCGCCTACCACCTCCCTCGCTCAAAAAAAAAGAAAAGAAAACGTCCAAACCCAACCCCAAAATATGGGAAGGATGAAAGGAGAATCAATAAGAGTGGAGGGGGGAAAAGAGAGAGAGAAAAGAAACTGGAATTGGGTTGATGGCTGGTAAGTTGTTAGTAATGAGCAGGGAGAGGAGGGCACATAATCTGATGCCAGTGGGGAAATCCACACGAGACAGGAACATGCCATGCAGAGTGTGAGGGGGGAGCACAGTGGGCGGAGCTCCCGCTGGCCTCAGTGGGGTGTCAGGTGAGACCACCTGCGGCAGCCTCTGTGGGCCACACAAAAGGGAAAGAAAAAGGGGGTTAAGGCGTGGGGAGAAGGGAAAAGTCGGGAGAGTGAGAGAGAGGAAAACGTGGAGAGAAGAAAGTTCTCAATAGAAATCTCTGCCAGCCCTAGTCTGTAACTTGGGAGTTGCAAAATAAGAAAACAAAACAAATTGAGCTAAATGGAGAAACTCTCTTTTAAAAAAATATTTTTGGGAAAAAAAAAATTACAAACTGAAGAAAAGGAAACCGTATGCACCAAACTCGTCCAGATAGTTCCAGGACAGGTGCCTCCCCTTGCTCTGCTTTATTTTTTTAAAGAAAAAGAAAGGCTTGCATTGAATTCAACAAAAGAAATTGTAAAAGAAGAAGAAACAAGTCTGAAGAGGATAAAAGAGGGGTTTGGGAAGGAAAAGGGGCAACACACGGCAAACCCAAAAAAAGAGACAATAAGAATGATATCTACCAGACAATGTAGTTTGTTTACCATAGCGTGTCCGATGCCTGAGTGCTTTGCGGAGAAGGGGGAAGAAAGGAAATTAAAAATTGTGAACAGAACGATTGTTAATTAAAAAAACTAAAAGCAAAGATGAGTCGTTAGGGTGTTAGTACATCAGTTGGTTAGTAAAATGACACATTGCATGAATGATCTTGTGTTAGTTTTTCAAAAAAAAGGCACCCAACACAGAAAAAGAGAGTGGGGGAAGACAATGAGACCAGGACTCTATGGAAAACCTTGGCACCCAGGCCAGGAAAGTAGCTGCCATCCAGCCACCCCGTGACTCAACTCCCCGGCTCTTCCCAGTCCCACTCAGACCAGAACTCACCCCAGTGAGGAGGTAGCGTCATACTTACTTCCCAAGGGCTCTTCTGATAAACAGCACCCCCCCATCCCACCCTCTATCACACACATGTTGCACCTGTCCTGAAAGAAAAGATGCCCCCAAACCCCAAATGTTATCATGATACACATTGATAGATAAAGAAAACTGAAATACCAATAGACTGTGAATTTATTTTTTCACATCTGACTTTGACTACATGTGTTGGATGCTCATGACTTTCTCCCAAAATGAAAAGAACTTACATTTACAGGTCACACCTAACACAGGAAGGCTATGGGATGCAGCTCACTCAGGGCTTCCATAGTAATTAAAGATCTGTATCCCCCTCAACTGTGCATTTGTGTGGCAGGAGGGGGTCATTCTCCTGCATCCTTTGCTTTCAGTTAGGAGTAACCGTATCATTAGAAAGTACCAAAAAGTCATCGAGGTCTTCTTTATTCCCAATGAAGTTACTGTATTGGGTTTGTGATAATGCTTCCTTTGGGAAGCATTCCTCTTTAAGTGTACTTTTTAAGTTTTCAAGCAATTTCTTGTGTGGAAGGCAGAGAAGTAGGGCAGGTTAAATGTGATTAGAGAAGCCCTACAATTAGTCTTCTTATTACTGTTGTCAAACGTTAAATTGTCAACACACCCTGAGTTAAGAAGTTGGAAGACTGGCAGTCAGTAACCCCAGTTTTGTGTTTGTGGTTTGACAAAGTGGCTGATAGGCTTAAAACAATTCACCTTGGCCCTGACCTTGGGCTCAGGCAAGGTCATGGAGCAGAAAACAAAGACCAGAAAAACCTCATGCAAATAGATCACCATATCGGTCCCTAATCCCAGTGACAGTTGGGAACAAATAATCCACATTCCTTCCTTAAATCAGAATCACCAATAAAGGAATTGGTCTTGGTCTTGATGTGGCTCAAAGGCGGAAGCATGAGTACCTGACCATAAAGGAAGAAATAGGGAAAGTTCTGCTCCATTTGGTAATGAATATGCCAGGAAACTCCAAGTCAGCCTTCCTCAGATGTGTTTTTGTCACAGAAGATATTCAACCTTCCCCAAAAAAGACGAGACTGCCATAAGCTTGTTATTAAATATTTATGAAGCAATTTACAGTTTAATTGAAATAGACAAGGGTTTCCCATCCCTTCAAATGTATCCTAGAGAACTCAAAAAGATGTTATAAATGTATTTTTAATGGGCAAAATAATCATCTCAGATGTCTCAGTGCTGAAAGATTGCATTTGCAAAGTCAACTCTCTTTTTCTGAGATTCTCTCTCTTCTTTCAATAAATTGCATTTAGAGGCAACATTCAGTCAGGATTTCGATGATGTTCAATGGGGGGGGGGTGTTTTCTCTAAGATTCATACTCCTTCTGCCAAGAAATGCCCCCAACAAGCAGGGGTGTCTGTAGCCTTGTCTAGACCTGTGAGCAATACTTAACTGCATTCTCAGTGACAGAAAGACACAGTCACCTTTGAGATGGGGTGCTCAGCCTGTAAATTGTGCTCATGTCACAACGAGTCTAGTACACAGACCATGGACGAGCTCATAATCCTTCTGGAACATAAGGTGCTTTGCATATTTAGCCACCACACATGGCTGAGGAGGATTGTAATCATCATTTCATAACTGGAAACTGTAGTGCAGAAAGGTTAAATGGCTTGTCCAAAGGCACAGAGAGGAGACGGGGCCTGGAACTTGGAGGAGAAACCCTCTAGGTTGGCCTCCCTCTGCTGGCTCTGGCTGAAACAGAGCAACCCAGATCTGAGTTACAGTTTATCTATCCCCTCTCAACTTGAAGGACATACTGTAGCCCAATTCTATTTTTGAAAAGTGTTTTTAGTAGAAATAAAAGTAAGCCTTTCTCTGGCGAGTTGAAACTATTCTAGAATGACCAGGAAGTATGTAGGGTGGGAGAGTTAAAGAAACAGAAGAGTTGTTAAGAAACATGACCTGATTCTGCTCCCCAATTCTGGAAAAGCCACATCTCCACTGAATAATGCCAGTCAACACTGGCAGAAGGTCATATTTCACGTTTTGCTCTAGTCTGCAACTCAAACATATCAAGCCCTTATATATCAGCAAATGGAAATTTGACCTGGATCCTCTTGACAGTAGTGGAAGTCTCTTCTGACTATGTCTGGATGAGGGATAATGAAAGAAAACATTGGCAATTCTTTGTCCCAGAAGGAAAAACCTACAACAGTGATTCAAAAATGTCCAGTCCCTATGTATTAGGATCATTGGGGACTCTAAGCATTGTGTTATTTGGTAACTTCACCACAGACAGGATAGAATCTTCCAACCAAATCACTTCCTTGACACAAGTAAGAGTGGAAATTGGTGTTTTGAATACCATGTCTCCAACCTGGGTGTGCCTGCACCATTTCTTTTGCATGACAAAGGATTACACTTTTATCAAGCAGAAAACATGCAAACACCTGTCAGTTCTTACAGTTTCATATTGACCTGAGAAGACATTAAATCAATCACATTGCACAAGAAACTTCAACGAACACTTTCTGGAAATCTGTATGATGTTTTCTGATTAATAAAAGCTAAATGCTGTCCAGCTGGGTTTCATGGCAAAATCATGTGAACATAGCAATCTAGAAAAGGCAGCCTCAGCACAGACCTTGACTTTTATAGAAAATGCTTTTCTTTTACTAATTTTGGCTTCTTCTTCTTATTATTATTATTGTTATTAATTGGTTCTGGAGTTAAAAATCACTTCACTTGGCTAAGGCTCTCTGAGAGGGTTGTCACCTGACGAGTTGCCCACTTAGGATCGGCAAGCGATGGAGCTCCCCAGCACGGACAGAACCAGGAAAGGCTGCTCCAAAGTTGACTTTTTTATTTGTGTCCTTCCACTTTCCAGGCCTCCCAGTCAACTGAAGAGTCTCGGAGGTAGAAACAGGGGCAATAAAGTAGGGCCACCGTACCAGGAACAGAGAAACTGAGGAATTCTGAAAGATTCCAACTAATTCATTCCAAGGCTTGAGGTTAACGCAACAAAAAAATTACAGTGAAAGGGGGTGGTAAATTAAAAGGAAGAGACAAAGGAAGGTTTTTTTCCAGGAAGGTGTTAAAATGATGGCATCATTGGTAATGACTAACTTAATCAAAAAGAAAAACACAGATATTCAGAAGAATGAGGAAAATCTATCAAGCTGCAGAAATAAAACGCTCTCCCTAATTGAATTTAACAATAATACAAGATCCCGATGTAATTAAGAAAATGACAAAAAGGAAAGCAGAATAAAAGGAATGAAAGTACTTATAACTTTTATTATCTATACAAGTGAAGTTTTTTCTTAAATAGCAAGCACCAGTGGGAAATTGAAGTATGAGAGGAAACATATTTCAATAATTTTCCTTGTGAAATTGCAAAGACTGGGAGAAAGTTAGACTTGGATGAGTCCACACCGGCCTCTCCATCCCTCTCCACCTCACCCATCAGTCACCTGCTTCACAAGCTTCCTCCCCAATGCCCTCAGAGGAGCCCGCGGGCACTCTCTCCCCTCAGCCATTACCTGTCGGAGGTTGCGAGTCACTTTGACATCGTGCCAGGCGTTGTCGTTGAATTTGCCGTTCACTGGCTCCACAATGGCCTCAAAGGCCCCAGACCCCAGGTTAATGACCAAGGAGACCGCACCATCCTTCAGAGCCAGGTTGACATAGTCAGCAGACTTGCCCGTGTGCAGGATGAGCCCATTCCGCTGCCAGGTCTTAAAGGAGAGGGTGATTTCATCGCTGCTGCTCTGGATTGGGTTCTGAGACAGGTCGTAGCACAGGTACTCTGAGCCCCGGAAAGTGGCCACATTCTCCTCTCGAGCTGTAGGGAAAGGAAAGAGGAAAACATTCAACACTTGACCGGCCTGTGTCACATCTGTGCAAACACCAGAGAGCATGCCCCAAGGGCACTGCCCTGCCAGTGGGCTAATTCCAGCACAGCCCTGGCTCCAGCTTCTCCACACAACCTCCATGGAAATACCAGGAAAACCAGTGAAGAAGGCCTTGTCCACACTGGGTAGGAGGCCAGCACAGGGTGCAGGGTGCTGACAGCTTCCTTCAAATACCCTCATAGAAAAACCTAAAGGGACATTTCATGCTAAATGGTTAAGTGAGGCTCACATTGCTTTAGCTTAGTGATGGCTTGTAAATGTTCATAGGAGACCTGGTTTAGAATGAATAATTAACTGTTCTGCCACAAAGAGTCCTTTAGTTTTTGGTACCTTTTATTGACCAATAACTAAAAATCAAGTACCGTGAAAGGCTTGGCTCTGATTCCTATCCATCAATAACCCAGTTGACTTAGATTTCCACAGTAGACTCCGGGCCCTATGGAACGTGATTGGGCTATTAAATAGGAGGTTGGCCCTGAGAAGATGATCAAGCAGATGAGGAAAAGGGAACAGAATGATGTTTGGTAAAAAAGCTTTGACAAGACTGCAGTGCCTCCCTTAGACTCTGCTTTGAGGGTGTCCAGTTTAAGATGGCCCAGTTAGAACCATTCTATGGAACATCTCTCCCCACAGACACAAGTTCCACATTCCACTGGTGCCCATTTTTTCTTTCAAGTATATATTCCAGACACTGGGGTCCTGTGATTCCTTACCTAAGGGGCCTATGGTATGTTTCCAGGGCTCATGCAAATCACATCCCTGGACCGTGTCTCTGAAGACAAACCAGGCCATCAGTATGTATCCTGGAGGTCTGAGAACTCATCACAGGAGCTATTTGTGGGGGTTTGGATAGAGTTTGTCTTTGTGGGCTAAGACATCTGTGTGTATTTATACAGGCCCTTTGTGACACAGGATGAAGCCAAAGGTGGGAAGAGAAGGAGAAAAGGCCACAAGCTAAGGATAGAGTATTCTCTCTGTGCTACCATTAACCAGTGCAGAACTCTGAGGAATCCAAAAGTTATAAATGATAACCTGGCTTATCAGGTAGTTACAAAGGTAGACTAGTCAAGTTAAGAGGACAGGATTTATTTCATTTAATCATTTGTTGATTTGAGTTATCATTTCTGCACACAGCATGCAGACTCTCATCTGTAATCTTTAAAAAAAAAGATTTATTTATGCATACAAAAACTGGGGTGTAGGCCAGAGGTGTGGGGGGTGAGAGGATTCACCAGAGAAAGTGGGGAACAGAATAGGCAGACTGACTGAAATACGCTGCTGAGGGGAGCAGCAGGCAAGTCAGGAGAGGTCTACAGTGCCATGTGGGTAACTCCCTGGCAGGGGATCAAACTCTTGCTGCAGTGGCGCAAATAGTTTCATAGATTGTATCTTAATCCCTTGCACCACCAGGGAGGCCCTCTCATCTATCCTCTTGACAGTCTCGGCAACCTACTTCCTTTCAGGATTGGTCAAGAGCTATCAAAAGCACCTCATTAATGAAGACATGGGCAACAATACAATTTTAGATATGTAGTTCCCCTCTAAAGACTGGGGGTTACAAAATGAGGTTGAGGGAATTTCACTTTCCTTATGAGAACTATACTTCGGTCTTAGTAACCAAAGCCAATTCCACCTCAACTCTAATCCTTATCATCCATTACAGCACTTAAGTAAAATAAAAGATATATTTTCTCATCATGAAGTCAGAAGTAAATGAGTCACTCTCATAATGTGAAAAGATGACCACCCAATATATATTATTCAATTAATTATTAAGTAGCATCATAACATGATTAAAATGTAAATCTCAACTCACATTCCAAAGACTTACAGAAGATATTACATTTGTCTGTGTGTTCCATAGGGACTCAATGATACATGTTTTCTTCCTTGAATATTTCTGTTTGTACACATAACCGGTATAAGCAAAAGGAACCTACCCACCTATAAATGACAATACTATCACTTACACATATACAAGCAGCAAGTACTACTCAGCATTTAACCCATGTTGGTGCATTTTACCAAAAATTTCCCCAAAAATAAAATCAGAGAAGAGAAATATGACATAATCTGTATGTTTGAAAGAATTATCCATTCCTGAGTATCCTATTACTGTCTTGATCTTTCATTTCAAGGAAATGTCTTTGTTATACTGCAACCAGAGAAGCACTTGTTTAGCAGACCTGGACGTGACCCTGATCTAGAGTAGAAGATAGCAAAATCAAATGTGTTGTCACCACTAAGCTCTTTTCCTATAGACACAAATGTGCAGGGTCAAGTCTTATGCCTGTCCTTGGCACTATACATGGTATATTAATGGGTGTCTTCTATAAACATTTAAGTCGCACCTTGTGTGCCCACTGAACTGAGATAAATGAGCAAGAAAAGGAGGACCTCTTAAGAGAAGCTTACATTAATCACCGAGTACCCTTCAAAGGGGCAAAGTTTGACATGAAACAGCAAGATACCAGGATATTATTTAATGTGCTACATGGTGCTTAATATTTTTCATATAATTAAAACAAGGCATCTGTCAAAATAATAAATTTTAAAGATATAAGCGATTTTAGAGAATATTTAATTTAATGCCCTTATTGTGTTCAGGAAGAAAATGATGTGTAGGAACCAGTGAGTTGCCCAAGATGACACAGAGTTTGTAATGCTCTGGAATTCCAGTGCCTTTGGGCTTGTCTCTAACTGGCATTTTCCTTTTGTTCATCAGTCTGGATATACCATATGTTCCAACTCTACTTCTTAAGGATCATAAATGTTTTCACAGATCTGTTCATTGACTTACAAACCATCCCAAAATCTTGGATAAATTGATCCAGA
Source organism: Talpa europaea (assembly GCF_964194135.1). Taxonomy (NCBI): domain Eukaryota; kingdom Metazoa; phylum Chordata; class Mammalia; order Eulipotyphla; family Talpidae; genus Talpa; species Talpa europaea. Next base: position 109,518,197 of record NC_140075.1, read on the forward strand.
CACCTATTCCCCTGACTCAATGTAAATCATACTTGTTCATCAAAAGAAATGTCTCCCATCCCTCCCTGGAATCTGGGTGTGTTCAGAACAAAATACTTGTTCTATGTGGAAGGTCATAGAAGAAAAATGACATCAGTGTAAAGAAGAGAAATGTCACAGGAAATAAACAAGAAGTAAAGCCAATATGCGGGGGGGGGGGGGGGGAAGTCTATGTAAATCACATGCATATTTATGCTAATCTCTGTGCAAATATACCAAGGAAGGTTTTATATAACCTAGTGCTTTCTCTTGCAAAGATCTAATGAAAATCACTGCAAGAGTTCACAGCCCCCACAATCAATCGACTACTTTTTTCAGGTTACCTGTTCCCTAGGCCAGAGGAAGCTACCGAGAACAGCATCACCCCAGAACCAGGGTATTACCTCCATGTGTCAAAAAACAATAAACAACTGAACATGCCTCTCTAAATCACATTCTAGAAAAGCAAAATTATATCATTTTTAATTCATGGGATAATTTCCTCCTGCTTGTTATGGGGAGAAGCAGCACTGACCGTATATAACCCAGCCTTTAACAAGAGTAAATAAAACTGCTTGGCAGGAGAAAGAGGGAGGACTATGAAGAAATGGTTCCTTTGTACACTCTCAAAACTGATGTTTTTCTCCTAAGATCCTAATCTGCCTTAATTTCCTTCCAGAAGCTAAGGCTCCAGCACTTTCTTATCACCTTGAATACCACACTAAGTTGATGGTGAATGTAACTAAAACGGGCAAAATCAAAGAATGACAAACACATATTTCTAAGTCCATTCAATTCTCCAAACTCTCCATTAGAAAAACATAATACTGCCCCAAATCTGTTCTCTATACGTGGTGTTTACACTGAGAAGGAGGTTGAAGAGACAATGCAGTCACCTTGTCCGCATCCAAGCTAAATAGGTAGAGAAAATGAATGCAGGGGATTATGTAACATAGTACACAACAGCTTAGCAGAGAGATACGGCTTGGCAAGAGGTTAGGCACTGACATGCCTAATAGTCTGTTCAGATCCATTTAAATTATATCATCCCAAAGTTTACAATTAATGTTCTACAATTAAAAGAAAAATGGTATTCTCACTGCATGAAAAGTAGAGCTCAACTCTATATGACAAAAAATCATTTACCCAATATTTGCCAGTGCCCAACTAATTAAATCCTAGTTGCAATCTAGACATGTGTAATTTACATGTATAAGATATGTAAAGTACAGGCCTTTCAAATGGTTTGTTAATCCAAGTACTGATACACATGTAGCAGTAGTAAGCATTTATGCAATTCTGTATTCCACACTCTACAAAATGACAGCCAATGAGTGATTTATATAATAACTCTTTTTCTCTGAGAAATCCCAAGACAGATTAAAACATTCAGTGTAATATTTATTTACTAGGTAATCTAAGAAAATGAAAAATGTTTAATTGTACCTTTTAAATAATTGGGTCTGTGGTTCCTGACATGTTGGTGTCTTAGAAGTCAAACTGGATTTTGAGCTCAACAAATCTGGACTTTATTCTGAAGCTCAGGAGGAACTATTGCATATTTTTACTGAAAGGGATAAATGGCCTGATGTGTATTTTTTTTTTTTAATTAATAAATTTTATTTTTATATTCCCCATACAATTGCAATCCCCCCATTCTGACCCCAATCCCTCCCCTCCCGCCACCCACCCCCCAAAAAGTGTCTCTGGTTCATAGTTTTTGTTGATTTTGATTTTCACTTTCTTACAGTTATTCATTTTCCTGGTCCCTTATTTAAGTTTTCTAGATCCCTGCTATGAGTGAGACCATCTGGTATTTTTCTTTTTCTTTTTGGCTTATTTCACTGAGCATGATCCCTTCCAGCGTCATCCATGTTGCTGCAAATTGCATGTGTTTATCTTTTTTGAATGCTGAGTAATATTCCATGGTATATATGTACCACATCTTCTTGATCCAGTCATCTATTTTTGGGCATTTGGGCTGTTTCCAAAGCTTAGCTATTGTAAACAGTGCTGCTATAAACATAGGGGTGCAGGTGTTCTTTGGAATTGATGTTTCTGTGTTCTTTGGGTAAATACCTAGGAGTGGAATTGCTGGATCCTGTGGAAGCTCTATGTTTAGTAGGTCCAGAAATCTCCACACAGCTCTCCATAGTGGTTGGACCAGTTTGCACTCCCACCAACAGTGCAGGAGAGTTCCTTTTTCTCCACAACCTCGCCAACATTTGTTGTTGCTAGTTTTTTTAATATGTGCCATTCTCACTGGTGTAAGATGGTATCTCATGGTAGTTTTGATTTGCATTTCCCTGATTGCAAGTGATGTTGAACATTTTTTCATATGCCTGTTGGCCATTCGCATTTCCTCTTCAGAGAAGTTTCTTTTTAGTTCCTCTGTCCATTTTTTGACTGGATTATTTTCTTTGTTGTTGTTGAGTCTCATCAGCTCTTTGCAGATTTTTGTGATCAGTCCTTTATCATTAGTGTTGTGTGCAAAAATGTTCTCCCAGTTGGTGGGGTTTCTCTTTGTTTTTGTTATTGTCTCTTTTGCTGTGCAGAAGCTCTTTAATTTGATGTAGTCCCAACTGTTGATCTTTGCCTTCACTATCACTGCTTTGGGTGATGTGTCTGTAAAGATGTCTTTGATATGCAAATCACGTAGTGTTTCGCCTATATTTCCTTCTATGTATTTTATGGTTTCAGGTCTTATGTCTAGTTCTTTAATCCATTTTGAGTTGATTTTTGTATATGGTGTGAGGTAGTGGTCAAGCTTCATTCTTTTGCATGTAGCGACCCAGTTTTCCCAGCACCATTTATTGAACAAACTTTCTTTGCTCCAATGCATATTCTTTGCTCCTTTGTCAAAGATTAGTTGACCATAAATCTGTGGGTTTATTTCTGGATTTTCTATTCGATTCCATTGGTCTGTATGTCTGTTCTTGTTCCAATACCATGCAGTTTTGATGATTATGGCTTTGTAGTAGAGTTTGAAGTCTGGGAGTGTGATGCCTCCATTCCCTTCTTTTTTTTTCAGGAGAGCTTTGGCTATTCGGGGTTTTTTGTGATTCCATATGAATTTCATCAATAATTGTTCTATTTCTTTGAAGAATAACATTGAAATTTTGATTGGAATAGCATTGAATCTGTATATTGCTTTTGGTAGGATGGCCATTTTAATAATGTTTATTCTCCCAATCCATGAGCAGGGGATGTCTTTCCATTTCTTTGTGTCTTCTTCTATTTCTTTTAACAGTGTTTTATAGTTTTCTTTGTATAGGTCCTTTACCTCTTTTGTTAGATTTATTCCCAAATATTTGATTTTTTTTGTTTCAATAATAAAAGGGATGGTTTTTTTGATTTCTTCTTCTTCAGATTTATTGTTTGTATATAGGAAGGCTACTGACTTTTGCGTGTTGATTTTGTATCCTGCCACTTTACTGAACTGATTGATGAGTTGAATTAGTTTTTCTGTGGAGTTTTTGGGGTTCTCTATGTATATTATCATATCATCTGCAAAGAGTGATATTTTGACTTCTTCTTTTCCTATTTGTATTCCTTGGATGTCTTTCTCTTGTCTTATTGCTCTGGCTAGGACTTCCAGTATTATATTGAAAAGCAGTGGTGAAAGTGGACATCCTTGTCTTGTTCCAGATCTTAATGGAATTGCTTTCAGCTTTTCACCATTGAGAATGATACTGGCTGTTGGCTTGTCATATATGGCCTTTATGATGTTGAGGTACGTTCCTTGTATCCCAAGAATTTCAAGGGCTTTTATCATGAATGGGTGTTGCACTTTGTCGAAAGCTTTCTCAGCATCTATTGATATTATCATATGGTTTTTATATTTCTTTTTGTTGATGTGTTGGATAACGTTGATTGATTTTCGGATGTTAAACCATCCTTGTGTCCCTGGAATGAATCCTACTTGGTCGTGGTGAATTACCTTATGGATACACTGTTGGATTCTGATAGCTAAAATTTTATTGAGGATTTTTGCATCAGTGTTCATTAGGGAGATTGGCCTATAGTTTTCTTTTTTTGTGTTGTCCTTGTTCGGTTTTGGTATTAGTGTAATGTTGGCTTCATAGAACGTGTTAGGTATTATACCTTCCTTCTCAATTTTTTGGAAGAGTTTGTGAAGGATAGGTACCAATTCGTCTCTGAATGTTTGGTAGAATTCATTTGTAAATCCATCAGGTCCTGGGCTTTTGTTTTTGGGGAGGTTTTTGATTACCATTTCAATTTCGCTAATTGTAATTGGTCTGTTTAGGTGTTCTATTTCTTCTTTATCTAGCTTTGGGTGATTGTAGAGTTGTAAGAATTTGTCCATCTCCTCTAGATTGTTAAACTTGTTTCCATATAACTGTTCATAGTAGTTATTAATAATTCTTTTGATTTCTGCTGTGTCCGTTGTGATTTCTCCTCTTTCATTTATTATCCTATTTATTTGTGCTTTCTCCCTTTTTGCCCTTGTGAGCCTGGCAAGGGGTTTATCTATTTTATTTATTTTTTCGAAGAACCAGCTCTTGGTTTCATTGATCTTTTGGATTGTTTTTTTAGTTTCGATTTCATTTATTTCTGCTTTGGTTTTTATTATTTCTTTTCTTCTACTGGTTTTGGGGCTTTTTTGTTGTTCTTTTTCTAGATCTTTGAGTTTCGAGATTAGGTTGTTTCTTTGAGTTCTTTCTTGTTTCTTGATGTGAGCATCTATTGCTATATATTTTCCTCTTATTAATGCTTTTGCTGCATCCCATACATTTAGGAAATTTGTGTCCTCCTTGTCATTCAATTCAAAGAATTTTTTAATTTCTTCTTTTATCTCCTCGTTAGTCCAGTGGACTTCCAGTAGTGTGGGTTTCAATCTCCACGAGGTAGGAGAATACCTTGCCTTCTCTTTATGGTTTATTTCTAGTTTGATGCCTTCATGGTCAGAAAAGATGGTTGGTATGATTTCAATCTTGGTGTATCTGTTGATGTTTGTCTTGTGCCCCAGTATATGATCGATCCTAGAGAATGATCCGTGTGCGCTTGAGAAAAATGTATACTCAGATTTTTTTGGGTTTAGTGTTCTATATATGTCTGTTAAGCCTAAGCACTCTAGATCCTTATTTAGAGCTTTAGTGTCTTTATTTATTTTTTGTCTTGTTGATCTATCCATTGTTGATAGTGGTGTGTTGAAGTCTCCCACTACGTATGTGTTTTCTCTGATGTCTGTTTTCAGAGATGCCAATAGTTGTCTGATATATTTTGGTGCTCCTTCGTTTGGTGAATATATGTTAATGAGTGTTATTTCTTCTTGAAGTATTATCCCCTTGATCATAATGTAATGACCACTGGGGTCTCTTTTTATCTTTTTAAGTTTGAAATCTGTTTTATCTGATATGAGTATAGCTGTTCCTGCCTTCTTTTTTGGTCCATTTGCTTGTAGAATTGTTTTCCATCCTTTAACTTTGAGTCTATTTTTATCTTTTGCAGCTAAATGTGTTTCCTGGAGACAGCAAAAGGTTGGGTTTTGTTTCTTAATCCAGCCTGCAACTCTGTGTCTTTTTATTGGAGAGTTTAGTCCATTTACATTTAGAGTTAGTATTGATATGTTAGCATCTGTATTTGCCATTGTGTTTGTCTTTCCTTTGATTTTATTTATTTATTCTTTTAATAACTTTCTTTGGCCTTCTTTTGTTGTTATTCGTCCCTCTGAGGTTCTGGCTTTAGGACTCCTTGTAGTATTTTTTGGAGTGGGGGTTTAGTCGCAATGAAATTCCGGAGTTTCTGTTTGTCTGGGAAGGTCCATATTCTTTCTTCAAAGAGGAAGGAGAGCTTTGCGGGATAGAGTATTCTTGGTTGGCATCTGTTTTCTTGGAGTCTGTTGACTATGTCCCTCCACTCTCTCCTTGCCCGTAGTGTTTCTTCAGAGAAGTCTGATGTCAGTCTGATCGGTTTCCCTTTGAATGTTATCTGTTTCTTCCCTCTTGTTAGTTTCATTATTTTTTCTTTGTCTTGGATTCTTGGGAGCTTTACTATTATGTGTCTTGTTGTATTTTTCCTTTTGTCATGGAAGTTTGGTGTTCTTCTTGCTTCTTGTATATCAATTTTCAGATCCTTCTTAGCGTTTGGGAAGTTCTCTTCAATTATATCCATGAATATTTTCTCTGTTCCTACATCTCTCTCCTCTCCTTCTGGGATTCCTATAACTCTTATATTTCCTTTCCTCATGGAGTCAGATAGTTCCCGAAGTCTTTCTTCAGTCTTTTTCCTTCGTACTTCTCCTTCTTTTTCTGTTTTTGTTCTTTTTATTTCTGTGTCTTCAAGAGTACTTATTCGTTCTTCCATTTCATCTATTCTGCTTTCACTGCTTTTCCCAGAGTTCTTTAGCGTCTCCATTAATTCTTTGATCTCCTGCATTTCTTTTACTTCCCTCTTTAGGGACTCAATTTCATTCTTCTGGTCATTAATTATTTTCCCCTTATCATTGTTTTCCTTTATGACTTCTGTCAGTTTTTTAATCACAGCAATTTTAAATTCTCTATCTGGAAGGCTCAGAAGTTCTTCCAAGTTACTGTCGTTGCAATCTGGTAGATGGTTTTCTTTTTGTGGTGTGCTATTTTGCTGAGGAGTTGCTGGGTTGCATGTTGTTTTTCTACTCCCTACTGCCTGTTTTCTAATTTGCCGTATTCCTTGTGACACTGTGTTGCTGGTACTGGCCGGCATCTTGGGCGACCTTCCCAGTTCACCACTGGCTCCTCTGGGGAACTTCTGCTGGGTTCACAAGTCTCCAGCAAAGACAGGTCCCTGCTCTGTCTCCTCGGTGAGCCTTCTGCTGGGTTCACACAGTCTCCAGCAAGAAGGGTCCCTGCTGCAAAATGCCAGTGCCGGCGACGCGCTCCCCTGCACGCCCGGTCTGCCCCAGCGGTGGGTGCTGCTCCCCTCTGGGCTGGAACTGCAGGCTAGAAGGTGCCCGGTGTGGGCAAGCCTCCCAGCTTAACCTCTGTCTCCTCGGTGAGCCTTCTGCTGGGTTCACTCAGTCTCCAGCAAGAAGGGTCCCTGCTGCAAAATGCCGGTGCCGGCGACACGCTCCCCTGCACTCCCGGTCTGCCCCAGCGGTGGGTGCTGCTCCCCTCTGGGCTGGAACTGCAGGCTAGAAGGCGCCCAGCATGGGCAAGCCTCCCAGCTTACCTCTGTCTCCTTGGTGAGCCTTCTGCTGGTTCACACAGTCTCCAGCAAGAAAGGTCCTGCTGCAAAATGGCGATGCGGGAACGAGCTCCCCTGCACGCCCGGTCTGCCCCAGCGGTGGGTGCTGCTCCCCTCTGGGCTGGAACTGCAGGCTAGAAGGTGCCCGGTGTGGGCAAGCCTCCCAGCTTAACCTCTGTCTCCTCGGTGAGCCTTCTGCTGGGTTCACACAGTCTCCAGCAAGAAGGGTCCCTGCTGCAAAATGCCGGTGCCCGCGACGCGCTCCCCTGCACGCCCGGTCTGCCCCAGCGGTGGGTGCTGCTCCCCTCTGGGCTGGAACTGCAGGCTAGAAGGCGCCCAGCATGGGCAAGCCTCCCAGCTTACCTCTGTCTCCTTGGTGAGCCTTCTGCTGGTTCACACAGTCTCCAGCAAGAAAGGTCCTGCTGCAAAATGGCGATGCGGGAACGAGCTCCCCTGCACGCCCGGTCTGCCCCAGCGGTGGGTGCTGCTCCCCTCTGGGCTGGAACTGCAGGCTAGAAGGCGCCCAGCATGGGCAAGCCTCCCAGCTTACCTCTGTCTCCTTGGTGAGCCTTCTGCTGGTTCACACAGTCTCCAGCAAGAAAGGTCCTGCTGCAAAATGGCGATGCGGGAACGAGCTCCCCTGCACGCCCGGTCTGCCCCAGCGGTGGGTGCTGCTCCCCTCTGGGCTGGAACTGCAGGCTAGAAGGTGCCCGGTGTGGGCAAGCCTCCCAGCTTAACCTCTGTCTCCTCGGTGAGCCTTCTGCTGGGTTCACACAGTCTCCAGCAAGAAGGGTCCCTGCTGCAAAATCGGCCTGATGTGTATTTTAAAAAGATTGTGCAACTGAACTTATGCTGGGTTGAGAATGAACTGTAAAGGGGAGAGAACTGAAGGCAGAGCTCCCAGTTAAAAGATAAGAGCACTCTTGAGCTACTTTTCCTGGGGTGCCTTGGTGTGGACTAGCACCTACATAAGGTCTGCAAGAATAGAAGCAAAAGGTTATTAGAAAAGAAAATGAAGGACTGAAAGATGGAGACAGTGGCAAGCCAGAGACCATGGAAGAAGCCAATGTTTGGATACTTATAATCCAAATGCAGCCCTGGAAAACCAAGGGCCAGAATTCAAAACTGAGAGATGAGGACATAGCATGAGGCATGAAAAGGCTTAAATGACAACAAATCAGGAATAGGGAAAGGATGATTCTAGGGCCATCCAGACTTTTTAATGCCATATATTTCCAAATGCTTTCTTAGTCATTATTTGCATTCTCATAATATTCTGTGAGTTGACTTTGCTATGATTATATCAATGTGAGGACGGGAAGGCTAAGAGTTTAGATGGGTGGTCCAAGGCCCTGGGAAACACTTAGTCCAGTTCCAAACCTTAGTCCTCTGATCTTTATTCCATCGTTTTGTCTTGTTTTTGTTTTTTTTTTTCTATGTCACACCACGACCTTACCAGAAACTCACATTCTCAGAGGAATGGGTGCTTAGGACTCTGTGTCATTGTTCGAGAAGTACATGAAGTTCAAAGCGTCAAAGTGTGACACCACTGACAGGTAAGAGTTTGAGCAAGAATCAAAGAGTAGAGGTGGATCTCCTCTGAAATTCTTAGTAGTTGATTGGAGAAAGTCAAACTGAGATCACACTCTTCACCACCATCAATCTTAGAAAAGCAATGTGTAGATGGCACTTGGAAGAGCTTATTAAAATATTCAAGCTTCTGCAGTGGCTATAACCAGGAGCCCTGAGCACAACACCTGCTGTGCTCCAGAAACAGAGTGGGAGCCAGCTTCCAGCACCTCAAATGCACCCCAGATGCATGGCTAAACAGTTCTCTCTTTTGAATCCCTTGTCCTTCAACTGGCCTCCAGTAGCGGCAGTGCTTCAGTACACACCCAGGCACAGAGAACCGTGGCTGGCCACCCTGGCCCGGCCCATCCTGGAGAAAATGAGGCACAGAACACCTGGGCTACTGCTGCTCTCCCTGCCAGACCAAAGATGGCCTATGGACCTGACACCAGCCTGCTGACTCTTTCCCTCTGATGCACAAGCTCAACGGGGATGGCACTGTCCCCCCTCTCTCGATGCAGCTATAATGAGAGGTTACAGGTACTCAACTTTGAATCAATATGTCACCCAATTCTTTGGCCGCTACTTTCCAGGCAAAGAAGCTCTGATGACAAAAGAAGTGCAGAGCCGGGCCTCCCTGGTTGCACAGGTGGTTGAGTGCCCCACTTTGAAGCTGTCCACAGCTTCTGCAGCACGGGTTCAATCCCGGCCAGCTGGCAAGAATCCCACAAGGCAAAGCAGGCCTCTCCTGTCTCGCCTGCTGCTCCCCTCAGCAGTGTATTTAGTCAGTCTGCCTGTTCTGTTCCCCACTCTGTTTCCGGTGAATGTTTTCACACTCACGCGTTTCTGGCCTATACCCCAGTACTTGTATAAATAAATAAATCTTAAAAAAAGAAGACGAAGAAGAAGAAGAAGTGCAGAGCCCAAGACAGGGAGATCACAAGGCAGAAATAAAATCCACAACTCATTCCGGGGGAGGGTGGCGGTAAGGGTTATCTTCCATTCAGTTCTGAAAATTACCTTAAGCTAAAACAGTGATTTGGGCAAGTTCCTGGCAATGGAACAAGTTGGAGCAAAAGCGAGTTGTTTCTTACACAATTCTGTTTCCTTTCCATACAATCTGCTATGAATCCAACATCCAGAAAAAGAACTGCCCACTCCAAGGGCCTTTTGTGAGATGTGGGCAGCCACAGAGGTTAGCTGGAAGGTCATGAGAGGTTTATATTTGAAAAAAAAAAAAAAAAGAAGGAAAAGCAGAAATCCTTTTACTGGAGGCACTCATATATTATCACCTAATGACATTTCCCACTAGAATTAGGCAAGGAACACACTGATGGAGTAAGAAAGGCAAAAGATGGCAAAAGTGGCTTTATTCTTCATTCTGCCTGTTTCATTTTCCTCACACTACATTTTAGGACCAAACAAAGCAGTAAGATAGATCAACCTGCAGAGTCATCCCCCAAGGACAAACGACAAATCCTTTACCTGCCACAACCCATCACACAGGTATTTTAAAATCAGTGCGTACCAGCAGAAGCAAATTGTGTCGCTCTGAGCAATGCTGCACTACAAAAGACAACACAGAAGAAATCTGACCTCCTGAGGCCATTTCCAACTCTTATCCCCAGACTCCCTGTAGGAAAGATACAACAGAGAAATAAATGGACTTTTCCACGCTGCCTGGGTCACTCACTAGGCCGCAGATGCTTCTTGAAAGTGATGAGATGGGAAAGTAGTAAATCAAGTTGTCACTTGGAAAATAAACAGCCAGCATCCTGGAGAGGGAAGCTGCCTCAGTCCACAACAGAATGGCCTGGAAAACCACGCTTCACTGAAATCACTAGAAAGCTAATGGCATCCTGAAGACTGCATTGCTCTCAACTGCATTACAATAAAAGTTAGATTTTCTGTTCATTCATCTAAGGAATAAGTATCTGCAGGTGCCTACTATGCAGCAGGTGACATGCCTAGCGCTAAAGGCACATAAGTTGCACGACAAGTCCACGAATAGGAAAAATTAGTCAGCATTTTATTGAAGAAGAGAGAGTAAAGTTGAAAAAAAAAATCCGAATGCCTACAGAATGCCAGGCCCTGGTATGGACTCATATTAAACTCATGCCCTCCTGAAGCTCAGAGTGTGGTGGGGTGATAGAGAGTGATAATAAAGGCTTTCAACTGGGCAGACCTGGGATTTCCCTGACTCTGAATCTTTAGCTTATGACTTAATTTCTCTAACTCTTGGTTTCCTAATCGACAAAATGGGAATAACCATAGTACATGAGACACGAATTAGATAAAGTTAAGGGATAGACAAGTTAGCTATTGTTGTTAATGTGCACTTAAACAAGTAATTGCCATTCAGTGTAACAGGTATTTAATGAGTGACACACAGACACACAGAGGAGAGGGAAGAACCAGCCCTGGACATTAGGAAAGACTCCACTCAAGAGGTCAAACTTAAGCTGTATCTTGAATTATGAGTAGGAATTTACCACACAAAAGGAGGGATGAAATTTCAGTTAGGAGAAAAGCATATTCAACAGTTTAGAAATGTGAAAAAGACAGGGAGTTCAGAGGATGACAAATTCAATGTGGTTAGTGTAACAGGCATGTATAAAGGCTTAGGATGCAGGCTGGGCCCTCAGCTGCCATATTCCTGAGGCACTGGGGATGAAAAGCAGCAGTGAAGAAATAAATTTATGAGTAGCACAATTATACTTGTGTTGTATCAGGAGTTCAGTGAGTCAACAAATGACTAAGAGGTGAAGAGGGGTCCAGGAGGCATTTTCAAAGTAGAATGGATATTCCTAAGAAGTCATGGTCTAGGGCAATTGCGCTGCATAGGCCTCCTGGCCCACTTAACAATAACTTATGTAATATGCTGTACATGTTATCATCCACTAGATACATGAGTCAAGCAGTAATTATGCTTCTTTCACTACTTATCATTTCAGTTGTGGGTCAATCAAAAAAGCATTGAACACAGCAGTGCACTCTATCTTATAGAGTCCCCCCCACCCTGTGAAACATTCTCCAGCAGCCTCTCCACAATCCAGAGGGCATAGTTTGTGAGTAATTCTTTGACTTCTCTCCTTTACACATTCACTTCTTCCAATGAGAGAAGTGATTCATCTGCTTGATGACACAGTAAGGGTCTTTGTCATCTTTAGTGTCATCTTTGGTATCCAAAGATCCACAAAGCTTAAAGGGGTGGTCAGTATTACCATGTGACCTGCCTTTTTCTTTCCTTCAGGTCTGCTCTGCCTGAAAAGATGATAAATTCTTTTCTAGGCTTCCCATGTAGTAAGCCTATCAGAGTAGACTGTCCCTGAAGAAAGTCTGTGTTTTTCTATTCTTCTGCCTATGGTTGAGTTTAATTCTTAGGAAAATTTAAGGAAGCACACCTAACTGGACTACAGATCCCAGTCACATTTTCTATCCCAGCTCTTCCAGCAATACACCCGATGGACAGATCCTAGACTTGATCACCAATTTGATTCTTGGGTCAAACTGATTCCGTCATTTTAAAGATAACTCCACGCATCAGTGTTGACTAAGATACATTCCTTAAAGTTACACCAGGATATGTGTGATTAGAATGGTGAATAATTTAACCAGGTCCATCTTCCTGGTGATAAATTTTAAATTTAGTTTTGAAGTTTTTCAATTTTAGATAATTGTATAAAATACACACATGCACAAACTACATATCCTATTACACTTGGTCTAGTGCACAAAAAAAAAATAATTTGTATGTTTGTTTCTTTTCAACATGCTTCTTTTATCAGAGTTACACAATTACTAAGGCAATTGTGCTGGGGTCCCATATGCCTCATTGTGTGACTATATTCAACAGACTTGATGAGAACAAAAAAATTACTAGGGACACAGGGCTAGAGGGGAGAGGACGGAGGACTATAATTTTGGTACAAACAACATTAATCATAGTGAAAAACATCCACAGCTATTGTAAAGCAGGGAATAGAACATCTAAATTTTTTTATAGTGGCATATACAGCAACCTTAATTGCTACCTAAATTAGATACCCACTGTATTTACACATACTGTTTAGAAAAGAATATAAAATCATAATAGTTTACAAAATCTCAGGAAACATATACAGATATTTGACAATGTATATGAATTTTAAACTCATGTGGAGTTTTAATATTTATTTCTATAAAACTTCTCTTTCTTTCTCTTGTCTTTGATCCAAGATGAGAAGCATTAAAGAATCCTCCAAAACAAATAATCACCTTAAGTGTCAAAAGAAACCTTGGATGATGATCTAATTGACCTCCTACTTCAGAAAATCCATATCTAAATTATCTTGTTGGTGACTTATCTAAATTATCTTTAAGTATCCAGGGGAAAAAAACAATTTGGTGTTATGTGAAACTTCCTACAGGTATTTCAGGAACCCAAATGGCTGCTGTCCCTAACAAAGAAAAGGAGATATACAGACTTCCAAGATGTATAGAGCTGCCAAGTAGAAGGAGTTTTAGATTTTTAAATAATATTTCCTTTATAACTCCCAGAATATATAGAAAATATGAATGTAAACTGCATAACTAAAACTCTTTACCACTGCTAATTTACCCATGCACAAATACAGAATGATCACTAATAATTACAATTACAGCTCCATTGATACATAACAAGAAGAGAAAACATAGACTCAACCTACCCATCAATCGCAGGCAGAGTTCACTTCTGGGGATGGAGAGAAGAAATGGAACCAGAGAAGGATTCAAATAAGACTATGTTTTTTTTAAAAGAACATAAAGCAAAAATGATAAAATATAAAGATCTGATCCATCTGGGAAAAAGCTAAACCATTGTTTATAATACCCTCTACCATAGGGCCTATGCTATTTATATTTGGAATATTTCATTCTTTGAAAAAAAAGTTAAATCCCTGCATATCATTCTGATAAAACACTTAATCACCCAATAAATCCCCAGTGATTCTTTGGGTGTTTTATAGATGGATGTCAACTCCTCAATCACGTGACATGAGTGGCAATTTTCACACCCCTTGAAAATCTCCCATGTGCCCCAAAATGTGTTCAATAAATATATTCAGAATTGAGTTGAAACACAGTTGAACTGATGATAGGAATGTAAAGTCCTCCCTTGCTCTTGGAGACTCACTCCCCATTTTGAGATCACAGGGGAGCCTCCAGATTCCTAAGGGGAAGGAAGGAAAGGCTGATGGAGCTAAGGGATGGAGAAGACACTGCATGTGTCACTGTGATCACTACACAGCCAACACTTGAGAGTCAAGTGCTGCTGAGATGGGGGTATGTCACTCACTGAGACAGGGGTATGTCACTCATCCATCTGCCACAGGTCCCCTAAATCTCTTCCCACAGCAAAACAAAATCATCCCAGTTCTTTAAGAAAACCCCCACCACAGAAAGCATCTGCCCATACCTTTGGCCTTGCCTGCAGCAGGCAGCCCAGCTTCTCCTTTGTTAGCACCGGGCTCTAGTCTGCAAGTCTAGACAAAGCGGCTTGTTAAAAGGCCTTGGAGTCAATGTCTGAACAAGATCAATAAGGCTTTTTATGACACAATGAAAACTTTCTATTTTGTTAAATGCAGCTAATCTACCATTTCTGCAGTGCTCTTAAAGCTTTCAGTGCTGAGCACTACAGCCGAGGTGATTAAAACCCTGTTCAGAGACACAAACTGGGGAACTTTGCCAATACTGAGGCACAAATCCTAGAAACCTGGGCTCTATCTTTTTTTATAGTTGTATGTGCATTTCCTTTGCCTCCCAAGAGGGGGTAAAACATAGCAGTGAGGAGATAGGGGCTGATACTGATAAAAATTAAAACGGTCCCATTCCAGGGCTCTCAAGAAGCAATTAAAAATGTCCAGATTTGGGGCCTCCCTGGTGGTGCAAGGGGTTAACTTGCAGCACTATGGAGCTGTCTGCAGCCACTGCAGCATGAGTTAGATCCCTGGCCAGGGAGGTGACACACATGGCACAGCAGACCTCTCCTGTCTCACCCGCTGCTCCCCTCAGCAGTGTATCTCAGTCAGTCTGCCTGTTCTATTCCCCACTCTGTCTCTGGTGAATTCTCTCACCTCCCGCACCTCTGGCCTACACCCCAGCTCTTGTATGCATAAATGAAAAAATAAATCTTTTGAAAAAATGAAATAATGTCCAGTATTCATAATTAAATGAACCTAGGGGTGGATGAGGATGGATTTGCTGAAAGGGGGTAGTGGGGGAAGAGTTCTCTGAAGTAGAGGAGAGTTCTCTGAAATGGAAGACAACTTAAAAAAATCAGTGACCTGATTTAAGAAAAAATAAAGAAGAAAATCTTAAGTGATAGAAAATTCAATCATAATACTAATAGCAAGCGTAAAACTAGAATGAAGAATTTATTTCACTTTCATCATTTCATCCTCAAACTTTTAGTCTTTTACAGGGGCAAAAGGTGACTTTTTTTATTTTTTTCCCACAATATAAAAAGAACAGGAAATTAACATTTATTGAACCTGTATTATGCTTTAGATTTTTATATACAAAGGGTCCTAATAAAACAAACATTATATATATAGTATTCACAAGAATTAGTCAAGGACCTGTTTTGGTTATATATGTTGTAAGAGATCAAAATAGTTGCTGCTAAAATGAGTGCATAATTAACATACCTCTATGTCCACATGTCATCTTAAAGGGGAACTTCTTATTGTGAGATTTGGTATATTTCTTATTTAACTGTCATAAAACCTCCATGAAACCACTTGACTAGCACCACTTTACAGATTATAAAACTAAGGTTTGGGAGGGGTGAAATACATGTACAACTCCTCAGTAAGAAGCATATCCAAAATACAAGCCAAGGTTCACCTCCAATTACTACATAATTTGCATTAGGAAACTCTGTCAATGATATTTTGGGGAGAACAGGAGTGTAAGCTAATCATGTAAAGACATAGACACACACTTGCATACCATGTCACATTTTCCAAACCACTCTCACATACATTACCTAATTTTGTAAAACACCCTTCTGCAGTTTTTATAGGAATATCTCTCTGCTCAATGCAACTAGATTTTCAGAAAACATTTAAGAAATATTAACCACATCCTTTGGGACATGAATATAGGTTGTAAGAGGATAGAGGAAGTGGTTGAATTCTGTACAGTTGCAAGACTGAAATATACAAAAACTAAAAAAAAAAAAAAAAGACCACTCAATTATGAAAGCATAAATAAGGAAATCCATTTTTGATGAATTGAATCTAAAATGGTCACTCTCCTTCTAAGTCAGAATGATTCACGGGCCATTTGCAGATGCTGTATCACTCCAGCAAGCTCACTGAAGCTCCAGGGCCAAACAGGGTTCCAGGTTATGACACCTTCAATTACAGTCAGAAACATTTCAGGACTTGCATAGGTTACTCGATTTGTGATTTGAAAGAACACATAAAATTGGGATCATAAGACTCTGAAATAGAGACTCAAATTGGTTTGGTTTTATAGTTTGTGCAGCCATGTATGATGGGCAACGCACAGTTCCTATTGCTGTCCACAAAACCAAAACCCCAACCTTCACCAGCAATACTAGGTAAAATTTATCAGTAACATTTTTTATCTATGGGTGGTGATAAAATAATGAGTGATTTGGCTACCTCAACTATGGTATGGGATGTCACATAGGAGATCCCTGACTTAGAGAATGTGTGATATTTGTACATATCACCAATTGATCAATATTTGTGATGATTTTTTGCAAGTGAATGAATGAATAAAAAGAGATTTAAATAAATTATGATCAAACAAAAATTCTCAACTACCTAGAATCAATGGCAAAGAATGGGGTTTTAATTAGTTGAATGCTATTGTTAGCTATCAGTTTCTCCCCATTTTAAACTTGATATCCTCGTTTTTAAATGACAAATGATCACATTAGCAATAAAAGTAATGTATTCATTACTAGGGTATATTGCTTTCTATGATCTTTAAGCTAAAATCACTCTAGAATAACCTGGATTCCCTTTGAGGATACAGAAGCCTCTTTGAGATCGCCTGCAACCTCACAGGCATCTAGTTCATCATCAATTATCATTGAATATCACCACAAATAAACAACTTTGGCTTTCCAATTGTTTGATTTTGAGATCATGAGCATCTTCTGTATTATAAGTAACTAATTACATTGAATGGAATGATTTATGCAAACAACAATGTTCCCTTGGGGATTCGTAGGATAAATTCAGGAATAGGCAGGGACCATAAAAGCTACACATCAGTCTTTGTGTCTGCAGGCAGAAAGGGTCTATCTTTAGTCCCTGTGGGCTACTTATTCTTCCTTCTCCTCCCCTCTATCTCATGACCCACACCCAATCAGCTAAGACCACCCACCTGCCAGGGCCTTTTGAGCACCCATCAATGACACTGACTCTCTGGTGTTCTCGCTGCTTGTTTCTTTCACCACTGCTACGCTTGCTCTCTTCCAGTTCCTCTTATTTTTCTTCTTGTTCTGCTAGTTCCCCATGACACCGCCCTTATGAGCCCAGTCTCTCAGCCCAGGTGCGCCCACCTATGCATGCCCACACCCTACTCCAGGTGTCCATCATCAGGCACGCATGCAAGTCCACAGGAATCCACCATAATCGCTAACAGAGGGAGGGCGGAAAAGCCTGATGGTTTTTCACTTACCCTACAAGGCATTACTATCACTGTAGTCCCCAAGAGATGGGTGATGGTGATGATGCCAACTATTATTTCTAAAGTCCCATGCATCAGGGGCTTTAACTCTGACTTGGTATTATGCAGATGACATTTCATTTACTCTTCCCATCAACCTATTTAGATCATTTTATTTGCAGTTTTTGAAGTGGGAAGCTAATATTCAAGGTTTCAAGGCCACCCTGTTAGAGAAACAGTCATTGACAATGAGGGACTCTAGATGAGGACTCAGGTCTGGCTTCAATCTTACCACACCCCCAAATAGAGTAGGAGTCAGGTTTTGATAAAAGGCTCTGCCCAAAATCAGGAGCTCATGTGGGTGCTCTGAGGTCGCCAGTCTGGACAGTGGCCCCCTGGGATGACTCTATCAGGCTGGCTATGCTCTAGTCATCATCCTTTGGGCTCTTTATTCTATGGCAAGAGCTACCAATTTAACCTGCTCACACTCTATGGCGGGTTATCTATCAGATTATCTAAGCATTACTGTGCTTGGTACTCGTGAGAGCCAAAGAGCTGACTATGTGTCATTTGACAGTTTTAAACTTCTCACTCATTCAATCATTTATTCACCCATTCAGCAAACATATACTGAGGGCACCTGTTATGTGTTAGGTTAAGAGCAAAATAGACAAGTCCTGTCAGCATTTAATAAGCTACATTTCTTAGTAGGCTAAGGTAAGGAAGTATCTTTAAGCCAAGTCATTATGAAGGATGAATGGGCTTTAAAAAAACACATACAGAATGATGCAACTCCATGGCTTTAGTTTCCGTGTAGCTCTTTATTCATTTATTTATTTATTTATTTAGTTAGTTAGTTAGTTAGTTCTAGAAGATGTCCACCATTTCTTTAAAGGTTCTACTGTACTCTATCAGGAATCTCCTGATGAATAGGTGTACTTCATGTGTTTTACTTGAAGGCACTCAAAAATAAAAGGATTAACTGGCTTAACTGGCTTTCATACCCATGTCCAAGGGGAGAGTTGACTTCTCACTTCTAATATGCAATCAGTCGGTCAGATGAAATATAGCTAATAGCCAAGAAATCCTGGCCTTGAAGATCACATTTTCTACTTTTTCTTTAATGTGTCCAGCCTCATTTAATGTTTGTGCAAAGGAATTAGCAATAGAGCCAATACTGGAACCCAGGCTTTCTGATTTTTCTATAAACGACTTTGTTGCAAAGTAACTAAGTGGTGGCTACATGAACCTGATGACTTGAAGGAACAGCTTCAGAAGTCTGATGTTCAGGATTCTGGATGCCTAGTTCCCAACTGAGTCCTTTCTCTAAAGCTTCTTCCATGTGTGTCTCATCCAGACTCACATTTACAGCATGACCCTGAGTCACCAGCAGAGGCAGCCCCCGGAAAGGGCTCTGGGGCTCCCGGGCCACTCAGGGCTTGCACTGCCAAGCTGCTCACTGTACACGGCTTGCCTTTCCTACTCCTGGAGCTCCCTTCTCTCCCCCGCCACTCCCGCCCCAAAGCAGAGTAGACTAACTTTGGGGAGGGAATGCAGCTGGATGACTGTGGTGCAATCTCCTGCAGGCCTTATCAGCTCCGTACAGCCCCTCTTCTGACAGCTGACCTTTCCCACTGCGGCTCAAGTCGAGGGAAAAACAAAGGCCCCAAAACAATTAGAAGCAGTCAAAGGGAGAGGGAAAGGGATAAAGAAACTCTAGCCTAACAGAGCAGCAACACAGAAATTAAAAAAGAAAAAAGGAGAAACAAAGACAACCTCAGACAGCGAAAAGGGATGAGCCCAAGAAGATTGGATTCACCCAGTTCTCTTCATTTCTTTCCCAATGGCTGCAGAAAGCATGAAAAGGCTGTTCATAAATCTGAGAACCCGGGTGAGGAGAAATAAAGCAGAGAAGAAGGGAGATGCTAGGTCATGCAGCAGCTCATGCTATAGAAAGTGCTTCTCTGCCCTCGTGAGCCCTGACAGGCATTCCAAGTGGTTAAGGATGCTCTTGACCTCAGGTGTCTCTGGAAGAGAAGTTCCTCATCTCAGTAACACAAGTGAGACGAGCAGCAGCCTCAGATCTACTCCCCAAGGCACCTTGTAGGGAGGGACAGTCCTCCCAAAGAACCCATCAACAAATTCCTTTAAGTCACCCCTGCCTGGTTCATGGTCTACCTTTCCCACCTCACCTGAAGCATGCAGGTAACTTTCATCTGATACTGACACAGACCGTTTTTGGTGATTATTCATATATGTATGCATGCACTTACACATATATGTACATATATATACACACACACATGCACATATATATGTATACATACATATATACACATATATATCCCATACATATATACACATATATATCCCATACACATATACACATATATATCCCATAGGGAGGTCAGAGCATTCTCAATATTTTGCAATTAAATTATAAATAAACCTACAGGCAAAAAAAAAAATAATTCTTTTTTTTTTTTCAGTTTTGAGGCTTATTTGGAGGAAAAAAATGTATCCCTTAACTTTCCGGAAAGTTTATTAAGGGCCTGTGATACGTGTTAACTGCAGATCTACAAAAGATGAATTTCACTGCCCTGTGCAGACTGAACAGCATCAGGACTGTTCTGTTGGTTGGATGGGAGGATTCCATGGAGTCCCTCAAATCACATCTCCTAGGAACTGCCAATTCTGACTCTGCAAAACATTAGCCCAACCTTTGTTTTGATGGGGAGGAAGCATTTTGAGCATTTAGTTGCACATGTACTGTGAAGAAGCCTGCAGTTGTCAGTTCTCAACCACAGCCCAGAGAAAAACACATATGGCAATGAAAGCCAAGGAGAGGGCACTGTAATCAAGGAACTCATTATGTTTCCATTGGGTGCCCAGCCCTACAACCATATACCTCCTTCCCCATCATGACCTTACATCATTTCTCTAGTTGCATGACAAGGGGCATTTGTGTTAGTGTGGAAATGCTATCCCCGAAAGCCAATCCCTATGTGCTCTGCAGAAGGAGGAGAGAGGAGCTAAGACTCTTCAGCAAACAAGTCAACCAACAATTGGGGGATCATCAGATGCTGGTGGACAAAAAGAATTTTTCATACTCTACAGACACAGGCCTTTCTTAAGTAAACAGTTGCCCATTTTTTAGGACAGTTCTTTCTCTCTGCCAAAAAGAAGAAAGAGTAAATAATCCAAGTCATTGAAGTTTCTAGAGATCAGAACCACATGTCCTCATCTGATTTCTGAAGCCTGGGAGCAATGAAAACATGGAATTAACATATAGACTATCTAAAGCAAGGCAATGGTGACATTGTTTAAGCTTTGAAATCGGAGAGAATACCTCCTTTTCTTTAAAATCAACTCATTTTTCAGCAAATTCCTTAAGTCTGTTTACTCACTTGCAAATTAGAAAAAAATAATCTGAAAGTCATAAGCTTGTTGTGGAGACTAAATGATATAATATATGGGAAGCCTTTAGCATTGTGCAGGGATCATTAATAGGTAATTAATAAGCAGGTAGTGCTTACTAAGAGCAATCACAAAAAAAATCACACTTAAATCTTCACCCAAAAAAAGGCCTATCAGTTAGTCCCAAGGAACTTGATGCAAAAGCACAACAATTTCTAAGACAAAGCTTCTGCCTTGACAAGTTTACAAAATGGAAACATGGCAAGTCATAAAACAAAAGCCAGAACATCCCTCCCAGGACTCTCACCACTGTGCGACCGTGCTGGGGGTGAAACACGTGCTCACCCCAATGTTTCCCATCCCAGTGGCTAGATGCCCTGCACTCACAGGGCACCCCCCTCTTGGTTCCATATTACAATGGAATATTACTCAGCAATCAAAGATAAACTCATGTCATTTGCAGCAACATGGATGGAGCTGGAAGGGATTATGCTAAGTGAGATAATTCCAAAGGAAAAAGATAAATATCAGATTGTTTCACTTGTATGTGGAAGATAGAGAGAGTGAAAAAAGGGTCAGGAAAAAGACAAAACTTGCAAGTTGACCACAGAACTGAGGCCTGCAGCAGAGAAAGGGGAGCAAGAGGGAAGAGCACAAGGGACTGTGGTGATGGATCACGGAGGCTATGGTGGTGGGAGAATTATGGGGACTGCACCTGACAGGAGAAAGCAAATACTGTCCAAAAATGAACAACAATGTAATAAATTAATAAATTTGGGAGCAAAAAGAAGAGAAATCCTCTGAGTTATTTCCCCAGCCCGCACCCCCCCCCCCCGCTTGTCCTCAGGCTTCAGTGAAAGGTTCTGCAGGATCACAAGACAAATTGAATGTTTACATAATAAAGTACTTCAGCTCCAGAAACCATCCGAAGTCTGCAGGATGAGAGATGAGCTGTGCTGAAGTGTGCTTTCAAAACCTCTGCCAATTCCATGTCAAAACACACTTGTTTGGGCCTTCCTGGTGCCACAGGGGTTAAAGACGGTGCTATCAAGCTATCGCCAGCCAGAGAGCAACACACATGGCACAGCAGACCTCTCCTGTCTTGCCCGCTGCTCCCCTCAGCAGTGTATTTCAGTCAATCTGCCTGTTCTGTTCCCCACTCTCTCTGGTGAATCCTCTCATCCCTGCACCTCTGGCTTACACACCCAACTCCAGTTCTTGTATGCATAAATAAATAAATCTTTTTTTAAAAAATACGCTTTTTTTGGGTACTTAGTCATGTATGTGCTTTGTCCTGGGTGAAAACTGAGGGTAGTAGATGCTATATCTGAAATGTCATTCAACTTGGGGCCTTTAGGGGAAGCCCCAACATTTCCAAGTAACCACTCACTCAGCAGAACCACAGGGCATGAACCAGCTCTATTCCCTTTACTTGAAATTACAGAAACAAAAAACAGAAATTATTTTTTGTCAGTCTGAAAAATCTCATCTCTAAGAACCAACATTGTAGAATTAATAGGTTATAAGTACACACCCTCTTCCTTTAGAGACATTAGTCTATCTTGTTTGAAAGTGGCAGCTTTTTAAAAACTATACCAGATGACAGAGGCAAGTGTGCAAATGCATCAACAAAATAGAGGGCACTATGGTGAAAGCTAATTATTCAAGCAAGGACAGCAATGCTTGCATACAATTTAATAGAATAAAATCTCACTAATTCAACCTAATTGGAAGAGAGTGGTGTGAATGAATTAAAAAATTAACAAATGTTTTTCAAAGGAAATACTGATTTATTATCTCTAAAGATACAAGGGAACTCTGCCGTGTGCATGTGGGAATCTTTCAAGTTATTTTAAAATGGATATGCTTCTATAATTAGTGCATTTGTTTTCTGAATACAAATAATTGTTCTGGAGATTGGTATTAATTTGCTGACTTGACCTGAGAACAGGGCAACCGTTTTCTCTTTTTGTTTCATAAAATCCTTGCTCCGACCCGCTGTGCAGAGGTAGATTTTAGCTTAACATGACTAAATTAGGAAAATATATAATTAGTGAAGTCAACACAAAAGGGATTTGGTTAAGGAGAGGAAAATGCTGTGTCTTATTTTTTCAGGCTTCTCCATTGGAAAATATAAAGCAACCTCACAGGGTGCTTTCTATCACTGCAGTCTAGGCAGGGAACCCCCAAAATCCACCCCTTCAAGCTCTCGGGGCTGCCCGTTCTTTGCCATTCTGGTTCTTTATCCAAGCCCATGTTCTTCCTTACCCCAACAGTTGATAACTCAAAGGAATCAGAAGCTCCTTACAAATACGACAAGTCTTTCTGTAGTTGTGAGAAAGACTGGCACTTCCAGAACAACAATCCCACCCACATCGATAAAGACACCCAACTTGTTTGGTATCTCTGGGGCATAGAGCAAAGGTCATTCCCTAACTCTACGGTCTAAGCCATGTGAACTTGGGAAGGGAGTTACATCTCTGAGCCTCAGTTTCATCATTTATAAAATGGGCATAATAACATATTAACTTTAGGTGTCCCTGGGGCTGTAATGAAGTTGAAATGAATATATATGTGAAGCATTTAGAGTGAAGCCTGGCATACAGGAAATACTTGACAAGTCATCGTCATCATCTTACTTGGCTTTGTATGTAATTCCCAGCACTGTACCCTGAAACAGTGTTTTGGTCTATCGCTATATTCTGCTTCCCTGACACCAACAGAGCCGCCACTCTGGGACAGGGTGTGCCTGCTTTTTCAGCAACTCCCCCTCTGCTGTAGCTGCTGTTCTAAGATGCAACAGCATCTACCCGGAACCACAGGCACCTCTGATAAAGACGTGCTCGCTGGCCAGCTGCTCTGTATTGCTGTGCATGCTGTGCACAAAGACAGAAGAGGGAGGAGCTGCTTCAGAAGCAGTTCAAGCTATTTTTCTAGCTGCCTCACACATCATCTGCATGCAGCTAAGGACAGCAGTATCCAAACATTGCATAAAGGGCCAGGGCAACACTCAATAAACAGTCTAGCTGCATTTGTTTCAAATATAAAAAGTAACTCAAAGTTGGAACCCTCACAGACCTGCTAGTTGCTTCCCCAGGGAATAAATACTAGGCATCCTGCCTGTGAGACAGCTCCTGGCACTGTTTCACTTACACAAGTGTCTTAGTCAGCTCTGGCTGCTATAACAAAACACCATAGAGTACGTGCTTGAACAACAGACATTTATTTCTCACCGGTCTAGAGACAGATCATCCAAGATCAAGGCGGCAGCAGATTAGCTGGTATCTGATAAGGCCTTACTCCCTGCTTTGTAGAAAGAGGTTTTCTTGCTGCATCCTCACATGATGGGGAAAGAGACCACTTCTGGTTTCTCCCTTTTCTTAAAAGGGTATCAATCCCATCATGGGAGCCCTACCTTTATGAATTCATTGAAACCTAATCATCCCCCCAAAGGCCCCGCCACCAAATACCATACATTGGCCATTGAGACTTTAGCATATTAATTTAAGGGGGGAGGAGACTACACCACATTCAGTTCATAACAATAAGTATAAAATTCAGAATGTAATTTCAGAAGAATGTAATTTCACCCATACAAAGGTAACAGTGACAAGGTGCCAGGGTGATCTTGCCCTGGTGTTCCAGGGCTTTCGATTTCTCTAATACCTTGTGACTCTCCAGTGAGGTCCAGGAGGAGCGCTACTGAATACGTGAGATGCCTGGCTCCTGGACCATGTCCCTCCCTCCCTGATGGAACTCCTCTGGGAAATGATCTTGCATTACAACAGAAATGGGTTTGAAGGTCAACTGCATTCAGGCTCCAAGTTCCCTGGTAGAATACAAACATTGCCTTACAGAGCCATACAGCTAGTGGGGGAATAATCGGATGGCAGAAGAGGAATCAAAATTCCTGACGCTCTCATATTGCCACTTCCCTTGTTCAATCCCTATAGAAATCCCCTTCTAGTTGAAGACAGTAATTGCTTTTTCTTCTTTGGCACCAAAGCACTGAATAATGTTACTACTGATACCTGCAACCAACAGAGTAGCCTGGAATGAAAGCCACTCGTGCATCTCATCCTCGATTTTCTTACTCACATAGAGAAGAGAGTACTACTTCTTGAACTGTTTGAGGATAAAATGATGTGACAGGACAGAGCACAAGGAAGAAATGCACTAAGGTTAGTTCTGGGAGAACATTCTCTCCCGGCTATTTTCCAGGCCCTGATGTTCAGAGGTGTGCTTCCAGAGTCAGCATTCACAGAGTACACTTCTCCAGAGGACAGTGTGATGGTGGTGCATTGAATTCAAAGCTGGGTGCTGCTGACAATGTGCTTCAGCTGACTTCCCAGCATATCCAGCCTCGTTCTGCACTCACAGTCTTAGAAAGAGTGGTGTAGATGTGCTGGCTATGTATGTGTCCCCTGGCAATGGTTGACACTAAAGACCTAGAGGAAGCAGCTTCATCATGTACATAATGCACCTTAGCCCCAGGCTTGGCTTCTCATTTGTCTTGTTTCTGAGATGTCTTGTTTTTGCCAAACTCAAAGCAGAAGCATATGAGTAGTGTATGTACAATGAGTGTGATCAGCTTTAAGTTTCTTGTCTGATTTATGTTAAGTCTTGTACTTGAATTAGGTACTAGTGTAACCAGACATACATTGACACAAAAGCCAATAACTTTTTCATTGCTAATTATAAGACAGTAGACTGAGAAGAAGGGGGGTGGGTTGGGAAAATCATAGGCAGGTAGATGTAATAGCATATATAAATGTTTATAACATGTACAAATATTATATAGAGTATTTCCTCCCAATTCAGGTTTTTATAATTGAAAGGACAGTGATTTTCTAGTCTTATACCTCATATTACAGACCAAGCAGACTGAGGCCCAGGAAGGAGAAAGGTGTGCTCAGACCTCAAAGCTGACCAGAGGAGGAACCGGAATCTTCTTCATCTGCACCTGCTCCCTACTCCACAGGGAGAGGGTGGGTGAAGGAAGAAGAAATCTGCAACAGGCCAGGGAGCACCCCGTCTCCTTATAAGGAGATTCAACTTGGAGTTTGCAGTAATGCTGCTTAGGACATAAAGATTCTAAAAGTCTATTCTGTAGGACAGTCTGCTGCAGAGCCTGTTCCAGACACAGAAAGCTCAGCTTTAAGCTCCAATCCTAAAAAACATGATGACACCACAATTCTACAGTTTCATACATGGCACAGACATCCCAGGGCATCTATGATAAAAACCACAGCCAGAGGTGGAGAGATGTGGAAGGATGATGTGTATTCTCTTCTGCTCCTACTAGCTCCTCTCTCGATAGTCACTCAATGGGGACCGGCTGTCAGCAATTTCCTTCCTCCAACAGCTGGGAGATGGCTTTCTGCAGTTAGCTGCCATTTGTTTCAATTATGTGTATTAATCATAGCCTTCGTCCTGATGGTATTCTTCAGGAGAAAAACTATTGGGGCTTTTGTTTCCTAACCAAGCTGCTTCCTCACTCAGAACAGACTTCAGCAGTAGCAAGAGTAAGGGAAAATGGTAGATCGGAGGCTGTTTGGTTCAAGTGCAGCGGTGAGAGGAGGGGAGAGGGAGTATCTAGCCCACTGAAAGCAGGATGGACAATGGCACAACTCGGGGACAGTGACACTCTAACAGCACAGACACAGAGCTCAGCAGGGGAATTTGTAATGATGTGTAAATGTCATTCATTCTCTCATGACACATGGATTCATTTATTCAGACAGGCTTTAAGCTCCCACTACGTGTCAGGCTATATGCCCTGCCAGAACCTCCAGTTGTGTTTTAAGTGAGAATAAAACCAGAGGGAATTGAGAATTATTTCAAAGGCAGGGTGGCATTGTCTCACATCACCCTTGCCCATCTGTGCCCTCTTGGGTCTACCTTCCACTCATTTTTCATTTAACAAATATTTATAGCAGCCCATCTGGAGGCAAGGGCTGGGCAGCTAACGGCTGAATATTTGTTGGCAAACAATGTTGCCATGGATCTTGTCCTCATCAATCTTGCAGTTGAGTGAGGGAGAGAGAGCCCTCAAATAAAGAGGCCCACAGATGGACATCACAGAATTGGGTCACGTTCTCAGAAGACAAAATTAAGATGGTATGGGAGAAAAGGAGAGGAAATCCTTTCATTTGAAGGATTAGGGAGGTCCGCTTGAGGAAGCAGAATTAAAACCAAAGTCTGAAAGTGAGCACAAGTGAACCATGGAAAGAGAGATTAGCAAGGGCAGAAAAGAGTTTGATGAGTCTCAAGGCTAATGGGGCCAGCGGAGTAAGGAGCGAGCAGGATAAGATGAGATTTCAGGATTGGCCAACTGCTAGGGCATGCTGGGTGCTGCAGACCTTGAGAGGGAGTTTGGACTATATCTTAAGAAAAATGGGAATCATGGAAGGAATTTAAACTTATAGTAACATGGTGTAAAGGGTAGTTAACAAGATCATTGTTAGGTGAATAATTAGTTAGAGGGGCTAAGAGCAAAGCAGAAGACAGTTGTTAGACTTGTACCATCCATCCAGGGGACGGATGGTGGTGGCACAGAACTGGAGAGTAACAAAGGAGCAGATACATGTGGGTGATTTTGAGTTTTAATTTGGAGAAAAACTCAATATCCATTCATCTCTTTGAGCCCTTTATTCTCCTGACGTCCAACCAAGGATCTAGTAATAGTTGACTTGCCACTCTAGAGGATGATGGCAGGAACCCAATGAGATTAAAGTATAATGTTATATACGTGAGATACTGTGAATACTGGGGCATTGGGAACCAACATAATACAATTCACTTCTAGTAAGTTCAAGATCTCAACCCATAAGAAATAACCAGTCTACCCTAAGCAGTGCAGTGAGAGAAGTGTCTATACATATGTCATATTTTATCTGGCTATGACCCTGGTGGGAGTAGTACCTGGTGTTGCAGGGCACAGCTGGGCATCATGCCATTCAATGGTAGAAAATATGGTGCTGAAGGAGGCATAGTCATCCTTTGAGGCCCCTAGAGTTCCACTGGCTTCTGAGCCCTCATCTAGTCTATTACCACCGTAGCGCCTTAAATTGCATCCTAAGGGCCTAGGAGAGTTCTATCATTACCTAATTCACTACAAGAGAGTGCCTTGGGTAAAATTGACCCAGAAAATTGCCATCTAGCAGGACCCTATATTCTTCAAGAATTCCCAGAAACAAAATAATGTCTCAAGAGATCAACAAAATACAAAAATATGTTTTCTGTGAGGTAAGAGTTGTGAGTGTATATACAGCAAAACCTCATTTGAAATATGGAGCCCTTGAAGGAATGATTTAAACTTTAAGAACCTGGAAATAACAAATACTTAATATTTTTGAAAGAAATATTCCTAAAGTAACAACTATGAACCAGAGACACACATTTTTTGGGGGGAGGGCGGGGAAAGGAGGGATTGGGGTCAAAATCAGGGGGTTGAAATTGTATGGGGAATATAAAAAGAAAAAAAAAAGAAATATTCCTAAAGTGCATTGCATATTGTCCCTGTCTTAGAAAACAGAGCATGTTGAGCATAATATTCTTAATTTAAAAAATTGCTTGTAGCATATTATTCTGGTCATGCCATTTTATTATCTAGCTTCTCAAATGTAAAACAGGGCTTTTTAGTAGATCAGGGTTTCACCAAGTCTTTGTGGGAAAGAATCCCTTTTGGGTTTGTTTGGTCTTTCAAATTTCCAAGGCATTCAGGTCAATTCAGGGCCTTGCAGTGCAAAACTAGTAGGTCAGCACATAGGACACACCAGGTAAGTCTGAAAACACTAAACTTCAATAATACCAGGCCAAAGACCAGGATGCCCATGCAGTAGATTTGATACCAAAGCACTTAACTGGTTACTCTCACTTTTTATATTTATATCCTCATGGATGAGTGACAAGCCTTGGGCAGCACTGCAGGACACATTTTCACTAGCCCTGAGTCAGATGATGTCTTCATCCATTTAACCCAAAGATTTTTTTTTTTTTTTTTCTTGATCCACATCTATTATTTCACTGGTACTTTCAAAGAGCTACCAAGAAATGTTGTTCCTCAAAGTCCTTTCCTTAGGTCTCCCATGATTCCAGGTGTGCCTTCTGGTGTAAGCCTATGTTCAATTCTCTTAAATTCTCTTGCCAATGTTGCAATGTTGCCTAGATTTCTCCTAAGTTCTTCTATGGAGACCCCTCTGTGGCCCTGCAGCTGTCTTCCTTGTTCATATGGTAGGGCCACACCAACATTCTCCAACAAATCAGCCTGCTCTCCCTAGCCCAGTTCTTGGCCCCTTTGCCTGATAATAAAACTAAGACCTAATTCTTTGGGCAAACCCTATTTTTCATGACTCATAAGAACATTTTTTTCCCTCAAATTTAAGTCTGTATCCCCTCATCTCTGGTTAACTTTAGATTCACAGCTTTCTTGGAATTTCCAAATTGCCAACAATTTGTAGTCCCTACATTTCCTTAATCAATGAACAAAAATCAGGTAATGGGTCAAAGTCTTCCAAATATGAATTTAATTTTAAAGTTTAAAATGAGAAAACATTTAAAAATATTTCTCAGTCCTCCAAGTGCTCATCTCATGAACCAAACTCTTTTGCCTTTTAATGATAAAGCTACTAATCATAAAAGATAAACTCATGCCATTGGCAGCAACATGGATGGAACTAGAAGGAATTATGCTCAGTGAAATAAGTCAGAAGGAAAAAGAAAAATATCAGATGGTTTCACTTATAGCAGGAATATAGGGGAACCCAATAAGACATCATGTAAAAAAATAATAACAGTACAAAACACAACAAAGCAAAAATGGACAATTATAAACCAGAGACATCCTGCAGGGGAGGAGGAGGGAGAGGAATCAGAGGGAGGGAGGGAGGAGCACAGGGGACTGAGGTGATGGTGCATGGGTGCCTTGGGGAGGGAAACTATGGGGACTACATCTGAGAGGGTGTGGGGAAGCAAATATTGTTTAAAAATGAACAATGATGTAAAAAAATTTTAAAAAATAATATTAAAAAAATAAAGCTACTAACAGTGTGTAAGTAATGAATAAATTTTAGTTTTCTGTCTTT
The DNA here is from genome assembly GCF_964194135.1 of Talpa europaea. Classification (NCBI taxonomy): domain Eukaryota; kingdom Metazoa; phylum Chordata; class Mammalia; order Eulipotyphla; family Talpidae; genus Talpa; species Talpa europaea. The sequence continues at coordinate 109,548,142 of NC_140075.1, forward strand.
ATATTATACCACCTTAGATCCGAATGAGGGATGGCAGCAACCCTATGGAAGAATTTAAAGAAATGAAGCAAATTAGGGCCTCCCTGGTGGCACAAGGGGTTGGGGCACAACCTATGGAGCTGTCCGCAGCCTCTGCGGCACAAGTTCCATCCCTGGGCCGGCCAGGGAGCTACCCACATGGTGCAGCAGACCTCTCCTGACTTGCCCGCTGCTCCCCTCAGCAGTGTATTTCAGTCAATCTGCCTATTCTGGCCCCGACTCTGTCTCTGGTGAGTCCTCTCTTCCTCCACACTTCTGCCCTGTGCCCCAGCTCTTGAAGGTGAATAAATCTTAAAAAAAAAAGAAAAAAGAAATGACACGAATTAAAGGCGATAGAGATATAAGACAGCATGGAAGTTGGCTGGCAAATCAGGTCTTTGGACAAGGAGATGTTTATCATGCAGCAAGGATTTGAATTTATAGATGCAGAGATGGGATAATCTCTAATTCCTGACACTTTTAACATTCCATGATTGCAGGATATGACACAAAGGTTCATTTCATTCTGAGGAACCACCCCCAGGAAATAATCACACAAGGACTGAAACAAAGCAAGAGCGACCAGCATCCATGACCTTAGCTAACTGATGTCCTTAGCTTCTTCACTACCAGGAGAGCATTTCTCCAAAGGCCTATTTGAGCTTCCATGCCTGAATGTGCGTATGCCTGCCAGAGAAGAGAACCTGAAAGAAGAGTTTTCGTGTGCAGCAATTAGTAAAAGAACAAAAGAGAAAACATCAAAGACAGAAGAGAAACAACAAAGAATAGCAATTCTAGTTTGAGTCACAGCAGAGTTCCAAAATTCAAAAATCCATGAGGGTAATGTTTCCAAAGTTACAGATCTGATAAGAGGCGGATCCAAAACCCTAGTCAACTATGGCCAAAGCACTGGGTTCACCACTGAACCAAATTTGTTCCAACCAAATTTCTGCATTTGTTTTCAAGGAGTTCAGAGATCCTAGACTAAAAAACCCTGCTGTGAAATACAAGTATTGCTCTTTCTCAGCTTGATTTATTCTTTCTTTAAAAGCCATTGCATTTATCACTATATTGCACCTCCTTTTCATGTCCATAAACACTGTATGTTATTCAGTTCTTTCCTTTTCAGTCATGACCAGAAAGGAAAATGTAACTGTAACATCCATTCTTACTCTTTTGTAAACATCCTCAAACCCAATGAACTAGGGAACTTGTTCCAAGAGCTCTCTAGACTTTAGAGAATCCACCAAATATTATCCTAAGAAAAGATAGGAGATCTAACCTAGAAGGCCTAAGAGAGAAATATTTTTTCTTCTAAAGACTCAATACAGATTTATTGAAGAAATAATGTGTGAATTTCCATGTTCATTGGTTTTGTACTGGTTTTCATTTGTAATTCCATTTCAAAAGTATTCTCAAATTTCCCCCAAGTGGGTCCTTTTTGCAAAGTTTTGTTTCCCAAATCTTGAGTTAATTAACATCTAAGTTTGAATAGTTCAACACCAAATAATTAATAAATATCTGGAAACCTTGGTAGAAGGAAAAGGATAAGTAGTGGCAAATCTTAATAAATAAGGAGAAAGTTTAAAGTTTACTAATGATGCCTTCTAGTTCTCAATGCACCACGTAGGTTTTAACAAAATCTGATGTCCATCTAAATGCCCCCTCTTTCAACTTAAAGAGTAGTGTCCCTTCTGTGTGCCAAAATTACATGATCACATAAAGGGAGGTAATGAGCAATTAGATGAGTTGGGTATAAAAAAATATTTAAAAAGCCAAAAATAACCTAGTCTTATCAGCAACCCAAGGCCATGTGGCAGGCAGAATCTGCAATAGACTGCTAATGTAAGTAAAGATGGAAAGACCTTCCTTCTTTAGTTCCAAAGCCTGAAGTGGGGAGGGGAACTTATTCTGGGACTGAAGATTATTCAGTAAGAAGCAGGGCCCTAATAAGTGAATAGGAATCAGTTGCTTTCATGTGATAGACAGGAAAGAATCCTGTTTTAGGGGACAGGATTCTGGGTTGGGAGGAAGGTTCTGACACTTGCTTACCCAACCTTGGGTAAGAGTCCTTTTTTAAAATCTGCAAAATAAATACCAGCACCCAGGTGGCTACGCCTCTCACGTGATTATCTCATCATCCAAATGAGAAAAGAAAATGTATTTGAAAATGCTTTGTAACTTGTAAGTCATTATGCAAATAATTGCTATTATTACATGTGCAGACACATACAGACCTATAAGTGAATCTGAATGGAGAGAAAAAAAGAGAAAGAAAAGGGGAAGGGGAAAGAAAGATAAAATCAGAAGGGAGCCATGGGAAAGAGAGAAAAGGGAAAGAGAGAAAAAAAAAGAGGGAAAGAGAGAAAAAAGAGAGAAAAAAATTCTGCCATGGAAAGCAAGAAATAAAAAGAAAGGAAGTAGAGAAATTGGTGCTGGTACAGTAACAAATAAATCCCCCCCTCGCCAGCATGACAGCCTTCTGCTGAAGCATTTCATTTTCCCACAACATAATGGTGTGTTATTGCCCATTATCTGTTCTGTCAGTGCCAGAGTCAATATTAAATGAGGGGCAGCTGCATTTAGCTGCCATTTTTCAGCTGTCTTCATGTTGCCATGGAGACCCGGTTGTTTCTTGGTAAACCTGCCAGGAAAGCAAGGGGGGTCAGGTAGAGGGGGAGCAAATGCTGCAAGGGGTTGGGGTGTCAGGGTGGGGAGTGAGAAGAAGGCCAGGGGCCAGTGGCAGGGGGAGGCCGCAGAAGAAAGAACAGCACAGAGCTGTTTTGTCATGCTCTGCTTGCACCTGATAAATCAGCCATTTCAAAAGCACAATCTGTAATCCAGTGGTCCCCGGCAGCAGACTCTCCTCTGCGCTGCCTCTCAACTCGAATTCTGTAGGATCGGAGAGGATTTGGGGTTCCAAAGTAATCATAGATTCTTTCTTTCTACTTGATCCACTTCTCCCCCAACACCCACCGCCTGCTTCAACCTCCACCCTGGGGCCAACCTTAGGGAATGGATTTGCAGCTCTGAAAGTTCAGCATTCAGAATGGAAAAACCAGTTTCACAAAGAGACATCCACACCAGGGTTCTGCCAAAGCCAAATATTTCTCCCTGCCATATTTATTTGTCATAGACTCATAGGCTTTATATTTACATAGACTTTATATTTACATAGGGCTTTGGAACCCATTAAGTCAGCCGGCACCGACCAAGTGGTGGCTAAACTGACCCTTTACCCATGAAGTGGCTGCCCGGTGACCTTGGAGGAGCTGGAGCCTCATGGCCAGACACTCAGATTTCTTACTAGAATTCCAAAATCTCTATTTCCAAGTTAAGATTTTCAAACTTTAAATGTTGTCTCAATTTCTGAAATATATTTCTGCATGCTCATTAGTTACACAGTTGCAGCTTGCAATTGGACTTCATCCAACATCATTTTAAAATGAAGTTTTGAAACTTGAAGCTAAGAAACTTGATCTATCTCCCTTTGGGAACCTAATCTCTCTCACACAATGAGAGGTAAAGACAGCTGTGCTTTCACTTTTTCTGGGACCCCTGGTTTCACTATTATCATGCCAGAATTTGCTGGTGAGACAAATACTTCCTAAGTCCTGGGAGGCTGTGCACCAGCTGTCAGAAGGAGACCACAGGCCCATTTCCTGTCAGCTCAAGCCCCCTTGAAACCTGTGCAAACACACCTTTTCCACTGCAATCTCCCTTTTCTGGTTTTTAATTACAAATTACAAAAATAAGACTAGTCATTAGTCAAGCACTTACGAGGTGGCAAAAGTGCTTACCATATACTTCTTAATTGCATTCTCGCAAAGATGTCTTGAGTCATAGCACTGTATTATTATTGCCCCATTCACAGATGAGAAAACTGAGGGTCCGTGCATAATACACCCGGAGTCACACAACTAGTGAGAAGTCAGACAGGGAAATCAAATCAAATCAGACCCCAAAGTTCACCAAGTTACTGGGGTACAAGATATAGAAACATGAAAGAGAGAAACCTATTTCTATAAGATATGAAATATAGGAACATACAAAATATAGGAACATCCCAATGGCTAGTTTTATGATATCCTACTGATTACCTTCTTGAGCCCATGCTTTATTTTTTTAAAAGATTTTATTATTTATTTATACAAAAACCGGGGTACAGGCCAGCTGTGTGGAAGGGTGAGAGGATTCACCAGAGACAGAGTGGGGGGCAGAACAGGCAGATCTACTGAAACACACTGCTGAGGGGAGCAGCGGGCAAGACAGGAAAGGTCTGCTGGCCATGTGGGTTGCTCCTGGGCCAGTGGGGATTGAACCTGCACTGCAGGGGGTGCAGCCAGCTTTACAGAGTTGCGCTCAACCGCCTGTGCCACCAGGAGGCCCTGATCCCACACTTTATTTTATTTATTTATTTTTTAAAGATTTATTTATTTATTTATTTATGCAAGCACTGGGTACAGTCAGAAGCGCAGGAGGGTGAGAGAATTCACCAGAGCCAGAGAGGGGAGCAGAGCAGGCAGAAGGACCGAAGTGCACTGCTGAAGGAGCAGCGGGCGGCAGGAGAGGTCTGTGCGCCATGAGGGACCCGGTGGCCGGGGATCAAACCGGCGCTGCAGAGGCTGCAGGCAGCTTCGCAGCCCAGCGCTCAACCACTGTGCCACTAGGGGAGGCCCCACATTAGTAATTTTCACACCACACTCTGGTCTTCTTTGAGAGGCTCACCTGGTGGGCTGTCATTAGATGACTATTGAATGAATTACCCAGCTGAGTTAGCAGGGAAATAGGGTTGTTTCTAAATCTGTACAGACATAATGCCAATAATAAGTGCAAGTAAACAAGTGACAAAGGGATCAATAAGAAGAGTTTCTTTGCCCATACTATGCCAGGCACCAGACTGCCCAAAAAGTACTGTTCAATCAACAGCCATGCCCCAACTGGTGGTTAGGGTGTCCAGAACACAACCATGTGGGAAATCATGGCATTTCAGACCCACATCAAGGACTTCATTGTGATTCTGACATCAGTGGGCAACAGGAGGCTCCTATGTGGGCACACGCTGATCAGGACCACTACCATCTCCACCAAAACCCTCCCACTCCAGTGTCTTCTTTGTGTTTTCTTAGCAAAGGACCTTTTACCTCCTGTCTCCTTTTTTCATCCCAAAGGCTGATAACAGAATATTCCCATATCACTTACACATTAACCAACTTCTCCAACTTCTCCTAATAGTCCTGCCCTCACTACTTGATGCATGGTGCCCAGAGAGAACTTGGGACTATGTGTAAACCAGTGCTTTTACTCTAGTGTCTTAAAAATCCTTGACCAAAAATGTTCCCTCAAGGCAGAGAGCTGTGTGAATACTTAAGGACAGACAGAAGAAGGATCAACTGTCATTCCTTAAAGCACATTCACAGAAACCTCAAAACAAAGTGTAACTTTAACTGGGGGAGAACAATCTATTTTGTCTGGTTCTGCCATTACTTACCAGAATGGAACTGTGTAGTTTTATTCAAATAATTAAGTTAACAGGAATACATTTGACTGAAAACTCCCCTCAATAAGGTCACTCTGTAAGTACTCTGCCCTCTGCATCCCTGTTTCCTCAGCTTCTAGCAAAGTGTCAGGCACAGAGCAGGTGCATAATGATAGAATGGACCTAAAGAATTGAATAAAGTTTTCCAGACTCCTCAGCACTAGGTAAATGAGGCCGGGGGGGGGGGGGGATAAGTTGAAGAAAGCAAAATTGTCTCAGGACATAGTCCAGAACCTAGTATGACTAAAGAGACAGTTGTCCTGTCTGAGTTCTTAGACCTTGGTCCTTAGGTTGGGATTAATAAAGGAGTCAACTCAGAAGAGGCAGGCAAAGAGTATTCGGAATCTTAGCAGGAAAGGAATCGATATTCTAGGATTCATCTCTGAATCCGCAAACTATTGATCATCTTGTAATAAAATTATGCCACTGGAGTGAATGCTTTGCATTAACAGTGATATCACTGTGTACTGAGGTGGAAGGAAAGCAATGCTCTCACAGCATGGAGATGGAGCTCTCTCTCCAGGCCTCTGATACCTACCAAAGGCACCTGATAAAGGCTTATAGTAGACAGAGATCCAGCAGACACAAAGTTCTGATTATAAAAATTCGGGCATGCCATTCAGAATCTCAGGGAATTTATCCCAGAAGGAAGAGCAGCAGGAAAAGACTGAAAAACTAAAATCATGGGTTTATTGATAGAAATAAGAGTTAAGGGAGAGGTTTATCCCTCAAGTAATCAGAAACCATTTTATTTGAAAACAGTTATTGCATTTTTTAAATATTTATTTATGTATGCATACACAAACTGGGGTACAGGCCAGATGTGCGGAGGGTGAGAGGATTCACCAGAGACAGAATGGGGAGCTGAACAGGCAGACTGACTGAAATACACTGCTGAGGAGAGCAGCAGGCAAGTCAGGAAAGGTCTGCTGCGCCATGTGGGTAACTCCCTGGCCGGCTGGGGGATCAAACTCATGCTACAGAGGCTGTGGATTGCTTCATAGCATGGTGCTTAACACCTTGCGCCACCAGGGAGGTCCAGTTATTGCATTTTTTCATTCCCCTTAGGGGCTTATTCCATTGTGAAAAAGGACAACTGAGCACATGATGTTTGTCAACCCAATGTCAATGTCAGGGGTGAAACAATAGAGGTCCCTCCTTCACTGCCTCTTCTGAAAGAAAGCCCCAGCTACACTGAAGATTAGAACATAAGTACCTCTGAATCCAAACATGTATTGCACACCGAAGACACATGTTGGGTTCCAGGAATATTGATGGGATAAGACAGGCTATACCCTTACGAAGTATGAAGCCTAATGGAAAGGCAGTAGGTGTTCATTAAATGTACAGTAAGTCCTTGCTTAATGCTTAGACATTAAGGCAAACAATGGATAAGAAAACCAATTTGACTCTAAGTTAATTGACAGAAATAACAGTTCAGTTCCTACAACACATTTCTGGCCACAAAAAAAAAAAAAATCACCAAACTTTGAAATAAAGAAACAAAACATATCTAATATTAAATGATAATTCATATTCATTCATGAATTCTTTTGTTTTCCAACCCAATTATCCGAGGTCCAGGTCATGGGTGACTGAAGCCTCTCCTGGCAGCGCAGGACACAAGGAGGAAAGCAAACCTGCACAACACAGAGGATATCATACACACACACACACACACACACACTCATACTCACTCTCAGTCCAGGAGGAATGAGACACACAATAGACACACAATGACCCTCACCTGCACGTCTTTGGGGCTACGGGAGAGAACTGGAGAACCCAGAGAAAACCCAAGTAGAAGAGTGGGTAGGAAGGACAAACTCCACACAGACAGTGGCCCTGGCCCCAAATTATTTTTTTTCATCAACGTGTTTATTTCTCATCAACATCAAATGACATTGAAGGAAATGACCTATTTGAGGCCCTGCTGAATGTGCTCTCAGCACACAGAGCAGGCAAACTCAGGCCCTGCTGAATATGCTCTCAGCACACAGAGCAGGCAAACTCAGCAAGACTGAGGAAGGTAGCAAAGATGAGCCAGGGAGGTCTTCTGGGTGGCAAAGCAAAGCAGCTAAAAAATCAAAATCAACAAACAACTATGAACCAGAGACACTATGGGGGGGGGGGGGAGGCAGGGAAAGGAGGGATTAGGGTCAAAATAAGGGGGTTGCAATTATATGGGGAATATAAAATAAATTTTTTTTAAAAAGCAGCTATTCTAGAAGAGTAAGGGTTGGTTGGGGGGGGGGGGATATGGAGGAGTTCCCAGGCAAAAGAAGCAGCAGGAGCAAAGAAAACTTAGGTTGGTATTTCCAAGCTAAAAAGGCAGATGTGGGTGTGGCCTTGTCAAAGATCACAGAGGAAGCACAGGGGAAAATCACATAGACCTAGGCACTGCAGACAGCTTGTATTTATAACACACATCTATTTTTTGGGTGCCAATGTGTAAAGTTCTAGAAAAGAGTGGTTATTGCCATAAGGGGGAACACGTTGCTTTGATTTTTCTAGTTAAAAGAAATTCATCTTTTTTTCCCCTAGTCTTATAACCCATGCCTCTCCTCCTTTTTCATTTCTCACCTCCTCCTCACACTTTCGTGCAGCTTAAAATAGCCTTCATCTATCTTTTCTTCACACATTTTGCCATCCTGCTGGTCAATTAAATACATGTATACACACACACACGTGCACACGCACTCACACAACCACCGTCACATGGAGACTGCTCATGAACGACATGGTTATTTTCTTAGTTTTAAAAAGCTGATGGCCCACCCCCTTCATTTGAAAAGTGGTTCTGATATTTACATGTAGACATTTTGTACAGCAATGAAAACTGAAGTCTTTCCCAATTTGCTAAATATGGTTTACTATTACACCACTTAGCCTGTGTGAAATGGGATTCTTATGTTTGTTTTATTTTTTTTAAAGAAATCCCAACAAATGTAGATGCTTAAATATAGCACTTTTGGCTTGTGTTTTAAAAGGGTGTGAAATGAGTAAAGATTTGATAGAAAAATACCCAGCAATGAAGCCTCCCATATTTTTCCTGACCATGTGTAATAAAGCTCCTTGCCTGGTAGCATTTTTATATGACATTAAATTCCAAGATCTCACAGGATTCATTTTGATCTGACCAGAATGTCAAACTAGGGGCCAGAGTCCCAATATATATAATTCACTTGGATTTTTCCCCCTCTGGATTTCTTTTAACATTCCAGTGGCATCACTCAAATAGAATTTCTTTCTCCTCCTTTTATCAGGCACATTTACTTCCAGCAGAATCTGTGTGTTGGGGTTCAGCTTTTCCCTCTGAGCTCCAAGGAAGTGCTTTAACTCATGCAATTAGATGTTAGGATAGTAATGACTCCTTGTTCTTAGAGAGTGAGGACTATGACATCAAAGGTGACTCATCTCATCAAAATACAGCAGACTTCCTCTTGAGCCTAGGGAAGATTAGGATTTAACACTCAAAAGCATCTAAGACAATTGCGAGTCGACTTGTGAGATGGAAGGTGAGGAGGGAGCAGAGACAAAATAGAAATCCTTTGCCATATGAGATCTCTCTTTGGAACTATGCCTCTAGGAAATACTCCGAGAAAAATCTTTGAATGTGAATAGCTGTAGCTCATGTATTTTTCCAAATCTGGTCTTTGGTGTCCTCTGAGACTGTCCTGAGAGGTAGGATTCTATTCTGTCAGAGCACAGAAAACAGTGCTGACTTTGACCATGAGTGTCTAGTGTAATTCAAAACCAGACCACTGGGGCCTCCATGGTGGTTCAAGGGGTTAAGAAGCAACCTATGAAGCTGTCTGCAGCCTCTGCAGCACGAGTTTGATCCTCCAGCTGATCAGGGAGATACCCACATGGCACAGCAGGCCTCTTCTGTCTCACCCACTGCTCCCCTCAGCAGTGTACTCTGGTGAATCTGCCTGTTCTGTTCCCCGCTCTGTCTCTGGTAAATCCTCTCACCCCCCACACCTATGGCCTGTACCCCAGCTTTTGTATGCATAAATAAATAAATCTTAAAAAAAACCAGACCACTAAGGGGGTCCCTATTTAAGGGGGGGGTCCTTGTCTAAAGGGGTCCCTGTCAGGGGGCTCCTTGTCAAAGGGTTCCTTGTCTGATGGGTTCATTGTCTGAGGAAGTTCTTGTTTGAGGGGGTCCTTGTCTGAGGGGATTCTTGTCTGAGGGGATTCTTGTCTGAAGAAGTCTGTCTGAGGTGGTCTTCATCTGAGGGGGTTCTTGTCTGAGGGGATTCTTGTCTGAAGGGATTCTTGTCTGAGGGGATTCATGTCTAAGGAAGTCTGTCTGAGGTGGTCTTCATCTGAGAGGGTTCTTGTCTGAGGGAATTCTTGTCTGAGGTGGTCCTTCTCTAAGGGGATCCTTGTATAAAGATCAACAGCCTTAAGGGTAAAGGGTCTCCTTCAGATACCTCCATGTAGAGACCACTAATTGCTGGTCTCCACATGAGTGGTTGTGCCTCTTAGCCCAGTTAATGCCTTAATTCATCTTTGCTCAGATCCCTCTTCAGTAAAATAAACAGAATAAGAAGATCTTTGAAATCCCATAAGAAGATCACTCACATCCCTTTCAGGGCCAACAAGCAGCTGATGATAAAAGTAAGGCAGTTCTCAGTTTTCCCTGTTCACAAACAAAAGGAGACCATGTCTCAGAGCTGTCAGAAAGGCCTTCACCTCTATCATGGTGCTTGGTGTTTAGGGGATGGGGTACTCAGCCACTTTCATTGGGTGGTTCCTTTTTACACTCTTTGGGTCATTCCTCAGTACAATCATCCTATGCATGGCCCTCCCTCCTTTCTGCCCATCAATAAACAAATGGCCAGTGTTTGTAAGCTCACTGGGATGGGGGTGAGGGAGAAGGCAGGTGGGGAGAGAAGAAGAGGGAGCAGAATTCTGGGAACCAAATCCTAACTTTCACAGCCATGACTGACATTGCAAACAACTTCCTTTCCCATGAGTCCACTTTGTCTAAGAAGGTCACCCTTTTTAGCTTATGGGGCTGGTCTAGCTGCCCCTGACCCTGGAGGCTGGCCATGCAAAGTCAACAGGTCCCAGCAGACAGGGAGAGAGGTCTTGTCCTAGCGGTGCTGATTGGTATTAATCACAGCCCACAGTTGACAAAGAGGCGAGCAGTAAAATGAACATGTGTATGGCAACGCGGCTATTATCATAATTCCTAATTACGACTGTTTAGAGGTCTCTCAAGGAATATAATTAAGTTTAGCATGCCAAGTGATAAAGAAAAAAATATTAATCCATCTTCTGTCCTCCCCTACCACCCGCCAATAACTCCTCTGGCTTCCTGAATTATCTGCGGGATCCTCTACACTTGCTCTGTTTTTTCACAAGTGGCACTGTCAAAGGGAATTTATTCTTCAGAGGACAAGGCAGTTGGCTGGGAACCCCCACAGCTGCTGCAGGCAGCCCAGGATTTCAGTTAAAGAGCTCTTGATTGCAACCTCAAGACCTTAAAAAAATATCAAAACCTGATGGATAAGGAAATGAGGGTCTTGTGAAGTAAGCAGACAAGCCCCTTAAGGCCATAAAAAGAAACAGGGAAGAAAGGAGAGCAACAGAGGGCAGTGGAGAAAATCTTTGGGCCTCCTGGGTGAAGGCAAAGGGTATGGAGAAATGAAAGTTAGGCCTGGTGGGGTAAGGGAGGCATGCTGCTTCTAACTATTGTGTTTGGAAGTTTGTTGGTTTTTTTGTTTGTTTTAAATTCTACTGTCCACTTCCTCCCAAAACAGAAACCCAAAGCTGCAAACAAATGGTTGAGTTTGGATCTGGAAAGCCCTGGGCTGCCAACTTGCTGTTTGTCACCTCGTGCTGAATGCAGCCAGGCCTGCAGGCTCCCAACACCCCCTTCACCCTAACTCCCAGCAGAGAGCACCATGGAGGGAGGAAAGCAGACATTTCACTCCCACCCTAGCTAAGGCCATTCTGCAGGAGCTTCTCCAATGCGGAAGCCCAGTGGGCTGATGATCCATGTCCTGTCCCAACTTATCTTTCATCAAGGCTGGCTCAGAATGCCAAACTCCAGAGGCATTCTGAGAAATCAGCACAGGAATCTGACTCTATTTGCATCTAAATCATCTGGAAATGGGACCATCACTACCAGACATGATGTCAGGATTTGCTCTCCCTGAAGCTGGAGATGTGTTAGTCACCAGGAGACCCCATGGTATACCTTGGCTCACTGTTTTGTTTTGTTTTTTTAAGATTTATTTATTTTTTATGCATAAAAAATGGGGTGCATGCCAGAAGTGTAGGAGGTGAGAGGATTCACTAGAGACAGTGGGGAGCAGAACAGGCAGATCCACTGAAATACACTGCTGAGGGGAGCAGTGGGCAAGACAGGAGAGGTCTGCTGCACCATGTGGGTCAGCTCCCTGGCCAGGGACCAAACTCATGCTGCTGCAGTGGCTGCAGATAGCTTCATAGTGCTGTGTCTTTAACCCCTGCGCCACCAGGGAGGTCCCCTTGGCTGGCTCACTGTTTTTATAACAAAGCTGCACTGACCCAGAGTGATACATTGGACATGGAGAGTCAAAACAATGGCTCAACTTGCTTTCTTCCTGCGTCACCCCTGCTGGTTCAGGGGTCAATCCCTGCTGATCCTTGGGATTGAAGGTGGAATCCAAGCGAAAGAAAGAAAGGAGAAATGAAGCAATGGATCAGGTTTTAAAATCCAAGGCTTAGGTCACTATGGAGGAGACTGTTTTACTTACTTTTGGGAATCAATTTCCTTGGAATTGAAAAAAAAAAAAATTGCTAACCTGGAAAACAAACCAAACTTACTTTAAGAGAGAAGCCTCGGTATCTTGTATGTGTTCAAAAAGATTTCTTTCTGAAGGTGATAGCACCAGATTTCAAGGAGTCAATCACCATCAGAGTTTGAAAGGCGGAAAACAGAAGATCTTAAGATTCCTCATGAGCTACAGTTTGTGCAGAACAGCAAATCTGCATGTCCCCATGTCCCTCTAAGCACGCCACTCCCGGGTAGGCATGGATAACTCCAAAGTAACTGTTACCATAGTCCCCACATTCTGAATGATCAGATTTTCTGCAGCAGGACTTTACTTTTCAAGGAGAAACTCAAGAAAGGAAGAATTTAATTGAGCATATTAGGGACCCAGATGAGAAGAGGAAAGAATAGAATAAACTTTTTTGGGAGTCTCCCTGGTGGCACAGGGGTTAAGACGCAACCTATGAAGCAATCCGCAACCTCTGCAGCACAAGTTCAATTCCCAGCCAGCCAGGGAGAAACCTACATGGCAAAGCAGACCTCTCCTGGCTCCCCTGCTGCTCCCCTCAGCAGTGGATTTCAGTCAATATGACTGTTCTGCTCCCCACTCTGTCTCTGGTGAATCCTCTCACCCCCCCCCACACACACCTCTGGCCTGTACCCCAGCTCTTGTATGCATTAATAAATAAACCTTTCAAAATAAATAAATAAAAATGTCCTTTAAAAAAAAAAGAATAGAATAAAACTTTTTTACCAGCAATATCTATACTGATTGGTAGACTGGACCAAAATGGCAAAAGATGAGGGTTAAAAAAGGAGCCTATTTTCAGAGCATGAATGCCCTGCAGGCTATAGAAAGACAAAAGATTTTCATGAAGGACTCCCCTCATTAGCAAGCTGTGACAGGACTGTCATGAAGAAGCTCTGTATTTTACTCACAACACTGCCATCTGACAGAAAGTAATGGCTCTCGGCTTTTTGAGGACTTTGGGAAGTGAAGTTGTCTCACGGATGGATTTCTTTTAACCCAGTAACACAATAAAAGGGATTTACTGGCTTTGCCAATACTCATCAATGTTACTGTAACAGTGTGTTTGAAGACTTTCCATAAGAACACAGATCCTACTAGAATTGTATTTAAAAACTATATCCAGCTCCATCCATTTTGCTGCAAATGGCGTGAGTTTCATGGGAACTATAACTGAGATGAGAAAGCATACATTGTAAAAAAAAAATGAAGAATAATATAAAATATATATATAAAAAAATAAAATTACTAAAATAAAAAAATCTACCTTCAAATTTCCTTTTCAAGATTATCAAGATGTGGCCCCTAGACACAAGGAGGTAAATATCAGAGGCCAAATAAAGCTGATTAAACCCTCAACTAGAACAGGGCAGGAGACAGAGAGGGAGAGACTAAGTTTGGAAAGATATTTGGGAAATACAATTGCAAGAAGATGAGGTGATAAACTGGAGGTAAGAGGAAGAGGGGCAGGTGGGATGAGCAAGGGGAAGAAGCATAGGTGGGTAATCACCCAGTGATGGAGGGAATGGGAGTTTTCCATTCTTTCCGTTCATTTCCACTTTTCTAATAAGAAACAGAGACATAACTTTAGTGGAGAGAATGAATTCAGATTTTGATATGTGTTACTGGAGGTACATGTGGGACAAAGAGGCAGAGGTGACTAATAGGAAGCAAGAAGCACAGGTTGGGAGCCCAGGTTGGGTTGACATTGTCCAGAAAGAAGATGTTAGGAAAAGAACAAGAAAGCCACAAACCGAACCTTCAAGAACACAAGCACTTCGTAAGCCACCAAAGGAAGCAAAGCTCTAAAAGTGAATGCAGAAAGAGGCAACAAGATGTCACCAATACCAAAGGAAAAGGAGGTGGATCTAATTGTAAGGCAATATGGCTCTAAGGCTTCCTACCTCTGCCATCAGGTATGAACAGGGAAGTCAGAATTAAATGGGGAAGGGCAGAAAGTCCCCAAAGGACCAGTACCTTGCATGTCTGACTGTGGGATAGGGATGTCATGAGGGAAATATAAATCTCTGTAGTCTGGGGTTATTTTAGCACCAACTGGTAGGAGCCAACAGCTCTTCCATAAGCGTTGGTCCTCTCTCCCCTGTTTGTGCTACTGTTTAACAGCCAGATAGAAGCAAGAAAGCGGAAAAGAAGAACTGATGCCTCTACTGGGTGCCCAAGACTAGTGTGGATCTAGGATAACAATGGGCAATAAGAGAGGTCCGCATTCCCTCCCACTTACTCTTCCTCTCTTTCCTATTCATTAAACCCTGTTTCAGCAAATATGCTAGTATCACCATAGGCACATCCCTGGCACTTTAGATGACAGGGTCTTCCTGAAGCTAAAAGAGATTTGCACAGAGTGAAAATAGAACAATCTGGTTAAAAACTCATATCAAGCTACAAAGAAATAGGACAAAGTCAGCAGGATTGAATGAACAGCTGAAATGGAGGATGGTGGTGTGGGGGTAGGGACAGGGACCGGAGATGTACAGAATGAAAGAGGAATCGGTGGTGATTCTGAAGCTTCAGAGGCAAGAAGTTCACAGGCAGATAGAAGAAGCTGGGGTTTGGAGATTTCTCTTTATGGTGCTTATTTTGAGGTACACTGTCACTAGAAGAGACCAGATGTTACCTGTGTACTGAGGAGAGCAGGGAGTGAGAAATAAGGCTAAATTTCTATTACAAAGAAAGAACAGTATTCAAGTCCCTCATTTCCAAAGGGTGAAACACAATCTACTATAAAAGGGGTTCATTTAAACTCTCAAGTGCTCGACTAACCTAAGGTACTTTGCAAATGCCCACAGCTGGAAACCAACCAACGTGTTTTCAAAGAGCCCCTCTTCAACCTCATGAAAGATCATATTTCCCCCTTTTCTTTCCTTGACTTTAAGTGTTGGAAGGAGCAGTAGGAGGAAAAGAGTTTTGCTGGATGAACAGGGCATTCCTGCCCAAGGGATAAGGGAATTGGGACCCCCAAATTCAGCCCTGTCCCTGCCTCAGAGAATTTTGGATTCTCTCCTGGCAGCAGAGATGGTGCTACACAGCTCCTCACCCCACCACACTCTTCACCTCTCCTTAAATGAATGCTCTTGTTTAATTGTGTTACAAAGGGTAAAAGTCCCAGGAAGGGAAACCTGCAGAGAGTGCCCGGCTGAGCCCAAGGTCAACAATGCACACGTGACCTTCAGCCATGATCTCTTTCGCTGAGGCTGCAGTCTAGGCTTCTAACCTTCATGGAATAATCTCCACTGGGCCCGTCTTCCACTTTACCTGAAAAAATATTCAACACCTGAGCCATGCTAATGCCGTCTGCACACTGAGTTCCAGCTATGGCAAGTGCTCACAGCCTGCCTCGCTCCTTCACAGACCTCAGCCAATTACAAGGATGTTGGCTCCTTCTGCTACAAGTGCATATTACCCTCTCTTCAAAGCCTCATCCATATTAACCAAGCTCCCCTTGGGAAGTGTTAATTGGAAAACCACATAACGATATCTGTTTGCTGGAGACAACATCTAACCAAGGCGGAAGTGACACAGCAAATGTGTGACTGTGACAGCAGATTCCAGGTGCCCTGGCTACCCCAAAACTCAGACACCTGACCTCAGAGGAAGCAGGCACATCCCAGCTCCACAGCTGGGTGCTTAATACTCTGGGCAAAACAAGACCTCTCTGTACACACATCTGATCCCCAGAAATAGCAGGGAAGACGCACCTCCTGCATCATCTCAGGTCAGGAATAATGTGGCAAGGAGTCCCTGAGCCTCCCTGATGTTCTGTGTTCCAGGGGGACCAGTGAAGCCTGGCTCTGGCCTCCGCTGCACCTGAGCTTGGGAGGCTTTCCCAAAGCCAAGGGAAAGCGAACAGCGGGGGAGTTGCTGAGCATGCTGCTTCTCTCCGGCCGCTAGAGGGCAACAGAGGCACGTGGACTTTTGGGCTGTGGGCCCATCACCTGAAAGAGGAGTACATTGTACACAGACACACTGCCTTGTTCCTCAAATTGAAGGCCACGGTAATTATCCATGAAAATGAGGAATGTGGGGTCTGCCGCTGTGTAAGACTGTCCAGGCTCTGCTTTATCTTGCCAACTTGTCTATTCAAGTTGACCCACAGCTGTGAGCCCTTGACATTTTGAGTTCTACACGTTCAAGGGTGAGTTTTAAGTCCTCCAGTTTCTAGTTCCACTGAAGCCAGCATCAGCCACCCTCTGCTTCTGTCTTTCTGAGATGGCAACAATGTTTTCCAAGAGAGATGAGCCATGGCCACTGCCTGCATCCTCCTGACTCAAGGATGCTAGAGCATCCTCTTGAACCATGGCCGCCCCTTTCAACCCCTGGGATCGCAGACACCATTAATCCCCCAAGAACCGCGACTACTTCCCACCACCCTTTCACCATGGAGGTCCCTTCCATCATCCTGAAACATGACCACCCCTTATGTTCTCTTCAACAGACTCTTACTGATGAGCTACTTAACTGAACTGGGACATGGGGGTGATGAAGGAGAGGTTCCCCTGAAAAAAAAAAGAGAGAAGGAAAGCTATCCCCAAATCATACACCTACACTTCGAAAGGCCCTTGGCAGCACAGTTTCCTCCTCCCATTCTCCGGGCAGAGGAACAGAGACCCAGAGTCCCATGGCTTGTCCAAGGTCAAGCTATCCAAAGGCAAAGAGGCTGCTGAGGTTTCCTAGGCCCCTGGGGTACTCTTTCCTCTCCCCACAGAGCCTCTGTGAGGCATATGATGGGAAGAAGAAATGTAAGAACAGGTGGATTCACTGTGTCCTATGAATCTAGATTCAGATGCCTCCACTCCCCCCCCCAAAAAAAAAACAGTAAAAGACTTTGGATCTTGAGAAATGTTAACAATGACATTGGGGTGCGAGGGTGGGCAACTGTGTTTATAGCCAACAAATACAGACCCTTGGGCAAACAAGGTTATCTTTTCACAGCCCGTACACAAACAGTGGAGTTAAGGAAAGGACTTCTCAAGTTTCTGTAATCACCTTAGTACTTTAAGATAATTTTAAGGCAGTACTACCTCTCTCTCCCTGGAAGAAAGAGGATCTTTAATTACTGATAGAAAAGATATACCTCCTCATATTGGAGTTTCAGATGCCAGAGAGCGGTTTGGAGGGACATTGTATACAGCGGGCCTAGCTCCACATTTCTGAAGTCAGATCACTAAGCTAAACTTTTTCTCCTCCTTGAAGCCTGGTCCTGCATCTACTACAGCAAGCAAGTCCACCTCACTCCCCACAAAATCTTGTATAGCAACATGTTGGCATGTATCAGATGGTGGTCAAGACATTGTCTTGACCCTTTCTGGGTGGGGAAAATAAAAGATCGTATTCCCAAGGGATTCTGCCTGTTGATTGAGAATCCTAGGATTTCCCAGACTCCTTTGCAATGTCCAAGGTCAAACAACAGCAAAAATATTTGCAACTCTTTCTTTTCCGTTTGATCTTCTATCGTCACCCCTTGAGTTACTGTCTCTGCATATCCAGTAGTTAATTATGCTGTATCCAGGGCACGCTGGGAGCCAGCTGGGTATACAGGGAGGGTAGCAACTTCATGAAGTTACCACAGAACTCGAGAGGTAGTAATGCTGCAAGGTAGTGACCGAAGGACACCAGAATAACTGAATAAGAAACTACCTATCTCCCCACCTTGCTTTAACAGCCCCCAGGTGCATCACTGGCTGTTTTCTTATGAGCAACCTCATGGCCCCTCCAGCTCTCCCTGTAGCTCCCCAAGACTATAACGTTCAGAACACTGATGGTTCCACAAACTGGTGTTGTTAGGGGTAGAAAAACACTAGTTTTGTTTTATTAGTGATGGAAGGAATAGTAATAACACATTTACATAGTACTTTCATAAGAGGCTGTGCCATCTATTGTCTCACTGAATTCTCACCACAAATCTGAGGTGGCCGAGGAGACCATTATCACCTCCATGTGACAGATTGGGGACTCATGCAGAACTGACCAAGCCTCCCCTGGGCACAGGGCCGTGGCAGCCCAGACCCAGGTCCCGCCTCTTACTCACCCTGAGATGATGTCCTTCCTCTCCCTTCACTAACAATAGCTAAGACAGAAAAGAGAATTGGGCAAGAGTACCATCCCCAAGGCATCTCACATTTCCATTTTGAGTTATTGGGTGGCCATCATGCCCAGGGCAGAGAAATAAGGAGAATCAATAGGAAGCTGCTTGCACTACTGGCACTATAAGATTTTAACCCGGGTCTCAACTGGCACTAATGACATCTGGGGGAATTCTTTATTGTGGGGCTGTCCTGTTCACTGCAGCAAGGTCAGCAGCTGCTGTCCACCCACTGGATGTTGGCCCCACTCCCTACCCCGCTCCCCATGTGACAGGCAAAAATGTCCCCTTGGGGTGCAAAACTGCTCTTAGATTACCCATGATGGGATGATAAGCAGTCTGTCTCATTCTCCCCTCACTACCACCCTCACCCTGCAAGGTGTTTCCCAACTCTTCATCTGCAACCAAATGGCTATGAATTGAAGCTTGTTTCTCTCTTTCCCTAGGTGAGACAACTTGGGAGAGCTTCCTAATCTCCTGGAACCTAGGTCTCCCCATTTGTCAAGAATCAGTTCTATCACTCAGCTGTCATGTATTTTGTGAGGACTAAATGAGATGATGTACATGGAGAGATGGGGGCGTGGGGCAAAGTAAGCATCCAATAACACACAGTCAGTATTATTTTTGGAGCTTTAATGGTAGCTAACAGAGAATGATGCCTTTTCAGGGTGAGTTTGTTCTAGCTGCCTTCTCAGTCTACCTACTCACAGGGTACTGCCACTCAAGGTTCCAGGCACTGAGTGCCTGGGAAGGAGGGATGTCTGCACCAAGAACACATGGAGCTGAATAGCCTATTTAAAAGTTCTGCTGCTGGGGGCCTCCCCGGTGGCGCAGCGGTTGAGCGCTGGGTTGCGAAGCTGCCCGCGGCCTCTGCGGCGCCGGTTCTTTCCCCGGCTGCTCCCCGGCCACCGGAGGAGGGTCCCACATGGCGCGCAGACCTCTCCTGCCGCCCGCTGCTCCCCTCAGCAGTGTACTTCGGTCCTTCTGCCTGCTCTGCTCCCCGCTCTGGCTCTGGTGAATTCTCTCACCCTCCCGCGCTTCTGACTGTACCCAGTGCATGTATAAACAAAACAAACAAACAAACAAATAAATAAATAAAACATGCCTCTATTAAAAAAAATTTACAAAAAAAAAAAATAAATAAATAAAAGTTCTGCTGCTGGGCCTCCCTGGTGGCATAGGGGTTAAAGACAGTGCTATCAAGGAGCAACCCACATGTTGTAGCAGACTTCTCCTGCCTTGCCCACTGTTCCCCTCAGCAGTGAATTTCAGCCAGTCTGCCTGTTCTGTTCCCCACTCTGTCTCTGGTGAGTCCTCTCACCCACCGATGCTTCTGGCCTGAACCCCAGTTCTTGTATAAAATAAATAAATAAATATTAAAAAAATAAATAAAATGTGTTATGTGTGACCAAGGACTTTGCTCACCATCAACACTTTGAGATTAGAAGAGTGCCAGGCCTATAATAAACAGTCCAGAATATTTATTGAATAAAGGATCAAATGACCTCCTCAAGGCCAAGTCCCAAGTCCTTGTCATTCCCATGGCCTCTGACACGGGTTGACAATAGGTCTCAATCACAATTTAATTGCCCTGGAATGTTTGTTGAGCACCAGCTACTATCCTTGGAAGTCACTAAGGCTCAGAAGACATATCCTGAGAGGCCAGCTTTGTCTGTGAAGAGATGTCTTATTATTAAAGAGATGAAAGTAAAGCCAGTGGTGCCTTCTTGAATTCCTCAACCCTTTATGGATAAAATTGCCAGTGACACAAAGCAGAGAGAACTAGGCAGAAATGTGGAGATTGGGTGTGGACTCCTGGCCCATTTATGAACCTTGTCTTATTTTAGGAAGGGCCCCTGGAAGGAATGAAACCACTGGTTACCCTGGAAACATTTCAAGTCCTCAACAGCAGCATTGAGTGCCATTCATCACCATCTGAAGGGCTGACCCTCATTTCTAGCTTCTTTCTCCTCCCCAATAAGAGATCCCCATTTTAGAGCAGTTGGGGGTTAGGAATGAGAAAAGGACAGTGCAGATCCTGCACCTGGCCTCCAGCACACAGCCTGGCCCTGCAAGCCGCAGCCACACCAGGTCTGCAGAACCTCAGAGACCTTGTCCTTCAGAAGGCTGGCAGGCCACTCAGCTTGCCGAGGAGGCACGCCTCGATGCTGGTCCTGCTGCTTCCACATTTAGACTGCATTGCATTACCTCACTGCCAGCCAATCGGCACCTCCCAGGCCTCAGCACACATTCTCCCCTTTGCCACAGACGTTGCCTCATGCACTCTGTGCTCCTGGAGCACACAGCGGAGGTGATCCGAGCCGAGGGCCTGCCAGGCATGGCTTGGGAGGCAGTGCAAAGACAGGAGACCATCAGAGCCACAGGCAGCAGCAGCCTCTCCCTCCCCAGCCCTTCTATCACACAGGGGGTGTTAGCATCACAGGAAGGTGATACCTGGTGTGCCTGGATCCTCTGAGTTGGGGCAGGGAGAGGCAAAAGGGTTAAAAGGGTGATGAAAAACTTCAGCAAGCTACAAGGGAGCTACAGCCTAAATCCCCATGCCACTAAGAGCACTGGGGAGCAGCATGGTCTGTGCAACCTCCAGGCTAGTGATACCTATTTCTCTACCTCCTGCCTCAAGTCCTCATTTGTGCCGAGGCCCAAATTGCAGCACTGGCACCTCCACTGATAAAGCAGAAGAGATGAATATTTTAAGAAATTGGGGGTCCCTGATGACCTGCCAAGTTGTAAAAGTGGGGGACAAGACCCTCCTTGGATGGTGGGGAAGCATTAGCAAGGGATCCAAGAATTGGATGAGCATGCAGCCTGCTGAAGGCTGAGCCCATTCCAGGGAGCACTGCTCCACTGAGGGACACAGACTCCACAGCCAGCAGTCCCCAGCCTGCGTGGCACGGTGGCCCCCGTTCCCCACCCCTTGGCAGCCCCCCAGGTTCCGGGGAGGCCTCCATGCCTGCTATAGCAGGACGCTTCCAGAGAAGGCATTTTATCTTCATGCAGTCTCACTTCAAAGGTTTTTCCTCCAGACAGACCAGAGATGTTAATACATCTTTAAATAGAAAAAAGGGGGGGGGAAGGAGGGGACAAGGTGGGAGACTGTTATAAATCTTCACAGGATGTTCAATATTTTACACAAACACAGCAATCCAGCAGCAATAAAGGTCCCACAGACGTGCCACGTGCACTCCTTGTTAATAGCTTTCCGTGCGCTGAGGAGGAAAGTGTGGCGAGGGAGCGTGGAGCAGAAATACTAATGAGGAGCAACGTCAGACCATTCCAGACCCTCATCCGCGCCAGGCATGTGAGTAAGGGACACGGCTGCTTCCCGCCCACCTCAGGCCTCGCCTCCCCAGCGGCTCCTCTTCTCACGCTGCCAGCCGCGGTGGCGTGTCCAGCCACAGTTCACACAGCTCCTATTACATGTTAGCTGTTGTGACTGTGGGGTAGAGGGCCCCGAGTCCTTGTCAGCGTTCTAGCTCCCAGTGTTCACGTGCCAAGCCCAGGGGAGTCCCATGAGCACATTCATTGGGAAAATGGTGAAATCAGAGTAGAACCCAGGCCTGCTTGCCACAGAGTACAGTGGCACCTCCCAATGTCAGTCTCCCCTATTTAAAGTGCCAGTTAAATTTTATGGAGAGAGGCAATGGCCTAAGAGGGCCCCCCATCCGATGACTAACCAGGCCCGACCCTACTTAGCTAGCACCTCTCAGCCACTGCAGTGTGCTGTGCTGTAGACACAACAGGGAAATTGACTCTGGTGTCTTGCTTGACATCTGGGGTGTTCTCTCACCTTTCAGCCCACAGCTGACACACCTGAGCAGGAAGACATGTTTTTCCTTAGTACAAACACCATGACAGGTGGAAAGAGGTTCTCTGAAGAGTCAAAGGGCAGGGAATGAATGAGCCTTGGGGAATAGAAGCCACCCCATGTGAGCAGACACTTGATAATGCTTTCTTGCACCACCCCATTCTCAGAGTAGCCACATGGGGGTCTCTTTTTTCATCAGGCTTAAGTCTCAATAGCCAATAGCAAATAATGAGCTGGGCCCTTAGGATGGGTTAAAAATAAATCAGTTGCTATCAGCTCCTTAAAAAGCAACAAAAACCAAAAAAAGAAAAAAAAAATGGTGTGGTTAGTAGAAAAGCTTCAGCCCCACTTTACAAAGTTGATTTTATTTTCAGCCTTTTTTATTTCATTTACCTAAAGGATAATGCACACATTTTCAAGACCTGGTTAAAAAAAGAAACTTATTACGTAACTGTGATAGGCCTGGCAGCTATTGTCCCAGTGAGCAAACTGGACATCGCACCTCAGAGAGCTGGATTCAGCAGTCTGAGGCCTGAGCATTATTATGGGTGGTCCAGGGAGCCAACCTCCCAGGCAATGGGGAAACAGGAAAATTCTAGTGGTCAGAGGATGAAGTTAAATACAGAACAAGGGGAGAGGGTGAAGTCAGTTATGAACCATTAAAGGAATGGAGACAGGGCAGTGGGTTACTGAATTGTCATCTTCCTTTTAATAACACAGCAACAGCATCCATTCTTAAATTGGGCAAAGGCTGCCCAAACAACCATGTGCCATGAATGAACCAAGCAAATCCCCTAATGAATAACCTCTGGGCACATTCTCCCAGGCCAATAGGCTACTCTAAGGAAGAACAAGGCAGGCATC
This sequence comes from Talpa europaea, assembly GCF_964194135.1. NCBI lineage: Eukaryota > Metazoa > Chordata > Mammalia > Eulipotyphla > Talpidae > Talpa > Talpa europaea. Next base: position 109,571,289 of record NC_140075.1, read on the forward strand.
TAAATTCTCCCTGGGGCTGTAACCGAAGCACTGCATTGAAGAAATGGACACAAGCTAGCCAGGCCCCTCTTCTGTTACTGTCAAGGACACGGCAGGTCTCCCATGGCCCATGACTTACCCTGGGCCACACACAAGGCTGAGTTTCAGCTGGAACTCAGGTGGGCTGCTTCTTTCTCTGATGCCTACCATGCCCTTACTACTCAAAACAAGGTCCACAACCAGTAGCATGGCCAATACTAGAAGACTGGCTAGAAATAGTTGCAGGACCACCCAGACCCAGTAAATTGGAATGGACAGTCGCAGGATGCCCAGGCGACAGGTTAGCATGCTGGAGTTTGAGAAGCATCACCCCACCCCAGGGGCCCTGTGCACAGATGCAGGCAACTTCTCAGCAGGCAATCTCTGCTCACCATGGCAACTGACCATCCTACTCCCACTGCTCCAAAAGTGTTCTTTGAAATGCTTTTATGGGGACACAGCTCGCTACCTCCAAAAACAAACCTCTTCCTACATAAGCACATCTCCCGAGTGCCAGTATCACGAAGGCATCAGCTAATTAATGGCAGAGGTCTGTACACATCCTGCCCCTCACCTTTTTTTTCTTGGATAAATAACATTTACTTCTCCAAGGACACCCCTGGCCACCATTTTGTTTCACCCTGTTTTTAATCCATTGCAATTCATGAGCCTTAGAAGGAAACACCCCACCCAGGCCCCACTCCACACAAGCTTTCCTTTCTGTCCTTGCATATGGAAGGTCTTTACTGGCAATGAAGAAGACATTCAACACTTCCCTTTGTGGATCATCTAGCTCTTGGTCTCAAGCCTCTCCTGCTTTAGAAAGGGAATGTTTTTAGGTCCAAAATGCTTTATAAAGGTACTCCTTAGAACATTCCATCATTACATAAGAATTTGGTCTGCTCCCAATTCCCTTAACTCATTTTTCTAGGACCCTAGTGCAAGAAAGAAATGAGTCCAACTCCTGCATTTCAGAGGTGACGAGGACGGGACACTGAGGACCATTTGTGGACCGGGACCAAAAGCATGGAAGACACTTCCTTAGCCCACCCACGCGAGCACGCTGTAACACAAATGCCCTTTCAGAGAAGTGGCCTGTTGCCATGCCACAGAGAGAACCCACACCAGCAACCATCCTCCTGGCCCTGGCAGGGGGCTTCAGAGCCTCAGTGCTGAGCTCCTGCCTGGGTTGTCCTCCTACTTCCCACTTTGTGTCCCTGGTTTTGACTTCCCTTCCTCTCTTGGTGAGAAGCTCATCACCAAATGTCTGTCTCTAAGGCCACTTACTTCTCCGCCCAGCTCTGCTGCCTTGGGCTCCCCAGCAGCAACCTCCTGCAGCAGCCAGCCCAGCTCCAGGGACACAGCTCCTCAGCAGGCACAGAAGACACCGTGACTGCCCCAGGTGCATCCTGGCCCCAGAGCAGAACAGGCTTCCAAAGACCTCACCCTTCTCTCAAGGTGTGGGCAGGAAAGAGATAATACACCGCCCTGATAAACTCACTTACAAGACAACAGGTGACGGGATCCAGAGAACTCAGGCCAGAAGAGGCCTGCGGAGAGAGGGGTCACCGAGACTGCAGTCTGTGGTAGTTTCACGGGAAGGCGAGACTTCCAGAATGGGTAGGGTTAGGATTGGTAGAAAGGAAGTGAAATTAGCTGAGTCAGCCATTCCAGAAGCTGCCTGCAGGAGGGCGTAGATGTCTCCTTAGTGTCTTCAGGACCAGTAACCTCCTGGTGGGAGGATGGCCGTGAACAGACTCGACAAAAGGGGAGTGGCCTGCTCAAGAGAGAAGGTGTCCCTTTATATCTCAGTAGGGGTGGGGTCCCCCAGATCCAATGCCACTGAAGATCAGAGTAGGTTTAGCCAGCAGAATCCAGGCCCCTGCCTTACTGAGCATCCTGGATGGTGGACCTGTGTCTAGAAGCTCCAGTCCCTTGCAGAAGCCTGCAGGCACAAGCAGGCACATTGCCTAGCTCCCCGGGGCTCCCCACGCTTCTCAGAGTGCACCCGCAGCCCAGCCCTGAGGCCTGCCACACAATGCGTCACACATGCCATCTTGCCTTCCCACAACACACAGTGGGTTGTGGAGTTGTCTTTGAGTATTTTCTATAGTTTTCTACAGTGAGTATCAGCTTTATTTTGTGGCTTTATTTTGCACCTGTGTGGACAGGGGTGCACTCTGAAGTGTGACAGTCCCAAAGTCTGGGAGGCAAGGCAGAGGGACCTCGAGGCTGGGAAGACCCATGAACCAAGCTCTGGGCCTGGAACAGCCAAAGCACCCTGGGTGCAGCTTAACAGGATGCCTCCCATATGTACCAGGTGCTGAGTCCCACTTGCGCTATCCCTTTGGAGTCTTGCTGTGTTGCTGTGAGGAAGAAGGGTAGCTTCGTCATCCGCAGGTGAGCTGTGGCACTCAGGACCAGGGAAGGCAAGTGACTTGTCTAATTCCACACAGGGACTCAGTGGCAGAATGCTGCCTAGAGCTAGAATCCAGGGTTTTTCACATCCCAGCCTGTGCACCATTCTCCCTCCCCAGGCTGGCTGCATTAGCACCCCAGAAGAAGAAAAATGGGGGCGGGGACAGCTCACATTGAGTGATTATCCTTAATTCAAAGAGCAGTAACTTGCATGTTAATGAGTGACATGTTATGAATTGTGTCTTTTAGGACAATATGTATGTCAATAACAAAGAAGAAGGACAAGGCTTCCCTGGTGGCGCAAAGGGTTAAGCACAGCACTATCAAGCTGTTGCCAGCCACTGAGGCATGAGTTGGATCCCCGGCCAAGGAGGTGACCCACATGGCGCAGCAGACCTCTCCTGTCTCACCTGCTGCTCCCCTCAGCAGTGTATTTTGTCAATCTGCCTGTTCTGTTCCCCACTCTGTCTCTGGTGAATCCTCTCACTCCACCCCCGCACCTCTGACCTGCACCCCAGCTCTTGTATGCATAAATAAAAATAAATCTTAAAAAAAGAAGAAAGATATGTAAAAGACAGAAAAAGAGGAACACAATGAGGGGAGCACTAGGGAGCATTACTGAGTGATAAATACAGCGCGATTTTTCAGACATTCAAAATATCCACTACTGAGAACACACCCAGAAGTAAACAGGCAGGCATGCAAGAAATCAATTTTATGTAGCAAAATTTAGACACAGAAACTTATACTTAAAAAAAAAAACCTTCCCTCAGCTTCAGTTAGTAATTTACTCTTATTTTTCACTTATTTTCTCTTGTTTTGGTATTTTATGCACTATCTTGGTTATTTTAGTCCCTGTTACAAAACCAAGTTAAAAAAATTGTGATGAAGCTCATGCTAGACAGGCTCTGGACATGACAGCTGATGTCCAGACCATGGAGAAAAAAGAAACAAACAAACAAAAGAATTTGAATGCTAAAAAAAGGTTTTTGTCTTAAAAACATAGAAATGTGATGTCAAAAGTCACGCATCAACATAGCATAAAATTATATTCCTGATTATGCTCTTGGCCTTTAAGGAGAGGCTAAATTAGGATTAATATGGCCAAATTCTCATTCGTGATCACCCCAAAAGGACAAACACCCCCGTGGGCTCCTGTGACCCTTCCCCCGAGGGGAGCAGGGGTAAAGCGACTTGTGCTGCACACTGACCAGCAACTGGACACAGGTATTTCTATCCCGACCCCAACCTTGGATCTGGGTCTATGGAGCAGTCACGATGGGCCCCCTCCCTCTTCACCTCCCCATGCAGGGTACTTCCTGGGAGAAAAAGTCCTGGTGAGGGAGGTGGATATCAAACCCTTCTCCAGCACCAGGGGTGGGGATGTGGCCTAATCCTCAGGCGAGCACTCCAGCCAATGTTGTCACAGGCGCAGCCCCGCAGGGCCCATCAAATCCTGATACACGCAACATGTTGACACTGGTAATCTCGTAAAGATGGATTTGCCGTTTACTCAAAAGCTTTCCGCAAAGACTGTTTGTCAAAGATAGAAGGCAAAAGCAGCTGCTGGAGGGTCAGAACTCTCCTTCAAGATTCTCTTGGAGGATGGGGTATACCAGGTTGGGGCACACCTTCCTCCTCCTCCCCCAGGACCCTGAGCACAGGTAACAGGGCTTACTCCAGGGGGTGGACAAGTCACCAAGCACCCTGAGTCTTATCTCTAGGACAGAGCCTAGGCTGAGCACACAGGCCGCCAGGTAAGTGGGTGCTGATGAACATTGACTGAGCGCTTACTGTCTGCCGGGCACAGTCGTGTTGTCTTATCTGTATCACTTCATTGAATTTTTTCAGTGAGCCTGTGCTTCTTCACAGGTAAAGTAACTTGCCCAGAGTTTCACATTATAGGGCTGTTGCTGGCTAACCCTGCATAAGTCTCGGGGTCCCCTCCTCGCTGGCTACTCTTCTCAGCCTCCTTCACTGCTCCCTGCCTGGTCTCCAGTCCAGGTTGACAAATCTTGCCTGTCAGATGTCAATTAATGTTTTGCTTAGGCAGACTGTAAGTCTTTGTCACAACTCAACTCTGTCACAGTAGCACAAAGGTAATCACAGACAACAGATGAAGAAATGCAAAGGGCTGTGTTTTAATCAAGTTTTAGTTACAACGAGACAAAAATGCAGCCACTGTTTGACAAGCCCTAAATCAGCCCTGCCTCGTCTAATATCTACACTCAAATCTCTGGGTTTCCATCCAGTTTCAGGCCTTGAAATCATGTATATATGTTAATCACACCCAACTTCCTAACTCCTACCCCATGCTATGTTGATGTTTGACTTTTGACATCATATTTCTATGTTTTTAAGACAAAACCCTTTTTTTAGCATTCAATTTTTTTGTTGTTGTTTGTTGCTTTTTACCTCCCATGAACAACTTCCTGTCTGATACCTCAGCTTGGGTGTCTCCTAGACACTGACACTCAACAAGTCCAAACCTGAAGCCCTAATTTCAACCCTCCTCCCTTGCCCCAACTTTCTCCCTTTCAGCTTTTCCTATCTCAGTAAACAACAGGTTAGCCTTCCAGAGGCCAAAACGCTAACTATGTGCTTGATGTCACCCCTGCCCCTGGTCTCAACAAATCCTGTTAGCCTTACCTTCAATATACACCTGGAATCAGACCCCTTCTCCAACCTCTTCTACCACTTATGCCAAGGTCCAAGCCATGATCATCACTCACTTGTGACAACAGTTTCTTAACCAATCTCCCTCCCCGCTCCCTGTGCCCTAAATGTCTAATCTCTATACACAGGGAGAGTGATCAGTCTTTTATACTATAAATCAGAGCATAGAACCCTCTTCTCAAGTCCTTCCATGGCTCCATCTCACTCCCAGGCCCTCTCTGGTCTGGCCTCTTCAGCGTTTAACCTCATCTCTACTCAGCCTTTCTCCCTGTATCCCAGCCACACAGGTTCCTTCCTGTGCTGCCAGCTCACCAAGCACATTCCCACCTCAGGGCCTTTGCACTGGTTATTTCCTCTACCTGACATCACCTCCCCTGCCATCCTTCTAGTTCACCCGATGACATTCTCAGGAATGAGCTCAAATATACCTTCAACACCAGGCTTTTCTGAGTCTTTACATAAATTAGCCACTCCCTCCTTATTCCCCTACCCCTGTCTTGTGTTTCTCCATAACATGTATCACTACCTGATAATAGTTATTTATTTCCTTTTGTCTGTCCTCCTCAAACAGAATGTCAGCCCAATGAGGACAGGGGTTTTGTGTGTTGTGCTCACTGCTGAATCCCTAAAGCTGGAACTGTGCCTGCTACGAAGTAGGCATTCAACATTCTTCAAAGTAAATAAATGAACACCTTTTAAAAATGTGAAGTTTGTTATCACACTTACTGGTGCACCCACTCTTCCAAACAAGCTGATGAGGAAACGGAGGCTGAGAGTAGAATGACTCTCTAGAAGAACCCCATCTAGACAAGCGAGGCCAGCCTATGGCCCTTCTTATGGAAGACCTGGTCAGCCTCCCAGACAGAAGTCAGGACACATAAGCTGGCCCCAGTGACTGCTCCAGGGGGAAGGAGGCTGTGTCATCACATCATTTCCATATCTCACCAGATGTGTCCCCAGGCAGAACTTAGCAAGATATTTCACCAGCACCTGTCTGCATCACAAAGAATGAGGGTACAAGGCACAGTTCAGAACAAGGGAGACAGGAGTAGCAGAGCTGGAGGGCAGCTGATTGAGAAAGCAGCAGAGGAGGGGTGTGCCTTTGATGCCTACCTCCTTCCCTAGAGCCAGTCTTGGGCCAAGGTCCCTCCAGAACATCAAAAAGTTTGGGAGATCAACCCTGGAGAGAAGTTGCATTTTAGATCCACCGACAGAAAAAATACTAATAATGAGAAGCTGATGTAAAGTCATGGATCACCTTACCCATGAATTTTTATTTGATTGACCCCAATAGCATCTACAACCATCTGGGGAAATTATTACACACACACAGGCAGGCAGCAGCCCACACATGAGAAGGCAGTGTGGGCTTGTTATCACAATGATGGCTCTGGATTGAGATGGTGTGATCTTAACCATGACCTCATCTCCTACTAGTGGAGGCATCCTCTGCAACTAACTCTCCTCTCTGGCAGTTTCCTCATCTATACAAGGAGATAAAATGCTCTCAGCTTCACTGTGTTACTGAACTGAATGAGTAAATACCTAACAGTTCCTAGAACAGTGCTGGGCACATAGTAGAGGCTCAGTAAATTGGAACTATTAGCTGTGACACACAGTGTGCTATAGTTGAGAGTCCACAGTCCCACCTGTAGTAATCTCCCAACCCCACAGGAGCAACAGCAGAGATTTTCAACAAGTGGGGAATGGAGGACAGCAGTTGTGTGGCCCTCAAGGGGTGCTGGGAGGTGCTGTCATCTACCACGAGAGTCAGAATCCAGGAGTACTTTCAAAGCACCCTGCTAATTCAGAGATGTCCAGAACCATTTTCTGCACATATCTATTGCACGTCTTTCTGCAGACTGATTTCTAGAACTGTGCTCCTGAAGACCCAGTTCTCTACAAAAAAATACAGTGTCTGTCCCTGGGGTTCTGGTCAAGGGATTTTGTATTTATAGCCAATAAAAAGTTTATTAGTTTAATAATTTGAGAGCTTAAGATACTGATTCAGTAGAAACTAGTAATACAGTTAGCACACTGGGATTTTTTTCATTAAAATTAATTTTATATTATTATAAGTATATGGTCATGGTTAAAAGGGAAGGAAATGTAAAAAGAAGGAAGTAATCAGCCAAAGTTTTCCCTCCCCCTGCCTCCCAGCTCTGTTAATATTTTAGATGTCAGAAAGAGTTAAGTCTTAACTTCTTATCTGGCATCTCATCTTTTCGAGGATACCATGGCTCTGGATCTCTGTGGTAATTGACCTCCCAAGCTTTGATGAGTCTTTTTGATCGCCATTGGTGGCCCCAGAGGTGGCAGGAAAGGAAAGTGTTTTCCCTCTGTGGATGCTGTGTCCCAGAGGCCTTGATCAGAACCACAGGGCACCTTGCAGGAGGGTCAGGGAGAGGATCTCAGTCACATTTCCAGCCAATCCTGATTATGAAGTCAAAGGGAGGTGGTAAGCACACATTTCTATATGGATTTGGAAACTTCCAAGAAGGACCTACATAAAACTGATGGTGGCTGTTACCTCTACAAAACAGAACTGAATGTCTTGAGTAAATAAGACTATCTTTACATCATATTTATTTTTTTAAAGATTTATTTATTTATGCACACAAGAACTGGGGTACAGGCCAGAGGTGCAGAGGAGGGGGGTGAATGGATTCACCAGAGATGGAGTGGGGAACAGAACAGGCAGATCCACTAAAATACACTGCTGAAGGGAGAAGCAGGCAAGTCAGGAGAGGTCTGCTGTGCCACGTGGGTAGCTCCTTGGCCAGGGATTGAACTCGGGTTGCAGTGGCTGCGGATAGCTTCGCAGGTTGCATCTGAACCCTTTGTGCCAACAGGGAGGCCCTACATCACATTTATTTTTACTTAAGAAGTATTTATATAGAGCTTCCTGAATCATCTATTACATCACAACTATGGGATATTCTCCTGCAAATAAAAAATGAAAAAGAGATGCTACCTGATAAGGTAAGAATCAGGGTGAATGCTTCTCTTGGGTAGTCATCAAAGTAGTAATGTGGAAGGTGGGGCGCGGGGAAGAGAGCAAACCATGGTAGAATACTATGCAGCTATAAAAAAGACGAACCCTTGGCATTTGTTACAATATGGATGAAACTGAAGGGAAGTATGCTAAGTGAAATAGGTCAGAGGGAGAAAGACAAACACTGGATGATTTCACTTATATATGGAATATAAAGAAATAAAGGAATAGATAAAAGTATACCAAAAGGTTAAAAAAAAACCTAGAAATTTGACTATAGAATTAAGCATACCAGATCTCTTCTCAGCCTTTTGGCTAAAATCAAGTATAGAATTAAGTCTACCAGAAAGGGAGGGCAGAGGTGGGATGCTGAGCAATGAGTGATGGGTCCCAATAGACTATGGTAGAAGAATATGGGTGTCTAGATGGCAGGTGTAAGGTAGCAACATATATCTGAAGAAGTAAGAACTTATACCCCTAAAGCATCCAGAATGCTATACACCAATGCCATCTCAATAAAAAAAAATACAACTTAAAAATTTTAATTAAAAAATAAGAAAGTAAGGTTCTGTCTTCCTCATCATCCTGAGAATACTTAAATCAATCATTACTCTCCAGAGGAATAACTAAGATTTTTCTTTTTGGATATCCTAGGAACAGAACTCAAAGAAAAGACAGAGTGAGCAGGAAGCAAACCAAAGACTCATTTTGAAGCAGACTCATCTATCTTTTGCATGGGCAGAGGCCCAAGGTTAGGAGTAACCAATCCCCAGTTTTTCAGAATCACCCTTGAGCAGAGGAGCCCCAGGGAAGAGCACTCAGTCACAGTGACACACTCTCAGTTAGCTCAGAGCAAATTTAGTCAATCTAACCAATCTGATGTTCCTAAAAAGTCTATCTGATTCTACCCCAAAAGAGTAGCACTTGCTTTGGTATATAATAATTAATATAATTACATAGAACCCATGTGATACCTATGATAAATTATGTGCCCAGAACTCAGGATGTATTCACTTGGAAGCCTTAACGTGATTTATCAGATAAAACCTACTATTTAGCTGAATCATTTGTCAGATTTTGACGCAATGGTAAATTACACATCTAGCCTTCCTATGTATTCACACACGGCAGTCACAAAGCTGGCTTAGATGACACATTTTTTTTTTAATTATTTCCCTATGAACCCACAAAAAGCAAAGCACTCTTGTGAAACCAAACCAAACCACCAGTGCTGCTTGGAAATAAACAATCAAACAAAAGGCAGCTGGGCCTAGGGGTTGAGCTGTGGTATTGTCTCACTGAAGCATTAAACCAGGAATCAGCAGAACTGGGCTCCAGTCATGGTCTTGCAATTATTTATCTGCAGGATGGGAGGCAGGTCATTTAACTTCGATGACTCAGTTTCTGTACACAATGTTTTTTTTTTTTTTTCAATTCACCCATAAACCTCCATACACACAAATATTAATTTTTTCTAGTCTTTCTCCCAGGCAAATTTTTATCTACTTTCATGTCTTTATCCACACCCCTACCATATTAATAGCATGGAACAATATCCTCAGAAGAATGTTGTATGAAAAGGGAGATAGAATTCTTAGCTCTTTTCTGGCCCTAAATATTCTGAGACTCTGGGAATAATGAGAACTAACAATGGCCCACTGTTGGAGAAGGCAGTGGAGATAAAAGACATGTTGTAAATCCCTGCTGGCTCAGGCAGGGTTGTAGGAAAGGCCTTTATGAACCACTGAGTGTTCCAGATAACTGTGCACTGTAGAGTGAACGTGCAGAGTAAGGTGGCCAGAAGGAACTAGATGAAGAGGACAAGCAGAGTTGAGACCAGGGCCATTTGGGGGGCACTCTGGGGGTGATCTGCAGGGAAAGTACAACCTAGAGGGACAGATGTAGCTGCCAATTCCAGCAAGGAATTGGCAAGATGGAAAATCATAAACTGCTGGCTGATTCAGCAAGAGGAAAGAGAGCTGGAAACTGGGAAGCCTCCTCCACCATGAGCAAGTAGGTTTAGATTAGGTTTTCTGGAGAACAGTCTGGAAACCTCTATGGAGAACCTTAGAAACAAGGATGGGTATCTTTTGACCCAGCAGGGGAGACTGCAAATGTGCCTTTTGTGAATCCATGATGTGACCATGGAATTCTGGGTACCCTCCAACTGTGGGTGGGGCAGAAAGCCCTGCCCCCCCTTTTGCTGAACTCAGTCACGTGACTTGCTTCATCATGTTAGAGAACAGGATGCAAGCAGAGGCTTGAAAAGCACGTGTAAGAATGAGCTAGCATGTCTCTGCCAAAGACATGATAATGTGCACAGACCAACCTGCTAGAGCACCAAGAACAGAGAGCCAGGCTGTCCCAGTCATCCCTGTCACCCCAGTCCAGCAAGCCCAGTTCAGCTGCCAGACAGCCAACAACCTATCCCCCAGGAAAGACAGCAGGCCCAGAGCAACAGAGCCAGAGAGCAAAAACCCAGCTACTCCAGGTATCATGCAGACCCGAGAGGTACGGTTTTAGTTTTGTTGTTGTTGTTGTTGCATTATTGTGCAAAAGATAAATAATGCGCTCATCAGCTCCATCTGAGTATTTGTACAAATTAAATCTTCATAAATTCAAAGACTTCACTACAGCTATGCCTAACACAACAGTGTTTATAAGGCCTTGTATATACAAACAATTACATAATAAGAGGGAACTCATTAATTATATCAAGTTATATCTGTCTCATGAAGCACCACCCAACAATTAGCTGTTGTAGAAGAGCATTTACAAAAATGAAAAGTACTTACTATGCATTAAACTGATCATCAAACTATCTACAAAAAGAGCCCATATTTGGAAATAGATCTAATTACTGGAGGAAAATGGCTGAAGCCTAAATATCAATACAGCAGTAGCATTTTCTCTGGGTGGGATCCATAGGGGAAATTTTTATATCTAGATTTTGTTTATGTGTCATGTCCAGGTAAATATGTGTCCTCAAACTATTTTAAGCGCTACTGAAAAATAAGAAGAGCACACCAGGCTACTGGTGTGGTTCATGGAAACATGAGGTGAAGGCTTGAGATGGATAAATCTGTATTGATACCAATAAGAAGCCAATCCCATAGAGAGGGCAGGGCAAAGTAGGAGACAGATTCTGGCAGAAAAGGTCTGATTCAGGCGAGAGCTGCTCCTTCACCTGACTGTCTACATTTCCTCCTTTTTCTTTTTTTTTAATTTGGCATGGAAGAAAAAGGACAGCTACATTATTAATGCATTAATTATGATAATATTCCACATGCGACTAATACATGTCAGGCCATCCTCATGCCAAATTGAAAACTGACATTTTTACTTCATGAATATTGCTCCATCAGTGACATTTATTGTGCGTTCCCAATCTTGCAACAGTGAATGTCAGGTCAACTATCAAGCGTTTGCTTGCCTTCCACTTTATTTCCTATTTGAAAGCAATAGGTTGTCACTGTTAATTGGGATGCAAAGTCAGATTGCACTGGGAGAACGTGAGGCCTCTCACTTCCTGAACATCTTGCTCTGGTCCCTGGAAAGCTACACCAGGGCTGCCTGTCTGTCCTTGTTCTCCTGTTTAAACTTGAAGTCACCACCAGCATACCAGTCTGTCCTAAGTCTATTTTTTTGGTCCCATTTTTCTTCAGAGCAATCACTGTCCTCTAGAACACTGTAGATTTCTTTATTTTGTTGATTGTCTATCACTCTCTATTACAATGTAACCTCCCTCAGGCAGAAATATTTATTTTACCCACTGCAGTGTTACGAGCACCTTCAAAAATCCAGACACAGTATATGTTCAATAATTATTTGTTGAATGAATGAATGAATGAACCACTTTATGTTAATCAGCTTCTTGGAATCCCCAGAAGTGAAATGCTTAATCTAAATATTCATGCCATTAGATTCCACTCCTAGGAGTCTAACCAAGGAACACAAAAACATTAATTCAAAAGGATACCTGCACCCCTACCCTATGCAGCACTATTTATAATAGTTAAGATATGGAAACAGCCCAAATGCCCAAAAACAGATGACTGGATCAAGGAGATGTGGTGCATATACACCATGAAATACCATTGAGCCATCTAAAAAGATAAACTCATGCCATTCCAGCATCATGGATGGAGCTGGAAGAGATTATGCTCAGTGAAATAAGCCAGAAGGAAAAAGAAAAATATCAGATGGTTTCACTTATAGGAGGAATATGGGAGAACCAAATAAGGGATCAGGAAAAAATAACAATAATAATAAATAATAAGAAAATTAATAGGCAACTATAAATCAGAGACATTCTATAAGGGAGGGTAAGGAGAAGGATCAAAAGAGGGGAGAGAAGAACACAAGGGACTATGGAGACAGTTCACAGGTGAATTGGTGGTGGGAATTTTATGGGGAATATACCTGAAAAGAGAAAGCATACAAACATACATTGTAAAATTGAACAATGATGTGTTATATATATATATATATATATATATATATATATAATTTAAAAAAATCATGACATTAAAACCATAGTGATTTTCTGAATCCTAAGCCATCGGTGGCCTACAAAATGGACTCTAAAATAACTGCATTATCCAAGCACTCATTTCTCATCTCTCATTTTACTCTTACACTCCCCTTCCTGCCTATTATATTACCACCCCACTATCACCCCTTGGTGACAAGTTCCCAAGTGCTATGTTTCCTGGAAATTCTCACCAACCTTTATCTACTTGACTCCGAAAGTAGCCAACAAGCATTTATTCATAATCTCTGTGTGCATCACTGAGTTAGGGAGGAATAAAAAAGAAAAAAAGCTTAAAGCCTCCCTGATGGCGCAAGGGGTTAAGCATAGCACTGTGAAGCTGTCCTCAGACTCTACAGCATGAGTTAAATAAGCACCAGGGAGCTGCCCACATGGTGCAGCAGACCTCTCAGGTCTCACTGGCTTTTCCCCTCAGCAGTGTAATTCAGTCAATGTGCCTGTTCAGTTCCCTACTCTATCTCTGGTGAGTCCTCTCACCCTCCACACCTCTGGCCTGTACCCCAGTTCTTGTATGCATAAATAAATAAATCTTAAAAAAAAAAAGAAAAAGCACAGATGCTGATTGATGACAACAACTAAAAATAGTTGGGAGAAAAGAAAACTCTGGGTGTGATGTCACCTGGAATTTCTGTTACAATTTCACACTTGCTATGCCCAACACTGATCTTCCTATCCATCAGCCCAATCTTCTTCCTCAGCATTTTTCAATGACAATGGCAGGTAGTCGATCCCATGAATTATATTAATAAAAGCATGAGTCATTATTATTTAGTAAATAACATTTTATCGATGATCACATTGATTGTGATCACAGCAATCATAAAGAAGATAAATCATGATAATTTTACCTATAAGGAAATCTCTAAGAAAATGACAAGTGTTCTGTTTGTTTAAAACAAGAATGTGTGAGTATGTGTACATGTGTATAAAGGTTCAAAGCAATAAATTTGGGTATAAAGAATAAACAAAATAATGACAAACTGCAGAAGACAATTTATGGCAAACAGTTACTAAGACTGCAAGGTTGAAGGAATTAAGGAGCAATGGGGTAGGGAGACGAAACTTGGGGGTGCCTAGCACTGTGCCAAGACAGGGAAAAGGAGACATCCCTGCTGCTCCCACACCCTCGTCCTCATCCACCTTGAGGGCTGCAAAGCCATAGGTCACCATTCCTACCCTTTCAAAAAGTAGCATTCTTCCTTTCAAGAAGTCATCAAGTTTTTAAAATAAATCTACACTTATTTAATGTAGAGTTGCCCTTTATACCAAAATACTATCTTTCCTATACCTTGAGTTAAAAACACTCCTTTATTTTATGATACAGTGGTAAAAATAGTTGATGAAACTTTAAAACATAAATGATCCTTAGTTGACAGTACTATGTTGGTCACCTTAATTTAAAAATATTATTTTGAAACTCCAAATTTAGACATCACCACTCTAGACTCTCCTCCCACCACCACCACCACCAACAGTGGAATTATGAGCATAGAAAAGGGTATTTAAGAACAATCCTAGGGCATGGGCGTGCCTGTCAGCAAGCCCTGATCTAGTACATCGTTATGCAGTGGGAGAAAGTAGGAAGGCACCCAAGTAGCGAACACACCCTCTCTGGAAATTAGACATCGCTACAACCTAAAATAACCATGCAAAGCAACTGGCTTGGTCTGATCCAAGAGATTTGGTTTGAGATCTAGAGTCAAAGGTCAGCCCATCATAGGCTCAGGGCACTGGACACACCAGCCAGGACCCTGGCATCTTGACACAGTAAAGGTAGATCAGATGGAAGGAAAACGATAAATACCAAATAGTGTTACTTCTATGAGGAACGCAGAAAAACCAAACAAAGTGTCAGACAAAGACAGACTTTAAAACCATCCCTTGAAAGCTGAGCATGGATCTGAAGCATCCAGGAAGGGGGCTGCAGAGGGCTCATGGACTGTGGGGGTAAGGAGGGACACTGCAGGTGCTTTGGTGGTGGGAGAGCCACGGTGACCACAGAAGAGAGGACACTCTATATTATCAAAATATTAACAAGGATATAAAACAATAGTACTTAAATAAAATAAACTCATTGACATTAAAGGTAGGCAAGCATGAAGACGGGACTACTTGGTGGTCTGGAGAGGCAGCCACCCTCCATGTGGGGGCGCAGTAACATATGGAAGAGAGAGCAGAAAAGAGGGAGAGGCAGCTCTTAACCAGAAAGGCAGAGAAGGGACAGCAAAGAGCAGTCAGGCAGCTCTGCTTCCCATCCGTAGAGCACCAGATGTGAGCTGTAATTACTTTTCTCCCCAATTCTGTTCATGTTTTACAAACCAGTACTGACACTTTAACAAAGAGTCTTGGAAAAGCAGGCAGAAGCCAGGCAGGTAAATAGCCGGAGCTGTGGGTCTCCCCATGTCCTTTATCAAAGGATGAAGACAGTGGTGGCAGCTTCGCAATAAGCCCATGGCGAGGAGCAAGTGCATAGCTTCACAGTATATGTTCTCACGCAGCCTCAAGAATGTTTCACTGCGAACCCTGTAACTCAAAAGAGTCGAGAGGGGATAGCTCAGGGAGTTCTTCATGAGAGGTGAGAAAGAAATAAGGTTTGTAAAATCAGCCAAGAACCAAACATATATCTTGTTTTAGTATAGACTCCACCTGGGGGGCATCTGGGCCTTCAAGGAAATCTCCAAACTAACATGTTGATGCACTCAGAGTTGTGTGATTGTGTCTATTTATGTAAGATCCCACCCCCACCACATCTCTAACACTTTCCAACAGCAAAATCAAGAGAAAAGGTATTCTTAAATAACTATCAATGTCTGCTAGATCATAAATGACTAATGTTTGTGAGTTGGAAAGATTCGAAATAGAGGAGACCATGGTCAAATAAATTCTAAGTTTTTATCTTGATTCCCACTCCCTTTGGGGTATCTGTCTGGCCAACATAATGGAAACTTACACTCAAAATATAACTAAAGCTGCATGCGAAACCAAAGGGTTTTTTTTTTTTTTTGTCTTATAAGTTCAAAGATAAAATCAGGCCTCCAGAGATCAAATTTGGCTGACTTTGCTTGCTAACTTTCTTTTCTCATCTCCATTCTCACCATCTCAGATAATTGCCTCCTTATTAGTTTCCCTTCAAGTCCCTTATCCTCCAGCACATAACTGATGGTAATCAGTTATCTCTAAAATAGTTTGTGATTGAATGAATGGGAAACTATTCTGAACTCATGCACTGGAAGAATTAACAGCATTAAAATGGTTATATCACCTAATGCAATGTATAGATTCAATGCAAACTCTATCAAAATCCTTTGTGATATTTGTCACACAAACAGGAAAAAAAAAACATGAAACTTATTTGGAATAGCAAACGCCTCCAAACAGTAAAAACACTCCTGAGGAGGAAAAAGGATAAAAATGGAGATGACTCCAAATAGCAAAAACACTCCTGAGAAAAAAAGAAGATAGAAATGGAGATGTCACACCCCCAATTTGAAACTATACTACAAAGTGATGGTAATTAAAACAGGTTGATATTGGAATAAAAACAGACACGTATCAGTAGAACAGAACAGCCCAGAAATAAAACAGCCCAGAAATATGCATGACAACTAGTTTAAAACAAGGGGCCAAGAACTTACAATGGAGCAAGGACTATCTGCTCAATAAATGGTATCAGAAAACCAGGGCCACATGCAAAAGTCTGGGGACTCAACTCCAATGGCAAAGGAAATATAAGCAAAATAAATGGTGTTAAAACAAATGAAAAAGCTTCTGCACAGAAAAAGAAATTTTACATCTAAACAAAAAAAAAAAAAATTCAACTGACCAGGAGAAGACATCTGTACATTATATGTGTACAAAGGGTTGGTATCCAGAACATACAAAGAACTCATAAAATTCAGCAGTAAAATAATGATTAAAAATTGGGCAGAAAATGTAAATAGACACTTCTCCAAAGAAGACATATATAGATGGCCAAAAAGCAAAAGGAAAAATGTTGATTGTCTCTTATTATGAGAAAAATGTTAATCAAAACCACAACGAGATGTCACCTCACCCCTGTGAGAATGGCTAGTACCCAAAACACAAGAACCTCGAGGGTACGAGAGGACAAGGAGTGGAAAGAACCCTTGTACACTGTGGGCGGGAATGTAAATTAGTAAAAACATTATGGAAGGCAGTCTGGAGAGTCCTCAAGAAATTAAAAACAGAAATTCTATATGATCCAGTCACCCCACTTCTGGGAATTTACTCCAAAAATATAAAAATAGTAATTGGGGAGAGAGGTGCATCCCCACCTTCATTGCAGCACAATTTACGACAGCCAAGAACTGGAAACAACCTAAGTGCCATCAATTGAGAAATAGATAAGAAGACGTGGCCTGTGCACACCATGGAATACCATTTAGCTATAAATAAAAGACAAAATCCTGCCATTTACCACATGGATGGACCTAGAGGGGAGTGTGCACAGTGAAATAAGCCAGAGAGAGAAAGACAAACACTGTGTGATTTCAATCCCATGTGGTACAGAGAGAAAACAAACAGATGAGCTGAAAGAAACAAAAACAAACTTTTGGACTGTAAGACTGATTAGTGGTTCCTGGAAGGGGAGTGGGTAAGTTGAGAAAAGGGGATTAAAGAAGGACATATTTAGAATTTTGGTGGTAAACTTTATGTATATATACATATTAATTCTCAATAATGCACACATGAAACATAATGTTATAATGCAATGCCCCATCAATAAAAATTCAAAGAGGGGCCTCCCTGGTGGTGCAAGGGGTTAAGACACAGCACTATGAAGCTATCTGCAGTTCTCTGCAGCATGAGTTCAATTCCCAGCCATGGAGGAGACCCACATGGCACAGTAGACCTCTCCTGCCTTGCCCGCTGCTCCCCTCAGCAGTGCATTTCAGTCAATCTGCCTGTTCTGCTCCCCACTCTGTCTCTGGTGAATCCTCTCACCCCTTGCATCTCTGGCCTGTACCCCAGTTCTTGTATGCATCAATAAATAAATCTTTAAAAAATTCAAAGAAATTATGTAAAATAATTTGTGATGTTACTTTATTGCTCTAAACAACATCACAGGCTGGTATCACAAAGTGAAGTGGAAAAGGATTTGAAAAAAGGGCTTGAGAACCATGGGACCTTCACACTGCCCTTCTCCAGTCACAGAGAAATGAGACCCTACTGTCTCTTTCTGCCAAGGTTCTGCAAGAGAACACTTGGCCGGATGCTGCTAGAAAACCACTTGGCATCAGGAGTTGTGCCAAAACTCAGAACCAAAATAACCTGACAGAATTCCCCATATATCAGCTTCAAGCTGAACCCTAAAAAGAGAACTTTTGAGAAAATCCCAATGGGTAGAATGGCTGCAGGAAAAATCATTCCACCTGATGCACCACTAAGTGTCAGGTGGTGTTTAGATGACAGGGAAACCATTGCAGTGGATAAGTGCTGCTATGGAATTCTTGTTTACCTGCTCCCCAAAATCTTATGTGAAAATCCCTGCCCCACTATGATGATAGCAAGACGTGGCAGGGCCTTTGGGAAGTAATTTAGTCATGAGGGTGGAGCCCTGGTGAACGGGATTAGTGCCTTCACAAGAAGAGACACGAGAAATAATTTTTCTCTCAGCCATGTGAGGACACTGAATGAATGTCCCATCACCTTGATCTTGAGCTTTGCAGCCTCTAGAATATCAAGAAATAAGCACTTGTTGTTTAAGTCATCTGAGCTAAGATGAATCCCTTAAAAGAGGCACTATAGGGCCTCCCTGATGGCACAGTGGTTAAAATCTCAGCACTATCAAGCTATCACCAGCCACTGCGGCATGAGTTCGATTCCCTGGCAGAAAGCTAACCCACATAGCGGAATAGACCTCTCCTGTCTCACCTGCTGCTCCCCTCAGCTGTGTATTTCAGTTCATCTGCTTGTTATGTTCCCTACTCTGTCTCTAGTGAATCCTCTCACCCTCCTGGCACCTCTGGCCTAGACCCCAGTTCTTGTAGGCATAAATAAATAAAAATAAATCTTTAAAAAAATAATAAAATAAAAGAGGCACTATCACATTTCACATGAGGAAGCTACTAAGGTAGAAATAGAGGACAGGGTCGACTGAAAGAGTCGTGCCTGGAGATCAGCATCTCCTGAGAAATTGTCAGAAGTAAAGACACTGGTCCCACCACAGGCCCTCAGAACCAGAGTCCCTGATGGAGGGG
The DNA here is from genome assembly GCF_964194135.1 of Talpa europaea. Lineage (NCBI taxonomy): Eukaryota > Metazoa > Chordata > Mammalia > Eulipotyphla > Talpidae > Talpa > Talpa europaea. The sequence goes on from NC_140075.1 coordinate 109,590,169, forward strand.
CCCACTAGCTATAATGTCATAGCTTTGCTGTGTTTCTCATGCTACTGAAGTTTGAGAACCGCTAGTCTATGCAAAGGGCTTCCAAAAGAGCGATGCATTTTCCCTCAAAGGTACAGCACATTTGCCACATGGGTAAGCTCTTCTTAAAATGAGCTGTGAGGTATTCATCTTAATTTTTTTGTTGGATAAAAATCCTGGCTCACATATTTAACCCATGATTCCACAGACATAGGCTGAAAATGCCAGATCTACTTAATTATACTAATTATTGCACAAGAGAATTAGTATAAAGAAACCCAATATGGTTGGAGGAAGGCATGGTAAAAAAAAAAAAAATAGCAAAGCTGACACATAATTACTAAAGTCTGGGATATACTTCGCACCTCCTGCCCCCCTGTAAACTAGAGACAGAAACAGGAGCCTACAGTCAATTGAGTTTCTTCCAGGATCCACGACCCTTTTCTAAAGTCACCTGAATTTAACCTTAGAAACTTCCTCGTGGCTTTCATCCCTGACTAAACTTAAGAGAAAAGAGATGTGTTTGCAGTTCTCTTTTCTGAGAGGATGAAAGCTTGCAGACCCTGTAGGAAGGGTACAAGGGAGGGGGAGCTACCAAAAAGTGGGAAATAGTCAGAACTGGGAGCTGCAGGGAAAGACATAGTCTGCCATCCTCCTCGGGGTTCTCCAGAGTCACTCACCACCCACTCAACAGTGGGTTGAAAATGGACCTCCAAGCTCACAAGGTTAAAATGCAAAGGGGCAGTGAGCACAGACACCATAATTTTTCTACTATTGCCACTAATAATGCTTGCTTACTATTATTATTATTCATTATAAAGCCATTTAAACCCTACTCAATAAGAGGTTTAACAAGTCCATTAAGAACAGGAAACCTATTTCCTGCCTGGCACTGTTTACACACATCACCAGGAGACAGGCCTTGGCTGGGGGGAGCCCCATTAGCTCTAACCAAGAGCCTTGGCAAGTGTTCATGGAAGGAAAATATATCCCTCACGTAGAATGACTGTGTGGTCAGAGCTTCTGTCTGGCCAGATGGACTCTGAACCAAAGTTCCAGGGACGCACCAAGACCACCCGACAGTCACGCTGGAGAGAGGGGTCTCGTGCCTCTTTCTCCTGAAAGCCAACTGGACAGAGCCCACCAGCACAGCCAGCTCCAGGGAACTGAGAAGTTACAAAGCCAGTTTAGTACCAACCTTGCTATGCGTTCCTCTTCCCCCTCCTCCCACCAGTGGACCATATTCTGGCTCTTTCTGTTCTTCTGCTTCCTGGTTACTCAGAAAACACACACACACACTCTGATGGCTCCTTTTGAGCTGAGAGACCAATTCCAGGCCCATCCTTTTACTACTCCCTCAAGACGCAACTTCTCTCCATCACCTTCCCTCAAGAAAATCTTGTGTCCAGCTAATCCAGTAACCACAGTTCCCAGCGAGGGGACTCTGGACCATCCCTTAATAGCGAGGGAGCACCTCAATGCCGCAGTACCAAACCCAGAAAAGGGGAGCAAGAGTCTTTAATCCCTCCCCCTCCCCCAGGGAAGTTCCTCTTAAAACAGGAAACCTGAAGGATCAAAATCAGTGCATCCCCAAGGCTTGAAATCCAAAGACTGTGCCCAGCTGAAACCATTCAGGAAATATCTCGGTGCCAAGGGCCTTCTGAATACTCTGCCCTACCCCAAGCCAAGTCACACACCAGTGACAGAGCTCAGGCCTGCTCTGCCTTCAGCCTGGCTTCTTGGGACCCAACTCAGCACTTTCTACTCCAGTGAGGCTTTCTGCCCAGCAGAGGGCAGCAGCGGTCAGAGGCTAGAGCCACTGAGGTGCAGCCATCGCAGAGGCACTGGGTAAAATGGGAGGCATGAGATGCCTAGGAAGGCAGGCAGGAGGGTGAGGGCAGGGAGGAAGCAGGCCAGCTTGCACTGGATGACTTTGCTGTCAGCTGGCACTTCTGCTGGAGCTCAGGGCTCCTCACCACCCAGTGCTTTCTGGACTGTCTGTCTCACCTGAACAGCCAGTTTGGGAGGTGTGGGTTATTAATCTGACCCAGAGGAGCAGCCGCCCACTTAAAGCGCTTAGCTTTCCCTTACTCAGCGGCAGCTGCCACGTGGAATACTTGAAGAGAAAGGAAAGGCGAAGAAAAGCCCAACAACATTTTAGTCTGAGGGAGTTCTGCCTTCACAGCAGATATTTTCTGTGTCTGCTTCCTTTTACCAGCAGCGCACTTACGTGAAAACAGGGCCAGCACAGAAGACCCCCTGGGCCTAAGTCTTGTGTGTCCTTGTCCAGCTGCAGACACAGTGGGCCAGAGTGGGACCAGCCAGGGCCTTAGGTTTTCAGCATTCTTTGGGGGGAAGCAGGTTCAGCTCACACACCCCCAGGATGACTGTGGGGTTGTGTGTGTGATCAGGAAGGTGGCCACCTAAAGTCTTCACAGAGGCAGTTCTTTCTGTAAGTGGAGGCAGCAAAGTTGAGCATTCTGAGAAGTCTAAGGGATGGAGTCAGCAGCAGTCCAAAGAGGTCAAGGCAGGCCCCCGCCAAAATCCTGCCAATCTCTTTGCCTCCCATCTTACCTAATTGTTGCTGCTAAACTTTCAGATACGATGACTGGGCTACAATCCCTTACCCAACTTCCATATACCTCTGGATCGCAGTGCTCAGGCCCTACCAAATCCCCCATCCCTCACCTGGTCTATACTGCAGAGAGACCTGTGATTATGCTAAGTGCTGAGTTTGGTACAGAGTAAGCACCCACTCATCCATAATAGCTGCTGGTTACAAGATGCTGCCTGGCTGAGTCCTGACATTCGTAGTGTTTCACAAGATTCAAAGGCCTTTTACATTTTTATCAGGTCAGCAGCTCAGAAAGAAGACAGCTATAATTAGACCCATCTTATAGATGGGGACTCTGAGGCAGAGAGACATTTACATAGAGGCAGAGAGAGACTAGACAAAGCTGAGATTGTGTGAGATTCCACTCCAGTGGGCTATGAACTTAAACTTAAGAACACAGCCTGAAGGTCTCATCTCTTTCCTCTAGCGACTGAGACACCAGCTTCAAAGCATTGGATGTGGCAAACCCACGTGCCTTCAGAGTCCTCACATGCCAGGAAAGCTCTTCACCTCAATCATCTGTGTCAGGGATCAGGCTGGGGCAAGAACCTTCACTTCTGAGAGATGCAAGTAACAGAGGTCTGTTTCTGGGAGAAACAGTAAAATGAAAATCCTTGTTTTAAGCACAGTTATCATTTCCAACCTGAGTAGAGTGGCACCAAAAGACACATTCCTAGGATCCTGACTTGGTCCTTGCTCTGTCCACTTAATCAGTTAATATTAACTGAGCACCTTCATGTTCAAGGAACTACTTTGGACTCTTAGGGCTGAGATATCCTGCCTGTAAGTGACTTACAGTCTAGTGGAACAGACAACATATGGACATACAAAACAGTACAAGACAGCACACACCAAGTGCCAAAATGAGCAGTGATGATAATCAGCACTTTCAAAATTCAGAAAGCAGGACAGCACGGAAGGCCTCGGAGGTCAGAGGAGGCTTAATGGAGAAAGAGAGACCTAATCTTGCCCCTTATATATGGACAGGAATCAGAAATACGGAGACAAAATCACTGGAGAACCCTCAATATAGAGGAAAGTACTGACTGAGACCACCCACCCAGCCAACACTAAGTACCAAACCCTGTGCGAGGCCTGCATGAGGTCTGGATGGAAGAATGTGCAAACTCTACTAGGAAGCAATGAGGACATAGACCCAGCAAACAAGTGACTGTAAGGGCCATAAGGGGGAGCTGAAAAATGCAGGCCAGACAGCAGGACCTTCAGTACCAGGCCAAGCAGTGGAGACTAGAGTCCAGGGAGGAGGCATGTAATACACAAGCTGCTCAAGCACACTCCTGCAAGAGGTGGGGTCGGTGTGTTCCACGGAGAGCTGCAAGTTTACCTAGGTGAGAAGTAAGCCGTGGTACCTGATAAATTACTAGAGAAACAGAAATTCTGATTTCATGCAAACGTTCCCCAAAACAAAAGAAGGAACAGGTAGTGGGTGAAGTAGGAGCCCAGTTATCTCTAGATAGAAACCATCCTAGGAGGCGTTCGCGAACCTCCGATGCGGATGTGGGAGGTTGCTCTAGACAGACCGAAGCTTTATAACTTTCACACTGAGGCAGCTCAAGAGGGGGAACAAAAGAGCAGAGACAAAAGATGTTCACTTAAATCAGCCAATTACTGGCATCAAACCCAGAATTCACCTCTTCTCTCCATTATCACTGTGTTTTATTATTATTATAAGGGAGAAACTGCTATTCACTAAGCCTTCTCCTCCCCTCCCCCCCAAGTATTTAAAATGCTGCTGTAACAGTAAATATCACCTCTGGCATATTTGTCCTGGAAGAAAAGAGTGTGATTTGGAATACCTAATTGAAATGTGCTACAGGAGATAAGGCGGCTGCAGAGACTGACATTTAAAGGTAGGAGACACCACGGAAGACATGAAATATTACTGTTGCTGTCTCAAAGGCAAAAACCACTTTCACAGAATGGAAACATCTTTCAGCTCTGGCTCCCCCTCCCAGCTCCCCAAGGCCCCTCTCCCCAGATCCTCAGCTGTAGGGTTCCAAGACTTGCCTGCTCTGCCTTTAAACTCTACCCTGCTGGCATTGAGAATGCTGAGGGGCAGGTTAAAAAAAAAAAAAAAAAAAAAGGTAATATTTCAGTTCTCTTTTGCTCTTATATATGTATCTCAAAAGCCTATTTCTTGAGAGGGCATTTACATGGAGCCAGATAGGCCAGGCAAGGAAGAAAAGGGGAAAATCTGTCAGTATATCTCAATAGATCTCATTTAAAAACTGCTTGATGCCACTGGGAAGAAACATGGCAAGAGACTAAAGATTACTTGTGCTTATTGGTCAAAAAGCCCTGTCCACTGTTAATTGGATACTGTTCCTTCTTAGAGGATGGGTGTAGACAAGGGCTAATTCACCACCCATTCACTTAACCTAAACTCCAAAATAAGGACAATTGCCAACCAACAATCAGATCCTAGTGAAATTCACAGTAACCACATTTTCATGCAAGTTGTTTCCCCCATCATGTCTCTATCCACCTAAGTATCTGATCTCCACAAATGGGTGCCTAATACACATTTCCTAATCTTTATACCTTTGCATGATGCCCTTACCATAATTATGGATTAGTCCTCTCACTTACTTTTGATCAACAGAAAAAAATGGTGGACCTCCCTGGTGTTGCAAGAGGTTAAGACGTAACCTGTGAGGCTATCTGCAGCCACCATAGCACAAATTCCATCCCCGGCCAGGAAGCTACCCACACAAGACAGCAGACCTCTCCTGACTCGCCCACTGCTCCCCTCAGCAGTGTATTTCAATCAGTCTGCCTGTTCTGCTCCCCGCTTTGTCTCTGGTGAACCCTCTCAGCCCCCACACCTCTGGCCTGTACCCTGGTTCTTGTATGCATAAATAAATAAATCTTTAAAAAATAAAAAAAAGGTAACCAGTGGTGGAAGTGACACAGCAGCCGCTAAAGTTGGGTCATAAGAAGTCTTGTTCCTACCTGACTTGTTCCTACCTGTTTGATCTCATAATACCCCCTCTTAGGCCCAAGCACTATGCTGTGAAAAGCTGAGGGCATGTGAAAAAACCCAGGTAGGTTCTCTCAATATAGTCAAGTTCTCTCATCAACCAGCCATGTATGTAAACAGAGTATCCAGTTCATACAGATGCCTGATGATTGATGGGCCAGTTGACATGACATAGATTAGAAAAATATAGAACCGGTTAGGATCTACTCCCATAATTCTGATGCATAATTAAAAAGGGTGTTGTTTTAATCCACCCTATGTTGGAGTATTTTGCTTTTCCAGAGTAGATAATCAGAATGGAAATTAATGTAAGAAGTGAGGCTATGTTGCCAAAACAGGAACCTAAAGTGTATCACATTCCTTTGGGACCAGGCAGGAAGTAGAAGCTGAAGAGCCTCCAGAGGTATATTAGTGGAGGCTGTAAGGGACATGAAGAAGTTGTTACAGGAGGCTGGAGAAGAGATGACAAGTGTTAGGAGGTTTAGCGAAACTGTCACCTGCAGGGTAACATGAAAACTGAAAATATACCCAATGAACTGATGGGACTGGCTAAGAAAATTTCCAAACTACTAATGGATTTATTTTTATCTCATTATAGTAAGATATAAATAGAAATGAGCTGGAGAAGAAATATTCAATTTTCAAGCAGAATTTAGAGGAAATACACTGGATTTTGAATCAGAGAATTAAAGTGTTTGAAAATAGAAGTATTTTAAAGCCCAGTCTTCCAACCAGCAAAAAGGTTTGAAAATCAAGAAATAGGCTTGGGCAATGATCAGATTCAAGGCCCTTTCTATAAAACAGTCTTAGAATCATATTCAAATCAAAGGTAAGATCTAAGATATTTTGTATCAACTAAAAAAGATTAAGGTGATATCTTACAACTAGAAAAATGACTTCTAGGATCATAAGGTTATGTCTTCGAGACACTCTTTTCCTGCCCAAGTTGACTTTAAAGAATACTAAGAAATTGCCTCTTAGACCAAATTAATTTTTGATTATTTCCTGATTCATAGCAAACTATCACAAAATGTAGTGACTTAGAACCATGTGTTCTTTTTCTGTGAGTTGGCTGGGGCCAGGGGGCAGTTCTCCCATGTGGCTACAGTCAGACCAGTCAGAGATGGAGCTGCTACCATATGAAGCCTCGTTGAGCAGGGTGTCCAAGATGGCTGCTGACTTACGTAGATGATGCCTCCTTGACCTCTCTTTCTCTCCAAGTTACATTTCATTCTGTAAGGTTTCCACACCAAGCTGGGTCATCTCACAGCATGGTGATCTCTTAGCAATCAAATTTCTAACATCTGACTTCCAAGTCAGAAACTGCCAAGATAATTAATGGCCACTCCCAGAACTGCCTGAGCATTAAACCACCATATGTTATTAGTCAAAGCTATCATATGACTGCCCAGATTCTAGAGGGTAGAAAGAGAAATTTTACCACTTGAACTTGATGAGAGACAGCACAGGAAAGTATACAGGTCAGAAAACACTACTGTGGACATCTTGGAAAGACACAATCTACCACAATCTAGTCTCTTTTTTTTAATCTTAAATGCCTCTTTAGGTTAGAGAGACTGATATGAGTCTTATAATGAACCAAAAAATATAATTATCAGAAAGACTAGTAAAATGTTAGTTGCCAGAATAAGAGCTCAAAGCAAGGAAAACCAACATGTCTTGCCACTGCACAGATGAGATCACACATAGAAGAGTATGGTCGTGGCTGAACACTGACCTTAAGAAGGGCAAATAATAAATGGAAGCATATCTTGGCAAGAGTGATCAAGGTAATATAGGATTACAAATCATACATTTTAGAAGCATATGCTCTAAAAGCAGTGTTGTTCCACCTGCAAGAGGTGTGTGGATAAGATCTCATCATAGCTTCTCACTCCTTTCACTCTGATGCCCTGTGTCATGACTCTCTAGACCTTGAAGATGTACATTTGAATTCACTAGCCTCGGTCCCCCTAAGACACTTATATCCTAAGAGTTTGCAGTTTTCTTCTCTGCAGGGACAAAGACATGTTCCCCTGTGTATGTAATCTTCCAGAATGTAACAAAACTGTCACCACCTTATGCTCAACATCAACCGTGGTAGACATTAATCACGTCCGTATTAATTCTAGGACTCTTTTCTCTCCAGGAAAACAGGAGCTGTATACTTCTCCAGCACCTTGTAATTAAGCATGGCCATAAGACATGATTTGGTCGATGGAAGTGAAAAGTATATAAAAGGCGCTTCACTGACGGTGCAGGGGGTAAGTTTCAGTGCAACAAGCTATTGCCAGCCACTGTGCCATGAGTTCATTCCCTGGCCAGGGAGCTGACCCACATGGTGAAACAGACTTCTCCTGTCTCACCCTCTGCTCCCCTCAGCAGTGTATTTCAGTAGATCTGTCTATTATGCTCCCCACTCTGTCTCTGGTGAATCCTTTCAGCCCCAAACCTCTGGCCTAGCCTCAGTTCTTGTAGGCATAAATAAATCTTAAAAAAGAGAGAGAGAGAGAGAGAGAGAAAAGTATATAAAAACTAGTAAACATGTTCCTTATTCTCTTCCTCCACAGCAGAAAACCCTGAAAGTTCTTGTGGAGACGCCACACCATAAAATGATGGTGATTCTCTCAGTCTGTATCCCTGAATGTGTATGCTAAGCAGAGTCCGTTATTACCAGTGTTCAGCTTGCAGTATGAGTGAGAAATAAACCTATGTTGTTTTAGACACTAGGATTTGGGGGTAATTTGTTACTGCAGCACAATCGAGTCTATGCTGACAAATACAATCACCACTATAGAGAAAAGCAGCCTGACCAAAACCTAAGTCTGAAATGTGTTTAATATTTTAGGACTCAGGGCCTCCCCGGTGGCGCAGCGGTTGAGCGCTGGGTTGTGAAGCTGCCCACAGTCTCTGCAGCACTGGTTCAATCCCCGGATGCCAGGCGAGGGTCCCACATGGCATGCAGACCTCTCCTGCTGCACCTGCTGCTCCACTCAGCAGTGTATTTCATCAGTCTGCCTGTTCTGTTCCCTGCTCTGTTTCTGGTGAATCCTCTCACCCTCCCGCGCTTCTGACTGTACCCAGTGCTTGTATGAATGAATAAAATAAATCTTTTAAAAAAATTAAAAAAAAATATTTTAGGACTCAGCTCTATAGATTAAGCTCTGAAAGCCAAATGCAACTGTATCTCAGAGGAGCTCCTGAGGAGGTTTGAGAGAATCACTGGTTACTCCTTCAAAGCCAAAAGTTGTAGGGAATTTCCTTCAAGAGTTTACCTTGAACTCTCTTTTCCCCTGAATTCCAGTATAAGGATCTTCAGTCCTGCCTGCATTTCAGGATCTGTAGTATAAAGAGAAATTCGCCATGGGGAAGACAAACTACCAAAGCCTGGGCTTGGGCTGCTGAATGATTCAACAGAGGTGGCCACACTGAGCCGGCGGACTCTTAATAACTCCCACAGCATGTCTGGCCCTAGAGGCCTGTGGGCTAGAGAGGTCAGCACCTTGGAAAAGCCAGTGAGTCCCCAGCCCAGAGGGTAAGGTTACGCTGTCTGTATCTTCAACAGCAGTTTAATTAGAAAGTGTCTGCTGTTGGTTAAATAAACACTCATGCATTATGAAACACATCATCCACTCCGCCCAGCAAGGTTGGGACCTGAGTCCCTGGCAGACAGAAAAGTGTTCGCTGTCTCGGTAAAAACTTCCTTTCCCAAATTCAGTCAGGAGCTTGGTTACTGACAATGAGACAACAGTCTGGCTTAATTTTCAATTGTTAATTTCAGGAGAAAAATTCTGTATGTTCAAACAGCTTTTCTATGCAAATACAAGTAAGCACCTCTGGCTAAAGAGGGGCGGGGGAGAAACAGTCCATAAAAGCAGAGGCGGACTGATTTACCCCATTAGAACAGAAAAGAATCCCTTGTGGCTTTCTTCCTTTCAAAAAAATTAATTTATTTGCAATTGAGGTAATATTTGGATACCCCAACGAGGTATTGCCACTATAGTGCACCCACCACCAAATGACCTGTGGCTTTCTATGCCTCACTCCAACCCATCCTGTCCCAGCTAATGGGGCAGTACCTTCCAGAAATTCAGACAATTCCTTTTAGAAAACTTACTAAGGGGCTTGCTACAAAGCATCGCAGGAAACGTACAAAGGTGAGGAACATGCAAAGGTGAGGAAGGCATAGTTTATAACCTGTGGGGCACTCAGGGTAGACAAAGACACATTACTGCTCAAAGCAAAGAATGTTAGGAACACTCAGACCCACTGGGAAGGGCTCAGTGGGGAGACCACTGCTCCCCTGCCCCTGCATTCATCCCATCCGTACCCCACAGTGCAACCCTGCACTGCCTCAGTGGCATGCTCAAGTCTTCCAAACTTGTAGAAGGCCTTTAGTTATCAATACTATTTTATATCTGTCAAATCTTATGATTGCAAAGGTGCGTAAGGTTCTAAGAGGACCAGCGCTGAGACTGGCTCCTTTACCGTATTCTGTGGCGGAAGGTTGGGTACCCTAAGGCAGACCCGGGACAGAAGGCCAACTTGCAGCTCTGGGTCTGCTTCAAGTCGTCCCTGTTCCAGCACGTGGGCACTGGTCGCTGTTGGCAAGATCCACAGACTGAGGACAAGGACTTTGGGAAGCAGGCACAGAATAAGAGCCCCAAATCCACCTATCAAAGCGATCAGGAGCCTCCAGATGCATCAGCACTTCCCCTGGAGCAGGCCTGCACAAGCAGTTCTTTCCCTTCTGTGCACTCAGTGGGAATTTTCCTGTGCTTCCCCTGGTCTCCAGCCAGGTCATGGAATAGCCAGAGGCCAAGCTCTTCAACAAGCACAAGGAACAACTGCCCTTTGATCACGGCTCCAGGAAGCCACCCACCCTCTGCAACCCTGGAGCCCTGCAGGCTCCTCCAGATTGGCTTTTCTAGCCCAGGGTGCAGGGCTGGGCAAGGTAAGCGCCCCTGGCCTGGGAAGCACTGTGTTTGCCGAAGTTGACACTCTCTTGGGGTGGGGTGGGGATCTCCCTGAGCCACATCTTCCCAGGAGGGGGCTTCCCAAGGTGAAAACAGTCTACCTGGAAGCCCACCAGATCTGGGGAGTGGGCCTGGAGCCTCTCTGGGTGGCCTCGGGAGTTGGTGCTGTCCCCATCCCCTGGAAAGCAGAGGGCACAGAGGGAGCCCACACTGTGCTTGAGGTCACTGGTGCCTCCTAGAACCTGCATATCAGCCTGTGCCCAGCAGTTTACAAGAGCATTTTCCTGCTCTGGCTCTGACTTGAACCCTGCAGGCCTGTAACTGCTTTACATGCTATGATTTTTTATTCTTGGATATTAGATTTTTTTCACCTAAGTTCACAACTATTTATGTAAAAGTGTGAGTTGTGATAAAGGGCTAATGAAGAAGAAAAGAGGTGGATAATGCCGACTACCATCAAAGACTTGGCAGTTTGGAGCTTTTGCTTGTGCATGACTGGTGGGAGTTTAAACTGGTACAGCCCTTCTGGAAAGCAATCTGGAAATCTTTGGTGTAATTAAGCATGCATATGCCCTATAACCCAGCAACACCACTCCTGGGAATATCTCCCCAAGAAGTTCTCCCTCAGCATCATGTATCTTGCTGTGGGTAAAAGCAGAATTGGAGCACCGTTCCAGCCCAGCGCAGAAGTAACTGATCTGGAAGGCATGGTGGATGTGTATAACCAAATCTGGGCAACAGTTAACAAAGGAGAAGCTAGATGTGAACATGGCCACAAGACAAATCTTAAAAACACAGTACTGGGTAGAAAAAGTAAGAAACACATCAAGAGGTGTAGCATGCTGCCATTAATATGAATTTCAGATGCATAACAAGAGCTTATTTCATCTCTTACAAGGGTATATGCTTTTTTAAAGATATATAAATACATCCAAACACAAACTGTCATGGGTGTCCCTGGGGAAGAATAGGAAGTATGAGAAGGGATGAAGGGAAAAAATACATCAAACCAAGAGGTCATGCACTGCTGGGATGGTGTGTTATAAACTGAAAGCTTTGTATTCAACTCTCATTACCTGAGGTCAAAAGGAGAAAAAGACAACTCGGATCAACCCTTCCCCTCTCCCCCCACCCTGCTCTAATCTCTTGCCCTGCTAGGCTGGTAGGCAGATTTTGTAAGCTACTTTGGTATTAATGCTGATATAAAACACTGAGTACGGATTTAAAAAATAAAAAGGAATAAAAACATTTTGCTTGATTTGGGAAAAATATGAGATTTGTGTCCAAACTGAATTCATATATAGTGTGCTGTAGTGGTTTAAGAGGACAGGCATTGATGTCAGAAAGACTTGGTTTTGAATTAGAGTCCTATCGCTTATTAACCATGTCCACAAGGATTAAGAAGAGATAATGTATGTAAAGCACTTAGCACAGTGCCTACTGCAAAGCAAGCAGTGGGCAAATGGTAGCTATTCATAATAGATAATATAATTTATCACTATTTTTTTTCATCTCCCTTAGTCCACACACCTTGAAACATTTTACATGGTAAGAAAATCATTATAAGCTTCTTATTGGCTTATGGTTTATACTCTCCCTACATCCAAGAGATTCAGAGGAATTATATATGATTAATAAATAAGAAAAACAGAACAATCAGGGATAAAAACAGAGCAGATGTCTTCTAAAGGAAGTAGAGAAAGTAAATATCAGCAGATACCCAGACAGAGCTGGTAGCTGCACTGGGACACAGATGTTGATCTAGAAATCATGGAAATGGAAGTAGAAAAGAAATTGTATGGGCTTCATAGTTTTTGTTGCATTGTGAAAACACATTCTGCTTATATAACTGTATCACTTGGGTTTCCATGTTAGGAAATACCTGCAACAAGTTTGGCAGAGATATAGATGTTTATCTTGACAGGTGACTCATGCGCTGAAGATTGTACATGAAACTGTTAGAAAGAAGGAAGAGGGTGCTGGAGTTACAGGTCTGGATCTCTTGCTTTCTGATAATCTCAGATATGCTTGATGACTATAGAAAAATAGCTGGTGAGCATGATTGTGAGATAGTCTTTCTCACATAGATAGTGTAATAGGGTGGTCCCCAGGAAAGGGGGAGGTTCCAGGTTTCCTGCCCCACCCAGAGGAGGGTAGAGGTGAGCAGAGAGAGAAGAAGCTGCAGAAGAGACTGAGGAAGGAGGGAAGCATCATGGAGAGCCAGAAGGGGACCTGGAGGAGGCACATGGAGCCGAGAGACACGTGAAGAAACTGCGCTTGCCTTTTGGTCGTGGACTGGGTGACACAGATGTGGGTGAGAAACCCTTGGGGAGGTGACAATGGCGGTTTTTGTCTTGATTTTGATTTTGCTTTTTTCCCTCCAGACTTGCCTGGTTGTTTCTGATCTTCTTCTGTGGGTCCCCAATGGAAGATGCTTTAGACTTGTGGCAGGCTTTGGGGTCTTGCTCTGGGCCAATCCTGCTTGGGTGGACTTTTACCCACAAGGGGACGGGTAACTTTGGATGCTTGATTTAAAAACTAGATTCTTTGCCTTTCCTGTGTTGTTTACTAATTGCATTAAAGTTTCTTCCCATTAAAGTCTCATGTTTTGTGTTGATGTGGCGAATGGCAGAACCTATACAGAGTAGTCAGCTTTGCAGGGTCTGGGGTGCCCCTCTCCCTGCCCTGTAACGTTAAGAAGAAGGAAGAGGGTGCTGAAGTTACAGGTCTGGAAATAAGCTTGATGACTTTGGAGAAATAGCTGGTGAGAATGATTATGAGATACTTTCTCGCATAGATAGTAGTCAAGTTCCCACGCTCTGGAACCAAACTATCTAAGTTCAAATCCTACTCTGCCAGTTATGAGCTCTGTGATCTTGGGGAATTTACTTTATGCCTCAATTTTCTCATCTGTAAAATGGTGGTGATATTACGTACATCCCAGAGTTCTTGTGAGAATTAAATGGGTATTCTGAAGGCACTTAGAGTAGTGCTGGGCACATGGTAAGAACCACATGGGCTCTATGAGCATGTAGTAAATAAATGAAAAAATAAGTATCAGTTGCCATTGGCAAGTCTCTGGCAGGTGCTAAATTGCAGTATATTCTGACTGCATTATTTAACAAATACCTGGAGTATAGATACTCTTTGATGCTTTAAGTACCAGCTGTGAGGATAGCAAAGTTGTCTCCTGTGAACAGTTAGATGCTGAGTCTGTATTCTCACACACATAAAATATATTCTTTTTACAGAGACTGGAGGAAGATGTAAAACCACAGCAAAGACAGCAATCCTATAGATGTTATAATAAATGCAGGCCACTGGGTGCCTGAGTTTTTGTGCCAGGACCTTCACCTTCATGCATCTTAGTTCTCATTCTCTAAACAAAGTAGTTGCAATCATTAGCTCATTTTACAAACAAGAACTCTAAAGTTCAAAGAGGTTGAGTGACTTCAAAGGCCACACAGCCTGTTAAATATCAGTCATTTTTGCTCAAATGTTGTACACTTTCCATGAAATCACACTGTCCCTTCCTTATTCAATGAATTATATGTATGCTTTGTATGTGCATGCATGTACATGGGGAGGGAGAGGAGTACTATTAGAAATAATCATCTCCTTGATGTCTTTTCTTGCCATGATCTACTAAGGAAAAACCCAATGACCACAGTTGTACTTCTTGAGGAACTTTGAAAATAAAGATTGGCATCTGTTATCATACAGGGTTTAAAAGTGATATGTTCAGGGCCTGCCCGGTGGCGCAGCAGTTGAGCGCTGGGTTGCGAAGCTGCCCGCGACCTCTGCAGTGCCGGTTCGATCCCCAGCTGATCCCCGGCCACCGGAGGAGGGTCCCACATGGCGCGCAGACCTCTCCTGCCGCCCACTGCTCCCCTCAGCAGTGTACTTTGGTCCTTCTGCCTGCTCTGCTCCCCGCTCTGGCTCTGGTGAATTCTCTCACCCTCCCGCGCTTCTGACTGTACCCAGTGCATGTATAAACCAACCAACCAAACAAACAAAACAAATAAATAAATAAAACATGCCTCTATTTAAAAAAAAAAAAGTGATATGTTCACTCTTTTTAGCACAACCAACATGATGAAAGTCATCCATACAAAAGACACACTCCATGGAAAAATACCCAGAAAGCATGTGCAGGTGGGTAGAAGTGACGTCTTAGCAATCATCCTGAACCTAACCTAATTTAAATTTCTAGTATGTCTTTGGCAAAACTTCAGCATTTTTTAATGATTTGGTAACAGATTACGTATGCTGTACCTCACAACTGATCCTGATGCATCAATATATCTCAGCACCAAGGTTGGTAAATGCTAGCTTAAGAAACACCAGGAAAGTGTATTCCTATGTAACATTTCCTTAAGAGTCAGTGAAATGAAATGCCTGGTATTATATACCTTTTAAGATTTGGTTGAGTTTTGAAGAATCTTGGATCCTCAAGAACTTTGGAATAAAATGGAAATGCCGGGCCTCCCCGGTGGCGCAACTGTTCAGCGCTGGGTTGCGAGGCTGCCCTCAGCCTCTGCAGCGACGGTTCAATCCCCGGCCACTGGGTGAGGGTCCCACATGGCGTGCAGACCTCTCCTGCCACCAGCTGCTCCCCTCAGCAATGTACTTCGCCCATCTGCCTGTTCTGCTCCCTGCTCTGGCTCTGGTGAATTCTCTCACCCTCCCGCACTTCTGATTGTACCCAATGCTTGTATAAATAAATAAATAAATCTTTGGAGAATAAATAAATAAATAAATAAAATGGAAATGCCAACTATACTCTCATTGTTTAAAAAAATTAAAGACAGGACCTCCCTGATTGATGGCCTAAGTCTCAGAGCTATCACTGCTCCCTGGCCAGGGAGCTAACCCACATTCGGTGCAGCAGACTTCCTCTGTTTGGCACCCCATAGCAGTGTATTTCAGTAAACCTGCCTGTTCTCCTCCCCACTCTGTCCCTGGTGAATCCTCTCACTCCCCTGCACCTCTGGCTTACACCTCAGTTCTTCACACAGAAAAGAAAAAAAATTAAAGGCACTGTTGGTGGGAATATAGCTCAGCCCAGCACCAAAGGAAAATAATATGGAGGTTCCTTAAAAATGTTCAAAATGCAAAAATTTTCTCCCAGTTGGTGGGGTTTCTCTTTGTTTTTGTTATTGTCTTTTTTGCTGTGCAGAAGCTCTTTAATTTGATGTAGTCCCAGCTGTTGATCTTTGCCTTCACTATCACTGCTTTGGGTGATGTGTCTGTAAAGATGTCTTTGATATGCAAATCACGTAGTGTTTCGCCTATATTTCCTTCTATGTATTTTATGGTTTCAGGTCTTATGTCTAGTTCTTTAATCCATTTTGAGTTGATTTTTGTGTATGGTGTGAGGTAGTGGTCAAGCTTCATTCTTTTGCACGTAGCGACCCAGTTTTCCCAGCACCATTTATTGAACAAACTTTCTTTGCTCCAATGCATAGTCTTTGCTCCTTTGTCAAAGATTAGTTGACAATAAATCTGTGGGTTTATTTCTGGATTTTCTATTCGATTCCATTGGTCTGTATGTCTGTTCTTGTTCCAATACCATGCAGTTTTGATGATTATGGCTTTGTAGTATAGTTTGAAGTCTGGGAGTGTGATGCCTCCATTTACTTCTTTTTTTTTTCAGTAGAGCTTTGGCTATTCGGGGGTTTTGGTGATTCCATATGAATTTCATCAATAATTGTTCTATTTCTTTGAAGAATGCCATTGAGATTTTGATTGGAATAGCATTGAATCTGTATATTGCTTTTGGTAGGATGGCCATTTTAATAATTTTTATTCTTCCAATCCATGAGCAGGGGATGTCTTTCCATTTCTTTGTGTCTTCTTCTATTTCTTTTAACAGTGTTTTATAGTTTTCTTTGTATAGGTCCTTTACCTCTTTTGTTAGATTTATTCCCAAATATTTGATTTTTTTTGTTTCGATAATAAAAGGGATGGTTTTTTTGATTTCTTCTTCTTCAGATTTATTGTTTGTGTATAGGAAGGCTACTGACTTTTGCGTGCTGATTTTGTATCCTGCCACTTTACTGAATTGATTGATGAGTTGAATTAGTTTTTCTGTGGAGACTGATCACAAAAATCTGCAAAGAGCTGATGAGACTCAGCAACAACAAAGAAAATAATCCAGTCAAAAAATGGGCAGAAGAGCTAAAAAGAAACTTCTCTGAAGAGGAAATGCAAATGGCCAACAGACATATGAAAAAATGTTCAACATCACTTGTAATCAGGGAAATGCAAATCAAAACTACCATGAGATACCATCTTACACCAGTGAGAATGGCACATATTAAAAAAACTAGCAACAACAAATGTTGGCGAGGGTGTGGAGAAAAAGGAACTCTTCTGCACTGTTGGTGGGAGTGAAAACTGGTCCAGCCACTATGGAGAGCTGTGTGGAGATTTCTGGACCTACTAAACATAGAGCTTCCATATGATCCAGCAATTCCACTCCTAGGTATTTACCCAAAGGACACAGAAACATCAATTCCAAAGAGCACCTGCACCCCTATGTTTATAGCAGCACTGTTTACAATAGCTCAGCTTTGGAAACAACCTAAATGCCCAAAAATAGATGACTGGATCAAGAAGATGTGGTACATATATACCATGGAATATTACTCAGCATTCAAAAAAGATAAACACATGCAATTTGCAGCAACATGGATGGCACTGGAAGGGATCATGCTCAGCGAAATAAGCCAAAAAGAAAAAGAAAAATACCGGATGGTCTCACTCATAGCAGGAATCTAGAGAACTTAAATAAGGGACCAGGAAAATGAATATAAGAAAGTGAAAATCAAAATCAACAGAAAACTATGAACCAGAGACACTTTTTGGGGGGTGGGGGGCGGGAGGGGAAGGATTGGGGTCAGAATGGGGCGTTTGCAATTGTATGGGGGAATATAAAAATAAAATTTATTATTTAAAAAAAAAATGTTCAAAATGGATCTTCCACATGATCCAGCAATTCCATTCCTTGGTATTTATTCAAAGAATGCAAATACAATAATCTGAAGGGACATATGCACCCCCATGTTCATTGCAACACTATTTACAAGGGCCAAGTTACAAAAACAAGCCACATGCCCAAAGACAGATGAGTGGTGAAAGAAGACATGGCACATATACACAGTGGAATACTATTCAACTCTAAAAAGAGATGAAATTTTGTCATTTGCAACAACAGACATGGAATAGAAAAGATGCTGCTAAGTAAAATAAGTTAGAAGGAAAAAGAAAATATTAGATGATTTCACCTAAATGTGGAATATAAAGAAACAAAACAAAGGAACAGATGAAACCAGCCAAAACAAATTCTACAACTATGACAACATCACTGATGCTATAAGAGTGGGAGAACAGGGGTGAGAATCAAAGGGGGAGAGAGGCCTAATGGTCTATTGTGGAGGATTATGGGTGTATGGTGGTAGATGTAGCATGATAAGCTACACCCCTACATCACATACAGTGTTCTTACCTTGATAAAAAATAATTATAAAGAACTATAAATTAAAGAATAATATCTAATTTAACCATCCTCTTGGCATTAGTTGCTGAGTAGATGTATGGATTAGCAGTGCCGGGAAGCCTGGACAGGCAGCACAATAAGGAGAACCAACAGAAACCATCACTGCCTCTGCATTTTCTTAGGAAAATGGTCTAAACTCATGTATTCAGCAGCAGTCTGGGCTACAGGAGAATTGTCAGCCATGAGGAACCTTCCCTTCGGAAGGGAAATTAGAGATCCTCACATACAGGATCCCTGTCTCACATTTCAACAGCATCAAAATCTAACATCTTTCCATAACAGTCAATTGCATTATTCATTTTGTTATGAAAACTCCTCCAAATCTGAAACAACTAAAGAATAATTAAAGATGTAACTTAACCTCTTATAAGACACAAGTTGGTTTTCCTTGCACAGTGTTAAGAATAGTGTTCTTGGGGTTTCCCTGGTGGTACAAGGGTTAAAGACACAGTGCTATCAAGCTATACAGTGCTATCAAGCTATACAGCAGCCACTGTAACACAAATTTTATCCCCGGCCAGGGAGCTACCCATATGGCATAGCAGACCTCTCCTGTCTCACCTGCTGCGCCCCTGAGTAGTGTATTTCAGTAGATCTGACTATTTTGCTCCCCACTCTGTCTCTGGTGGATCATCTCACCCCCCTGCACCTCTGGCCTGTACCTCAGTTCTTGTATGTATAAATAAATAAATAAATATTTTTAAAAAATAGTCTTCTTGCTCCAGGATCAATATTTCATCATTGAGGCTACTAGAGTGGGAGGACAGGGGTGAGAATCAAAGGGGGAGAGAGGCCTAATGGTCTATTGTGGAGGATTACTAATATTTCACTTTGACTTTGACTTTCTATTTTAGACACATAATATATATCAGAGATGCACATATAAAGGGAAATAATCAAGCTCCATTTAAAGGTTTAGCCAGATAGTGATTTGTTCATTCAGGCTTGGTGAATGTCCAAGTCAAGGGTTCTGTCCAGTGCGCCAACACCTTGGGAGTGGGGCAGTCATGCAGCCCTCATGGAGACAGGGTGAAAAAAGGCTAATGGACAGTGTGAGCATGTTTACATGGTAAACATAAAAACAAGTAATCTAGAACCAAAAGACCTGAACTCTGGAGCTGATTCTATCCCCCTCTTAGTTATAATGCTTAAAAACTCTCCAATTTATTACGTAACTCCATTTTCCCACTTTTTAAGGGATGATGTTAAAAAAAAAAAAAATCTCTGCCCTGGGGCCTTCCTAGTGGCACAGGAGTTAAAGTCTCTGCACTATCAGCTATCACCAGTCACTGCAGCATGAATTCGATCCCCAGTCAGGGAACTGACCCACTATGCACAGCAGACCTCTCCTGTCTTGCCTGCTGCTACCCTCAGCAGTATATTTCAGTCAGTCTGCCTGTTCTGTTCCCTGCTCTGTCTCTGGTGAATCTTCTCACCACCACCCCTGCCACACACACACTTTTGGCCTGTACTCCAGCTCTTACATGCATAAATAGATAAAAATAAATCTTTTTAAAAAATCCCTGCCCTGACCAATGTATAAGGACATTGCTACACAGTTAAAAGTTAAAGCTTCTTGAAATTTGATTCCTTCTGAATAGCTATTTCTCCAAAGTAGACATATAGGTGGCCAATAGGATTATGAAAATACCTCTGTCTTTTCTTATTATGAGAAAAATGTCAATAAAAACCACAACGAGATGTCACCTCACCCCTGTGAGAATGGCTAGTACCCAAAACACAAGAACTTCAAGGGCAGGAGAGGATAAGGAGAGGAGAAAACTCTTGTACCCTGTGGGCGTGAATGTAAATTAGTAAAAACATGGAAGGCAGTCTGGAGAGTCCTCAAGAAATTAAAAACAGAAATTCTATATGATTCAGTCACCCCACTTCTGGGAATTTACTCCAAAAATATAAAAATAGTAATTAAGGAGACAGGTGCATCCCCACCTTCATTGCAGCACAATTTACAATAGCCAAGAACTGGAAACAACCTAAGTGCCATCAATTGAGGAATAGATAAGAAGACGTGGTCTGTGCACACCATGGAATACTATTTAGCTATAAATAAAAGATGAAATTCTGCCATTTGCAACACGGATGGACCTAGAGGGGAGTGTGCTCAGTGAAATAAGCCAGAGAGAGAAAAACAAACACTGTGATTTCAATCCCGTGTGGTACAATCCCGTGTGGTACAGAAAACAAACAGATGAGCTGAAAGACACAAAAATAAACATTTGGACTGTAAGACCAAATAGTGGTTCCTGGAAGGGAAGAGGTACATTTGCAAAGGGGGTCAATGGTGTGATGGAAAGAACTGGGTTTTTAGTGGTAATCTTAATGTAGCAGATATACATGATGCACCCCTAAAACGTATATGTTATATCACAATGCTACTTCAGTTAATAATTTTTAAAAATAAAAGTTAATCCCTACAGTGCATCTGTTTTTTGCTTAGTATATGCCAGGCATAGTACTGATCTTTCTGTCATTAATCTTTATGTCTTTATGTCATCTGTTATCTCATTAGCCAGCACACTGTCCTTTGAAGCGGATGTCTTTAGGGTCCCCATTTTACAGATGAGGGAAAGAAGACACAGGGAGTAAGTGACTTGCCAAACAAGTCAAGCTGGTGAGTGGCAGAGTTGAGGGGTGGCCCCTGCCAGCCTCGCAAGATGGTGCTTGGCATTACATATGTAACAGACAGCACAAGGGATTTGAAGGACAAATGGATGACTTTGGTGGATGGCTGGAAGGTACAGACCCAGAAATCTGTCAAGTAGACTCTCCCAGAAAACAGAGACAATTATTCTTTTTCTGAAAAAATGTTAGAAGAAACTTCTCTGAACCTCCTCTTTGCTGATCCCAGAAAACTGCCCATCAAAGGTACAATATCAGCATCCACGGCCCTTCCATTCAAGCTCTGGTGCTCAGAGTATCCTCAGGTGAGACAGACAAAGGATCAAAGGCGACACCTGGGAGGCAGAGTCAGGGGCTAGCGCTCAGAGCTGCTGCCTCCAGGTGAGGCCAACTTGGAGGCTTCTGTGTAGAAGTTTTGTTTGACATAGCATGTAGATGTGAGAATGTTGCCTTTTTCTTTTCCTCTGGTGGTCAGATTCTGGCGCCTCTATCCTGCAGAGTATCCCCATGACCTGTTTGGGTCAAAAGCAGCCTGTCTGGGGCTGTGCCCCTGTGTGCCAAAGGACCAGGGGCAGCAGCAAACACAGGGAGCCAGAAGGAGCGAGGAGCAGAGCTCAGCTCAACAGAAGGCTCCTGCTCAGCTCGCCCACAAGTCACCACACAGCAGTGGCGCCTCGAGCAGTCGTGACTGCGGTACTGAGTAAGTTCAAATGTGTTCTCCCTTCTTTCTCTGAGCAGCTTGGTTATCCTCCTAATAAGCCCTTCATTAATTAGGAGGAGATGTCAACATGCCAACAAAATTAGCAGTTTCAATATCTCCCTAAAGTGTGAGCGTTCAAAGAAAGTGAACACTTGGTCACTCCCTGGTTATTTTTACTCTCTGCCACCCACCTACCTTTTGGGCAATCTGTTCCCATCAGGGTGCACCCTTCAGCTCCCTCTTTCCCTGCCTTTCTGGCTCCTTTTAAAAATGGTATACTTGTCTGCCCCCTTCTCTTTCCAACCTTGGTGAATTCCAAGTGGCCTGCACTTAACCCCTGATGCCAACCACAGTGCCCGGTAGAAAGAGTTAATAAGCCCATTGCTCTGGGCACAGCTAACTTGGGGTTATTTGGCCCATGAGTTTAAAGATAAAATTAAATGGGAAATGAAGAAAGAAAAGAAATGAGATTTAAATAAATTGACTGGGGGCAGGAGGT
The DNA here is from genome assembly GCF_964194135.1 of Talpa europaea. Taxonomy (NCBI): domain Eukaryota; kingdom Metazoa; phylum Chordata; class Mammalia; order Eulipotyphla; family Talpidae; genus Talpa; species Talpa europaea. The sequence continues at coordinate 109,612,178 of NC_140075.1, forward strand.
GAGGAGAGATAGAAAGATAGAGCAACTCCTCAAACTTACCAAAATGGGAACTTCGTTACCATGAAATCACAAGTGTTCCTCCTCCTCAAAGAAGCACCACCAATGTCAAGTTTCCTATGGCTGAAATACCCCCTTCCCTGGATTCTTGATGGTGGGAGACCTTTCTATAACTCTGAGTTGGGTAGGGTAGATGGATTAGGGTCCCCCAGTAAGGAAGGAGCTACTGGAGCTAAGGTTTGGAGGCAAATGCAATCTGGGGATTCCTGGAAACAGTGGGACACCAGGATAGCAGCAGCCCCCACTCAGGCATTTCAAAGAGCAAATGAAAGTGAACCCCAGACGGACACACCTTCATATTCTTCATACTCAGGGCTCCTCACACTGGCTGCTAGCTTTTCTGTATTAGACGTTTAATATATTATGATTGAAATGAATCCAAGACCTCTCTGTACTTATTTGGGATCTGAAAATATAGATGAGGGATGGGATAAATGATCCAGACTTGTAAGTTGTAAATAGTAGGCAGTAAAATTAAAAAAAAAAAAAAACCATACACACAAACAAAAACCTTCTGCCTACAGACATTTTAGTCTATGTAGTTAAAAATAACAGCATTTATTTCACAGGGTTGTTGCAAAGATTAATTGAATAGCCTTGGACCTTGAATTCCAAAAAATATCGTGCATTTTTATTTCCTAACTTCATGCCCGTGTCTAGGACTTCTTCTGATCTTGTTTGGAAGCAGCTACACGGGGGTAAAGGGGTGGGGAGGTATGGCTGAAAGATGTGTTGCCCCAGGGCCTGTTTGAACAGGCGGACTAAATCATGGACTGATTTAGTCATGTCCTGTCCAAACAATTTGATCACCACATTGACCAGGAGGTACCATGATAGATAAAAAGCCTTAGATCCTGGCTAATGATCATCTCACAATTTCCTGGAGGGAGAAGTCTGAGAGCCCCAAGTGCAATTGGAATATGACCCGTCTGTGCATGCCCAGCTTAGCCCAACCCAGAACAAGCTGTGATGCTGCCCTCCTCCTCTCTGACGTGGATCTACCCTTCAAATATGTCCTCCTAATGGCCACAAGGAGCCAGGCTAAATCCATTCCTGCACTGGCTCCCTCATGCGTGTCTCTAGTAATGCCTGGCATGCTTCATCTACACCCAGGGCTCTTTGGTGAATCCTTTCCCCAGAGGGCAGAGGACACACTCCCTTGGGTTGGGGTCTGTAACAGTCTGACACAAATGCCACTCCAAGTCCCTACACCAAGTCCCTACACTTCTGACCCCATATCACTGGGAGCAAGGCCTGACTTTTTAATGCCGCCCAAGGTATCATGACCACCTAGCCATGCATGAGGACCTCCAAGCTACTCAATCTCTAATGGCATTTCCAGTTCTGATTTTTATGAGGAGGAAACATTTCTCTTTAAGCCATTTGAACTTTTTAAGGGAGAGGTTGCATTTGTTAAAACAAAAAGATGCTCTGATGAGCCCATTTAAGGGTGAAGTGGGAGATTCAGGGAAGAACTTGGGGGAGGGCTGGGCAGGGATGTAAAGGGAAGGGAGAAACAGAGAGGGGAGATGTGAGATCAGAAGGAAGACTGACAATGAGAGAGAAGGTTTAAAAGAAGAACCAGGCAAAGAATTTAGATTTACCCTCTTGAAACCTAAACACTCAATTGCGTATGTATGAACCTTTTTTTTTTTTTTAAATTTCTGCCTGTCTTCCTCATTCCCTTCCAATCTGCTCATTGATTTCCCCTCAAAGAATCACCCTTTTCTGCTGACTAGAATCTATTGGACCATCCCAGGGAGTCCCTCCACCCCCAGTAAGAGGTGGGAAGTGGTTCTTGCCAGGACAGTCCCTCTCTGGGATCTGAATCTTGAGAACGAAAGATATTTAATTACAGATAGAATAGAGAAAGGCATCTAAATACTGAGCTGATAGCCCTCCAACTTACCAAATTATCTTAGCCAGTCAGCAAGCTTTTAACTAGAGTTGCTTGAATTTCTTGATATGCAATCATAGCAAGAACAAAAAAGAAATATTTTTAACTCTTCTGAAGTTTATTATACAAGTCATTTTTTTTCTTGTTTTATTACCTTGAAGGTTCTAGAAAATGTAATGTCATTATTGGTAACATGGGCATCCCTGAATACTTCCTCACTCTTATTGAAATGATTTCCATATATGTCAGATCTACCATTTTTCAGTAAATAATTTTTATCTAAGCCATCGTCTTTTATTTCCATCTTACCTAGATTTTAAACAAATGAGAATATTTTAATCAAATTTGATAAATATCAAATGTTATTTGAACCTGTACTGATATGACATTATTTTTCTTCTTTTAATGAGTTTAAAAAAAGGTTATGTTGATGTTTTCTTCATGTTAAATTGCATATAAACTATACAAAATCAACACTTTTTCTCTACCCAGTAATAATTACTAAAAAATAGACATGAGAAAAATATTTTATTCACAACATCAATAAAAACTATTTATGAATACATTTAGGGAAAAAGGCAGAGACAACACTAAGAAAAGTACAAAATTTTACTGATAAATATAAAATAAAGTCTGAGTGAAAAGAATACTGTGTTTTAAATGGTAATACTTAACATGAAAATGCCAATCATCCTCAAATTAATAATTAATTGAACACAATTTTATTAGAATCCCATCAGATATTTTAATTGAATAAAACATACAAATTCTGTATGAAAAAATGAATGCCTGAAAATAGAAAATAAATATCAAAACAGTCAAAAAAGATCAATGAGGGAAGAGTGGATGGTATAGATGTCAGACTTTGGAAAACAAATATGAATTTAATCAATAAAGAATTATTGTAGGAATAGATAAAGAGGTGAGAAAAGAGAACACAGACCCTAGAAATAGACTCTGGTATGTATAAGAATTTAATAAATGACAAAAGAAGCATGCATTTCAGTGGGAAAAGATGGTTATTTAATAAATAGTGCTGGTCCACAAGGTAGCCCAGCAAGAAGCACTAAAGTAAGACTATCGACATCATGGCAAAATTCCCTGGGTTTAAATCCCAGTTTCACCACTTTACCTATTCTATGAACCTTTGGACTAGTTACTCAACTTCTCTGTGCTTTATTTGTCTCCTCTGTAGAGGGACATAGCAAGAAAAATCTGTCTTAGTGTTAGGAGGAACAGGAATTAAATTAGTTAATATGTGCAAAATGCCTATATCAAACAGTACCTACAACATTGTAAGCTCTAAGTATTAGCTGTAATTATTATAACTATCATTAGGAAGGAAATTAATATGAACCTCCAGCTTACACCAACTTTTAAAATACATTTCCAGGTAGATTAAGATTTAAATATAAGGGCCTCCCTGGTGGCACAAGGGGTTAAGCACCACACTATGAAGCAATACGCAGTCTCTGTAGCACAACTTCCATCCCTGGTCACCAGGGAGAAACACACATGACTCAGCAGACCTCTCCTGTCTCACCTGCTGCTCCTCTCAGCAGTGTGTTTCAGTCAGTCAGCCTGCTCTGTTCCTGCTCTGTCTCTGGTGAATCCTCTCACACCCCCGCATCTCTGACCTGTACCCCAGTTTTTGTATGCATAAATAAATAAATCTTTAAAAAAAAAGATTTAAATGTAAAAGGTAAATCAAAAATGTTTAAAAGGAAACAAAATCTAAGAAACTAAACACACTCTTAAGACACATTCTCTACAAAGGCTGGAGAACCAGAAGCTATAAAACAAAAAACAGACATTTAACTATTTTAAAAGGTAACTTATTTGATGACAAAATATACTCTAATCAAAACAAATAAGTAATAGACTCTGGAAAGTCAAAAAAGAGGAACATCTTCAGGAAGAAATGAGCAAAGGTCATGAATTATCCCTTCAAAGAAGTGCTCAACTAAATAGCCCACAAACAAATGCTAAGATGCTCAGATACACTTATAGTCTGAGAATTGCAATTAAAATGAAATAGCACTTGACACTCCTTAGTCTGGAACAATTAAGAAGAGCAAACATCCCTGTTACTATCAGGGATGCATGCATTTATTTAAAGGGTGCTCTTAATCACTGCTTGAGGTTTATGCTTGTGAATTTTTCTTTCCAAAAGCAATATGATAGCATCTATTCATGGCTAAAGTGAGCATTCCCTTCTGTTCATCAACCCCACTCCTTGACTATATCATAGAGATAAAAGCACCAGTGCAAATGATAAAGACAGTTATTGCAGCATTGTGCAAGGCAGAATTAAAAGTGGAAATAAAATTAAAATCAATAGCAGAATGTCACATATAATAATATATTCGCACAATGAAATATTAATGCATCCCTTAAAAAGTATGAACTAGACATGGTGGGATTTCCATGAGGTGAGGCTGAGCAGAAACACAAAATGGGGGCCACCCTGGAGATGCAGGGGGTTAAGTCTCAGCACTATCAAGCTATCGCCAGCCACTACAGCATAAGTTCAATCCCCGGCCAGGGAGCTAACCCACATGGCATAACAAACCTCTCCTGTCTCACCCACTGCTCCCCTCAGCAGTGTATTTTGGTGGCTCTGCCCATTTTGTTCCCCACTCTGTCTCTGGTGAATACTCTTACCCTCCCGCATCTCTGGCCTGCACCCCATTTCTTGTATGCATAAATAAATAAAAATAAATTTACAAAAAGAAACACAAAATGTATAGCAAGAAACACAGGAATGATTCCAGAAAGTGATGTTTTTTGAGGGAAAGAGACAGACAAGGTTACAGAGGGGTACAAAGGCACATTCTAAGGAACCATTCTAAGTTTCATTCTAAGAAAACCACTGGTTTTCTGTTTCTTAATCTAGAGAGTAGGGACTCCATGATTGTTTCTTTTACAATTATTTAAACTACATGAATCTTTTTAGAAATATCTTCTGTAGTCTATATTTCACAATATCTTTTTCTAGAAGGAAATCAAGATGCAAATTAAGTTTATAATATTCTATCTTATTTTATTTTTTTCAAATGAGTTAATAGTCTTTATTAAACACATACAATGTATTCAACCAGGTTCTAGGTTTTATAGATTATAGTTAAGTTATTAAAGTGATGTATAATAAAGGACAAATTGTTAAATCTTACAAGGACATGGTTATATCTAGTCATAATATTATGTTTCCATATCTTAGTGTATTATTATTATAATATCCCATTTTACTGACTTATAAAACATGTATATATGTCTATTTGTATAAATTATATAATAAATTATTAATATGAACTATCTTGGGCAGAGTTAGGGGACCAAAAGAGACAAAAAGAAAGAAGGGAAGTCAAGCAAAAAACAGAAAGAAAAGAGTATGCTTAGAAAAATACTAATCAGGGCCTCCATGGTGGCTCAAGGGGTTAAGCACAGCACTATGAAGAAATCCACAGCCTCTGCAGCATAAGTTTGATCCCTAGCTAACCAAGGAGAAACCCACATGGCGCAGCAGATCTCTCCTGACTCACCCACTGCACCCCTCAGCAGTGTATTTCAGTCAGTCTGTCTGTTCTGCTCCCCCCTCTGTCTCTGGTGAATCCTCTCGCCCCCTGAGGCCTGTACCTCAGTTCTTGTATGCATAAATAAATAAATCTTCTAAAAAAAAGAAAGAAAAAAACTAATCAAATCATCACATGTATGTATTTACATAAAGTTGCAAGTTTGTATGTGTGTGCATGTGGTTATATATAAAGTTAAGAAATAAAATTGGAAGAAAAAGACAGAGAACAGAACAGAACTGATGAAATTAAGGAAGAAAACAGTTGAAGTTCATTTCCATCCAGTCTCTAGCCTCCCAGTGCATCCCTACTACAATGAGATCTGTGGCTTGCAAACAAGGGCCTTAACTGATGTAAATAGGACTGTCTCATGGGCCCTATCATGGCCTCCCTCCAAAGCATAGGGTACCATTAGCAGTGCAGACTACTGTTTCTATCCTTCCTGGTTGTCCCAGAGGCTCCACCTTCCACTAAAATTAAAGAGAAGAACCAGTTCATCAGTATCACCAGAGTTAAATGATATCCACAGCAATGTCAATAAGTCCACACCTAAAACTATCATTAAAGGAGAGACCAATGAGAATGAGTTTTTAAATCAATCAGATTTCACCGGAGCCTGAGAAAGTGCAATAACAAAAACATCTTTAGCTACCAACTTGGGGACAAACACCTATATCCAAATCTCCCCTTAAGTCACTTATGTAACCTCTCCCCACTTAACTCCCTGCTGTTACTTCTACCCATGCTGTGGATCAAACCAGTTGCAAGTAAAAGCTCCCTTTGGTTAAAATTTGGCCAGTCATATATGTGTATGCCCCCAATCAGATGGCAAAACTATAGAGGCTCCCTCAACATATCTTCTTCTGAATCAGTTATCTTTTCTAGTGATACATTGCAAGAGAGACAGAATGAACTCATAGAAAAGCTTTGAGTAAAAGATATAGGTTCCATGATGTATTCACTAGGCAATGCCAGTCAATTCTCATAGCTAGCCTCTCTGAGCACTAACTTACTCTACTCTACTCTACTCCCTCAATCACCCAAGGGAGTGTTTACCATTCAATTAAATAGCCTAAGGGGCTGCACTTTTTTCTGATTGTAAAGTTCAACTTTTCACCACATTGATGATCCATGTGTGCCAACAATGTTAAGATGAACACGGTCTCCATGAGGGGAGGAGGCATGAGTGCGGAGAAGGTATTGCAGACAATCGCTGAGCCCTGTCTCTGATCTTTGCTCACCTCCAGACTCCAGTGATTTCTCTGCAAACAACTGTATTTAGGTCTAACTCCACAGCACTTTGCCTCAGCTGCATGATATGTTGCTTATATTTTGCCCTGGGGCTTCTTTGCAGCCAGTAAATGAGAAGTCTACAGGTACCTGCAGGGTATATGTTTAAGCCTGGATATATAAGAGAATTAATGTCCCGTGAGGCAACTGTTGAGTTTTAGGTCCCAGAGTCCCAGGTCTGGGCAACTTGGGACCCCAGGGAGAACCACCATTATAATTGATATGATCAAGGCTCAAAAATAGTCCCCCCAGTAATCCTTAACACTAAAGTTAGACATCAATTTGAAGTGGTTTTTATTATTGTGGGACCCCTATTAAAATCCAAAAGCCAGGCCTCCCTGGTGGCACAAGGAGTTAAACATAGCACTATGAAGCAATTGCAGCCTCTATAGCACCAGTTCAATCTCCAGCCAGGGAGCAACCCACATGGCACAGCAGACCTCTCCCGTCTCACTCGCTGCTCCCCTCAGCAGTGTATTTAAGTCATTCTTCCTGTTCTGCTCCCCATCTGTCTCTGGTGAATCCTCTCACCCCTCAAACTTCTGGCCTGTACCCCAGCTCTTGTATGCATAAATAAATATTTTTAATTTTTTTTAAAAAAATCCAAAAGCCCATGACTTCTTCCCCAGAAAAAAATATACATAAAAACCAAATTTTACACCAAATATCACGAGGTTCATGGACCCAGTAAAGTCCATTCATGGCCTCAGATCATTGCTAAATCATCCCAGTTGTTCACATTTAGAGAGATTATAGGAAACAGACATCTGGCAATATTGCCCACACACTCCCCAGGACTGATCCAGTCCATAGCTAATCATGGACATAAAGAGCAACTTAAATTAATGCAGCCAGTTTAAGGGACTCCCTAATTGGATGGATACTATAAAGTCTGGATGTCTTTGAGGGTAGAGGAGCCCTCTAAATCTCAAATGAATCCAGTTCACCCCAAAGCTCCAAGTTTAGTCTGAAATTAATGCAATGGTCCACTTTTACCCACTTCTGTCCCAAACCCACAATATCCTTCTACTAAAAAAAATAAAAAGGTCAAATAAGATTCCATAGGCCCCACCAAGTACCTCAACAGATATCCAGACAGGTATCATTTTAGAACCAGTAGGCCCCCAGTCATTTTTATTGCAATTGCACATTAAGCCTCAAGGAACTAGTTCTACTGTAACCAACTTCCTGCAGTATTATCCTGATATCAAGATCTACATATAATAATTCTCCAGTAACATCACTGAGGTTGACTTACTGATGTTAGATGTGAATCCTTAGCTGGGGTTTCTTCAGAAGCAAATTTTGATTCCAAGATTGGTAATTTCTTTATAGGATGATATGAGAGTGACATAAGGATGAGGCAGCAGTCAGTAAAGGTTGCAATATCAGGCCCCTACCACTAAGAGAAAATGGAATGTCAACTCACCCAGGGAGTCTACGAGTCAGTGAAAAATGCCACCAGCTATCAGTTAAAAGATACTGGCAGGGGCGTCCCTGGTGACACAAGGGGTTAAGTGTCAGCATTATGAGGCTGTCCATAGCTACTGCAGCACCAGTTCGATCCCCTGCCAAGGAGATGACCCACATAGAGCAGCAGACCTCTCTTGTCCGGCCCACTGCTCCACTTAGAAGTGTATTTCAGTCAATCAGCCTGTTCTGCTCCCCATTCTGTCTCTGGTGAATCCTCTCACCCCCAGCACCTCTGGCCTATACCCTAGTTCTTCTATAAATTAAGTAGAAAAATATTAAAAATAAATAAATAAAAAGCCTCCCTGGTGGCGCAACGGGTTAAGATGCAACCTATGAAGCTGTCCACAGCCTCTGCAGCATGAGTTCAAACCCCTGGCCAGCCAGGGATCAACCCACATGGCATAGCAGACCTCTCCTGACTCACCCACTGCTCTCCTCAGCAGTGTACTTCCGTCTGTCTGTTCTGTTCCCTATTCTGTCTCTGGTGAATCCTCTCACCCCTTACACCTCTGGCCTGTACCCCAGCTCTTGTTTACATAAATAAATAAATCTTTTTAAAAAATAAAAATAAAAAAATAAAAAGAGAGGCCTCCCTGGTGGTGCTAGAGCTTAAGCATAGCACTGTGAAGCCATCTGCAGACTCTGCAGCACAAGTTTGATCCCCGGCCAGCCAGGGAGCAAACCACATGGCACAGCAGACCTCTCCTGTCTCTCCTGCTGCTCCCTCAGCAGTGTATTTCAGTCAGTCTAGTCTGCCTGTTCTTCTCCCCACTCTGTCTCTGTTGAATCCTCTCACTCCCCGCACCTCTGGCTTGTACCCCAGTTCTTTTTTTTTTTTTAAGATTTATTTATTTATTTATACAAGCACTGCATACAGTCAGAAGCATGGGAGGGTGAGAGAATTCACCAAAGCCAGAGCGGAGAGCAGAACAGGCAGAGTAACAAAGTACACTGCTGAGGGGAGCAGCGGGCAGCAGGAAAGGTCTGCACGCCATGTGGGACCCTCGCCCGGCTGCCGGGGCTAGAACCGGCGCTGCAGAGGCTGCGGGCAGCTTCGCAACCCAGCGCTCAACCGCTGCGCCACCGGGGAGGCCCTGTACCCCAGTTCTTGTATGCATAAATAAATCTTTAAAAAAATAATAAAATAAAAAGAAAGATGCTGGCAAAGATGTCTACTAATTCCTCTGCATTTCTTGCAAAATGGGGTCCAGCGGCAAGAAGACACTGTCAGGCAGAGAAATGCATGTGCTCATAGAAGCTGAGCCAGAGTGCACTGAGTGGTAGGAGGGAATAGGGTGGGGGGTGATGTGGGAGGGGATCCAACAGCATCTGCTGTACCGTGAAATGGCCCCAGGTATCAAATGTTGCTCTAAGGATCAGGAATCATGAGCCTGAAGGGATCATTGAGCAGAACAGGACACAGAGAGTCACACCATAAAAAGTCATTTGGGACTAGCATATATCAGGGCTCAGCTCAATGCAAGATCAGGGGCACACACACCTCAGCACTTAGCTGCAAGCCGTCCTGCTTCTGCCAGATATGAAGCATTCTGAGGCCCTGATTCTGTGTTTACTGGACAAAATCCTGAAGGGAGGGTGGGAAGAGGCAGGGAAAAAGAGCTCTTGAACATGGAGCTTAGTTTTACTCTGGATCATAGGCAGCTTGATTGCAACTAGGTACCTATGCACACATTCCCATAAACTCTGAGAGCCTCCCCATAAATAAGCATTTATATCCCTTTTTTCTTATAGACATGGAAAGCAATGTCCCTCCAAAAAATTGGATAAGGTTGCCTTATCCAGTATGAACAGCTAGTGAGGAATGGATACATGATTCAAATGCCTGATCCTACATTCTTTCAACTACTTTCATATTATCCTTTGGACTTCTTAATGCTCTTCCTTGTTTTCAGGGTATTTACAGGCCAGCCATTGACATAAGGAACATCACACTGAGCTTCCCCCAACCATGTGATGTGGGCACTGCCACTGATGCCCTTGTACAGTGGGAATACTAAATCTTCGAAACTTTCAGTAACTCCCTAAATTCACAAATGAGTAAAGTGACAAAGGCAGGGCCAGAAATCATGTCTTTCTAACACCAAAGCTTCAGCTTTTGATCATTAAACTATTTTGCTGCATAATCCTGAGAATAACACAGGTATGAATCGCTGGCTGCTCTTGAGTGTCCGCTGAAGTCAATCTGCCATATAATCCAGAGTGAAACTAAGCCCCATATTCAACAGCTATTTTTCCCTTCCTCTTTCCACCTCCCCCCAAGTTTTACCCAGTAAACATAAGAGAAGCAGAATTTTAAATACCTTCATTTTTGGCAGAAACTGGGTGGTTTGGCAATCAGTCTCACACTACTTAGGGGAAAGGAGAATTTTTTCTCCCAATTAAAAGATAAGACAAACATTTCAAGGAATCCACTCTCAATTCTTTGTATTATTGCTCTAATTTGCTCATTATATACAATTATTAAATGTGCTTTATTATGATTAGATGGTCTTTACTTATAACAAAGGAACAATCAGGTCTGCCCTTGTTTGTATTCATTTGTGCGTGCAGAAGGGAAGAAAAACTAATTTTTAAAGTGAAACTATTGTTAATGTGAAAACACAGCCATTATCACTAAAAGTACATGTAATTGCCTCCTACAAAAATAGTGCTTGAATGCAGGTTGGAGAGCACCTGTTTCTGGTGAATATCAAAGAAAAGAGGAGAATCCAGGGGCCCAGTGGAACACAGAAATGCTATCCTTCATAAAGGAAAGTGGAATCCCAGGAAAGCTAATAGGAATGCGTCATAATGGTCATCTTAGAATTCTATATTGCTGCAAACTTTACGTATTCAAGAGAAAGAAGGAACATAAAAGGTCCCTGAGGAATGCTTTGACAATGAGTCAAGACAACAGGATCTAAAAATATAAGTCAAGTGGACTCCCTGGTGGCGCAAGGGTTAAGACACAACTTATGAGGCTGCTCGCAACCTCTGCAGCACGAGTTCAATCCCCAGCCAGGGAGCAACCCACATGGCGTAGCAGACCTCTCCTGTCTTGCCTGCTGCTCCCCTCAGCAGTGTACTTTGGTTAGTCTGCCTGTTCTGTTCGCCAGTCTGTCTCTGGTGAATCCTCTCACCCCCCACACCTCTGGCCTGTACCCCAGTTCTTATATGTATAAATAAATAAATCTTTAAAAAAAACAAAGTCAAAGAAGCAAGAATGCTGCTTATTTGGTGTCACCATAGGGAGCGCAGACAATCCCAAAATGCATACCTCACCTTTACTCCACTCTCTGAATAGAATGATGACATTCCCATAGAATCTTATTTGAAAAAGTTTACATTGGTATAAAATTCATTGTGGCCTGCACAGGTCCACTTGTGATTGACATTTCCTTCTAGCTGACAGCATTTACCCATAGTTATTATTGTCAGGAAACATTTCTACTTCTTTATCTTAGTTTTGGTAGAAAATACCATCCTAGGTTTAAAAGCCTCCAGTACATGTTATTCAAAAAAGGGGAGGTCAGCTCCCTGTTGCCTCATTATCTCCCTGTGGTGGAGAATATCTAAATACTCTCTCGGAGTCATTTAGTTTAAGTCAGAATTTCTGTTCTAGGGGCAAAGAGGATACAAAATCTAGCCTTAAAACTTTTTCAACATATTGTCCACCAAATTTTCCCTTATTCCACTTTTCTTGTGAGGACTGATTTCCCTCAAACTTGCTCTAAATTTGGCATAGACATATCCAACTGACATATGTTTGTACCTCTTGTGTGTCAAGAACTCTGCTTAGTGCGGTGGATGCAAATGACAGACCAAGAGAGGTTGGAGGCATATTGAGACAAGCAAGTACAGGCACAGAGAATTGTAACTATAATAATGAACCATAGTAAGAGCTAACCCGGCGTGGTAAAGGTTGGAACCAGTGGGGGAAAACTAAGAAGGGTGTGCTGGAGAGACAAGGTTCACGCTGATTCTTAAGGGATGGGTAAGAGTTAACTAAGCAAATAGGAAAAGGCCATTGGCATGGGAAAGCTCAAACAAGCCATGAATCTGAGCACCAGTACAGGAAACTAGCAACTCTTGGGTGTTGCTGGAGAGTAACGAGTTAGGTCATGGGAACAAAAGGCTGGAAAATTGGTAGCCATACTGAGGAGGGCCAGACAAAGGAAATGATCCCACAGGTGACAGAGAGGCAAGAAATGTGTTCATCAAGTCAGCTTTGTATTTTACACAGTGAGTGTGGGGGGTGTTCTAGCAATTGGGAGGGCTGGAGGAAGAAATAACATGAGAAGTTCAAGGCAGTGAGTAGCAAGAAACTACACAGATGTGAACATTGATGGTGACAGCAGGAATAGAGAATAGAAAGAAAAGGATGGAATAGGGAGCTATTCCAGAAGAAATCGTAAACAGAGCTTGATTTTTGTGGCAGATGTGAAAAAGGTAGAGCGAAATTTCTAGGACAGCTAGGAGACAGAAAAGAAAAATATTGGGGGGATAGTTCAGCTCAGTGAGAAGATAATCATTGACCAAAACAAGATTACAGGGGATCTGAAGAAGAGAGAGAGTTCAGAGTGTAGTGAGTTGGATAATGAATGGTGGTTTGTATAAAAAAAAAAAAAACAAGAAAAAAACAAAAAGAAGCAAAGTTGGAGTGAAAGGTATATGAGGTTAAAGACGGATATTTGGTAGGTAGAATGTGGGAAAGACAGAACGAAGAGGGGGAGAGATGAAGAGAGAGATGAAGAGAGAGAAAGAGAGAGAGAGGCAGGAATATAAAAGAGAATGAACCTCTAAGGCTGAAAAAAAGGTTATGAGAATGAATTAAAAAGTTTTTATTTTAAAACATTTATTTTTATTTATTTATGCATACAAGAGCTGGGGTCTAGGCCAGAGGTATAGGGGGTAAGAGGATACACCAAAGACAGAGTGGGGAGCAGAACAGGCAGACTAACTGAAATACACTGCTGAGAGGAGCAGCGGGTAAGGCAGGAGTGGTCTGCTTTGCCATGTGGGTAGCTCCCTGGGCAGGGATTGAACTCATGCTGCAGTGGCTGGCAATAGCTTGATAGTGCTGAGACTTTAATCTCTGTGCCACCATACAAGCCTTGAATTAAAAAGATTTTAAGTACAAAGGGACTGGAGCACTGAAGGAGAATGCAAAAATATGTATTGGTTTTCTCCATGATGCAGATATAGGGGTTGTCAAAGAAATTTGGGGTTGAAGAAAGAAAATAGTAAAGTGGTAATATTGGAACCATCCCTGAAGGAGAAACCACCACAAAGCAGAAATATTGAATGAAAATGCTGAGCGCTCTGCTGAGGCTGCTACTAATCCTCACCATCTCATTGTGTGATAATGAAAACCTGAAGTGCCTAGAAGGATGAAAGAGCCGATTTGAAATTGATGACTGGGAGAGAACACAAAAACATTTGCATATTCATGAGTTCTTCCTATTCTTACAAGTTATCCCGATTTTGCTGTGGCTGCTTTGGTCATCTTGGGAGTCCAAGAATTAGGAAATCTAGTAAATTCTATCAAGCTTCAAGGGGTGGAATATATAAAGTCTCAAACATTCAGGTTTTATGGTATTTGGCTGTAAAACCCCAATGCTAGATGAACGAATGCTCAGTTCCTGATAAGTCCTTTTTAGAGACAAGGTGATATATCTCCTCATCCCTCCCTCTTTTCATTTGCTAAATTTCCAGGCAGAGTTTTACTAAGATACTGCATGGGGGTAAGGGAGAGACCTCTCATTTGATCTCTCTAGACCCTCTAAGTAGCCTCTTCACTTTCATTGATTTCTAACTCTTGACACTTTACCTTCTTTTTCTTGAAATGCCTGTAATTTTCAGAGCCTGTTTCTTCTTTTCAGAAAAAAAAGATTTATTTATTTATGCATACAAGAACTGGGGTACAGGCAAGAGGTGTGGGGGATGAGAGGATTCCCCAGAGACAGAGCGGGGAGCAGAACAGACGGGTCTACTGAAATATACTGCCAAGGGGAGCAGCGGGCAAGTCAGAAGAGGTCTGTGCCATGTGTGCAGCTCCCTGGCTCGGGGATCGAACTCGTACTGCAGTGGCTTCGGATAGCCCCACAGGTTATGTCTTAACCCCTCGTGCCACCAGGGAGGCCCTGTTTCTTCCTTTTTGTCCCACTTCATGTCATTACACACAAAGCCCAGTGGCCCTTTCTCATGGCAACAGATGTGCCGAGCTCCTTTGGTGAGGAAAGTCAAGGCAGGAGCTGATGGAGGAGGTTGCTACCTCCATGCGATGTCAAGCTCCTTCTTGGTGTCTAGTCACTATGACCACGAAACCAGAGATATTCCAAGCTGGGTATTTGCCCGCCACAATGAAAATCACTAAAATGAAGACTGCCTGATTGAAGGGCGAAAGCAGAAATTTTACCTGAACCACAAATTTTTCATAACATTGGCTAGAGACCAGGGAGAGAGGGAATGGAGAGGCAGAGGTCACGTCAGCGGTGGGTGAAGGCCAGAGGCCTTCTCTAACAAGCTTCGCTATCCTTCCATCCTTATGAAAACTGTGGACACTTCAGGTCTCAATTTACTTTATGCTTCTCAAGAAAGTGAATCATTAGGGGTGGATGTTTTATGAATGTGAAAATGGCCTCTCCTATTAGATAAGGGTGCTACATAATGGGCTCACCCTCTACTTTTTAGGGAGTGGTTTATATATTAGCACCCCAGTGCACCCTAGATACTAACTGTCCTCTCCTGGGACCACTGTCTGTCAGTAGATGAGCTCAGGTCCGGTCCTAAAAGCAGTGCTCTGCAAACACTGAGCCTACTTCCTGCCGACCCGGGTTGTTTGGATCAGAGCCAGGCTAGCATAAGAGACAGCTCAGCCATGAACAGGGACACCTGCCACTGGTGGGCCTCTCCTGGGGCACCAAACACAGAAGATATCAATTTCCATGGCAACCCCTCCCCATCCTCCAGGCACTGAGAACCAACCTATAGAAACTTAAGTAACTTGACAGCTGAAAATGCAGTTCTGCCAGGGAAAAGGGGAAATAAAAAAGGTTGTAAGTGAATTTTCTTCTGCTAAAAGGAGATAATTTTCCACTGAGGTGGCTGAGAGCTCTGTCCCAAATGCTGAGTATTTCTTCATCCTGCTGTTCAGTGAGTTACAGATAAAAAACGTGACACCTGTATAGATGG
This sequence comes from Talpa europaea, assembly GCF_964194135.1. Taxonomy (NCBI): domain Eukaryota; kingdom Metazoa; phylum Chordata; class Mammalia; order Eulipotyphla; family Talpidae; genus Talpa; species Talpa europaea. The sequence continues at coordinate 109,627,661 of NC_140075.1, forward strand.
TGCAGAAAACCACCAAATGAGCCCAGGGCACACCAGCAAAAGCTTGCCCTGTCTAAGCAGATAGGATGCACAGTCCCGGTGGCTGGAGTATATGGTTTTGATCAAGCCACATGCAAAACATCACAGCTTTTGTCTGTTTTTTTAATTTCCCTGATTACACAAGCTGTGGTTTTGCTATGAAGTGTATTGCATTGGGGCCAAGTTGAAAATTCCTATGTGGATTTTAGGAGATACCCAATTTGGAGTGAATTAAATTGCACTTGTGTAATTATTTATTTAATAATTATCACTGACCTCCAACTTATGCAGGCAGCAGAGAACTATATTAGAAGGATTCGGTGCAAAGCAAGAAAAGCCCTGGCTGTTGGTTCTCTCACCCAGTCTAGATTTGCACCATTCTATATAGAAGTCCTCCCAGAAGAAACTCCATCACTACTGGTTGATTTGTTGACCCAAGGTGATGGGATGGCTCATTGTGGGAGGCTGGAATGACCACAGTGAGGACTCTACACAGGGATTGCTGAAGAGCGAGGACTTCAAGGGGCAGAAGAGCCAACTCAAAGGTGAGAAAGTATCCAGGACCAAGAGCTACAACTGAGGGAGAGGATTGGGGAAGCAGATTCTGATGCTTTGAGCTGCAAAGAAAAAACAAAGAAGCAGGGCCTCCCTGGTAGTGCAAGGGGTTAAGCACAACTCTATAAAGCTATCCAGCTATCTGTAGCCTCTGCAGCACGAGTTCGATCCCCAGCCAGGGAGCTACCCACATGGTGCAGCAAACCTCTCCTGACTTGCCCGCTGCTCCCCTTAGCAGTGCATTTCAGTAGATCCACCTGTTCTGCTCCCCACTCTGTCTCTGGTGAATCCTCTCACCTCCTGTACCTCTGGCCTGTACCCCAGCTCTTGTATGCATAAAGAAATAAATCTTAAAAAAAAAAAAAAGAAGCAGAATAAAGGGATTTCTGCAGGGAAGAAGAAGAGGATGGTGCCAAGCTAGGGTTCAAATTGCCTCGAGAAAATAATTTCCACCTGAAATGAAAGGGCTGCCTAGGACTCAGGGAGAAGGAAACAAGATTTTGCTTTTCTCATGATCAACAAAATTACCCAACTTGATTTCCAGTTAGAGGCTCTGTCTCTAGTTTCCCACAGCCCTCACCACTTAGGACATCAAGCCCAAAGCAGCTGAATGTGCTGTGTTCATTTTTTTTTTAAAGATTTATTTATTTGTACAAGAACTAGGGTACTGGCCAGAATCGCGGGAGGGTGAGAGAATTCACCAGAGACAGAGTGGGGAACAGAACAGGCAGACTGACAAAATACACTGCTGAGGGGAGCAGCGGGCATGACAGGAAAAGGGTTGCTGCGCCACGTGGGACCCCCGCCGGCCAGCTGGAATCAAACGACACTGCAGAGGCTATCGACAGCTTTCCCTGGTGGCTCTCAACCGCCTACACCACCAGGGGAAGCCCTGTGCTGTGTTCATTTTATACCATTTTCTAGAAACCAGGGCAATGTCTCACTTCCTGCACTGTTGAGTTGTCCTTCACTGGCTGGTGATTCTTTTCCTTTGCTGGATGAGAGGAGAGATGGTGTTCAATAAAATAAACACTTGCATTTCAAGGCTCTAGACTTTCTGCCCAGGTGCATTCTTTCAGACTTCATTAGGTGCTCTCACCCTGCCCTTGCTTTAGCTTCTCCTACTGAGGCAGGAAGAGCACCGTGAGGCAGAGCTGGGAGTTCTCAGCACCAGTTTTGTACTTTAGGCCTCAGTTTCTTCAAGTGAAAAAGGAGAGGCTATGACTAGCAGACTAGCTCTCATCTTCTTGCTCTCCAGGGCTGAGGAGGTTAAAACTAGTGTCTCACTTATGTCAGGCACAGAATTTAAGGGGACTCCAAAGACACCCTAATCATCCAGCCAACTCATACTTTAATGCAATATTTTAAAAAATTAAAATGGATGCAAAAATCCATAATGAACAAAATATCAACATTTTAAAGAAATAAAGGATCCACTTCTGCACTGGCAGGACCCTCCTCATTTGCCTCATCCTAAAAGGTAGGTGGTCCCTGAGAGGTCCCTCCTGCCTACAGCATCCTAGGATTCTCATGAGTTCAGTTGTTCTACAACCTTCATCCTGAATCTATACAAGGTGCACTCTAGGAACAAAATCCACCATGACCAAGACTAGAAAATACACTTGGGGCCAAACATATCCAGTCCCTGACTCACTGCTCTGCCTGCATCTGTGAGTGACACATATGTTATCCTTGCCCCGTAGGGGTTTGGGGAAGATGAAATACAGCAACCATCTGGACTGTATCCCTTGTCCTGGGAAAGAGTGACCTGGAAAAGCCCACTTGTTGTTTGTGGATGATGGGAGGGTAGGAAAAAAAAGCAGTTCAACACCCCTCCTAAAAGACAACACAAAACATGCCATGCCACTAAAGGAAAGCTGGGCCGCTCCTCCAGCTAGGAACTCAGAAACCAGGCCCTCCTTTGGCTTGTGGGCTAGCAGCTAGGAAAACAAGATAACAAAGAGAGACAGCATGTGATATGAGATGATAGGGAAAAAAATCTCCGTTCACTGAAATTTGAGTTTTCTTTCTACCACTGACTCCTTCAAACTCACAGAAGAATTTAAAAGAGATCATCTGTAGCCAGGAATACTTTGAAAAACAAAGGCACTATAAAAGAAAGTGAATGGAGTTTAATATTTATACAGGGCAATTCTAATTAAATTAATACACTCACAAATATGCTAAATAGCTGACAGTTGTCTGCTTTCCTCCTCATTATCCTTCCCCTACCAATTACTGCATAGATTTTTTTTTAAATTTTCAGTTCTCCTTGATACCATTTTATTTCACAGAGAAGGAAGAAAATTAGCAAATGACAATCCCTTTGTAAAAAAGACAATAAATGCAGGAAAGCATTTTTTCCGAATAAGAGGGATATAGTTCTGTAGCCAATAATAAATAATAAATCAACAATCAGTCGTCACATCCATAGTAGTTTATCATTGACAAAAGAATTTTTTTTAAAGACTTATTTATTTATTTTATACAAGAACTGGGGTACAGGCCAGAATCGCGGGAGGATGAGAGGATTCACCGGAGAAGAACAGGTAGACAAGAAATACACTGCTGAGGGGAGCAGTGGGCACAACAGAAGAGTTCTGCCATGCCATGTGGGGACACTTGCCGGCCAGCCTGGATCGAACCAGCGCTGCAGAGGTGGCAGACAGCTTCACAGCACGGTGCTCAACTGCCTGCACCACCAGGGGAGGCCCTCATTAACAAAATAATTTAATGTCTGCTACCTTATTAATTTTCTCATTTATGTTTCCCCCACTGGCCAATTAAAGGTATTTATTAATCCCATTTTTCAGATCATGAAAACTGGGCCTTAGAAAGTTTCATCAGGAAGGACTCTGGAAGAGAAGTTTGGACTGAGTTTGTGGGCATTATGCTCAGTGACATAGGAAGTTATGCAATAGAAGCTCCTCACAGGTGAACGCTGAAATTCACATGTACTCCTACACAAGCAGTGTCTTAATCGCTCTGGAAGAATGGCTGGATTCTGTTTCTCATGACCACTTCACCTCCTCCACCTACACAACTGTGCATAAAGAGTCTAAGGTTGGCCCTCACTGAAATGAAATGGCTTCCCATGGCTCCTCTGGGGAGAATTCTGGGTTATGTTAACAGAAGCAGACATGTGAGTTGGCTATTCAAGAACAATAGACATGGAGCTCCTTCCACAGCCCATTTGGTACTGCTGATCCCTCTTAATCCAGTTCAGTTTCCCCATCTGTAAAAGGAAAATCAACTTAATTCCTACCTTCCTTTTAGGATTATTGTATTTATTAAATAACATCATAAAGCACAAAAACTACTTACTCCAGGTGAGCATTCAGTAAATGTTAGTTACTACTATCAGGGTAAGGCAGAAATGTTCCATTTTTATTCATATGGAAATGAAAAACCACACAAGTTAGGAACCCACATTTATAACCTGAGTGAGATAAAAAGTATAAAACACTTAGCCTGAGAACATAAAAAATATTCTTTTTCTTTTTCTTTTTTTTTTTTTTGGAGTTTGTATTGGGTCAGCTTGTTAGGGGGAAGTGATGTCCTGAGTTAATCCCATACAGGCTTTGTTGCTCTACAACAAGCTCTCACACTAGAATCCAGTTCTCTTGACTCCAAACCCTGTATCTACTGAAACATTTGCATCATGTTGACATGAGAAAACCAGGCCTGCTGGATGTAGTGCTATCTATGCAGATTAAGTTTGAGGCCCAGGGGTCTCTTCAAAGTCCAGAGGGATTGCAGACTGTGTTCCCACAGCGACTTGATGTCATTCTGCGCGGCAGATGTCCACAATGGCCTGGCATGATTTCCAATCGTATCAGCCTATTTTTCTGCTATTGGGCTGTGACACCCATACAATACTCCTTTGCAAACTCATCTCTGGGATGCAGCTGTTTGCATTTGCAACTAAGCAATTCTCTGGCCATCTAGACTTCCTATGGCTTTTACTCTCTGACCATAATCTTTTTGTCTCACTAGACCCACAATTATGTGGCCTGAGTTCAAGGAACACAATGAAGAAAGCCTTGAAGGAAGGGAGCCTCTGGTCCACCCTCTTTCTTAGTCAGCAATCCAGGAACACATTTGGAACTTGTCACTAGACTGAAAGGGAAGTCTCTTTAGCAAAAACATTAAGAACCTAGGATTTATGGAAATTTAAAAAATAAAGGTACCTCTGCTAATGAGAAGCAAAGTCAGAACTCACTCTTTACCACTATCTTGATAGTCATGGGTTGCCAGCTAATCTCTCCTAGAGTATTAATTGATAATTACAGAATAAGCTGATAAAAGGATTAAGGTTAGGCCCATCCTTCGAGTATTTTAATTTAGAGGCATTTGAATCCCCAATTGGATGAAGTAATTATAGTCTGATGTCAGCATACGGATGAGCACTGAGGAAATGGTGATGCCTCTTCAGCCCTGAGATCATACTCCTCAGACAGCACACACAGGTGGGATCAGGTCTTCAGGAAGAGAATCCCTGCCTTTATATGTGAGTGAGGGAAGGAGTCCTTTATCATGCTCTAATTTCCTTGATGCTATTAAAAAAAAAAAAAACTATAGTCAAGCTCATCAGAGAACTTTAATACCTACTGGCTGATGTTCTGGGCACCCAGGCATGTGGGCCTATGCTGATCTTCATGTTATCCTACATTCTCTGATTCAATCCTCTCAGTCTGCTCAACAGTGTACAAGTCCAGCATGGAGACAGGGAAAATCTTGCTTAGGTCTCTCCCTACCATACTTTGACAACTGGAAACACGACCCTCAGATTTTTCACACCACTCCTAGCCTGTGCAAAGAGTCCCCCCCCCCATTTTCTCACCACTGCAAGAACCCAAATCTGTGTGAAAACAGAGAAACAGGATAGATTTTCCTGCGTCTAAAGGTTCTCAAAAATAGGAGAAAGCTAGCAAATCATAGGAAGGATTTTCAGAGAAGTAGATCAGATTAAATGCTGATAGAATACAAGCAGTTAAGAGGATTATGCCTAGCAGATTATCTACCAGGAGAATGCAAAAGGGGGGAAAAAAAGGTACTTATTGGAATCATCATTTTAAATTCATGTTCAGGCTCTCAGACTCTCACTGTCCCCTTTCATGATCTTTTCCCACACACCCATAAATTAACACTATCTGATTCATTTTGATGCCATTTTCAATCACTAGGTACAGATGAGATTTAAGTAATGGATCTTAGATAGAAGTAAAACATCTCAGTCAAAGACACCTTGGAGTCAAGGGCCAAAATAGGACAAGGATCCAAAGAGAAGTTTAAAAGGCTATCTGCGACCTAATCTGCTCTCCAGGTGGGCCTCAGCACCAACACAAACAATAACATCAAAAAGATAATAAATAGGGGCTGCAAACAATGCCAGGATTTATGAACTATGAGGTAGTTTCATTTTGAAAATGGAACTGATGGGCAAAAGAGTAAGTTGCTGAAAGAGTTTGCAAAGATATTTTTTTTAAACACCCTTTAATATAGGTTAGATTCTTATGTGACTCATGAGATTTCAAAGTGGTGTTTTTCAACTTGGAGCTAAAAGATAAAGGATACCCAAGGGCTGTTCTGTGAACTGGCACAAGGATCCCCTGGGCAGGTTGTTTAAATACCCCCACTTTACCCACCTACCAGAAGAGATTCTGATTCAATAGATGTTAGGTGGATCCACAGGTTTGATTTTATTTTTAATTATAGTTTTGTGATTTGACATGTTCTCCAGACATTCTGTCACGCAGTTAGGCTTGAGAGTTATGGGGTAAGAAGATGATCACAAACCCTCCTGCCAGGACCTCGGCTCTGGTTCAATGACAGACACATCCTATAACATGACTTTTTGTAAAATGCACTATGTGGTGCTCTTCTTCAGCAGATCACTGACCACAACATGGAGACTTTTTCCCTCTCTATATATCCCAAAAGAGCATGGCCCCCAAATATGTGGAAATATAAACATATTCACTACAGATAAAGAAGTAACATACATGAAGATTTCTGAAAATAGTATGGAGACTCCCATAATGCTAACCAGTTCTCAGGCATTGTCTTTGCAGTACATCTTTGTGTCAGATGCCTCTATTACAAGATATATTGCCAGTATACATGAGAAGGAGGCGGAGGAAGATGATGATGGTGATGGTGATGATGATCAAGTACCAAAAACTGTGGTTGATTTACTCCTTTCTCCCAATTTGATTCCCTAGACAGTATCCAGGACATTGATTGGATCATGTTTTCTAGTAGAAGGAACAGTGAATGTAAAAGGTCATTCATTTGGGTCTTTCCCTAGTGTTTCCTGACTGTGCAAGAAATCAACCCGTATTTAGACTCTTGATGAAAGCCTGATCTCCTGATCATCTCCTTCTATACTTCTTACTAATCATTACTGGCACTGTGGTCTTGCCACTGACTGGACTTAATATTTGAATTAGAAGGCAGAAAGCATCTGCTTAGGTCCTATACTTCAACCAAGTTTATTGGGAGTTATGAACACAAGTACAATTGATAATAAAGCAGAACCTCTTTTCTCATTTGGCATTACTCCTTGAGTTTAAAGCAACCTCCATGAACTCACAAGGAGGAGAGATGACTCAGTTGAGGCAGATTCCTGGTGTTCCAGGAAGCATTACACAGAGTCTGAAGGACTAAAGGTATCCCCTGGCCAGAGAATTGATTGCCAGAGCAGTCCAGAGATAATCCAGGAACCAAGGGCATGTGCCAAGGTCTTCACAGAGTTTAGATCAGACTTTGTCCACCATTATGTGATGTGATTAGTGCTGTTTCATTGACTACAGATATAGGATTTGTTAGCCACTTACACAAAATAAGATAACATTACCATATTTTTTAATTTAGTTCCTTGCAAATAATATAAACCAAAGATAAAAGAGAAGCATTATAGATTCACATTCCTTTAAAGAATAAAAACAAATGGATTCAGGTGTTGCTGGATCTAGTATCTTTTAAGATCAGGCCATTTAAATGATTTTTGCAACAGAATATATGATTCTCTTGATCTAAGGTTGTTTGGTTGTTTTCAGAAACATAGCAGTGGTGGTTTTCCTGATTACTGTGTAGTCTTTAATAATTATATGGATTTACTTGTATGAAACAGCTGTCAAACCAATAAGACTGCACTTATGCAGCCATAATTATCAGGATTGTTGGTAACCTGGGCTTATTTTCCCCAAACAATCTTCCCTCTGTGTGATCACAAGGTCCATCTTGGCCATGTTCACTTCAGTGACAGTGTCTTTGGTAATAACACCCAAAGTTGTATACAGTATACCAATCATTTCTTTTTGTCTTCTTGGAAACTTCATGAGCTTCTGAAGCTTACTTCTTCCTCCTTTTTCTCATTATAATCCAAATAATAACCACAGCATTTATGGTATAACTTGATATATTCATTTTGTGGCATGGTAACCCCACAGGGCCTCCAGGTGCAGCCTCTCTACTTCTCCAACCTCACTCACTCCCCTTCCCTAAGATGTTCCCAATTCTTGAGTTGTAGAGATCCATGACCACTCAACCCACAACAGGAAAGGATGGATCTAGAATTTTAATGAATACCCCGAGGGCTTGACTCTTCTTCCTCTGTATCTTAGACAAGCTCTTTTCTCTCCAGTTAATGGGAATAGCTCCTATTTGTAGCCTTAGCATTGCATCCTACATACTTAATAACCCCCATGGAAAACAAGTATCTTCCCTGATGACTCCAGCAGCAAGGTAACATCAGCTTGGCAAACAAAAAAAAAAATCAATAGATGTAGACAGAAGACTGGATTATTCTTATGTGCCAGATCTTATGACTGAAGGTGAGTTAGAGTGAGAGTTCCTACCGCCATCAGAAAAATGTGGATTTTAATTACCCATCAGGGAAAAACTCTATTGACCAAAGAACGGGAGGACGATGCTAATCAGACAACACAAAGATGTGTACTACTGTAACAATAACAGGAATTATTGTCATTATAGTCAACTATTTCTGATAATAGTTTCCAGAAAAGGCTAAGAGAAATCAAAAGGTCCACCCCCCTACCTTGAATGAAGGTAAGTCTGTCAATAATCATTTATTGGGCATCATCGAAAATGGGTAGAGTATGTAATTTATTGTCAGACATATCTGTATTTAAATCATGACTGATATATCATCGCTATGTAACCTTGATCAAGTTATTTAGCTATTTTTATTTTCAGTATTCTCATTGGTGAAATAAATGTAAAAATGACCTAATTTATTGGATTCTTAACTAAATGAGATAGAGTACATCATGATAAGAGTATAGGAATTCACTCATCATAAGTGCTCAATAAATATGAATAATCTACCTTGAACATACCCTTCCTTCACCATTATAACCACAACCTTGTTGTGACATGATACCTAAATCACATTGACCCAATAAGAAATAGCCTACTTTGAAAAACCTGGGACACAGGAATTAACCAATAAGGAGGCTTTATTAAAGTTCAGTGTAAATCATTATCTTCACCTCTTACCTGTTTCTTCCTGCTTATTGTGAGATTAAAAGCAGTAGGTCACTATCTTCTAGAATGAGAATTCTTAAAGCAATACAAGTCAACTATTAAGTAATATTCACTCTTCTCTTCCATTGGTACCCTAGTTTCTTTTTGTATAACTTCCTATACACACACACATACACACACACACACACACATATATACACATATATATGTGTTTATATATAACATCTTTTTTTCATTTCATCAGGGTATATGGATAAACTCTATTGAGAAAGGTCCTCATCCAGTTATATCATTGTGCTAGATGATGTAAGCACATACTGTACTTAAAGCTTTTTTTAAGGTTTTGTAAAAGTATATATAATCCATCTCACCAAGAAGTATGTATGTATCTCACCATGTATCCAAGTATGTATCCATCTCACCAAGAAGTATGAGAGTATGTTGCTTCACCTCAACACACACATTCATCCCCCCAAAATCATTAATACAAGGGCTTATAAAATGTTCTTCACTTGCCATCCTTGATTGCTAAGTGGCCATTGTAAAAATCAATCCTGGGCTTCAGGTAGAGCTCTTCTCCTGCATAACATAGGTTAATTAGCTCTGTGTATGTGACTCTTAAGAAAAGGAAATCTTCATTCATTATTCACTTCCTTTTGTATATCTGATTAATATCTGAATGACCTGCATTAAATGTGATAGATGTCTTTTTTAGGAAAGTTGTTTCCTTTGAAGAGGGTCAGATGCCAAACAAACCTAGACATCAAGAGAAATGGGCTGGAGAGAGTGAGAGCAATCATTTTCTAATGGACCTATTCCTTTTTATGTGGAAAGGACTGAATACCAGAAATGGGCAGAAAGAAATGATGGTGCATAGAATGGGGTGGGGAAAGAAGAAAAGGGGGAAGTATGGGTGGAAGAGGAGAGGACACAGGGACCAATGGGTTGCCCACAAATTATTCCATTTAGACTCCAATCACATTGAATGATATGCATTTTCCACCAATAGGAAAATGAGACTCTTGTTTCCTGCAGCCTTGTTTAGCCTCCAAATGACAAAGTAAAACATTGTCATTCAGAAGCCATATATCTTACTGGGAAGAGAGCCCCACTGTCAGCTTCCATGCAGAGCTATGGCGGGATATAGATTCACTTTCCCATCATCCTTTTAATGTCTTTTTCTCTCTTTCCTCTGTGGTCCTCACAGTCCCAGCCTTCACTGTGATGCTGGACAGTACACTGTCTCCTCCCCTCATGAAGGACATTGTTTAGACAGCCACCCAACTATCCAGTAATCATCCCTAACCTCAACATTGTCAAACTATTTAAAAAACGTGAGGCTATAGCTGTCACAATATAATGTTCTGAGTAGACAGAAAGTAACTACTCTATAAATAAAGATACTGAGCCTTCAAAAATAAGCTAAATGACTACCTAACTTGTAAGTGATGAAATCCAGATTTGAACTTGTGTCATGTTTTTGGTGTTTTCATGAATGCAGCTCCTTTAATATAAATCCCTGTTCTTTACCTGATCCACCTAGGAAACTCCAGAACATTCTCAGAGGTCCTAAACAAATGACACATTCCTTGCGAATCCATAGAGTCAGCTGCTATCTCCTTTGCATGTAACTTGATATTTCACACTGTTTTACAATTGTTATTTTACCTTTACAAATAGAATGAAATGACTTCCAGGATAAGTGTGGTGGTTTATTGGTTTATTGTTTTGTTTTGTTTTTGTTTTCCCAGTACCAGGCACATTGCATATGCTCAATTAATGTGTACTGAGCAAATGGATTGATGAATAAATAGTCTTAAATTACATGTAATGAGGAACCTCTTGTACAAAATGCTTCCTCAGTAAACACATAGGGAATGGAAGTGGTCATGGGATGGGATAAAAGGGAACCAGATTCTTGGGAAGGTATTACAAGATAGGAATGTGAAATTCACTCATTATATTCATGGGTATCAGAGCTCATGTGTTCCAGAGTCTGGGTAATGGGCAGAAGAGACCGCTCAGTTTGCTCTTTACACAGGCTTATGTCATAAATTGCTCCAAAACAACTGCATCCTCTTAGATCCTTTGCTTCTATACATTTCCATCATTTGTAAAGTTTTTACATAATCAAAACTTAATTCTTTTTCTACTCTGACCTATAGACATGGTAAGTTATCGAATTACTACCTGAGATGTAACGTATATTTTGTCCTGGAGCCTATTTTGTGCAGGCTACAGGGAAGCTGACAGTGTGACTCCTCTGAGAAGACTGAATGTCAGTTCCATGATGAAGATCCTGGTGGAGCAGATGACATCACAGAGAGAAAAGTGATCCAATGGGACAACCCATCATGGGCCTGTATTATCTCCCACAATACCTCCAGAATGGATTATTTTCAGAGGTGTGATTTAATATAGGAAAACTCAAGAATCGCCCCCACATACCTAAGGATGTGTCCTTCTGTGACCCAATCAGGGCAGGGACTAGGACCCCACCACTTGATAGCAGGAGAAGAGACTTGGATCTTAATTCAAGAAGTTTGGCTTTTGGTTGAAATTTGGCCTCTAGTCAAGCTTGTTCCCATATCCCTCAAGGATACATGCCAGGTAAAAGCTACCATGGCTCTCCCAGGTATAGCCTCAATCAAACCCAGTTCTATTTCTGCTGGACCTCACCTTGGGGTTAACTTTTCTCAGAGACTCACCAATGGTTCTCAAGCCACCCTTGTTTTGGGGGCCCTCACTTTTTTTTCTTTTATTTCTCTCATGAAGCGGAAGTCAAACAAAGCATACTCCCTAACCAACTCTAGTTTCTTGAACTCCAGGGTAGAAAGTGCCATTGAGAGAAGAATTTAAGTAATAAAGTGTTGTTGAACATGGAGACTATTTTAGGAGGTGAAACTCCACCTCAGCTACCATTTACTCTGAAACTGAACCTCTTTCCTGACCTCCTTCATAATCCTCTGTAGGCATCACTTTTGGGCAACTAGTGTACTAGATTAAAGGACCTTTAAAGCTGCAAAGAATTTCTAATGATAAGGTTCCAGGTATAGAAGCCTTAACTCCCCAAACAGGTTGTAAAGACCTCAGGAGCAGGCTCCTGGCTTCAGATTTTTTCCCATATACTGCTGAGCCATCTGTATTTCTACCTTGTTTCTAATAACTTAACCAATGCCAGTTACTCTACTTTCAACCCCAGCTCAGATATTCATCTAAGACAAACATACCACCCCAAAGGTTCCATTTGTCTAGTCAGAAAGTTTAAGCACAGGAAGTTGGATCTCTGGCTTCTGCAGTCAGAACACATGAGGAATGACAACTTCACAGATTTGGGACAAGCTTTTCTGACAGTCTAAACTGACAGTAAACATCTCGTGTTTCCCTGGATGGCTTAAGAACAGTCTATGAACTTACATTTGCAGAGGTGAAAATTTGGTTTTTGACAACTGAATATCCCATCTAATTGTCCCAGGCACCTTGCTTTTCTTTATTGCTTGCTTTTGGGGAATAATTGAATTGAAGGCCAAAACACCTTGTAGAGCTGTAAGTTTTGATAATGAATTACTAAATGGGTTTCACCTATCTCTAAAGAGAAAGAGCAGCCTGTCTGGCAGCTGACAGTCTAGTTTCTGAACTTGACTAACGCAATGAAGAGAAAGGTGAATAAAACGTAAATTGGAGATAACATATAAGCTTTTTGATAATAAGCATAGGGAGTCTGTTTCTGGTACAAAATGATGACAGGGAAAATAGGTCTGCTTGTAAGCCCTTTTCTGGTATGTAAGCCTGCGCTCTGACAACAGTGTGGGTAGCTCAGCAGGCAGCAACCTCCTACCAAATCCTAGTCACCCGTATGTACTAGGCAAAGGCAGACCTATGCATGTGATGTCCTAGTGGAACCTGGACTCTACCACTCAAACCCAGGATCCCTTAAATCAACACATAAAATAGCCTAATAACCCTTTTCATTTTCTGTCCATGAAGCCATTAGCCACACCCCAAGAAACACACACTGATATGAACATTTTTACAGTGGTGGTTTTCATTTATCCCATGAGAAATAAAACTGGAACTATGCTCAAATCAACCAAAGCTGGACATGGGAAAGTAAAACACTTCCTCAAATGCTGCCTTCAGCTTGTACTACATAGCCCACATGGTGAGCTTACATGCACTGTATAGAATAATAGTATTTTAAACAAAAAGATGGATTAGCCATTACCAAGCCTGCCACTCTTATTTTTCAGACTGAGGCCTAGAGAATACCAATTACTTATATGTAACATAGTCTAGCATATGTGTCTCCTAATTTCCAGTTCAGTTATTGTACACATAATTTTTTAAAGATTTATTTATTCATACATACAAGAACTGGGGTATAGGCCAGAGGTGTGGGGGATGAGAGGATTCTCCAGAGACAGAGTGGGGAGCAGAACAGGCAGACTGACTGAAATACACTGCTGAGGGGAGCAGCAGGCGAGGCAGGAGTGGTCTGCTGTGCCATGTGGGTAGCTCCCTGCCCGGGGATCGAACTTGTGTTGCAGAGGCTGCAGATAGCTTCCTATCATTGTGTCTTAAACCCTTGCAGCACCAGGGAGACCCTATTTAAACTATTTTTTTCCACCAGGCTCTTTCTCCGACAGGAAGGGAAACTTTCCAGCTCAGGACCATCTGTTTTATTCCCTAGTTCCGAGGGCCAGATCTCTGTGATCTGTAGAAAATAAATAAGCCAAACCTTAACCATTTGACTCCTGCCATAGTTGGCACAAGCAAATTCAGCAAACTGTCAAATGAGATGAACAAAAGAGCAAAGGAGTCTCGCTCTTAGAGCAGGCCACTCGACTCCATTACCACCAGGTCAGGGAAAACGGCCCCGTGAGTCCCAGCACATGTCTGCAGGACTGCACTCATCATATTGCTCCTTCTCCATCATATTCTGCAGTATTTTCTGCCTGCTCAAAGAAAGACCTCTTTTCAGCTCTTCCCTCTAGTGCAATGCTGCTCAACCATTGCTGCTATTGGAATCACCTGAAGCGATGTTAGTAAGTACTATGGCCTGGATGCCACCTCAGAGATTCTGATTCAGTGGATTGCTAATAGGACCAGACCCAACTATATTTTCCACGTAGCCTACAGAGTAAGATGTCTCCAGTCCCATTTCTTAGTCTCCAGCCTCGCTGACCTGTGTGCTTTTCCTTGACTCTATCAAACCCATCTACAGCCTTCACGCCACCTGTTCCTTCTGCCAGGGGTACCTATCGCCCACTCCTCATTCAAATCTCAGTTGAAAATATCACTTACTCCAAGTGACTATCTCTGACTTTCCTCTCCAAAACAGTGTTTAACCCTTTCAATCAGGCTCTGTCACAATTTCTTCCTTTATTTTTCCATAACCCTATGACTATCTGATATTGCCATACACATCTTATTTTTAATTGTTTCCCTCCACACTTATGATATATTTAGAATGAAGAAAAGAATCTTTCCTGTTCTGTTCATTGCTGAATCTCTGAGATCTAGAACAGTACTTGGAGCTTAGTAGGTGCTCACTAAACATTTGTTGTATGAATGAACTAGAAACGATTCCAGGCAAACTCCAACTCCCTATAATTTTTTTTCCTAGAGCAAAGGACCCATTTTCCTGAAGTATCCACCTAACTAGTTCATTCCACCCCAAACTGTTAAAGCATTTATACCACTACTCTTTTGGTTATGACATGTTATTCAATATATTCCAGATCAAGTCTCACATTTTCCATGAAAGTAACCCAAAAGCAATTTTTCCTTTCTCTAGTCTCCTATGGCCATAATTTATAATTGAATTATTAGTAAATGAAATACTACCCTTGCCATGTCTGCCATTACTGCCTTTGTAACTGTTTACTAAAAGGACCCTGAATTCTTAGGAACCCTGAGCCCTCAGTTTTCAAGCAATCTCTGCAAATCAAAAAATATTAGGGATGGCAACAGACACTCGGGTATAATGCTGAGGCATGCTTACTTAGAGCAAGGATGCAGATAAGTTGCCTCTTCCTAAATGTGAGCAAGGAGTTGGTACAGATTGAAGGACTAGCTCAGAAGAGAACAGCCCTCAAGAAAGACTAGTCAGCCGCTCTGTAGAAGCCAGGTTTATGGAAGTAGACTAGGTATGACGAGATAGGGGGAAAGATCAGGAACCCAGTGGCGGTAGGGCTGGGAACACTTCTGCATGTCAAGGAGAAGGACTAAATGGATTATGGGGACTTTTAACCTTTAACCTTTAAGTATGTTCATTTTTTGTTTTTTGCACATTGGATGGTGATTTTAATAAGTTAATGTAATCTCAGTAACTGTTATTACTTAACCCATGAGTTTACTTTTTATCTATTCAAGTATATTTCATGTTTCATGAATCACATCACACTGTCATACTAAATGAGATTGTCCAGATAAAGTCCTTTGATAACTATAATTTACCAAGCAAGTAAGATTTGCTTGGGCAATAGTACAATTTTTTCACTCTCTTCTTCTTCCTCACCTACCCTTCATCTGCTAGGTCCTCTCTCCTTATCTGTGCCCTTTCTCCTGATTAGACTAGTGGTTACAATCAAAGGGAAGAAAGAACGGAAAATCATATGATAATAATAATGACAATAATAATAATAAACAACTTACATTTAATAAGTACCAACTATGTGCCATACTCCTTATAAATATCATTTTAATACTGACAATTAAGGCTTTGAGAAGTTATACAATATCACACAGAGCTAATTAATATGGCAGAGGCAGAACTGGAATCTGGACAGTGTAATTCCAAGCAAGGCACTTTCTGCACTGCCAGGCTGCCTTCCTTAGCAGATTCATAGTCTGAATTTATTCTTCCTTGACACAGACATGCAAAAGTAAAAAGGAGACGAAAGGACAAATGTTTGAGATGAGGCCAACAGAACTGGGCTGGCTTGCCCTTATTTCTCTGATCTTGGGGGGCAGGATTGCTTTAGACCTTATAGGGCAGAAGGCAACAATGTATCAAAAACACTCCTACAGCAGGATGCCCAGGTTTCCTTCTCTCTATGAAGTTAAAATCTCTTATCCTCAGAGATCAAGTAGGCTGAAAACCTTTCTTACCTCATGGTTTTTGCCTCCTTTTATATCTTTCAGGGTTGCAGGAGAACCTTGGCAGGAATTTATCAGACTGCCTCCCAAGAAGACAGCATATCTGTCTCATTTCCTTTGCCCCATCTCCCCGTGCCAAATAAATAAACTAAAAGTAACTGTAGTGACCTGGCTCAAGGAACTTGCCTGGTAAGTTGTTCTACTCTGATTACTACATAAGGCTTCTTTTCACAAGTAAAGGTAAATCAGCAATGGCTGATATGGTCAGCTATTTTTTTTTAAGCCTTGTTCCCTTTCTTCCTGGCTTGCTTATGTTTTCCAGAGTCTCTACCAGTTAGGTGAATCCCTCTGGCAGGTTTAGTGAAAGGATAGCTGCCAATTCTGGATCTGGCCCATATAAACCTCCCAAGTGCAATCCCTTATATATCAGTTAGCTTTGCTAGTGAGCACACTCCCCAAATCTTTTTTTTTTAAAGATTTATTTATGATGCATAGAAAAACTGGGGTGTAGGCCAGAGGTGCAGGGTGTGAGGGTAGCAAAGCAGGAGGATCTACTGAAATGCACGGCTGAGGGGAGCAGCAGGCAAGTCAGGAGAGGTCTGCTGCGCCCTGTGGGTAGCTCCCTGGCTGGGGACCAAACTCATGCTGTAGTGGTTGATGGTTAGCTTCATATGCTACGTCTTAACCCCTTGTGCCACCAGGGAGGCCCACATTTTTACCTCTTTTTCCACCATAGTCAACCACTCCCATATGAAGGTCCATCTTCTT
The DNA here is from genome assembly GCF_964194135.1 of Talpa europaea. NCBI lineage: Eukaryota > Metazoa > Chordata > Mammalia > Eulipotyphla > Talpidae > Talpa > Talpa europaea. Next base: position 109,644,614 of record NC_140075.1, read on the forward strand.
GGGACATTGTAAGGGTAGGACCTGGGCACAGTGCAGGTTTTCTGATCCCATGCAGACCGGGTAAAGGAGGAGTCAGAGTCCTCAGAAGTTTTGCAGGTTTTTTATTTGGGGTTCACCAGGCATATGGCAGGCAGGGGTGCTGGGGGGCCGGGAGGCTGGCAGGCCTCCCAGCCCCCAGCAAGTCCTCACTCTATCTGGGCTCTCTAGTGTTCGTTCTGCTGCTTCTCGGCTTCTCTTTCGGCTTCGGCTTTGGCTTCGGCTGCTGCTGCTGCTGCTGGCGTCCCCCCGTGACGCCGCCCTTAAAAGCACAGTCTTAGCTCAGCTGAATCCCATCTACCTATGCCCACACCCTATTCCAGGTGCCCGCCATCAGGCATGCATTCAGGACAAGGATCCATCATCTCTCCTGATGGCGGAAGGGCAGAAAAGCCTGACATTCTCTTTACCCTACAGACATCTTTACGTACAGAAAAATATCTGCTAAAATCTCTTTCTCCATTTATGAATATATCTATACTGATACCTACCTTGGAGGCTACTTGTTGAATCTGGCTAAGCCCCCATCAGCTTGGTTCCTCTAAAGACTTTGTAGAGCAGAGCTTTGCTCCACCCCTAGCCAGGCTTTATATATAAGTGGGAAATTAACATCTGTTTTGTTAAGCTACCGAGATTTTAAGGTTCATAAGTTAATAAGCTGGCATCAATTAGCTGATACAAGCAGATACTTGTGATTTATTTTTTACATGCTCTCTGAGAGATGACAGATGAGGAAACTGATCAAAACATATCCCTGAATCATAACACAGAGGCTATGACCCCATGACTTAAAGCATGCCCAATATATCCCTACGTTGAATCCTGGGAACAGCATGAATGACAATTGGCTTTGTAGTTAAATAAACCTCTTCTCAGGGACATGAGAGTAGGAGACATGGAGGATGAGAATATGTGGCAGTGTGGAGGGAGTGATGAGTCATAGGCATTCTTTACTGATCTATTCAAGCCAGAAAGAAAAGACTTCTACAGTTTATAATAGCCTAAGCCATGCACGAAATAAAATTTGCTCAAAAGCCACCAACCACTCATAACTGTAGGGAGAGGCAAAGATTTGGCGGTTATCAACTGTTAAGTCAGTTATTATCAATTAAGAAATCAATGTTGACAATAGGACACTGGTACTTATAATACTTGGTCTGTAGAAGTCTCTCCTAGATCAGAATCTCAAGGAACTTTGCCTGAAATTAAGTTAGTAAGCACTAGAAAGAAGTGGGATTGACACTCATTCAAAGGCCAGGGATCAAATTTTAAAAAAGCAAATTACCCAGAGTTAATAAGAAATAGAGTTTGGCTCCATCAGAAGTCTTGTTTCAGTTTCAAAATGGTTGGATTATTATTCACACTTGAGTAATTTTCTTTCTGTGGTCAGCCAAAATTCTGAAAGCAAAAGGACATGAATTTCATAAAATGGTAAAATTTAGAGCACTCCTTTGAGAGTTGAGGACATGTTCAATGTCCCAAGAGGGACTCCTTAAGAAACACTCTCTGGAAGCATCTCAGAAACAATACCAAACAGTATTTCTCTGCTTCCCTGGACTCCTTGAAATTAGAGCTAAGCATAGATTTCTAGAGAATTAAAATTCTGAATTGCCAATCTTGGTGATGTTAAGTAATGATAATTATTATTATCATAGTATTCCTTGCATGGAGCAGTTTTTACATGCCAGAACTACTGTTTCATTTATTTCACATTAATACATTTGTTTCTCACAATTAGTCATGATAAAGACACACTTGTTATTTCATTTTATAGATGGGGAAATTGAGGCATGGGAATCTTGCCTTAAATTAGCTTGATGAAAATAACTTGCTTAAGGTCACATAGCCAATGAGTGGCAAAACCAAAGTCCAAACCCAAATGCTCTGTCTCTAAAGCAACACTTGCAATTATTGTTACTAACACTAATACTTACATAGCAAAAACAAAACAGAAATATTCCAATATTTATTCCTTGTTCTAGTTACCTTGGATATTCAGAACATGTGAAAACATTTTTACCTTTCCCCATCAGAAAGATGCTAGGCCACCCTATTCTGAGCTTCAGATCCTTTACTTTTGACAACTTGTGTGTGTATTTAAGGGCAGAAGAGTCAAAATGACCAGGCACCCAGAATTCAGCTTCCTTCATATTAAAGTTTGTTTGGGAGCCTGTACTGATTAAGTGTTGGGGTTTAAGGAACAGAAGAGCCAAACTGGAGATGAGCATTTCTGAGTTTAGAAAAGGGATGAAGAGGGACCATCCTAGTGGTGCAAGGGGTTGAGTCTCAGCCCTATGAAGCTATCTGCAGCCACTGCAGCATGAGTTTGATCCCCGGCCAGGGGATCACATGGCGCAGCAGACCTCTCCTGTCTCACCTACTGCTCCCCTCAGTAATGTATTTCAGTCAATCTGCCTGTTTTGCTCCCCACTCTGTCTCTGGTGAATCCTCTCATCTTCCACACCTCTGTCCTACATCCCAGCTCTTGCATGCTGTAGGGTAAAGAAAATATCAGGCTTTTCTGCCCTTCCACCATCAGGATAGATGATGGATCCTTGTCCTGAATGCATGCCTGATGGCAGGCACCTGGAATAGGGTGTGGGCATAGGTAGATGGGATTCAGCTGAGCTAAGACTGTGCTTTTAAGGGCGGCGTCACGGGGGGACGCCAGCAGCACCAGCAGCAGCAGTAGCAGTAGCAGTAGCAGCAGCAGTAGCAGCAGCAGCAGCAGCAGCAGCAGCAGCAGCAGCAGCAGCAGCAGCAGCAGCAGCAGCAGCAGCAGTAGCAGTAGCAGTAGAAGCCGAAGCCGAAGCAGAAGCTGAGAAGCAGCAGAACGAACGCTAGAGAGCCCAGATAGAGTGAGGACTTGCTGGGGGCTGGGAGGCCTGCCAGCCTCCCAGCCCCCCAGCCAGCACCCCTGCCTGCCATATGCCTGGTGAACCCCAAATAAAAAACCTGCAAAACTACTGAGGACTCTGACTCCTCCTTTACCCGGTCTGCATGATTCCAGAAAACCTGCACTGTGGCCAGTCCTGGCCTTTACACATGCATACATAAATAAATCTTAAAAAAAAAAAAAAGAAAGAAAAGGGATGAGGAATTGGTGAGTTAGTGTGAGGTCCAGAGATCTGTGTCCCCTTTGAAACAACGCCCAAGGTGGAAGAGCCTGTAGCGGCTCCTATGCCGCTAGCACAGTATCCACACTGCAGCCTAAAGAACAGGTGGCATGTCTCTGGCCCAGGTTATAGTCAGCAGAGAGGGCCATTGTGAGGAACTTCTTTGCAACCAGCCGGGCTCTGGGCCAGACACACTGAAGGACCAACCTGGAAATGCATCATGTGGTAAACAGAAATTACTACAAATGGCCCCCTGAAGAGGACACAACCCTCCACTGTGTTTCCCTGATATCATAGAAGCCCCACCCCAAGTTTCAGAGAACCCTAAGAACATGTTCCGTATTATAATGCAATTGATTTTCTTGCCTTTCCCAATAGAGGAGAGCTCAGGACCACATTTAATTTGATTTTAGGCAAATAAAATGATACAATCTTCCCTGCACTCACGTACTCAGTGAGGGTAAATGGATTAATTGGGCCTTTTGCACCACTACCCTCTGTGGCTATCACCTGTGGCCTTCATCATGTTAATGCAGAAAGTCTAGGTTTTGTGGGCACACATGCCTGAATGTGCACACCTGGAGTATAGGTGGGGGCATGCCTAAGTGTGCACACCTGAGCCTAGAGGCCAGCATATAAGGACAGTGTCACTCAGAAATGAGGGCAAGGAGAGGATGGCTAAGACAGGACAAATGTAGGGTAAGTGATTATCAGGTTTTTCTGCCCTCCTGCCATTAGGATTGAAGATGGATCCCTGCGGTCCTGAATGCATGCCTGAAGGCGGGCACCTGGAGTGGGGTGTGGGCATACGTAGGTGGGTACATCTGGGCTGAGAGACTGGGCTTGTAAGGGCAGCATCACTGGATGCCAAAGAACAGAACCAGCAGCAGAAGAGAGTACGCCAAAGAGCCCAGAAAGAGTGAAGTTTCACCGGGGGCTAGGAGGCTTGCCAGCCTCCCAGCCCCCCAGGTAAACTCAATAAAGTTTTGAAAAAGCCACCAAGGGCTCCAGAACTCTCCTTTACCCATGTGCATAGGGTCATAGATATCCTGCACTGTGGCCTTCCCGCCACTACAACGACTGATTACAGAAGAGCTGTGACCACCAGAGAACTTGAGAGTCCAAAGAAAGCATTAAAGATTTGCTGAGGTTTGTGGGGCTTGGTTTCTGCCAGCCTCCTGGCCCCCTGGCTCCCCTGCCCACCCTGTGCCTAGTTGCCCCACTACACTGAGCGATACCCTCTTCCCACACACTTCCAGGACAGTACCCAACACTGCCCAACCTCTGAGATTCATCAGCCTTGAGGTTGATGCTTAAAATAAATTGTTACTACAGTAAAATATACAGAACATAAAGTTTACCATCTTAAGTGTACACATCAGTGACATTAAGTACTTTCACACTTCCGTGCAAGCTCAAGATCTGTTGGTTTAAGGAATTCACTGCGGTGGTGAAAGGAAACTTCAAGGGGCCTTTTGCTATATTTAAGGCAGTGGGTTAGAAATGGCCACATTTTTAACATTTTCAATAAAAAAGGAAATAGGCTTTTAGAGGGCTCAACAAAGACTTAATGTTTACTTGAGTGAGCAAGGTAGTATCAAATGCTCAGATTCTCTTAATTTTCTAGCCTACAAAACATGTAAAAAAAAGAAGGCGGCTGTAAAATAGCCCTTAAATATACCACCTGAGAACACTTCAGGGAGCTAGATGGGAAAAGCTTATAAAACTCATCTGACACAAAAGCCGGAGATCAAGTAATCATGCAAATATAAAGAAAACCATTAACCTCCGCCTTCACCTTTGGAGAGCACGGGTGTGTGGCCACCACACACCATAATGGCAGGGACTTCCAGTAAAACTTGGTGTGATTTGTGGAGCATTTTAAGGCCTATAAGGTGCATCACTGGATTCCAAATGAAGTCTGCCTTGTTAGGGAAGATTGGTAAACACCGGTGTGAGTGTCAATCAACAAACTTTCTGTCTTAGTTACATCCTTCAAGTTTCTATGTTCCCAACATCCCGAGCTAAGGCTTGTGTAGCTTCCCGAATGAGATATACTGTACATTTACATTTACCCAAACATTCACACTCACCTTTTTTTCCTAATGAGGCAAGAAATTCAGGCAGATTCTGGACCTTCAGAGTTCTATTTCCATACCATTACCTCATCAAGAAGCATTTATTAAACACCCAATTATAGGTAATCCTGGGAAAGCCTTCATCTCTGTATAAAGAGAGCTACATAGATACTAGGCAAACTTCCAAGAGTTCATAATTTATTTTTAAAAAAGGAGTGATAGGCAGAGATTACATCTTTGACTCCTCTCTCTGGTTTTGTAACAACTCAGAGATGCCAAGTGTCCCAAGTAGTCTCACAAAATTCCCAGTATTAAAATGAATGTTCTTTGCTTTAAAGAAAACTGGCTTATATATTGGGTAGTTTCTACCACCACACATCCCTCCAATTAGAGGCTAACAGCCACATTCTGGTTACAATTCAGGAAGCTTAATTTCACACATGAAGCATCAAGGTAATGTACACTACACATATGGATGTCAAGGACATGGAAGGGTGATTTTACACAATGGAATAAACTTAAGCTTGACAACCCCCAGAAAGGTTGGTGATCAATTACTAACTCATAGTTCTTGCTAATCATAGAAGAGTCAGTTCATCATGTATCACCGGGGCACCTCTGGAGAACAGGAGCATGGCCCTGAAGACGATGACCATTAATAGAGGTGTAATACCCTGAAAAGGATTCTTCTTCCTGAGGGAAGGAGCCATGGTACCTCCAAATCTATAGCTCATCCCAGTCAACCCAACCTGAAATTAGATGTGCATTAGCTACCTGAAGGCTGTGCAAACTTGGCAAAGTCAGTGAACTTCTCTGAGTCTCACCTTCATCTCTAACATGGACATTATGATTTCTAAATACAGGGTAGTTATGAGGTATTGTGAGAGAGCTTATAAAATACCTAAAATACTGTAGATAGATTCATAGTAAATAGTGTTGACCTATTTGAGTGATGTAAGTTCTCCAGCAGGTAACAATAAACCAAGTCATTGAAAGGAAGTCTGTTTGGCTAACAGATTGTTTTATTTTAATATGCATTCTACCAATAATTTAGTACCAGTTGCTCCTCTCTTGGATTCTCTTTGCTTATTTTCTAGCATGCAAAACAGATAGAAGAAAAGGCATCCATCAAACAACCCTAAAATAGACAACCTGAAAATGCTTCAGGAGGCTAGAAGGGGAAATAATTGATAGAATGCATTGAATTTTTAAATGTTGACTTTAAATATTTAAATTAAATGCATCATTTTAAAAATCAGAAGCTTCAAATATGAATTTGAGTTTTCTTAAAGAATTAAAATTTCTAGTAAAAGAGTGGCCATATTTCCCCTAGGCAATTCATTCACTGCGCCTTGAAGGGCGGTCCCCTTTGGAAGGCGTGCGTCCTTGTCACGGAGCCATCCAGCAGGCCATCCTGCTTCCCTGTGTGGAGGGACTGTGGTGAAGGACTATGGGTGCCTGGGTGGTTGTAGGGTAAATGGAATTGTCAGGCTTTTATAATGCTGGACTCTGTGGCTATCACGTGTGGCCTTGATTGTGCTCATGTAGGAGGCGCTTATGAGCGTGGGCCTGGATCATGCATGCCTGGTCGTGGACACCTGGAGTGTGGTGTGGGCATGCATAAGTGGGCACACCTGAGCCTGGAGGCTGAGACTGTAAAGGTGGTGTTACACGGAGGACCGCTGCAGTAAAACAGCTGCAAGAAGACAAGTGGCTACAGAGAGGCAGGACCATGGAGAATGCCAGAGAAAGCCCAAAGAGTAATATTTGGAGGGGGCTGCCTGCACTATGTGCCTAGTTGCTGGCACTACAGTGGGGATGTGCTGTAAAAATATACAGCTTAGAGGGGTGATCCTATTCCTCTCAACCACAGACAGAATTTTAAACCAATGTTAACTGAAAACAAACAAACAAAAAAGCTAAGTTTAAAAAGTAAAAGTTCCAAGTTTCCTTTCCAATTTTTGAAAACCTTGCAGTTTTCACTTAGATTTTTCACTAACATTAAAAGAAAAAGCAGACTTTGGCCTTTCTGGAAAGAAAAAAAAATAATAATAATAGGTTGTCAGCTGCTTATGCCACTTGTCTGGATTTATAACTCTGTGACAAAGCAAAGCAAATCTTTCTCAATTCTCTTGCTCTGGTCCAGCCTCCATCCCATCTTAAGAAAACTTTTCTGGGCCTCCCGTGGTGGCGCATCGGTTGAGCACTGGGCTGCGAAGCTGCCCGCATCCTCAGCAGTGCCAGTTCAATCCTGGGCCACCAGTGAGGGTCCCACATGGCGCACAGACCTCTCCTGCTGCCCACTGCTCCCCCTCAGCAGTGCATTTCATCAGTCTGCCTGTTCTGTTCCCCGCTCTGGCTCTGGTGAATCCTCTCACCCTCCCGCCCTTCTGACTGTACCCAGTGCTTGTATAAATAAATAAATAAATACATCTTTGAAAAAAAAAAGAAAAAGAAAAAACAAAACTTTTCTGTGGGTTGACTTTAGTCTGCACCTTGATAAGGCCTCAGGGATGGATGTTTCATCAGCCTCCCTGGATCGGCTTGTTTGCTGTCAGCCCCTTCCACTAGGCAGACAGGTAAAATGTGTCAGCATATGAGCCTGTGGGTCCTGGATCAGCCTCTGGCTGTAAAGGCCCCAGTGACTTCAGGAGGCCTCAGGGCAGAGACTCCAATGCCGTCTTAGTTGGCTTGTGAACCCAGTTCCCAGAGAGTTGTTGAGGCTGGTATAAGAGCCAAGACGGTGAGCCAAGACTGTCTCTGGGGACCTAAAAGGGACAGACTATTCCAAGTAGACCAGGCCCACTTAAAGATCTCTCTTTAAATATCATCTATAAAATGGGAATAAAAATGCCACATCTCAGGGTTGTGAAAGAGTCTCAGCACAGTGGATGTTAAGCACATGCATATAGAAACTAGCACATATGGGATGTGGCAAATAGTGGGAGCTCAGCGAGTATCAAACACTGGCCACTGTATCAGAGGACTCATAAAATTAAAGGAACATTACATGTTTTATCACCCAGAGTCCCTCATCATAACCTCCAGGAAATGTGTCTCAACAAATGATTTTAGAACCACCCTCAGAATTACCTGGAATGCTGGTTAAAAACACCACATTTCCTGAGGCCTTTTACACACATGTGTGTGCACACACACACACACACATCCCAATACTTCCTCATTAACCTCTCCCTTAAGGATTCCATACTTGTTATGAAAGACAAAACAGTAAATGGTTTTGCCATAGAACTTGAAAACTAGGCACTCTGTTACTGAAGCAAGTCACGTCTAACACATACAATTGTTAAGTCAATCAATAACCAGCAGAGCAGAGGACCTTGACAGCATCTGCACTGTGCTCTAAGTAATTATTTAACTGATGGCTGCTGACTTGGCTGAGCCTCCTGGTACATGAAGAGTGATGATCCACTTCTTTCTATGATCCAAAATTCAGCAAGCCCCAAGTGTGTCCCACCAAATAGTAATCCCAGGATGGCCAAAGCGTCCCAATAGATCAACTCAAGATGGAAACTAACAACCCTGCCCTGGTCTTGAGAGTACCACACATTTTCATATAAAAGCAGTAACAACAGGTCCTGCAGTGAAGACTCGTATTTCTGGATTTTTCCAGAACTCTATTTTGTAACCTCTTGCAAAAAACCTATTTTCCCTAGCACACATTTCAGGAAATTATTAGGTTATTAATTACAAATTATTAGAGTGACAAGGTGACTTATCATCCAAATCGTTGACTTTTTTTTAAAGATTTATTTATGTATGCATACAAGAATTGGTGTACAGGCCAGAGGTGTGGGGGGATGAGAGGACTCACCAGAGACAGAGTGGGGAGCAGAACAGGCGGATCCACTGAAATACACTGCTGAGGGGAGCAGCGGGTGAGTCAGGAGAGGTCTGCTGCGCCATGTGGGTTGCTCCCTGGCTGGGGATTGAACTTGTGCTGCAGTGGCCTCAGATGGCTTCATAGGTTGCATCTTAACCCCTTGCACCACCAGGTAGGCCCCAAATCATTGACTTTTAAGTGGAAGGAGAGCATCATTAGTTATCCTGAAGCAACAGCTAGAAAGTAGACCCATCTCTGACATATGATAACTCTAGAATGATGCTCCTCCTTTTGTTTGGTGTCACATAACTCACCTTCAGGCTTAAGCCCTTCCCAGGCCCTAGGCCCAGCCCTGAGACAGGGAGAATCTGAAACATTCAAGACCCATGAGCCTGAATCCTGCTTTGAGTATGGTCGTTCCTGGCCAAGTCCTGATCTTGTTCCTCCACTGCTTTGAGCTGACCCCCAGTTACTGTCTGAGAATTGCCCCACACTGATCCAATCCAAATATGGAAATCCCTGCTGACATTCTAGATTCCTCCAGAGACCCTGAGGTCAGTCATTGGTTTTCTCCTAGACCCCTGTCTATGACTTGTGTCCAGTGGCATCTGGGATCCTACCTGTTGTCTGCTGCTTTCCTGGTCTTTTCTTCTTGGCCTCTTTGCTTTGCACCTGATTTGTTCTGTGCACAGTTTCCACCATTATTATATTTTATTATTTCTAAGCATGGCTTTTTAAAAATAACATAAGCGTAAGCAACATTTAATTTAATACAGCTACCATTTTAATATGGCAAGGCTTGCCACTAACTAAATAAACAGTTGCAAATAATGTCATCAGACCAGGTAAGAGCTGATCAGTTACCAATAAACATTTACCTATCCTTACACTTGTGCCAGTGACATTAAATATAAAATAAAATGGTACTGTGTCCTTTCCAAATAACTACACCTTCTTCAGTACATCATTATCCTGAGATACTGCCTGATACAAAATCAGAACTCCCTCCCAAATACACATATGATTTGTAAATTACCAAAATTCACTTTGGACACAGATGCATGGAGTCAGGCCAAAGAAGGGAGATCTTATAAGCAGCCAACCACTGCTGTTCTCTCTCCCAAACATCCTGTAGTCATTTACCCTCTGCCTCTTCTTTATTTCAATAGTTTGAGGTTTCCAACAGCATCTCAAAACAAATGGAAATGCAAACAAGTTTAACTCTTGGATTCTATTCTTGCAATTGCCCTAAATAGCTTATGTCGTATCAGAATAGCTGAGGCACAATTGGGTCCACTTGGATTGCAAACACAAAGTAAGAACTGACATTTTGACAGGCAGGCTGCAGTTTGGGAAAAAAAAAGAGAGATAGAAAATAACATATATGTAAGTCTTTGATTAAGCCCTTATGCATGTTTCAGCCATTGCTATTCAAATACAGAACAGAAAATTCATAAACTATTGGGCTGTGTTCAGTAAGCATATCTGCAGCCTTATTACCCAGCATGCTCAGCTTATAGAGCCAGATCTAATGATTCCCAGAAAACAGCCAGACTGGCAGATAAGTGAGAAAACATATTGACCAAAGTGTGGCAGATATGTTAATTATATAAACTAATATATATCCCAAACATGATTTGTTTTCCAGGCATTAAGCAATCAACCTATGTGACAAAGGCATTGCTAGAAGGTATTAACCAGACAAAAGGCTCCTAAGTGCACTTTTCAACATGGTAGGTTTTTCTGTGCTGGTAGAAGCAGATGGGAAGTGTTGATCATATTATTTCCCTTGAGGTTTTTGCAGGGACTAGAAAGAGAAAGCTTTTGGGGGGACTTTCTGAGCCTTTGTGGATCTCCTTGGAGAACTCATGTCTAGTCTTGGCTTGGCAGGTATGATAGATACAGGGGGCAGATTTACACTAAAGACCTCTAGGCCAGTTTCATCATTTGCAGAAGGCCATCTGATGTCCTTTCCAGATTTATTATGTCATCATTTCTTGTAAAAAATTATATGCTTTAAAAATACCATATGACCCAAGTATTTCACTTCTGGGTACTTGTGCATCCCTATGTTAACTGCAGTAATAATTACAATAGCCAAGATATGGAAACAACCTCAATGTCTCTCTCTCTCTTTATATATATATATATATATATATATATATATATATATATATGCAATGGTATATGGCCCAGCTATAGAAAATGATGAAATTTTGCCATTTACAACATGAATCTCATAGAGGGAATTATATAAAATGAATGAAATAAGCCAGAAGGAGCTAACACATGATCCCATTCATACGTGGATGAGAAAGAAACAAAACAAATGAACAAGCAATACCAACCAAAACACAAAGTCTTACATTCTAAGAACAAAACAGTGTTTATCAAAGTGGGTAATTGGATTCAATTCTACAAGGGTGGATGGGAACTAGACATTTGATGAGGATCATACAGATGTTGAAGTATAGTGCTGTACACCTGAAATCTATATAATATTTTAAGCCAATGTTACTTCAATAAGAATTAAAAATAATAATCATAATATATTAATTCGGGGCATCTCACCCCCAACCCTATATCTCTATCCCTCTTTCTGTGTCCTTCCTTCCCTCTCTTATCACTCTATCTCCCCCCACCTCCCCTCTCTCCTTCCTGAGACCATACAAAATAAAAAAAGTGCTGACTACTTTGAATGGGTGAGAGGTAGTACGTGGTCAATTCATTATATCTTAAGTCTTCATATCAACCACCTTCGAGAATTAAAATATCACCCTGCTGCCCACAGTAAACTCTGAAATGTCAACATATAAGTCTCTCCATTTTTCAGACCTAGTGAACTGCTTTTAAAGAATAGACTACAACAAAATCACGGGCTGTGACTTCTGCTGAATGTAGGTTACAAAAGATTGCAGCTTTGGTCTTTTTTTTTTTTTTTTTAAGATTTATTTATTTATTTATACAAGCACTGGGTACAGTCAGAAGCGCGGGAGGGTGACAGAATTCACCAGAGCCAGAGCAGGGAGCAGAGCAGGCAGAAGGACCGAAGCACACAGCTGAGGGGAGCAGTGGGTGGCAGAAGAGGTCTGCGCGCCATGTGGGACCCTCCTCCTGTGGCCGGGAAGCGGCTGGGGATCAAACCGGTGCTGCAGAGGCTGCGGGCAGCTTCGCAACCCAGTGCTCAACCGCTGCGCCACCGGGAAGGCCCTAGCTTTGGTCTTGTTCACACTCTGGCTTTTCCCACTAGTTCTATCAGATCAAGCAGACTGCCAGGGTATAGCTTTCCAGAAACTTGCAAGGAACTGAAAGCTACCAACAAATTCCTGAGTGAGCTCAGCCACATACCATTCCCCTGTCAACCCTTGATATGATGGCAGCCCAGGTCAACCCCTCGGTGCAGCCTTGTGAGAGACCCTGGGCCTGAGGACCCAGCCGAGGCATGCCTGGCTCCAAACCCACAGAATCTATGAAATAATAAATATTGTTGTTTGCAGTTGCTCACTTCTGGGGTAGTTATGCAGCATAGATAACATAGATACATACAACCCTTTAAAAGTGGCATGTAGTAAGAAAAAGGCAGAGAGAATGAACTCAAAATGGGGCAATGGAAAAGGCTTGATCATCTGAATATCCTGACCTCCAACAAGAAGAAGATAGGAAACATAATAAAGATTTGGAGGATAAGATTTGAGTAAGTCTTTGAGGACTGGAAATATATCTTATTGTAACCCCATCGTTGGGTCATAGAAAATGCACAAAAATATTTGCTGAATAATTAAAAGGGAAGATGACTCTCTGTTTCAGTCTAAATGGGACTGACTAGAACCACACGCATGGAAACAATTATTAAGGAGCATTTCCTGCATCTCTGTCTCCCTGTAACCATGTTCCTATATAGTTGTTTTCCTTTTGAATCCTAAAGAAACACATTCCCTGTGGTATCTTATAGAATGCTCTTGTGTCATTTTCTCTAGCTCACCCATTTGTGTGTGTGGAGGAGGGGAGATCAGGTAGTTCAAATATCCATATTTACTGAACAGATAAATTAGGGCTAACCACCTTCATTTTATCAATGGAGAAGGTGACTTCTCTTTACAAAGTGTTTCTTTAAATAGGATCTCCCCTAACACCTCCAAGTGCTTGCTTCCAGGTCATTAACCACCTAACGGAGAGGCTGAGGAGGAAAGAAACTTAAAACTGTTGTCTTTGTCAGGAGTTACTGCCCACTGATAATCAGTCAGGAGGAAGACAAAGCATCCCTGAGATTGTGGTGTTCATTAATGGAAAGACAGGTTTCTAGTTACAGAAGAAAAAAAATAAAGCAAAACTTTTAAGTTTCTGGAAAACTTGAAAGTTCCCGGGAATGTGCTGGAAAATTGAAGGCAGCTATACCTGATAAACTGGATTCCACAGAATGAGGTTAAAAATACACACAACTAAAGTGAAGCAAAATAAAGTACCCGAGGAAAACAAAAACAAAGCAGGACTTCAGTCATGACAAAGAGGGCTCCCAAGAGTTCCCACCTCTTGGTATGTACACTTCTCTTTTTGAGTGTGGGTGGAACTATGACCAAGATGATGGGATGTCACTTCGGTGACTTTATTATACAAAATTCCAACCTCCATCTTGCTAGCAGACAGGCTCCTTCCCCAATGCCCTCCCCACCCCTCTGCTTTTCAAAAAAGATTTATTTAATTATGCATACAAGAGATGGGGCATAAGCCAGAGGTACATGGGGTGTGAGAGGATTCACCAGAGACAGAGTGGGGAGCAGAACAGGTGGATCTACTGAAATACACTGCTGAGGGGAGCAGCAGGCAAGACATGAGAGGTCTGCTGAGCCATGTGGGTCACCTCCCTGGCTAGGCAGGAATCGAACTCATGCTGTGCTGCAGTGGCTTCAGATAGCTTCAAGTGTTGCAATTTAACTCCTTGCACCACCAGGAGGCCCCAGCTTTTCCTAGCTTTGATGAAGCAAACTGCCATGGCAAGAAAGCCCACATGGCAAGTAGCTAAGTAACTGAGAACAGCCTTCAGATAACACTCAGCTGGGATCCCACCACACTTCAGCGACAGAATGATGCCAACAACCATGTGAGCTTGGAAGAAACTCCTTTTCCAGTCAAACCTTCAGATGAGACTCCAACCCTGGCTGAAATCTTGATTGCAAGCTGTGAGAAACTATCAACAGAGGACATCTTGCGCCCAGATTCCAGACTCTCAGAAAGTGTGAGATAATAAGTATGTGATGTTTTACACTCCAATGTTTGTGTTAATGTGTGAAACAGCGAAAGATAAGTAACACACACAATTATTTTCATTCAACACAAATTGATAAGGAGTTACAAACAAGTATCTGTGTCTTATTCTAACTCAGGGAGTAGTGGGAACACAAGGGAGACGAGACCTAGTTTGTCATTCTCCTTTGTACCAGAAATATGAAATGTCATATAAATTTGAGGGAAATGGTGAGAAAATCCCTGAAAATTTAGAGAGATTCAATGGCCAGTAAAAAAAAAAGCTGAGTGCTTCTCTGTTCCAGGCACTGTGTTAGGAGTTGTCTACCTTCACAAAAATTATCTGAATCTTCATAATAATAACTTATTTCTAAATAGTGATAGTGTGGTATTAAAAGAAGAAAGAGGAGGAGGATCCTGAGTGGAGGAAGAGAAATAATAGCAAACATTATTAAATATTTATTATAAACCTCCAGCTTAATTACATTTAAAATATCTCATTGAATCCTCTCAACTATCCAATGAGATATGTTACACTTATTATGAGAATTTTACAGAAATAAAACTATAAGAAGCTGATGACATTACCCATGGTTACATGACCAATAAAAGCTGAGCTACAATTTGAACCCAGGCAATCTGAATCCCCCACATTTAATTCTCACACGTTTCCAGAATGCCAAAGTTGCCACTGTTTAACCCCTTAAAATGAAACTTTTCTAGAGGCTTTGCCTTAAGATGGGTGTTAGCACCACATTGTAATTTACAAAGTTGCAGTTCCTATGAGCCAAATATACCCCTAACAAGGTGTAAGGAGAAACAAAACAAAGATAATATCAAATAGTCCCCATTTGCCCAAGGTTAATCTCTTTTTGGAACATACACAGAGACATACATAGTTCTCCATTGGGATCCCACCTGCCTGGATATGTATCAGGACAGAGTCCCAGAAACGTCAGACAAGTCATTGACACAAAAGCAGAAATCAAACCACAGCACAAAAGAGCCAGTCCCAGGAAGAAATCGCTTTAAATTTCCAGGCCACAGAAGCAGCTGGAGGATCATTTCCCTCTATCTATGCTCTATTGTGCCCACTATGCTCTCTGTCCTTGGCTGCCTGCCCCTGCAACTCTCCCATCTGGTGCTGGCCTGCTGCAGGCACATGGAACTCTGCTCAAGGACAGAACTTGCAGTCATCCCATGGAGTGTATACTAGGTTCTGTGCATGTGCCAAGCACTGTGATAGGTGCTAGGGACACATCCACCACTCCCTACCTCACAAAAACCCTACTTTCTCCTTAACACTTAACACATGCTGGGTCCTTGTTAGGCTACTGAATGAATGAGGAAGGAGTGAATTGATAAAACTCTATGAGTGATGAAAAGGGTTAAGGAGAGATAATTGAATGCAAACTCAATCTATTAAAACCATACCTCTAGGACAACAGGAAAGGGCCTTGCATCAATTAACTTGATGATCCTCTTAACAATTCTAGGATACATGTTTGATTATTGTTCTATACCACAGATAAGGAGACTGAGACTCAAGCAGTACAACTTACCCAGGGTCATAGAACGAGCAAAAGTAACAGGAAGGATTCAATCCCATGCACTTTGGGACAATAGTCTTTTCATCTAACCATTAAATATAGTGGTTCCTAGTACAGTACCTGGCTCAAAATAGTGGCTCAAAAATAGGAATTGGACAGTAGATGAATGGACAGACACATGAGAGGAAGGAATGGGCAGATGGGTGAATGGATGCATGAATTAATGGATGGATGAATAGATTAATGGATTTACTATGAAGATCAACAACCAGGAACACAGTCACAGATAAAATGCAATGTCTATTTCCAGGTTAGTGAGAATAGCAAGTGATAGTGTCTCACTACTTACAGATCAATACAATTCCTCCAAAGCTGGGGCTTGTGGCTTCTTTCATTATGTAGGTGGTGGATGGGTGCATTCATCAAAAGGGTTGTGGAAAAATGGCAAGGCAGATTTATGATTCAAGGGGTAATGAGACCCCTGACAATGTGATTGCATAATTGTATAACCACTAATTATGTTTGTGGCTATATTGCCTGGAAATAATGACAAAAGTGATCAAGCCTCATGGTCAGGTGGAGAATATATTACTCTTTCTACTGTCTTTCCCTAAGCACCACACACTCTTGCATTTTTCTGTGAAAACCAGGTAAATGGAAATTCAAAGTTGACAACAGTAAGTGACACTAGATGTTACAATATCTGATCAAAACAGTTACCCACACTGTACCACAGTGGGTGACAGCCAATGATGCCATAATAACATTATTTGTTCTATAGCAAAGGATGACATAATAACAGAGAAAATGGAATCATGGGGCAGGAAAGCTGTTTCTGATACAGTCAGAACATAGGAGTCAAAGCAAGTACCTTAAACCTCAAGTCAACTCATCTTCATCATGAGCTCAAGACTGTAATGGTTCCATGTTCCCTGCTTTTGGAGAGCAAGAGCTCATCTTTAGTTCAGCATTGAAGAAATCTCTTAGTTGTCTTCCACATGGGTAAAATTAGCCACCATTATTATGAACTTCACTCTATGCTATATAAGGGTTTCTAGAAGTTGTTTTCAATTTTGTTCATTTTGGTAGAGTTGAAATAAAAATTGACAACGGAAATTATAATGACACCTCAAGTGTGTACCAACATTCAACATCCCTAACACACACACACACACACACACACACACACACACATGTTCCCATCTGGCAAGACATTTTTTAAGTAAAGTCTGATTGCTCAGACAGGATACCTATTAGGCAAATGCTGCCATAGTCTGTGGACTAATCTACCCTGCTTTTACTTTAGAACAATTTACTTTGTTGTTACATACAACAAAGTACTTTGTCTTATATACAAAGATATTGGTCTGATTCAGTTAAAGAATCGGCAAAATACACCTCAACCTCAGAGGTACCTCATGCTATTAGGTGGAATTCTAGACTTATTTCATTAAATGAAAAAGATGTGGAGACAGGCAACAGATAGACTATATTAATTTTTAATAGCAATGCATTTGTTCTAGTTGGGTGGTGATTTATTCATGTACTTCATAATAAATACATATGGCAGCCCAGAGATATCTTTATCTGCTTCTCAAGGCAGGAATCACATATTTTATTGGGCTGATTCTAGACTGAAAAGTGTACTTAAATGGACTAAATTTATGGAGCAACCCTTGCTCCTCAGGGGCAACAGACACCTGTTTGTTGCTTTCTTCTTCTATTCCACTTTACACTCCTCCATTCCCAATATGAAGTTACTTTAAAGATACACAACAGCCCCAGCCAGGAAGTCCCAGACAGGACTGGGTGAATATATCATTGAGTATTGTACTTCTACTTCTCACAGAAGATGACAGCTAAACACGCCATATCTAAAACTCCAATTCTGATGACTTGGTTGGTTTTTTGCCTATTCCCTTATCATTATATTTGTAGAAGGGAAATAAATCTCTGAAAGTTTTCTTCCAAGCCAGTATGGGCTCACTCTCTTAACCCAACCAGCCACACAGGCTGGATATGAGCTTCTAAGCGATTAGGAGTTACACATTCCTTCTGACCTTGCTTCCAACTGAACTGAAAATAATAGCAGATAACCACTTCCCAAAACCCATGCTGGACCTGGCACCCTAAGGATGGTGTCTTCACATAGCAACAGCTCCATGAAATTGGTCTTAACCACTGATGTCAGCTTCATATTCAAGCTAATGGGAAGTGTCTCTGCCATGGGCGGGAGCTAGGCTGCCACATTTGTGTTAAATGATTTTACTGGCAACAATCTCTTCATAATAGCCAGGACACAAACACTGAGATCCATCTGCTAGGAGAATAAGCAAAAATAATAATAATAATAATAAATAAAAGGATTATCTTTCTACTTGCTTCTCGAAAAGGACAATTGCACAGGATGAAAAGTTATTTATTTCAACATTTTTATTTTAATCCATGCTGATATTATTACTATTCCTAAATTTGGAGATAACAAATCTGGAATTTTAAGTAGATTTTGTTTTTATATTAACCTGGTTTGATTTACTTTTCTTTTTCATGATTTGATATGTGCTAGGATTGGGAGGTTTTGATTTTTTTAATCCATTTTCCTGCAACACTGAGTCTTTTCCTCTAAATGACAAGTGTCTTCCCTCAGCAAGATGAAATCTGCTACATAAGGCTGACTCCACTTATATCAACAGGAGGAAGAATCATAACTTTCCGCCAAAGAGGGCTACCCAAAGATGAGATTACTTTGGAATTTCCCCTGATCAATTATTAATCAGTCTTGTTGGAAGAGAGTCTGTTAAACCTTGAAGTGACCAGGAGTGGGAGTGGATTAAAAGATTAAAACACATAGTCCCGGGCCTCCCTGGTGGCACAAGGGGTTGGGCACCGCACTGTGAAGCAAACCGCAACCTCTGCAGCATGAGTTCGATCCCCAGCCGGCCAGGGAGAAGCCCACATGGCAAAGCAGACCTCTCCTGACTCGCCTCAGCAGTGTATTTCGGTCAGTCTGCCTGTTCTGTTCCCCACTCTGTCTCTGGTGAATCCTCTCATTCCCTGCATTTCTGGTCTCTACCCCAGTTCTTGTATGGAAAAATAAATAAACCTTTAAAAAAAAAAAAACCATCCCAAGAACATTGGCAGATGCATAAAGGTCAATCACTTAGAGCAGTTTCCTGTCATTTTCTAAGTATCTCTGGTTTGCGAAGCATCACTTGAGAGGACATTTCTCTTTAAACTCAGTGCAGAACCAAAATTGGTCACAGATGTTTATTAAGATAGAGACAAAAGGCTGAAATGTAGTAATGGGAGTCCACAGAGGCTTTCCAAACTAATTTTTACACTTGGCAAAGTATAAAAGTACAAATCCATACAAATATATTCTTGAATATATAACAAAATGATATTCTTCAGCATTGTAAATGTTGGCTCTTACTATTATTGAAGCTTGAAGCCCTGTCTAAATCAACAAACAAGGACAAAGGGTAGACTGACATCATTCCAGGGTTTTCTTACCCACAGTCTACAATACTCAATGACATAGTCACTGGGTCTCAGTCTGGGACTTCCTGGCTAGAGCTGTGATGTATCTTTAAAGTAACTTCATATTGAGGATGGGGGAATGTAAAATGGTACTAGCTATGTGTAAAAAAATCATAACTATATCAAGTTAGAGAATTAGGATTTCAGTTTCAATAAATTTATATTATACCAATACTAAAATCAATACACCTAAACATAGTAGCCATCATTTTTTAAGTGCTTATCAAATGCTAGGAACTGTAATAAGTACTTTATATACATAGCCATATTTAATCTACACACCCCTTTGAGGTAGGTGGAATTCTTAACTTCAGGAATGGCAGCTGTTTTAAAAACATTTAACAAAACTCTTAGCAGGGACTCCCCGGTGGCGCAGCAGTTGAGCACTGGGCTGCAAAGCTGTCTGCAGCCTCTGCAGCACCGGTTCAATCCCCGGCCGGCTGGTGAGGGTCCCACATGATGCGCAGACCTCTCCTGACTCACCCGCTGCTCCCCTCAGCAGTGTATTTCATCAATCTGCCTGTTCTGCTCCCCGCTCTGGCTCTGGTGAATTCTCTTGCCTTCCTGTGCTTCTGACTGTACCCAGTACCTGTATAAATAACTAAATAAATCTTTAAAAAAAAAAAACAAACAAACAAAAAAACTCTTAGCAGTCCTAATTGCCCTGTATCAAAAATCCAAAAATCTGGGGATCACAGCACTAAGATCTTAACACTGTCCATAACTCCCCTCTCTTAGTCTATACCTTGGGTAAGTGGAAGGTAGAAGAAATTTCACTTTTCTTAAGCTGTGACTGTGTGATAGACCTTCTATAATGTATGCCATATATATAACTCCATTGACTCCCAAATATAAAACAGTCTTTCAGGGTTACTATTTATACCTGGTTATGACTGATGAGAATACAGAGGCTTGGAGAGATAAGTGACTTGCTAGAGTCAGTATTGCCCACACAGTAGTTGGCAAAACAGAACGTGATTTGTGAACCCAAAGGCCATATTTTTTCTGTAATATCCTACTAGTGCTGGGGATCCCACAATAGGATTTGAAAGAGAAATTAGTAATTGGGTTTTAAACATGAGGAGGGGGAAAACTCGCCCAACTGAGAATTCCTTAGACTTCACTTCTTAGTGATTCAAGATTGCTCTCCTTTAGAGAAAGTATTTTGAATAACACACCCCTATGTCAATAGAGACAATGTGCTTGATTTGGGGTTGGGATTCTAAGGCAGAATAAAATTGCATTCTTAGGACAATTTCAACTCAGTCTTGGTTTCCAAAGAATCATCAAATACCTGGTACATTCTAGACACTGATGCTTTCATAGATGTATATTTGCATAGATGTCATTGTGTGAACACAGGCCATGGTCTTTTGCTATCTTGGCTAGAATGCCAAATCAGAAATGTCTGGCTCTACAATGATTTGAGAAGACAATGTAATCCAAGGAGCTTTTGTGAGGATTGAATGTCTCCAAATTCTCCTTTTCATCCGTCCTATTTCCTGCCAGCTCATTCAGCAAGGACAACAAAGAGCCCACCCCCTCAAATCCCTGGGGACATCATTGGCCTGTGACCTTGGCCACATGGTAGTGACAGGAAGGACTTGACCAAAATCTCATCCATTTTCCCTCCCCCTCTGTGTGGTCAATGAGCTGGAAAATGAAGGACACAATGCAGGTTGACGAGACTCATAATTAGGTCACAGCTGATCCCAATCCCCATCATCTGGCAGCTGGGGCCAGTGGACCAGCACATGCCATCCAACCACTTTCCAGTGGCACCCTGCTTGAAGACATCCTTTCTTCCTTATAATCCTCCCTCCCAATGCTCCCAGGAGCCCAGCAGAACAAGCCTAGGAAACCCAGCAAGGCAACTCTATATAGGTCACAACACTTGGAGAACAGGACATCCTTGGGAATAATACTTTAAGAGGAGGCACATGCAGTAGAGAGCAAGGGAGAATGAAGGGTAGCCAGGGAAAGGAAGGACTCAGAGAGGGCAAAATAGCATGTTCAAATACGATGGGTGTACCATATGGACAGAAAAACAAGGAAAAGTGGTGAAAATAATAGCCATGACTAAGGATAAATCCCTTAACTCCTCTGTGCCACAATTTTCTCTCTATGTAAAACTGGAATAACAGTACCCAACTCACCAGGTTGCTCAGAGCAATAAATGTCACAAATATTAACATATAATCTAAATTACTAGAATGGGTACAGAGCAAACACTTTATGAGTGTTGGTTATTATGATCCCCATTATTATGAGACACATTTGGGGTCAATACAAATGTTTTATCTAAATATTATAAATAAATAAATGACCTGCATTACAGACAGTGGTAGGCTAATAAGTTCTCACCACTTGATGTATTCAACTGGGCAGGACCTGGGGCATAGAAACAGGCAGACAGTGGGGATGCTATCGACAAGATTCATACCTGGGTAGGGCGATATTTAGAAAGCAATAATAATATGTTTTTATGGCTCTTTAGTGTTTTCAGAATACCCATCCCACATGATGGTGCTCACAAAGTCAACCTGTGAAGTAGCGTAAGTGGCCCTGGGCAGAAGGTGAAACTGAGGCTCAGGGAAGCCAGATGTCTTGCCTAAGGCCACACAGCATTATCTGAAAGTTTAGAAATGCCTGGCAGCTTTGAACAGAGAGCTCTTGGGGGGCATCTTAGAAGCTGCTGACTGCAATCTCAGCCATGGCCTCGTTACTGCTGTGGATTGATCCCCTAAGCTCCCACCCCACCTGAATCCTCCCTCTCAGCCTAATCCTGACTTGAGCTTCCCAAATCCTGTTGTTTCACCAATCTCCTCACCTAATCCTGCATTTGTCTGTCAACATAATTTTTTTTTATCATGAGGAGGGGAGGGAAATAAATTTCTTCCCAAGAAAAGATGAAGCTTTGCTTCTGGTTAGCTTGAGCTTGGTTTCGAACATTCAAGGAAGAGCCTTGGAAATCATAAATTCGGGATCAGGGCCTTCGAGAACATGGTCACGCCCACAGAGAGAAGTAAGAGCAGGTATCCTCTGTGTGTAAAATAAACGTCCCTGTTGCTCTTCCCAAATCACACATCCATGGGGTAGCTCACATTAGCAGGCCCTCCTCTCGGAATTTGGGGAAGGGAAAGGCTGACACCAAGTGCTCTGGCAGGGATCACAGTACTGGGTCAGTTTCAAGGATATCTCATAGGCAGCGCAGAGGAGATGGAGGCCCTGACAGGCAAAGAGTTTCTGGTCCATCATCCAGATCACCTCAGAGAGTGAGTCAGTTATTCTCTCATTCATGGTTTGCAATGGCACAACAAAGCTTGAGTCACGAGAGACATTTTCAGCCCATGCACATTCGAGCTCATGGATGTGGGATGGACTCCAGCCATCCACCTGAAACTCAACCCCCAAGCCCTCCTTTTCCAGGTCCACCAAGTGCTTTCTGCTCCTGCGTGTATACACCTGATCAGCTCACTTCTCCCTCCTTTCTTGAGAGGAGCTGCATCTCCTAAGGAGGAAAAATGTGAATTGTCTTTTGCAACCCATGACAAGTTCTGGCTGCACTAATTTTTCTCCATCTCTCCCTTGTTGACTCTTTCTTTCTTCCCTTAAATCTCCCTCCTCTTCCTTCTCCTCTTCCTGATCTTCTGCTTCTTCTAATATGATTTCCTTCTCTTGCTTTATCTTGATGTTTTCCTCTCTCGCCACTTTTCTTTTTTTCTTTTTTTTTAAAGATTTATTTATTTATGCATACAAGAGCAGGGGTACAGACCAGGGTGAGAGGATTCACCAGAGACAGAGTGGGGAACAGAACAGGCAGACTGACTGAAATACACTGCTGAGGGGAGCAGTGGGCAAGTCAGGAGAAGTCTGCTGTGCCATGTGGGTAGCTCCCTGGCTGGCTGGGGATAGAACTCATGCTGCAGAGGCTGCAAACAGCTTCATAGGTTGTGTCTTAACCCCATGTGCCACCAGGGAGGCCTCTCACCATTTTTCTCTCTTCTTTACTCCCTTCCTTCAACTGACATGACAGTTTCCCTCCAACATTTCACTCTTTCTCATCCTACTCCCAATCCTAATTCTCTCTCCACAGTTTGTTGGTGATGCTGGTGACAAAGCTAAAATTTCACAGAGTTGTGATTCCTTTTCTCTCACATTTTAGATTGTGATCATACAAGGAGTTCTGTAAACTGATTTCCTATGTCTAAGATGTTACAAGTGCATCCAAACGTAGACTTCTGAAGGAGTCTCTAGAATGCACAGCCATGAGGCTGTGGCTCAATTGTTTTTTTTTTTTTTCTTTAGAGATATATCCCACCCTGTGTCACCCTATAAAATGCATCCATCCCCAATTCACCCCCAGACCTCAGAATGTGACTTTGTTTGGAGATAGGGCCTTTAAAGAAGTGATCAAGTTAAAAGGAAGACTTACAGATGCAGGTGGATCCTAATCCAATATGACTGATGTTCTTATAAAAAGAGGACATGCAACAAGATAACAGAGATGCAGACAAACAGAGGAAAAGCCACGTGAGGACATAGAGAGAAGATGACAATCTAACAGCCAAGAACAAAAGGCTCAGAAGAAACCAATTCTTCTAGTACCTTGATCTTGGATTTAAAGCCTCCAGAACTGTTACAAATGAATTGCTGTTGTTTAAGCCACCCAGTTTGTGGGTTTTTGTTATGGTAGCCCTAGCAAAATAATAATCCTTTATAGTACACAGGGGGGTTTTGTAAAGTAAATATAGATATTTACCTAATTTGTTTACATTATCGAAATTGGGCAAAAATGACCCCAAGTCTATCAAGTCATAATTCTCTAAATATAAATATTTTGGGAGGCACTAAATAAATAAGTAAATAAATAAATAAGTAAACCCACCAAGACAAGTAGCCCCTTAGCATCATCTGCCACCAGGATGATCAGGATATAAAGATATAACCCTAAGGCAGCCAGTGTTCTGAGCACCAGGACACTTGTGTTACCAAAGAAACTCTTCAGAGTAGAATTGGAACAGTTTAATTACACTTCAAAAATATCAACCAGATTCCTCCTGAAACAAAATTTACTTGAGAAGCCAAACTACAGAAAATGTAAACCTTTGATAAGCAAAGTTTACAACATAGGAGTCAATCCAGGTGGTATCAGGTACATTCAAAGGTCAGCTAAATCAGTAGTGGGATTGGAAATAGAAGAAGAAAGGAAGACAATCAACTCAACCCATGGGGACCTGCAGACTGCAATTTGCTCTCAGGCAACTGTAGAAGCCACTTAAGCTATAGATTCTGTAGGTCCCAGCTAAAATTCAAATTCCTTTGGAATATATAGTTTTGAGGTCTACCTACAGAAGTTATTCTGATCAGTGGTTAATAAATGAAACAGAATGGTCCATGAATGACTCTTCCCTTAACTATAACCAAAGCCCCAGTCACTTTTGTGAGCCCACTAGTCCCCAGATAAATTGTCAGTGCAGGTGACCACTGGCCCTGACATCACCCCTTACAGGCAAAATTATAAAAGCAGGCCTCCCTGGTGGTGCAAGGAGTTAAGCACTGCACTATGAAGCAATCCAAAGCCTCTGCAGCATGAGTTCGATCCCTGGCCCACCAGGGAGAAATCCACATAGCGCAGCAGACCTCTCCTGTCTCGCCCACTGCTCCCCTCAGCAGTGTATTTCAGTCAGTCTGTCTGTTCTGTCCCCCACTCTGTCTCTGGTGAATCCTCTCACCCCCCACATATCTGGCCTGTACCCCAGCTCTTGTATGCATAAATAAATAAATCTTTTAAAAAAATGACAAAAGCTCTCAGATGCAGAGGCACACAGAGCCCACAGAGAGCTAGTTCTAATAAGCTAGGGAGGAAAAGAAACAAAAGTATATATGGAATCCCATTTGTCATCCTATTTTCATTTTTTCCCTGACCCCATTCTCAGCAGACAAGCCCAGACTCTTGGCAGCATCTCTGCCACCAGGCCAGCAGAGCAGCGGGAAGCTTTCACAAGGCTTAGCAGACTCACTTAGGTGGACCACACACTACTATGAGAGAGTCACTGTCCCAGGAAGAAGTATCTCTGCACTTGATCCCTACCTTAATGGATCAAAGGGAAAAAAGGCAAGAGACTAAAAGGGGCAGAGTGTACACCAGTTCAGGCTCCAAGGTGCTCTCGTAAAAAGCAGCTCACGGACCTCCTAAGGGAACAGAAGGCATCTCTTGTCAATACAACACTCATAAGAAGTGTGTTAGCCATTCCAGAAACAGACAACTGTCACCATCACCTTCCAACTTGAACTTAAAGGAACAGCGCAAGGAGGGTCCACAAGGACATTCACTCAGACTTGCATTCCCAAAAGATTTTCAGCATTTTAGCTGTTAAAACTGGCTTTGTTATGAAAATGTTCAGATCTTCAAGTAGAAGACTTATCACAAGCTTATTGCCCTGTCTCAACAATTATTATCAATGTGTTTTCATCGAACCCTCGTTCTTTGTTGTTGTTCTGGAGTAGAGTTAAGAAAACACCACATGTGGGGCCTCCCCAGTGGTGCAGCGGTTAAGCACTGGGTTGCGAAGCTGCCAGCAGCTTCTGCAGCACCAGTTCGATCCTCGGCTGCTCCCCGGCCACCGGAGGAGGGTCCCACATGGCGCGCAGACCTCTCCTGCCACCCGCTGCTCCCCTCAGCAGTGTACTTCGGTCCTTCTGCCTGCTCTGCTCCCCGCTCTGGCTCTGGTGAATTCTCTCACCCTCCCGCGCTTCTGACTGTACCCAGTGCTTGTATGAATAAATAAATAAATCTTTAAAAAAATAAAATAAAATAACCTCCTCATTCCTTTAAAAAAAAAGAAAGAAAAAAGAAAACACCACATGTGATAAAATTCAGTCTTTGGATATTACTTCCAATGAGTCTGTATATAGCGTCACCACTAATGAAGACACAAAAAGATGTTAAGATGTCAACACACAACTCTAAACTGGAGATCCTTTATGGGCCACCTGCCTCTAATGTACTGTGAATTAACATCATTTCAAAATTCAGTGGTAAATATTATTAGTGTTATGGTATTTATTTGTAAGAACTATCATTTTTATAGCCATTTTTTATCTAGGCTCCAAATAGGACTTTTCTTTTGTAGGTCTGTTTTTTATATCTTTTGCTTATTTATTTTGTTTTTAATCTAAAAGGATACTGTATTTCTAGATGGCTAAACTAACTTCTAAGTTAGAAGTGAGTCTGGGAAGAAAAAAATAAAACTAAGTAATGGGAGGGGGAAAATATTTACATTAACTTTATTTTTTAGTGTACTAGAGGAGCTATATATATCATACTATGTAGCCTCATGATGGGGAACTTAAACTGAAATTTGAACAGAAAAAAAAAACAAAATTCAGTGGTCCATATTTGTGAGCATACTGCATTGGCTTTTCATGTTAACAGCAAATAATCTCTTAAATGTTAACATTTAAAGGTTATTGTAACTATGCTTTTGCATTTCCTCATTTTACCAAAGTGCCAGGAACATTAAAGCAGAGATGAGTAAGAAAATCAAAAAGATAAACAAAAAAGGAAAGAAAGTGTTTAAGGGCTCTCTGCACCTCTGAAACTTCTAGTCACCAAAGAGGAATTCACTGTGAATTAAGTGCCATGAAATACTGACAACAACAACAATTTGTTGTGTGTGGCCTCCACACCAAGTACTCTGTCATGGCCTTGAAAAGAAAACTCCCTGGATATGGAAGGCCCTCATTCAGCTATGCCCACACCTTGGTTTTTTTGTACACAGGAAATGCCCAGTTGAGTGCTTATTGGAATTACCAGAACCCTTTGACAGTTCTCCCAACCTGGAGACACACAACAATTGCTTCCTTTTGTGGTTTCCTTAATCCCACCTTAGCTGTTAAGTTCTCTGATTTACATTCTCAGGCCACCAGCAGACTCTCCTGGAGGCAGGTCTCCCAGACTGTTCTACTGAGTAGCTCTGAGACTTTGCCAAGAGAGGGTTGGCCCACAGAACACAGGCCAGACAAAGGAGGAGGCCAGGGAAGAGTTAATGCATTTTAGGGGTGACTGAGTCCATCCCAAAGCAGCAGGCTGATACAGTTCATTTTCTACACCGCTCCATTTATTTCGCACTAATTCACAGTCATTATCATATCCGGACAAGCACCCTGTGCTTCATTTACTAACGTTAATTAATTCCCCACCCCTTGCTTTTTATCTTATTTTAAGAGAGCGAGAGGGGACTATCCCATTCTCCAAGGGAAAGAATACAGGTTTAATAGTGATCAGCAGCTGGCTTTCTCTGGTGCAGATGAGGAAAGGGAAGCCGCATTGGGGGGCTCGCTGAACTGTAGCCCTCCCAACCGCCACTCCCTCTTCTTCCCATCTTCAAGGTCAATGTTCCAATACCACTCCTGCACACACAAGGGCTTACAAAGGGCAAAGATGGGAGAGAATGACCAACACTGGACTCATCTCCCCTCACTAAAGAAAGCTCCCCTTCTCCCACCCAGAGGAAGGGTGAGCTGCCAGCTGCTCAAGCACCAGACTTGTACTTTCTGGCTCAGCTGCTAAAACCTGCAACTTCATTCACCACACAAAGGACAGGCCCTGACTGGGCACCTCTCTAACCATCCTGCCTGCCTCTCAAATGGAGAGTCCAAAGGCCTGAAGGAGCCAGTTAAATGGAAGCATCTAAGTGTTCCCATTAGAAAGTCTTCTGTGAACGTGTGTATTTCCCTGTAATTTACTCTACAACTGAATTACATAATTCCCCAACTGTATTATTTATTATTATCTATTATTAAACTCTGTGGGTCTAGTGCATTATTCAGCAGTTGTATTAACACTGCATTCCTGGCATTCTACCTGTATTAATAATTCTGCCTAGTGAATCCAGACAAAAATGGATCTTCAGGAAGGCTTTTTTTTTTTTTTTTTAAGAAGGGGGTGTGTTGAAGTGCATGCGATGGCTAGATTAAACAATGACTTAAACTTTCCTCAAAAGAATGCCCACATTGGAAAACCCACCCCAGCAATCCAGCTACCATGAATCATGGACTAACAATGTCATTGTTTAGTTTCTGTCTTGGCAAGCCAGATTTCTTTGGGCCTTGATGCCTCCATTTACAAAATGAAATTGTTTGGTGAGATGAACTCTGTGGTCCCTTTCAAAAGTTCAAGGGTTTTTTCTACCTAGAGTTTAGTCACCAAGTCCATTTCCTCCTCGCTACCTGGTGGTTCTCAAGGCAACAGAACATGGAACATTCTAAGTTCTACTTCTACTGGAATTTTCTCTCTTCCTCTGTGCCATTGGAAAGGAGGCAAAACTTTGGTTATCTCTCATCTGCATGGATGAGAATGGATAAGAATCCCCCCCTTTGTGTGATTTAAATCCTTTGGCAGAATTTTTTAAAAGATATAACTGAGAGGGCCTCTCCTGGTGGAGCAGCAGTTGAGCGCTGGGCTGTGAAGCTGCCTGCAACCTCTGCAGTGCCGGTTCGATCCCCAGCTGCTAGCAAGGGTCCCACATGGCATGACAGACCTCTCCTGCCGCGCCCGCTGCTCCCCTCAGTCGTGTATTTTGTCGGTCTGCCTGTTCTGTTCCCTGCTCTGGCTCTGGTGAATTCTCTCACCTTCCTGAGCTGCTAACTATACCCAGTGCTTTATAAATAAATAAATCTTAAAAAAAAAAAAATATAACTGAGAGCCAAGTTCACAGAAAACAGAGAACACAGTTTAAACAGTAAGAAATATTACTAGTCGATTGGTTGGATTCTCTCTTGCATTCACCAGAGACAGGCAGTTTGTAGGAAACGCTAACTCAAATCTGATAAGACTCCACATGGAAGGCAGTGGAGCAAATCTTAGCTGTGACATGAAACCAACCACTGGAAACAGGAAAGAGAAAGGAATTTCAGAGTCACCAATTCATTCACAACAAATTAAGCAGCAGGTTAACTACACTTGCAAATATCTTGCTAAAGATTCAGACAGAGCTACATAAATGAAGTTCTAGATACATTCATTTTCTTTTGCTTAAGCCAACATCTACACTTGTCCATTTTTCATGGTTGCTATTTCACTGCCATTTAGAGAACTCACACTTCCAAGGGCCACTAGAAATGCTGTTTGTAAGAGGGATTGGAGAATAAGACTTAGCACTTAAGAATCAAAAGTAAATAAACATATGTGGAAATGAGGAGGGGATTAAAAAGCTGGGAGTAGGAGGAGGGAGAGAAACAGATTAGAAAGGGACAGAGACTCAAAATGACTTAAAGAAATTAATAAGTTACATCTAAATCAGAATAAGAGTCTATATTAATTAGTAACCAATGCAAAGTATCAGAAATGACATTAAAAGGAGTGCAGGGCCTCCCTTGTGGTGCAGCGGTTGAGTACTGGGCTGGGAAGCTGCCCGCAGCCTCTGCAGCGCTGGTTCCATTCCAGCCACCTGGGGAGGGTCTCACATGGCACACAGACCTCTCCTGCTGTGCCCGCTGCTCCCCTCAGCAGTGTATTTCATCGGTCTGCCTGTTCTGTTCCCCTCTCTGGCTGTGGTGAATTCTCTCACCCTCCCACACTCCTGACTATACCCAGTGCTTGTATAAATAAATAAATAAATATTTCGTAAATAACTAAATAAATAAAAGAAGTGCAGGGCAATGCTGACTAATTATCAAGCCTGTCACTCTAACACTTGTGCCTTTAAAAAAATTAAGAATTCACATTCAAATGATCTCAAGGTTATTCACAGGAACAAATCCAGAAGGCCAGTATGTTTGCAGTCATATATATTGTCTATTTCTTTTTAAGATTTATTTTTTTCATTTTATTTATGCATACAAGAACTGGGGTGTAGGCCAGAGGTATATGGGGAAAGAGGATTCACCAGAGACAGAGTGGGGAGCAGAACAGGCAGATCTACTGATATACACTGCTGAGGGGAGCAGCAGGTAAGTCAGGAGAAGTCTGCTGCTCCATGTGAGTTACCTTCTTGGCTGGGGATTGAACTCATGCTCCAGTGGCTGGTGATAGCTTGATAGCACTGAGACTTTAACCCCTTGTGCCAACAGAGAGGCCCCTTGTTGTCTAATCTTAAATAGAACAAGTCTAACACTATTACCAATCAAATCAGCAAGGTCAAATGTCTTTGATGAAGCACACAAGACAAGCACTAAAGAAAAGAGTAGTATCTGAATACTCTACCAGTCAATCCATTGACAGATATTTATTGAGAGTTTACGATGCACCCAACACTGCCATATTCTGTTAGTAATTCACCAGACTTGAGAGGTCTAGTCCCAGCTATTTCATTGTCTCCTTTTGTGGACCCAAACAAAACATAAAATGAAGTTGACAACATTTATCTGTTACGAGATAGGCATAGTCCTGTGCATACTGGAGAACCAGGAATTAGCAAGGTTCATTTCCTGCCCTGATGAGGCAGATCAGGGCAATTTTAAGCAAGTACACAAATAGCAATTAAACCAAAAAAATGCACAATAACTGTGACTGGCGTCAGTTATCTGCTCTATGA
Organism: Talpa europaea; assembly: GCF_964194135.1. Classification (NCBI taxonomy): domain Eukaryota; kingdom Metazoa; phylum Chordata; class Mammalia; order Eulipotyphla; family Talpidae; genus Talpa; species Talpa europaea. The sequence goes on from NC_140075.1 coordinate 109,675,559, forward strand.
AATGAAAACAATGCCAATTAATAATGGTATATCAGCTTTTTGAACTTTGGAGTTTGAGAAAAGAAGTAGTTGTCCACTAATAAAAACTATATCCAACATTTTAAATATGTGGGAAATGAAATGAACTCTGACAAAAACTCAAAACCTTTCATTAGGATTTTACAATATATGGTTTCTCTATTTTGTGGCACCTAACCTGATCTTTATTTGAATGTTTGACATAAGGAATCATTTTATCATCTTGTTTTCATAGATAATATATCTGACTCAAGTAATTCAGGCTCAAGCATGGGAGAGAGAGCTTAAAAAGCAAAAGGAAGCTCAAAGAGTAAATATTTCCTAGAAGATTACGATACCAGCAAAGTGGGAATCTTGGGTTCACGGCGGGATGAGTAAAATATGAGATATCTCTGAACGTTCAAGGGAGGACTCCCTTTTCTGTGGGAGGTAGTGACAACAACAACAAAAAAAAACATTCCTATTGGGCCTCCCCTGTGGCGCAGCGGTTGAGCGCTGGGTTGTGAAGCTGCCCACAGCCCCTGCAGCGCCAGTTTGATCCCCGGCCGCCAGGCTGGGGTCCCACATGGCGCGCAGACCTCTCCTGCCGCCCACTGCTCCCCTCAGCAGTGTACTTCCTCAGTCTGCCTGTTCTGTTCCCCACTCTGACTCTGGTGAATTCTCTCACCCTCCAGTGCTTCTGACTGTACCCAGTGCTTGTATAAATAAATAAATCAGAAAAAAATAGTAAAAAAAAAAAAGGAGGAAATTAAAAAAAAAAATTCCTACAACTTCTCTCTATAGGAAAGTTACCTGTATTCTCCAAACTATGAAGAGAAAATAACTTGAAGGTTATATTCTCTGTGTGACTCTATTGTCTCTCCCTTGAATTGCCCCCTTCTCTAGCTACTTTCTAACTCTTCTCTTTATCTACCTTAAAACCTAACCTCTCCACGTTCTTTTCTTTTTCTCCTTTGGGAGGTAGGAATGTGCAGAAAGTACATGCAAGTATATCTGTGGGTGTAGGCTTATGCATGCATTTCTATCTTAGTTTTATTGAATCTCTTCTCCCCCCACACCAACAAAGATTTCTATGGAAACTGTTTGTGTCCACCCTCTGCTCTTTTGTCCTCTTTTGTGCTGCTCTTTTTTCAGATTTAGCAATTCCACCTTAGTACTTGTTTTAGAAATAAAGCAAAGATAGACAGAACAGCTTATCTAACCAAGCCTTAAACTTCTTATCACAGGTTGAAGACAACCAAGAGTGGAAGAGAAAAAAGTAAAGAACACATAGCACTTCTCCTGTCTATGTGAATGAGAATAGATCAGAATCCCCCCCCCCTTTTGTGTAAATTAAATCCCTTAGCAGAATTTTGTAAAAGATATAATTGAGAGCCAAGTTCAGGGAAAACAGAGGACACAATTTAAATATTGATAATGGGCCTCCCTGATGGCAGAGGGGCACCTCTAAGACCCGAGTTTGATCCCCAGCCAGGGAGCTGACCCACACTGTGCAGCAGATCTCTCCTGTCACACCTGCTATGAGCAGTGTATTTCAGTAGATCCACCTATTGTGCTCCCCACTCTGTCTCTGGTGAATCCTCTCACCCCCTGCACCTCTAGCCTACCCCCTAGTTCTTCTGTGCATAAATAAATAAATAAATCTTTAAAAAATAAATATTGATAGTAAGAATGGTTACTAGTTGATTGGTTAAGAGCATTAACATTTTAGCTGATGCTTATTCCTATCTTTTAGGACCCTGATGTAAATAAGTAAAAAAAAAATAAAAGTCAATATATAAAAAATTACTTATTAGCAACTCGGGTCGGCTGTGAAAACAATGTTTTCTCCTTCATAGTCACTAATCTGCTATTTCTGAAAGCAAGTTTCCTAGATGCACTGTATCAGAATCACCTATTTTTGAAAGATTCTTAGGTTTCACTCAGGATTAAGACTCTCTAGAGGGGCCTCCCTGATGGCGTAAGGGAGCCACTATGAAGCACTGTGAAGCTATCCACACCACTGCAGCACAAGTTCGATCCCCAGCCAGGGAGGTGACCTACATGGCTCAGCAGACCTCTTCAGTGTACACTCCCCTCAGCAGTGTATTTCAGCAGATCTGCCTGTTCTGTTCCCCACTCTGGCTTTGGCGAATCTTCTCATCCTTTGCACCTCTGGCCTGCACCCTGGCTCTTGCATGCATAAATAAACCTTAAAAAAAAGATTCTAGAGATGGGACTTGGCAGCCTAACTTTTTAAACATGTGTCCCTGTAATTCTAATAGTCTTTAAAATTTGAGCAGTGCTCTTTCAACCTTTATACTACCAGTGCTGAGTGCCATGACAGAACTGAAGTTGCAAAGCATGCAACTGGAACATCTGGCTCCTGGAACATCTCATATATAGATGATTGCAACTTCATGAGCTGCAACTTCATGAGCACAGTTGTCTGTCATTGTAGCTCAAGTCCTATAGCAAAGCCTTCCTTTCTGGGTGTCATTAGTTCATACCTCAGAGTATCAAACACAATCTAGGCCATAGAATTATTCCCATAAAGATAGTGTTAGGGGAAAAGGATGTCCTGAGATAATCCCATACAGGCTTTGTGGACTCCACCTCCACTCCAGACTAAAGCCATCAGGACATTGGGAAAGACAAATCCCATCACCACCAAAGAGAAGGTGGCTGGGACCTGAGGGTGGAGTTGGGCAGCCAGGTTGGATATAAAAACCCAAACACGTGGGACTTGGGGTCTCTGGCTCGCGATCGCTCGCCTCCTGGCTTCACGGCTCCTGGCTGGCGGCCAGCTCTCAGAGAGCCATTTTGGGATTCCTGATCGGCGGATCGGGTAGGACTCATTTAAAACTTTGTCTCCCACTTTTCTCCCTGAGCTGTACATTTCCTCATTTCCCCTTCCCTTGTAAATAAACCTTTATTAACCTTTCACGTGTGCCTGCAGTAGAGCATTGATAAGTCCTTTCAAGTGCATGGGTGAGGACCCACAGTCAGGCACCCCGTTTTGTATCGGGGTTGCTTTACAACAATAGCATAAAATATTTATAAAATTAATATGTGACGCAAGATCCAAAAGAAACAAAACTATTGAGCTTACAATCATTCACAAGTGATGAGTCCAAAATAAAAACCAGGAGGTTTCAATTTCAAAAAGCAGATTTCCAGGCATTCTAACTCAGTGGGCCAAGGGAGGTACTCAGAATCTGCATTTTAACAAATATATTCAAGGACCAACTTTAGGAAATGCTGACTTAGCAGGCCTTTGACTAGCTTGACTTTACTGGTTTAAATCGTCAGTATTTCTCAGAGTGGTTCCTGGAGCAGAAACATCAGCATCACCTGAGCATATTTTAGAAATACAAATTCTTAGGTCCCATTCCAGATCTAATTAATCAGAAACTCTGGAGTTGGGATTCAGCAGCCTGTGGTTTAACAATGGCCAATTCATTTAAAATAGCATTTTGATTCATGGTTCTCAATGGTTAGAATGACCTGGGGAGGTTTAGAAGAATCCAGTGCCCAGACCACTCTTCAGATCAACTGTACCTCTGGGGTAGTGGTAGGGACTGGGTATCAGTAATTTTCAAAGCTCCCCAGGTAACCTTAATGTGTAGCCAAGGTTGAAAACCACTGACTTAGAGCAATGCTACTTTGCTCCCTCATGAAGGGCAGGGATATCCACACACCTACTCACCCATCGTAACATACTGCTTGTCATCAGAAAGTTATTTGCATCATCTTGGTTTCTCTAACCTGTCTTGTTTCTTTCTACCTCTTGAATGTCACTGAATGACAAGGCTCAGATCTCTGCCCTGAGTTTGAGAGAGGAGGGATAAAAGGCAGACATCTAATTTGTTTTTAGATCAAGTTTCTTACCTAAAATGATTTGAAAGTAAAAGAGCTGAGTTTCTAAAATATTCCTTCAGCTATGAGCTTCCTACCTCTAGATGGAGACACATAATGGATGGGAAAGCTACTTTAGGCTCTCTTTTTCCAACCAGCCATCACCCCCATGATCATTTCCTCCATGAGCCTGAGTGAGTGGGCTGGGAGTCACTCATCTTCCTTTAAATTGTCCCATTTGTGTCAAGGTTATTTTGTGCAAAATGATAAGCATTATCCATTAATTCTCTCCTGCAACTCCTACATTTCCCCTCCAGCTTAGGCTCATAGAAAGCCTTCCCCTTTCTTCTTTCTGACTCCTTAATAAAAGACCTTTAAAACATAGTGACCCTGTGGGCTTATCATGCTTTTCCATTCTCTGATCTGTGAGCCAACAAACAGCTAGTTGTTGTAATAGAAATGAGTTATTATCATGACACTAAAAAAAAAAAAAAAAAAAAAAGATTTCAAATTCTGTATCCCCCTCCAGGGTCAGTTAAACACTATCCTCCATGAAGGATGCCATGCCAGCCCCTCACAATGTGTTATACACAATAATGTTCTGTTCTCTGTGCTGCACTGTCTGATGTTTACAGGTATACTGGCATGTCCTGCAATCAAGTTGTGTAATATACAGCCATTTTTTACTTCTGATTCACTGATACACTTCCTAAACCAGACATCGTGCCCCCTCTTTATTCTTTTTTAAACAGATTTAGTTATTTATGCATAAAAGAGCTTGGGTGGAGGCCAGAGGTATGGAGAGGTAAGAGGATTCATCAGAGACAGAGTGGGGAGCAGAACAGGCAGATCTACTGAAATACACTGCTGCGGGGAGCAGCAGGTAAGTCAGGAGAGGTCTGCTGTGCCATGTGGGTCACCCCTGGCCAGGGACTGAACTCGTGCTGCAGTGCTGACTTGACCCTTGTGCCACCAGGGAGGTCCGAGCGCCCTTCTTTACATCCCTCATATTCACAGCTCAGATCTAGGCAAAAAGCATAAAGCAGAAATTTAATAAATATTTGACCATCATTGCACCTATTTTCTAGAACACCAAAGACATTTAGCCATTATTCTGGCTTCTCAGATACATTCTTCAAGTTAGAGAGCAAAACCAAGATGAGTATCCTGTCTCTAATTTCAATAACCAAGTTGAGTCTAATTTTCACAGATCAAAAAGCATACTGGATCAACTGTGTGTGTGTGTGTGAAAGAACTATACTAATGTTTTTAATGTAAATGTCTTGGAACGTCTATGAAAATTAAATACATTTCAGTTCTTGTAACTCAATCTTTGTTCTCATTATTGCCTTCAAGTCTCTGCTTTTGTCCCTTTTAATTATTATTAGAATTTAAGAACTATTTCTCACATAGATTTAAACATTTTTATCCTAGAAACCATTACAAATCTTGAAATTCAATTTTAATAATTGAAAAGACATTTGTTCCTTATGGGTAGCTTTTGCATTTTAAAGCTGGTCAAGGCTGAAGCAGTATAGTTTCCAAGCTGATTTGAATTGGTCATGAAATATATTAAAATTTCATTCTAAAAACAATACTATATTTTGAGAAATCGTGCTTCCTTCTTTCGAGAACCATAAGGCTTAGTGATTCATAATGTGAGTTACTAAGTGTACTTTGAAACATAAATAGATATTACATTCAAATATACAGTAAACTTACATTAAAGGCTTTCATTGCATTTTAAACATATAAGTAAATATCTATGCAAACACAATCTACCCACCTGATCGTCACATATACTTCTGTAACCAATATAAATAGAAAGGTACTTTAGAGATGTGTGAAATGTAGAGGATGAGTGAGCAGAATCTCTTGCATGATTCACTGGGAAAAAGAAAGCCCACTAGACTGGGGAATGATTCTCTAGACAATACAGGGAGAGCAGCAGAGGAAAGAGAAAAAAGGTGGCGAGTACCTATAAAAGGAATGATTTCTTTTTTTTTTAAGATTTATTTATTTATGTATACAAGAACTGGGGTACAGGCCAGAGGTGCAGGGGGTGAGAAGATTCACCAGAGACAGAGTGGGGAACAGAACAGGCAGATCTGCTGAAATCCACTGCTGAGGGGAGCAGCAGGCAAGTCAGGAGAGTTTTGCTGCACCATGTGGGTCACCTCCCTGGCTGGGGATCAAAGTCATGCTGCAGTGGCTGCGGATATCTTCACAGTGCTGTATCTTAACCCCTTGTGCCAGCAGGGAGGCCCCAGGAATGATTTCTTGCCCCACAGACACAAAAGAGGATTTGGGTGATGCATGTGGCCTAGATGGAGCAGCGAGGTGGGTGTACAAACCTAGTCCTGGGGCAGGATAAAGGGTTCATAGCACCCAGGAAGAGGAAATAGAGATTAACAAGGGCTGAGGGTGCTTCCCTGGTTGTTTCAGTGTTCAGATAGCCAAGGAGGTATCCATAGAAAACATGCACCCCAAGATCTCAAGTACCAGCCCAGAAAAAAATCACTGCAAATACTTTGAAAGATAAATGGATCTACAGACTAAATTAACCAAGAATTCCCAGTTACTACCCGAGTCAACACAGTTAATAACTGACATATTGCTATACAATATTTTTGTTAATTATACTAATTAATACAATTTGTTAGAATAATGCCTAGCCTGCATTTTGGGTTTTCTCAGGGGTTCTGGGGAAAAGAGAACTAATTACAGGAAGAAATTCATATTACAAATCAGTCAATTTAAATGTTATACCTGTCTCTGATGGAAGAACTAGACAATATTTAAATAGAAAAAAAAGTTTTCTAAGACTTTTCTCAAAGTCTTATCTCTGAAAGAAGGTTGTTTTACTCCTTAATTACTCTAACCAGGCTCCCAATCCCCCAGTTTTATAAAGCTACACTGGCCTTATTTAATCTATTCTGAGATCTACATAGCCAAAGGCCTTTGCTCACATGCCTTCCCAACTTGGTCTGGGATGCTTTCTGGAAAGCCTGCTCCTTTTTGTTATTCAAAATATTACCTCCTTGGATAGAAATTCCCTCAATTAAACTAAAACAGACTTCCAGTCACTCTATCAATTCTCCTTCTATTAATTCCTTGAGTATCATTATCTTATTTGCTTCTTGCATGTTTCTGTTTGTTTTTTCCTGCCCTAAAAAAAAATCAACAAAAACCCCATAAAGTCAAGAAATTTATCTTGTCTAATCACTCTATCTCCATTGCTTGAGTGTTGTATGTAACACACAGTAGGTGTTAATTAAATACTGGTTGAATGGATTTGTTAAAATAAAAATAATAGCATTATATTATGCATGTATGTGTTATCTTTAGCTTTTGCTAAAATAGAAATTTCTTTGTCTATTTAGTCTACCTTAGTATCTCTAGCAACTGGAACTCATGATGGCACATAGTAGCAGCTCAGAAAGTTATTGCTGCAAGAAGCCAATTGTCATATCATGCTTCTTCCTCTTCTCCATCTTCCCTATTTGCACACAAGCAACTTGCTGTTTTGCTGTTTTCCACTGAATGTCTTCTTGATTATGTTGCTGGTTCTGTGTCTGCACAACTGGCATGGTCAAGTGTTCTTGGCTGATTGAAGTAGAGGTGTTCCCTATGGCTGAAATACTTTCTGTCTTCCCAGTACTTCATCAGCAGTAATACGTAGTCTTTGACTCTGCTCTGTTCAACTCTTATTCTAATTTCACTCTCCATAGTTACACACCTGGTGACAGCCCTTATAGCCATGACTGTTTTACTATCACTGCCCACCTTGAGACACTTGCAAGAGAAAAGTACGAGGAGATCTTCAGAGTCACTCAACTTTGGGAATCATAAAGCATACGACATGCTCTGGGTATGACAAATTGATTCCCATTCAGAACTCATATGAACCTCAAGTAAACTTGTGATAATGCATTTGCTACAAGCCTATTGCAAGTAAGGAATGAGGCCAGCCTCCCTGGGAGTTACAAAATTAAACAGCATATAGACTCTACCTCTAAAAGTTTATTATCTGGAAGGTAAATAGTCACAAAAATAACATAAATGTCCTTCCATACCTGTACACATCTTATTGTAGCCCTCATGCATGTCAACTGTTCACCTAGTAAGTGTCATCCATGCAAACCCTATAAAGGAACCTCAGATATCAGCTATTTTGTATACTGAACTCTTGCCAGTGGGGATTCAATAGATATGATGTCAATAGGTTGCAATGAAGCTAGCTCATGCCTTGGACAGAAATCTCAATATGTGGTCCCCAGAGAGCTAATATCAAAAGCACCTGAGTATATTAGACCCACTAAATCAGAATCCCAGGGTTAGGCCTGAAGATTTGTACCTTTTAACATTCTCCAATGATTCTTCTGAATATTAATATTTGACCACTGAACAAAGATTTATGTAAGAAGTGACAGCACTTCTGTGCATGGTGAGGAGATTGTAAGTATATGTTGATAGAGTGGTACAATGAAGACCTTTCAAATTGTCACTATTTGCTCAGGAACCCCAAGCTCCATCTGTCTCTCTAGTTTCCCTTATGACATGGTAGCTTCCTAAAACCTGTGCCTTCTTTGTCAACTCTCACATCCTGCCCCTAGCAAATGGGTGCCCAATTTTGATTTGCTTTTCTAACTTCAAGAAAAAGATAATAGATATATATTAAGTAAACAAATGTGACTTCCATTAATCATGATTCTCACTCAATCTAACTATAAGGTAACATTGCTTGAAAAAAAATCCAACACTGAGGGTCCCAACATACTGACTTAGAATCCCCAGGAGCAGAGACCTGGTATCATATTTCTAACACTTTAGTGGCTTCTTAGCCATTCACACAACAGAGACTAACAATGGGAAATCAGTGATCCAGTATAAGAAAAATATCCAGTTCCTAAAGAGGAGAGCTTCTCTGACATAGACACTTTAATATACCATGATCACTTAATCATGAATGTGAATAATGGAGCTGCTATTTATTCTAAGTCTGCAAATAACTAGAAAGGCAACTAACTGTACCATACCCTAGCTCTTATTCTTTCTTCTTATCAGGTGTATAATGTTCAGTCCTCTAAAGTCCTCTGACTTTTGGGAGGATATTCCAATAACATCACAGATGAACACATGCTTAATTGTTCTAAATGTTAGCCATCTACTAACCATCCTCCAAGTGGGCCCTCAGTGATTCTTGCTTCCTGCTGTGTAGCCCCCTGTGAAGCCCCTCCTACAAGAAGAGCTGAGCTGTGTTGTCAACAGGGCTGTCAGGAAATGACAGCGTGGACTGGGTGATAAAAGATGCTGACACTTGTATTGTTGCTCCCTTGGCTGACTTGCCCTAAGAAGGACTGTCATGTACTGAGTATGTTTAGGCAGCCCCTGGAGAAGTCCACAGGCTGAGAAACAGGCTTCTGTCAATGGCCAGCCCCAAGTCACCATCCACCAGAGTGATTCATCTTAGAAGTGGACCCTCCAGGTGCATTCGAGCCTTCAGATGACTCCAGCCCTGCCCAATGTGTTGACTGTGACCTTATAAAACCTGGAGGCCAAACTGGCCAATTGAGCCTCTCCTGACTGTCTGATCCATAGAAGCTATATGTAATAGTAAACATTTATTGTTGTTGAAAACCTTTACATTTTGTGGTAATTTGCTCTTCAGTAACAGCTCATACACCTCATCTAGACAAAGATGGCATCAGAGCTTCAACCTCAGGAATCTGTCCATGGCCATTTCTGAAGCAGGCATCCCAGGCAAAGTCACTGCATCCCTTTCTCCATTTATTCTATTAAAAAGAAGTTCTACAATAGAGAGCTTTTTTACTTAAGGAGCCTTAGGACTAGCCCTACTGTATCAAACAGGATTGGTTTTAAATGAACATCGCTGTACTTCTCCACTTGCCAGGGACTTGTGAGGCTTAATTAATTACAGATCTTTGGATGAAAGGAGCACTGAGCACTGAGAATTATCATCAAACAGGACTAAGAAAAATGAAAAAAAAAGACATTTTCTCTCTCTGCTTGCTAAATCCATTTCACCTTAGATTTAGCAAAGGCTGAGTCACTTATTGTTTAGAGAATATTCAATTTTTGCTGAGTGCAGAGTGGAAACAAGCCAGCATGGCAGCAGAACAGGGAGCCCCTGTCCTGTAGCTTAAAATAGGTCTCTTTCCAAAAATAAGCCTCAACCCCTCTTTTAGGGGACAGCATGGGCATTTGGATCATCTGAGCTTTCAAGAAGGAACATTGAGATGAAATAGACGTGGGATCTAAGCCCCATCTAGCAGTTCTACCTCCATTTGTAACCAGAAGCTTCATGAGCCAGACAACCTCGCAGACATCGATGTCTTCCCTGGGAGAGTATTAAGTGGATGAAATATATTTGGGGTTTCTTTTTAGTGTTCTGGTGCTAAGGCTCCTGCCAGAGGAAGCCCAGGAGAGAAGAACAGATTCTCTATTTTAGAACGAGGGGGTGGTTGGTAGAGGCCGAGTAGTACAGTAGGGACATCACCAGGCTTTCAGCCCAAATTCAAGAGTTCAAACATGGGCTTCCTCCACTCACTAAACAAACGTCGTTGGTAAGAAGGTGTCTTAACTTGCCTGACTTTCTGTGTCCTCTTGGCAGAAACAACTGCTAGTCATATTGGTTGGGCCCTGGAGGCCTGGCCATCACACCTTCCTCCAGGCCTGCAGACCTCTGAATCCCAAAGACGTTGTCCAAGTGGGAGGAACAACTAGTTTGCATCCTGCCTGCCTTAAGAAGTTAAGGCAGGCCTGGGAGCTGCTGCCTCATTTTCCAAGACTCTTTGGGACTTTTTCTTCTGATGTGTGTCATCTCCTACAAAGTGAGAGAATTCCACCTTGGAAGGGATGAGACACACCCCTGGCATCCATTATTTTTTCTCAATGGTTTCTCAGCAGGCACACAGGGATTAGATTTTCCCTTTGTTTAAGTAATAAAATCAGAAAGTTAGGTTGGGTTTTGCTTTTAGCTTGCCCACATCTGCCCAACTTCACCATGGGGTGCAGCCTTACTCATCAGAATCCTGCTCAGAGTTTGGGGTGTGTAAGCCCATCTAGCAAAGGTGTGGTTCCTTTGCATTGTTTCACCCCGTCTGTGTAGTTACTTTCCTTAGTACTTCATGGGGAGGGGTGACTGTTCACAAGCTTTCCCACACCCCAAGGGATCCTGTGCATCAGATCCCCCCGAATCTGGGGACATTGTTAGTGGCATATGTAATAGGAGTCAGCTCCTCTATTATACAATTAAATATTTCCCCAAAATAGACAAGGCTCCTGGAAGCCAAAAATAAACTAGAGGAAAGTCAGAGAGGCAGCCAAAAACCCAAATGATTAAAGCTCTGCCAAGAATGATTTATGAACATGGAGAAAAAGAAACCTAAATATTCTGTTGTTGACTCAGTAACTGCCTATAGGCAGATAATTGGTCTGCAAATATTTATAAGACATTAATAACAAGAAAGGCCAGGAATTATCTAAGATGTGACAAAGTCAAAGCTCAGACTAATGGGATGAAATCAGGGAAGAGGCAGTTTGAGGTATGCAATCAAAGAAAACATTCATTAAGATCTGAGATACAGTGAATTCTCCGCATAAAATATTATGGAAATTGCACTGTCCTGAGTGTGACTAGAGGGAAAACAGAATTTGAATTGGAGGACAGGGGTCAGATGATATCGTGGCATTTTGTTTTATGGAACTTTTCAGGGAGATTTCCAAACATCTCTCCTTGAAACTGGATTAATACTGTTATACCCTAGTGCTTTTATCACCAGGTGTTGATCCTCAAAGTTTCTGGTCTCATCCTCCAACTGCTTCTACCCCTGTGCTGTAGCTGGCACCTGGCAATTTCATGCTGATTCTGAACCCACCCAAAGCTCAGAGAGACTCTGTCATAGTGTCTCTTTGCCATGGCTTGCAACCTGAACACATTGATTATTCACAGTGAAAATTAACTATCTGGGCCAGGGGTTCTTAACTCTAGCTGCACATTATATTCACCCAAAAAATGAAAAAATGCACTTGCTAGGCCCAATTCCAGACCAATTAAATAGACTCTGTGATGGCTGTGGGATCCAAGCAACAATATCTGTTATAAAGTCTGCAGGCGATTCTAATGTATGGGCAAAAAAAACCCACTAATCTGCATAAAGCTCCCAACTTGGGCTGTACATTAGTATTTGCTGGGAATGTTTTTAACATCATGCCAGGCCTCATTCCCAGAAATTTAAACTTAATTGGTCTGGGTGAGACTCAATTATCAGTATTTTTTTAACAGTGCTTAGGTGATTTTAATATGCAGCCAGATGGCAGAGGACTCTCCCATGAGTAAAGCTCCAGCACGTCAACTTTTGACCTCTCCCATTGTCCATGTGCTCCAGCGTGAGCCTTACTTTATCTGCTAAACATCTTATCCCATCAAGTGCCTTTCCCATCTTCCATCTAGGCCTGGGTCCCTTGGAGTTATCTTACCTTTACCTTTTCCACATTCCCACACCAAGAACTGCAAAGAATCTTATCGATCCATTCCTTCCTGTTGCAATCTCACCAAGAAGGTTAGCACAGCTTCCCAGTATATCTGCATACCCTAACTTCCTTCTACTGGGGTAGATTGCTAAAAAAATGGCTCCAACGTTCCTATCTTCCTATAACCACACCATTTGAATTATGAGTTTGCACCTCCTTTTTTAGGTGGTGAAATATACCTCCCCAACTTTGAATCTGGCTGGCCTTGTGGTTTGCTTCAGTGAATAGAAGGAATCAGAATTGATGGCAGGCCAACTCTAGGTCTAGGCCTCAAGAGACTTTGTATATGTCCTCTCTTTGCTTTGCTTCTCTGTGATCACCAATAATCATGTGTCCACCTAGAATTGTAACTGCAGAATTGAGGCTACCAGTGTGGGAGGAGAGAGATGGGAACAAAGGACCTGGGAGCCTAGTGGCCTATGGTAAGGGCTATGGGTACTTTGGTGGTGGGTGTGGTGTAATAACATATTCTCCTAAATCATATGCAATAGTATAAATCATATACAGTATTATATATTATACCTATATAATATAGTATTATATAGTATATATAATTATAGTATTATATAGTATATATAATTATAGTATTATATAGTATTATATATTATATAGTATTATATATTATATATATAATATTTTATATTATACCTTTTGTGATGCTCAGGTGCTATCCTAAAAGCAAAACTGGGCTAACCTCGTAGAGGAGGAGAGGCCACAAGAAGAAAAGCCATGTCACCTTACCTAAGGTCCCACAGATGTGAGAAAGCCCAGTGAAGATCAACAAAGCCATTAGCCTACCCACAGCTGACTAGAGACACATGAGTGAACCATTGCACTCCATACCCAAGGCCATTATGCCCAGATCACCAGAGCTGTCCAGCAAACCAAGACTTATGAGGTATGATATATGGCTGGTAGTTTTTAAACCACTGAGTATTGGTGTGCTACATACCAATTGCCAACTAACATGCTGCCAGCCTGATAAGAAACATGAACCAAAATAGAAATAATATTAGCAATAATATTAAGACTTCTAGAATATCCAACCATCCATCCATCTATTCATCCATCCATCCATCCATCCACCCATCTATCCATCCATCCATTATCCATCCATCCATCCATCCATCTATCTATCCATCCATCTCTAGATAGAGTTTTACAAAGAGGAGGTATAGAACCACAGGAGGGCTGATAACAGTCTTAGTGTGTTTTTGTGTGTTGTCTGAATTTTCATACTGATGATAATAATTTTAAGATGACCATCTCATAAATGAGCACTAGAATGCAATTTCAGTGTTCACACTTGCATAAGTGTCTACAGTTGCACTGGTGCCAGTGGTAAGATATTGATGGTCATGGGTCAATGAGGAGAGACCAGAGGGGGTCCAGTGCATGCATGGAAGATGTGTTCATGCTAAGCAAAGACTAAATAGCACCACCGTACACTCACAAATAGTATTTCCCAGGGGTTGGAATAGGGAAATGTGGGGGAAGAACTGCATGAGTGAATATACAGGACAGAGAGTTTGGGAAAGTCCAAATTAAATCATCTGAGCGGTAGCAGATGGTGCCCTAGTCACATCACTCATGAAGATTTACTTTCATATCCTAGACAAAGCAGTCACATTAAACTAATATTGCTCACTATATTGCTCACTTTAAACTCATTTCTGTATTTGTAACATATAAACTTGTTTCAGTTTTATACCCACAGAAGCATGAAACTTAAGAAATTTATAACAAATTTTATTTTAATAAATATTCAAGTAACATTATTATAAAAATAATTTTATACAACCTGGCAAGAGGGTAGTGGTGCCAACATTTTTCACTTTTAAAAATGACCTATTCAAATTCATGCTTAAGAAACTCTGTATTAGGTTGATAAATCCTCATGTCCTCACGATAAAGCCGATAGCCTTGCCTCTGAGTGATGAGTAAGAAAATGAATGATGAGAAAGGTTAGTGGCTTGCTCAAGCACACACACCTAGATGCTTACATCAGGTCTGATTCCAAAAATTACTTCTTTACATTTCTGGTCAGGTTCACCTCTCTGTGTAAAGACTACTCAGTGGCTCCCTACTGCCCTTGAATTAAATTCTAACTTTAGCAAAGTATCCACAGCCCTCCACTAACTGTTCACCCACTCTGTTAGCCTGGTCCCTCTCTGCCTCTTTCAATGGATGCTCTATTTTTTTACCTAGCTTTCTCCACTCACCTCCAGGCCAGGAATATGCCCTCTGCCTATAGAAAGCCTATTCAGTTTTCATAGCACAGCTGAGTGATACCTATTACCTTTTTTGATGCCCAGATGCCATCACAACCATCTAAACTTGGAGTGCTAAGTTTGCTCCATCTAACATTAATTATGGGGACTTATTTTAATGTGCTTCCTCCACCAGATTAGAAATCTGTTCCTTGAGGGCAATGAGTCACAGTTAATTTTTATTTTTGTAAAGATTATAGGGTGGGTTTTTTTTTGGTTGTTGTTGTGTAAAGACAACACTTGCTCATCGTAGAAAACTTAGACAATATCAGGAAGTATGTATTAAAAAAAGAAACATTTCCTTCTCATGTCCATCATCTTTTAGAATTTTTGGATAATTGAGATAGTGCTGTAGATTCAGTTTTAATATCGTGTTTCTCTTCCCTTTTCATTTAATTATTAAAACATGAACATTTTATCTAGTCATTTAATATTTCTCAAAAATTTTAATTTAATGGTTTTTATTCCATCACAGGTGGGTTCCATAATTTATTTAATATTTGCAAATCATTGGACAATTTCTAGAGTATTTCTCCCCTAATACTATGATGACCTCCTTGTATGTAAATCCATTTGATTTTTCTTCTGAATCAATTCTTAGAAACAGGGTTGAGCTGTGCATTTTTGCCTCCTTCTGAACAAAACTTTTTCAATTGACACAATAGTGCTGCAAACACTTGCATATCTATTGAACTTTTATGCCTGGAAAAAAAACAGGTGTTCTCCTGATTGTTGAATGAATTGTTGAATGAATAAGCAAATGAATGTATTTTAAAAAAACAAATATAGGCACTCAATCCTAACAAGTTTTTTTAGAATCAATTATAAGGCATGGAAATTTTATTTAGAAAATGGATATGAACATTACTATACCTTGATAATGGATAAGTAATAGAATGATTAACAGAATTCTGAAGACAGTCTCTTGAAGAGAAAGCAACATTTAGGGATGTGGCTTTAAGTCCCTTTAGCCAGAAGTCAAAGGCTATGGTTCATAAATCAAGAAGGTATATTACAAGCCTGCTGGCAGAGCAGAACTCTTAACAGAAACATTTTAAATATATCCCTTATATCCCCTAAGAATGAGCAGCAGAAATGATTTTACTTTCGTGTTGCATTTTTACAATGTATACAAATTGCTTTTAAAATTTTTGCTTTCCTTTTTCATTTTTGCTTATATCATTTTAATTTGCAAAGTATTAAGAACAAAAGTCCAATTAACCTTTTGCTTTTGAGAGAGAGTCAGACTGCCTAGTTTTAAGTGTCCCCTTGGTAGGTATGGCTCAACAACCTCTGAATTCCCTTTGCAACAGGATTCTCAGAGTATAAGACACCTTTCATTTTCCCTCTCTGATCATCCCATAAGTCCCACTCGGCTCCTCCATCACAACTTCTGCTTCATTAGAAATTCTCTTCAAATAAAATAAAGTTAATAATAAATAAGTAGGTGTTAAAAATGGGAAATAACAACAGCTGTAGTCATTCTCCATAGATAAAGGTCAAGGAATATTTTGTAAGGGCAATACTGAACATCTCTCTTTTGCATAATGAACTATACAAAATAGTGTATAATACTGATTGGAAGAGGAAATATTCCTTGGTTCTATGTAAATGTATTCAGCAAAATTTCACTGAGAATCTGCTGCATCTAGAAGAAACCAGCAGTAGCCACAATTATTAATGGAAAGGAATAGAATCCTGTGACTCATATGCATGAGACAGAAACAGGCATTATTCTTCTGGGTTGCACCTGGCATTCATCTGTGCCTTGGATATCATGACTATGTAAAAGTAAATTGAGCACCTACTATGTGTTTACTATCATAAGTAAAGGACAGAAAAATTCACCTGTTGAGTCCCTATCATGTGACAGATAGAAGTGATAATCATAATATGCATGTGCACAGCAGGACACAGCAGGACAGAAATTTCAGCATAATCCCCTAGTTCTTTAATTTTTAGACCATCATTCATGTGGGGGATTGAAGTAAAATGCAGGCACTTTTTCAAGGTTTAGGAAACTGGCTTCTTTGTTGGGGTACCAGAACGACTCCACTTCTGTCATGGAGGTAGAGAACACCTTTAGATGACTCTCAAATTATTACAAAACTACATCTGAAGACTTAGAACAAGGAAGATAAAGAGCCCCTGGGATATGTTGGGGAGGTTGAACATAGGCTCTTTGGTAATGGGTAAAAAAAAAAAAAAAAGTAAGTTTTAAAAATTATGTTCCAAAGTAAGTATTGGGAATTGGGCACAGAGGATAGGGAGGGAAAGTAACCACCAGCTCAGGAATAGTGACATAGAGGCAAGAAAGTATTGTCCAAAGGATAAAAGAAAAGTAAGATATTTGGCTCCTACTGATAAAGGGTCATGAAGTCTAATGTACTCAAAGTCGAGGCCTTTTTATCCCCTTCGCTTTATTCGGTAAGATGACCTTGCAGGCCTCTCTGATGGCGGGATGTTAAGCACAGCACTATGAAGCTGTCCACAACCTTTGCAGCATGAGTTTGATCCCTGGCCAGGGAGCTACCCACATGGCACAGCAAACCTCTCCTGGCTCGTCTGCTGCTCCCCTCAGCAGTGTATTTCAGTCAGTCTGTTCTGTTCCCCACTCTGTCTCTAGTGAATCCTCTCACCCCTCACATCTCTGCCCTGTACCTCAGTTCTTGTATGCATAAATAAATAAATCTTTAAAAAAAAAAAAGGTGACCTTGTCTCCAGAGGGGAATCAAAGTTATACTCTGATTCCATGAAAACAGAAGAAAAGGGCAGGATGATATGAATATATTTTGGTAGATGGTAACATTTGCCTGTGGTTTAGAGAATTTACCTCACCAACTTCATTCCCTCCTGTCTCTCCAAACAAACTCTCCAATCTGACCAGTGACCCACTGACCCTCACCCAACCCAGGCTCATTCCAGCCTCCTTCCATTTCACTGCTGCATCTCCCAGACCCTCAATACATTCATCCTACTCATTTGTTAGCTGACTTAAGTGAATGGCTACATCTGAGTTGAACACACACGGATTCAAAATCAATGCCAACTTTTGGGTGGATAAGTTTGAGACTCCCAATGCCATTTGCAATAGAAGCAGTGGTTGACTGCAGGTTACTGCTGAAAGGAGACGGTTCACGACAAATGATACGCTTTGAGAATACCAGGCATTATCGTGGGAAAGCATTTTACTCTTTCACCTGTGGGGAATGTGTGCATCAGCTGTCACCAGTTATCACCCTTCTAATTACCATTGCTCAACCCGGGTGTGCTCAGAGCAGTTCAAAAGGAAGAGACACCCCTAGGATATGTTTTAAATTACAAGGTCATTGTCATTAGAAGAACTGCCAGTGCTAGGGGAGGGAAGCACCACACCAAATAAGAACTGTATTTAATTACAGTCATTTTATTTATTCATTTTGCTAAGAGGTCACTTAATGCGTAATGATGAAGGTAAAATAGAGGGGAACAACAACAAAGCACAAATTCTCCTTTTATTTTTTAATAAGTAAATAAATTAAGATGTCTGATAATGGGAGATGGAGAGAGACAGATGCTTTAATTAGCACATCCTGATGTGCAACCCAAGACAGGGAAGCAGAGGTCTTATCTCATTGCAGTTTGTGTCAGTTTAGAGTACAATTACTATAGTTCTCTCACATGCTGATCTCTAATGTTCTGAATTTCAAAAAGTGGACAAATCCCCCATCTGCTGTTTGGAACAAACCCATAAACACAGCTACATGGTGCCAGGTGACAGTCTCGCCCTCTCCAGCAGAGCTGTCCTCCCTGTGTGTGCCTGGCCTCTGCAGGAGAAAGGCGGGAGAGTATCCAGGGACCCCCAAGACATCAAAGGGACCGGCAGAAATTCAAGGAGGGCTGAGCAGAGGACCAGAAGCTGAGCCTCCTTCCTAGAAAGAGAACACTAATGACTCTGTGCTGAGTAACTTGCAAAGCTTAGTGCCTGGGGCTGTAGACCATTTATTCTCATACAAGCCAGTGGGGAAAGTATTCTTCTCCTAGGTTTATTAGGAGGAAATTTAAAGATTCCCACAACCGTTAAGGGCAAAGTTCGAGTTCAGAATCGGTCCCCTCCAGCCCCAAAGTGCCGCCTGCTCAATGGAGAAAAAGCGGATCTTAGATTAGGTCTGGCCTCACACACAGGTACGTATTTCACTTACAAAGTGGTCTGGAAAGACACATGTCAGCCATTCTGATTTGATAATCAAATTGTCTGAAATGAATTAAGAAAACATTAGGATTTGGGCCTCAGAAACAAATTCAAAAGTCTTAAAGCTCCCCTGCATCCTTAAAACAGGTCAGTTTGTCGTTTCCATATTTCTCTTTTCTCAGGCCTCTGAAAGTGTTCCATTTCCTGCTTAAATCAGGCTGAGTCTTCTGGCTAACCAGTTTGATGGCTGCATACTAGAGATAGTCCCCTAGGAGAGAGGCAAATGCCCCATTACCAGAATTACCTGAACCCACACTAGGTTAGTCTAAGAGAACAGCCCAGCAGAATGATTCATCCACAGCATCTTTTCAAGAACCTTCTTTTTGTATTGGGAAAAAAAGGGAAAAAAGAACTTCTATGCAGCCACCAGGATGCTCTGAGCAAAACCCTCTTTCAATGACAGCATTTTCTAAGCAATTTTATACTAATGCTATCTAACACTCCAGTACCTTTTCACTGAGCTTCACCATGCTACTTAACAAAGCATCTCACACACCTGTACACACACATATCCACTCATGTGAGATTCCCAAGCAACTTGCCAGAGGAAAAATGCTGATGGACATTAGAATGTTCTAGAACATTGTATCAGAGTCCTCATTTGAACCTCCAGATTAGGATTTGACGATCTCTGTGTTAGTTGGTGGACATTTAAAACTGTTTCTGTGAATATCTGTCTCTCTGTCAAAGAATGTTTAGACATGTGCCAACGGGTCTGATTTTAGAGCTGCTTATCTTCAGTTACAAAGGGGGTATAAATAAATATTTGTGGAGGGTGGGAGGAAGGGAAATAGAAAGAAAAGGAGCAGGCAGGCTGGCTGGCTAGTCTACTTGAGAACTTTGGAATTACCTTTAGATGTCTATAAGAAACAAAAAAGAAAAACAATTCCCAGTATCATAGACCAGCAGGCATCTGCCCAGGACAGGAGCCACACACGCACCACTTAGTGACCCAAGAGGGACAGCCTCTCAGATGCATGGGTATGGCCTTCACATTACACTTGATTGTGTGCAAAGGCAGCTCTATTTGATCTTTTCTGTACCACCAACTCCTGCCCCCTAGTTCCCTGAATCGAAGAACCCCAGATCTCAACAGCTCATCCCACGCCACACTCCCTATCACCAATAACAAAGTAAGGGGGCATTGGGCCTTCTTACCAACAGCCCCCCTCTCTAGCTGGCCCACACTGCAACCCAAATCCTCCACCAGATATTTACAGGAAGTAATCGTCGAGGGGTTGGCAGGAGGTAAGATATTCATCGACTGTGGGATGACTTGGCAGAAGAGCAAAGGCCCTTCCAAGGCTGAGGAGGAGCAGAGCACAGAGCACAGAGATTTAGTATGGCAAAGACAAACTTTACATTCAACTAGCGTCTTTCCTTGAAGCACCTCATACACTGAACATGAACTCATTTGCTCTGCCAATATCCCCATGAGATAGACGGCCAGGCAGGCATTATCTTCTTCATTTCCAAGAAAGGCTACGAGAGGCCCAGAGGTTAGGCAACTTGTTGAAGGTCACATAGATAATCAGCATCCCCTATCTTTTGATGCTCTGCTTGAAGTTGATACACTTTTCCTATTATTCTCTTGATTTCTTTCATTTCAACAACAATAAAATGTAACCAGGTCTCCAGCAAGAACTCCAATATATTAGTCACATATCTCTACATCTACCCTCTGAATAAATGGAGAGCTTGAAGCATAGAACTTGGGGGGAAGGGGGAGATTACTGTGCTGTGGGTAGAGTCCAAATGGACCCCAGGCAAAAGGACAGCTTCCAAATGTCTAGGGAGTACCACTTGCTGAATTCCAGAGCTGAGAGGAGTCTCAGACTATAGCTATTCTAATTCAGGAGTCCTTTTTGGTGCCTATGGAGTCTTCTCCATAGTTAGAGGACTCCAACACAGCACTCCAGTGGAAATCGGGGACCCCCTTCATAGGCAGTGGAGAGAAGGAGCTGTCGCAATGGATAGCCATTCTTCTTGTAACTCCTACTTGAAGGGAAGTATCTCTAGATGAATAGCTGAAGTTCTCATGGATTAAAGATTAAATGTCAAATGTGTTGGTAGGATTAGGAACTTGCCACAGATGAAAATCTCAAACCACACATGTTCTCTCTCTACCCCACTTGGGGAGACATAACGACATACACAGATTTAAAATAAGAGAAAAATGGAAAGCAGGGAGGAAATATGAAGATTATGATCCTACACATAGGGTAATTTAGGGGGAAAATATGCATGGTACAGACTGCTGAGGGCTTTGCACCAAGAAGATAGAACTGCTGGGCTATGTCTGTCTTTAGCAGATTTGGAGAGTGGGATCTCACACCCCCATGTTGGCCATGTCTCGTTTGATACCTGGGGGTCTCGTTTGATACCTGTTGTCTGAGCCACTCGTTGATACCTGGAGGTCTTCACTAGGAGACATTTCTCCATGAATATCTCATTTTTCTGCATGGGCTGGGCAAAGGGTACTGGCCATCTCTTCGATGGGGGTACTTTGGACACCATCCCTGAAGCGCAAGAGTGTGCTTCTGTGCAGGTCAGAAGGCAGACTTGCTTCCCCGCCATTAAACAAAGAGAAAACACCCCACTCCTCAGAAGCATCTCTCTCCTCTCTGGCCTCCCTTCTGTCTCCAAGATTTACTGACATTTCAGAATAAAAATAAGGTTTTCTCGCATGCTCCAGAGAGGAGAATGAGCAGGTCACCAGCGGCAGGGAGGTTGCCCTCTGGGGCACAGGCCCTCTCCTTGATCTACCCCATTGCATTTGCAGGTTCCATTTGGCTCTCACCATTACCCTGTGGGACAAAGACTCAGTATTGCCAGAGATGATCCTGGTCCTGCTTTTATCATAAGTCACCACTACTTTTGTCACTGAGCCCATCTTCAGGGTTTAATCAGTATATATGTTTTTATGTCCACATGTCCCATATACACAGGCACACACATGTGTACATTTATCTCAAGTGCATGCATGTAACACACATGCGCCTGCATTAATCACATGTGTATAATGTACATCTATATCTATATACATGTATGCCCTAGCGGTAGTAAGGCAAGGGGAAAAAGATACAGTGGTTGGAAAGGAGTAACACTGTCAAGACCTGTAGAGCAAATCTGAAACCTAAAAGTTAAATTATAAGTAAACTACTGGAATTAATAAATGAATTAACAAGGCCTCCAAATACAGAATAAATGCATCAAAATCAGCTATAATCCTATATATTACCAATAAATGAAAACAGAATTTGAAATGCCACCTACCTTCAGTAACATTAAATAACTAAACATTAAATAACTTAACAAAAGATGGAAGACACAGAAAATTGTAAGATATTAATGAAAGGAATTTACATATATATTAAAAACTGTGACTTCCTTGTTAACTTGCAAGTAGCCTACAGTCTCATACCCTTCACAATTTCAGACTTAATGATCCTAATTCTCAGTTCAGTGTTCTTTGCCTTCACTGGGACATCTTGTCAAACCCTATTTTGTTCCTTTCTGCACCCCCAGTGTGTCTGTATCTGGCCAGAAACTAGTTGAAGAGCCCAGAATCCCCTCTGCTATTCATAGCCTCATTCCACCCCACATCCTCTATGCTTAAAGGACAAAGTGAGAGGCAATGAGTCTTCTCACCATCACCCCTTCTGCCAATGGCCACACTGCACCCCAAATTCTCCATCAGGCAGGAGTAATCCTGCAGGGACTGGCAGGAGGTAAGCTATGAGTGCACTGACCTGGACAGACACAACAGAGCCAACCCCCACCCCAGGGGCTGCTAGAAGGGGCAGACCAAGGAGGCCAGGACTTTGAGTACACTGTAGAAAAGAAAGTGGCAAAATGAGAAAGCTGGTAAGAAAGAAAGAGAAAACTGGCCAAGACAGAAGACAGAGGTGGAGTGTGTACAGAGAAGGCACCATGAAGATCTACTAGCATGGCAAAGAAAGAAATTAGTCAGAAAGGTAGATTTTTTTTAAAGATTTATTTATCCATACATGAACTGGGGTACAGGCCAGAGGTGTGGGGGTGAGAGGATTCACCAGGGACAGTGGGGAGCAGAACAGGTAGACTGATTGAAATACACTGCTGAGGAGAGCAGCAGGCAAGACTGGAGAAGCCTGCTGCGCCATGTGGTTCACCTCCCTAGCTGGGGATCAAACTCATCCTGCAGTGGCTGCGGATTGCTTTATAGTGTTGCATCAGTTCACCCCCTGAGCCACCAGGGAGGCCCCAGGAAGGTAGATTTTTTAAAAGTGCAAAGTGAAAAACAGTATTATAAAGCATCCCTTCCAAAACATGAGTCCTCAAAGCAGAAAACCCCTTAAACACTTATTTCCGAGAATGTCCCCACTGAACACACAGGCAAAGCGGGCGCAGAGAGCTAAGCAAAACCACTGACATGCCTTTGCTGCGGCTCCCACAGGCCTTTGCTGCGGATCCCACAGGCTTCGGTCACCAGGCCCAGCTGCTGTCCCTGCCTTTCTCTAAGAGTTTCTTTCCTCCCGATTCTGACAGAGAGGCTGTCATGGGGAGCCCCAGATTTGAGGTCTCCTACAGCAGGAGGGGGAGTTGTCACATGCAGAAAGACAACAATGCTGTTTGCCCTGCTATGTTTACAAAGGACAGAGCGTGCCAGACACAAACACACAGCGGCTGACAGGCGCGAGGGGAGGCGGATGCGCCCGCCAGGCGCGCGTTTGGACAGACAAGCAAGACTGCTGATGCCCGTCATGAAATTGTACTTGCAAATTCATTCAAATCGACTAAGAGAAGACTAAGGCTTCCCTGAGCTAAAAACACTAAATGGTGAGACAGGAGAAGAGGAATAACACTCAGAGAGCAAAACCTGGAACTTGGAGGGAGGACATGAGGGGTCAGGCAGGCCCATGAGGAGCTAGTGCAGCTTCTTGGATGGGGCTTTGGAGAAAAGGACATCCCCACACAGGGGGTGGCTGGCTCCATGGCTCCCCACAAACCAGTGAACTCCCAAGGACCTTCAGAACCAGGTTAGCCCTTCTCCATGACTCCGCTGGGTTTAGAGAGAATAGAAATGTTCAGAAGGCCCTGGGTTGACATGAAGGGCTATACAAATGGCGATAATAACATCAAATTTTATTTAACATCTTCATTAAGGACTCAGAGTGGAACAGGCAGGCTGTTAGTGAAATTTGCGGTGAGGCCTACATTGGGCGCTGCTGGTGACAGCGCAGTTCTGGACACCCTGGGGATGCTGGGCACCTCGGTCTCATGAGCAGATTGCAGGGCAGTGGGTGTGCAGGTCCACAGCTCCCCACGTGCCCACTGAGTGAAGGCCCTGCCCAGGAGCCACCGAGGCAGTCCCCTCTCCCTGCGCTGTTCATGCAGGTAACATCTGAGCAAAGCAGACATCAGGAAGAAAGTCAGAGGAAGATGTGGAAACTGTCCTGGAGTCCACCTGAGACATGTACTTGTGCCCCTAGTCCCAGTGAGTAGGGCCCCACTAGAGTGTGATGCAGTGACAGGCCAGCCAGTCTTTCTGGAAAGCGGAGAAAAAAATGTTCTTTTCAGGAGATGGGCCTGCAGCCTCAGGTTCCAAGACAGACACTCTCTAGGTCTCTTGTCAGAAAGTGCAAGATTTACATCCACCAGGACCTCTGTGAGCACCAGGGCCTTGAGGACCATGGCTATTCCCCCAGTCACCTTCTGGCAGAAACACATTCCATATCGTGTCTTACAAGCCACTCCTGAGCCAACTCTTGCCCACCCCTCCAGCCTCACCTGTGCCCCTACAAGACTCTCCAGCCTCACTGAACCACCTGCAACTGTGATCTAATGCACATGCCAGTCTCTCTACCAAAAATATTCTTCTCTTCCCCTTTCTCTGACTAAACTGAACTTACATTTGGGTCTCGGCCCTCCTACAAGTGCACTGATTCCCACCTTCTACATATCCCTGCCACCTTTTACTTTCCTCGTCATAGGCCCTACCATCACAGGCACTAGCAATTATTTATGATTTGTCTTCTCTGTGCTAGGCTCGGTGGAGCTGACACAGCAATGAACAAGATAAGCACAATCCTACCTCACGGGAGAGGTATGCACTAGAATTACCTGGAAAGCTTTTAAAAAACATCATTACCACTCCAATTCAATTAGTCTGCAGTGGACCCTGATGATGGATATGCTTTAAAATGGTGGTCCTCAACAATGGCAGCCTTTGGAATTACTTAGGAAGATTTATAAATATGGATGCCTATGTTCCTAGCCCAGCCCAATTAAAAACAAATGTCAATTAAAAACAAATGTAGGGCCTGAACAGAAGCCTTTTTTCCAAAAGGTTTCAAGAGATGCTAGTATACAGTCATGGGAATACAGCAACGGGGAGGGAAGGACAGCCACTAAATACTTATCCTACTGCTAAACCTGGCCTGTTTTCTTACCTATGTCCCTGCTAGTGTGGAAAGCAAAGATATTATCTAAGATATTGCTTCCAGTACTTGATATTGTACCTGGCACACAATAGGTTCTTGCCAAAGAAAGAAGGAAGGACAAACTTAATTTTCTTGCTGCAGTAGATCAAGGTGTTACTAGGGTTGGTTCCTTGTGAAGGAGAATCTATTCCATGCCTCTCACCTAGCTTCTGGTGTTTTGCTTCTTTGGCATTCCTTGACTTATAGAAGCATGACCCTATCACTATCTTCAGCTTTAGGTGGTGTTCTCCCTGTGTGCATATCTGTCTGTATTCAAATGTTCCCCTCTTATAAGGACACTGGTTAGATTGGATTAGAACCCACCCTAAAGAACTCATCTTAACTGGAACATATGCAAAGACCCACTTTCCAATTAAGGTCACATTCACATGTACTGGGGATTAGGATTCAACATCTCCTGGGAAGACACAACTCAACCCATAACAAGTGGGTTGCTCTTTCTTATCCTGGAAGAAGGAAAGAAAAGAGGACAAACTCTTAATTATCTTGGTTGAGTGGGATGCTTTCTTCTGCTGGATCACAGCTCCCTGTTCTAAGTGATTCAATCAGAACTTCTTCCAGCAGCTCTTTGCTAAGCAAAAAGACATAAAGTAGGCTGGCCCTTGGCAAATGGTGAATTAGTGAAGATTATCCACCCTCTCTCCTCCCAAGGTACCTTGCCTATATTCCACTTCTGAAATAGCTTAAGGTGGCTCGCTGCCTGCTACATCTGAATGGGTGGAATAGTCTTCCATATAAGATAATACATGATTTAATTTAAGGCATTAGCCCTCTTGGAGATATTGGAAATTTAATTGAATAGTCATGAAAAAATAGTAGCAATGTCCAAAAGAAGAAATTTGTAAGGGTAGAAATGTAGGCATTATGTCATGGGAGCCAGGAGAAACGGAAGGAGGGCACAAGGGCCCCTTGGTGACCACCCTCCTCATCAAACCCACTCTTCATCTGAATCGCATGGACTTGACCTCTTGGAGGTTAGTATAAGGACACTCTAGGAAAGGGAGACACTCTGGAAAATATAATTTCTACTCCATCCTTAGTTACCATATTCCATGAAGTAGATGTTTATTTCTTTCCCAATGGAAACGCAGAGCTTGACCTGTGCTCACCACACAAGTTGACTCTTTTCTTAGGGCAGAACCTAGAAGCAAAACCTTTCTGGAGTTGCCTCCTGGCAACCAACACTACATTTGGCCCCAACCTGGACACTGGCCCCATTGCTACCTGGTAGGAAGTTCCCCGTTCAAGTTGTAGCTATTCAACTAGGGCACCTAAATTCGCATATAAATTCATATGGAATTGTAAGGAAACTTTTTTTTTTACATACTTTTAGGGACTAGAGTTTAATTAAACAAGCTCTCAACTTTTCCATTGTTCTCAACAAGGTTTTGAACCATTCTGAAATGCTATTACATTTAACTGACAGCTGTCATGGAGATGATAATACGGGAGAAATAAAAGATCCCACAGATATTCCACAGAGCAAGGAGAAAGTACCAGACTAGGAGTCACGGGTATGGATTCTTGACCTGGATCTGTCACCAGGTGGGTGTCCCTGGGAAGTCACTTCTGTCCTCTCATTCTCAATGTTCTCAGATGTTAAATGGGGATAATAATAGCCAGGCTTTCTTCTAAGCACC
Organism: Talpa europaea; assembly: GCF_964194135.1. NCBI lineage: Eukaryota > Metazoa > Chordata > Mammalia > Eulipotyphla > Talpidae > Talpa > Talpa europaea. Next base: position 109,702,596 of record NC_140075.1, read on the forward strand.
TTGGATGTGCTGAGTTACTTCATATTCCCAACAGCCCTGAGAAGTAGTACAATTAGAGTCCTTCTTTAAATCCAAGAAGATTAAGGCACAGAGAATTAGCTTGCCTGAGTTCTGGCTACTAGTGCTGGGTGAGCAGATACTTGTTTTATTCTTTTTTTAAAGATTTATTTATGCACACAAGCGGGGGTACAGGCCAGAGGTGCGGTGGGTGAAAGGATTCACAGAGACAGAGTGGGTAACAGAACAGGCAGACTGACCAAAGTACACTATTGAGGGGAGCCGCAGGTGAGTCAGGAGAGGTCTGCTGCGCCATGTGGGTATGCTCCCTGGCTGGCCGGGGATTGAACTCATGCCGCAGAGGCTGCGAATTGCTTCATAGTGCAGTGCTTAACCCCTTGTGCCACCAGGGAGGCCCCCGTGAGTGGATATTTGAACCAGGTAATCTGACTCTAGCATCTTTGCTCTTAATCACTATGCTTTAATAATGGCATGATTGTAACAGTAACTACGTCATCAAAAGTGATGAAGGTTAAATGGTATATGCACATAAGAACTTGGCAAAACAGTAAATAGATTTTTTTTTATTATCATAGAGTAGGGTATCAGTAAATGTTGAAGAGGTGGGTGACTGGATGTCTTCTCCACTGAATCATCTAGAAGTCTTTTCCTGAAGTCTTTTGCTAGATTCCATTATTTCCTGGACTTGATGGAGAAATGTGAATAGAAGTTACCACTTGAGTTTAGAGAAAGAGGTCCAGTTGGGTGCAAAATCCTATTCTGGTAACTGCAAGATAAGTTTGGTTTTAAGAATAATCAGAGTGCCGCCCGCTGCTCCCCTCAGCAGTGTACCTCGGTCCCTCTGCCTGCTCTGCTCCCCGCTCTGGCTCTGGTGAATTCTCTCACCCTCCCGCGCTTCTGAATGTACCCAGTGCCTGTATAAATAAATAAATAAATAAATAAATAAATAAATAAATAAATAAATCTTAAATAATAAAAATAAAAAAAAAGAATACTCTGAGTAAGTGGTAAGATGTTTTTAATCTAAAAACAACTCCCCTATGTAGAGGTTATCCGACATACAGTGCTGCCAGCTCAGGTTAAGCACCCTCCTTTTGCCCAGGCTGGACTCAAAAGACAAATGCCCACCAGGAAAAGACACACATTAAGTCCCATCTGCCACCATATGAATTAGTTTTCCTGTCTCTTTTTTTGGGAGAGTTGGGTCTGTGAGCTCTGGATAGCTGCAGGCAAGAGAGCAAGGGAAGAAGAGGCTAGAGGCACGCATGTCAAACTTTGCAAGTTCACAAGTTGGGCTTGGGACACCTTGGTTCTGAGCCCATGGACACTGCTTCTCATTTCAATCTGTCATAGAAGGCGAGGGAGACACAGGATGGCATGGAATGTAGGGAGCACAGACCCCGAGTCGGGCACTGTTCAGAGTACGAAGGGAGGGCTTTACCCTCTTTAATCTTCACACAACTGTGAAATGCAGGCACTGTCACCTCCTATATCCACTGCCTGTTATGTGTGAAGAAAGGTCTGAGGTAGAAAGACTTGTCTAAAGTCCATGAACTGTAATTGGCACAAATGGAACTAGGACACAGATGTGTCCAATTCTAAAGCTTGTTCTTTGTGTCATCCCAAACTGTGTGACTGGATACTCAGAGGGCCCCAGGAGACGCAGCCACAGAGAGGTCTCATAAGCCGGCAGATGATGAGTGTCCAGACACGCAGCCCCAGTCTCTCCCTCTCGGTCCTTGGACTTCATTCAGATGCAAGGCTCCAGAGGTGGAAAAGCAGCAGCAGCTGAGCAAGACCTCCAAGACCATGCACATCTGCCCCTCCAAAGACACACACACACATACTCCACATCAAGCACCATCATCTGAAGCACGGACTCCACTGCCAGCCAGCCCCTGTGTGCCTGAGAGGAAAGTTATTTACAGCAAGGTCTGGCCTCTTGCGCCACCGTGTAATTCCAGGCAATTGCACTTCCAAATAGATCTTTTTGGAGAAAATCAACAGTGGCTTTGCTTTCAATCTACTGGAAAATGAAGTCCTGTGCATGTGTTATGTAAGTCCACAGCAGGCAGGTGCAGTGAGGAGCACAGGAGCCACAGCTCTACCAAGAGAGGACAAGGGTAGGCTCTAGTCCCCCAGGCCTGCAGGGGTCCCCACATCCCCGGCCTACCCCGCCATGTGTGCCATGGATTTGGGAAGGTGACCAGGATGACAGGGAGAGAGTAAGGTATGAGCAAAGCCCGCTAAAACCACCAACTGGGGCTTTAGGGGAGACAAGGGAAGCTGAGAGGCTAGAATACTTGGTCAGAGAAGATTAGAGAATGCCCAATCTCCATATAATCTGCCCTACTGTGTTCACAGCCATGACACAAACACACCCAACACCTATGCCAAATTCCTTCCTTTTTTCTACTTTTTAATGTTAACTTTCAATCATAAAAGTATTTTAAAAATTAAAAATACAGATACACAGCCAAATGAAAACCAAGTGCCCGTGTTCCATCACCAAAACACAGCCATTGTTAACATTTTATTGAATTTCTTTCCAGTCTTTGTTTTTATCCATTTTTAGCTGAAAAATTATACCTGATGAGCTTTCCAGAATAGCTCAAGCATTCACCTCTGGGATAGTCTGTCAAGTTTGATTGATGCAAACTCTAGAGTTTTAAGGGGCTAGATGATTCATTGATTGGCTACTAGATAGCCAGTGGCTTTTTAGATCATGGAGAAGGACTCTTTAGTCAGATAAAAAGAGCAATAAACTGAGAATCAGGAGATGTTCACACAGCCCCATCCCTCCCATTCTTGATGGTACATCATCTCTTTCCTTACAGCCTACCTTGCATCATTCACAGTAAGAAACAGAAGTGAAGGATGCGTTAGGAGTCTGAAGAATATGTTCTTGCAGTTCTTATATTTTCAGAGAAATCACTTTCTCTTTGAATAAGTAGAATATTTATTCTTTCCTGTGAATATTTTCATCTTTTCAATGGGGGATAGTAACATCATGGCCCAAGACTTCTCATAACTGTTGAGAGGGTCAAACTAAATGATACATGCAAAATGGCTCTGATAACTATAAAGAAATATAAGAGTGAGAGCTATTATTATGACAAAAAATAAAGATATCTGTGCCACACATCTTGTGAAAATATAAGGAGGTAGGGAGTGTGATATGCTATAAAAAGAATAAAACCCAGGGAAGAAATGGAGAGAATTTTTCCTGAACTTCATACAAAAAATCAGGAACAGTTGAGGGGTACAGAGGAAGTGAGAAATAAAAGTATACCTCCCAAAAGTGACTTTCTCCCTTTACCCTGTTTGTTCAAAAAGCCCCTGTCTGCTCACCCTCTAAGGATCCAGATGGGGGATCCAAATGCAGAGGGTATGATTTCAGATTGGTTCTGCATCTCAGCAGGATCTGAGAAAAAGCTGAGGCACCCATGTCCACCTCAGCTTTCTGACAGAAGTCTAGAGGTACTTTCTAGAGGCATTTATCCCACTGATAGCGAGAATATTTCTGCTTGTTTCACCTTTATGCAATGTGAAGAAGCAAGGTGAATGGGGACAAAGGAGGGAATAAAAGGGAGGCAGCATTAAACCACAGAAAGTGCGGAGAAGAGCTAACCATAAGAATTCTACATCAATTTTGGGGCTCCCCAGAAGCAAACCTGCCAGGCCATGGAATTAGTGACAGTGTGCCACCTTCTGGTGGACCTAGATATTGCACAATTTCCTGTGTGAATTCTAACCACTGTCCCCTGTTTAGAGTTCATAAGGTATCTTTCCAAGTCAGTTTGCTGGGACCACAGCATCTACAAGACCTAGACTAGGTCAGGAAAACTGCTATAGTGATGACATATATCGTAATCAGCTCCTGATTTCTCATTCAACTTGTTCTATCCAGCTTATCCCTTCTCACTCCCTCTGTTCTTCATTCATTCATATGCACCCATGACCTATTGGGTCACCTTTCCAAGCAATTACTTGTATTTTAAAGGAGATCTTGGGGAATGTGCATTGTATAACATCCACCCTACAATCCATTCAAACATGTACTGGACATGTAATGTGTGCAATGTATCATCCCACCCATCCATAATCTAGTGAGGAAAGTAAAAACAGTAAAATAACTATATGACTGCAGTGCAAGAGTACAATTGCAAAGACAACAGGTCCTCCAGGAATTCTGTAAAGGGAAAAAAAACACTTGTGGTTGGGGTGGTCAGCGATGGTGACATTTGACTTGTGATTTGAAGATTTTAATGAGAAGAGATGGAGTTTGAGAAGCTGTAACTGGCAAAAGGAGTAGAATTCATAATGAACAGAACAGGGAAAAGGCAAGACCTGCTCCTGGCTCCTTCAACTAGAACATGTCAGGGAATATTAATATGACAAACATTTATACAAGTTTACAAATTCTCTTTTTAAAATGTTCTCTTCTTGGTCATCCTATACATAAGGTATTTTTAAAGATTTATTTATTTATTCATGCAAGAACTGGGGTATAGGCCAGAGGTGCAGGTAGTAAGAGATTCACCAGAGAAACAGAGTGGGGAACAAAACAGGCAAACTGAAATACACTGCTGAAGGGAGCAGCAGGCGACAGGAGAGGTCTGCTGCACCATGTGGGAGGCTCCCTTGCTGGGGATCGAACTCATGCTGCAGTGGCTATGGATAGCTTCATCAGCTACATCTTAACCCCTTGCACCACCAGGGAGGCTCGGTATTATTACTATTGACTCCATTTTAAAAATGAAGAGACAGAGACTATGAGATGTTAAATTTATTGCTCAATGAAGAGTCCATAGGTAGAAAAAGAAGACCTTAGACCCAAGGATTCTATCTCCAAATAACAAGCTATAGCAAATATGATTAATTCTAAAAGGGAGGTTGTAATCATTCTGTGAAGTTGGGCAAGGAATACCAAGCCAAAATATCAGGAAAATGGGGAGATTTCAGACCCTGTGATTGTAGAATAGAGCTCCCCTTTGAAGCCTGCAGAGGAGACCAGATGTGATTTTCATTGTCTTCTCCCCTCAACCTGGGCTGACTCCTCATTGGTCATTATCTTTCTTCTTAGAGACACATCCTGAGTTATGCAGCCATCGCTGTGCTTGCAAGCAACACAAGAAAAGTTTTTTGTTCTTTCTCCAGTGCATTTATCTGTTTGTTTGATTTTCTGTTTGCTGCATTATGTTATTAGGCCTCAGGGTACCTCAGTGAATTAAAATGATATAGGCAAATGTATGATTAAAAGACCGAGCAGCAATAATAACAGCATAATCATATCATGCATTCATATCCCACTTTAGCATCTGTTATCTCATTTACTCACACAAAATCTGCAGCAGTCTGAAATAGGAATGACAGAATGTAGCAATCTAATTTTACCGATGGGAATATTGAAACAGAGAGGTTAGGTGATTTGCCTGGGGCCACACAGCAAGTAATTAGAACTTTTTATTAACTCCCAAACCAGCCTCTTTCACAGTAGTGCAGTCTCTCAGCTCAGGCAGGCATCCCGGATGAGAGGGACCATATAATACCATCTGCTTCCACCTCCCAGAAGCTCTGGCTTCAGCACTGTGGACAGAGGCACATAGGCCTAATGCCATTCTTTAATGCCGTTATGCTAGTTTCCACAGTAAAGCCTATAAACTCAAATCTGGAATGTTGAACATGCCATACACAGTAGGAATATTGCATAGGGGCCTAGAACTGATGGCAGTGATAATCATTTAGAAAGAAGTCAGAGGCTGGAACAAATATTTTCACTGCCCTGTCCTAGGTTGAGGCAATGCAATCTTGAACCAGAGCAGATACTCATTCTTTACCAAACAAAGCCTATAACCTAATTAATCATCAGTAATATTTATCCCAGTATACAATTACTTGGCTGTTCCCAATTAACTAACCTGTTTTTCCCTTTCATATCACAGGAAACTGTGAAAGGCCTAAGGTAGCAAATGCAAAAATAACACCAACAACAATAATGTCTACTGAGTCCTTGCTTTGTGCCAGACCCTGGGCTAGGCACCTAAATGCTGTGTCATCATTTAACTATTTTAGTGGCAAATGTGAAGATTATCTAAGAGACAGAGGCTGTGAGCAAAGCCCTTGGGAAAATCAATGATGTGATCATGAAACGTTATACTGAGTTTTAGAGTCACATAATCCTGCTTCAAGTTCCAGCGCTGCCTCTCACTAGCTGTGTGATATTAGACATTTGTTTGACTGTCCTGAGCCTCTGTCCATGAAAATGGAAAATTGGAGAATAACTCTCTTATCGTATTGTGAAGTAGACTACAAACAATGCGTATAAAACCCAGAACACAATGTTAAGAACATAAAGGGTGCTTGTGGACACTGTTATGTCAGTCCCCCAACCTATAACTTGCAGGTGTATTTTGGTTTCCCTTCAGCCTCCTTCCCCAAACTCCACCTCCAAGTCCCTGAGTTCATCTCAAGATAAAAATAAAATTTAGGCGATGAAAGAGACTAAGTTAAATGGAACACAATTTAGTTAAATCAACACACAAATTTGAGAATAGCCCTAGTACTGAACTATGAAATTATAATGTCTTCTAAAGTGTTTAAGAGGGGAAAGACAGCAGACAGGGTGGTTATAGGCAAATCCAGGTATTCTGTGCCTGGCCCAAGGCCCAGTGGTCCTGGAGGTTGTGACAAGGCTGTGAGTCAGTGAACATTTTTCCTGGCCTTGTCTTCCAGTCACATCATTTTCAGGGAAGTTTTACTACCCAAGAAGGCAAGGCAATAAATGTTCTCAAGCTTTTAGACTAGAACCACAAACACAACTTCCAGGACTCACCTATGTCTGTACACATCAACTCACCTTCACCTACCCTTCCTAAAATGAGCTTTAGACTATATTGTCCTATTGAAGAGAAGAGATTCCCCCCCCAAAAAAAATGATATATAAAGAACACCTCTTAAAAAGCTGGAATCTAAAAGAGCTTGGTGGCAACTATAAACCAGAGACACAGTATGGGCGGGGGTGGGTGGGAGAGGCGCGGAAAAAAAGGACTAGAGTCAAAATAAGGGGGGGGTGCAATTGTATGGGGAATATAACCAAAAATGAAAATGCATACATTGTGCAAAGATGAAAAAAGATGTAAGAATTATATAAAATAAAATATTTAAATAAAAATAAAATAAAAGAGCTTGGTGGATGCATTTATTTTTTTCCACCACCACTCACTGACCACGATGAGAAACAGTAGGTTTCCTTCAACAAGGAGCTCACAATTTAGTGGAGAACATGACAGCCAATGGCACTAGAACCTGGTGCATACTTTAATAAAGTTGTGCTCAATACAAGGCGCATGGGGAAAGCCTAATGCCAACCACACAGCACACCCCCATTCAGGAATATTTCTTGGCTCATTACATACATATAGATAGCCATGGAAGTGCCTCTCACACTCTGCTAAATTTTTTTGTTGTTTCATCTGTTTCCCTGCTTCCCCTCATTTCCCAGGCCCTCTGGTCGCACTAAGACTCACAATAAAAACATGTTTATATTTGAAAGGAACTTACAGATCATCTTGCCTGACCTTTGTATGTTACAAACTGAGTCCCAGATAGATAACGACTTCTCCGAGGTAGCAAAGCTGGTGGATCAAGAACTAGGACACAGGTTTCCTAACAAACAAGCAGAAAATTGTTCTGATGCAAGTGTTCTCCTATCTCGTAGGTGAGTCTTCACCCTCCTCAGTGAGTTTACAATTCTATTTATCAACCCCAGTTCCCCACAAGCCCATCCACTGCTCCCCAAAGCCTCACAAGAGAACCAAAAGCTTCAGTTAATTGGTTAACAAGACACAGCTCTGGGATTTAATTCAAGACTAGATATAATTCTTCTATCTGTACTCTAATTATGCTGACTCAAACTAACAACCTGCATTATAGCAAGTACCTTGGGTGGGCTTTCTCAAATACTCTTCAAAACAGTAATGGAAATCAAGTCCACAAAGAGCAGTACTGTGGGGGAGGCTCTTGGGTTCCCATTACATTGCTGGTCAGATAGATGTAAGTTCCTCTGCCCCTTCAAGCTGCCTGGGCCGAAACCAGCTGCCTGGAACTGTAGATTGTGGGTTTTGGCAAATGGGCATGATAATGACACTCTTCTTGATTAATCCTTACACATAAGCCCTAAGTGAGCTGTATTCCTTCCAGGTTTCAGGAAAGAATCATGTGAAGCAAAATAACACTGTCACGGGCATTAAGCAGCATGGATAGGAGAGGGGCTTCTCCACTGTATCAGTTACAGTAACCAGACTTCCCAGCCTGTGTGTCCTCGTCTGCGAAATAGGGGCACTCTCACTACAAACCTCATCAGTTTGTTGTGAGAGTTGAATAAAATATTTGATTAAAGAACCTGGTTTCTCAATAGATATTAGTTTACTTCCATTCAAGGGAGGGAAACGAGCATTCCTACTTCTAGTTAAGCCCTACCTGAGTTGCCATGAAATTGAACAATTAATTTTTCCTCTCTTCAAGCCCTTACTTCCCTTTTGCAAAAAGGACATCTTCCTATTTTCCAGAACTACTCAATGTTCCCTGAATAAAAGCATGATTGACAATAGAACATAATTCTAACAGTAGAATTAATCAGGTGTAGGTAAGAGGGAGAAAATAAAAGATGACTAAGTGCCTACTATGTACCAGGCAATTTAAGCACATTATTTCACATAGCCCTTAAAACACTCCTGAGAGAATGGTATATTATACCCGCTTCACACGTGTGGATTGACAAGGTTAAATCAATGAAACCAATGTAGACATTAAGTAGCAGAGTGCAAAGATGAACAGATGTCTATTGGAGTTCAAATCCCACTTTCTTTCCAATCATGATATAGTCTTCTGTCCTTGGGGGGAAGTGACCCCTTTGGGGAGCAAAATCATCCACTTAATTTTTTTAAAGATTTATTTATTATGCATACAAGAGCTGGGGTACAGGCCAGAGGTGTGGGGGAGGGTGAGAGGATTCACCAGAGACAGAGTGGGGAACAGAACAGGCAGATCGACTGAAATACACTGCTGAGGGGAGCAGCGGGCGAGACAGGAGAGGTCTGCTGAGCCAATTGGGTCACTCCCTGGCTGGCCAGGGATCAAACTCGTACTGCAGAGGCTGCGGACAGCTTCACAGGCTGCATCTTAACCCTTGCACCATCAGGGAGGGCCCCATCCACCGAAACTCTTACGCAGAGAGGATGCAAACATAACCCATGCTAAACATGTGGACTCTCCCTCGGCCTAGTGATTGAGCAAGTTCCCTTTCATTGGGATTTCAGATGACCAGGTGATGGATTTATGCCAGTGACCACCAGAGGGAGATAGCAACTGGTGGAGTGCAGAGTGTGTGCGTGCATGCACACAGATGTGGACACACGTACATGTGCACAGACAAAAAATACACATACATATATATACATATACACGCACATGTATACACACACATGCACATACCCACACTCACACACACCCCAGTAGTCTACCCAAACAATAATAGAAGATTAACACATCTAACACACATGGACCCTTGTCTCAACAGGCCTTCCTCTCAGTCTCGCCATTACTGCCCGTGCCTGCTGAGTCTGAGCACACCCTGGGAGAGAGGACAAAATACATGGGTGCCTTGGAGAAGGAAATTCTATGGGACTCAATCTGAGGGGGTGGGGAAGCAAATATTGTCTCAAAAAATTAAAAAATAATAAATGTTAAAAGAAAGAAAAAAAAAGAAAAAGAAAAAATGGATAAAATAGGTGTCCTTCTAGCAGACAAAGGATATTCCTGTCTTAGAATGAAAACAGATTTGAGGCACTGGGTCTTATATGCAAAGCACACCAAGCCCATGTCTAAAGAGACAAGGTTTTGGGACAGGAAGACAAAGGTTTTTGACCTTCCCCAACCTTCCCACTGTGTGGTCATGCCCAAGCCCTTACACACCTTCCATTTCCTCAAAGGTAAGTGGAGCCCATGCCGCACCTCACAGGGTCATGGTGAAGACAAAATGAACGAAGATGAGGCAAAGTGCTCTGCAAACTGTGGGGGCTGTGCAAATGCCGGCCATCCTTATGGTGTTACAATTATGGTTATTCACTCATTATTGCCCTTCTGGCTATGGCAAGCCCTCCCCTGGGTGTGCACAGTCTGGTGCAGGAATAACGGGACTTGGATTGTATGAACTAGAAGTAGAAGGAGCCAGAGTGGGAATAAACAACAACCTGGAAGAAGGGTCCTCCCATAGATATTTTTGTGTTCTTCTGGCCTCTCCCATCTTCCCTTTCAGAGGAGACCTACCAGTCTATTATTAAGATTGCTGTAACAAATGACCACAACTGGGTGACTTAGAACAACAGCAATTTATCCTCACACAGCTCCAGAAGGCAGAAGGCAGAAACCAAGGTGCTGGTGGGGCGCTCCGTCTGGAGGCCTGGGGGTGCTGCCTTTCCTCTCCACCTGCTGGTGGCTGCAGAGGCCCTTGGTTTGTGACCCGATCACTGTCATCTCTGCCCCCTCTTCACATCACCTTCTCTTCTGCCTGTCAAACCTCCCCTCTGTCTCTCGAAAGGACACTTGTCACTGAATTTAGAACCCACCAGAATAATCCAGGATGATCTCTTCATGTCATGATCTTTAACTTGATTACTTCTGAGACAGCCATCTTTCCCAGTAAGGTAATATTCAGAGGTTCAGGAGATAAGGATGTGCCATCACTTTGGGGGGGGGGCATTCAACCCACTACACACCAAAGCAGAACCAACTCAAAAGCACAAAACCATGTGCACAGGTTGTGTGATGCTCTATTGTGGGATACACAGAATGGGGAGTCAGCCTGACCCTGGGAAGGCAGAGGTGTGGGAGCACAGGAACAGAAGCACAGACAGCAGAGTTAATTCAGCCTGCAGAGGAGCATGGGAGAACTTTCTGGAGGGGACACCACCTGGACTGAGTCCTGAAGGATGGGTTTTGATAAGGAATGGTATGAGAGCAAACGGGAGGAAATTCTGGTGGAGGAAACACACAGAGGTTAAAAAGGAATATTTGGAGGAAGAAAAGGGGAGAGAAGGATGAGATGATGGGAGGAAGAAACTCACCCAGGGCCCAGAGGGAAGCAGAGAGAGAGCTAGAAGCTGACTGTGGTGAGGGCCCATTCCACTCCGCTGCCCTCTCGACTCGCTTCACATTTTCCATCCAGGCCCATGCACACTTCCTCCCAGCACCGGGAGTCTAAAAGAATAGCTGCTCTGCCTGTCAAATACTCCTAAACCAGAAGCCCTGCCTGGGATGCAAGTAATTCTGCAGAGGTACAGCCTGGAGCTGGGGACTGAAGACAGACAGACTGACTAGCTGCCCGGATGCAAGGCCACAGCAGAAAACACGGCAACCTCAGCCTGTTCCCTGAGCCTCAGGACACAAGACAGTTGGACCCAGTTAATTGAAATATAAGCTTCAGGCAATAGGAGTTATCCAAATACCAAGAAAATAGCAGGAGGGTGCGAACAGCATGCAAATAGATGAGATGGGAGCCCTTGAAGACAATCACTCAGATGGGGCAGCCCCAGTGCAGACGACACTCACCCTCAGCACACTCCTGCCCACCTCACCCCTTCTGCAGCGCCTCCTCCCCCATCCAGGCTCTTGGACAGGCCTGATTTGCTCTAATAAAAGCAGTGTCAGCCCCAGGGAGCCTGTGGGAGGAACGTAGCCGATTCCACCTCTTTAACCCTGGAACTAAGAAAACAGCTGAACGCTGACTCCAGCCATCCCCCTGGAGGATCCCAGAGCTTTATCTCCTGAGCTGCACGACCTCTAGGAACCTCTGTGCAAGTGAGATAAAGCCCCATGCCCACAAGGAAGCCTACTTATCTCCCCACAAAGCATCTTTGCAAATTACTTTCTTCTTTTTTTTTTATTTTTGCTTCTCGGGAAACAGAGAATTTTAAAAAATAATAGCTGCAATCACAGTAATAGTAATCATCCTCAGCAGAAGCAGATGCCCCAATCCTGGCCAGTGTCTCAGGGATGGAGGTCTGGGGGCCTGCAGTGTGGGATTGTGCAGGGACTCTTGGTGCTCATGGAGCCAGCTGAGATCCTCCCTGTTGGTCCCGAGCCCCACCCTGCGCCTGGTTTGAGAGATATGGCTGCCACCTCTCTATATACAGAATAAACAAATGATTAACTGTCTCATTAGCAACTGTGCAGGAAGACACACAACTCAGGGCTCTGCGGGTGGTGCAGACGAGAGATTTATATTATTTAACAATAAGAGCCAAACAATCATGGCCTTCTACCTGCTGCCTGTCTCCTGGGGCCCCTGGTGCTAGAACAGGGCTGAGGCACCTGCCCAGGACAAGGTTTCCTGCTCAAGGAGGGAGCAGGTCCTAGACACCCTTCCTGGTATTTCAGGGCTGAGGCTAGGGTTGGAGTTGGGGTGGAGGTCTTGGGATGGAAGCAAAGAGCAAGGGCATGAGATTGCTTAGAAATGCAATGCAATTTACTCAGGAATTATGGGGGGTGGGGAGGGGCATTCACTCACTCCTGGGAAAAAGCTAGAAATCAAGAGACTCCGGGCCTAGCTCTAGCTCTGACCCTACCTAAGCAGTACAGCGAGTGGGGCAAACTCTGCCTTGGTTTCTGCACCTGTAAAAATCAGAGGGGGGTTTGTGGTTGGAAGTAATATAGGGATGCAGGTGGGCCTTACTGCTGCTTGTCTGTCACACGTGTAGTGTCACACTGTGTAGCATGGCTCAGAGATCAGACTCTGAACTCAGATTTCCGGGGTTTAAATCCCAGCTCCGCCACCTACCAGCTGCACAACCAACAGCAGCTAACTTGTCTTTGCAGACTGCAAAGGTATGTCAATGACATTTACCTCTTAGAATTGCAGAAGGCAGTTTTGAAGAGCACGAAGCACAGAGGTGTGGACATTCAAAGTGGTGGAGGTGTCACCATGGCATTCTTGTTCCGCAGAATGCCCTCATATTGACTGGGCCACCTAAACGTACCCCCCCCCCCAAGAATGCCAACCATGAACCCTTGCTTCTACCTCTAAGCTTTTCTCTGTTTCCCTCCTACTGTCCCAAAAGCTGAAGTACCCATTTTTTCCCAATATGTAGTCCCCTCTTCCTTCTGAGGTGTAGATACAAAACTCATCTCTTCTTTTCACTGTCTCTGAATCTTTTTTCACAGGTTTCCAGTCCCCTCTCCCTATAAACATGTTCAAGCCTCAGTCATTTTACAAAGAAGCCACTGTCAGCAGTGCCTGCCCCAAATCCATCAGCCTTCCCCTCTTGACCCTCTGAAGGGAGTGTTTGTGGCCACTCTCCCTAGCTCTCTGCGCTTTCATTGCACTACTGGTGGCAAAAGGCACCAAACACATCCAGCTTGTCCACCTGTCCCAGGACCCTGTCCAGGCTTCACCCTGACCTCTGGTGACATGCGGCATTGCTACCCACCCCCTGGCTGATGTCTCCCTTTTTCTTGGACCCTAGAATGTTGTTCTGCCCTTGTTCTCCTTCCTCTTTGGGTTTATAGGTTTTCAAAGGCTGTGTCACTGGGCAGGTGTTAAATTGGCTGCAATAAAAGTAGCATAACATGTTTCATCTCACATCAAGCCAAGGAGCACTTTTACATGAACTGCCAAACTTAAACTTAACAAGTATTTGAGTTGGTGAGTCTTGCCCACACCCCACCTCCCCCTACCCCAATTTCTCTGAGACAATTTCACCTACAGCATGGCGCAAACACCATCTCTAGTTCTTAAGAGACCTTAAACTTCATTTCTGCTATAGCTTCCTCTTTTAAACTCAAAACCAAGGGCCTCCCCTGGTGGCGCAGCGGTTGAGCGCCGGGTTGCGAGGCTGCCCACAGCCTCTGCAGCACTAGTTCGATCCCCGGCCACCGGCAAGGGTACCACAAAAAATAAAAAAATAAACTCAAAACCAAATCTCTAGTTGTTTAGGGCCTCCCCGGTAGCACAGCAGTTGAGTGCTGCGCTGCGAAGCTCAGCCTCTGCAGCGCTGGTTCAATCCCCGGCCTCCGGCGAGGGTCCCACATGGCGCACAGACCTCTCCTGCCACACCCACTGCTCCCCTCAGCAGTGTATTTCGTCAGTCTGCCTGTTCTGTTCCCCGCTCTGGCTCAGGTAGATTCTCTCACCCTCCCATGCTTCTGACTGTACCCAGTGCTTGTATAAATAAATAAGTAAATCTTAAAAAAAATCTCTAACTGTTTAATGGGCACCTCCTCCTGCGTGTCCTGACAATTCTTCAAGGGCATCTGAATTTTCTTTCCATGTTAATTACATCACTATCCAGTAGGGATTTGTCAACATAAACCTGGGATCATTCACCCAATTAATTTTCTTGCTCCCCTATTTCTGATGAACAATCATGTCCTATCAATTTTATCTGCAAAGTATCCAAAGAGTATTTTCCTTCCCTGTCTCCCTGTCTCCCTGTCTACCCTGCCGCTATTCTAACTGGCCCCATCACCTGCCTCCCCCTACCAGTTTTCTCTCCTATCAAGTCCACCTTTAACACTGGCGCCCAGATAGACCTTTCTAAATACAGAACAGTTTGCAGAATTACTCCACCATCCACATACCTTCTACGCCTCCAAATCTGTTCTCCCCTCTGTTTCTTTCTCCATTAAAACTTTTCAGTGGTTTCTCATTACATTAAAGTATACTTGAAAATCACCCGGGGGAACTTATTAGAATGCAGATTTCCAGGTCTTTGCCCTAACTAGTGTAAGGCAATAGTTCTCAGAGAGTTTAAGAGACTATATTTTTAACAAGCACGCTGGAGGATATTAATACCAGCTCTCCACATATCACACTTTCAGAAATTTGGAACAGAAACAGCAGTAAAACTGTGAAGGACCTGGCCTTGAAATCAGGCCACCTGAGGGTTGAATTGCTTCTCTTCCACAGAGAGCTGCACCTTTCAGCACAAAGCCTTTCCCTCGGTACCTTGGCTTTTTCATCTAAAGTGTGAGGGCATGAGGCCTCCCTGGTGGTGCAAGGGTTAAGACACAACCTATGAAGCAATCCACAGCCACTGCAGCAAGAGTTCCATTCCCAGGCAGGCAGGGAGCAACCCACATGGCACAGTAGACCTCTCCTGACTCGCCTGCAGCTCCCCTCAGCAGTGTGCTTCGGACAATCTGCCTATTCTGTTCCCCACTCTGTCTCTGGTGAATCCTCTCACCACCCGCACCTCTGGCCTGTACCCAAGTTCTTATATGCATAAATAAATAAATTTAAAAAAAAATAAAGTGTGAGGGCAGTGACATCACTCCTACGTGTTAAATGCTTCTCACATCAAGCACTTGAAGCACACAGACTTGGAGCCCTCCTAACAATGAAGCAGATGCTGTTACTGACTCCACTTTTCAAAAGATGAAACTGAGGCACAGAGAGGATAAGTAACTTTCCCACAGTCATAGGACTGACAAGTGGCAGAGTTGGGCTGTGAACACAGGTGGTTTGGGTCCAGAATCCATGATTGTAGGCATCACACAAGGCTGCTGTGGCGCATATATGAGATCACCCCCACAGCGTGTTGCTCAGCACATAGTAAGAGCTCAATAAATGGTGGTTGCCATTCTCATGGTGGTTATTACTACCAGTACTATTGTTACTACTAATACTATTGCTACTACTAGTACTATCACTACTACTAGTACTATCATTACAACTCAACACTCCCGGTTATGCAGAGTTATGGTAAAGCAAATTCAAGCAAGCTGCCTTGTCCAATACAGTATTCACCAGCCATATGCACTTAAATTGAAACATAAACACTGAAATTAAATATAAAATTCAGTTCCTCATCACACTAGACATATTACAAGTGCTCTATAGTCACACATCATTACTTACCATACTGGGAGCACAGACTCAGGATAGCAACTAGGTCAGAGTGACATGGGCGCAGAGCATCATTGCCCACCAGTCCTGTAACCTCAGGATGACGGCAGCCCTGAAGCCCCTCTGAGACTCAGTTTCCCCACATGTGAAGTGGAGGCAATAGTCCACTTGCAGTGGGGCTGAGGATTCATGTACACACACACACACACACACACACACACGTTTCCTGCAAAGCCTGCAGTACCTCAGAGCCTCAGTCAATGTCAGCTATTACTATTACTGAGTTCTATCAAACCTTTCCTTCCCAGAAAATCACATAAAATTTTAAAAGAATCAGGAAATGGAGACCAAATAGAAATGCATTCCTGTGATATTAAGACTGAGATTTACAGGGCCACAAGTAAGCAAACTTGGGTCTCCAAAGTAACTATAACTCAGCCAGATCACACACATATCTATTTGCAAAGACCATTTAATAATATGTGGAGTTCAACAAAATCCCCTACAGGCTAATAAGTCAAGTTTCCATAGAAGAAGGCACGCAGACAACCAGAAACAGCTGGAAGCTTTTACCAGCCCCAAGTCCCTCTCGAGGGTTATTTCCAGTCAACAAACAAAGATGCCCAGGTTGCCGGCATCTAAGCAAAACTGTTATTCAGCTCTGATTTTTCCTTCTCTTCCTACCATTCTTCCTCCTCTTGGTCACAGCTGCTTCTTTTTTGTTGTTGTTTAAAGATTTTCCCATCTGTGCATACAAGAACTGGGCTATAAGCCAGAGGTATGGGTGGTAAAAGGATCCACCAGAAAAGTGGGGAGCATAACAGGTAGATCTACTGAAATACACTGCTGAGGGGAGCAGCGGGCAAGTCAGGAGAGGTCTGCTGTGCCATGTGGTTAGCTCCCTGGCTGGCTGGGTATCGAACTCGTGCTGCAGTCACTGGCAGTAGCCTGTTAGTGCTGTCTTTAACCCCTACGCCACCAGAGAGGCCCACAGCTGCTTCTTGAGTGCAGTGGATTCCGTCTTTTCATTTTCATTCACTCATAGCCCAGTCACCATGGCCTCCACTCTCTCCATCCCTTGCAACTGCTCCCACCAGTGATCTCCTGTTTATTTATCATGGTTGTCTTCATGTGCCAACAACT
This sequence comes from Talpa europaea, assembly GCF_964194135.1. Classification (NCBI taxonomy): domain Eukaryota; kingdom Metazoa; phylum Chordata; class Mammalia; order Eulipotyphla; family Talpidae; genus Talpa; species Talpa europaea. The sequence continues at coordinate 109,719,661 of NC_140075.1, forward strand.
GAGCAGCTCCCCAGGTTCAGGGACTCCCAGATGAGCCAAATCCTGAGAATGTTGACCAACACACTATGAGCTAGTAAATGGGTATTGTCTTAAGCCACTCAGAATGTGGGAGTTCAGCCCAACAAAAGATTCATTAGCCTGCTGCTCCCCTCAGCAGTGCATTTTGGTGGATCTGCCTATTTTGCTCCCCACTCTCTGTGAATCCTCTCACCCCCTGCACCTCTGGCTTATACCCTGGTTATTGTATGCATAAATAAATATTTTTAAAAAATATTCATCCAGACTCTGACACTCAGATTTCTTCCCTGAAGGTTTTTCCTACAGGTTCCTAGCCTTAGACTGCAAAACCTTGAAGAAGACTTCTCCTTGCCTTCCTGCCTTAGTTCCCCCACTTGTCAGAAATTCCTGGTTGCAACAATTAGAGCCCTGCAGAGTGAAGTCAGGAAATGACCAGGGACTTAGAGTTATTAAGAGTTTCACTGAACTTCTTACCCTGAGGTACAAGAGCTTCTCAGGCTACCAAAACTTCCTGCTTCCCTCTGGGGTTCCCATCTGCCAGAAAGAAACTCTTTCCTTCCCTGAGCACATGCTCACCATCTTCAGCATCCCACTACCCCAATGTCAATTGAGGATTTTTCACTATTGGGGTCACAGGATCAAGAGAACTTGTTCCACCCAATGTTTAACAGCTAATATTCTCAGAGGCGAATTTTGGCAGCTAGTGATGGGACAGAAAATTGTAAAATCCCTTCAGAAAATGAGAACAGCACTGTGGGCACACAGGAGGAGAGAGGAGCCGAGGCATGACAAAAACAGAAACCCCTGAGTACGGCTTCTAAAGATGGTCTGGCAAAGTGCTCACAGTCAGAAGCAGCCCTGTGGATGAGATGCTAGAATTCCCATCCAGAAACCCCACAGGGTCAGTCAACTCAACCGGCCTTCTGAATATGCCAGTGGTTAGACATGATTTCCAGTAACAAACTCCTTTTCTTTTATGTCATTTATTCCCCAAGCTCTAAGCTCACCACTCCTTTTATAGAGCTCATGAGCATTCCAAACTCAACACATCCAAGATGGGTACAGCATCCCTGCCTGACCCTACATGGAACCACCTCCAGGTCTGAACACCCGTGGTTAGGCCCCTGGCAGGGAAAGGAACATAGCTTGGGTTCAAATCCCAACTCTGTCTCATACTGATGTACTGACCTCTGAACCTTTCTTACTTCATCTGCAAAGTAGACATAATACTAGTTTATTCCCAAGAGATAATGGGAGAAAATAATGTAATTCCTTGTAAATGAGGAATCCATGTAAATCATGTATGTCAGTCACTGCCCATAGAAAACATACAATGAAAGGTCAACTCAAATATTGTTCCTATTATTATTTCCTAATGTATAAAATTGAAGTAAACCAAATAAATTTAAAGCTCATTTTAACTCTAAAGGTGCCATGAGGTCTACACTAAGATTTTATTTTTAGGTGGTGCTCCCCGTCTACCACATAAAAACAAAAATCCCCTCACAAAGATCCCTTTTGTTCAGACTTTTCTCTTCTTCATATGATTTACACTTATTTCTGTTTAAATCCCATAACTCCCCTTTGCTCACACTCTTCCCTTGTTCAGATGATTTACACTTATTCCTGTCTAAATCCCATAAATTTTCCAAGGCTCTGCTAAAGTGTTGCATCATCACTGGAACCTTCTCCTATCCCTCAGCTAATAGTTATCTTGCTCAATCTGAACACCTACTGTGGCACCTTTAGGAAACAGCACATTTTTATAGCATGGGCTTTTGAGGTTACTCATCTTCCCTGACTGTTATATTTAAGCTTCTTAAGGTCAATGCTGAGTCTGATTCACCTTCATTTTCCCTTAGTGCCAATCAGATACCCTGAACTAAGAGAAATCTATAAACATTGTGTGAATGAATGGCTAAATAGAATCCATATAAACACACTCTGGGTGATAAAGAAAGAGCCCCTCCCCGGGGGAAATGTAAGCGCTGCCTTGCTGGTCTATTTCAAAAGCTTCCATATTTTCTAAATATGTCAAATCAGGACTTAAGGTGGATTTCAGTTCCCTACTTTAGAACATTAATTCCTTTAGTATAGGTTCAGTAGAAATCTAAAAACCTTTTTAAAATTAGAAAAGAGGGAGTTGGGCATAGAGGCAGGGGGATGAAGTAGATCCTAACAGCATTAGATCTACAAATCCCAGAACTCTCCTGGACGAACATGAAATCTAAGTGCCCAGAGAGGAAAAATAAAATCAAAGTTCCCAAAGGTGCGATCCACCTTTCCAAGGTCAGTAGCAAATAAACACACCCTCGGCTGTCTGGTCAAGGTTGATGAATTAGGATTTATTTCTTCACTGTTCCAAGTGGGTTAATAGGGAAATCCTGCCACCATTATACACCTACCTCTCCAAGCACCTGCTATCTAGAGCAGAGGAATGGACATCTTTAATCTGGTATGGCACACGGGCTAGAGATTACATTCACCATGAGGGTCCTAAACCAGGTATTAGATAGTCCTATAAGTCCTTGACTATAAATCTGAGGACTCAAGATGAGCAGAGCTATGACAAAACTACTGGACTAGGAGTCACAAGACTTTGGTTGCCCTGTGTATATGGTTTTATGAAAGTCACTTAGCCTCTTTGGACCTTGGCCTTTCCATATACAAAAGGTTTGGGTTAGATTGGCAGAATCACTTGGCAAAGATAGTACCAGAAACATACTTCTAAAGATGCCTAGGCCCAGGGCTCCTCCCCAGATAGAGGTTCATGGATACAGAATGAGACCCAGGCTCAGCAACTTTAAAGTTGAGAACCACTGGGCTAGATGATCAACCTCTCCATTCTAAAACTCTTTGATTCTATAGGACTCATTTTAGAAATCAGGAAGCTTCCTTTCCCATCACGTGAGATAAATCTGAGAAAAGAATCTGGCAGAGGGCCTCCCCGGTGGCGCAGTGGTTAAGCGCTGCGAAGATGCCCACAGCCTCTGCAGCGCCGGTTTGATCCCTGGCCGCCGGTGAGGGTCCAACATGGTGCACAGACATCTCCTGCCTTGCCCACTGCTCCCCTCAGCAGTGTACTACATCAGTCTACCTGTTCTGCTCCCCGCTCTAGCTCTGGAGAATTCTCTCACCCTCCTGTGCTTCTGACTGTACCCAGAGCTTGTATAAATAAATAAATAACTCTTAAAAAAAAAAAAAGAAAAAAAAGAATCTGGCAGAAACCTAAGTTATCTATGTGAGTGGAAATATTGACAATATATTTTTCATCTCACCATGGTCTACAAACCTATACTTTGCACAGTAAGACAGCTCCAGAGTGTTGTACCCAAGTCTCTCTTCCTGGGCATCCTGACTCCATAGAGATCCTATTAAAATAGGGGTTAGCCAAGAAAATGGAGCAGGAGTTGGTACCAAAATATGGAATTCTTCTGGTATGTCTGAGCAGATTCTCATACCAAAGGCAGATGCTAATCATACTGAGTTACTGTCTGACTGAAAATCTATTTTCCAATTCCCTTTCCCTTTCAATTCCATATATTAGATACATTAACAACTTGAATTTCTTGATAACATAAATTCATCACACTGATTAACAAGTTTTTGCAGCAAGGTAGGTTTTGTATCCCCACTACAAAGAAGGAAACTACTGGGCTAACAATGCTTAGCAGTCTTTAAGAGCAGTTATTAGGGTGGAGTTGAGTTCAACCTTGGACTTGGAGTAAGAGTCGGGGATAGGGTTAGGGATAAGGATGATACAATGGCTAATTTTCTGTGTCAAATTGAGTTATTCATATGGTGTCTATATATTTGTAAAAAACATTATTATTCTGGGTGTTGCTGTGAGGATATTTTGGATAAAATTAACATTTATGTCAGTAGACTGAATAGATTACCTCCCTAATGCAGGTGGGTCTCATATAATTAGTTGACATTCTGAACAAAAACACTGATCCTCCCCTGAATAAGAATCTTTTTATCTATATATCTGTCCGTCTGTTTATCTGCCTATCTTTCTATCTATCTATCTATCTATCTATCTATCTATCTATCTATCTATCTACCTACCTACCTACCTACCTACCTACCTACCTACCTACCTAATTGGGAATCCTTTTGCTTGAAGGCCTTTGACCTGAAACATATCTTTTCCTGGTATGGAACCTGTTCACCTTCAAGCTGTAACTACAAACACCATTATCCTCTTGAGTTACCAGCTGAGCTTACCAGATCTTGATAGTTGACAGTTTCCATAATCATAATCATGACAGTTTCCACAATTCCTTATAACACCTCTGTGTGTGTGTGTGTGTGTGTGTGTGTGTGTGTGTGTGTGGTCCTTAGTTCTGTTTCTCTGGAGAGCTCTTACTAATGCACTTGGGATAGGGTTGGGGATAGAGTTGGGGTTACAGGATGGTATAGATGTGAGGTTAGGGTTGGGTTGGCTGTGGCCTAGGTTGTGTGGGGAGTGTAGTAGAGATAAAACATCAAACATCTTTTCCTAACATTGCTAAGACTGATGTGACCTTAAAAAACAGAACAAGAACTGATTATTGAGTTACTACTGATTATTGAGTTATTATTCTGGACTCCCTATTTACATCACAGTAATAGGAATAATTGTTCTTAAGATTCAACTACATGTCAGGTGCCAAGTTAGTTGTTTTGACTATTATCTCATTTCATCTTCAAAACCCTGCAAAATTAGTTATTACTGCATATTTTTAACAAAATAAAAAAAACAAGAGATTGGGGAAAACATGGCCAAACTCTGGATATTGACCTTTGACCTATTCTCTTTCCGACTCCAAAGTTATTTTTGCCAAAGAACCAAGTGGGATGGTTAAGAATTGGTAACATTTCCAGGAGGACAAAAACGAAAAGGCACCCATGCTGTTTTCAGCAGCAGGTCAGGGCAAGTCCCCAGCCAGGGTGCACAGGTGGAAAAGAGGAGGATATGCTCTTTGTTTCAGGGCAGTGCTAAGCTCTGTGCTCACAGCTGGGCTCTGCTGGGAACCCCTTCCGAGCACGGCTGGAGACCCGCTTTCCTTCAGGGGAGACTGTCTTCCTCAGCCTGAGCAACAAGCAGTCTCCCTGTCTCTCTGCTGCTGGGTTTTGTCACTGTGTTATTTGCTTCCTTCAGAGCAGCCCCTTCTGGGACCTACCCAAAGATGCAATTTCTTTTATATTTTTCTCCTCTCTCCGAAGTCTCCTTCAAGAGACACATAAATGCTGGATTCATTACATCGCTCTCAGGTAGAAGCCTGTGTTAAAGAGGCTCCGATCGATCTCTTAAATAAAGCTGGCAAAACATTGCACTTACTCTGGGCTTTCTGATCCCTAATGTAGTCAGGCCAGCTTCTCCTCCCGAACCCGCCCGCTTTGCCAAGGTACCACAGCTCCCTGTCCTCGGCCCTCATGGTTTGGTTCTTGACAAACACACTTAGAATTTGAGCGCGTCCTTTTAGCAGTAGATTTTTAACTCTCATGAGGGAAAAGACAGGTTGCTCAATCCCTATTTTCCGACTGGGGAAGTTGAGAATAAGAAAAGTGAGGAAGCTTCAATCAGGCGCATTGAGAGAAAATAGCTTCAGCTCTGATGCCTGGCAGTGCTTCCTCCTCCGGGTGGGAGCATCTCTGGCCCCTGCAAAGCCCCTAGAAGTGCCCTCGCCTTGCCCAAGACCCTTTGCTCCTTCCTCTACCCCTCAGTCCTTTCCTCACAGGCACGTTTTAAAATAGTTCTCTCCTCTCAGGCAGACTCCCCCTTTGAAGTCCTGAGGTAGTTGGGAGGTCCTCAAAAGCAACAGATTTGGAGATCGGAAAATTGTGTCTCAATTCCAGCTCTGCCTCTAGCTGGTTCAGGCACATTTTTCATCACCCTTGGTCTGAGTTCGATGATCTGTAATGTGCAGGTGATAGTGGTGAGGCCGTCAACACACAAAGCCCCTGCTGCCAGTTATGACGCGAGGCTGGAACTCACGGGCCTGTGACAAAACCAAATGAAAGTGCCTCCCTGGTGTTGCTGGGGTTAAAGACAGTGCTATAAGCTATCTCCAACCACCAAGATGATCCCCGGCCAGCCAGGGAGCTTCCCACATGACGCAGCAGACCTCTCCTGTCTCGCCCGCTGCTCCCCTCAGCAGTGTGTTTCAGACAGTCTGCCTGTTCTGCTCCCCACTCTGTCTGGTAAATCCTCTCACAACCACCCCCCCCCCCACCTCTGGCTTATACCCCAGTTCTTGTATGCATAAATAAATAAATCTTTAAAATTAAAAAAAAAAAACGAAAATGTCTTGATGACAGCAGCCCTGGGCATCTTTGTGGGAACAGTGCTTGGGGCCTACTTTAAGGGACCCCATAGCTTTCCTCCAAGTCTTCTCTACACCCTGCTCCAGTTTCCTCTGCTTCCTCTCCTGCCTGGCTTGTTTGCAGAGACACTGAATTGAGGAAACTACATGGGCTGTTGGAAAATGAGATGAACTGGACAGGCCCTGTGTCCCCGGCACAGTCCCGTTTGCCCTCTGGACAAGCAGCCCAGCCTATGACTTCACTTCCTGGAACAGCACAGGAAGTGCCACTTCTGGAGCTGCCAGGAATCAGGTGCCCAAGCCACTCACATGATGTATATTTATAACTTCGTGGGCATTGACGATGGGCCAAATGTTACATTCACAGCTAATTTCCTATTAATTTGGTGCAGCAGATACTCAGCTAAAAGAATAATGAGCCAGACAGGAGCCCTGAAGTTCAAAAATGCCTCGGACTGTGGTGCAAATAGAAGTTGAATGGGGCGGGGAGGGGGTGAGCCAAGATGGGGAAGGGCAGAGGGGAAATATGCTATTCTGAGGGCTACTTCTGGGATTTCTACTCACTGACCTTATAAAGTCTTTAAGGTACTGCATGAGACACATGCTGAGAAAGTTCTACCACTTGCCTCTCAAGGTGAGATAAGACTGAAGAAATGTGGAGGGTCCAGTCAAATGTGGAGGCAGTGGGGGCTCATGGTTCTCTGGACCTTTGCATCAGCATCACCTGGTCCAAGCCCAATCTCCTGGAGCAGAATCTCAGAAGCTGCAGTTTCATCATCTCCTCCAGGTCACCCCTGTGGATACTGGTGTTTGCAAAATAATACTGCAGGGTAACTGGGGTTCCTGGCCCATACTATAGGGGCCAAAGAGCTCAGACTTATAAACATCCTAAAACTTTTAACTTTCACCAAGTACATTTTATGGATTCTTTCTTCCCTTACATCCTCAAAACACAGTATGCGGTAAAGGCTATTGTTATCCCACAAATGAGTCAACAAAGACTTTCAAATATTAAGTAAGTAGCTCAACTAAGTCAAAGGTTTAGGAAGTGACAGAGATTGGGTGCTCATCCTTGGCACCTGGACTACCAGGTTTATTTCTTCCACTGGTTCCACTGAACCATCACCATAAGACTCCTGAACAACTTCAGAATCTGCTTGCTGTCCAGGCCAATCAGCAGACCCCATTCCTGGAAACTGCAGATGGTCAGGTGTGTGAGCACAAGATGGGAACAACCAAGGGACCGGACTGTGCATGAGGATTCCAGAGTGTTCTGAACATAGCTACACCAGCAGGCAGGCATCACTGCCCCCTTCCAAACTGAGACTTTACTCCACTTTCTTTTCATTTATTTATTTATTTATTTATTTATTTGTTTGTTTGTTTGTTTGTTTGTTTGTTTGTTTGTTTGTTTATACAAGCACTGGGTACAGTCAGAAGTGTGGGAGGATGAGAGAATTCACCAGAGCCAGAGTGGGGAGCAGAACAGGCAGAAGGACCGAGGTACACTGCTGAGGGGAGCAGTGGGCCAGACAGGAGAGGCCTGTCAAGCCATGTGGGACCCTTGCCTGGCAGGCGGAGATCGAACCAGCGCTACAGAGGCTGCGGGCAGCTTCACAGACCAGCGCTCAACCGCTGCGCCACCAGGGAAGCCCTCTACTCCACTTTCTGTTTTAGTAACTTTGGGCAAACCAGTTTAATGTCCCATGCCTCAGTTTCCCCATTGTATAATGATGGTAATAGCTGTGAGTACTTCATATGTTGTTGGGAGGTCTGGGACAGTATACAGTCATTGCATGTTCTGCAGATTCTAGGCTCATCTATTGAGTCAACCATGGTGATTCAAACCCCAACTCCAGATATGTCATCCTACTTTTCCCCAAAGGCAGTACCTGAATCATCAACATAGAAACTTTGCTTTTGCTCTGGGGAGGTCTCACATTACAGAGAATGATTCCTTGATAAATGATCTACAGGACATTTCCTCTTGCACTATGAATGTCCTTCCATAAATAATTAAGCTGAACCGCTTACTGAAAGATATGATCAAAACCCACAGTGAAGAACAATGGGAACTTAAATATTCTGCTTTTGTCAGTTTGTCCAGGCACTTCTTGATTTGCTTTGGGGCCCAGGACAATGAAGAGAGAAACACAGACCCCAGCTCAAGAGCATTCACACTGGAGATGATGGTGGTGGGAATTTCATAGGGCCTACACCTGGGAGGAGAAAGCAAGCATTGCACAAAAAGGAAGAATGATGTAAAGTATATAAACATATATAATAAAAATAAATAAATGAGATAATAATGTTAAAAAAATGTTCACACTGGAGACAGGGAGAGAAGATGGAAAAGGGCCAGGGTTCAAGGGTAGATACTGGACCCAATGGAACAGACAAACATCAAGACTGGACAACAAAGACATAGAGGTAGACTTTTCTCACAAGGCCCCCTGTATGACAATGGGCAGCAAGACAACTAGATGCATCAAGCTGCAAGAAATAAAATGCAGAGGGTCAGGCACCCCATCCCCAACAGTGTAGCATAGGGACCGTCCAAGACAGTCCTGTTCAAGAGCTACCACAGGCTGCATCCTGTCTTGAACCAGGACTATTCATCACCTTTTCTGAAATTCACTTACGATGTTCCAACTCCCTATCCTGAAGTTTTTGCATATGCTTGCTGTGTATTCCTGCCCCTAGGGGAAAATTATCTCCTTAAGAAAAAAGCCTGCCTCTCACTGCTAGAATCCCTTCTCCTCCTACAATAATACAGCAAAACCTTGCTAAGCGGCCCTAACTGGGCTGCTCTAATGAAGTAGGTATTAAAGGACATTTAAGAATAAATGCAGACTTATTATTGTGTAGCACAGAAAATAACAACAGAGGCAGGGAGCAAGCAAGCTGTTTGGGAAACCTATTAATGTTTGCACCAAGAGATAAGAATCAGGGGCAAATATTGATAGATTGCTAGATTTGCTAATGGTTTATTGGCCTTTAGTCTTAATTACAAAGTTTTCCCCTTCCCTCAGCTCCCCACCCCATTAGGTGGACAAACTGTCACCCAATTTAAGGACCAGATGATTACAAATCTACATGATTACAAATCTACAAGCCCTGTCTTCTGAAGACAACTCTGCTTAAATTTCTCAAACAATGAGTGTATTGGGGGGAGTATAAAGAGACCCCAATAGTCTGTGAGCATGGGCTCATCTAGCCCTCCACCCCCAAAGTAAACTTCAGTCATAGATTCCAGGAGGAGAAAAAAGATTAGGCCAGAGGCAGAAAATGTTTACTGGGGTTGAGTCACTAAATGTTTCCCTAGCCCAGCTTATTCTTTTCCCTGACAGCCATGTCTTACTTCTCATCCTGTCCTTGTTTTCCATGTAAATGTGACTGAGGAGGAATTCTCCTTTTGCATTTTTTAGAGAGAAACATTTCAGGGTAGCTACTTTGTCACATTTCACCAGGGAAAGGCTAATTAAGCTAGCCCTACCCCACCCCTAAGAGGCAGAAATCTGCTAAACCAACACAATTCAGAGCCTCTAACATCACAATTATTCCACTCAGGAACAGTTTTTTTTTTTTTTATTTCATGCCTGAGTTTGGGTAGGCATCTTGTAATTTTTTATTGTTTTTAAGATAACACCTTTTCAGATCTGCTGCACCATGTGGGTTAGCTCCCTGGCCAGGGATTGAACTCAGGCCACCTTGTGGTGGGCTGTCACAGAGGTAGTGCCGAGTCTTAACCCCTGGGCTACCAGGGAAACCCCCTCCAAGTCTTAATAACCCTATTCCACAAGCTGCATCAGAGGCAAATCTTCTTCCCTAATGTGTTAGTGCCCCCAGCACTGCACTGGGCACAAGGACTGCACTGGATAAACAGTGCTGATTGATTTCTTCATTGACTTATCCACATTGGGATGCAAAGCCTTAGCTGTCTGGTGTGTTGACTCATATACTTTCCCAGAAAAAAGAAATGACATAGTCACTCTGCTGAGAAGCTTCCTTTCAACTAATACGATCCTATCATCTCTCCCATCCACTTCAAATTATTATTAATCCACCAGCTGCTTTAAAGCCCTTGCACCAAAGAGCTGACTCAGTCACCTAACTAACATTTATGAGAGACTATTGTATGCCTACAAGTGGGGGATAATAAAAAATCACAAAACATATCATTCAGTGTTGGTGCCATACATTGAATTAACAACCTCCAGAATAGATAGGAAGTTACAGTGATGATAAAGTTCTAAAGTGCTACAAGAACATTCAAAAGGGGACCTGAACCCCCAGCCCAGGGAAGATTACCTGGGAAGGCACCCAATTCACTGGAGGGTGAAAAGAGATAATCCAGAGAAGAAGAGGCATTAGGGCAGAGCAGTGACCTTGGCCACAGAGGGCTTTTGAACAACAGGGGTCACTGCTCCTGTCTTCCAATGACCATGAGGAAGACAAGGTCTCTCTTTACCCTGAGACTGAAAGGTAAGGCTTTTCCTCCGTGAGCCAACTCGAGCATTCCAGGACCAAGCTTCTCTCCCTGTTCCTACTGCCACTCTGCATGGAATTAACATGACGCTGTGGAGGCATCTGGGGTTTGTTGCTATTTCATGACTGCAAAGGTAATATGTGATTGCAGAAAAACACTTAACCAGGAAAGTTCAAATGAGAAAATTTAAATTACTTGGTACCCAGAGACAACTATACATTGCCTATATAGAGAAAACCACTATAATACATCCATGTATTTCTGTAGGTTTTTTTTTTTTTTATTTTTTGGATGGATATAGATACTTTTAGAAACCCCGATTATACTTTATAAAAAAAAATTCTGCATATTTATACCTTATTATATGTATGTCTATATCTATCTATCTAATAATATCCATGTTATTAAATACTCTTCAAACCATGGTTTTTAATGGCAAAGATTCCTAATATCCCAAATACAAGATATCACAATGTAATATTTATGTCGTTATTGTTAGGACACTAGAATTATTTTAATAATAAATAGTATTTGTTGAAATATTTATGTTGTTTAAATATGAAATGCTTTGGGGATCCCTGGCGGAGTAGGGATTAAGTCTCAGCACTGTCACCACAAGGGCTCGCCATGGCCTAAGTGCCATCCCTGGCCAGTGAGCTGACCCACATGGCGCAGCAGACCTCTCCTGTCTTACCTGCTGCTCCCCTTAACAGTATATTTCATTAGATCTGCCTGTTCTTCTCCCCACACTGTCTCTGGTGAATCCTCTCACCCCCCCTGTACCTCTGGCCTACACCCCAGTTCTTCTATGCATAAACAAAGAAATCTTTAAAAAATATGAAATGCTTTATAGAAAATATAGAATATAACATTAAAAAATGATCATGGAATTTCAAGTAAAACAGTCTTCAGATTAATACTCTGATGTACCATAGCCCAAGCTGTATTGCCTTGAATGAATTTTATTTCCTTATCTATTAAATAAGTGTAATATTATTATCTCTACCATATGTTGTTAGTGAGGTTTAAATCTGATGAATTTTCGTGCCATAAAACACTGAGCACTTCCCTCCCCTATTTTTTTTATCCCTCTCCCTCCCCTATTCACAGCTGAATGTCTCTGATTTATAGTTTGCCTGCTAGCTTTATCTTTTTTTTTTTTCCTTGATCCCTTGTTTGGTTTTCCTATATTTTAGTGAAACCTTTTAGTGAAACCATCCTTTGGCAACAGTTCACTGGTATCTTGGTGGTGGTAATTTTATGGGGATTATACCTGAGAGGAGAATGAACAATGATGTAAAAATATATAATTTTTTTTCAAATTAAAAATAAACTAATAAAAAACCCATAAAATCACTGAACACTGGGCCAGTAGGATGTTTTTCACTGGGCTCACATTCCTGAAGAAAATGTCTGAGGGTGGGTGCTGGACCCCCCTTGCTATGCTCTGCCCTCCACGTCTCACCCTCGGTATGTCTGGCTTGTTGAAGTAAAACGGTCTCTCTGGCTCCAGTAAAGGGGCACCTCTGCCCTATCATTTTTTAAGATCTATTTCCAAGAACCCATTTGGAATTTTCTCTGCCAAAGCCTAGAGGTTCTGCCTATAGCAGAAGAACAATGGCAATGTCCCCTGGCCTGGGTTGCTCAGCATGGAAGCAATCACTGTCTTCTTCCCAGACCAGGAGATTTCAATGATCATTTTTCAGACCCACAGGGAATTCCTTAAATTAAGGCAGAATTTCTGTATGATCTTGAGATTCATAGTTGTGAGTTAAGACTAACCCTCCTTGGGCCTCCCCGGTGGCGCAGCGGTTGAGCGCTGGGTTGTGAAGCTGCCCGCGGCCTCTGCGGCGCCGGTTCAATCCCCGGCTGCTCCCCGGCCACCGGAGGAGGGTCCCACATGGCGCGCAGACCTCTCCTGCCGCCTCGCTGCTCCCCTCAGCAGTGTACTTTGGTCCTTCTGCCTGCTCTGCTCCCCGCTCTGGCTCTGGTGAATTCTCTCACCCTCCCGCGCTTCTGACTGTACCCAGTGCTTGTATGTATAAATAAATAAAAAAAAAAAAATACTAAACTTAGTGTTTAAAAAAAAAAAAAAAAAGACTAACCCTCCTTAATCTAGTTTCTAGCGCTTCTGTTGACTATATTTTACTCTTCCAGCCTCACCTTGAAGCTGCACATTTGTTACCAAGTGTAACAAATGGCAGCACCAGAAGGTGAGCAGTGTAAGTGTTTTACCTGGAGGTGGAAATGATCACATCACTTTCATGGTGACCCAGATAAAGAAATGATGAAAAGGGAAGATAAATTTTATTGCATCGTTCCCAATAAACATCCTCTTAACTTTATTAATAATAATATTTCAGAAGTCTGACATGCATGTGGAAAGCTATCAATTGTTAGTTGCCAACTGGTGTATACTTTGCTCTATTAATTTTCCTATAAGATTATGAGAATTTTACTGTTTCATCAAGGTTTTGTGATTTTTAAAAATATTTGTAGGATATTTCATTTTACAATTTCAAGAAATTTGAAAATCCACCAATCAACCATCTCAGCTATGAGAATATTGTCCTCATGCTCTTCTGTGTATATCTCTGTTTAGACTTCAAGGTCAACTTAGGGCACATGGCACCATCTTGTATTTTTTTCCATCTCCTTGCCCAAAAGTATAACGTTGAGTGATCTGTGCACAAAGGTACCCTTCCTATCCCCCAGAATATTGTACTGCTACTATTGGTAGAAAATCACAGGTATGGATAAATATATAGACATGCATGTTCAAATACACACACACACACACACACACACACACCCCAACACTAAACTCCTGACCACCAATGGTACTGGAAGCCTACAGAGGGATTTTTCCACTTGGTCACTCACATAAAGTCCCTAATATAGGTCTGACAACTGATGTTCTAATTTTCAAACACAATGGAATAAAACAGTTCTCATATACACAACCCCTAGATTTATCTCACATCAGCTCTTTTATTGTTCCTACCACTACTGTTTTCGTAGCCCACAGGCTCCAACAGAATCCATCACATTTGAGGTTGCCATGTATCCTTTGATGTTGAAGAAGACAGAAATTGTCTTTGTTTCCTATCCTCAGGTAGGAGATGAGAACTGATCAATCAAAGGGGGGGGGGTCTGGAGTGATGGGATGGAGAACATTTTCTGGACCATCACATAAAAATGGAACTGTGATTTCAGGAGATAGCTAGCCTGACAATGAATGCAGACTCCACTGTGAGCTCACTGTGATCTCAAACATGTTACTGAGTTTCTCTCTAAGTCTCAGTTGTTCTATCTTTGAATAATTATTTATCCCAGAGATTATGGTCTAAGAGAATTGAAATTCCATGTCAAGATCTGGGTAATATATCTAACACATAGTCCCCATTTAACATGCTACCTACACTTGATAGTATTATTACTTGGGAAATAATACAGTGTCAAGGTTAGGACCTACAGTGCTGTGTTAGACTACCTGAGTTCAAATCCCAGCTCCTCCACTTATTAGCTATGCAACCTTGGACAAGTTTCTTGGTCCTTCTGTGCCTCATCGGTGATATAAATTTTATTTTATCTTCCTCTAAAGTTTTGAGTTAAAATCAAATAAGCCAGATAAAAAACTTGGCAGGAGAAAACTTTCAAAATGTAAAAATCATCATTATTATTATCACAGGTACTATCATTTCCATGAGAGTAACTTTCATAAAATGTCTGTTTATAACAAAAGGTTGTAGAATGAGGCGTCTTTATGGATACCCCTAGCACTTTGTCCCTCCTCCATTTGCCTCAGTTCTTTGTAAGACAATTGGGGACATCTTTCTCCAAGCCTGCGTGGCCTATCTTGCCCAATCTGCCCACAGATTGCAGCAGGAAAGGGGAAAGCCACTTCCTGGGCTCAGAGACCTTTCACTTCTTTCCAAGGAGCTTATGTACTTTGGCTAGAAATGTGGGAACACATTCTCCTTTCTCCTACCAACCCCAGAAATTACTCCCATATTCCTTATTTCTAAGGGCAGGATGGGGAGCAAATGGTCGGGACTGTCACCGAGGTCTGGCATCCCCAAATACACCAAAATGATTGAAATGATCATCCATCCTTATTTCTAAATAAGAAAGCCTTCAGAAATATAGAAAGACTCAAACTCATAGGAGTGGAAATTTGCTTACTTTCTCACTTAATGCTAAATGTAAAAATACCTCCAAACCATACCAGAAAAATATCTCTCTTTTCCCTTGAACAAATTTTTGTCCCAGAGCCATTTAAATTTTACCTTCACTGTGAATATACACAGTAATTTCAACCAGATATGTAACATCAAAACAGGAGGCCCCTTAACTAAAAAGAAATTCAGATTCAGGATAAACATTTCAAATCTCCACCCTCATGTGTTTCTGTGACAACACACAGAGGTATTTTCACAAATCCATTAATTCCACAAACATATATGGAACGTCACCTCCAGGCTCATCTGTCATGTGCTGGCTCATTGGGATACCATTATTAAAATGAGCTCCTGTCTTCAAGGTGCTCCTAGTCTGCAAAGTGGTAGACTTAGAGGCATAAATCAGTAATGATGTTGCAATATGATAAGTGAAGTAATGAGAGGCGTGAGACACAGAGCTGCATAGGCAGAGCCTGAGAATCTGTGTGAATCTCCAGAAGGGGATCTTGTCACACATCCTCCAGGACTAGAGCATGGACTCCTGGGAAGGCCAAGGAGGTCAGGGCGGGCAGCTGGGAGAATTCATTCCAGACAGAGGATGTGAACAATGAGATGGAGATAGAGAGCACATGTGTGTGGTAGAGCAGAAAGCCCAAATGGGGAGCATTTCAAGAAGAGGTTGTACAGGCAGACAAGAGCCAGACCCTAGCGAACCCCGCAGGACAAGCTAAGGAATGCGGGCAACATCCCACAGGCAATGGGAAGCCGGGTTTCAAACTCAGGCACTGGCAAAGTGGCCTTTGCATCTCAGGAAGGTCACCAGAGGGGCCATTGGGAAAAAATGGTTTTGAGGACATCAGTGGTAAGACCAGTTCCAAGGCTGTAGCAAGAACTCAGGTAAGAGATCTTACAAGCCTGATTCCTAAGCAGTCCTTATTACTCTGTTTAAATAAGGTCCTTGCTGGCACCTGCACCCCTATGTTTATAGCAGCAATATTTATAATAGCTAAGCTATGGAAACAACCCAAATGCCCAAAAATAGATGACTGGATCAAGAAGATGTGGTACATATACACCATGGAATATTACTCAGCAATCAAAAAAGATAAACACATGTAGTTTGCAGCAACATGGATGGAGCTGGAAGGGATCATGCTCAGCGAAATAAGTCAGAAAGAAAAAGAAAAATACGGGATGGTCTCATGATAGCAGGAATTTAGAAAACCTAAATAAGGGACCAGGAAAAAGACTAATTAATACAAAGTAAAACTCAAAATCAACAAGCAACTATAAACCAGAGACACACTACCAGGGGAAGGGGCAGGAAGAGGAAGGACTAGGGTCAAAATAAGAGGGGGGCCTCCCCTGGTGGTGCAGTGGTTGAGCACTGGGCTGCGAGGCTGCCCGCAGCCATTGCAATGCCAGTTTGTTCCCCGGCTGCACCAGCAAGGGTCCCACAAATTAATTAATTAATTAATTAATTAAATTAGATATTTTTAAATAAATAAATAAATAAATCTTTAAAAAAGAGATACAACCAAATAAACAAACTAATAAATAAATAAATAAAGGTCCTTGCTTTAGTCATCAAAGCTCTATTCAACTAACAGAATTACTACTAGTTCCTACTGACCCAAACGCCACTGGAGAAAAGTTCCACATTTTACTAGAGCACAGGTGTCTCTGAACTAGTCTGCCAAGGAGGAGACAATAGAGTTTCCCTACCAGCCTGTTGGTCCTGACCATGGAAAAGCAAATGAAGTAACAGCTCCCGCCGGGATGCATGCAACTCCGAGTGCGTGTAATTCAGCGCAGGAGTCAAAGCCGATGACATACATTAGTTATTACTGTAAGACGGCAATTTGGTGATAAAATACAATATTGTCACTTTCAATATGTACTAAAAGTGATTTACCAGAGCTCACAGGGAGCGACTCAGACAACTATCTGATTACAATACACGGGATAAATCACCCTCATTTGAGGGTTAAATTATCCTATCTGACAACGCTAGATCAATGTGACAGCTAAAATCAGGTCTGCCTATCCCTTCCCAACTTTTGCAGTGTTTGTCCTGGTTCATATGGGTAAAAAAAAAATCAAAACATTAGATAGATCCTCTCCTTATCTCATCCTTCATTCAGGATCCTGTTGAAACCCCAGGGCCCCTGCAAAGTCATCTCTGAAAACACCAAGCCCTCTCCAGGGTATCCCTTCTGGTAAAGATCTGGGCCCCCCGTGCAGCTCTGTCAGAACAGCGGGGTGTAGAAGGCAAGAAGGATGGTCTCTAAATACGCTGCTGTATCAACAGGACTGGGTTAAGGCACACCCAGAGAGCCAAAAACACTTCATTTCTGGGTGCGTCATGAGAAGGTCTGCAGAAGAGATGAGCATTCAAATTGGTAAACTGAGTAAAGCAGATGACCTTCCTTATGTGGGGGCACATTACTCACTATGTTGAAGGCCTGAATAGGACACAAATGCAGAGGCAGGGTGAGTTCACTCTCTGCTTGAGCTGAGACATCTGTCCACCTTCTCCAGACACTGGTTGCAGAGCTTTGGGACTTAAATAGGGACTTCCGCCATCAGCCTCCTGCTACCCCACCCCCAATTCTCCAGGGCTTTACACTCAAGCTGAATTATATTGCCAACTTCCTTGGTTCTTAAGTTTGCAGATGGCAGACTGTGGGACTTCTTGGCCTTCATAATTGTGTGAGTCAATTCCTATAAGATATATATATATCTGTATATATCCTATTGGTTCTCTTTCTCTGGAGAACCCTGACTAATACACTTGCCAACAACCCCTCCTCTTCCAGTATGCACTTGTCCCTCTCCAGTAGGATTTGGAATCTCTTACCCCTTGAATGGGAATGGGCCATGTGATGTGATTTACCCCCAGAAGTGACAGTGTGCCCACTCTGTGTGCCTCAGGCTAAAAAGGGATGCTTCCACTTCGGGGTTCCTGGATCCACTTGCCATAGAAAAAGCTCAGGCCAGACTACCAAGTGAGAGAGACATGTGAAAGAGGACCACTGCCTTTTTGGACATCCCTCCTTGAAGCACAGCTAAGTTTCCTTATAAATGCAACTCTACAAGTGACCAGACTGACATTATGTGAAACAGAGCTGGCCATCAACCCAAAAACTCATAGGAAATAATAAATTATTATTTTAAGCCACCAAATTGTATCTTTTTTATGAAACAATACAGAACTGAAACTGTCTTTTCTCTCTAACCAGGCTAAAAGCACTTCATATATATATATATTATAATAACTGGTATAGATGGAGTGCTTTTTATGTAATGGGCATTTTAACTACACGATGTCATTTAATCCATATGAGAGTTGTGCTAGCTGAATATTACTGTCCTCATTCGACAGATGGAAAATGGTGACTCAGGTTAAGGAACTTGCTCCAAGTCATAGAGCCAGTACTCAAGTCCATCTCAAGACTTGGGTATTTAACTACCACTTTTCCATAATAGAATTCATGGTTCAGAACTAAGTGGATAGATATTTTAAAATCACGTGTTTATTAAAATAGAGTGACAAAGTAGGATGTCTCAGCTTTAGAGTGAAACAGCACTAGAATCCTGTTTCCAGCATGTGAGTCTTGCCTCACTTTCCTCCCCCACATTCAACAGGGCAAGATTTTTATATTAATCAAGCAAGTGCAAATTTGCTATTGTATAATATGATATTTTCTGCCCTTTGGTGCTATGATTTTTTTTTCTTACTCTTTTAATGCAAACTTTTACTGTCCTGTGCCCACAGACAAACTGCTGGCCTTCCCTGATGTTTATCATCCTGCACCATAAAACAGATCCAATGATTCTTATCATGCAGGATCATGGGAGGATTAGGTCAGACAGTAACACAAATAGAGCCCCTGGCACATAGTAGGTACTTAATAAATTGTGCTGATGATGGTGTCAATATTAATATTATTGGGTTGAGTTGCTCATTCTGGGCTTACAAGGCAGAAGTTGCCTACTTCACTAGGAAGGAAAATCCCCAAGAATTGTCAAAACATTTTTATCAGCTACCTTGCCCATCTTAAAAGGAAGAAAGGAAAGGAAAAATACCCAAGTGACCAAACAGGATATATCCAAAGGCCAGGACATTTCACTCCATCCACCCTGCTGTGTGCTTGCATGCGCATGTGCACACACATACAGAGATGCCAGAAAATGCATATACTGAAGTATAATCAAGGTCACATCCCACTATTATGATACACCTTGCTGTCCCCCTTAGCCTGACTCTATCATACAAGAAGCAGCACAAATCCTAAAAGGATGAGCTACTGACTTCAAACACTATAGTAGATGCTAGTGGTACACTTCCCAGTCCCCTTTACTTGGCAGGCATACCTACCCCCCAACTGTTGTAGTAGTTGGCTGCTAACTAGCCCACACCTGCATCCGTCTCTGAAGGATTGTCTTTAGCCACTGGGAACTACCTCACCTACAGATGCCTGTGAGATTACAGCTAAGGTCAGTCCCTACTGACACAGGGGAATAAAAACTCAGGCCCTTGCTAAACATAGGACAAGCTCTATGTGCAAATCACACTCTGTGACTCCCCCCAGGATATCAGACTGAGCCTGGACCATATCTTTGCTTAGCTTTCTCCCCAGTCCTCTTCAGCCCCCCTCAACTCCTTGTAGATTTCTCCCCAAAGAGTTCCCTGATAAACTGCATACACAAGAATGCCCATCCCAGCCTGTGCTTCTGGGAAGCCTGAATTCAAGACAATCCTTTTGATGTCTCCAAAGGTAGAAAAATAAATGCTTTCTACACTCCTAAGAGGTTTCTTATCCCCATATCAAAGATTTTGGTTTAAATAATAGGTCAAAAACCAAAAAGTGGTCAAGCAAAGCAAAGCAAATGAGAAACTTCCTGTGATAACTTGAGAGTTAGACAACCACAGCAGGCCATTCTGCTGACTTCCCAACCTCACCACCACTCTGAAGAATAACAGCCAAGAGTGAAAATCATTTCCAAATGAAGCTTGAGGGGATGCAATTCAAGATAAGGGGAAGGCAGAATTAATATTGGCTGATCATACCAGGAAACCACAGTCTTGGCCTATGGAGCCTGCCGACTAATGATTAAGAGCACAGGCCCTGACGTCAGACCATGTGGGTTTGAATCCCCACCCTACCACTCACTAGCTGGGTGACCTTGGGCAAGTTACTTAACATTTCTGACCTTTGTTTTCCCCAGCAAAATATGAGGATCGTGATGATGTGTCTTCCTAGAGTACTATTCTGCAATTTGAACTAACATGTGCTGGTACATAGTTGTTCCCAAGTAACACTAGCTGTTATCATGGGTCAAACAGTGTATCAGTTGCCACAAGCTGGGTTATGCAACAAGAAAAAACACCCCCAGAATCCCAGTGCCTCGATGCACCACAAGATCTTCTTCATACACTAAGTCCATTATATGCCGGCCAGGGGAGGCCCAGATTGAACAGCCACCATTGTGAATATTAGCATGACCATATCAGACATCACATGTCAGTAATTCCGTGCTCTGACACCGGAGTTACAGACCTCATTCTAGCCCATGGCTCATTGATTGAGCTTTGTCATATGGTCCCATCTGCCAACAAGGGAGTCAGGAGGTGTCATCCTACTCTGTCCCAAATGAGAAGAAGACAGGATGTGCTAGCATCACTAGTTCCCTATTGTGCTCAACAATTATCTACATTTTCCATTTACACTCATAACTCTCCTACGATATGGGGAATGGAATTAGCCCCATTCTAAAATTAAGAACCTGAAGAATGGAGGAGTTATGTAACTTGCTTAAGGTCACGCCAATAGCAATTATAAGGGTTCTGTCCCAAATGGTCATGCAATCATAGACACATAGAATCACACAGCTGGAAAAGGACATTTAAGGTCCATGAAATCCAATCTCTGCTCCAATGTGGTGATCACTTCTGGAAGTAAAGCAAGGAAGCACAAAAGCAGTTCATTTATGGTCAAGAGCAACCTGACAGTGACCCTGGTCCACTTAGACAGGGGCCGCTATGCTCATGGAATCTGATTGGACATATATGTATGACCAGTACAGGGGGTTGCTTGATACCGGGGCTGCTCAACACCAGAGGAGGTGCTCCCGGACGACCCCTTCCAGGAAATTCCTGCATGAAAGTAACATTTTAAATTACAAAATCCCACAGAGTGGATGCTAGCAATGTACAAAATCATCAGAGTGTCAGGCTTTACATGAAATTGCCTTAAATCCTCACAGTAAATTTGTGGGCAAGTTTATTATCCCCATTTTTATCGATCGAGATCCTGAGGTTAGAGATTTCATTCACTTCCCAAGATGATGTGGTTAGTAGGGGAAGAGCAGGGAACCCAATACAAAATAGCTCTGTTTTAGGAACAGTGTGGCAGCAAAGGGGGTAGGAGTCAGCTCACCTTGAACACCTCCATTTCTCTCTCTCTTTTTTGTTTTTCTTGGCATTTGTGGGGGTGTGGATAGAATTTTTTTCTTTTTTAAAATTTAATTGTGGTAACATTAGTTTACAACACTGTATACGATTTAGAGATATAGAATCCCGCCTTGCAGATGTATGTTACAACACTCACCCCCAAGGTCCTCCACCACAGTCAAGTGTACCTCCTCCACCCTTGGCTCTCCACCCTCCCCTCCCACTCTGGTAGCCTCAATGCTACAGTCAGACTTTCTGGATTTGTTATTGGTTTGGTGATGACTGACCCTTAGTTTTGTTTCTTTATATTCCGCATATAAGTGACATCCTATGATATTTATTTTCCCCCTTTCTGACTTCTTTCACTTAGCATGAATATCCTCTCCAGTTCCATTCATTTTGTTGTAAGTGGCAAGAGTTCATCTTTATCACTGAATAGTATTCTATTGCATGTATACATATGCATCTTCTCAACACCCCTATATTTCTGTGGCCTGGTGTAATTGCTCAAAAACACTAAATCTTCCCCAAAAAGCATTAATGAAAATTAACACTAGTCATTTATTATTATGTTCAGTGTCATAAAGTCATTTGTTGAATTGAAAGAATATCTGAGCTGTTATGTATCCAAAGGAGTCACATAGAGTCACAGATAGGAAGAAAAAATGAAACTAAAATGAGTAGATTGTCTACCATGGGCCAAGTTGTGCTAGTTTTTACATAATATTATTTCTTATTATATGCACGGTTTTCATAAAGTAAGTATTCTGCTATTTCCCATTTACAGAAGAGGAAATGCAGACTCGACAAGATGAAGTTCATTATCCAAAGTCATGGGGTTTAACAGGTAAGCTCTCTCCGCCACGCTGCCTTCCCAGGGCCAGAGAAAGGGCATCACTGCCAAGAAGTGCCCAAAGGGGGGCCTTTACTCCTTCCAGTGCCCCCCAGATAATATCCTTAAGACTCTGTCCAGTGGAGTTTTCGTCATTTCAGAGAAGAAGGCCCCGCTTCATCATCCTTACAGAGAGGCTGCCAGAATTTCAGATCCTTCAGTTAAGGAGTTTTCTCTTTATCAACTGAAGTCTAAAGACTTTTCTGTTGATTCAAATCCAATGTTCCAACTCAGCCCTCCTGACGTCAGCTGCTCCCACCCACATATCTCCCCATATGCTGATACCCAACCGACACCATCTGCAGGACCAAAGATGTTTTGGGTCCCTCAGCTCAGAATAAGAACCCTGACTCAGGAGGGAAGGAAAGTAGGAGCCACTGAAAAAGCCAGTTTATGCTTTATAGTCTATTTCCTCATTCCTTCCTATTCTTCATGCCATTGAGCCACTTTGGCACGCTGCTGAGAATAGAGCACACATACTGATTGGTATGAAGGAGAGTAAGGACTGTAAGTTTTGTGGATGCTTCCGGTTCTGGAGAGAAAAATCTGTCTGAAGGGCCTGCAAGTCATCACTTGAGAACATTCCAGTGAAATATGTCACCAACTCTCTCTAGGGTAAACTGAATTTCCCTAGGGACCCAATGGTTCCCCACTCTCATCCCATCCTTACACCCACTGACCTAAACTAGTCTGTACAACTCTTTCCCTGGGCACAGTGACTGCTTCGAGAATGAGCAAGCAGTTTAGTGAGGTCAATTAATGAAAAGCCCAGGATTCCTTTCCTGATTATTCAAGAAGGTGGCTCTTACGTTACCCCACCCATGCCCAGAGAGAAGAGGAGAGAGGTCTGGGGTTGCTGCATCAATTTTTTTTTTAAGATTTATTTATTTATACAAGAACTGGGGTGCAGTTCAGAGGCGTGGGAGGGTGAGAGGATTCACCAGAGACAGAGCAGGAAACAGAACAGCCAGAATGACTTAAATACACTGCTGAGGGGAGCAGCAGGTGAGCCAGAAGAGGTCTGCCACACCATGTGGGTTTCTCCCTGGCCGGCCAGGAATTGAACAGAGGCTGCGGACAGCTTCACAATGTGGTGCTCAACCTGCCTCACCACCGGGGAGGCCCTGCTGCATTAATATTGTGAGGCTAGAGAACAGAATGAGCTGAAAGAGGAGCACATGAAACCTGCAACATCAGTGAGCCCCAGCATGGAGCTGCACCTCCATTCACAGCAACCCTTAGACTCGACCCACATGATCTTCACTAAAACTCCCTTTGACTTAAAGCTGTTTGGATTGGACTTCCAGTCACTTACATCAAAATTTCCCTCATCAAATAACATATGTAAAGAAGGTGTCTAGCAGGAATGGTAGAGGTTGAGGTTGTCCTTCCCAGACATCTCCATCCATCTGGGCCCACATTATTGATTGTTGCTTGTTAGTCTCTTGCCCAAAACTGGGAAAATCAAGGAGGCCCAAGTCATCAGAGATCTTCAGCCTACTCAGTCTTAGCTCTCTCCCATCTCATGTTTCAAATGTTTGAATGCTGAATTCATGGTAAGATGTTAGGGCCTTTTGTTCCTTCACAGGTATAACTAGATTTGATCACATGGAGAGGTTGGTGTTCAATTCAAAGGAATGGCTGTGGATCCACAACCAGTGGAGAAGTTCAAGTGCATGTGGCCTGGTCCCTGACCACACATTTACTCTCTGCACTCAGTATCTTGTATATATTCATGCTGCGACTTTAGTAAGGTATGCGACAACCTGCTGTCCCAGTTTCCTCACCTATAATATAGGGATGAGGGTAACGCAGGATTGTTAGGACAATACAGTGACTCCAGCACAGAAAGCACATAGAAAGTGCCTGGCATAAAGGAAGCACTCTTCGTGTTATCTCCTGTCCTCATTGTTCTTAGGATGGATATTATCATTCAGATCATAGACTCCTTGGCACTAGATAATATGACTTTCTGGTTTTGTATTTAGAATAACCAGCCCATTGTCCACACAATAAACAGATATGTTCATGAAGTGAGTGACCCTTGGCAGGGATATTATATGAGATTCAGGTCTGTAGGTTTCTTCCCATGGAATTTTGAATGAAACTCTAATAATGGAGTTTCAAGCCCTAAAGGAAGGCATTGTGAGAAACATTCTTGGGCCGGTCATCCATCCTCTTCTTGGTAATTTCTGTTAATAATGGAGAAACAAGGTGAATGGGATAGCTACTCTGGGAGGGTGGAATCATCATTCCATCCACCAGAATCTTCCAACCTCAACCTGACTTATGACTGTCTTAAAATGTTTCTTTATTCCTTCAGCATGCAGAGGGAAGATCCACCAGGAATTCCCTCCCCTCCCTGCCTGTAGAACTGTCATACTTGTGAGACTTTTCTGAGCAGATACTTGTCTTGCAGCATCCTAAGTCAGCAATTTGAGACACCTATGCAATCGCCTTATTCTTCGGTCACTATTCTGCCATCAAACCACTAGAGAGCGGAGAACTGTCAGGAAGGTATTTCTGGTTTCAGAGGGAAAGAAACTTGAGCAAAGATTCAGTAAAGAAAAATTGGTCACAAGGCAAATAAGGGGAGGAAAGCATGGAGAAAGAGATTCACCTCCAAAAAAAGAAAGTACTTTCATGTGCTAAATTTCTCCTGCATGTGGACTCACTTGTCCCATGCAGTATTAACAATTTCTTCCATTATCTTGCTCTGACATATGCTTGGGAGATGTAAACAGGTAATTCAGTTGGTAAGTAAATCGCCTCTCCTCTCTGCCAAGCTGTTAAGCAGGCACTTCTAGCATCACACTGGCTTAGATCAGGTTTCCCAGAGGCTGGCAAACTGAGGCTAGTGTAATGAGATCTCGGAGAACAGAGAAGAGCATAGTACTTCCCTCGGGATGTGGAAGTCCTAGGATAGTCTTCTCTGTGGAATCAAACACCTTGACGGATGTGTACTTGTTAAATATCTTCATGAAATGGAAATTGGTGACTTCAGACACATGGAAAGCAGGAGGCAAAGGGACCTGGTTCTTTCCAGTACATATTCCTGAAAATTCTAACTCCTGCCTATCTCACAAACAGGAGAGGTTTGGGGATTCAGGGTCTAAATGTTTCATTCAATTTCATTTGTCTCATCCTATCATCCAACAGCCATTTGTTGAGAACCGTTTTATGCCACGCACAGTGAGGCAGCAATTACAAGAGTCCAGTGAGAAATGGGACAGGCTCAGAACATTGGGGATAATCGGGATGGTGTGGACTTGAGAGAGATTTGGATATAAAGTCAATAGGGTTTTGATGACTGAAGGGATGTGTAGAGGTGGCCTGGAGAGTCTGAGCAGCATACAAAAGGAAGCAAAGGTGTGGGCTCAGGGGATTATTCCCGAGAGAACCTGGGCATAGTGTGGCATCACTCACAGAAGAACAGAACACAGGTGAGAAAGGTACAAAAGATGCGGCACCTTGGGGCTCAGGACTTCTGGTGCCCTCTGAGTCCTGCCAGTAATTCTATCAACCATCAGTCACTTATGCAGCCCTTTGCACCTGCTAAATTTAATTTGACTCAAACACAGCCAGAAATGGCCTTCCAAAGCATAACCCCAGGTTTCTCTGCCAGAATAACAAAGCTTGAATGTTAAATAATTCTATCTGAGGAAGAAAGAGAAGAAAAGCTCTGTTGAGGGCTGACCAGCCATCAGGCGTGCTGTTGCCTACTTTGATTGAGCCTCACAAAGCTGGATGGAATTCTTACCCACCCCCCCAACTTTTCAGATAGGACTGGTGTTCAGAAATTCAATCAACTTGCAAAAATGTCAAAGAAGGAACAGTAGGGGCAGAATCCTGACCAAACATAGGTCTCTAATTCCACCCAGACAGTGCTCTTTCTCATGATCCACGCTGTTTGTCTTGGAAAGGAAAGAACACATGGTCTACGTTCGAATGGACCAAACACTGAGGTGGCTGCTACGCAGGACCTCATACGCCGCAGAGCCATGGGCCTCTTGAGCAAACTCGGGCAGCATCTGGTCAGGGGTCGTGAAGCAACAAAGGTCTCTGCTCAGGACTAGTCAACAGGTTTCCATCCCTCAGACCCTCTCTCTGTCTCCTGGTGCCCAGATTTACCCCTGAGTAGACACTAACCTTAACACCCAGGTTGTCCTGCAGGGGGTAGCCAGAAATAACACCAGTGGGCCATTAGGGTGCAGGGTTTGTGTCATCTCAGAGCAGAGAAGGGGAGTCTTGGGAGCAACAAGGGAAGGACCAAATGCATTTCCACTGATATCATCCCACCTGCTGAGTATACTCATGCCTGCCTTATTATTATGACTCTCCCCAGGTCCAGAAGGGAAGTAGAACTGTGGCTTCTAGAGTCAGGAGGCACCAGAACAAGCCCTTGCTGGTAAAAGCAGAGTGGCAGGGCTGACACCCTGACCCCTGACCCAGGCCCACCTACCCTGGTGGCACCACTGCTCATGCTAAGTGTTTCTG
Source organism: Talpa europaea (assembly GCF_964194135.1). Lineage (NCBI taxonomy): Eukaryota > Metazoa > Chordata > Mammalia > Eulipotyphla > Talpidae > Talpa > Talpa europaea. The sequence goes on from NC_140075.1 coordinate 109,746,506, forward strand.
TCCCTCTTTCCTCTCTAGAGGCTCTGCCTGGGGGTGCTGACAGGTTGCCAAGCATCTGTTCTCCCTTCTCCCACTCTGGATTTTCTCTGGAGAATTTGCCTCTCTGTAGTTTCATCCACGTGCTCTGGGGGAGAGTGCTGGATGGCCTGTTCCTGCTGTGTTCCCCAGACACATTTGCGTCCAGTGGGAGACAACGTAAGCTCAGGAACAGTGTGGGGGCTGAGGACATGGTGCTACCAGGAAGCGGCAAAAAGCAAAGGCCTAGAGCTGCTGGGTGGGAGCGTCCAGAGAGCAATGGACAGACCACAGGAGAAAGTTAGCACAGCAGGAGGCAAGAACAGACATATGGGGAACCCAGACCTTGGCGATAATACCTGCCCTTCTCAATCTCACGAACTTCTCTTGCTGTTTAAGCCAGTTTAGGTTGGATGTTTTGTCATCTGCTCATCTTTGGAGGCTCACCTGGGGCTTTTCCCAGCTGACTTTCCAAGCCTAAGAATGTAGAATAAGAGTCTTTTTTGAATGCATCTTTCCTTGAGGTGTGTTGTATTGCAAGAATAATTCCAAACTTTGAAATAAACAAAGCTTAGATCATGATTCATCCACTCACTCATTGTACAATCTTAGAAGGGACGTAAAACATGCACCTCAGTGTCCTCATTTGTGAAATGGGGGAATAATTCCTTTCTCTTCCAAGAGAGATAAATGAGACATTGGAACTCAGAGCAGCTGCTATATGGGGAGCAGAGTGGACTTCTTGAGGGGGGCCCTGGGTGGGAGGGATCCCTGCAGTGACTCCTGAGTGGGAGGGACCACTGGGTGGTCCTGCAGTGACTCCTGAGCTCTAGGCCCTGCACCTCGTGGGTGTCAGTCAATATTTTTGTACAGGCCAAGTAAATGAATGTGTCCATCTCCCAGCTCCAGGTCAGAACTGAGGACTATTAGATGGGCCACAGCAACCCAGTATGCACAGCATCTGTCCACAACCCACCTGACTCCCAGCCAGGTTCCCAGCCCTGGCAGTTTCAGAAATAAATCAACAAACCTAGAATCCCCATCCCTGTCCCCAGCACCCATTCTAAAGGTAATTCAAGCTCCAGGCAGCCCGTGGCATTTTAATGTATACTGTGACCAGCGACAAACACTCTGAGCCAAGAAGGAAGTGATCAACAATGATAGAATATTTTAGTAGCTGAGAAAGTCATATAATGTTTTATTAAGCAAGATGGCAAGGAAGACCATGCTCTACCCAATTCAGTTTCCAACAGGGGAAGGAAAAGTAGGCAAAGCACAGTGTGGCTATAAAAGAGCAGTTCAGCCTTCAGAATGGAGAAGGACCACCCAATTACCTGTCTAATCACCTCCCAAGGGCAAATGTCCAACCAGCCCTCCACATGTGCGAGTGTTACCTGCCCTCTGCTAGTTTTACGCACAGGACTCTGAGAGAGCAGGGTCAGAGCACCTGTCTACTTCTGTAGTGTCATTCGTGAGGATGGTAGAGGAGGTAGCAATAAATGTTTAAAATAAAATTGCAGTTATTCTTTCATTTCAGTTATCTTGGGCCATGTCCCTGCAGAATTGTTGGAGATTGACCTTTGGATGAAGCTATCTTGTGTAATTTTTATCTCTAATGATGCCACTTTGTATTCAATTATTTACAAGCTGTCTGAAATTCTCCTGAAAGTAGGTGGTTAAAAAGAGGGAAGGGGTGGAAAAGGACGTATGAAGAGAGAGAGAGAGAGAGAGAGAGAGAGAGAGAGAGAGAGAGAGAGAGATGGATAGATGGATGGATGGATGGATGATGGATAGATAGATAGATAGATAGATAGATAGATAGATAGATAGATAGACAGATAGATAGATGACGGATGGACAGACAGACAGATGATGGATGGACAGATGATAAATAGGTAGACAGATAGGTAGACAGACAGAGAGATGGGGATGGAGAGACAGCAGGCTGACTCTGTGTCCTTGTGTCCTTAAATTCCAATGATTCCACTTTGAGGAAGTTATTCTACAATATTCGCTAGAACTCATTTCTTCACAATTCACCCACTAATCAACATTAGCCTCTCTTATTACTCCATCTTGTCATGCTAAGCAGAGTCAAGCAGATCAGTCTGAGTTCACCCAAAAAGCACACATTTTGGTATGAACAGCCCATCAACATGCATTTCCTGCACATCTACTCTGATCCACACACTGAACCGAACAAGGCACTCACAGTCCCTCACTCCCTCAACCGATGACTACCATCCTAATTGTTGTGTCCGGGGCTATATTATGATCTTTCCCAAATCCCAGAGCAGTAAAACACTTCCTTTCCTCACTATAATTTCCTATTCCCTACTCCCAGTTCCCATCCCTTACCTGGACATTCCCTCACCCCCAAGAAAGTCAACTCAGGTGCCTTTGGAAATTGGGAGATTGCAGACAACATCTGGTACACTAAGGGAATGTGTTTGTCTCAGCCCAGCTCAAAATAGCATCTGACAAGACTGAATCACACAAGTTCTGAAAAACTCACAAGAAATAACCTAAGAAATCTATAGCTGCCTCCTCCAATTTCACTCCCTGTCTGGCTGCTTATTGACTTCTGCAGCCTATATTGACGACAGGCAACCCTGCTTTGGTCTGCCTGCTCCCATGCAGGGATGGCTAAAAAAGGAAAATAGGGAAGATCACAGATATAACTGAAGCCAAGGATCCTGATCTGGAGGAGGCTCCAGATTACAGGCAAAATTTCCAAGAAATATAGATGTCTTAGGGAGAAAGTGCCTAGATCTCTTTCCTTTCCTTTCTTCCATGCCCCTTTAGATCCCCCGGGGCCACTTGTAGTTCACTGGGCTGCTTGAAACCACGTTTAAGCCTTTAAATGCCACTTATGCACCAATAAAACATAGCTAATGTAATGACAATGGGGTGCAGCCCACCCCCACAGCTCAGATACCCTTTTTTTCCAAAGGTGACCTGAAAGACTTACCTGCCGAGCTTGAGTTAATTTCACTGCAGAAATGAAAGTGCAGGGTGCATATCTCTGGGGAAGCACAACCTCAGGGAGCAGAAACAGCGAAGAGAGGGACCACCACATTCCCTACGCCCTCCAGTCCTGTGTCTCTCCCGGAGCAATTGATAATCTCACTAACACCTACAACAGTGTGCAGGAAGCTGCCTTCCTAACACCGCCCTCAGTGTTCGTGATTTTGCAACTCTCTCACCCTCCAAATCTTAGTGCAGCGCTGGCAATTAGAAACCTGCACACATCTGGAGCCTGGGATGGAGTGTTATGTGCATATACTGGGAGCTTCAACAGCAAAAGGGACTCTCGGCTGCCTTCTCCTCTCCCAGGGGATTTATCTGAATCTGCCGATTGTGTCATACTAAACCTATCTCCTTGCTGCTTGTGAATCACTGACTCAGGAAGTCACATGGACCCAAGATTCCCAGAATACGAGCTGTGTTCTGGGAAATACCAGGGGTATCTACTCTCCTATTAGCCACAACCTTTAAATAACTACTTTGATCAGAATGCATGACTAGAGAGGATATTACGAAGCTGAGTTGCTACTGCAGCGAGCAGAAAAGAAGTCAGGGCAAAAGCCAGCATTCTTTCCACAGCAAACAGCTCCCTGGGGTCCCTTCTTTCTATTGACTGGTTCAGCATTTCAAGGCAACTGCAAACATTTGGCATACTCTGTAATAAATGCAAGGGTCTTAAATGCCTTTGTTTCAGATCTACAACATAGCAGTCCTGAATCCCAAACCTGATCCCAGGGATAGCCAAACCACCCAAGGACATTTTGGATTGAATCTGTCATTTCTCATTTCTACCTTAGACAAGAAGAAATTAAGGGCTAGGGTGCTAAATACAGATTTGTCATCTTGTGATGTTAACAAATACAGACTCAGTTATTACAAGCTTCACACAGGAAAAGAACATGGCTTTTTATTTTTCTCATTAATAATGGTAACAATAATATTAATAATAGAAGTAGTGAACCTTCATTATGGTGCATGTACTGCTCATAACACTTTTATGATTATCTCATTCAATACCCCCAACACTTTCACAAGACACGTTGGATGGATAGTCTTCCCATTTATAAAGGAAGATACCTAGTTTTGGCTAAATAATCTGCCCAAGGTCACATGATTAAGGATAATTAGAAAATTGAAATCCAGACTCATCTAACTGTGGAATAAATTATTTTAATTGTTCTGCTCCACCACACTGAGCAGGCACTTAGAGTAAACCCCAGATCCTTGATATCTTTCATATCCGAATCTATATGTATCGCACCTCTGCTATATGAAAGAATGTGTTAAGGATTATCATCATATTCTCAAGATCTTAGAAATAATGGCCATGTTTCTTTCTTTTTTTAATGGATGTTTGCTTTATTATATAACATATAGCAATAAAAAATAGTTACTATGTATAATAATGATATTTTTATTCAATTTTGCACTTTGGAGGCACAAAAAGGAATAAATGCTTGTTGGATTAATAACAAAAAAGTGAAAGGATAAATAAATCTATCGCTTTTCTTTATTTATGATCTTTTTCGATCATCACAATAGTCATTCATTTATCTAGTGACTATCCCTGGAGTATCAATTACATGCCAGGTACTTTGCAGTCAATATCATTGCTGTGATTGTTGTGGCTAATGATCACGTTTCTTAAAAGAGCTAACTACTTTTAAGCATTTGGGCAGCATCTACCTGCAAATAATTCATCTAAGTATAAATTTCCTAAGAATTATTATATATATTCAACTAAAAGACCCATAAATACACTTAACATCCATTCTCTTTACTGAATTCCTTGAATGTTTGTAAAATTCTAAGTACTCATTTATTCTGATTTTTCACTAATTCAGGTTTTTCTTGTTATCAAAAGATTAAGGCATGTGTGTAGCCCTTTTCTTCATAGATGATGGCTTATTAATACTAATAATATCCTCAGGGCACACAGAAATTACCATTTCCCTCATCTTATCAATATTCAGGAGAATACACATAGACCCTTAAGGAGGTCAGTGAAGCACAGCACACAGTACCCAATGTGTAATAAACCACATCGTTCAGAACAGTTCGTCATCCACTCAGTGATTCATCACTCACCGCTGTGCAGCAAGATTGAAACACCATTTGCAATAGTACAATAACTCACTCATTAAAGTTGTGTGGTTTTGGAATCCAGCAATTCTAGATCAAATCCAGGCTCTGCAACTTACTGCTTTGATCTGGTGAAGGCATGAAAAATCACCAAAATTTTTTACTTACAAACTAATGAATGTGTTCCTCCACCAGGTATTGCCTTTTGGACTATGTTGATTAGTTCAGCAGTTTAGATCAAGTTGCTGAGTGTAAGTTAAAGATTTAATCCTTATGTGGGCCAGTTAGCTTCACACAAGTTTGAAAGTGATCCACTGGCAGATACTGGCTATTTGTGCAAGTAGGGATATATTATGCCTCCCCTTTATCATAAAAATCTGAGGGAAGGTGCAGAGGAGATTGGGAGGTGATGAGGATAAATCATGATAATCTATCACTGGTAATCAGACTTGTCCATCTTAGCAGTCATTCAACAAGTCCATATAGAGTGGAGAGGGCACTTCCACTTTGAGGGTAGAGACAACCTTTTCATTCTAAATCTATAATTTAGTGAATTTTGAGATTTAATGAAATAATTCCTGTAAGGCAACATGCACAGTTCAGGGAAGAGTAGGTAAAATGTCTTCAAGATCCTTTACCAACTCTCTAGAAACCCCAAAACCCTATGAGGATTCTTAGGTCCATGTATTTTTATAGTACCTTTTCCAATGTCTGTCATCCCGTGAAATAACCTAAATATTTGAGGGTTAACACACTGACAGCTAGGTAAAATATCTATAAAAGATTTCCATTAAACTCAAGAAGTGAAAGCTATTTTCTTGGGGGTAGAGAGGGGAAAGGAGGTGTTATGTTCTGAAAACACAACAAGTGAAAATATCATCAGGTAGAGGAAGGCAGCTAAACTTTCTTTCAAGGTCACTGAAATTTTCCAACCAACCTCTATGTCTTTTACTTATTGCATTAGGAATAGAATGGGTGGAAGGAATAACTATGACTTCTTGCTTCCAAGGTCAACTCATAATAAGAGATTGCTATATTTTTTCTATTTCCAAGAGAAATTTCTCTACCAGGAGAAAAATGTCTTTTCCTGCCAGGGCTGCATCATCCCCTTTCAATGTTCCCAGTAGAATAAAATAAAATGTTTTATAGTTATTTCTCTGCAAATACTCAAAATTGAGGGAAAAGAGCAAAACTCAAAATAGCCATTATTTATTTTATTTTCTGTTTCTTGTACCTTAAAACAACAAGGAATTCAATATACAGGAAAGGCACCAGAAAATCTTCCCTGGTTATAACTAATTCTAGATTCCCTCTAAAACTATTAATATGTTGAAGAAAAGAGACTCTATTCTTTGCATTTTCCAAAGTACTTGTTTTACTGCTCCACACACAGGGAAACGCAATGGCTAGAGGTAACAGTGACACAAACAGTTGAAGACCATGTCAGTGTAGTAGACTTTCCAAGGATTTAGCTAGACTATGGCATGACTAGAGAGCATTGAAAATATGAATTATTCTGACAAATATTCAACATGTATCCAGTTAGTAAGGCCAAACTCAACTTTGATTCACAATTAAATGTGAGAGAGTAGAGCTGAGAAGTTGGAGACTGTTATCAAAATAATTAAAAACAGAAGAAAAGTTTACAGACATTAGAAGCAGTCAATCAGTACAATGGAAAACTCATCCACTGAGCCAGAGAGAGTGAAGGAGAGTGTAGTACCATGGACAGCTCCTGGGTCATGTTCTCTATTTCCCTAAGGACTCAGTTCATAAATCAGCCTCAATTGACCATCAAATTATCCATCAGCTGTTGTTTTGTTTTTTTTTTTTAAGATTTTATTATTTATGTATACAAGAACTGGGGTACAGACCATATGTGCAGGAGGGTGAGAAGATTCACCAGAGACAGAGCAGGGAACAGAACAGGCAGATCTACTGAAGTACACTGCTGAAGAGAGCAGTGGGCAAGACAGGAGAGGTCTGCAGCACCATGTGGGTAGCTCCCTGGCTGGGGGATCGAACTTGTGCTGCAGTGGCTGCAGATAGCTTCATAGGTTGCGTCTTAACCCCTTGCATCATCAGGGGGGACCTATGGTCCATCAGTTTTTAATACATGTATTGTATTAAACATACATGTGATTTGGTGTTTAGAGAACAAATGTCAAGATTTCTGCTTCAAAGATGACATAGACATACTTGTTCCTATTTCTTCTACTGAGTATAACTAAAACTTTTAAACATTATACAAAAGGCAACATAAGACTATGAAAGTTGGAGAGAAAGTAGACAGACAAGGACCTTGGAACCGAAAGAATGCAATAGCAGTGGGCTCCCTGAGTTCTCTTTTTGTCCCATATATCTCAGACTAGATGCTAGAGAAACTGGACATGGAAACCACAAAAGATATAAATGAAAAACAGCTTTATCAAAAGCCTGATATATCCAGCCAAAGAATCAGGAAAGGTCTAAGAATAGATAAAATTTTTTACTATGTAATTGCGGTACTCTAGTCAAACACCATAGCGGGAAAAAGGTGGTTCTACCCCTACCTAGTCAGACCAGCAAAGACCAAATGGAGATCTTGAACCTCTATCCTTGCCAGGCTGTCATGAGGCAACCAAATGTTTCCACCTCTGTGATGTCAGAGAAGACCAAGTAGGGGCCCAAGACCTTATCTCTGCCATGCAATAACAACAAACCCCACCCACAGAGTATCAATTTAGGTCACATGAGGAGTCTAGACTTTTTTCCCCTCCCACCTCTATCTCCTCTAAAATTGTTTCAGAGGAGACATTTTGCCACCACCTACCTATAACAAGGTAATTTCTCCACTACCAACATGGTATCAGTGAAGGCCACATGGAGAACAGGCTTGTGTACTACTCCCATACAGGTATGTATTGTCGGAGGCCCACCAGGAAGCCAGTTCTCCAAACTCCACCTAGTAGTAACATAGGAGTAGTAACTCCCATGCTCAGTTATCAATGGCAGTAGAGAATCTAGACATCAATAAGACTGACAGTAAGGAGGTGACTCACTCCACCTTTCTCTGACTGAGCAGTGTTAGATAAAGTAAAGTAAAACAAAAAGTTTAAATGTGATCCAGTGTCTGATAAGATACTAATTAAAATGTTCAGATTTCAATTAAAGATCAAAAGTGATAGCAAGAACCAAGACGCCCTCAAACTGAATTAACAGAGACATTTAATAGTACTGACACCGAGATGACAGAGATGTTAGAATTATCTGGCAAAGAGTTAAACACAGCTATCACACATGCTCCAATGACCAATTGTGAGCACATATGGAGTAAATGAAAAAAGTAAAAAGAGTCAGCAAAGAAATAAAAATATCAACAAATAAAGGGTCACTACAGGTAAGAGAAAAAGACATTTTAGAACTTAAAAATACAACAGCCAAAATAAAAAAATTCAGTGGATGGGCACAACAGCAGAATGGAACAGGAAAGAATTAGTGAAATGAAAGCTAGAAGAATAAAAATTACCTAGTGTGAACAAAAGAAAGAAAAGAGATAGAGAAAAATGAACATGGCCACATGGACTTGTGGACTATAACAAAACATGTAACATTTATGCCATTGAAGTCCCAAAAGGAGAGAAGAAGCATAACTGAAAATTGTTTAAAGCAATGATTTAAAACTTCTCAAATTTTTTAATAGATGTTAATCTACAGATTCAAAGAGATGAGCGAAACACAAGAAAATTAAATCCAAAAAAGTCCATAGCATGGCATATGTTATATACTATGACCCTCCAAATTCTTATGTGAGTGTATTTGGAAAGGGGACTTTTAGGAGATAATTAAGGCTAAAAATTAGGTCATACAGGTAAAATCCTAATCCCCTAGGACTAGTGATCTTATAAGACGAGAGGCAAATCTCTCTCTCTGCCACATGAGAACATAGCAAGAAAGTGAAGAGAGCTCCCACCAGAACCTGAGCATGCTGGCATCCTGATCTCAGACTTTCCACCTCCACAACTGTGAGAGAACGCAGGTGTGTTATTTAAGCCATCTAGCCTATGGTATTGTGTTATGGCAGCCTGAGTGGACTAAGACAACACATCATAGTCAGATTTCCAAAATTAAAAACAAAGAAAAAAATCTTGAAAACAATCAGAGAAAAATGACATCTTAACAATAATGGAAAAGTAATTTAAATGATGGTGAATTTCTCATTAAAAAAAAAAACTATAGAGGTCCAAGGAAGTGGCACAATATTTTTCAAATGCTGTTAGAAAGAAACTGTCAAACTAGAATCTGTATCTAGTAAAAAGGTCATTGCAATATTAAGGAAATATAAATATTTTCAAATGAAAGAAAACTGAAAAACTTGGTGCCAGCTTAGCTACTTCAAAATATGGCTAACGGAAGTTCTTTAAACAGAGGAGATGATATAAAAAAGAATCTTAAAACATCAGGAAGGAACAGAACAATAAGCAAAAATATGAGTAAATAAAGTAGGCTTTTGTCTCTTTTTGATTCTGCTCCCCTATGTCTGACAATTGAATTAAAAATTATAATATCATCTCCTGTGGTTCTAAATGTATGCAGATGAAATATTTAAGGTTTATCTTATAAATGGGGGACAGTAAAGGAATATAGAGGTGGATGTGAGGTTTCTACATGTCACATAAATTGTTTAAATGATGATACTAGTAGACTATAATTTTATGTGCATTATAATGTAATATCTAAAGCAACCACTAAAACAAGCATACAAAGAAATATGCTCAAATAAGGACACTAAAATTTAAGACACTAAATTTAAAAATATTCAAGTAACCAACAAGAAGACAGGGAAAAGCAAAGAAAAATTTAAAACAAACAGAAAAAAAACAACAAAATAATAAACTTAAACACTAGCATATAAATAATGACTTAAATGTTTAAATATATGACCTAAAAGCCAGAGACTGGCAGGACAGATTAAAAAATATAACCCAACTAAATGCTGTATACAGGAACTCACTTCCAATATAATAATGTAGGAAGGATGAAGGCAAAGTGGTGGAAAAGCATATGTCATGCAACCACTAATTAAAAGAATATAGGAGTGACTTTATTAAGATAAAATAAATTATAGAATTCAGAGGGAAAAATTACCATGTATATAGTAAATTATTATATAGTGAGGAAAGGATCAAAACACACAGGAGACATAATCCTAAATGTGAATGCATCACACAACAGAGCTGCAAAATATGTGAAACAAGAACTGTTTAAACTGAAAGGAGAAAGAGACCAATCCAATTAGAGGTGGAAACTACACACAATTGATAGACTAAGTAGAAAGTCACAAAGATATAGAAGAACTCCACGCCAGCCACAATCAAACAGTTATAGATTATTTAATTGACAGTTATAGATTATTCCACTAATAATGGAAAAAAAGAGGTAAGAAAAAAAGAGGTAAGACAAAAATTATCAGGAATGAAACAGGAGATATTGGTATAAACACTGCAGACATCAAAATGATAGTAAAGGAAGACCTCAGAAAATTATACTGTTGTAATTTTGACAATTTAAATAAAATGGACCAACTTCTAAAAAAAATTATGTACCACAAATCACACATTATGAACTAGATAATTTGAATAGTCACTTAGTTACTGTGAGAATTAAAATACTCTCCATAATGAAATTTCCAGGTTCAGATGTTTGCACTAATAATTCTACTAAATTCAATGAATTAACACTAATTCTATGGGCCCGTTTCTGAAAACAGGAGGTAACACCACCATTCATTTTATGAAGCTGACCTTACCCTGCTATCAAAATGAAACAAAACAGTATTTAAAAAGAAAACTTGATCAATATCTGTCATGAATATATACACAAAAATTCTTAACAAGGTATTAGCAAATAGAATTTAGCAATATATACAAATATATACAAGTGTTATATATACAACTGGGTTTTAGTCCAAGGATGCAAGGTTGGTTTAATATTAATATTAAAAAATGTATCAAAATGTAATTCAGCAAAACATAATCCACCATGTTCCTAGGCTAAAGAAGAGAAATCACATGATTATATCAGTTGATGCAGAAAAGGCATTTGACCAAAAAAAAAAATGTGTATATGAATTTAGTGATGTCACAGAAGATGATTTCTGTATATTAAAAAATGAACATGTATACATCAAAATTTAAACTACAATACCATTTAAAATTGCTCAAAAAAGAGTAGAACTTAGATGCAAATCTAACAGGTTTTATGCTGAAAATTACATGATGCTGATAAATACACACCAAGTTCTTAATAAAATAAGAGCTACATTATGTTCATGAATTAAAAAAGGTAACATAGTAAATATTTCAATTCTCCCCAAATTAATATACAAATTTAATGTGATTCTTTCTTGTCAAAATCACAGCAGGATTTTTTAAGATATAGCCAAGATTATTTTAAAATTTATATGGAAAGGAAATGAAACTAGAACAGCTAAAACAGTATTGAAAAAGAAGAATAAAGTGGGAGGAATCAGTTTACCTGATTTTTAAAAAGTATAGATCCATAGTAATCAAGGGATATGGAGGGATAGACATACATACTAGTGAAATAGAATAGAGAACACTTAAATAGACACACACAAATGTGCTCAACTGATTTTTTTATAAAGGTATAAGCAATTCAACAGAGAAAAAATAGCCTTTTCAACAAATGATGCTGGACCAATTGTATGTCCACATGTTCAGGGAAAAACTGACCCTTGACTTATAGCTCATACTTTATACAAAAATTATCTCAAAATTCATCATGGACTTAAAAGTGAAATGTAAATGTAAATTTTTAGAAAAACATCTTCAGAACACAGAGCTAAGTGAAGAGTTCTTAGATGACATCAAAAGCACAATTTATAAAAGGAAACTTGATAAATTGCTCATCAAAATTATTAACTTTTGTACTATGAAAGATCATATAGAGGATGAAGAGGCAAGTTATGAAGTAAGAGAAAATATCTGCAAAGCACCAGGCTAACGAAGGACTAATATCTAGACTATGCAAAGAAATCTCAAAATTCAACAGAAAGAAAAAATCTATTTAGAAAACAAGCAAAAGACCTAAACTGACATTTCACTGAAGAGGATATACAGATGGCAAATAAGCACATGAAAAGATGTTCAACATCATTAGTGATTAGGGAAATGCTAATTAAAACCACGACGAGAGATTCCGACACACCTGACAGAACAGCTAAAATAAGAAAGTTAGTTACATCACCAAGCTGGCAAGGATGTGGAGAAAGCGGATCATATAGACCTTGCTAGTGAAGATGTGAAATCATATGGCGACTCTGGAAAACATTTGGGCTGTTTCATAAAAGCCTAAACAAGTAACTACCTAGCAATTGTACAATTTACTAAATTTATTCCAGCAGCATAAAAATACATGTTCACACACATGCACATCTTAGGGTAATATTTATAGCAGCTTTGCCAGATCTGGAAACCACCCAAATATCCTTCAACAGGTGAATGGTTAAACAAACTGTGGTACACATTTTGCTGAGTAAAAAAAGCTAATCCCAAAGGTTGTATAATGCACAACTGCATTTATATAGCATTCTTGAAATGACAAAATTATACAAATGGAGAACAGATTCATTGCCAGGCTTTAAGGAGGGGCTGAAGGGTGAGGGAAGTGGATTTGGTAATGAAAGGACAATTTAAAGGATCTCTGCTGTGAAGGAAATATTTTGTATCTTGACTATGTGTCAAAATCCCATTTGTGATATTTTACAATAGTTTTACAGGATGTTATTATAGAGGAAACTCTATAAAGGGTACTCAGGACGGCTCTGTATAATATATGTCTATCACTACCTGTGAATAGACATCTCAAATAGAAAGTTTAATTTTTAAAAAGTGGGGGGGAGTTCACATATATTCTTTGGTTTGGTTTTGTTTTATAAAGTGCTTTTAATACTTGGAAATTTTACATTATCCTCGCGCCCCTGAACTAACATTTTCATTTCATTCTTATCATAGAATAATGGCTTCCTTTTTATGCTGTAAGTTTATTTTTAATATTTATTTTTTATATTTCTTTTCTTACATCATTGCTAATTTTTGGACATACTGATTTCTCCCCTCGGGTCTAGTCCCCATAGTTCTACCACCACCACAGCACCTATGATCCATCTCCCCAATCCCTTGTGCTCCTCCCTCCCCTGTTTTGACCCCTCTCCCATCCTTCCCCTGCAGTTTGCCTCAGAAATATGGTCAGCTTGCAAGTTTTGTCTTTTTCCTGACCCTTTGTTTGGTTTCTCTATATTCTGCATATAAGTGAAACCATCTGATAGTTATCTTTTTCCTTCTGGCTTAGTTCACTTAGGATAATCCCTTCCAGCTCCATTCACGTTGCTGCAAATGGCATAAGACCCACCGATTCTACTCCTAGGAATCTATGCAAAGGACACAAAAACATTACTCTGAAAGGAAACCTGCACTGCTATGTTTACTGCAGCACCATTTACAACAGCCAAGACATGGAAACAGCCCAAATGCCCCCAAACAGACGAGTGAATCAAGAAGATGTGGTATATACACACAATGGAAAGTTCCCATATATTCTCTGATTATTTCACTGACTGGTTCTTTTCTCTAGAACTCTATGGATGGATGGAAGGAAGGAAGGAAGGAAAAAAAAAAAAAGCCTCACCCCCTAATGACAAGGCATAATCACTAAAGAATCTCTTTTTAGTAGATTAGTGAAAAATCTAGAGTTCTGGAAACAACACTTCCTTTGGTCTAATTCATCACCAGGTCTCATATTCCCAAAGATAAAACCAAATCAATTTTGCCTTTCTTTTACCTACTTTACAATACCCCAGGGGTTATAATTATCCTTTCAGTAAATAAAATCGCTTTAATAGTGTCACTCTACCCAAAAGTAACCCCCCATCATTTTGAGTTCAAAACCTAAAATTGAGCACATTATTCTTCCATACTTCATGATGCACTTCTGATCTGAAGGAGCAGATAATACCCAAAATATACTTAACCAGCTTTCAAAGAATTATCTGATATTAAACACTTTCATTTCATCTCTAGATTTAAGGTTTCCTTTTTGCAATACGTGAACTCACTACTTTCTCCAGATTAAGCCATGTCTGTAAAATAGATACAAAAGATAATAATTGATAATGAAAAATAATAGTCTAACAACAATAATAAATTGATAGCAATTTATAGCATCTAATTTAATCCTTACCACATTCCAAAATTGGGCTACGATTTTCCTCCTCATTTTACAGACTCATTTAAGCTTCCAGGGTTAAACTAACCTTTTCAAGGACACAGCCAGGACTTGAAGCAGCACAGATTCAAATCTAGACCCTCTGATACTAAAGCCCACATTCTTAGCCACTACCCCAGGGTTTAAACTTGTTTTAAGATCTAAACATTTGGTGACTCCATTCTGTCGGAAATCTCACCAGCTGGGATTTCTCCACTGGGTGGGGGGGTTCATCTCTATGCACTCTTATCACATGGGGATTTCTGATCTCCTAGTGTGTGCAAGCATGGAAGTCACAGTCAATGACAGAGTTAAGAATACATCCTTATCAGTGAACAGATATTCAACAATATCAAGCCTCCCGTGTTATCATCCCAATGGTGGAATCCTGGATAAGAAACCATGTTTAGGGCCTCCCTGGTGGTGCAAGGGGTTAAGTCTCAGCACTGTGAAGCTATCTGCAGCCACTGCAGCCCAAGTTAGATCTCCAGGCAGGGAGCTAACCACATAGCGCAGCAGACCTCTCCTGTCTCACCCACTGCTCCCTTCAGCAGTGTATTTTGTCAATCTGCCTGTTCTGTTCCCCACTCTGTCTCTGGTGAATCTTCTCACCCCCACACACATACCTCTGGCCTGTACCCCAGTTCTTGTATGCATAAATAAATAAATCTTAAAAAAAAAAAGAATTCTAGTCTAGTCTAGTCTCAGTTACTTATCTCCACAGATTTGTCAGTCAGATTCTTTTTCTAAAACCAACCATCCTGTGGAAGTTTATCATCAAAACACTTTTCTCCTTAATGGGGCTCTGCCAAACTTTGGTTCTTATTCCCATTCTCATCAACCTTTCCTGTGCCTTTGTTTTCATTTCCTCTTTCCTTCCTCCTGGCATGCCAGTCTCCTGGATCTCTGCTCTCCAAAGGAGGAGCTGTCACACTCTGTGGGGTAGTCCTTGCCTCGCTCACTGAAGGAATGTCTTGCATCTGGAGAAGTCATGCCCCATCCTTCCATACTGATAAGGTAAAAAATAGTTTTTTAATTTTATATAATATACAGATCCCGAATTATAATGTTACCCACCCAAGACATCTATAATGCTCTAGGTCAGCATGAGCTTAATAAAAATATAATATAAATGCATATTTTCAGAATTTAAAAAAAATAGTTCTTGGTTCTTGTGAAAATAGTAATTTTCGCATCAACCTACACCAATGTTCATTTTTTAAATCATTCTGAGATTGATCCGAGAATACATGTAATCTTTAAAAGATTTCCTTTCTCCCTTCAATTTATTTCTCTTCTCCTGTGTACATGAGTATACACACACTTGCACATGCTTACACACTTTTTAGGCAGATCTGTCAGCTTCCCCTGGAACTCTGACCAGATACAACAACCCTTCACAGCTACTGCTGAGTGCAGAAAGCCTATTCCAGGCCACACAAAGAGAAGGCTAGTACTTCCCACTGAGACAGGCCGGCATTTCAAAACTATCATAAAAATAAATTACTAAACAGAGACCTGTATATTCATTGTGGAATATAGTCTGTCCTTATGAAGATATCGTTATTCAATTTTTCCAAATCCACAGAGGTCCCACTTAGAATCCCTAGAGCACTCCATGAGGGCACATCACCCTGGCTGCAGAGAAGGGTCATGCATGATCCTTTAGATATCCACACACTTGAAGAATTAACCTTCTAAGTGACCTTTGCTGCCTTTTATGAGCTCATACCTCTTGCTCCTCCCATCAAAGCATCTATCTTGAGCCCTCAGCTAATCCAGACATAAAGCCAACTTCTGCAAGCCTGGGCAAATCCAGAGGGGCAGTGATGAGATCATCAAAGCCGGGGCTTAGCTAGAATATTTCACTTCACTGCCAATGAGATGGTCTTTCAAGCAGTTGATTGATGTGGCAGTGTTCATTCTGCTCCCACTAACATTGGATATTGATACCCACACCCATCCACACCCATTAAAAAAAGAAGTTCCAGGGTTGTATACAGAAGCCAGATTAGGAAGAAATGTTTTCTGTCAGAACAGCAGTATAGCTGCAGATAAGAGGGTGTGAGCTCTACCAGTGCTTCTTCCTTACTAAGGAATCAAGGCAGAGATGAAATAAACTGAACAAATAGCCCAAGTCTCACCAGGAATTTGTGGTATGTCCCAAGGAGTAGTCTAAACCTTGTGACATAGGTTTACTGTCTACTTGAATTCCTATTTAAAATGTTGTAGACCAGAAGTCAGCTAACTTCCTATAAAGATCAAGGTCATAAATATTTTAGGGTTTGTTGTCTATACAATCTGTCACAGCTATTCAGCACTGCCATTGTCATGCAAATGTGAGATGGACAATATGTAAACAGATGATGTGTCTATGTGCCAACAAAACTTAATTTATAAGACTAGGTGATGTGTCACATAAAGACTATGGGCCATGGTTAAATAACAACACTGCTCTAGGTTATTATTGGTAAAGTTCATCACTTACATTTTTAAACAGTATGCATTAATAAAGAATAATGCCCCACTAGGTATTAGTCTGACCTATAAAGTTATATCAACTAACACAGTATAAAAGTGGAGCAAGCACTGCTGAAGATTAATTGAGCATATTAGGGAGCCAAGTCTGTACAAAAAACAGGATTCCACAAATTAGAAAAGGGAGAGAAGATGAGTTACATAATAATTTGTGTTGGGAAAGTCTGTGATTTGAAAAACACAGTGATTCAGTTTAGCGCTCTGTGCCAAAAACAAATTTCTCAAAGATTAAAAAGTTAAATTAAAAAAATGCAAATGAATATTTATCTAATCTCTGAATTAGGGAAAGTCTTTCTGGACACAGAAAAAGCAATTGGAGAAATCATAAAAGGAAAATATCAATAGTTTTTACTACAAAAGAAGCAAATATTCAGCCTTAAGAACATCATAAAATTAAGAAGTAAAATTAAAAGAAAAAAGGTTTGCCACAAGTTTGTTTTTATAATACCAAGTATAATAATGCCAATCAATAAAAAGTCATTCAAAATAAGGAGAAGACAAAACTCCAGTGGACAAATAATGGTCTAGGACTTAAACATTTCATATAACAATAAATAAAAAAGAGAAAATGTTCAAGTTACTTCTGATAAAATTTTCCATGATAATATCATACTCCTCAATACTGATGAAACAGGTATTAGGCCTGTTGCTCTATAAGTAAGTTAAGAATAGAACTGACTTAATACTATTCAACCCAATAATCTCACTACTAGGTCTTGATATCAGTGAGGCTAAACAAAGATTTATGTGCTCAAATGTACGTCATAGCATCATTTATAATAGAAAAAAAAATAGAACAAGCTGATTGTCTACCAAAAGAGGACTAATTAAACAAAGTATGACTTGCTAATACTAAAGAATATTAGTCATCCATTAAAATTACATTTTCCAAAATTGAATGAGGAGATAAAAATTAAGAAGTAAAAGCAGTAAAATGTTGTGGGAGTTATTTCTAGGTTGAGAGGTTAGGGATTATTTTTATGTCTTTATATGTCTCTATATTTTCTAAGTGTTCTGTATCACTTAGAAGAGTCAGCAAACTATTTTTGTAAAACATTAGACAGTAAATATTTTAGGCTTTGTGTGCCATGTGATCTCTATCACTACTCAATTCCTCCACCGTAAAGCAAAAGTTGCCAGAAATAAGAACAAATGGCATCACTGTGTACCAATAAAACTTTATAAAAAACAGGCACTGGGCCAAATTTTGGCCAAGAGTCTTAGTGTGGCAACCTTTTACTATAAGAGGCATATTACTCCTTACAATAAGAAAAAATAATTTTACATTTATTAAAGTAATTTTTAAATAGATTATATTTACTGATCCCTTATGAGAACTCTCCCCTCTTCCCTAAATTTAGGATCATTGGTATAATGCTGGCTACAAATTTGAATTTTAGTCTCACTTGTGACTAATGCAATGATTCACAGCAGCACTGTGGGCTCCATTTCACGGTGGCTAGTGTAAATTCAATAACTCTACATGTTTTTCTAACTCCAACATTTGGAGTCAGAAACCTGAAATTCAAACTTTGACTCAAACATTTACCAGCGTGGTGATTTCAGGCACAAACCTTAATCAGATTTGCAGTTTCTTTACCTGAAACAATGGTAATATCTACCCACCTGGTAAATTAATGTGGTCATATGTGAGAACAGCTAGCAGACCATTATTAAGAACTCATTAGAGATCAGTGGCATTTTCCTCTGAAAGACACTAGAATGGGCTCTGTTTGGAAGGTGTCTTCAATGAGGAGAGGATGCCGCAGATATAGGACAGGCAAATCCTAGAAACCTTCTATTCCACCCAAATTACATAATATTAAATGGCCTAGGGCAGCAGCTCTGGCTGTGACATCCACATGTGGGCTGCTCTCTACACAAAAGGTCAAAAAATCTTATCCTCAACAAAACACATAAGACCATATTACAAATATTAACACAGTAAGGAAGTAGGCAGCCACTCCCTAACACTCTCCACATCACTGTTTGACAGCCCTTATTGGGTTAGGGATGTTCCAGGAGTAGGGAGAAAGAGAGAGGATGTAGATGGAAGATGACAACAGGACTAGTCTGTCCAAGATTGCCCAGGATGTCTGTTCATAGACTCATTACCTTCGTTCCCAGGAGAGCATCCACGTTGGCCATATATTGGCCAGGTGTCCTAGTCCCTGTAAGCAACCAAGGTGTTAGAGTCAATCACCTCCAAACCTGAGCTACTCCAAACAACCCTATAAATGAGGAATGAAGAGAAGGTATTATCAAGTCCTTCATGGAAGAGAGAAGGGAATCCAAGAGGCTAATTCACTTAAGGTTCCTTCAAGGTCGTAGGGGGTATTCTAATTGAAAGCTTTTCCCATCACATAGTCAAGATCATCTTCAGCCCTATAACCTCACTCCTAGAATAATTTAAAAGGAAGTTCATGAAGCAAACCCAAGTGAAGTCAAATAATTCAGTACGTCTTTTTCGATGAGGGTGAAAAATATTCTCTAAACTTGAGCATTCAGTTGGAAAGATTTTAGTATTCCTTTAGTATTCAGTTGGAAAGACTTAAAGAAAAAAAATTATTGACATTTACTATACTTAATGCATTGCATTGGTGCTAAGAGCTGGAGTTAAGCATTCAAAGATCCTCAAAGATGAGATAAGGTATATTAATGTGGTTTCTGTGACTTAGAGGTAAAGTGAGCATAACACTGTCTTTAGAATCCAAGTCCAGGATTCACGCTCTGATTCTCCAACTTGCTAGTTTTGTGATTTTGGTCACTTACAAATTCTAGACTTTAGTGAGTACGTCCATAAAACGAAAATAAACATTTATATCCTGCAGGCAAGAACTGCACACAGCTCCCGGCCAGGGAGGAGAACCACATGGCACAGCAGGCTTCTCCTGTCTCGCCCACTGCTTCCCTCAGCAGTGTATTTCAGCAGATCCACCTGTTCTGCTCCCTATTCTGTCTCTGGTGAATCCTCTCACCCAACGCACCTCTGGCCTGTGCCCCAGTTCTTGTACGCATAAATAAATAAAATCTTAAATATATATAAGGTAAATATATATAAGGTAGTGTCATACTAGGCAAAACATGGCATCTGACATTAAACTAAGGCCCAAGTAAACCTACAATGTGGATTCTAGTTCTCTGGGTGGGATGTTCTAGGCTATACTCTCCCATCCTTCCATGTGTCACTCCACCTACAGCCACAAAGAGCCTCATCACAGGGACCAGCTGCATGTGACCACTCCATGCTGGGTTTGAAGCAAGGACTACCAGGACCACAGAACAACTTTGGGAAGCAAACTTTAAAATTGATTTTTCTTTGCTTTTAAATTACAGCCAAGAGAGGAAGAGGAAGAAACAGACAATTTTAAGGCAAAACACTCAATTAACTCTGAAAATCAAACATAATAAACTGAATATAGATCTGTGTGGCTACTGTAACCATTTCTGTCTGCCCCTATCTATCTATCCATCTATTATCCTCCCATCTCTCTTTAAAGAGACAATTAGATATTGCAAATAGGACTTTTTTCTTCTTTTGCTGGTGAAGTTAAACCTAATTACCTTAGAGCTCCTTATAAAGGAAAAGAGAGGATAAAATGCTGTTTTCTTCAATGGTGGTCCCCACTCCTTGATTTTCACAGGAGTTAAAAGTCAAGGTGAGGTTTAATGATGGCGTCAGAGAGTCCTGCAGGCTTATCCTTGACCTTGGCTCTCACAGCATTTATCAAGTGTGTCTTTGGTAGGCGTCATTAGGCCAAGATTGTAGTAAAGGGAAGTGACAAAGAAAGACCCACTTTTTAGGCCTTAGAAGAAAGTCCAGGGTATAATAAGGACAACCATTCTTTAGTGTGTGAGTTGAATGTGCCAGTGATCCAAGCATCTGTACCAAGGCAGTCACAAGTATCCAAAAGAGGAGTCTTTTCCTCTGTGAAGTACCAAGAGAATGGCTACAACTGCCTCCCACACATAATGTTTCCAGCCACTGCTCTACTGCCCCTGGAGGAGAGAGCACATTCACCCTACCAAGGAGTCAAAGGACCTCCTTGATTAAGTTCAGGAATATGGGTTCTTAAATTTATAGCTGTGCCAGCTCATTGGGTCTGAAGTCAATAAAATGCTATTTTTAATAGTATTAATTTCAATTTTGTACTGACTTAATAATCTTTTTAATTAGCTTAATTACTTTTGAATGAAAATGTATTCGTTTTTCATAACTTTTTTGTTATTAAGAAAGTTATATACATATGTGTTGCTTAAAGTTCAGAAAACAGGGGAAAGAATTAAAAAAATCAAAATTGCCCTTAATCCCATTTTCCCAAAGTACTCCCTTTAAACATTTGTTTTCTTCTCCTTCTATTTTTTTTAATGTGTGGGTGAAATTATTTGGTATGTGAAAAATATGATATGTCTTTGCTTAACTTGAACAAAATTTCTCCTCTTATTTAGCTGATTCAGCTGATCATTTTGCATATGGAACAACCATTGGCGAATAAACAATAATAAGTAAACAACATTCTATGGAAGCAGAACTTTGGGGCCACCACAAACTTGAAAATGAAAGAAAATCAAGTTGAATCACACTGCTAATTTGATAAATGCCAAGCCAATATAACCAAAGTCTTAACTTACCTCTCGAAGAGCGGGTGCTAACAAATATAAGTAAAATTAGCAACACTCTAAATCCTGAAAATACTGAAGCACCAGATGTTACATTTGAAAGAGATGTGAGCAACTGTAGAATCCAGTGGTTTTCCAACCGTGCTCCAGGGAATGTGTTTAAATACCCTGGGAACTTCCAAGACTTGGGAGGGCAGTGGTGAGGGTTGGGGGTAGAGGTGGAGGATGGAGAGTAGGAGGCTAAATTATCTACTCCCCAACCTCAGCAGGTCTGCTTGTGCATATTACAACTCAAGTGTCTGAAGATTTCATTTGCTGCAACTAATCAAAATGACCGGTGGGCCTCCCTGGTGGCCCAGGCGGTTGAGCACAGTGCTGTGAAGCTGTCTGCAGCCTCTGCAGTGCCGAATCAATTCCCACCGGCCGCAGAGAGACCCACATGGTGTGGCAGACCTCTCCTGCTTCACCCACTGCTCCCCTCAGCAGTGTAATTTGGTCATTCTGCCTGTTCTGTTCCCTGCTCTGTCCCTGGTGAATCCTCTCACCCTCCCGCATGTCTGGCCTGCCTATACCCGGTTCTTGTATAAATAAATAAAAAATAAAAATAATAAAAATTAAAATTAAAAAAATGACTGGTGTCACCCAGTCCTCTCAGCTTCAGATGAATAAGTTAAGGGTTAGGAATGGGAAAAGACTTTCCATAGTCACACAGCTAGTTAGCAGAATATAGAAGGTATTTGTCACTTGGGGGAGATGGTTATCCAACATTCCATCCTCTTCCCATTTTGGAGGAAATCCCTACTGTGTATAATATGCTATGGAAACAAAATGGGGAATAATCTCCCCTTCCTAGTGCTCAAGCAGCAGGGCATGGCACCCATGCATCAGCAAATTGGATGCTCTTCACGCAATTCAGTCTAGAGCAAATGATTCAGAAATATATACAGAGAGGGGGCCTCCCTGGTGGCTCAAGAGGTTAAGTCTCAGCACTATGAAGCTATCTGCAGCCACTGCAACACAAGTTAGATCCCCAGGTAGAGAGCTACACACATGGTGTGGCAGACCTCTCCTGTCTCACCCACTGCTCCCCTCATCTGTCTCTGGTGAATCCTCTCACCCCCCATACCTCTGACCTGTACCCCAGTATGCATAAACAAATAAATCTTTAAAATATATATATATATATGTATACACACACACACACACACACACACACACACACATATATATATATATATATATATATATATATATATATATATATATATCTCCAGAGAGGTAGAGGTCAGGTTAAGTTATTTCTGCTGCCTAGTCCCCCAAAACCTGTTGGGTACCTACTTGCTTTCAATGCCTACTCCTCGAGGCTCACTGTGACTCTCTGTCCTCTTTCAATAAATCAGTGTTTGATTGAAGAGAAACAGTACTTCCTGACTCACAAAACATGTGCTGGAACACAGCGGCCCTCCCTGTTAATCCACTTCTCTTTCCTCTGTACCGCAGGGTCTCCCTATTAAGCCAGTGGCTTCTTATCATGTAGATCAGTTGGGGGGGGGGGAAATACACCCTTGCAGGGAGAGACCCCTTATCAGGAAATCTTATAAGGCCAAGATATACAAATTTCCTAGGTGGGAAGTCAGGTAAAGGTGCAGATTAATAATTGATAAGCACACACTACACCCCAGACACCATTTCCTGCCATGTCTGCCTCATCTGATCTTGATTTTATTAGTGAGGAAAAAATATACCCCCAAGGTGACTAATTCATTAGTTGCAGATTCAGAAATAGAACTCAAAAACTATTCACCTCAAAGAGAAAAGTCAAGTGTCTTACTGGATTTAATTTTATATTGTTGATTAGGAGTTAACCTCCTTATAATAGAGAATATTATACCTATCATACAGATCTTATATAAGATCAACTCATTCCTATATTATCAAAAATTGGATAATAAAAGATAGATATAACTATATATATATATATATATATATTTATATGCCAACAACAGAGCTTGGTCTATTCTCCAGACATCTACACTGGTTTTAAATCACAGGGCTTTCCACACTGCAGGAGACATGCCATTGGGCATTCTTGCCCCACAGTTAAATGCATTTCCCATTACTCATGTTCACCCTGTTTTCCATAACTAAATGAGCATGGCCGGAGAAGATTGTGAACAAACCCTGGCAGAGCGGTGTGATGAAGCAAAGCCACTATGCCAAAAGTGGCCTCCAGTCACTCCCAGTTGGCTCGTGCGCAGATGTCTACTCTCAGATACAGATACCTGAGGGCAGAGCTTGGTCCCTGATTCCCATGTAGGAGGGTTATCCAGGACACCGTCTGGCACGTGGCACTCCGTACTGGAAGGAATTTGATTAATCATTCTCATTACCTATCAATTCCATGCACCTGAGCTCATGTACCTTCTGCCCAGAACCAGCAGTCAGTGGCTTGAATGGCATACGAAACCCAGACTGACCATGACAGTAGACGGAGATAGGGTTCCCCCACCCGGCTACTGCATTGTGCTCTTAAGTTAGAGAGATGCAGACTTGCAGCACCTGGTCAGATCCCTCCAGCCAGACTCAGAGGCCCCAGGAGACAATGTTTCCATAGGTATCCTGAGCACTGCTAGTTTAAGATTCTAGGAAATATTATACCATTCTTGCATCTCTTGTACCCCACTGTTTGTGGTATATAATTCTTTATATATATTGCTGAATTTTACTCACTAATAATTTGTTAAAGGTTTTTGTGTCCATATTTTTAAAAAATCTTTATGTATGCATGCAAGAACTGGGGTACAGGCCAGAGGTCTGGGGGGTGAGAGAATTCACCAGAGGCAGAGTAGGGAGCAGAGCAGGTGGATCTACTGAAGTACACTGCTGAGGGGAGCAGCAGGTGAGTCAGGAGAGGTCTGCTGTGCCATGTGGGTCACTGTCCTGGCCAGGGATCGAACTCATTCTGCAGAGGCTGCGGATAGCTTCACAGTGCTGCGTCTTAACCCCTTGCGCCACCAGGGAGGCCCCTTTGTGTCTATATTTATGAGAGCTTTTAGTCTGTAGTTTCTTTTATCTCCCCATGTTTGGTTTTGGTATCAGGATACTGCTAACTTCATAGAGTAAGTTGGGAAATGAGCCTTTCTTCTCTATTTTCTGGAAGGGATTATATACAATTGCTGTTAAGTTTGTTTGGTAAAATTCTCCAGTGTAACCACCTGAACCTGGAGATTTCTTTTTAGAGTAGTTTTGAAATTATCAATTCAATTTCCTTAATAGTTTATGGCTACTCACATTTCCGATTTCTTATTGGCTGAGTTGTAGTAGATTGTGTTTTATCAGTAAGTGATACATTTCCTCAAAGTTGTCAAGCTTATGCACATAGTACAGTAGTATTCCCTTATTATCTTTTGTTGTCTACAGTGTCTGTAATGGTATCTTCCATTTCACTTTTGATATTGGTATTTTGTGTGTCTACTTTTTTCTATTTCAGTCTGGCTAGAGACATGTCTATTTTATTTATCTATATAAGGATTCCATTTATTAAATTGATTGTCTACCTTATTTTTCTGTTTTCAATTTCTCTAATTTTGCTCTTAAATCTTTCATCTTATTTTGGATTGATTTTGCACTTCACTGTACAGATTGCTGGTATGTGCATTTAGATGACTGATTTGAGATTTCATTTTGTTTTCTACGATATCCATTTAGTTCTATAACTGTGTATTTTCGTGTTACTTTGTCTGTGTTCCACACATTTTGATACACTGTATTTTTATTTCTGTTCAGTTAATATAATAATTGAATTTTTAAAATCTCCTCTTTGACTCATGGATTATTTAGAAGTACTTTTTTAGTTTATAAGTTATTTGGAGAATGCCTATTGTCTTCCTGTTACTGATTTCTAATTTGATTCCATTTGGGTTGGCGAACACACTATATTATTCCAATTATTTTAAATTAGCTTAAGTTTGCTGGGATATAGTCTATCTTGCTATATGTTCCATGGACATTTGAAAAAATGTGCATTCTACTGCTGACGTATGGTGAGTTCTATAAAATTCAATTAGATCCTATTAGTTGATGGTGTGTTTGAATTCTTCTATATTATAAATTGTGTTTCCTCCCCCCAGATTCATATGTTGAAGCCTTAGCCTCCAATGTGATTTTATTTTGTTCTTTTCACTTTACCTTTCAGACTCTTACATTTTTCAAATAATGCTTATGACTTTCAGTCATGCTTAATGGATAGAATGAGGACAAAAATGTCTACCCCATCTTCCTGGAGTGAATGTCCCTATGACAGTGTTTTCAAAATTAGAAAATCTCATGTGAAAACCAGATTTGTTACTGTTCTTGAAAAGTGGAGACATATGGCAATCCTGGGTTTGCATTATGCATCCAACAAAATTCTCTAGCTGCGAAGATGACCTATTTATATAGGGGATGTCACAGTTGCAGTCATGACTCTCCATTGCACTATACCCAATCTGCCTTACTCACTTGGTTATCTGTAGTCCCTGTGAGAATCTGAGCTAACAATTTCAATAATACTCCCCTGGCTGAGCACCCCCATTTTCCTTCTGTCACTCCAATTCTCTATCCCTTCTGAATCTTTCAATTCTGTTTCACAAAATTCCTAATTGATCTCACAGAGATGATACATATTTAAGGGGATGTATATGTATGTACATATGTGAGCACATGCACATATGTGAATGTCAAGGATGAGAGGAGAAATTAAACAGGCAAAAAGGAGAATTTGGAGAGATTCAACAAGGTAGATTTAGCTTAAGGGGTTCCTTGGCAGTCATCTCTATGGGGAGAGAGAAAAGCTATGAGCACCCATCCACTGGTAACAGCTATGAGCACTCATCCACTGGTAATAGCTGTCATATCATTTCTATCTCAGAACAGTCTGCAACTGCTGTTTCCCTACTGCGAACATCTATCCTCAAGGCCTAACTGCATGTAGGCTGCATTGCATTACGGTCTCAGGTCCAGTGCTACTTACTCAGAGAAATCTGCCCTGACTACCTTATCTTAAAAGCCCTCTTCTATTACCAGCACTTTCTGTCTTTTACTGTATTTTCTTTAAGTGTTAGAGCACTTAACATTATGTGAAAACCAGTATTTGTTTACTTGTTTTATTGCCCATCCCGGTGAGGGTGAAAATTTGGTTGGTCTCATTCACCATTTTATTCCCTATTCCTGGCACATAATAGGAGTGTAATAGACATGCAATGAATGGACAAATCATGCCCTAAACATCTTGGAAAATGTTCAGATGGGATGGTGAAACATTTATAACTGTAAGATTGATGAACAACTGAGGGATCTGAGATTAAAGATATTGAAAGGTAGGATGACAACTTTTCAAATATTTAAAGTTTTGTTTATTGGGAGAGGGAGGAATTAACTATACCTCAAGGAGTTCCAAATGGAATTGCCACAGTCAATTTACAAGAGACAAATTTGCCTTCACTATAAAGAACTTTCTAATAACTAGAAGTTTTTCAACAGTGAAAGACAGTGAGTTCCCAATCACTAAAACTGGCTAAGCTGAACTCTTAAGAGTCAGTTGTAAAAAGGATACCATCTCTATTAGGAATTTTGAAAGGATAACTTCCAAAACCTGTTCTAACTCCATAATCCTAACATAATTTAAGAGAGATAGAGCTTGGTTTTTAATTTTCACAGCTCTAGGAGACACCACAGTCAGTGTTGCTGAGATAGAGCCTTAGTTTAAGAAGGTTAATTACAGGGAGTTTAGGAAAAGTAAATCTGTCAAAAGGTTTAAGTCCTTGTTAGTATGGAATATGAAGTAATTGATTTTTACTTAAGAATGTTTTACAATTACAACTCAAGAACAGTTAGATTTCTTTAGAAACCAGAATGGGGAACATTTTATAATTAATAAAGATATTTTCTCAATATGCCCTGAGTTTTAAATGATTAATTTGTTTAAGGCTATTCCTCACAGATACTGAGACATCAACCGAGGCAACTACTAATTTGTGATGACTGTGATTATAGCGTATACCTCAAATAAGTAGCTTATGACATTGTAGTAGTTATAGCACACATTTTATGAAAATTATGTTTTTACTCTATGGATTTTTAAAGCCTTAAAAATAATTATGAATCATATCATAGCATAGATTTAAAAGAATATAGGCAGATAAGATTTCAAAAACTGCAAACTTCTAGGTGCAATTTGGTATGTTCTCACTAGCTCTTACTTTTAACAGCTACTGTTTAATAATAAAGCTTTCTTATTTTAAGCAATAAACATCCATAAAACTCAAACTAAAGATTTCCTAGGAGTCAAAGCCCGCTTAGGCACATAAACAATTCAGGCTCAACCTACAGCACTTTACAAGCTGTTTCTCTAATTTGTGTGATCAAAGAATCCAAGATGTTGACATCTAATATTTACAGTAGTATGTTACTGTTGTACTGCCTGCTGTAGCTAAATATGTATCAGTATGTGGGAAGTCTTAGGACCCACTAGGGCTCTGTTTGTTAGCACCCCATTTCCTTGCTTACGTAAGGTTCAAACTGTCCAACTTCTATTTCTCAAACAAACTACAAAATCTTCACAATTCACACTCAGAATACTGGGTGTGGGGCGGGGGGAAGTACATTCAAACCAAAATATATATATATTGCAAATACTAATCTGGTAGCTCAACTAGCAGTCTCCTTCAGACCCAAACTATAAGTCTATAACATACAGATCTTTTTCCTCCCACAGAGATAATGTGGTAAAGGTGGGTGATGAATTCTCCCAGCTCTTTTTATCAAACCCATTTCGAAGTCTCGACAAGGAAATCAGGAGGGCTCCCTCCCATTTAGAAATGGCATTTCCACCACACCAAAGTTTCCTCCTCTACTCCCACCCCCCCATATCCAGCAGTCCTTCCTTTGATATCGGGTCACCACACTGAGAAAAAATGGACAATTTTAATCTCTGGTCCATCAAGGAAATACTAATAAAACAAGTGCTGTCTCCAAGAGCAACTGTTTCAGTCACTGGAGAAAGTGTACATACCACAAAGCTCTGTCCCTGGTTTGTAGATTGACAGTATATGTTTAAAACACAGCTGTTGTGCATTAAGCTGTCTGCACAGAGGTGGACTATCTGCTCAAAGGCTCAAAATGAGGATGCAATGGAACAAGCAGAAGATAGCCCCTGTTGGCAGCGGCTATAGTGTATGTGCTTCCTCTTGGAACCTGCTTCACTGCTAACCAGCCAAGATCACTGCACTCTAAACAGCACCCACAGCCCTCCTGCTCCCAACCTGCTGGCACCCAGCATCCCCTCTGACTTCAGAAAAACACACATCTCCATGTGAAAGGCATCCTTTCACTGTGAACTTGGTGTCCCTGACCTCTACTGTTCAACAGACTTGAGATACTTCAAGCATTGAAGCCCAGGGTTTCAATAGGACAAGGTTATCTGCATGTTGAGATTGCACACCAGTTTAGATATCTCTTTTTCAGGAAGCCCAGAGTCATAGTGATGACATTAATATTTGATAGACACTTTGGTGTGTCAACCCAGAACTGATTCATTGTTCTATCTAAGCTTCCTACCCTGATCATACTGAATGGCCTCTTTTAAGGTCTTCTGCATTATGTTGCATTGCCATTTGTTTTCATAACACATATATTTTAAATAATTTTATTCAAGAGGAAGGGGAGAGAACCGTTTACTGGGGGGGGGGGAAGACATAAATACTTGAACACCTACTATGTGTGAGTAGCTATACACAATCTCTCAACATATGAATGATTTATCATATCCTTAATTTTTAAATGTTCTCAGAGAACTCTAGTAACATTCCTAGAACCAATATCTTGCAAGTAATAAAATCAGAAGTCCAATCCAGGACTATTTGACTCCAAAGAAAATATGTTTTTTTCCATAGCATACTCTCTCCTACTGCTCTGCAATCTATAGAATATAATTACATCATGGTGCACATTCTAGTATTGTTTAAGAGATAGACTCAAGACAGGATGCCTAGTCATCACTACCCATGACTTCAGATCAACTCATTCTGCTTCCATTTCCTGTAAAATGGGGATGCTAGTGCCTGTTTTGTATAGTTTCAGAGAGGATCAAATGTGTTAACATAATTATAGCTTAGAACAATACCTGATACATACTAAGCACAACTATATCAGTCATTTTTGTAACTCTTACTTCCCAAATGGCATAGAAACCCTTTGAAAAATCAGGATAATTACTTGTTTGTATTCACAGTGGCATCAAAAGTAGATATTCTATAGTTTGCTGCATTCATTCTTTTATTGACTCATGCCTTTTCCATTGTTTACAACATTGTGTGGAAGCAGCTTCATCCATCAAGACATTACCTTCAGGTTTATAAGCATTGTTTCCAAAGTTTATACTTAAGTCCCATCTTAAACATCCATGGATGTTCATGATAGACTGGTGACTCTCATTCTTCCCATTGCTATAAATTTATAGATTTTCAACTTAGAATAGTAGTTGACATTGCTCCAGGTGTGAGCATAATGTAAAACTAAGATCTTTTTAACACTCATTAATCTATTCATTTATTTATTCATTCAGAAGGCACTTTTTTAAAATGAGGCATTTTGATAGGTACTAGGGAAAACAGAATCTAAAGGTGAGTAAAGATAAGTAAAGCAAGTAATTATAAAAAGATAAGTGCTAAGAACAGAATAAAAGACATAAGAACCACTTAAGTATTGCAAGGTAAGCACCCAAGAAGGTAACATTTGAGCAGCATCTGGAAGGATGAGGAAGCAACTACAAAAGAAAGGGGTTAAAAAAAAAGAGGGAAACTTATGTGCAAGACACACACAAAATATTGCTAAAATCACTAAGTTCTATGTGTTGGAGGTTCGTGTAGCCCCACTGGGCTACACTGGTGGGTGTCTAGAGTTGGGAGTGGAAAGCAAGGTTTGGAGTCCAGATCACTAAGTTAGAATGATTGGAGCAAGGAAGGATTGGAAGCAAGAAAATTCTTCAGAAGACCGGGAGAAAGGAGAGATAACGGCACCATCTCAGCCTTGGCATTATGGATGGAGATTCTGAGAAAGCAGCATCGTCTAGACTTGTTACAAATGAAGTGTGAGGGAGAAAATGATGACCCCAAATACCCTAATTTGTTTTTTCAGTACCATATTTAATATATATGAACAGAATTATTTTTTTAAAGATTTATTTATGCATACATGAACTGGGGTACAGGCCAGAGGTGTGGGGGATGAGAGGATTCACCAGAGACATAGTGGGGAGCAGAACAGGCAGACTGACTAAAATACACTGCTGAGGGGAGCAGTGGGCGAGAGAGGAGAGGTCTGCTGCGCCATGTGGGTAGCTCCCTGGCCAGCCAGGGATTGAACTCATGCTGCAGAGGCTGCGGTTAGCTTCACAGTGCTGTGCTTAACCCCTGTGCCACCAGGGAGGCCCCAGAATTTTTTTTTTTTTAACCAGAACAATGAGTATATAGAACTCCTCTCTGATGAGTGATTAAAATTTGCTAACTAGAATTATCAGTCCTCACCATTTCCACAGTGACGTTGGCTTTTTCTTTCACATCTTTCTTCTTTGAACTTGTGGATACATGAAAGAGAAAGTAAATGACCAGGGAACTCAACCCTACAGAATTGCGGCTGGCACAGGGATCTTCCAACTTAGTTTAGTGAGTTTTTGCCCTCCCCTGGGCTGTTGGTCCTGCCACATAAGGGGTAATTTATAGAACACTGACAAATCCTGTTCACTCTACAATTCAACATGTCTAGCTGGTGGCCTAGATGTAACTTCTGAAGACCACATCATAAGTCTTCTTGAGGATCTCCTAATCTCAGAAATCCATTCTTAAGAGCTTGAAAACTCATAAGAGCTCAATACTGTTTAAATGCAGAGCAGATGGCCACACCCAGGACATTTTTACATCTTCAATTTTTTCTATCCCATTTTAGGAAGCATATGAATGGCATTGAAGCAAAGTCCAGTGCTGCCGAGGTGTCAGTGTCTAACTCCAGACCCCTCTAGTCTCAATCTGGGGCTGGGTCCACAGCAATCAGTGCCCTGCACACTAATAACTAGTGTGGCTTTCTACATTTTTTGTAATTGTCCCTGCATTTTTCCCTGTGTAAAATATATTTCGCTTTGCATGTCCAATTATAAAATCTTCAGGCAAACGTAATGGGAAAAGGGATAAGGAAGCCCAACTTAATTTAGTAAAAAGACTAAATAATGGCATTTTAAATGGTAATTTTCTTACTCTCCCATAGCTAAAACTGCCAAAGCACTACTGAGCAAAGTTTTTGGAGTAGCAGCTTCAATGAATAGATAAAAGAGGATTGTAATTAGCATATCAATTATTTGTAAGCAATAGGTACTTACAAGGCCTTTTAAAGTCATTCCCCAGACTTTTGTTGAAAACCTACTCAGTGTAGAAATAAAAGAAATATTTGTCTTTAGTGTTGTAATAAGTACCCATCTCTCCTCCCCCCCCACAGCTCTGCTTACATTATCAGTTTTCATTATCTTGGAAGAAAGCCTTTGAGAGGCAAAAGTAAACTTGGACTCTAAGAAAATCCAGATGAACCCACGACCAGATTCAGAAAAATGTCAGCAAGTTCCAAAGGCACAGTTGCATTTCTCATTAAAAAAAAAAAAAAAAACCTTCTGCCTTCTGAAAGGCAGGTTGGTTTCAAGTGAACCAAGTCCTCCATCCTTCGGTCTCTGCTTTTCAGGGAAATGACATATGCATGAAACACCCTCACCCAGAGGGTCAGCACAGTAGGTGACTGCTGATTGTTTATCGTAAGCATAGTCTATTACTGAAGGATAAGAGTTTGAAGACTGCTAGAACAGCATAAATATTGGGTCTCTTAATTCCTCAAAGGGTAGAGTGTAATTGATCTATTGATTGGTTCTATTTAGTCCATGGAGTTTAGTAACTTCTGGAACCAAAGCAGATTTTAAACTACCATAGACAAAATAAGAAAGAAAAACAACAACAACAAAAAAGAGACCTTGGTTTTTTGGGAGGGTACTGTGAATATTTTTTGAAAGTACATCTAGTTCCACCACTTTCTCCAAAATACAGAGCAGTAATATAAAGAAAAATGCTGGTTAATATTCAGAGAACAGAAGTTTCCAACAGATTTCGAGAAAAAGAGTTGAAAATGCACAGTCAGAGAGCATCATGGGTCCGACAGTGGCCAAGAGCCCACTGGGTTGGTTGTGTTACCAGGCAGAGAGAGGGGTACCCCAGAACCCCCAAACCTGGCTGCTCTAAATAAGTTCTACCATCAACCACATAAAGACAAAACATACTCTGGTGCATAAGATCGTTAATGGAAAGGGACTTTAATTCAATTTGTGTGCAATAAAGACAAGAAAAGAATAAAGTTTTTAAATCAAGCACCCAAAGTTAACCATCCCCTCATGGGGAAAGGCCCAGCCAAAGAGGG
Source organism: Talpa europaea (assembly GCF_964194135.1). Lineage (NCBI taxonomy): Eukaryota > Metazoa > Chordata > Mammalia > Eulipotyphla > Talpidae > Talpa > Talpa europaea. Next base: position 109,779,536 of record NC_140075.1, read on the forward strand.
TTGGCCCAAAGCAGGACCAATGAGGCCCGAAAACCTGCCATAAGTCTAAGGCCCCTTCTGGTGGAGACCCATAGGGAAGGATCAGTAACGGCCAGACATGTCTGGAAGGAAAAGAGAAAAATCAAAATCAAGAAACCCTGCCACCATTCACCTCCCCACAGGTCTCTCTCCCATGTCTGTTTCAAGTGTCTTCTTCTGTGTCCTCTAAGTCCCTGGTACAAGTCCAAGGCCGGAAAGCAAGCGCAGCTTCTCCACACGTCTCTCTGCTCCATGCCCGTTTTCCAGGTTTCCTTCTTACACTCCATTGCTCCTCCTTCCTTCTCCCAGTCTCCTTCTCAGCTTCTCTTCCTCCCTGCTCAGCTCCACCCTTCCCTGGGTGAGACAGGGAACCTGGAACTTCCCCTTTTGCTGGGGACCACCCTGTTACAGCTACTACAGAGAATCTTTTATCTGAATGACAAAGAGGGACAAAAGTCAGCTTTGATTGGGAGCCCTAAATAGCTGGTGACAAACTCAAGACCCTACTATCTTCTTAAGTTTGAACCCAACTAGAAAAAAAGACAAGAAAGAAATATACCAACATGATAGAAATGATTGTGCCTCACATATTAAAAAAAACTATCAACAACAAATGTTGGCGAGGATATGGAGAGAAAGGAACTCTCCTGCACTGCTGGTGAGAGTGCAGAATGGTCCAACCACTATGAAAAGCTGTGTGGAGATTCCTCATCCTACTAAAGATAGATCTTCCATATGATCCAGCAATTCCACTCCTAGTTATTTACCCAAATGACACAGAAACATTAATTCAAAAGGGTATCTGCACCCCTATGTTTATAGCAGCACTAGTTACGATAGCTAAGCTATGGAAACAACCCAAATGCCCAAAAATAGATGACTGGATCAAGAAGATGTGGTCCATATACACCATGGAATATTACTCAGCAATCAAAAAAGATAAACTCATGCAATTTGCAGCAACATGGATGGTGCTGGAAGGGATCATGCTCAGCGAAATAAGCCAGAAAGAAAAAGAAAAATACCAGATGGTCTCACTCATAGCAGGAATTTAGAAAACCTAAATAAGGGACCAGGAAAAAGACTAATTATAATAAAGTAAAAATCAAAATCAACAAGCAACTATAAGCCAGAGATATACTACAGGGGGGCGGGGGGAGGAGGAGGGATTAAGGTCAAAATAAAGGGGGTGGGAATTTTATGGGGAATATAACCAAGATGAAAATGCATACATTGTGAAAAAAATGAAAAATAATGTAAAAAATATATAAAAGAAAAAAAAAGTGTGATTCAAAAAAAAAAAAAAAAAGATTGTGCCTCAATAGCAGGATTATGGGCAGTTACCACTTTCTTTTGCTTTTTCATGAAGTTTCAATATTTTCACAACAGGTCAGCATTACTTTAAATACATGACTTTATGTTAACTATCCACTTTAATTTAAAAAAAATAGATATTAAGGACACCAATGACCTAATAACCAGTTGGGTGGCAAAAGGCAAGAGAAAGTTCTCTCAGACCCAACTTGTTCTTACAAATTGTCAGCCCAGGTAACCTGCATGAGAAACAGCTCTGTTCTTCTTAATAACAGTAACTATTTTGTTGATGGGATCATTACAACTACTAGTCATTGAACGCTTACTCTGTGTGAGGGCTCTGCATTAAGTGCTTTATGTTTATTCTCTGATTTAATTATCAGAACATCCCTACAGAGGCTTGAGGTATTAAGTAATTTGCTAAAGAATGAATGGCAAGTAGGAAGCTATCAAGAGCAGGTCTCAGAAATGTCTGAGTCCACAAGTATAAACCCTTTGGCACAAATCAAAACAATTTGCTCACACATCACCTCTTACCCTTGTTCCCAGTCTGGATTGCTCCTTCACTCATCTGAGCTTCTCTTATTCAGGATACCCTCTCAAAGGTAAGTTTGCAATAGAAGAAATTTCAGTTTTATTCACTGCTATGTCCCCAGAGCCAAGAACGGTGCCTGGCAGATAATACACCTTCCATGAACATTGTTAGATTGATGAATGAGCTCTAATATATCAAGTTCTAATCAGAGTCTATCTCTGCAGTTGTCCAACTCCCGTGAGACAGGGAATCTTGCTTTGTAAATCTATTATGGTTGAGATTATCATAGTTCTACCAGTCAGTTGTTTTCCAACTGTTTCCTTTTACAGGCTTGGTTCATATACGACCAAAGGTTCATATACTTCCTTTCACATGCTTGGTTCATATACTTCCCTGCAGTGGCAATGGGTTTATGACTGAGTTCTAGCCAGTGGACTATGGGTGGAAGTGATGTAACCACTTCCAAACTTAACCTGCAAAAGTCTAATCCTCCACACTCTCTTCTCTCATTTTCCTGCTTGACAAGTGACAGAGGTGGCACGTGGAAGCAGCCAGTCTCTGAAAGTCTGCATGGAGGAGAGCCCTGCTCTACTTAGCTGACCTACATTGGGTCTAGACACGGACAAGAAATAAACCTTAGTGTCCTTTGTTACAGCAATTGGTCTTCCCTGACAAATACATCCATTACAAATTATTTTAGCATACATACCATATGTAAATAGAAAAAATATGTACAAGATCTACTGTAGCATTATATAAACTATAAAACCTGTATTAAGGGCCTCCCTGGTGGCACAGCGGGTTGAACACAGCGCTATGAAGCTGTCCTCAGCCTCTGCAGTGGGGTTCGATCCCTGCCGGCCGCAGAGATAACCACATGGTGCAGCAGACCTCTCCTGTCTCACCCACTGCTCCCTTCAGCAGTGTATTTCGGTCAGTCTGCCTGTTCTGTTCCTTGCTCTGTCTCAGGTGAATCCTCTTCCCCTCCTGCACATCTGGCCTGTACCCCGATTCTTGTATAAAAATAAATAAAATAAATCTTTTTTAAAAACCTATATTAAAATATTAGCTTTAATAAAAATGAGATGCAGGTGAAATAAAAAATTATGCAGTTTCTTGCTAGTTGTGATGGTTCCTTTGCATTATTGGACGATAGTCCAGGCTTATGCAAAGTTTTGACATTAACAATAATGAAAACAAATCTGTATTTCAAATGGACTTCTTGGTGATTTTTGGTAGCTGACTTGTGTCAGTCTTAATTATACCTTTATTGTTCTTACCCCCCGACAAAGAACTCAAATTAAGAGTACAAATTGCAGCTTTGCCATTTGACTGATACTTATAATATTGGCATTATTTTCAATCTAAGGTCTCTCTTTAAGAGAGTTTGTATAAGCCACGGTCTATTCTGTAAAGGTTAGTTTCATAAAAACTGGATCATATAATCCAATCCATAAATCCACTTTACCAGACACATCTAAAATGGATCTGCCCCAAATCACTGAGGAAATGAACATATATCAAACTTCCTCCACTTCCTTTAAGAAATATACATGGAAACCTCCCCTGCCTTCAGAATATCTAATACTCTCTCACATCTGATCATTTGAGGATAGTAGCATCAGCCTATATATTAAAAATATGCTAAACTTCAATTGGTCCTTTTTCATTATAAAATAAATTTTAGCACCTATGAACCCTGTAACAGACACAATACTTTTGAGGCTATTGTTCTCTCAGGTGCTTGAGGCATCCAAATTCTAGTGTCTTAATTTTTGAAGCCCATTACCTGCCCCCTAGTTACACACAAAGTTGGCTGATATCATCCCAATTATATTTTCTCCCACTGTAATCCCCTACCCCCTACCCCAAAACCGGAGTTTCCCTTCTAAATAAGGCTAGAAGCCCTGGCTTTTTTCTTAAGGACACTGGTAGATATTAGTCAAGCTTTCTTTGATTCACACTGAGATAAATTGTAGAAGAAACAAAATTCTATATTTTCCACTTAAGTAAAACCATATGCCTGAAGGTGACTGACAGGCAATGTGATATGGTGACATCCCCGCCCACCTCGGGCTAGCGTTATAATATACAATGAATGCAATATCCACTGAATATAATATTCAATGAAGCCTACATGGTCCTTTGTATCTCAGCCTCCTTATCTATGGGACAGGAACAGTAATGTCTGCCCTACTTCCCAGGAGCTAAGACAGGAGTATAAAAGAATAAAGGTCTGTAGGGGAAGAGGCTCCTTACAGCCTTGGCTTGAAAGGCTCTAAAGAGGAAAGCTTGGCAAGAATTTGAGAACTGAGGTTCCCAAAAACAATGCTTATTATCTGATGCTATCTTCCAGGAAACTTGGAGAACAGCTTAGGACAACACAAGGAAAAAAAATAAATAAATAAGATGTCCTACAACATTTTATACTTGCATTCCTTTAATCAAGAGCCTTGAAAAGATGAGCTAACAGTGGGAAAATGGAAGAACAAGACTCCCTGGCATGCAGAGTGTGTAAGACACAGCAGGCTCTCCCACCAGCAAAGAGCACCCAGGCAGGGGCTGCATAGCGGGCACCTGGGCTTGGATGTCAGGGCTGAGTTCAAGTTGAGGCTCTGACACAGACAAGCTTTGGGTAATTTAATCAACCGGTATGTGCCTCTGTTTTATCATAAGTAAAGTAGGGAGAATAATACCTGTGGTGTGTCATGTTTATAAAGATTGAATGAAACAGCACCTCTGCCTGATGTAATCCAAGACTTGGACGATAGTAAGTTTTCAGTAAATAGTTATCTTCTTCACCATCATTATCATCCATTCTCCTTGCCCTTGCTCATTCCACCTTTAAAAGGAAATAGATGAGGCATAGCTAACATTTGCCAAGTACTTAAGAGTGAGGCTTGGCAAGCGCTTATTAACACAGAGGTTAGAGAAGTGCTGTGTGGAGGGTCATGCAGAGTGGATGCTCACGGCCTGTAAGACCTTGCCAAAAAGTCATGGGTGATGAGCAGTGAAAACAAAGCAACAAACCCCAGCCAGGTTGGGGTGGGGGGCAGCGATAGGCAGCTGGCAGTCAGCAGCAGGAATGACCTGACTGACTCAAGACACTTAGATGAAGTGGGTGACGAGCAAAGAGGAAGAGGGAAGGGTTGGTAATTCCATAAGGAGGCGCTTACACCTTTATCACCAAAGAGGACCCACTTGGTCCAAGTCAGCTGAACCATAAAACCTTTCTCAGGCAAGAGCTGTGGCCTCAAGCCTTGCCTGAGCAACTGACACTCGCAGCTCACACTTCACTAAGCTTTACTTGGCGAAACAGCCAAAGGGCGACCCTCAACAGCTTCCCCACCACCGTAATCCTTCCATGTCAATATAGTATCAGCTCATCATTTTAGAGGGTCTTATAAACTACAGTCAAGTCCAAAGTCTGGATGCCATGGAGAACTGTGAGCTCTACCACACCTTAGATCATAAACCATACCCCACAATAAAAGGCCATAACTCTTTCAGACATATTTAATATTTTTGATAATTTTTTTAAGATTTATTTATTCATGCATACAAGAACTGGGGTATAGGCCAGAGGTTCGGGGGGTGAGAAGATTCACCAGAGACAGAGTGGGGAACAGAAAAGGGAGACTGACTGAAATACACTGCTGAGGGGAGCAGCAGGCAAGACAGGAGAGGTCTGCTGTGCCATGTGGGTTGGTTCCCTGGCTGGCCGGGGATTGAACTCTTGCCATGTTGCAGTGGCTGTGGATAGCTTCATAGTGCTGCAACTTAACTCCTTGTGCCACCAGGTAGGCCCCATATTTAAGTTTTTTTTTTTTTAAATTAAATATGCACCAAGAATGACTGGGTATGTAGATGATTCAGTATGTCACCCTCACCAGGAGGAGATGACCAAATTCCTTTCCTTCTTAGCAGTAAGCCCTGATCATGAATAAGGATAGGAAAAACATCCCTGTTGAGAACAGGTTGTGTTTGAAGTGTTCTCATGTATGCCCTTTGAAAAAGATAGAGTAAATTCTTCTCGGTAAAAGGAGAGACATTAATTATTTAATTAAACAAAGTAGTTGTTGACTTTCTTAAAGCAATAGGCAAATTCTACAAAGAAGAGAAAATTTTAAGTACATGCACCTCTGGTTTCTACTCCTGAAAATAAACTAGCTGAAAATTTAACCCCAGAGTGAAACAAGTGTTTCAAGGAAGAAGTCTGTAAGAAGTAATGTGCAGGCAAAAGTTGGGGTTTCTCACTACAGTTGTAATTTGGCCTTTGACAAATATCTTGATTTGATTGCTATTATAACATAAATGCTACATTTAACAAGCAAAGGAAGCCATTTCAGGAAGTGGAGGTGTGAACTGTACCAAATCCACAAAGGATAATATTTGCAAAATATCCTGAGGAAAAGACAAACTATGCCAATCAGCCAAGAACTAAAAAGGTTCAAATTATTCTTGACTTCACTATAGTTAATATAAATGTCCCAAGTCAACAAATCTTGATATTGATTGATCTACCCCCTCTGACTCAATTCAATTTTTAAGACCCACTGGTTCCCACAGGCAGAAGGGGCAGATGTGACAATAGCGATTTACAAAATCAATATAGCGCAGGAGTAGAAAAATTAACTACAGGAGAGATGACCCATTAAATCATCCAGTCCACTCCCTCTCCCTCTTGGTTGCTTCCAGGCTGTTCTCTCTCAACATATTTGAGCTACTTTATCCAAGTAAGTTGCATAGGTCAACAGATATGAGGACTTGCTCTTTTCCCAACACATTACCCAATACTGAGTCGCTTGTCTTACTCCACATCACTAATTCTCAGCTTCAGGAGAGCATCAGATTCACCCTCAGAGTTTTCAAAATATTCTGATGACAGCCCTTGTGCCCAGAGATTTGCATTTAATTGATCTGGGGTAGGACCTGAGCTTTATAGGTATTCCTTTTTTTTTTATATTCATGTGATTCTAATGTTCAGAAAACATTGAAAACCATTTTTCTATAGCTTTGAAAGTCCCATTCTTTATCCAACTTTCAAATCCTTTCTTTTTAGCCATATAAAAATTAACCTGATATTACCAGGCTAGGAGCAAGATCATGGAGGTCAGTCAGTACATTGAGCTGGCCGGGAAGCACCAGCTTAGACCCCCTGCTGTGGGGATCATTATTGCCAAGGGGAGCATGACACATACATCAGGAGGATTGGGGGTACCTGAGAAGAAAAAATAGTGGAGGACTATGGCTTCCAACTAAGAGGAAAAGAACAGTTTTCCCAGTAAAATAACACCAGTAGCAATTAACTATCTGGAGAGTTGCCAAAGATAGAAATCCCTCCCATTTGAAGTTCCTCTGCTGATCATCTTAACCATAGCTTTGGGAGGAAATAAAGTTCAAATATAAATACAAGAAAGCATACCTGGGTGATCTAAAAGTTAACTTTTGTTGAATCCTTACCATATGCAGACACATTTCCAAGAGTTTTGCATGTATTAACTCACCTAAGTCTCATCATTACCCAGTAAGATGAGTGCAATTATTACCCCACTGCAGAGGTGAAGAAATTGAGGCACTCAGGCTAATGACACGTAGTGTCAGAGTTGGAATTCCAACTCATGTAGACTCGCTCCATAGGCCATGCTCTTAAATCATTAATCTCAAACACTCCTCAACATGGTATCATTTGGATATAAACAACTGAAGTGGGAAACTTTGTAAAGATGCCACATTAAATCTTACAAGTGCTAAGATAAATTACTTCCATAAATATCTACAAAGCAAAGGTTTCAAACATTAGCATGCATAGATATCACTGGAAGAGATTTTTAAAGCAATAGTGGACCCCTTTCCTTAGCGTTTCAGATTCAGCCATCTGGGTGGGACCCAGGAACAGCATTTATCACAAGGTGAAAATGCCTTTGACAGTGTCACAGTCACAAGAAAAGTTCAGAATGTGAACTGAGATAAAATGATTTTCAACAACTAGGAGGAAATCTAGCAGCCTTGCAAAAGGTCCTTTGGGAGAGCTGGGGTGGCGGAGGCTCCACTGCAAAGAGTTGAAGGATGCTTATGAGGACATAAGAGTCAGTGAGGGTCAGCTCCTCTTCCAAACAGGCTCTTGGTGAAGGGTAGTGCTTTGAGGAAAGTTATTTTTAGGGGAGGGGAAAGTGCCAGAAGAAAAGGAGATATTAAAAATTCAAGAAAGACAGGGGAAACTGATGATGGAACAAAGTTCTAGAGAAGGCAGGGGACACATGGTAACAACAGCAAGTCCACCTGTCAAAGCCTCCTTCGCAAGACAAGCCCAGAAAGGCCGCGCCGGGCCTCCTGGCATTGGGCCACACAGGACCAGAGTATACTTCCCAGCCAGAGGTGGACAGCAAGGTTAATAACTAACTTAGGAACAGTTCTTCAAAGTCTCAAGGAAAGCAAAAAAGGACATCAGGGCTCAATGTTACCAAGGCAAGTGGAGACCCTTGAAGGCCCCAGCACCGGGCTTGCCTGACATACCAGAGGACCCTCCATCCATGCGTGTGGAACATCCTTCTGTACAGGATGGTCTTCTTAGTCTGGGGGCTCCAAACCTGGTTTGCAGAATCAGCTACATAATATATGGGTCTTGGAGCAACATGAAAATGTGGAATTCCTTGTTCAAAAGTTATTAAGAATTCCAAGATGGCACCAGCAGAGCACTACACCAAGGGTAGGCCCCTCTAAGCAGGGAGCCCATGTGAATGTACAGTGTGTTTACCTGGGAAGCCAGCCCTGCCTGGCTGCATATTAGAAGAATCACCAGGGAACCTTTAAAAATGCCAATGCCCAGGCCACATCTGAGACCAATTAAACCTCTAACCTCTAGAGGTGAGAGTCACACATAAGAATTTTTGAAAAGCTCCCCATTGATTTCAAAGTGCAGTCAAGGTTGAGAACCAATGCTTACCTGTCACAGAATCTGACTTAATACCAGCTTTGAAAATCATTTTCTTTAAATAAGAAATTCTATCCGGAAAAAAAAAAAATAATGATCCCACAAAATGGACTGTGGCCCCACTTACACACTCGCAAATTACATTTCTCCACCTACCCATTCCTATAAACTGGTTCAAATTACCAGTATAAAAGAAAAGAAGGCAAATCTCTTTCCATAATAACCTAATGTATTGCCATATAAGCCAAAAATAAGAAAAGACTTGAGCAGTGGAGACCATGCTAAATTCTTTTCAGACCCCTGCCTGAGTTTTCTTGGCTCTACCAGATGATTTCTTCTAGGGTCTGGGCACTGGCCCAGAACTCATCCATCCTTCTGAATAATGCATGACACAAGGTCTTTCCAAGCAACAGTGAGCTTTGGACAGAATGTTCAGTTAAGGCATAAGAATCTGACCCTCACCAAAATCCAAAGCTTAACATTTATCCCAAGAGAAGGGATCAAATGAGGATCATCATCCAAGCAACATAGCTGGGCAGCCTCTGGCCCGTACCTAGCTACTCAAGAGTTCGTAGCCACATGCCCAGCCATCTAAGCTGAAGGGCTGCAGAGGTGGGGCTTCCCATAGGACTTTAAGACCCAAAATGCATCATAAAGGAAGCCAATTCCTTTATAATGGTCTTTAGACAAGTTGTATAATCAAGTTGAAGCAACTTATGGAAACCTCCATAATTATGGAGACCCCCTAGGACGACAACAAAGACTAAGACACTTCATTCTGATCTTGTCAGCCCTGGAGTGGCAGGCAATGCTTTGGAGGAAAATGTCATGGATTAGAATCGTGGCTCCAGGATTCTTTAACTGTGTGATTTCTCTGTGCCTCAGTTTCCTCACAAAAATATGGAGCTAATCAGGTGCTACAGAACCGCTGTGAAGATTAAGATAATTCACTCACAGTGCTTAGGAGAATGCTTCATCCATGGTGAGCACTCAGCCAATGCTCTCGGTGCCACCTCCCCCACCCCACAGCACCACAAAGACACGCGTGACTCACGTCTCACTCATCTTGCCCAAAATGAAACCAACACTCAAAGAGTTCCAGTGATTGGCTTCAGGTTTCACAAGCCAGTAAGAGTAGAGCCAGGGCTAGAACCCAGGTTTTGTCTTACATTTGCACCTGACTTGAGAACTGAGCCGAGACCAGGCAGTTTGAGGAAACGCAGGCTGCACAACCAGCACTCCCTCTGCATGAGGATTAAAGGAGAGGATGTACTTGAAGCTGGGGTGAGCTGTCTGTCACATCAAGATCGCCATAGCAAGTATTATCATTGCCTTTATCATCATCCAGCAGATGAACTACCAGGAAAACCACATGTAAGTTAACATTCACAATATTGGACTCTCACTTGAAGAGCTGCAGCTTAAGAAATCCAATGTTCAATGCTCTGGTAAAAACAAAACTGCCCTGGCTTAGATGATCCCAGGCATACATGGAGCCTCCTGATGGATTATGCTTAAAATAATAGAAACTGTACTTCTAAGCTGTATGAGCAAGAGACAGGGCAGCAATGTAAATTTATTTTACATCGCCCAACTTCAAACACTTACAGTCCCACAGCCAGAGATTTGCCAACATAGAAATGAAACTTTAAGAGAAACTGTAGGCCACCATGCCTTTTGTGGTCCTCATCTGCATTGGCAGACTTCTAGGCCCTTGGTGAGAGCCCACGGGCAATCAGATTGAGGTTGCTACCCTACTACTTGGGGGAAAACTTCCTGACCAATCAGATGGCATGAAGTCACTGGATTTGTCCCGTCCCAACCCTCCCCCCTCCACCAAAGTGAGTGTCTCTTCCCAAAAGAAACCTGCCCTATGGCACCAATTTCCCTCTTTTGCTGAATAGTCTAGGAAAAAACCCAAAAACTTAAAAAGAAACAATGAATCCGTGACAATTAAACTGGCACATAATGAAAGCCACAAATATATAATTACCATGTCCCACTTGGTACAATACACTCCAGAGTTGCCCAAAACTGCCCACTCTGATAGCAGTTGCCCTTACGCAGGCCCTGGGCTCTGCAGCTGCATCTCAATGAGCCTAAATCAGCTGCCTGGAATGGTTTCCCTGGTAACAGGGTTCTGGCTGAGAGGGACATTGATTACCCCGAGGAATGAGTTTCCACTTGGAGGGAGACTGGGTGAATGCAAAAGCAGAGAATTTGGAGGGGGTTGCAGGGTCCCTAGGGGTCTGGGAGTCACTGTAGATCCGGGAGGGATCCCAAGCTTTTGTGTTTCTGAGGTGGAAGGAGTAACTTCTGAATTTGGCTCCTTGAGGACTTTTAAAGTGAGGCCTAAAGTTGAAATATCCCATCCGCTCTTGCTCACATTCTCTCTCAGGTCTGGACTGGTTGTCTGGACTATCATAACTTGAGTCTTATTAACTGTCTTATTAATTCACTGGTGACCCTAGCTAAATCACATCTAGGTAAAAATCAAGGAAGTTAGGATTAAGTGCTCTAAAATTCACTTCTGCCAGCTGAGACACTCTGAGAAGGAGGTACACTCAGTCACCAGCACAAAAAGAGAATTTCTGTGTTAGGAACTGTCCTTTGCCTTGACATTTCCATTTCAAAGTTCTCTTCTCTTGTCTCAAGCAACCCTCCAGGACCAAGTTCAAATTTCCACCACTGTTTCCAAGGTTGCCCACAGCAGAAAGGTTATCACCACCTTTGGCCAATTTCCACTACAAATGGAGGAAATCTGAATGCCCTTTGGGGAGAAGGCACTCCTCTGTTGCCCAGTGCTGGGGGCAGCTGAAAAGATAACCTAGCTAATCCCTTTCCTATTATGACCATGTGCTTCTCTCAAGGGCTCATCCCTCATCTCCAGCCATGCATTAATGATTGGTGGGTCACAACTTTGTGGGATCTCAGAGGGACATTCCAAGCAGAGGGAACAGCATACGTGGTGGCTCTGTGACTAAAGGAAGCAGGTTCATATGCGGCCTAGAAAAATGCAATGTGTGGGCCTCCCTGGTGGCGCAAGAGGTTAACCACAGTACTATAATGCTATCTGCAACCACTGCAGCACGAGTTCAATCCCCAGCCAGGGAGCAACACACATGGCACAGCAGACCTCTCCTGTCTCGCCCGCTGCTCCCCTAAGCAGCGTATTTCAGTCTGCCTGTTCTGCTCTCCACTCTATCTCTAGTGAATCCTGGCCTGTACCCCAGTTCTTGTATGCATAAATAAATTTTAAAAAATGCAACGTGATTAGAAACTGGGAAGCAAAGGAGAATGCTCTGAAAGATGTCAGGGCGGGGGGCATGAGAGAGCAGGAGCCAATCATACACCCTGTTGGTGCCTCTGGTGGTGATTTTATTTTTATCCTAAGCATTTTGGGGCTATTAACAGGGGAGAAAGGTGGAGATAATATGACAAGATTTTATTTTGATAGCATTAATTTAATTAAGGGCATGAGGAAACCAATTAGAAGGCTGCTGTCATAAGGCAGGCGATACATGATGTTGGCCTGATGGATAATGTTCAAAGGGAGGAGGAGCTCCTACATGAGGGGTGATTGTGCCCCTAATTATTGCTTCCCTGGTTTCAGGTAAGGGCTCCTGGTTTATCTGCTTCACCTTGTTCAGTCACCCCTGGGACATGTGCGCTGACAGTCTGCATCTCACCATGGAGAGCGGACTCTCTCTGCCCCTATAGCCACCACCTCTGTCCTCTTACTTTCACTGACATCTTACTCAATTAAAACCTGAAACTCTCCAAAGATCTGCTAGTTCTTGTTCCTTCAGAAAGCACATAAATCTTGTTAGCAGTTGTTAAGTTTTTATCTCACAAAGGTCACTTCCAGTAAAGAGAGAATGCTTAAAAACATACCATTTAGACATGGGGAAACTAAAACAAAATATCCTTCCTTTTTATCTGACCATCAGATACCAAAAGGTAGTGTTAGTTGTGCTAGAAATAGAGATGCCTGGTCCTTAAAACCCTCAACCAAATACAAACTCTCTTTTATCTCAAAACCATTGCTGCAATGGCTATTTGTAAGCTAATTTTCAAAGTCTATCTGTTGATAGACAGGTGATAAATGTCTATATCAGGTGATAAATGTCAGGTGATAAATGTCTATAAGGAGCCCAACCAGGAGCCCACGTCTCCCCACAACAGGTCTGGGTAGGCTCACACGTCCATTGGAGCTCCTGGAAACACTGGGAGAAGGTGATTGATGGTGTGGCTGGGGCAGAGGAATTCAAGTGGTGGCTTTTGAAAACGCTAGTGTCTGCTCAGGGGTGAATACACAGACCAGCGTGCAGAAAGAAAAGTTCTCAAGAGACAAAGACTGAGGGGGTTCATGGGTAACGAATGAAATTTTTAATAATGTGGTGCACTTGGTTTGTAAAAGAAGAAAAGAAATAAATAGAATTATATCCCTTACCTCTCATACCATACACCAAATTATACTCCTGTTGCATCAGAGACCTAGTGGCCAGAAGCAAACTTTAAGACTATTAAAAGAAACTATAGGGAAATGCCTGCTAGTTATATAACACTGATATAGGGAAACTTTTTTTTTTATACAAGGCATAAAAAAGTACAACTTGTGGAGGGCCAAATTAACACATTTGACAACATCAATATTTTAGAAACTCTTTTTGGCAAAGCTACCATAAACAATGTTAAACAAGAGATAAAATGGAAGAAGACATTTTTATATAGAGTTGGTCCCTTATATACAATTTTGCTTTCTATGGTTTCTGTTACTTTGGTCAATGATGGTCTGAAAATATTACGTACAGTAAGATATTTTGAGTGTGAGGCTACACTCATACAACTTATATTATAGTATATTGCCATAATTGTTCTATTTTAGAATTAGTTATTGCTGTCAATCTGTTACTGTGCCTAATTTATAAATCTTAACCACATGTAGGTAAAGGAAAAATGTTTACACATACAGGCATATCTAAAAATATATAGCTATGTATTTTATATTTTATCGTCATATGTGCATGTATACATATGTATTACAGACACTCTGAAATAAATGATGTGTGTTTGTGTGTGTGTGATATATATAATATATATATATATATATATATTTCTCAATCATTTCTCAAGCAGGGAAAACACTGGTATCTTGAATCTATAAAGTACTCCAATTAAAAAATGACAACCCAAAAGAAACAAGGTGTATGAACAAGGAGCTCACAGATAAGAAAACCAATACACAGACAAATAAACAGATGAAAACCTACTCCATGTCTCTAATAATCAAAGACATGCAAAGAAAAATCACTACATAGAGAGACACAATTTTAAGGCCACTCATAACGAGTGTTGGAAAGGACAAGGAGAAACAGATCTTCCACTGTTGCTGGGAGTTTAAACAGACACAACTACATCATAGAGTCTCTGGCAATATGTGCTAAATTTGAAAACATGTATTCCTTAGGAGAAAAATTCTATTTTTAGTATACATGCTAGAAAGGCCCTCATCCAAGTGCACAGGAGAAGAGCACAAAATATTTATATTAACCAAAATGTTTATAAAAGGGAGTAACTGTAAACAATCTAAATATCTACAAATGCAGGAATGGATGAATATAACACTCAGATAATGGAATATACACACACATATATATAAATATAGAAGACATATATGTAATACATAGATCTCAGAAAAAAATGGACTAGAGCTAAGTATGTCAAACTAAGTAAAATAATTTGCAGAAAACTATGGTAACCATTTCCATAAATATTCCATAGTGTTTATGAAAATGTAAATATGAGGGCCTTCCTGGTGGAGCAGGGGTTAAAGTCTCAGCACTATCAAACAATAGCCAGCCACTGAGGCTTGAGTTCAATCCCTGGCCAGGGAGCCAAGTCACATGGCACAGCAGACCTCTCCTGTCTCACCCACTGTTCCTCTCAGCAGTGTATTTCAGTGGACCCACCTGTTCTGCTCCCCACTCTGTTTCTGGTGAATCCTCTCACCTCTGGCCATACCCCAGTTTTGTATGCATAAATAAGTAAATTAAATGTTTAAAAAATAAAGAAAATGTAAGGCATGTAGAAAACAAAAAGGCTGGCTAGAAGGATATATACCAAATTTTAATAATGGTTGCCTTTGGTTGTGGGGCAGTGGATGGAACTAAACAGAGAAAACTTATCTGTAATTTAAAAAAAAAAATTACAATAAAAAATAGATTAAAGCAAATGTGAAAAATATAAGTATTTGTTCATTCTGGATAATAGGAACACAGGTGTTTAGTAGTATTCTCTAGCTTTTTCTACTTTGATTTTTTTTCACAATTAAAATCAAAATCAACAAAAATCTATGAACCAGAGACACTTTTGGGGGGGTGGATGGAGGGAGGGGAGAGATTGGGGTCAAAATGGGGGGGTTGAAATTGTATGGGGAATATAAAAATAAAATTTATTATAAAAAAAATAAAATAAAAAATAAAATAAAAAAAAAGAATAAAAGCAAATAATGGTCTCACATCCAATATGAACCCACACACCCTAAATATGTCTACACTGCCCTCCATCTCCCTGCCTTAACTCAGATTCCTATTCTTCTCCAAGCGACCATTATTTTTTCCCTGATTCCAGTTTCCATCTCTATAGTGTTACCCGGGTGATTTTCCTGAAATATAAATCTTTAAAAATCGCAAACAAAATGCAAATCTAACGCTCTTATTATAGACCCTTGACTTCAGAATAAAATCTGAGCTCCTTTGCCTGGCAGACAAAGTCCTCACTGACTCAGCCTCTGCTTCTCCTCTGATTCCTGGACACTGTCCACACCGACATCTGATTACACTGCTGTCCCAGAGCCCCAACTCCTACCTGCCCATGTGGGCCACTTGTCCCCCACTGACCTCTCTCCTGAATTCCAGTTTGCCCTGGAACTCTGGGCTCAGGCATCACTTCCTGCCACAGGCTCTTTGCCCAGCCTCCCTGAGAGCCCTGGCCCCACCATTTCCTCACTTAGCACCTCTCCTTCTAACCACCATCTTCCCAGGAGACTGGGAGCTTCCAGTCTTCAAGAACCACCTCTCATAAGCTCTTCTTGTACGTGATTAGCGCTCAGTAAATTCCATCAGATGAATGACTTAAAATATATGTGCATATATGAAATACCCAAAAGCACCAAGTAAGACCCTAGGGGTCGCTTTATTCATTCACGTGACCTTCATTAGGAACACCATCACCACCAGCAATGCTCCTTTGTTGAGCACGTGTAATGCATTTGCTCATCCATGAGTGACAGGACAGGATATAAGCCTTGCCTTCGAGAAGCTTCTAGTCTTGAGGAGATAATATTAAGATATGAAGCAACTTGAAGCTGATAACTAGATAACATGGGACTAAAAGCTAAAGAGAGCAATGCCCATTCTACTAGATTTGCCTCCAAGCATCTAAATTATATAGTTGGTATTTTTTATTATTTTTTTTAATTTTATTTTTATTTTCCCCATACAATTGCAACCCCGCCCCCCCCACCCCCCATAGAGTGTCTCTGGTTCATAGTTGTTGAATTCCTCTGTCCCAGCCACACCATCAATCACCTTCTCCCAGTGTTTCCAGGAGCTCCAAAATTTAAAAAAATAAAAAATAAATAAATTATATCGTTTTTTTAAAAATGAACAAGATATAGAAATTGGGAGAAGAGAAAAAAGCCATGAAGTACTGATACTCACTTCAGATTTCCCAGCTTAATACCCTGATGGGAGTAGATACTAAAGACTGAAGCAGGCCCCAATCAGGTAGGGCCCCCATGGATGCTGCCTGTCAAATGCCTGTATCCCCAGGATTAATCATTTAGGGGGAAAGGGGACTGGCACTGGTTGGCAAGTTGGCCAGACAGCCTCAATCCTTCCCCTGCACCAGGGCTCTGCTGTTCCAATCAATATTCGTTAGCAGGCGGAATGAGCTCGTTTCACGCATGTTCTAATTAGACAATGGAGATTATTACAAAACACCTGCAATGTTTGTAATCGTTTAAAATAATGAGAATCAATATTAGCTTCCAAAGGCACCATATGGTAAATGCTCATTCCAGGCATGTGGTCCCTGATAGGCTCTCAATGCTTCAAAACTGATCATTAACATTTTTTAATTTGCAAGAAGTTGCTCTCAGTTAATGAATTGGCTGCTTGTGTGCCCTCTGCACAGTGACCGCCTCTAAGTGATCATTTAATTGTAACATGGCCACAGCGCCCACCGGAGCACTAGGGCCTGCCGCAAAGGACATGTTCCTGAGTCAAGTACATGCAAATATCCCACCACCACCAGTCCCTCTCAGGCATCTGACCTGATCTCCAAGCGCCTAAAGTCGTGGTTCTCAAGACACCCAGGGAGCTTGTGAAAACACAAATGGTGGGCCCCACCCCAGAGTGATCCTACAAGTCGTGGTGGGAGTGAGCTGAGAATCTGTATTTCCAATGGGTTTCCTGGTTATGGACCATACTTTGAGAAGCCATGCCCCAGATGAGGACACCCAGACCCCCACTTCCAACACCTCCCCCATCAATAAGAAGTGCTTATGGGAATAGTGAAGACTGAGGAAAAGATCAATGCTGTGTTAAGCATTTTCACATCCCCATCAACGGTCACCACCACCTCTAGAACAAGGGCTACCTGCACACGTGACAAAGAGGAAACGCAGTGCAGCCTTGTCCAACATCAGTCTGGCCCATACAAGGTCGAGACGGATTCCGAAAAGGGTTTGTTTTCCCAGTCATTTTGTCCATGACAGGGCACTGACCACAGGACCAGAAAGTGTGTGCCACCTCATTCCTTACTCAGGAACTGTTCTTCCTCATTCCCATGGGATAGAAGGAGGAGGCTGCATTGTCAAGCAGGCCAGCATCTGCTCCTCCCTTCACATCTGGCCATTCCCTCACTTATACTGAGCACGCAAGCCCATCCCCTGCTTCGTTCGCTGCTCATTTCACTCTCTTCCAACTGACTAGCCAGGCGCATCTCCACTTTTCAAGTGCTTAGGGATCCCCTGGGGATCTGGTTACTCTCCAGCTTCTGAATGCATAGGTCTAGGACAGGCCAAAAAGTCTCTTCTCTGATCTGTTCTCCAGTGACGAAAGCTTGGTGTAGACACGGAGGGCCTTTTGTGCTGTAGACATGAGCTTGGGGTCCGGAAGCACCTAGGTTCAAATTGCCCCAGTATGTTTTCCTAGATTTATTGAATCTCTCAAAAGCTCAGTTCCATCATCTCTGAAATGGGAAGAACAGCTGCCCCTTAGATTTATGCAAAAAGCAACACGTGGAAATTACTTGTCATCCTCACGTCTTCTTTCCCCTTCTGCAACTACTCTACCCTTCTCTGAGCGCCCCTCTCTGACTTCCTACCACCAGCGCTTATGAGCTGGGCAGGGCTGGCACTTTTTTACCCCCATCATGGGTTAGGAAATGACAGACTTTTGAAGGTTTGGTCCATAGCCAGTCAGAGGCAGGTCTCAAACACAACCAGGCCTCCTGGTCCCAACTGAATGCTGTCTCCCAGGCCTGGGAGGCTAAGCCTCAGCAGATCCAGTTGGTGGTGGATATCACAAATGAACAGTCATCACCTGCCAGAATCAGCAGAAAAGATTATGTCCTACTCATTTACCTTCTGTTTTCCAGAAATAGAACTATTGGGGGAGGGGGTAAGAAGTTGGCCGATTTCAGAGTAGCAACAGCTTAGAAAGTTCTACATCATCTTATCTGTTTGGAGCTCTGTTCTCATCCAGGGAGAGACTTGGTGAGACACGACTTGGGATCGCACACAGCACACATCTTAGCCCCAGGCAGCACGCCTGAAGAAATGTACAATATCAAAAGAAGGAAAACAGGTAAAACTGGAAAATCATAGATAGGATTTATAGCAAAATTTGCTCACAAGCAGGTAAATTCACTAGACTCCCTGAGCTCCTTCTTTTCCTTCTTCCTTTGATGTTTGAAAATGCCTAAGACTGTTGTTTTAAATCATCCCCATAAAACATTGCCAAGCTACAGAAGCAGCAATCAGGGATTCTCCCTGCATCAGCATTTGTCACTGAGCTCGTAATTCACAGCAATTCATAAACTTTTTCAAAAGGCTGGGAACGTAACTTCAGTGGGTTAATAAAACAGCCTTCTACTCCTCTACTTCTTTCCATTGATGACTTATTCAAATTGTAATTGCCGTAATGCACACCCTCCATCACGAAGGATGGACTCTCCCACACTATCCATCACCCCCACTGTCAGCAAAGTCCTCATTCTGCCTCGGCATGCAAAAAAAAAAAAAAAAAAAAGTGGAAATTTTTTTTTTCACATCTAGTGGACAAACCCTAGGCCACCCCCTGCCACTGGCATCCCGGGAGATGAAGCCCATTGTTGCCTCCTTTTGGTGGTGGCCATTTAGCCTCAGGGCAGTCTGTGTCCCAACCATGTGTCCTGGGGCTTGGTGGTTAGTCACCTGCTTCTGTGTACAAGGTGCAGTAACTAGTGTGAAGCTCTGTTGCTTAAGGTGGGGTGTTGGTTGGATCACAGTTAAAAGTCAGAGCACCTCATTCCATCTAGTGTGCTGTGAACTCTGTGTGATGGTGGCTAAGTCACTTGACCTCTCTGAGCCTGTTTCCTCACCTAGAAACTAGCAGCCACAACACCTGCCCTCCCTGGCCCACAGGACATGCAACTGTTCGGGAGTGAAGGAGATTATTCCCAAGGCTGACTTGCACTCACACAGTCTGATATTACCCTCCAATTTATCCCCAATGCAAAGAGCAACTTATTGCTTTGCTTAAGGTCTTGGGGTAGTCTTGGTAAGCAGGGAACAGGGTGGGAGGGAGGTCATAGAAGTGAATCCCGCCTTCTAGCCACAGATCAAAAGGGTGTTAGAATTAGTTCCATTGCCTGGGATTGACCTGATGGGCCTCTCATTCTGATGACTCCAAGATGGGCAAGTGCAGAGGTCAAGGCTGCAGGCAGGACCAGCCAGGAGCCCTGGCACCTTCTGGGCATTGGGGCAACAACATCAGAGGAGGCCCCTTTCACCCCCTACCCCAGCTTTAGGTCTCTCTGTGTGCCCACTGCTTACTGAGCCAGCATCCCGGCCTCTCCTCTCTGAGCATCCTTCTGAAGCTCCCAGACTTCCCAAAAGATGAAGCCACAGCCTTTAATGACCTTACATACAAAACGCCCTCACCTTCACAGGCTCAGACGCTGCAGTCACAGAGTAGGACGCAGGGCCTGTCCCCAGGATCAGAGGGCTCAGAAAAGCAGCATCTTGGCTTCCCAAGGCTCAGCCCACCCTTCCCTCACTTGGTCTTATTAAAATTCCTGCAACAAGTGGCAGCAGGTTTGCCCAGCAGACACCTGAACAGCAACCTAGAAGAGGAAGGGGAAATTCTGAGATCACCAAGAGGCCTCCTGGGTCCCTCATTCATCCCAAAACAGGGTCCTTTTTCAACAAAGGAGAGAAACCAACTGGTGAAGTGACAATAAAAGGAGGGGTGAAGAAGAGCAGTCTCTAAATCCCACACTTAAGCCTCTGGCCCTAACCCCGGCCCCAGGGAGCCCCTAGTCCCTTATGTAGGAGCAGGTGTAGGAAAACGTTCTTTTCTGCAGCTGCTACCATTTACCACAAATCATTTATTTCATCTTCTTAGCAAGACGTAGCATATCCGATCCCACCAACTGCTTTCTCAAAATCTTAAGACTTAGTATTCTCTGGTAAGACTTCCTTCCCAACGAGATTGCCTTCCTTGTGCGATTTGCATTAGCAGGGAGTCTGTTATTAGCTTGATATTTTATCTCTGACATTGTGAGAAATATTGCTGCCATAAACCCGGGTGCCCTTAGTAAAAGCTGAACTACTTGGCAAAAGCTAATAAAGTGAGGAACGATGAAAGCAATTGGCTATGAATACCTAAGCAGCTGCCCCCCAAGGCTGGGCTGCAGGCGTGTGCGTGCCCAAGCACACACGCATGCACACACGCACACACACTCACACGCACACTGCCTACACGACCTGTCTCCTGACATCGCGGGATGGAGCTGCATTTTCTCCAGACTGGCCAAAGCCTCTCCCTCCCAGCCCAGTGCGCCACAGCCCTTGGGACTCGCCTGTCTAGTCCCAAGAACTGGTGTGTTAAATCAGGGGTTCTCCTACTCCAGGGGGCACAGGAAAAACCTGGGGAGCTTGCAGAGGACTCAAATTCCCAGCCCCCACCCTTCAGAGATGCTGAGAGCGGAGGTGGGGGTGTGGGGCCCTGCATTTGTAACTTTCATCCCCAGGAGGCCCGAGGAGACCTGGCTTGGTGAACTAACAGGGACACGGTGGACAGGGTGACAAGCAGGGCCCTGTTGCTGCACCACCACTGGGTGAAGAATAGACTCAGGTTCGGTGACTCAGTAAGGAGACTTGGTTGCGTAAATGCCCTCAAAGTTCTCCAATCTAAGCAGCCACATCAGGGTGGCAGCTTCAGCCTTCTTGAATGCTGGTGCCAGCCAGGCATCGGGTCCATGCCTCCAAGTGGAGGAACGAGAAGTGCTACTCAGCTAGAGTGAGCTGTGCTATCAGCCTGTGGATGCGCCCCAAGGAATTTTAATAAAGTCAGCATCTCTTTCTCAGTCTTTGGCTCCCTACGGAAGAAACTTGGCCCCACGAGAGAGTCTTAAAGGCAGCAGATGGAGGCAAATGCTGTTGGTACACTTGGCACATGGTGGTTGAGGGGCTCCAATAAGCCCAAAGGTAGGAATACTGGGTGTGGTTCCCAGGATCATCCTCACCCATCAACTACCGCAGCTCTGGTGGAAAGCCATGCAAAGAACACAAAGCCTCAGACCAGACAAGCAGTGAACTATGCAGCGTGGATCAGCATTTTTAACAAGCTCTCTTTGCCAGCGATGAGGCCAGAAGGAAACGGATGGCGTACACATGATGGATAGCCAGCCTGCTTGGAGCCCGAGAGATGGTTTCGTGCTAAGGTCTCCACCCTGCTCGCACAGAGGAATCATCTGAGAAATTAAAAAATAATAACTATCAGCCCTAAAGATCCCAACTCTGTGATCTGGGATGGGGTGGGGCACAGGTGTCTTTTTTGGGTTCTTTAGGTGATTCTAGCAGGCAGTTACAGCCAAGCATCACAGCCTAATAGAACTTCAGGGAGTTTAAAGCTGTGTTCTCAACCTTCACTGCAACTGAGCCTCCTGGGGCGCTTTATAATATATTGGTTCTGGGGTTTCACACCCAGAGATTTGGATTAATTGGTTTGGGGACTCTTAAAATGTCTCCAGTTTGCAGTGTGCAGCCAAGGTGGAAGATGTTTTATGCTACCTGCCCTTGGTCTCTGCTTTAACCAGAGAGATACAGTAGGAAGCACTGAATTTATATATATATATATATATATAACATCATTTTTCATTTTTGCACAATGTATGCATTTTCATCAAGGTTATAGTCCCCGTATAATTCCCACCCCCTTATTTTGACCATAATCCCTCCTAGCCCCACCCCCATAGTGTGTCTCGGATTTATAGTTGGGAAGCACTGAATTTTGAAGCAAGAAAACTTATAAGCTGTAGCTTTGCCACCAACTTGCTGTGGCAACCCAGGCAAGTTATGAACACTCTCAACCTCAGCCTCCTTAATGTGTCTATCTTACAGAACTGGTGTAAAAATTAAAAAAAAAAATCATTTGAAAGTACAATAAAATTAGTGGCCTGCTATATCAGTATTACTTATCTAGCTAATTGTTGTACCCTTTTGCAGACAAAAGTCAGATCCCCTGGGTTTATATCTCAGCTGGAAGGGAGTGCAGAACATTGTGGTGGTGGGGGGCACTCACTGCAGATAATCATGACAACAATGATGCTTTAATGTTCAAATGCATTATTTCACCATTCTTTTATTTTTCACCCTAGATAGAACTGTGGGGTAGAGCTATGATGTCCCATGTGGGAGAAGAGACAGATGCTCAAATGGCAGAAGCAAAATTCTACTATGTCTCACTGATGTGAGACCCCCAAGTTCTTTTCACTATGCCAATGGTTCTCAAACTTAACTGTGCAACAGTTTTCTGTGCCCCACCCTCAGAGTTTTTAGTTTAGTAGGTCTCCAGAGAAGCTGGAGAAATTTGCATTTCTACAAGTCTACCAGTGTGTATGTGAGGCCGCTGGCCCAGTGACCACACTGATAACCACTGAACTACACTGACCTCTTGGCCCCTGGGGATGAGATAACCAAGACCAGGTCCAAAAAAAAGGAGGGGAAAAGTGAGTGGTTAAAAATGGGTAAAAAAATGGACATTGAAATGTTATTAATTGCCCCTGTTTTTAAGCATATAAGGAGCAGGCTCAGTGAAGTAAAATATCCCATCAAAGATTCACGTTTTGGGCCTCCCCTGGTGGTGCAGGGGGTTGAACGCAGTGCTGTGAAGATGTCCGCAGCCTCTGCAGCATGAGTTCCATCCTGGCTGGCAGGCGAGGGTCCCACATGGTGCAGCAGACCTCTCCTGTCTCGCCCGCTGCTCCCCTCAGCAGTGTATTTTGTCAGTCTGTCTGTTCTGTTCCCCGCTCAGTCTCTGGTGAATCCTCTCACCCTCCCGCACATCTGGCCTGTACCCTGGTTCTTGTATAGATAAATAAATAAATCTTTTTTAAAAAATAAAAGAATATAAGAGAATACTAAAAAAAAAAAAGATTCATGTGTC
The DNA here is from genome assembly GCF_964194135.1 of Talpa europaea. Classification (NCBI taxonomy): domain Eukaryota; kingdom Metazoa; phylum Chordata; class Mammalia; order Eulipotyphla; family Talpidae; genus Talpa; species Talpa europaea. The sequence continues at coordinate 109,803,057 of NC_140075.1, forward strand.
CCTCTATTCCAGGGAAGTGGGCCAGGAAAGGGCTCTAAGAAGATGGAGAAAATACTGGGACAGGCTTTGGTGCTATGGTCTCTGGAAGAAGGGGTGTGAACCCTAATACTTTACCCATGTGACTTTGGGCCAGTCAACACAACTCTCAGATCCACAATTTAATTATCTATAAAACTGAGATATAATAGTACCTGGCTTACAGCATTGCCATGAGAGTATTTATTAAGATAATGGATGTGAAATCCAATTTACAGGACATACACTAAGCACCTAATAAATATTAGCTGTTATTTAGAATCATTATTGTTATTAGTATCATCACCCAAACCACTCGCCACCAGCAGGCACCAACTGAGCACCTAATTTCATAGAGCGCCATGAAATGTGGTCTTAGGAAGCTTTCTCCAACCTGCATGAAAACAGTGCTCAATGCTGCAGCACATGGAGCAGAGCTGCCTCTCTCACACTGAAGTAGAATTCCATAGATAGTCCTTTGAGACTCTTCTAACTACCTCTGAGTTCAGTGGAGGTAGGTTGAGGGACTTGATCATCTGAGAACTTAGTGACCTCCCCCCAACTCTCTCTCCTGGTTTACCCGGAACTGTCCTAGTTTCAGCACTGAAAGCCCCACATCCCAGGCAATCTCTGTCCAAGCCAAACAGGACAGTTGATGGAGTGCTTCTCCTTCACACGCCTGAATACTTTTTGGTGAAATGAATATTTTAAACATGGGCACTGGCATGTGGATCATAAGTGTGGAGAACAAGGTAAGGGCCATCTGCCCAACCCTACAGTGTAAATGAATGATAGTCTTGCTCTCCTGTCCCAGGGCCCTCTTCTGTTCACGTTCAAGAGGGATCCTAAATACATTCATTCTGGGAAATAAAGGCTGTTTATCAGCTTAAAAGGATTTTTAGTTTAGGAAATTTGCATTTCAATAGAGAACCAAATATTAGCTAACGCCTGGAAGTAATTATGAGCAGACAGAGATTTATACTTGAGGGCAAGGGATTTAGGGCAATCCTTTCCGAACCCCTGAAATCATAGATTTCTAGTACAAGGATACGGTCTTCCTTTCCTGGGACCATGGACTCTCATTATAGAAGGGGGCACATCAGAATCATCACTCTCAGGACTCTGCAAATTACAGCTGCACGAAGCAAATCCTGTCCACAATCTGTGTTTTGTAAATAAAATTTTACAGGAACATAGCCACACTTGTTTAATATTGTCTGTGGCTGCTCCCTAATACAAAGTCAGACACTTCTGTCTGCAAGCCCAACATACTTTCTCCCCTCTCTGGCCCCTTCCAAGCTTTCTCCACTTCTTTCTATTCAAGCTTCTTTCTATTCAAAGGGTGGCCCGTGGACCTATATGAACATCACCTGGGAGCCTGGTAGAAAAGCAAAATTTTGTCCTACCTCAAATATTTAAAATTGAACCTGCTTTTTAACATCTTCCACAAGTGATCCATATGCAGATTAAAGTCTGAAAATCACTGACCTAGGAGATTTTTCACAATATCCATACCTAGGACTACAGATTTAGGACATCAGCTCACTCCTGTGGCCCTTCCTATACCTTCATGACAACCTTGTCCTAGGAGAGTCACTATTTCCCAAGGGTAGGCCTTGAGATACAAAATGTAAACTGTCCAGTTAGATTTGAATCTCAAGAAGCCAACAAGTAATCTTTTTAGTATAAGTATGTACCAAATATTCCATGGGATATACTTATAACTTAAAAAATGCATTACTTATCTGTAATTCAAATGTAACTGGGACACTTGTATTTTTATGTGCCAAAAATTGCAACCTATAAGTAGGAGAATCAATAATTTGCTAGAGCAGCTCACAGGACTCAGGAAAATACCATACTCACTATTACTGGTTTACAATAAAGGATGCCACTCAGAAACAGCCAACTGGAGGAGCTACATAGGGCAAGATACAAGGGAAGGGGCATCTCAATCTGTTCAAGGGCCTAGGAGCTCTTTGAAGCTGTCATTCATGAGTGTTATGGAGTTTCAATTACATCCATCAGCACAACTGATCAAATCATTGGACATTGGGGGGCCTCCCTGGTGGCACAGGGGTTAAGTCTCCATGCTATCCAATCATCACCAGCCACTGCAGCATGAGCTTGATCCATGGCCAAGGACCTGACCCACATGGCATAGCAGACCTCTCATGTCTCACCAGCTGCTCCCTCAGCAGTGTATTTCAGTAAATGTACTTGTTCTGCTCCCCACTCTGTCTCTGGTGATTCCTCTTACCTCCTGCACCTCTGGTCTATATCCCAGTTCTTACATGCATAAATGAATGAAAATAAATCTTTAAAAAAATCATTGGCCATTGGAAATTAAGTCAATCTCCATCCCATCTGCCCTTGCTAGAGGTTTGTGGGTGGTGGGAGGAAGGATTTGCTAAATGTTCCAACCCTCTAACTACATGGTTGATTCCTCTGGCAACCAGCACTTACCTGGAAGCTATCTAGGGGTCCATGGTAGAAAGGGGCTTGTTTATATATTTTTTTAAAGATTTATCTATTCATGCATACAAGAACTGGGGCACAGGCAGAGGTACAGGGCAGGTGGAGGGTGAGAGGATCCACCAGAGACAGAGTGGAGAACAGAACAGGCAGATGGACTGAAATACACTGCTGAGGGGAGCAGTGGGCGAGCCAGGAGAGGTCCTCTGTGCCATGCGGGCAGCCCCCCAGCCGGGGAACAAACCCACACTGCAGAGGCTGTGGTCAGCTCCACAGGTTGCATCTTAACCCCCTGCACCACCAGGGAGGCCTGAAAGGGGCTTGTTATGAATAACAAAATATGCTCCTCTCACCCTTGTCATCCAGAAAATTCCAAGAGTTTTAGAAACTAGTGCTAAGAACTGGGGATGAAGATCAAATACATAACAGTTCTTATTGTGATTTCTCATATCCCGCTTCCTATGCCAATTTGCCCAAAACTTTGGCTGCCAATAATTTGCCCCATACCTGCGTCCACATGCCACACCTCCCATCAGAGGTAGTGTCCCCTCCCCATGAATCTAGGCTGGACTTGAGAGTTGCCTGGACAGATAAGAAGTCCTCTTGTCCATCATGATGCTGCACCCATTATAGGTCCAGCCTTCAAGATAACTGACAATTTCCACTTCATTCCCTGGAAACCCAGACAACCACCCAGGCTATCCTGCTAGACAGAGGGCCCCATAAGGTGGCAGGTACTGACAACCTAGAAGGTAAGAAACCACAGAGAGGAGAAGCAAGGCCCAAATGTTATAAGGGAGACCATCTTGATCTTCTCACTCAGCCTGGGGACTGCCAGGGGACTGTTGCTATACAAGAGACCCCAGCAATGGCAACTCCAGCTGAAGCACTGGGTTCAACTCACACACACGAGAAATACCAAACCATCATGGTAAGAAGTCTCAGTGATGCAGCAATAAATAACTGATACACCTCCCCTGTCCGGAAATAAGCACTTAGCTTCACACCTGAGGATCCTTCCTGTAAGGCTGTATCAGGTGAAGAAAATAGACTTCTTCAAGCCCAAAGGTCTAAGAAGGACTGGACCAGTCTTCTCAAAGATTCCTTCTCTCTTCCACTCACCATCTCGGAAGATGCAGTTCTGCTGTCTGCAAGTTCTGGTTGGTTTCCTTAGTGCTTTGATATTATAGTTGCAAATCAAACTTTTGATGAGCCAATTATTTCCCAAGATTGCTTCTTTGTGAAGAATGGGTACATTCCACTGGATGAGACCCGCTGTCTAAGGACGTGCAGCATTCTTTTCAGACATCTTTTCACCCCTCTACCTCCATGAATCTAAGCTATTGGCAGAACACCACCTGTTACCTTCTCCGTTATTGAAGACTCTGGGTTTAAAGGAAGAGTCTAAAATATCTCCCCATCTCCCTCTGGGCACAAGCTCACTGCTCTCCATCTATATTTCCCTTCTGAAACCCCAGAAAACCTCTCTTTAATGATCATTAAGTCCTTGGCATTAATATCAGGAGCAACATGCTTGCATAAAGCTATTTACTTTACTCTTGATTGCCAGGTCCAGAAAACTCAAATTGTGGGCCCTCCTCTCTGCCAACAATTTAAAGGGAGCAATCCTGGGCCTCCCCTGGTGGCGCAGCGGTTGAGCGCTGGGCTGCGAGGCTGCCCGCAGTCTCTGCAGCGCTGGTTCTTTCCCTGGCCACCGGCGAGAGTTCCACAAAAAAAAAAAAAAAGAAAGAAAGAAAGAAAAGGAGCAATCCTTCCTGACTCACACAGTTGTGCTCCAAAGAAGTTAGTTTTCCCATCTGTCCACCCCACGCCAAGGTTTTCTTTCTCATTGCATATATGGCTGGAAGAATCCTATGTCAAGGAGGACTGACACAGCTTCTGTTGACACTCTTCCAACCTCACATCCTTACACACAGGCAGTGCCATAGGGTCAAGCAAGGTCCAGTGATGTTTCAGTCAACAACAGACCACATAGACACTGGTGGCTCTACCACACAGCCCATGTGTGTATGCTAGACCATCTAGACTGTGTCACACTCTGTGCCATTTGCAGAGTGATGGAGCAGCCTGATGACACATTTCCTGAGCCTCCCCTGTCATTAAAGAACACATGATGGCATGCCCCTCCTCCTCCTTGGGGTTCCAGGTCTCCTGCCCTGCTACCACTCACCAGGCCTGCTTGTTATATAGCACAGTGCACTGTTACAAAGACCAGACTTTGGAGCAGCATGGACCTAAATTTGTATCCTATCTGCCTACTAGTTTTGAGACTTGGGCATTTTCCAAATCTTCCCAAGCCTCACTTTCTTCCTCTGTTCAAGTGAGACAATAATACCTGCTTGTGATAGGACAATAAATTTAAAAGACCTGGCACAATGCCCAAAGATTCAAAAACAATATATTCTTCTTTTCTTCAACTTCTCCCATGAGGGCATACAAGGTAGACTGGGATCAAAGACCCCCAGACAATCAGTCTAATTGCCCCGATAGGAGGTCCTAGTCATTGTGGCCAATCAGGCCATAGACTTGTGTTTTCTTTCAGAGGCAGTGCGGTCTATACAAAATGAGAGAATACAAAAATCAGACATTTCCGTGTCAGGTGCTCAAAGTCCCAGTCTCAGCTGACTCCTTGCACGAATAGCTCAGTCTCTCAAAACAGAATTCTGCATGTGTAACATAAGAGAAATAAAGCCACCGTGAAGTCTATTCAAATGTGAACTTCAAGATTGTAACCTACAATGGATGACTCAATTTTCCTGGACCTGGATTTGGCCCTCATTTCTTTTTAAAGTTGCCCCTGAGTTGATTAGTCCTTATACTTCCAGTACAGCTTATTTTACTCAGCGTTGGAGCCCTAACAAGTTCCATGTCACCTGTGCCCTGGGAGGCCATCATTTCCACTCCTGGGATGGCCATCAGGTGGCCCTGGGTGTGTAACCGCCACAAGTTCCACTGAGAGGAAAGGGTGCCCACTTGCCTGCCTGCCAGCATAGCCCCAAGGAAGGGGCTTCTGGTGCCCCAATAACTTTGAGGCAGGTCTGTCAAACTGGAATGTCTATGAGGACAAAATCCGCTACAGTTTAGCAGTCTGTTACACCAGCCTCTAACAGCATGTGGCTATAAGCACCTGAACTGTGACTGGTGAGATTGGGGAAATAAAGTTTTAATTTTCTCTCATTTTAATTAACTGAAATATAAAAAGCCACATGTGGTTAGGGGCTACTGTACTGGATGGTGCAGCTTTAAGGGAAATGTTACAGAGAAGCAGCTTAAAGGGCAGAGCTGGTGGGAAACACAAATATGTCTGTGAATGACATTTACTCTGCTGGGAATGATTTATTCTTTAGGGGCAGAAAGGTCTGGCTCACTCATAGCAATAACAATCTAATCACCAAGGGGAGGAGAGAAATATACAATACCTACCCCACTCTCCACCCACCCCCAGATAGTCACCACCCACCCACCTGCCCACTGGGTACTCTGAAGTCACCGAATTCCAGGAGAGCTTAAGCTGGGTCAGAAATGACCCTCAGGATCATTGACTTTGACTGTGAGCCCATCTTCCTACAAATGCCATTGCCGCCAACATTCCTCATTCATCTATTCACTGTGAATGCTCAAAACAGAGCAATTTAGAAAGGTCCCAACCTCCAGGAGAATGATACTCCAGGATAACCTCCAGGAGAATGCAGGGCTCTGGGAATGCAGAATAAGTTAGAATGCTCGAAAGTGTGAAATTTTATTCTGATTTTAACCATTTAGAGAAAAGCTCCAGTGTTCTGCCTAAGACACAGGAGTCCTCACAACCCCAGAGCAGGCACACGCACACAGCCGCCAGTCGATGAAAGACTGTGGACTCCCTCCTGATGACAGAGGCAGGGAACTGTCCCTAAACCCAGGCCAATATTCACTTTCTCATCCTCAAAGCTGCATTGCCTTCCCTTCTGTTCCCGCTCTCCTCACTGCCTTCTCTTTGTCTTCGAGCTCCCACTGCCTCCTTCACAAATTATCACTAGTGCTTCCAACTCCACAAGGCCCATAACTAGGGCACATAACTGGCTCAAGGACACCAGAGTTTAAGATGGTGTAAAAGTGGGTGGTACCCTGAGCTCAAAGTCAAAGAAAGGGAGGTCATGTATCTCCCTCTGTACACTCAGGGAACCCACCAACCCACTCTCCCATGAGATTCTTTGTCCTCCACTCCCTTGTATGTCTGCTGCCATGAAGGCAGACCTGATGCTGTCCCCAGAAGTGAAAATGTCAGCAAGCTAGAACTTCACATCTCAAGATGCAACAGAGGCAGATACCACTTACCTGGCAGACAGGTAAGTGGCAGATGCCACTGAGGCACTTGGACAAAAGTCAGGACTTACAATGAACTCCAGAAAATTATTAGAAATTAGAAATTCTAGTAAAGCAGAGTAGGACCTGTGCTCTCTCTATTTAAAATCCAAACTCCACTGAAATTTACACATGGAGAGATAGAAGCATGGGGGTTAAGTGACTTAACCCTAGCCTAAAGCCTATTGTCCCTATGAAATGTGTTGCATCTCACAGGAGTCTGCTCCTGGCCATCAGTTTCACCTCAAGACCTGTGCTTGCTCTTCTCACTCCCTTATTTACATTCCTCGGAGCTGGAGATGGGGCTTTCCACAGAGAGAGTGCCCCCATCTCTGGCATCACTGCTGCCATGATCCAGAGACCTCAGCAGACCCCAAGAGCCCCAGGTAATGCTTCCTCTTTATACTTAGCAAACTCAACCTTGAGGGCTAGGGAGGGTGAGATGAGGTTATGACTTCCTTCCTTTTGGCTCCTGGCTATTGTAAACAATTCAGTTAATGTTCTCATTTTATTTTATTAGTGAGTTGAGACTTTTGAACTAACAATATAAATAATTAACCAATAGTCATTATTAAACACCCACAGGTGCAAAGCACTAAAAGGTGAATGATAGGAAGGGAGCCTGAAGTCACTTAAGCATAATTCTTACCCTCAAGGCTTTTACAATCTAGTTTGAGGAAAAGATAATACATGACACAAAGAGCCAACAAAGTGACTAAAGACCACAGACAATGGGAGAAACTTGAGGCTTTCACAAATAACTAGAGAAAAAGGAGAGAATAAAAACCCTGCAGTCATTTTAGCTCCCAAGGGAGGCCCTGTTCAATTATTTCATATAGACTTGAAATTAGAAGAGTGTGTTCTGAAATGCAAATGGGATTGGGAGAGAGAGAAGCTGAGTGTTTCAAACAAGAGGGATTCGGTGCAATGATCATAATCTAGAATACAATGGTCTTGAAGTGTAAGCCTGGAAGGATCTCCCCTTGTGCATTTGAGTAAGTGCTAGCTGGTGAGCCAGCGGGGGGCCTGAGAAAGTTCCCACCCTGTGTCTACCTTCAGCTCACCTCCTCTTTTCTGTCCCTCCAAGGGGATTTCCCTTTCAACCTCCTGGGGGAGTGATTTCCCTTTCAACCATCCTATAGATGCCCAAATGCCCACTGCTCTCTCTGATCCTGGTCAGACTTCAAGTGTGGGTGGGATCTAAATGTTCTCTTCCAAAATGGAACTCTTTTACAACAACAGGCAGGCTGAGTATCCATCTCTCCCCAACAAGGGCTAAGAAACAGGATTCCCTGAGTAGGGGGTGGAGAAAAAAGAAGAACATCCATGCATTATTGGTGGGGATGCAAATTGGTACAGCCTCTATGGAAAACGGTATCGAGATTCCTTAAATTATGGAACACCATAATAAAATATGAAATACCACAGGACCCAACAAACTTACTCCTAGGTATTTACCCAAACAATATGAAAACACTAATTTGAAAAGGTACATGCATCCCCGTGGCTACTGCAGCACCCGTCACTATAACCAAGACATGGAAAATCCCTAAATGCCCATTGACGGATGACTGGATAAAGAAGTTGCGGTATATATACTCCATGGAATACTACTCAGCTATTAAAAAAAGATGAAATCTTGCCTTTGGCAGTAATGCAGATGCAACTTGAGGTGATTATGTTAAATGAAATAAGTCAAAAAGTGAAAGACAAATGCCAGATGGTTTCACTCATGTGGAATATAAATAAAGCAAATGAACTAACAGAACAAAAATAACTCTTAGGCTCTGAGAAAAATTTGGTGGTTGCCAGAGGGGAGTGGAAAAGGGAGGGGGAGACGGGGTAGTGGGGGTTATTTGATCATGGTGAATGGGACTGGAACTATGTGACAGATGGGGTGTCATATATGCACACACCAAGAGGGAAGACTGAACACCCAAAGTTTAAGAATGTTGTAAACACTCAGTAACTCAACAAAAATATTATTAAAACAACAAATGAAAAATTCAATATTTTAAAGATCAAATAAATAGAATGTGTTCCTTCCCTACCCTCCCAACTTACCTGATCTCTTTTTTTCCCCTATAGTGCCTATCACCTTCCAACACATTATTTAAATCTACAAGCTATCTATGTCCTACCTAATGCATCTATTATGGTTTATGGTTATTCTCCCAGCCCATAGAATCTAAGATCCACAATGCATAGTTTGGTGGTCTTATTCTCCAACACACCATTGTCTAGAACAATCCTTCACACATAACAGACCTCCATTAAATCGCCATCAAATTTGATCTTGGAAGTCACAGTGCAAATCACTAAAAGTATTGCCTTCAGAGGCCTCCCCTATAACATGCTGCCCAACAACTCTTTCCCCTGCACCTGACTGGATCACCAGCCTCCCTTCATGCCTGCAGAACTTACCAGAGTCCAAGACTCTGCCAATCTAATGCCTAACAACCCAGGGAGAAATAGTTCTGCCTTAGGTTTGGATGCTCTCCAGGAACAACTAGATTAGAACTTGCAAATTTATCCAGGGACCAAATCAAGAAGCACATTTTCTGGGAAAGCCCAATACAGTAAACTGACTGGTGAAGCTGTGCACAAGTCTCATGGGCAGACAGGCCACTATAAGGTGTTCTTACCTCTGATTAAAGCAGTCCTGGGGAGCCTTCCATTTTATAGCCAGCTGGCATTACAAGTAGGTAGACAAAGATCATATGATGAAAAGGGAGGGGGAGATATACAATAAACATTTCTTGTAATACTAAATGGGACTGGCCCCAGGATAAACTGAGTCCAGAACCAGCAAACCAGGAGCCAGAAATTCCACCAATAGAGATCCATCACTTTAGTTTTGGCCTTGAGTTTTCAACCCTTCAAAAGGTTTTAAGCCTAGGGCCTCCCAGGTGGCGCAGAGGTTGAGCTCAGGGTTACAAAGCTGCCCGCAGCCTCTGCAGTGCTGGTTCGATCCCCGGCCATGGGGCGAGGGTCCCACATGGCACACAGACCTCTCCTGCCGCCCGCTGCTCCCCTCAGCAGTGTATTTAGTCAGTCTGCCTGTTCTGTTCCCCGCTCTGGCTCTGGTGAATTCTCTCACCCTCCCACGCTTCTGACTGTACCCAGTGCTTACATAAATAAATAAATAAATCTTTAAAAAATAATAAAAAAGGTTTCAAGCCTCTAAAAGATTATAGGTGTTATGCTTGGGTTAATTGTTTCTTAAAACTTTTCTCAGCCAGCTCCCTGGAAAGCGTAGTGGAAACTCAGAGCACAGCTCTGAGAAAATGTGGCAGAGGATAGGATAGGCAGAGAGGAAAGAGTGTTTGGAGAACAGGACAGGAATTGAAGGGAAACAGAGGAAGGAGCACCTGTGGGTCTGCCTACTGCAGATGTAATGCCAGCTGATGTAATACACTAATTCATTTACCGCTAAGCATCGTGGTGAAGTCCACATAATCACCCCCATTTTAGAAGAGGAAACCGAGGCTCAGAGAGGTTAAATGACTTGTCTCTGGCTTAGCTCAGAAGTTCATGGAATTTCTCAAGATCAAATTCTAGTTACTTCATACTCATACTTCATACTTTTTCAGGGTTTGCTCTCTAATTGGCCTGGCTGGCAAGAATTAAAAAGCCTTGTTTTAAGGTCGCCTGTAGTACTGTATACTGACAGAGGGGGCAGCACAGTGAACTCTGGATCTCAGGAGAGGTGTATTTTCACACCAAGCATGCCTGTTCTGAGCAAGCTATGACGGAGCTCACTCTCCACAAGCCAATCGTCACCCTTCAGGTGGCTTCGAGACTCTCTAGTCATTTCCCTGGAAGTGAACAGCACTTCCCCCCTGCCCACAAATCCTGGAACTCCACACTACCTATTCCAGGAAGTAGCCTTCAAGCACAATTTTCTGGATTGCGGTCAACTATAATTGGTCCTTTCTGGGAATAGAGCATTTTCAAAGATTTGGTAAATACCCTAACTTCTTTGCTGCTGAGATTGAGGGTGCCACATGCAGCCTGCCCTCTCTGCCTCCATCCTGGGATGCTGGAACATTTTCAAATGTGTTGTCATCTCTGTTTTTTCCATCCTATTATACTTGTTTTAAATACTGGCAAGTTCAAACTCTCCCTTTTTAAAGAAGAACAGTACTTTTTTAAGACAGTACTCGATAGCTGAACTGAAAAATAAGTGTAAAGGTGTGATGGCGAAAGGAAGCCCCTCATCCTTGCATCTTTAAGACTCAAATCCAGCCAGGCTTTTCCAAACTTAGTAAAGATTTAAGATTTAATCATCCTTATTTCAAGCCTACAGTATCTACCCTCAAAGTCAACTTATACATTTTGGTGACCTTTCTCAACCTGGGCTTCATAAATCCTCGTGGTTATTATCTGACATTATACACTCTTGATGAACCAAATACCCTGCATAAAATACAAGCACCAGAGCCCCGACCCTTAGAATTTGCATGCTCAAACACAAAGGCAAACAGATGGCAGATCTAATGTTTAAAGTATATGAGAACATAAAACTGAAGAATTTTAGGAAATTTACAGATCTTTTATTTAATAAGGGAAAATGGGTCTATACTTAGGTAATGAGGGAGAACTTCTAGCAAATATGTGTGTTATTTCATTTGCTAAGATATTAATTAGATAATACTAATATCTATTTAAGTACATAATAAAAAATATCTCCTTGCAAAGACTTTATCAGTTAATATAAAGATTTGAAGTCTTGATTTTAGGTATTAGGCCACTAAAATGTTGGCTGATCTTTGTTCCTTGTGAAATACAGCAAACATGATAAGTTCAAACAAAGCCCAAGCATGTTATTACATGGTGATGGTTTCATTCACAGATTATCTGATTTAAAGCATATAAATTATGCTGTGTAAAGAACATAAATATAAACATTAAGGAACTAAATTTTATACTTGTTTTAAATACTGGTAAATTCAAGCTATTCCTTTAAAAAAAAAAAAAAAAGACAGTACTTTTTAAGACATTGCTCGACCAGCTCCGGGACTAGGGTAATATGGTTTAGAAAATTTTGTTGACTCTAAGTCATCTGAAAAAGATTTAAATTTGTTTGGAACAGAGGAAGAAATTAACAAAGCCACCTAAAACTGGGTGGGCTGATTCTATGTGAAATCAGGGGGAGAATTTTTGCAGTGTTTTACAGAAGAAAGAATCAGAAAGAACACAATCAAAGAAGGGGGTGGGAATCCAGATGACTAATTCTCATAAGGCCATGATTTGGGGCCTCCTGTCCAGGTCAGAGTGACCCCAACTAGCATCTACGTTACACTTAGCTGTTACTTAATATCTCTCAGCATGAGGAATATGGGAACGGAGGTTGGATTAGTTCTCTCTAAAGTTAAGCTTCTAATGTTGGGATACCAGGAATATAGAGACCAGCCTATAAAGAAATCACACTCTGCAACCACTCATCAATATGGACATTCCATTCGCGTGGTGGCAGCATGCCAAGCTGAACCCAAAGAGCAGCGATTGCCAGGATGCTCATCCCAACAGTAACAACCAATGTGTGTGTAGTTGGAACAGTCGATGCAATCTTCTCATTGGCAGTTGTCCTCCTTCTGTGGTCTCTGCAAGTCCTATTCCAAACAACCCTCAAATGGCAAAACGTTACAAAGAAAACTAACTTCCTAGTCTCTTCCTTCGTTTCATTTTGCCAACCAAGAAACGCTTCATAGAGAGCGAACAGAAAACACTCATGGAGTTCCAGGTGCGAATCCCAACTTCCATGAGAACCTCAAAGCCAGAAGTAGGCAGATCTGTTTGGATATTTCTCCCTCATTTCCTCTGGCTTTCTCCCCCTCTCTCCTTTTTGGCCTAATGCACGACATCAGCAGCAGGACGAGAGTCGTTTGGCGGTGACTGCAAGAAACAACTGTGCGCTTTATAACAGTCCATTAGTGCAAAGCTCCTAATGAAAATGAAAGCCGTTAATGAAGCCAAAAGGCAGTGGAAGGCTGCACTCTGGAGAGGGCAATTAGACAGGAGCGGGAGGAAGAAAAATAAATACAAATCCAAAACAAGGTACTCTGTGATCAAGCATGCCCGTGATGTAGTCATGACAAATCAGTCCATTTAGCTCCTACTTTTTTAAAGAGACACATACAAACAGTGAAAACTGTCATCGTGTTGGCACCACCCCCTCTCCCAGACTTCACATTGCAGAATGATTCAACCTCCAAATTTTGGACCCAGTGACACTTGCAGAATAAACAGCAAGTGGGATTTTAACTTGGAGAAGGGTTCCCTGTAGAGGGCCATGATTTAGAGCAAAGTGAGTCACGAAAGTGAACTTTGTAATTACTATATTATTTTTATAACTCCTCTGAATCAGAAGCTCTCTTATTTTAACACACCGTAGACAAAGGCAAAGATTGCAGGAGACTAGGCCTCCGCCAAACATACTATTTCTGAGTAGGTTATTTCCTGTGCAAAGATAAGTCTCTAGAAGTTGTGCAGCTTCTGGGCAGAGAACAAAGAGATCTCCAGTCTACAGAGCTGTGACCAGGTCCTGGGTTGGGGCCCTCTCCCTGACATCACCCCAAATTTCGCCTGTGCTTCCTGTGTAGCCCAAGTTTACAATTTTAAGACAGTACCTTACCTTGAATACATGTGAACTCCACAGCCAGACCATAAGCAATTTCGAGAGCAAGGATATCACCTGACACACAAGTCAAAAGTTACACTGCCTCAGGCTTCCCTGGTGGCACAGGGGTTAAAGTCTCAGTGCTAGCAAGCTATCACCAGCCACTAGGCATGAGTTCGAGCCCCTGCCAGGGAGCTAATCTGCATGGCGCAGTAGACCTTGCCTGTCTCACCCACTGCTCCCCTCAACAATGTATTTCAGTAGATCTGCCTGTTCTGCTCCCCACTCTGTATCTGGTGAATCCTCTTAGCCCCCACACCTCTGGCCTACACCCCAGTTCTTACACACATAAATAAATTTAAAAAAATCTTAAAAAAAAAAAGTTACGCTGCCTCAAAGCCTCCCTCCGTTTTGCCCAGAGACTTACATATTTCCTACCAGTGGCATCTCCACTGCCACTTACACTGAATGAAGATGACACATTGGGAAATTCTTGACATCAGCTCCATCTCTGGATCACCAGTCTTCAGGACTGTAAAAGTTCTATCAAATACTGAGAAAGGAAGGACTAAACAAATGAGCAAATTCAGCTGGATAGTTGTCTCCATACTGGCATTAGCCTTTTTTCTCTCTTTAATTCCCCAGAGCCAAATTCCTGTTTCGTTTTTAAATTTCTATTATGTAGAATAATTACGTCAATCAAATTCTATTACATCAAATAGCCAAATATGATGGTGCAGTTAATGATGATTGATGCAACTAAAGTCTTCTACCCCCAGGAGACGTGAATCAAATCTCCTTCCTCTTAGTTACCATCTGGGCATTTGGGTAACTGCTGGAAAGCCAGAGGGCCCTCACCCTGACAAATCACATTCATTGAAGAGTCACTGTCTATTGGGCGAACAGTCAAGAGAGAATTTTTCCTGGATTTCCAAGAAGCTCCTACCCATCCTTCCTCATGTGGCTTCGTGATGTGCTGACTTGGCTAGGCTAAACTGCGCTTCCCAGATTTCCCTTTACTTGTAGGCTGCCATAAGGTGTACCCCAAGGGAGGTGCTTAGGGAATTTGCAGGGTGGAAGAAAAGCAGCCATTTGCAGTCATCCTCAGTCTTGCTAATCTGCTGATTCACCTCATTGGTGTGAAGTGGTGCTGGACCAGCAACAGGTCAAGTTGCTGTAATAACTTCCTCTCTGTACAGTCTACACCTCCTCATAGTTCTGCTTCTCTGGTTGATCCCTGACTGATGCTCCATGCTTCCTCTCTAGTATCATTACCTACCGCTCTCCCTTAATTCTCGTGGCTCAGACCTTACTTGATGCGCTTCACACACACCAACGTGTGTCCATTCAGCAGATACAGAAACTGAGGCACAGAAAACTTTTATAACTTGACCAATGCAACACAGCAAGTAAGAAGACCCTCACTCGCCATCAGTGTACACACTGCCTGTCTCCTCCACTAGGACAATCACAGGATAATAGTCACCTTGGGGCACCCCTCATTCCTAGGACAGACCATGACACAAAGCAAGTAGACACTGAATAAATATTTGCTGAATTAAATGTGTCCCTGCAGAGCTTCTCCCCCTCAACCTCCCTCTCTCTGTGGCTGACTTGCCTCATCCTGCTCCCTCGTCCTGGGAGTGTCCCTGTTACCTTCCCTTGCTCTGAATGCACACGTGTGCACCTGCCTGCTGCGTGGTCTTTTGTTCTTTTTATTTCTCCTTATCAATTACTTCCTTTAGCTTGTCAATCATGTGGATAACTCCCTCACAACACCCTTCAATCTGTCACCTTCCTGGTCCCTGAAGAATCCAAAAGTGAATATGTTATTCTAGAGAAAACTCTGGAAACTAAGACCAACTCTTCTTTTCAGTTCAGTCTTTCCACAAAGGAGTCTCACGCTTGCTGAGCCTGTGAAGTGGTGCCTTAAGACTTACGACCCTCCTTCAGCTTTTAGGTCAAAGCTAGAAGCAGCAAGAATAATCACAGGTAAAAGTATTAAGTGGAACTGGGTGAATGGACATGAGTCCGGCCACCGGAACTCTTTGGCCCCTCCATTATGCATCTCCCCCTGATAGAACAACTCTTCTCAACCCCTCCTGCTCTGGACTGAATATTTGTGTCCATTCTCAAAATACCTGTTTAAGCTCTAACCTCCAAGCCATATGTGATGTTATTTAGGCAGGGGAGAGGAGGTTGTGTAACTAGATCATGGTAGTTAGATGGTAGAGACCTTGTCTACCATGGTAGATGGTAGAGACCTTGTGAAGGGATCAGTGTCCTCATAAGAAAATACAAGAAAGGGCCTCCCCTGGTGGTGCAGGCAGTTGAGCGCAGTGCTATGAAGCTGTATGCAGCCTCTGCAGCACCGGTTCGATCCCGGCCGGCCGGCGAGGGTCCCAGATGGCACAGCAGACCTCTCCTGTCTCACCCACTGCTCCCCTCAGCAGTGTACTTTGTCAGCCTGCCTGTTCTGTTCCCCGCTGTCTCTGGTGAATCCTCTCACCCTCCCGCACATCTAGTCTGTAGCCTGGATCTTATATAAATAAATAAATAAATAAATCTTAAACAAAAAGAAAATGCAAGAAAATGATCTCTCTCTCAACCATGTGAGGGTACCACAAGAAGGCAGCTATCTGCAAGGCAGTAAGAGAATAAGGCCCACACCTTGATCTCTGACTTCCTAAGTTTCCAGAAATTGAGAAATAAATTTCTACTCTTTAAGTCACCTCATCTACGGTATTTTGTGATCACAAACCAAGCTCACTTAGAAGATTCTCCATGATAAATAGTGGATGACCTCCTAAGGATGGCTGCCATGAGCTCAACTGAACTACTCTGTTTTATACATGTGTCTTGGATTGCCATGAAAACTCCTACAGGCTGGAATAGCCCATGGTCAAACTAATCAACCATTCTCATTTATCCAGGATTAAAGGGGTTCCTAGGATGTAGGACCTTTTCATGCTAAAAGTGTGAGTTAGTGCCCTACCCACAGATGGCCGTTGCCAGTGAGGAATGATCTGTTCCACAAGATAAGTCCCAAAGTCGACAATCTGAATAACACAAAGCCTAATTCACTTTGTACTTTTGTATAGGCTCATGAATTTTTCAAACTAAAAGGGGCCTCAAAGGTGATCAGCCCCAGATGTTATGGATGCAGAAATAGGAACAGAGAAGTAGAGCGACTCATTCAAAGTCATGTTTAGCAGAGCTTGGGAAGGAATCTAGATCCTTTTACCTTATGCTCATTTATTTCATCTATAGTTTCCAGCTGAGTTCTCTGGATCTACCTTCCCCCACTTTAACCAGAAAGGTCCTACTGTTAAGTTAATACACTCCACCCTAGGTGCAGACTACACACGCAGGATGGCAGATGATGATCATGGCAATATCTGTCAAGCACCTAACACTACATACCAGGCTGGCCCATTCCATTTATCTAATTCTCATAAAACTCCCAAAGTATATCATTTTTCCATTTTACAGAATAAGTAACCGAGTCAGCATAAAATGTCCACAGTGCCAAGAGAATCCTGGCTTGCAAATAGTCACAGTAGTCCTGCCGCTATCACATTAAGGAGACAGAAAGGGACTCAAGGTGGCAGGACTGTGGATGTTAACAAAGCCACAAAGACTCAGGTGCCTTCCAGCTCCCCAAAGCACACCTTCTGGTCACTCATGTTCAGCTAAAGTCAGAGAAGGATAAATCCTTGGGCAGTCTCGGACTGCTGCCTCTCATTTCTGTCCTGATGCTACTAGTTATATTTCTTCTTAATGTTTGTAGATTATCCCCAAGGAAATTCCCTCCATTCGTCCTTGCCTGCAGCCTCCCCCATTGTTCCTGTGTGTATGCCATGGCCCCTGACCTTGACTGCCATGTTCTAACACTATGCTTCCTTCCACAGCCGTCACAATGACACCTTCTAATTTAGCAACACGTATGAACATCATTACCAGGAGCTGACTCGTTTTTTCCAGATCATTAAGTGATGGTGGCTAAACTGTGTCTTCTCACCTGACCCCATCACAACGAGAGCTGTGGACATTTGTCATCACACCCCTTGCTCCCCATCTCCTAGCAGGGCACGGCTTCCATCCTGGCCAATTTGAATTTACTTCTCAGGCAAGATTTCAGGGCCTTTTCTTCTTAAAGTGATTTTACTAAAATATAGATGTATTACATCCACTGCATACTTTCACCTTTGAAACCGTGATGTGCTTTCTAACAGGGGTCAAAATATCCAGACATGATTTGGGCTTTTATGAATAGACTCCCCTTGCTTTTCTCTGCTTAATGGTCCTTGTAAATTTCCCACATTGCTTAATATCTTAATTTGGTTTTGTTATTTATACATGGGGATGAAGGTGCACTTAAAAAAGGACAGTGACTACCCACGAGCATGACTATTTCCTTTTTGAAAACTCAGCTCCAAACCTCTGACACCCAGCACATAATAGACACTCAACAAATGGGTTTGGAAGGGGGAGCTGGCAATGGTTTGGAGTCCCTAGAAACCAAGACACAGAAAGTACCACCAAACACACACCCTGTCCACTTTGGTCCAGGAGCCTTGAACCAACAATCTAGGATGTACATACGGCTCCCACTCTTACCAGGGAGCCAGGGCCTCCATCTGAGACCCACGGGCCTTGCCTTGATGACTGAGGATAGAAGTATCCAGTGCATGCAGACTTGCCATAACTTGCTTTAGGCAACTGTCTTAGAAATGTTTTAGCAAGAATAAGCTAAATCTAACAGAGAGCCTAGAGGAAAAGTTTTAACAAAACTTATTGCACTCACTAAAGATCAGGGGACAGAAAGAGAGAGTGAGGGAAACAGTTTACACACACACAAATATTTATAAACCAGAAAGACACAGGACAGGAGGGAGTGAAAAGATCCTTAAAAGTTCTTCACAGGGGAAGTAAGTTTTCTTCTATCCTTATTGGGAGTTGTAACCCTGGAACAATTCATTCCTTCCTTCCTAGCCATGGAGAATTGTTAAATGTCTTATTGTATCTGCTACCTTGGGCAGTAGAAATAGAGTAACTTGGGGATATGGAAGCACCCTGGACTTGAACCCCAAAGGAAGGATGATTCAGAGCTAGCTGACTTTGGGTGAGATGCTGATTTTTTTTAAGCCTCAACTTGCCTATCAGTGAGATGGGAACAAGAGATGCTCCCTCTCTGGATTTTTGTGATTCAATGACTGGGGTACACTCAGCTCAAGCATGTACATGGGAAATCTACACTGTATCCTCAACCCCGTGTGCCCATCCCATGTCCCTGTCACTCAGCTCTTGCCTGCTTTTACCTTTCCCTTCAGACCTACTAGGAAATTATGGGATTGAAGGAAATCCCAGACCCAAGCACTTTCAGATCCTCTGACCACAGGCCAGATAAATATTCACATTCTTCTTATGAACAGCAAGGTAAAGGGTCTTATTTGAATTATTCTCAAGGCAAATTAGCAGAAGCAGAGATGTCTGGCCAGGCGTAGATAAGGTCAGATCTCACACAGACGACCTCAAGCCTGCTCAGAGGCTCCTGTGCAAGAGAGATTACAGCCCACTCCACGCTTCTGGGACCCCAGTGATGGAATAAATAATTCATTTCCAGCCATGTTTCTCCTCTTGCTGCCTAAATTCAGATTTTTAAGTTTCAAAAGCTTCTATTTGTAACTATAATAAAAGCAAAATGCTGGGAAGCCCCCCCACCCCAAATGGTGTATGTTCTCTTTGACAGTCCTGCTACTGCATGAGTCCCCAGAGACCCACACATTACCCTTGCTCGGAGTGGATTGAATAACTAGCTCCACTTACAGCTGTTTATGCCTCATCCCTGAAGATACCAGGTAAACACTCTAACCCAGGCAACTTCCACGTGGAAATCGGAGCCAAGTTTTGTCATGAATCCATCAGCCAGCACAGGCGCAGGCAAACAATTGTGAAATAAGAGCCTCCTCATTCACTCTTGTTCCTCCAACAGCTATTGTTAGCTCCCACCGTCCCAGTGCAGACAGAATAGCGGGGTCAAGCAGACAGTTGAATAACTTGCTTTGTTACATCTTCAGATTATATTTCTTAAGCATTTTCTCCTCTGAGTTTCCGTGTCAATCCAACTCCTACTTGAGGATTGTAGCGGCAGGATGGACACATAGCAGGTTTTTTTATGATCCTGGGCAGACGGGTAAAGGAGGGAGTCCTGGAGCCCTCAGTGGCTTTTGCAGGCTTTCATTGAGTTTACCAGGTACACGGCAGGTAGGGGTGCCGTGGGGCCAGGAGGCTGGCAGGCCTCCCAGCCCCCAGCAAGTCTTCACTCTTCCTGGGCTTTCTGGTGTTCTCTTGTGGTCTTGTTCTCTCTCTTCTGCTGGCTCCACTTCGTTCTGGTCCCTCCCTTGTTCTTCTTCTGGCATTCCCATGATGCCACCCTTATAAGTCCCCTCTTAGCCCAGGTGAATGCCACCTACGTATGCCCACACCCTAATCCAGGTGTCCACCATCAGACATGCATTCAGGACCTCAGGGATCCATCATCCATCCTAATGGTGGGAGGGCAGAAAAGCCTGATGGTCATTTACCCTACAAGGATTATACAGACAAGAAATAAGGAATGAGAGATCAAATGAAGATGAACAGAACACAGGGAAAGCTAGACCAACATGCATTTTAGGAACAAACTTGACTGAGATCATACCCAGAAGACAGCTACATGCCAGACCATGAGCTCAGCCCCAAGCTGGCAAGTGTCTGTTGTCATCACTGCTGTGTCTTCCAGAACCACCATGAACACCCAAGGGGCAACTCTTGGGAATTTGGACAAGGGGACAGGACTTGGAACTGGGAAACCTGTGAGCCTCTTACCAGTTGATAATTATAATCAGCATAGAAGGGAAGTCTGTTCATCACATGTACACCCAAAAACAAAGCCAGGTAGAAATTTACAGACTTTTTTAGGAGTGTGAAGTAGAAACAGGTAGAGATCGAATTATAGGTGATCCCCGTGTTTCTTCCCTTTTGGGACTAATGAAACACTTGGCTGTCATCACAAATGCCTGGCTGAATGTTCCCCAGTCTCCTGGAAGGGAAGTCAGTGCCACTCTACTCCACAGGACATGGACAGAAGCCAAGATTCTCACTCCACCTCTGCCATCCAGGAGGATAAGAAGGCCTGAGTTTACCGGACACCTGCTTGGTTGCCTGAAGGTAACAAGACTCTTCCATCCCGGTTCTGTCCTCCACTTCCCAAGGACTGCTCTCCTTCTTGGCATTCTGACCTACTAAAGAACCAGATGGCCTCTCCTGCAAGATCATTCAAGGTGACGGACTTCAGTCTTGTTCAAAGTCTAGTTCACATGCCAAAGGCATCATGGACATCTCCTGGGAGCCTGTTATAAATGCAGTCTCTGAGGCCCCACCCCAACTCTCCCCAATCAGAATCTGCAATTTCATAAGAGATCCAGGTGATTCATAAGCACATTTAACTATGAGAAGCACAGAGATGGGGCAAATGCAACCTTGGTGCTAAGGGGTCTGTTAAAGAGGGGGCTTTGCCTTCATGGTGTATTTGGAGGCTATTATTACCACCTCCTTCCAGCTACTGCACCTTTATACTCATTCTGTTTCACCTGTCACACTGGCTGTGATGACTGTAGTGGCCACAGGTCAAGGTAGAGATAACATCAGCCAAGACACAGAGACAGGAAGGCAGCATGGCCTTAAAGGCCTAGACAAGAAGTGTGGCTGAAAATTAGGTCAGTGTGCTAAGGGGCAGCTGCTGATTAAGCAGCAGCTAAAAAGAACGACTCCATGAATGAGGCGAGGCATTTGAGAAAGAGATATTTACTGAGAACTGCTCTGTTAAAAACACACTTGAGGCCAGAGGGCTGCCTCACTCAGCTATCCATCAATAGCAATCCATGCAAGGTGACTCAGCAGAGGCCTGAGATCAAGGTGGAAGGAAAAGACTTCATCAGAGCCACGTCCACCTAAAGTAAGGTGGGCCTGGTGTTCACTCCACCCCCGTGGGTATTTTTTCTGGCTCTTTCCACATCGGTGAACCAAGATTCCAAGCTGCTGACTCCCTGACTGCACAGATGCCAAAACACCCTGGCCTCCCACGGCCTCCCACCTCTTCTTCCCAAGGGTGCCTCTGCTGGGTCTACACAGTCCCCCACTGACACTGACATCAACACCCTCACCTCATGCAATAGACCACCTGCCAGTCAGGTGGTGAGGGTGAAAGAAACACACCCAGAGATGCCTGGTCCCTGATTAAAGACTTAGACGAGTTTGGCTTCAGATTGCATTCTATTTCAGATGCAAGTTGGCTTCTGCTGATATCCATTCCTCTAGTCCCAAAAGTGTGGGTCACATAACCAGCCTACACCTAAATCCCATGTGCTGAAAGAAAAGCCAACTTTCCCTTAATGCTGGAATCTGGATACATGAATCAGGCCTAAGTTACCCACCAAACCCATCCCTCTGATGACAGTGGTTGGTTCAGAGGTAAAGAAGCAACAGAAGTTGGTCCAATGTGTTTGTAGTCACAGGATTTTTGTTGAGTTGTTGGGGAACAGAGTTATGCCTCTTCATTTACATGAATCAAAAAGTAAACCACCCTGGCAATGGCCACCAGCCACTGTGGGATCACAGGGGGCCAGCTTGCCAAGAATGAAGACATCACCAGGATAAGTGAAGGAAAAAAAGGGGTGAAGTGAGGCACCAGGTCTTAGTCATATCCTTGAGTTACTAGACTTTTCAAAAACTGAGCCCATAAATTCCCGTTGTTGTTTAAGGCAGTGGAGCTAAAGTTATGTTATTTGCAGCTGAAAGCATCCTAAGGGATATAGCAGGTAAATAAATCATTCCCTGCCAAGAGGAAAGATAATGTCTCATCAAAATTCTCTGGGCCTGGGCATATATTATATTATATTATATTATATTATATTATATTATATTATATTATATTATTATACTCCCAGGCCCCTTGTCCCCCTAAAATAAATGCTCAGACCAAAAAAAGTTGTCAAATGAACAGACTGGCCAAAGAAGCTGCAGAGGAAGAGCAAAGTGAGTGCCCTCCTTTCTTGCATCCTCAACTTTGAAACAGTAACCCAAAGCTTATGTTTTCATCTAGGGATTTAAATATCAGAGGCAAGATGCTACCCCTCCCCCCCAGCTCTGCCTACCCTCTCCAAGTCTCCACCCCCTCCTTCACTATATTTAAAGCGGGTGGGGGGAGCCTTTATTCTAATCCCAGTGCAATTCTCTCAGCTCTTTCCTAATCCCTCCACCTGTGAGATAATTGCTGGCATTTAGGAAAAAACTCAATAGTAATCATAGACTTGCACACAAAGACACAAAAAGAGGCAGATAAAATAGGAGAAAAAAATCACAAGCCCAGAATTATTCACACTCTGACATCACAAGTACAACTCGGCCAAATGCTCTCTACAGGGAATAAAGATGCAGCTGTATAGGAAAGGGATGCATTTCAAAATATCATGGTTTTTATGGTTCCTGTATATCGCGTAACATAATACAAAACTAAGCACTAAAATTGGCTGTCATCATTTAACCATTCATAAATCAGGCACAAATTATAATGAGCACACCTACCAAACATGGACTCCTATTTATTGTGTTAATGCAACAAGAAAATTCTGTTAATCAAGGGTGGTCCTTGTTAGGTGATGAAGAGGAGGGAAAAAGCTGCTGAGATGTTTTATACAGTGATCAGAATTAAATAAAATCTTGTGAATCATGCATTTGGCCTGACTCCAACTCGGGCTAAGATCCCATCCACACTTCTGGCTTTTGGTTTATGGATACAAGATGGAGAATAATCCCTTAAAACAAAAATTACAACAAAAATTCATGTATAGCAAACAGGTTTATAAGCTAAGGTAAATGCAAAATTTGTTTTAAATTATATAAAACACAACAGAACACTTTCAGTAGAGTCTCATACAGCTCCTCTTTGCTTTGCTCTATTCCTTAGAATAAAGACACAGCATGTCTCAAATTTGCCAGATCATAAGAATAACTTAGGCATGCAGATTCTGTGATTTTAAGACAGGAGCTAAGAGTCTTCATTTTCACAAGTTCCTGAGTGATTCTTATGAACTTGAGAAATATTACTGTAACTCTGTAGAGTTTTATTTAAAAGGAAACACATGAACATTGTTATTATAGAAGGAATGGGCAAATATTGTCTGTCTCATAGACCATGGAAGCAATTTGTTTGTTTGTTTCAACAAAGGTAAGGAGAAAAAGACTAATAGGCAAGATATAAGATGATGCAAGAATAGAACACAACTCACCCACAAGGGAAGAACTGCCAAGCCCCTTTCCTCTTGGAAAAACAGCTAAATTATACTTCCCAACCTCCTTTGCAATTAGATGGGATCATGTGGCTTAGTTCTGACCAATAGTGTGTGGCACATACTACTTTTAGGCTTGTCTCTTAAAAAAAAAATCCTTCCGAACTCTTTCTCTTCACCTGCCAGTTCAATGCCGTGGAAGACAAGTTTCTAAAAAATGACAAAGCCACACGATAGAAAAGTGCCTGGGTGCCTGAATGACTGTGTGGAGCAAAGATTCCTCCTCCAGTGCCCACCAACCTGTAGTCAAACTGTAATGTGAGTGAGAAACTCTCGTTAGGATTAAGCCACTAGGATTTGGAAATTGTTTGTTAGCTTACCCTAAAATACATCACTGCTTCCTTGTACCTTTGTTTTATCCTATTTCCAATTAACTCCCTGGATTTTAGGATTAAGTAAATCTAGACTAATTGGGGAATAAGCCACAAGTGGTTGCCACAGTGATGTCAGTATAACATCTCAAACCCACAGAAAACTATTTGCCCCAGAAAAAAGCCCTCAAATTTTGAGTAGCATTGGGTATAGACAAAGCCCAAGACAAGAGGGAAAAAAATATGAGTGCCTCTGGGAATTTATTATACAGATGTTGAAAAATATTGACTGATATCACTTATAGGAGGAACATAGGGAAACTGAACATGGAGGTGGGGGAGAGAAAACTTGTAGGCAGCTATAGATCTGAGTCATAAAGCAGGGGAGGGGGAGAAAAAGGGATGGAAAGAGCACAGCACGAGGGACAGGTGGTTCACAGGTGATGTGGTGGTGAGAGATTTACTGGGACTCCACCTGAAGGGAGAAATCAAATACTGTAAAACAACGAGCAATGTAAAAAAAAATTAAAAATTAACAAAAGGGAAAAATAAATTATACAGATATTTTTCTCCTACTCAATTGTGAGCTGCAGAAGAACAACAGCTGAATTTTATTCATTGTGTGTACACCTTGTGCTGGATGCTTGTAAAACTTCATTATAATGTATTCTTACTGTCAAAAGAGTAGAGGGTACAAATTTTTTCTATTAAAATTACAGGAAGAGTCAGATGTCCTGTTATGTGCTTAATATGTGTTTGTTCACTTCTCAATTTTACCCAAAGTAAAATAATGTATTACTTATAGTATACTATATGTAATATGATTCATGTGTCTTATTAAGAATATATTATGGGGCTTTCCCAGTGGCGCAGCGGTTGGGCGCTGGGTTGCGAGGCTGGCCGCGGCCTCTGCAGT
The DNA here is from genome assembly GCF_964194135.1 of Talpa europaea. Taxonomy (NCBI): domain Eukaryota; kingdom Metazoa; phylum Chordata; class Mammalia; order Eulipotyphla; family Talpidae; genus Talpa; species Talpa europaea. Next base: position 109,828,149 of record NC_140075.1, read on the forward strand.
GCCGGTTCGTTCCCTGGCTGCTCCCCGGCCACCGGAGGAGGGTCCCACATGGCACGCAGACCTCTCCTGCCACCCGCTGCTCCCCTCAGCAGTGTACCTCGGTCCCTCTGCCTGCTCTGCTCCCCGCTCTGGCTCTGGTGAATTCTCTCACCCTCCCACGCTTCTGACTGTACCCAGTGCATGTATAAACAACAAACAAACAAATAAATAAATAACATGCCTCTATTTAAAAAAAAAGAATATATTATAATAATTATCCCACTTTACAGAAGAGAAAATTCGAAGTCCAGTAAAATCAATTGTTGTTAAATTGAATTTATTTCAATTAAAGTGATGATAGGGTAAATTGAATCAGCTTAGGCTTTGGGATTAGGCAAAACTAAGTGTACCTTTGTTCTGTTATCACTTCTGAATGAGTAATCTCAGATTTCTGTTTTCTTATCTGTGAAAATGGGGGTGATGTGATGCAATCATTCAGAGATTTCTTTTAAAGTGTTATAAGAAAGTTAAAAACATTTTGTGCTTTAGGTAAAGCAGGAATTAGTAGAGAAATTTAAAGAACATTTCAAACAAAATAAACCATTTCTAAGAAGGAAGAGGCATTGGTCCTCGCCTCTAAAACACACACACTGCCTAGCAAAGGCCCTCAGAAAGGCAGGTAAATGGAAACTCAGACACTCATCTCTAGGGAGAACAGTCCTGTCTCTGCCCCTAAGTGAATGAAACAAAAAATGCATAAGAGGCTTCCAGCTACAGGGTTGGCCAGAAAGGGCATAAAGGATCAAGAGGGAAAATAAGCCTGTGAATCCTCAGATGGATTTTTTTTCCCTATTATTTTTGGAAAGATGCCAACAACAACAGGAAGGGACCTGGAAAGTTGACAAAAATCATTATTCTTCACAAATTATTTTAACCTTGCCTCCGCAGTGACCTTCACACTACCACTGGTTTAATGGTATTTATTTCAACAGTCATTGTTTTCACTATTAAACAGAGATGCAGAGCACAAGATAATACAACTAAATCACTCTTGTAAATATTTAATATCATTGCCTTTCTTTTTTCCTTTTAACAAATCACTATCAAGGCTGAGCACATAGTAGAAAACACATTTATTTATTCTGTCCTAGAAAAAAAGCTTAGTGCTCATGCATTTTATCTATCTAGTTCTCCAAATGACTTTGACACTTGAGAGCCCTTCTGATCAAAACAGTCTGAAGGAAGGCAATTTTGCAATAATTTAAGAACTGATTTTTTGTGCTGATCAACATCCCCCAAAGTTGCCTCATGGTTGGGCTCCAAACTTACCTGTTAGACTCATAGAAAACCTGAAAGGAGAAAGATTATTTAAAAAAAAAATAGGGAATTATTAGCTTAAGATGCATTCTTACTTGAGGAAAAGCTAATTTCCATTTATTTTTAAAGAGTTATAAATAAAATTACTATTCTTAAGGGAAGAAGGTGGAAATGGAAGACTAAGAAACAATCCATTTGGGGAAAATGGAGGTAAAAAAAACTCTTTGAAGTCAACTGGTGTCACCATCTCCCTTCAGCTAAGACAAAGCTGTTGACTGGGGAAATGCACATGTGGTACAAAGCTTTATAAAATCCCAAAAGAATCCATTGACAGCTTCAAAAGCTGGGGTTGTATCACCTCTCAGGGAAGTCAAGTAATTTAAGAGATGACCTGTTTAGAATGTTCCGGGATCTTTCTTACACAGCCTTACTGACTGAGATCTCAGCATCCAGTGGATCATCTGTTACAGATGCTCTAATGCAGAGAAGATGACCGTGACAATTTGGTTGCCTCTTAAGAGACAACTTGGTGAGAGAGGAAAGAAAATTATACTGCAAGTCAAAAGGTCTGAGGCCAGGCCCAACTATGCTGTGAATTATCAATGTAGTGACAAACATAGCACTTCTGCCCACTCAGCGTGTTTTGTCATCCACAAAATTACAGTGGGATGGAGTAAAGGAATTCTAAGTTCCCTCTGAGCTCTGAAATTATATGCTTCTAAGATTTGGGAAAGCAAATCAGCATTTTTTAAAAGTAACTCTTAGCTAAATGTTTTTGTTTTCTTCATGGCTCATATAGTTTCATCAAGTGATATAAGGAAATCCCATTGCTCTTGTGCACACAGACAAAGCAAACACATCCATCAAAGACCCCAAAAACAAAAAAGGTTTATCATGATTACATTTTTATTATGGGAGACTCAAAGGATAAGTCCAAAGATTCCCTTTTGCAATGGCCTATCCAAAGACCTCCTACTAGAAGTGGAACAGGGGGCTTGGTGCTGTCTGTGTGACTGAACTCTTTGAACAGTTATTAGGGCAGCATTTCTAGTGTCCATTCAACAAGTATTTACTGAGCTTTTTCCACCATGAGGTGAGTACTGTTAGAGGCACAGGACATACCATGGAGAATCATACAGATAGTACCCCTGACTGTGGAGCTTATATCCTCATGGACTACTAATTCCTTAACATCTATGTAGATGTTTCAACTTGCGCAGCACTGTCATCGACCCACACAACAGCAATTACTACCCACAACAAACCTGCCAAGTAGGTTCTTTACAGATAAAGACACAGAAGGTCAAAAAAGATCGGTTACTTTGTTCAAAGTTCTTTGCTTTATGATGATACTGATGAAATATATTGATGAGGATGGTAACTAATGTTGATTTTTGATGCTTCTGACAACTAACTTTTGTTTATACAACATCCAAGCTCTAACATAAACCCTTTATGTACATTGCCTCGAGGGCTGTGGTCTGCAGCTCTTGGAAGTAGGTAGCCCATTGTTTCCATTTTACTTATTAGAATAATAAGGCTCAACAAGGTAATAAGGCTTGTAAGTATCAAGAACGCTGATCTACCATGTTTTCTTCCCCAGCATCATGAGTTAGATTTTCTGACATTTGCTGAGTGCTCTCTTCACTCCACAGTGCTGGCCATGCATGAGAATTATTCACGCCTGGAGATGTGGTGATCCAGGCTCAATTGCCACACATCTCAGATTAAAACTGGGACTTTTCCCTCATACCAGTTTTGGCAAAGGCAGTTGTAAGTGCCCATTATTGGTCACTTGGGGAAACACGGGAGAGTATGGCTGGCTCAGCAAACTGTACCTCCACAACCCGATTAATAGCCCCAGGAAAACAGTCTATGACAGATGGATCAATGGCAGCCACTTCATACTGAATAGACAGCACATAAATAGGACAAAGTCCTCAGCCTTGCAATAAGAGCCCACAAAATCCTCAGCTGAGCCAATGATTTCTAAACAAAGTACAAGTAATTCTTCAGGAAGAATTTCTTTCAACTACATGTTCACTGTCGGGGGAAAAAAGTCATTGAGAGCCAAACTCTCAGAGTGTTAGGATGAATGACCTTAGATGTAGTAGAAGAATAACCTCAGTAGCAGTTAACCTGCCCCAAATTTCAAAGCAAATAGGACTGAAAGTTCCTGGTACTTCTCTCATCTTATGCTGAGATCAGCTCTTGCTTGAGTTAAGCAAGCCATTATCAGAAGCACTGTTGACACACACTATATGGATATCCACTGACGTACTTAGCACCCTGCACCCTGGAAATGTTTTAAGAAGACTAGTGTCTTTAAAACTGCAGTTGCTTTAACATCTGCATTATACATTTTACCAGGAAGCAGTAATTTCCCTATTGAAACAACCCCATCCAAAAAAACTATTCCCAATCAAAACAGAAAATGTATTTAAAAGGCATCTTGAATGAAGCCAGTCCAAAACCTCTTTCAAATTCTAGGGGCACTAAGGTTTATAATGAGATCTAAAAGGGACTCTAGAACTATCTTGTCCAAAGTTTTCAGCTGAATATTAGTTTTAATTCTAGGAATTTTCATCCAAAATGTAAATTACCCAAAAAAAGAATTTCACATCAAATAAATTTGGGTAACTTTTGAAGACTGTATTTTCTCCTTAGCAATTCATAATTTCCCTTGTCGTAACAACAGCTCTGAGAAGTCCTGCAGTGAAAACCCAGCTAAATTTTGTTTTAAAGCTGTGTTTTGAGAACTTATTTTTCCCAGTACTTTTACTTTTCTTGAAACATTATTAGCATTTCTCAAAATTCTTTTCAAAGGTGACAATCTGGCTGAACACACTATTTAATATCAGATTCTGAAATATGACAAAACTCCCAATTCACACACACTTATATTTTTCATTTGGGCTATTTTGAAACCAAATGATGCATTAATTTTAAAGAAATAGAACATTCAAAATGTCTCCAGTTCCTCTATATTTAAACAATCAGCAAATGGTTTGTTTGAGATTGAATTTCACAATCTTCTCACCAACTTATAGCTTACAAATCACTGTAGGTTTCATTCTGGGTACACACAAAACTCACACAATCAAGTTCATGTTCAGTGCTATCACTAGTCATTGTAGAATGTGTTTTTGCAATGCATATTTTAATCCATTTAGCAATTTTTTCATTTAGCAATTCTCACAGCAATAAAGAGTAATTGACCATAGTAACACACCTAATTCAGTTTAAAAATTTCAAGAAAATGAGTTGAGAAATTTTGCTACCATTGTTTGTTTGATGCACATTTTATTTTGTTTTAGGAAAAATGAAGTACACACACACACAAACACACACACACGCACGCATTACTATTTCAGGTTTGAGATTTAATTTTGGTTAGTATCAAGCCAAAGTACTGATGCTCATTTCAATAATGGATCTGCAAGCATTTGCAAGGCACAGTCATTAGCTTATCTTTAAGTAAATATTTTGATTGTCAGACAGCTCCTTGCAAACAAGGTTCTATTCCAAACACTCACTCCTGATGCATCCAAACCCACTTGCACATCATTCATGGAATAATCTGCGTCTGTGTTAAATATAAAATCATCCTAGGGAAGTCAAAGTACAGGGGGAAAGCGTGTTTTGGAGGCTTTTCATTTAAAAGGGCTCCTGGGCTTGGCGGACCCGTTCTCTTTCAGTTCTCTGGTCTTCACCATGCTACATTACCATAAAGCTGAGGAAATGAGCTATTACCCACCATCATCCCCCCTAACCACTATCACAGAAAATCACACACTCACAAAACAGCATTAATTGTCAGAATTAGCAACCATTTAAAAGGCAGCTGTTCTTTCACTTTTAAATAGACTCTGAATTTCAGATCTTCCCCTTGTATTAGTTGCTTGCTCTATTGGGCGCTCTCTCTCTCTCTCTCTCTCTCTCTCTCTCTCTCTCTCTCTCACACACACACACACACACACACACGGTATTCTTAGCCAAATGAATTTTTAAAGTTCTTCTATATTCAAAGAATCCAAGAGAATATTGTTTATAAAGCGACATTTTCCACCCCAACACTTGCCATCAGTGTGTCAGTTGGCTGGAAAGCTTCCAGCCGGCACAGAAGCACTGTCACAACTCCAGGTGAAAGGGCTGTTTTGTGTGGCGTGAGGGGAGAAAAGAACAGTATCTCTTTAAGAGTCAACAGTAAATTAACTTGCCCAAAGAGTGAAATAATTAGCAGTTAGTAGCTTATTAAAAGGATGGCAAAGGCCAAGCTGCCATCTGGGATCTCCAGTTTCTTGTGATTGTTATTATGTCAAGATGTGCGAGCTGCCCTTGCTTTCCATGTAAATTTTAATGAAAGATGCGGCACTTTTAAAATCAGACGTCCATCAAAAGGTGTTATTAGCCTGGCTTTTTACAAAGCATATGGTCTTTTCTACCTCTGATGTTCTACCCACCGCTAAATGCCTTAGGACAAGAGGAAAGCCCAATGATATCAATTAGACATTCTCTTTGAGCAGAGAAACCTGAGTATCATCAGGAACAGGGCCAGTCTGGACCTCACCAGAGAACAGCATCTCTGCCTCTGTTTACACACCGTGAAAACCTCAACACCCCCTTGACCCCTGTGGCTGATCCTTCTTAATGAACATCAAGGCAATGTGGAGACTGCTGAATGATTTCCACATGGATACATATGGTTTGGGAGGGAGAGAGGAGAATGTGTGTATTTATCAAAAATTAATGGCAGAAAATAGCACAACAGAAATTTAGGGATGATGGGCACATTCAATGTGTAGATCTGAATAGTGCTGACATGGGTGGCGTCTAGGTTAGAAATATGTAAGCTGTATGTTTACATGTGTGGGTTTCAGATACTCTCCTTCAAAGAAGACAAATAAGTAAGACAAATAAATGAAAAAGCTCCTGCAGGAGGGGAATACATGGTGGGTGATTTGACTAACTGAATTATTACCAGACAATTTTGCTTTAAAATAAATAAAATTAATTTTGCAACTGCATATATGTGAATTTATTTATGGCTTTAGAGGAGAGGTGGTAGTTATATTTGAGAGCCACTTTCAAAGTCCTGTTGATGGTAGGCAAGATGTCAGACGCTGGGCCCTGACCGACACACTGAACACCTAGCCCTTGGGCACACGAGGCTGACTCTCTTTCAATATTTGTCAAATACTGGGTAAACCTTGCTTTTCAAATGGTAAAGACAACAATCTGCTAAATTCAGATGCATGTCATGCTGAAATGCACTCCATTCAGTCCACTCCGAATGGATGCTACACATGAACCTGTTCATACGTGCTTCCACAGACACACATACACTGCCCAGCACACCTGAGAAACACACCATGGCGTGTACAAGCCTAAGCCTGGGAGAAAACACACTCTGCTTGTTCTTTTAATAAATATTTTTCCATCACATTGTTCTTTTAAATTCTTTATCAATGAGCTACCTCATAAAGATAATACAATTTAATTCAAAACAACCTTTACTTATTGATGTCATCAAAGTCAGGTTTATGTGCATGCATGTAGCTCTAGAGTATCATATACTCTAAGATGAATCAACTACCCTTGATAAACAAAAGTTTTACAAGAACAGCACAGTTCACCTTAAGGAGAAAGCATCTTATGATGCATTTACACAAATATAAAATCTGAGCTTAATCAACACATTCCAGTTGATGATTAAGGAAGAAGAGATAGACATGTTGATTAGAAGTCTGAGAAATATCTTCCTTTATGAGTTGTCTATTGAAATTTAATTGGAATATCCCATTGAGCCATTTTACATTTTCCTAATAAATCTACTGTCCACATTTACACATTTTTAAAAAATGCTTCAAGAAACAACCATTCTAAAAAATATCTTCAACATCCAAAAGTTTCTAAACAAGGAAGAAAAACACTTTAATATTTTTCAAAGCACCAATTTAAAAACATCACACTCTGAAATACAGAATTGCTAAAATCAGGCAATTTTACTTTTTAATGTTTAAAATAAATCTGGTTTCCCCCTGCAGACTTCCAAAACATTAGAAGAAAAAGAAAAACATGGAAAACAGGCTTCTTTGAAAGACAAAGTGATTTTATTCATTGTCAAGAGGACAAATCAGTGGTGGATGAGAAACAGATGAAGCGAGAGATGGAAATGTAATATTGCCCCTATTTTATTATAATTAGGTATTTATAGAGCACAGATGAGTTTATTTTCATAATTAGTAGCTGGCATTGCATTTACTAATTTGCATAAACAGTTGGCTATCAAAGTAATAACTTATTTGCAGGGCTCTCAAGTCCTAGCAGGGACAAGAGGGGACTCAGCTCCTCGACTCAGCTTTCTTAATGTTATTACCAGCAAAATACAACTGACACGAAATCATGTTCAAGTTCACGGAGCTTGATTATCTCTTTCCAGTTTGGCCAGTGTTGATTAGTTCAGACTTAGAAGGCTAATGTGGGGGAAAAATTGCATATATTTTGAAATGGGTGAAGGGAGTCAAACGCTTTAAAAATATACACACAACATATAGTACATACCAAAAGGTTCTCTAAATTCTTAAATATTAAGGAAAATTCTATTAGTTCAGTAAGTAAAGAGCTCTGTGGGGTTAAAATAAGAAGGAATCACATGTCCTCTAGTCACTCTTACTGTTTAAAAATCTTGGCAGTTCTTGGCTATTGTTGAAGGTGTCAGTTACCTCTCTTCCAAATCTGAGGCACTCTTTTCTCTGAAAACTTCCTAAGAATAAATCTAAAGGCCTTTCCCGCTTTAATTCTGGTATAATCTATGACTGGTTCCCTCTGCCACTTGCACACAAGGGCTTAGAAGTGACCGAGGTAAGCAGGGAACTGGAACCAGCATATCTGACCATTCTGCATGACCTACTGGGATCCTTTTGCTCAGTTGGCTGGAGAAATGGGCATAATGCTAAGGGCCACAGGTCAGTAGGGAAGAGACACCAATAAATGAGTATGTTTTCCTCAGCATACTTGCAATCTAGTAAAGGTGAATGTCCCAATCTCCCAAATAGCTTTAATATAAAATATTAGAGCGATACATGGAGGCAGAGCTTATCTCAAAATGAAGCATTCAAGGACAGCATCAACTAGGAAATGAAATCTATGAATGACCCCAACGACCAGAAAAAAGGGCAAGATGGGCTGTGGCGGGGAGAGCAACAGAACAAGTAAAGCAAGGAGAAAGGAAAGGTCATGGGTTGGAAGAATTAACATTATCAAAATGCCATCCTACCAAAATCAATTTACAGATTCAATGCTATTCCAATAAAAATTTCAATGACATTCTTCAAAGAAATAGAACAATTATTGATGAAATTCATATGGAATCACCAAAAACCCCAAATAGCCAAAGCTCTTCTGAAAAAAAAAAAAAAAAGAAGAAGGGAATGGTGGCATCACACACCCAGACTTCAAACTATACTACAAAGCCATAATCACCAAAACTGCATGGTATTGGAACAAGAACAGACACACGGACCAATAGAACCAAATAGAAAATCCAGAAATAAACTCACAGATTTATGGTCAACTAATCTTTGACAAAGGAGCAAAGAATATGCATTGGAGCAAAGAAAGTTTGTTCAATAAATGGTGCTGGGAAAACTGGGTCGCTACATGCAAAAGAATGAAGTTTGACTACTACCTCACACCATGCACAAAAACCAACTCAAAATGGATTAAAGAACTAGACATAAGACCTGAAACCATAAAATATATAGAAGGAAATCTAGGCAAAACACTACATGACATGCACCTCAAAGACATCTTTACAGACACATCACCCAAAGCAGTGATAGTGAAGGCAAAGATAAACAGCTGGGACAGTGATAGTGAAGGCAAAGATTAAAGAGCTTCTGCACAGCAAAAGAGACAATAACAAAAACTAAGAGAAACCCCACCAACTGGGAGAACATTTTTGCACACAACACTAATGATAAAGGACTGATCACAAAAATCTACAAGAGCTGATGAGACTCAACAAAAACAAAGAAAATAATCCATTCAAAAAAGGGGCAGAAGAGCTAAAAAGAAACTTCTCTGAAGAGGAAATGCAAATGGCCAACAGGCATATGAAAAAATGTTCAACATCACTTGTAATCAGGGAAATGCAAATCAAAACTACAATGAGATACCATCTTACACCAGTGAGAATGGCACATATTTAAAAAACTAGCAACAACAAATGTTGGCGAGGTTGTGGAGAAAAAGGAACTCTCCTGCACTGCTAGTGGGAGTGCAAACTGGTCCAGCCACTATGGAGAGTTGTGTGGAGATTCCTCAACCTGCTAAAGATGGAGCTTCCATATGATCCAGCAATTCCACTCCTAGGTATTTACCCAAAGGACACAGAAACATTAATTCCAAAGGGGCACCTGCACCCCTATGTTTATAGCAGCACTATTTACAATAGCTAAGCTATGGAAACAACCCAAATGCCCAAAAATAGATGACTGGATCAAGAAGATATGGTACATATACATTACTCAGCATTCAAAAAAGATAAACACATGCAATTTGCAGCAACATGGATGGAGCTAGAAAGGATCATACTCAGCGAAATAAGTCAGAAAGAAAAAGAAAAATACGGGATGGTCTCACTCATAGCAGGAATTTAGAAAACCTAAATAAGGGACCAGGGAAAAGACTAATTAATACAAAGTAAAAATGAAAATCAACAAGCAACTATAAATCAGAGACACACTACAGGGCAGAGCAGAGGGACTGTGAGAGGAAGGATTAGGGTCAAAATAAGGGGGGTACAATTGCATGAGGAATACAACCAAAATGAAAATGCATACATTGTGCAAAAATGAAAAATGATGTAAGAATTACATAAAATAAAGCATTAAAAAAATTTTAAAAATAAAGGTACAGTAAGTTATCTGGTATCCTATATGGCAGCAATATTGCATCTGAGATTAACAGGGGAGAAGATTAAAGGCAAACAGGATCACATTAGGGATGACTTTGAAAGGGAGATAGCTAATTCTACATTCCCTTTGGTGGACAGCAGGGTTTAGGCAATTCTCAGTTACAGCATAGATTGGAAGAGAATAGAGGCAGGGAAATTAATTGGACCAGGGAAGTAGTAAGGACTAGCTGGAAACAGAACTAAGTCTATAGAAATGCAAGAGACATTCTGGAGGAGAATCTCAACAAACTTTCCCACTGGTCACCTGGGAACAGGAAAGTTTAGGAAGGAGAAAATAGGAATCAGTTCCTGGGTTTTAAAGCCTGAGTGATGAGGAGGATAGGGGAACTATTAGCAAATATATGAAAGTTGGTTTGTAGCCAGATAAGATGAAGGTTGACTTTGAACAAAATGAGGTGACAGTACTGGCGGGACATTTACACAAACAGGTATTACCTCGTATGCAAAGTGGCAGACTGGATATTGAGGCAGGTCATGCTAGGAAGGTCATTAGGATACTTACATAGAAAAGTCTCCCTGGATCCAAAAGAGGCACTATCGAGTCATGTGAGGATTAATTGTAACAAGACACAATGGCTGGTAGACAGCAAACTCTGAACCAGTGTTAGTAGTGGTGCTTAGAGAAAGAAAATTAGATTCCCAACCCATGTATAAAATCTAAAGACATTATTTTACAGGATATTTTAGGAGATTAGGGAAAGAAAATGAGTGACATGGGGGAGGGGAGAGAAAGGGAGGCAGGTGACACAGTCCCACAGGCTTCAGAAAGGTGTAGTCCTGGGAAGACTGCTGGTTTGCTTATGAGGAGGTCACTGGCCATCTCTGGCTGAGTAGCAAGGGGGGAGAGGTCACCCGAATGTACCCCTTCTATCCGTATCCCTCTATTCTTCTTCTCCCTTTCCCAGCTCCTTTCAAAAAGTCCCAAGCTCCTACGAGGTAAGGGTTTCCCATGACAGATTTCTGAGAACGAACCTCCCTGTGATTAGCATGAAAGGAATGGCAATCGACCAACCCCATAGTGAAAGAACTGAACTGCTTCCATACACTTTTTAAAAGTCTAGAAGAGCATGACACTCCAGAGAGAGTCGGCCCGTTCACAGACCAGTCACCAAATCAGCATTTTCAATAACTTTCAGCCCCTTCCTTCCTCAACATCCTCACATCAGAACCACATTTCCTACTTCCATTATTTGCCAATCTTTGCAGGAAGTAGCGGCATGCAGCTTCACAGAACAGAGGCTGGAGCGTTCGGAAGGAAGAAGAGAGCACTGGATGCGGATACATATTTATAATTTATCAGTTAACCTCTCCCTTCACTCTGGAACAGCTAATCTAATTTGAGCTGGTGAGCCAGGTTCCTGGACCTGGGTCTCTGACAGCTCTGATTAGGAGTGGATGTGTGAGCTGGGCTACCCAGAGGTGGAAGCAATAGAAGGCACGTCAGAGCTTTGGAGCAAGCCACCCAGCTCAGTGCCTCTCCTTCCACCAGCCTACCTGGCAAAAGGTGGGCTTTCTAAGTTAAAATCCAGCACCCCTCTTTCTCCACTTTCCCCTTATAAGGTAACGCATTACCAACCCCTCTTTCTCCACTTTCCCCTTACATTACCATTCCTGTGTTCTTCCATATCCCCAGCAACACGATTGCTAGCCCATCACCTCCAGTCAGAAAATTTCCATTTCCCCAAACACAGGAAATATAACACAGAAGACAAGGAACAATAAACAAATATTCCCTAAATTTCGTATGAAATAAAATTCCAAGCAACTCACCGGTCTTCTTCCCTTCGCTCACCGAAGCTACCTCTGCATTCACATCTCCCCTGCCCCTCAGTACACTTATCAGGAGGGGATCTTAGAATGTCCTGCAGTTAAGCTAAATATACCTTCCATATCCCGCATAACCATGCTCAGAATAAGCCATTCCCGCCAGAAACAGCCCGCGATAGTGGATACGCTCATCTGGGCCCGGGGGGCAACCCAGAACCTCCCGCGACCACAGCACACGAAGTGCATTGAAGGGAAATGATAGCTTTGGCTTTTTACTTATTCATTTACTTTCAGTTGTTGTTAAAAGCACTAAGTTATCATCTGGACTGTATTCATCAGAATCAACAATTCCCCTTGGAGTTGAGAAGGCAGATTGATAGTGAGAATGAGAAAAATAAAATGGTCTCTACCTTTACTTCTACCTACAGAAATGAAGTGGGAGGTCCAGTTAAGTAGAGGAAGCATGGTGTCCACCACGGAGGCGGCAAGAGAGAAAGAGAGGAGGAAGAATAACACATCAGACAGGGCAGACACACAAAGGAACATAATACATGTCACGAAACCCCGCGACAGCAAGTGCAGCGGCACTGCCACATCTCGAGAAGGCAGCACGAAACATATGGACAATGTGAAGCTTAAACAAGCTATAAACTATGTGACCAGCACAGCTGTTTAGGGCAGCTTCCTGTTTTAGCTTCCCCCCACTGGCTTTTTCTCAGTCCCATGTAGAAACACGACCAAGTCTGCATGCAGAAGCACCACGTGGCCACATGTATGTGAACTTGCACACGCTCAACCAATCTAAAATTGGTGAGGGAGGGCATCAGAGAAGCTGAGTTCTCTCGCACTGTCCCAACATGAATAGGAGTCATGAGTGTAACATACATGCACATCCATGTACACATATGCACATACAACATACAGAAGAAGCTCACACATATTTATGACATCAAAGACAGATGCTGGACATTCCGTGGAAACCAGACAAAAATATTGTTGGGGGATTGAAGGATAAGGAAAAGGAAAACGCATGTTGGCTTTGTAGGTAACCATCACGGGTGGGGGAAGTTGGAAAGGATGACAGGAGAAATACAGTCAAAGGACTTTCTTAATGGATTAAACTGCAAGCTGCTACTTAAAATCTTTGTAGCACTGACCACCCAGAAGAATTCTGCATCCTTTCTTGAAAACTTCTTTAAAAGAGAAAATCTCAATATCTAGGCCTGTCATTACTTCATTGCCTAATGACCCTTTTTCTAGAAGATACCTGACTTAGCCCCCACGGCACGTATACCTGAGTGTGTCTGAATGTTTTACTCAGGTGCAGGTCAATGCTGAGTGCCCAAGAGAACTTGAATAGTGGGTAGAAAAATGGGTGAGGTACACGAAACAGGTTCTCCAAATGCTTTTCATACCAACAGTGGGATTTAGCCATCCGAAATGTCTGTCCTGCCTTAGTGGAATAAATACATAAATAAACAAACAAACAAATAAATAAATAAATAAGTGAAATTAATAAATAAATAAGTGAAATAAATCCAGTGAAGATTAAGGAAGGCCCAACCAGCTGGGACCAATGCCTCAACTCCATTCTATGATGTTAGCCATAGGATGTCTTCTGGAGCCCTCCAGCTCTTTTCTCTGACATCTGTTCTACTGGGCCACCTCTTCACTGAAGTGTCCAGAGCCCACATCTCAGATCCTGGCTGGGGTCTAGAGGATACACTTTTATTGCATAAGCATATTTCTTCCTTACACTTTTATTGCAAAAGCATATTAAATGGGAAATGAGCTGTGCTCAAGTGTCCACCTCTGCAGCTACCTGGACACTATAAATAAGCTCTCAGCCCTAGGTGGTTCCTTGGCCTGACCACACTCCCTGTGGCAAAGCTGTTTAGTGGGTCTAGTTTAGGGACTTAAAGAGCCAAGGGGTGGCCATGCAGTGCTGCCCCACCCTCTTCAGAAGATCAAGTTGAACAGAAGAACAAGGAAATAACCCTTTTCTTTGGTTTTCCAAAAAGGGTGCTGAGTCCCATGTGTACCTTGAAGAGAAATTAAAGTACAGTCTTACGGTGTCAGGGCAAGGAAGGTAAACCAATCTTATAATCATGCCAGGGCTCAGAAGAAACACAATAGTAGCAATTGAACAGTGAAGGAAAAGACCATTTTAAGTAGGCTCAGTTCTCAAATCCTGATTTAGGCTGATAACGTGGAGAAATTTTATTTAGGAGAAAAAGACTTCCTTCACAGCCCACCCTGTGCTTAGCTGAGCTGAATTTCCTGCACAGCTCATTCCCTGCATATTTGAATATTTTAGGTTGCAGATGCTGAATTTACAGATCTTTATATGCAGTTTTCTTCGGGGTGTATAATGAGTTAGAATCCTACCATGAGGACATTAGCATGTTTTTTCGGTGGCTTTTGCTTTTACACAAAACTGGAAACAGTCAAACCCCAAGGGCTTCCTTTGACTGTGTGGGGCTGAAAGCCTTTACAATGGGCAATGGGATGGCAGGGGGTGAGAAAAAGCAAACCTTTACTCAGAGTGAAATTCAGGGAGAAGCCCAGCCTCTCTCCCCAACCCAGGGCCCCAGCATGGGGCTCGGGGAGGAGCAGGAGGAAGTTAACCGCTCTGTTGCTCTGAAATTGGCTTCATTCACCCCCATTATCGACGCCGTCATGCCTTGTTTCATGCTTCTCTCAGAGGCAGCCCAGCAGGGCCAGCGCCCAGATGACAAATGGTGCAGGATGAAGAAGCCAAGGGGATGGGGGGCAGGAAACCACGATGCATCGGGAAAGATGCCCCCCACCGCAAGTGGCCCTGCGGCCAGACTGGCCCGTGGCAGGAGGCACAGGCAGCGAATGGCCTGCCAGTGATGGTGAGGCTCTGAGCGACCAGCCAGAGGCACAGAGGCAAGCAATTCGGGCAGCGGCAACACCACAAGCACAAAGCACCTACCTTGTTCACTCATCATGAGATGGGAGAGGCCTTGAGGAAGGAAAAGAGGGGAGAGGGGAGGAAAGGGGAAGAGGAAGGAAAAAAGAAGACAAAGTTAGACTCTCACACGCAATGAAGTCACTTCATCGTTCTCGAATGTAAGGGGCACGGCAAGGCACACAGGTCCCGGGGAGCAGGGGAGGGCACTGGCTCCCCGCCTTCCCGCAGAAAGGCCGCTCTGCATGTAGAGGGAGTCTTTTGTTTGCTGAACAGCTCTGGGTCTCATCGTGAGATCCTTCCTATCATCACTGTTTCATGCAATAAGTCATATTTGTGATACATTTAATAAAAATTAGGTCCCTTGGGAAAGAGACTTAAGATGCGAGGCAAAGTAGGTTTCTTTCTTTTTTACATTGCTTTTGATAGTAATACATGGTCACTGTAGAAACTTTGGAAAAGGAGAAAAGCAAAAGAAAAAAATCAGTTGACTTCTGTTTTAGATAGAGTATTCTTTCCTACAAAAATGGAGTCATACTAAATATTCCCAATGAGTTCCTTAGAAGACCTGAAAAGTTTTTGTCTACCACCCTCATCTTTGCCCAGTGACACCCAGTGCCCACACCCTGCCCTTCCATCGCTTCTCCATCTTTTCTGAGAAAGTCCCTCATCTGTGATCAGGGAGGTGTAGCCCAGTACTGAGCGGTTAAAGAAGTACACAAAGTCCCAATAAGGACATCACACCACCTCTGACCGTGTTCATGTGGAAGCCAAACAAAGCTATTAAGAGCTCATTACTTCAGGGGCCTCCCTGGTGGCACGCAAGGGGTTAAGCATCAGCACTATGAAGCTATCTGCAGCCACTGTAACACCAGTTCAATCCCCAGCCAGGGAACTACTCACAAAGTGCAGCAGACCTCTCCTGGCTCTCCCGCTGCTCCCCTCAGCAGCGGATTTCAGTCAGTCTGCCTGTTCTGTTTCCCAATCTCTGGTGAATCCTCTCACACACACCCCCACACAACTTTGGCCTGTACCCCAGTTCTTATATGCATAAAGAAATCAATCTTTAAAAAAAAAGAGCTCATTATTTCAAGGGAAGCATGCGCCCTGATAAACTTACAAAATTAAAAGACGTCCAACTGGTAACCAACTACACCAGCTATTTGCTCTTTTGCTGCTTAGATTATTGCTGGGTATATCTGACAAAATCCAGATCACCCAGAGAAAATTTACCTAGAGTGAAATTCAAGGATGTAGGGAATTAACAAAGGAGAAAAATCACTGAAGCATGGAAATCTCTAAATGTTTTTGGAGATTACTAGAGATTTAGAAAAGTAATCAGAGGCAAAATCTGGGTCAAACAACTGACTTTTCAAAGATCAGTGATATATTAAATACATAGATACATGTGCCTTAAATGTCAGGGAGTCTGTTTTTTTAAACAAATTTCACTAAACTATTATCATATTTTAAATGCACATTTCTGGCATTCACTTCTCTGGGTCTAGGATTAACACTCATGGAGGAATGAGATCCTGCAAAACTAGTCATTCTCATGATTTGTTCTGTTTTAAACCATTAATGTTTGCTCTTTTTTTTTTTCCTGAGGGATAACAGGGGGTGGGAAAAAAGGGCCCCAGGTTTTGCTAAAAGATTGCTTTGCAGAGGTAACTATTCCTAAAATGCCCAATTTCTGGACTAAGCTACAGCCTTCAGCATCCAGATCAACAGGAACACTAGAGTGAGCATGTGGGGCGATGGGCAGGCTATGTGGAAAAGTGAATGGGAACAGAATAGGTGCATGGAGTCAGCAGGAGTGCTATAGGCATTAAGAAATGAGAGTAGGGCCTCCCTGGTGGCACAAGGGGTTAAGACACAACCTGTGAAGCTGTCTGCAGCCTCTGCAGCATGAGTTCGATCACCAGCCAGCCAGGGAGAAACCCACATGGCGCAGCAGACCTCTCCTGTCTCGCCTGCTGCTCCCCTCAGCAGTGTACTTTGGTCGATTTGCCTGTTCTATTCCCTGCTCTGTCTCTGGTGAATCCTCTCACCCCCCATGCTTCTGGCCTGTACCCCAGTTCTTGTATGCATAAATAAATAAATCTTTAAAAAAAAAAAAAAGAATTGAGTGTAAGGAAGATCCAATAGTAAGGAGAGAAAAAGGAGATACCTAATAGTAAAAAGGAGGTTGAAAATGAAAGGACAGAAAGGAAAGTTACTAACAGATCTTAAATGTCTCACCACAAAAAAAGAAAAGGTAACTATGTGACAGGATGGAGGTGTTAGCTAACTATGCTGGTGATCATTCTGCAATATGTAAGTGTATCAAAGCAACAGCCTATACACCTTAGACTTATACAATGTTATATGACAATTAAATATCAATAAAGCTGGGGGCAGGGGACTAAAAGGTAAAAACAAAATTAATGAGATATTTTATACCTTCGATTAAGGTGGTAGCTAGGGGATGGAGTGGCAGAAAAGTCTTCAGTTGAGGTATCTCAAAAATAGGTATTTCAAAAATATAGTAAATGAAGAATAAGCCAATCACTTGGCAAAGGGGGTTCAAAGCCCAGAAAACCCCTACAGGTACACCCATACATCTATTAAATGTGTTTCTTTAAGAAGATTTACAAAGTGTCTGTCACTGACCACTACATCAACCACCTGTGGAAGCTCTTTTAACAATGAAGATCCTGGGCCTGGTGCCAGACCTGATCATTAGAATCTTTGTGAGGATCTTTCCTGGGGAACAATCTGAATTTTAAATAAGTGGCCCACGTGATTCCCATGCCCACTAGAATTAGAGTGCTACCCCCATTAAAGTGGCATATAAATCAAGTTGTGGTAAATGAAATTGTATGAAAAATGCACTGTGAGGAAATGGATATTTAATGGAACTCTGCAGTGGATCCTTTTGTAAAAGGAAGAATCCTTTTAAAATGCAAATAACTCACCACCTGTGAGTTTTTAAAATTCAAACATATACTTATCAGGTTTTATTAAGCTACACAGGTAGTTACAGCATTGCTACTTGAATACAATGTTCAAATTCTTCAACTTCCAAAAAATGTGAAATATAAATAATTGGCGGAAGGAAGATCCGGGATCCTAGTGTCAAAACTTTGGTTTTCCAGGCCATAAAGCAAAATAAATATGAACAAACAGATAAATATGAACACAGGAAAAGGATATGAACAAGGAAACAGCACAAGGGAAGGGAGAAATGTGTAGCCATAGTGTGAATTGAACTTTATTTTGCTGTTTGGGAAAGGAATTTTGTTTCACTTTGAAGAACTTTTACATCAGTCTATTCTTGTTTACATATGTAATCCTCAGCCTGCAGAGTTAAGAACTAGAGTCCAAAAATTCCAGAGTGTTCAGGTTTATTCTGAAATTGTTTCTCCCCCTTTCTATCCCCAAACACTCCTTCTTGCTACTAAAATCTCAGCTCTGCTAAAAATGATTTTAAGAACCAACAATCAATCAACTAAACAATTCAAGCATTTACTATATGCAAAGACTAGATTGGGTAATGGAATACAATCAAGTATGGTATGTGGTCCCTGAGCTCGAGGAGTTTAGTTGTCAAGGGGTGTGTGTGTTTATATTTAAACTAGCTTGCATATGATAAATAGATTGGTATAGGACAGTGAAAAAGTATGGGTTAAACTCAAAGACTTGACTCCCATGTCTGTTACTTTCTAGTTTGTCACCCTAGGAAAGTTGCTAAACATCTCTGTGCCTTGATTTTCCTATCAGTATAATTTGGATAACAAGAATGCCAAATGTATAGGCTGTTTTGCGCATAAAATAAATGAATACATGAAAACTTGTGCTTGTTGGGGCCTCTCTGGTGGCCTAGTGGTTAAGTCTTGGCGCTACCATGGGAAGGCCCACAGCACTGGCCTGAGTTTAATCACCGGCCGGGGAGCTAATCCACATGGTGCAGCAGACCTCTCCTGTCTTACCCACTGCTCCCCTCAGCAGTGTATTTCAGTAGATCCACCTGTTCTGTTCCCCACTGTTCTGTCCCTGGTGAATCCTTTCACCCCTCCCCCCTGCACCTGTGGCCTACACCCCAGCTCTTGTATGCATAAATATTAAGAAAAAAAGAAAAAAGAAAAATTGTGCTTATACATTGTCAGGGATATATAAGGATTATTGTTATTTTTATTATGCTACCAACAACAGACTAACGTGTGAATACACTGACAGAGAGCCAGACTTGTGGCATGTGCTCAGGACACATTCAGAGACTGATTGAGGAACGAATGAATGGGTCACTGCTAAATGGCAAATGATGAATTTGGACAGTAAGGCCAATAGGGCTGTGAGGAGGGCTCTGGGTGTATGAAAAGGTTTCTGGAGAAAAGGAGGACTTTAAAGAAGTCTTAGAGGATGGCTTAGGATTCAGGTAGATGGAGCACCTTCAGGTATCAACTTCAGAGCACACAAAGTGCATTTCGAAGGACTTTCTATACAATTCTCCAGAAGGACCTAGGACACTGGCAGGTACATGGTAAGTAGGTAATACATGCTGTCCAAAAACAATGAATACATTCAAACTGTTGCTATAAAGATGAAGGGAAAGGTGATCTAAGGATCAGAGTATGGAACTGTTCATGGAGGTCTTGAATTTCCAGGCTAAGGAAAATGGACTTGACTTTATAGCTGATGGGAGACCTCAAGGGTTCATGTGCAGGAGAGTGACCCATGGATAATGACATGGAGGAAGATTGCTTTGGCAATGGTGTGAACAGGATGGACTGGAGGGAAAAGAGACAGAGGCAGAAAAATCAGTCATAGGCAAAGGGCCTAAATTAGTATAATAGCAGAAAAAAGGGTAAAGAGACTCCAACAGGGGCCTCCCTGGTGGTGCAGCGGTTGAGCGCTGGGCTGCGAAACTGCCCACAGCCTCTGCAGTGCTGGTTCAATCCCCGGCCACCAGGCTAGAGTCCCACATGGTGCACAGACCTCTCCTGCTGCCCGCTGCTCCCCTCAGCGGTGTACTTCGTCAGTCTGCCTGCTCTGCTCTCCCCTCTGACTCTGACTCCCCTCTGACTCTGGTGAATTCTCTCACCCTCCTGCGTTTCTGACTGTACTCAGTGCTTGTATAAATAAATAAATAAAATCTTTAAAAAAAAAAAAAAGAGACTCCAACAGGTTTTGTTAAGCAATGGAGGCTTCAGGGGAGGAAAAGTGGGGAACTAAGTAAAACCTTGTTAGAAATAGAGAGGTGAGATGAGGCTGGGAGATGGATTTGAAGCGAGAACAACAATTAGTTCTGTTTTAGGCATGATGAATTGAAGAAACTCTCAAACATGAATGTCTAGTGTGCATTTAACAACATAGGGCTAAGGTCTATGAGAAAGTCAGAACAAATATAGGGGTGCATCACATCCCCCTTCATGGAAGAGAGGAACTATGCCATGGAAGTGAATGAATCCCCAAGTAGAAAAGGGCTGAAGTTCTGAGTCTTTACCTGGGGTGAGAAGGGAGAGATATTAAGCTAGCCTGGTGGTTCATTTTCCCCCAAGCATATGCAACATAGAATTTTACATTCAAAAAAGGAAAGGAAACTACATGGCTTTCCAATATAGATACAAAAAGTAATGCTCAAAAAAAAATCTTAACTGAGAAGGATACAATTAGTAAGGAAAAAAAAGGAATCCATACTGGTGTTGTTACGTGTGGTTGATGAAGATGAAACTTCTCAACCTCAGAAACAGAGGTCAGGTCCAGTTCTCCCAGGTGACACTGCCAACCCTAGGACTGAGGCCCCTGCTGGGTTTGAAGTTTGTATTTATTCTGGATCTAATGTACAAGGGCTGCTGGAAGGCAAGACTTGGGCTGAAATAGGGGGCTCAGGGAAAGAAAGGAGGCCACATCTTTCCAAAACAACATCATCACAGGCTCTGGATTTGAATAGATCCTCAAAGGCACTGAAAAATCAGCTCTATAAAGTTGACCTAATGGTGGGTAAAGAGGAGGTGGGCTTGGGTGACCCTGTGACAGGCAGGATGTTGAAAACTGCCAACACAAAATTCTTGTGGAATTACATGTCTTTTTTAAAAGTCACAGAAAACTAGAAAGCCATTGGAGTGACACCTATTTAGATGCTACACCCTGAGAAAGAGCTACCTTTCCTGGATTCAGGGGCCATTCTGGAACCCAACAAATATCTGATATTTTTGCCCTTCACCTCACTCTCTGCCATGCTGTACTCCACCTCTCTTGGGGCTGTCTAGCCATGGAACATAGTTTCTCAGGGCATATTCAAGATCAAGAAGAGAAAGTGGGTAAGACAAGCAAAGTTGCAAAGCCTTAGAACAGACTGCAAATTATATGTAAATTGTATGCAAAATATACTTACGGTCCTCTAAACTATGTTACACCCTTTGGGAAAATCCCCATGGAGATGGCTGCTTTTACAGATCCAGAGAATGAAAATGGCTATGAAAGCAAAGCCATTTGTAAGCAGTCATGGCCATCATGAAGCCTGTCAGGAAAATGACTAATACAGAGAATAGAAACCATTTACTGAAACAGGCAAGGGGAAGATTCAATGTTCAGGAACCAGGCCAGAAGTTGAAGGCCTCCATCATTTAAGCTAATACCATCTCCCCCTCCAAACTGATACCCCACCCGTCTTGGGTGATTTTCAATTCATCCTTCCTCCTTCCTTCACTCTAGCTGGGTAATTGGGGAAAGTACTTCAGGGGAGGAAGGAAGCCACTCATGAAAAAAATAAGATTCAGGGGGGAAAAAGCAAGTCATCTCTGCCAAGACTTTCATTTCATTCATTTTCAGGGTAAAATCCTGTATCCCTGTGTAAAATCCACATATCATCTCTTTTTCATATTGAAGTAGAAAAACTAAATGTCACTAATTGTTGCCAGTGCCAAGTGCCAATGTTGAATTCTTATGAAGCCACAAGGACTTTTTAAAAGAGTAATTACATAAAATCAGAAGGTAATGGAAGCATTCACCCAGTGTTTCTGGAGGAACTGAGGAGACAGTGAAGGTGTAAATTCATTGGGTGGGGGCCCAATGAAAAAAGAATCCACACGTGGCTGTGTCTATACAGTGACTGGGAATTTGGAAAAGAGAGGAGGCGAGATAAGAAATACACAAATTAGAATTTTAAGTACTTAAAGGAGAGGAAATTCAGTTAACTTGGTAAAAAGGCAGAATTATAAAGGCAGCTAATAGTTGTTGACTGTTTACCACAGCAAGGTATAACGATGTGTTGTCTGGGAAAGGCGAGGCTGTAATTTTGACTTTACGTGGGGGAAACCATGGCCCACGAAGTCACTGACTAGTGAGGGGTGAAGCAAGCACTCAGGCCAGCAGATGGACTTTCCAGGCTGTAGGGGTAACCATGACACTCACGTCCCTGTCTAAATCAGCGCTGGTGAAGAAGGGCAGATGTGTCTTGGGAGAATCCATTGGCACTAAATAGGGGCTGAACATTAATTCAACTTCATTGCTGACCCTGGTCCAGCCCTTTAAAATGGCCACCTAGGCCCTTGTCCCTGGTGTTGCAAGGGGATAAGACACAGCACTGTGAAGCTATCCACAGCCACTACAGCACAAGTTCAATCCCCAGCCAGGGAGCTACCCACATGGCGCAGCAGACCTCTCCTGTCTCGCACTCTGCTCCCCTCAGCAGCGTATTTCAGTAGATCTACCTATTCTGTTCCCCACTCTCTCTCTGGTAATCCTCTCACCTCCCAACACATACCTCTGGTCTGTACTCCAGTTCTTGTATGCATAAATACATAAATCTTTGAATAAAATAAAATAAATTGGCCTCCTACTCGTCCTCCTTGATAACCCTCACCAAATTCCATTACAGCATGGGAACTTTCCTGGTTCATGCCTTGGGCTTATGAAGTCACTTACTTCTTTAAAATGAAAATCTGACCACGTGACACATTCAGGGTCCTCCATGGTCAACACCATCCTGTGCGTGAGGTCTTCAGGAAGACAAGCTAAAGGTGTTTTCCCAATGACAGGGATGGCAGAAGAGTGTGTGAGTAAAAGGACAGGACATACAGTCACTGTGGACAGAAGGGAGGACACAGAGCACAGGTGGGATTGAGGAGGATGTTTAAGGGAGCAAGTGGTAGGGCCTGAAAAAACATCTCTGCCTCCTTCCACGATTGTGCCTCAAACCAGCCCTTCCTTGGGTTGTTCCCTGACCTTTGCCATGGACTCCAGAGCCTTTGATCAAGCAGGGGTTCTCCAGGGCTCACAGCAGAGGCTAGGCCTGCTCAACATTTTAATCAATAACTTGGTTGAGATATTCATGGCAGGCTCTCTGAAGTTAAAAGGAATCATTTGTTAGACATCAGAATGAGGGTCTAAAAAAATGTGAACCATCAAAAGTAAAATTTAATTTTAAGAGCCAAATGTAAATTCTGGCACTTAAGTATGACTCACCACCCCACCCCCACCAAAACAACAAGAAGCCAATAGTTCTACCTCTTCAGTCCTGCCTATACTGAGTTCAGAGTCTGGTGCCATGCATTGGGAAGGTCATTAACCAGGAGAATAATCAGGATGGTTAGAAGTCCAAAAGCAAGACACATGTAAAATGGCTAAATAGGCAATTCAAACAAGGAGGCTTGAAAAGGACATGAGAATTGTCTTCAAGCATTTTACAAGTTGCACATAGTAAGATAAAAGAGAAAGAGCATTTGACATGAGGTCCAACAACAGGAAAGGAAGCTTCACTTGTCAGAGAAGACACAGAAGAGAGTCTTAATAGGGTCTTAGTAGAAAACTACCAAAATTCCATTCCAACTCAGAGACTCTATGTCTCCCTACACCAAGATGATCTTCAACAAGACCCAGCAACCGCTGATGGGATCACACACCACTGCGGACACTGACTGGTTTTGACCTACAACAGAGGTCAAACATTTTAATTGGTTAGACTACTACCTGAGAATACCACCGATAATCAGAAAGGTAGGCAAGAGACAAAGCAGCCATCTTTGAATTACTGAGTAGCAATCACAACCTGACACTTGGAAAATCAACAGTTCACAATGAATCTGGCATTTCTACAAGCCTGCACAGACTGGGGGAGAGTTGAGAAACAGCATCTCCTCCAGCCTGAATATCACAGGAGGAGGAGAGAAGGCAGGTATGCTTGTCACTTTAAGAGTTAAAGGCTCAGCAATTCTGGTTGCTAGAAAAGACTCTTCCCAAAGTAAAGCACGTCTTTGCTCTCCAACTATCATGAATTTCTCTAAAATGACTGTCCATTTGTGAATGACATGAAATTTTAAGGGACAACTGACATGCTAGATGAAAGAACTATAACCAACTAATCATGGTGTGTCAGCTTTTAAAAACCCAGGAGTGAATCTTAACAAAATCAAAGAATGTTCCCAAGTCTCAGTCAAATAAACCAATTGTCCAAGGGCTGAAGGGAGAGGGAGAATAGAATAGGAGCAGTGAACACAAAATTTATGAAGATTTTCTGGGACTCTCCATTGAACTTACTACTACAGTCATTAAAAAAAAAAAAAAAAAGCTGAGGTTTGGTGTTGCACAGATAGATAAATGGAGCTTAGAGAAGGGGAGAAATGGGCCAGTCTGTGATGAACGGAGTAGGACATGCCCATAATCCAATATATGTTGTAGGCATCCTTCTTTGGAAAGGAAGCCAAAGAAAAATGTCATTTTTTTCCAGAGAACAATGAATTGGATGAAAGAACGCAAAACCCTTGCATGAAAATGCTCAAAGAAACTGAAGATGTTTTAGCCTTTAGAAAAAAGAATCCTTATAGACAAAAGCTCCGTCTTCAAACACTGCGAGTGTAATTACATCTATTCTGTGTGTCTCCAAGGGCTGGAAGCAATACAGGTGGTGGAAGTTACTGTGGCTCAGAATAAGGAAGAGCTTTTGAACACTCAGGGCCATTAGGATGGAACAGACTGAGTAAGGGAGCGATGAGTTGCCCATCGGTAATGGGTTGAAGCAAGTCTGAATAAATTCACATAGAGGAAATTGGAAATGTGGATGCACCAATAGCCTCCACAACCTTTCCATGCCTACAATGCTGATTCGCACAACAACATTTGATGAACACACATAGTGGTGGTTAGTGAAGTGCAGGCACAGAGGACTCTCTTCCCAAAAAATAAGATACACCTTATCCTTCAAGAGCCTGGGGTGGCTGATGGGGGCATATGGGGTGCAGGTCACAGACTACCATGTAGTGTGATAGCTTTACTGGCCACATAGCCTGAAATGCCCTGGAGCACAAAAGGGGAATTATTCACCCCAACCTCCTTTATACACCCCCAACCTCCCAACCTCCCTTAAAGTATGTAGGGTGTACGATAGTGGTTAAGACTGAAGCTTTCAAAAAAAAAAAAAAAACAGACTGAAACTTTCAAGTCCCTTCAAACCTTCCAGACTACCTTCCTCTACAAAAAGGCTCTCAAACTTCAGGCATATCAGAACAACTGGGGGAAAAATGGAGGAAATTGTCATCCCATCCACTGGCTTTCTAAACAATTCCAAACCTGGATTCAAATCTTAGTTTGACCTCTTCCTAATGGGGGTGTGAGGGGAGTTTGAACTGGTGAGCTTATCCAAGCCCCTTTCCTGTAGGTTTTCCACCTCTTACTTGTGCCACATCATCTCAGGATCACTGTAAAAATCACATGCAGCCACATGTGGACAGCAATCCACACAGTTCAGGGCACAGAGGAAGGGCTTGAAAGAAGGTTTTATTGCCATCATTATTTTTGAGACTAGTAAATCGAAGTGCCGTCTCCTCCCCACCCACTCCTCATCTTGTCAATCCTATTTCTCCAATGGGCTGTCAGCACTAGCACAGGGCCTCGATACCCCGCAAGCTTATAGTCAGCTTAACTGCCCCACAGGAGACACACTGTCCTCAACTCAGCTGTTCTACCTCCCACACATCCTGGGGCCTAGCTTAGCCCAGATCCTTATCAGGCCTCCCCAACCAAGTCTACACTGTCTGGAAGGGTCCTCCCACTACCATAATCAAGCTGGTGTGACTTAGCTGAATTACATGGAAGTTCAATGGCCTCAGTCTCCCCTTCCGCATAAGGAGGGATTTGGTCTAGGTTTTCTATGGTCTCACCAATGGTATGTTAATCAGCACAAATCTTTGAAGGAGACCCTCCCACATGTTACAGGGCATTTAGCACTGTCTGCCTCTTCCTACTAAATGCCACCAAAGCCCCCTCCTCGTTGGCAGGGGCAGAGCACTACTATCCCACTGAGACTACAGGTTTATCGCTAATGATGTCTCCACCTTCAACTTGACGCTGCCCTGCAGACTGAGCAACAAATTGGGACCATAACCAGCACCCCAGTTGGTACATCTTGCCAACACAGAAAAGGAGGGGATTTTAAAGAGTTCTAGATAAAGGCACCAAGTGATCTGCTCCCTTGAGTTAGCCAAAGCTGCAGGCAGACTGGGAGTCAGCTCCTTACTCACACTTACTAATCAAGAACAGCTACGGGAGCCCAGGGGGTCTTCCCAGGCCCCAGCTGCACAATCGGCCCAGCTGAAGGGCCCCTTCCAATTCAATTACACGCAGTGTGGTAGATTTCCCTGTGGCCTGCACCCCTGCTGAGCCAAACTCAGGATGGGCACTGAGTAAAGGCTGGTTTGATTACCTTCTCTTTTTTTAAAGGATTTATTTATTTATGCATATAAGAACTGAGGAACAGGCCAGAGGTGGGGGCGGGGGGGTGGTGAGAGGATTCACCAGAGACAGAGTGGGGAGCAGAACAAGCAGAGTGACAGAAATATACCACTGAGGGGAGCAGCAAGACAGGAGGTCTGCTCCTATCTCGCCATGTGGGTCACCACCATGGCCAGGGCTCGAACTCATGCTGCAGTGGCTGTGATTGCTTCATAGTGCTGCGACTTAACCCCTTGCACCACCAGGCAGGCCCATGGATAGATTACCATCTATCTCAGGGTGAACCTCAATCAAAACTAGACTTTTTTTCAGAAGAGTGGAGGTTAAAACTAAGAGCTGAACACTGATCACCGTTCATCAAGAAAGAGTTATTCTGTGCCTGTGACCTATCAGCACCGTTCCAGGCCTACAGCAGACAGGAGTGGACAGGACTGGACCTTCGTGGAGTGGACATTCTGGTGGAGCTCCCTATGAGATATCTCCAGGGCCAGACATACCAGGACTTACATACTGCTTCACCATTTTTCACTGGGTGGGATGGGTGAGTGATCATCCCTGAGCCTCACTCTGTTCACAGGTGCAATGGATCTAATAACAAAATCTACCTCCTGGAGATGTCCAAAGAATTAAATGATGTACACCAACACTTGCTATTTCAGAGCCTGGTTCAAAATACAAGCTAGATAAATATCAGCTGCTTTTTCTAAGAAATAAGAAAGAAAAGCAAATGTTGCCCAAAAGAACAGGAAAAAGACAGACATTGATACAGGTACAGCAGGAGGGGGGAGGAGCTGTCAGTCTCTGGTAATGAGGAGGGGCCTTCTGATTTCTGCTCTCCACTGCATCTAGTGAGATGGCCTAACACAGCTCCTTAGAATGGACAAAGCCTGAAAGGTCATCTGATTTACACTCTTCATGAACAGAAACCAGATGCCCAGAGGGTTTACATGACTTACCAAGGCCATACAGCTCCTGAGGAAAGTGACAGGATCAGGAGGAGACAGAATTACAGGGCAGAACCCACTGTCCTGCATTAAATCCTGATACCTGCCATACCTGCTTCTGACCTTGGGCAAAGGATAGAGTGTCTTCGAGCCCAAGTTTCTTCATCTGTGAAGTGGTAGGTACCTGGGAAACAGCAGTTCCTCTGTAAATATCAGCCCTCCTTTTCCTCCCTTTTTGTGAGGTTCCCTGGCCTGGATTGAAACTGAAGATAGTGGCAGCATGTAAGTTTGAGGGACCGCTTCCCTGAACACATAAAGATCAGAACGATGGGCAAGTATGTGAGACAAGTCGGATAGCAGGTGTGTTTAGAGCAGAAACAGGCCTCTGAACAATTAGGGAGGCCAAGGCACAGGCAAAAGAATGTTTTATTTTGTTTTGGAACCCGAGTGTCACTTATTACATATAAAATGCAAGCACATGAGAAAAGGTTCAAATGACATATAGAAGCTAATTTATGTTACCTCCGCTGTTCTATAGACTTCACATGCACAAGCTCACTAACTTCCACAAGAGCCTATGAGATCAATACTTTATTGTTCCCATTTTATAAAGGAGGAGAGTAAGGCTCCCCGAGGTAAACTTGACCAGGTGCTGATGCAGAGGCAGAGCCAGCATGTAAACCTGGGCACTTGGCTCCTAGCCTAAGCTCTCACCCAGGGGTCTTGAACTTCTGGAAAGGGCCAGATGGTAGATGGCTCAGACTTTTCAGGCCCAGGGGTCTCTCTGGAAGCTACTCCACTTTCCCTTTGCAGCACCCAAGCAGCCATAGACAGTATATCAATAAATGAGCATGCCCATGTTCCAATGAACATTGAACCCTAAAATCCACATTTCACAAATTTTTGGTGTCACAAATTATTCTCCTTTTAATTGCTTATAACTATTTAAAAAGGAGACACTTTTTTTAGCTTATGGCATACAAAACCAGACAGTGCACTGGAGCTGGCCTGTGTCCCAAGCAATCTCCCCTGACAGTGTGTAGCACTTCTGCAGAAGGTGCTGACCACCTGATGGGCACTGTCCAAGTGGTCAGCACATATTAGTTCCCTTCTCCTTCCATATGCTTGTCCTCTCTTAACTCCTATCACCCTAAAGCCGAAATTTCACTCCGTGAACAACAGAGAAATGAAAAATAGGGGCCGCACCTTCATGAGTAAACACAGCCATATTGGCCCCAAAGACAGGGAGAGATGGAGAATTTTAGGTCAGTGTGTCTCAAGCTTTAATGAGCACATGTTGGGGGTCCTGGGAAATGCAGGTTCTTTCTCAGCAGGGTTAAGTTGAGGCCTGAGATGTCACTTTCCTAACAAGCTCCTCGAAGAAGCCAGTATTATCCGCTCCGTGGGTCACTTACTAGAGCAGCAAGCTTCCAGAACAAACCTTTTGTGTCCTGAATGCTAGCCAGACACAGAAGACTCAGCCTCCTGACTTCAGGGTCAGAACAGCGTCCCTCGGGCTGGACTGAGGCAGGAGTCCTGGAGGCAGGGTTGGGCACAGGACAAACGACAGGCCCCTCCCCCACATCATCCTGAGATGACAGAACTGGAGAGGAAGGCAGGAGGGGCAGTGATCAAGAACAGGCCAAGGAGGGCTTAAGCAAAGGCCATCCGTTGCTTCAGGCAATGGCAAACCAAGGCCTCCCTGCCCCCCCCACCCCAGGATCCCCTCCTCCCCTGCCTGCCAGGGCACTGATGGACCAAAGCAAGAGGCCTATTTCCTCATTGGGCCTCTGAATAACTAGGGCACTTCCACAAGGTCACAGTTATTCATTTAAATTCCAGCTCTAATCAGCAGACAGAGCCTGAGAAATTATGAGGCTCTCCTTCTGAGGAGAGAGGCTGTCATGGAGCACGGTAAACAGCCCCTCCTGACTGGAAGGAGAAGCCCTGGGGAAGGGGACCGAGGGGTCTCCTGCCCACAGGCCCCAGCCCTGTTGCAGGCCTTCTAGGCCTCCTCTACCTTCATTACTTCTAAACAGCTTCTTCTCCCTCGGCAGAGAGTTCTGAAACACAGAGGGGTGGGAGAGAGGGCTGGGACTCCCCACTCCTGCCCCACAGGCAGCCTGGGGGACCACTGATGAATCCCAAAGGTGGGATGTACAGGATAAGCCTCTCACAGGGGTCCCTTGCAGGCCATAAATGGGTGGCATGGCCTTGGGGATGTTCTTTGGCCTCCCTGGGCCTCAGTTTCCCTCTCTGGAAAGAGAGCTGTACTCCCTACACAGCTGCCCTTGAGTGCCTCATGCTACCCTATCATCCTAAATCTCCTTCCCAAGGACTAAGAGGAAGGGCTGTAGATTTTCCCACAGAGTCAGTGAAATATCACCAAACCCTTTTCTCCTGGGTGTCTGGGACTCTCTCCGAGTCACCAGCCTGCCTCCTAGGAAATGAGCCTCCTTCCAGGCCATCTCCAACTGCGTTTTATAGTGGGGTAAAATCTAACCAATCTGCTCAACATGTAAAATTAATCAATTAATCAATCCTCCCTTTATAGTCTTCCAGCAGCCTCTGGGTAAATAGTTACATTAGCTCATAAAATCCCCAATTTGTCTTCCTGAGGGGAAAGAAAAAAAAAAAAAAAAACACCCGTGAACCACTAAAGCTTCTTGTTTTGGAGCCACAGTGGGGGCTGGCTCCGGTTGGCCTGGCCAGGGGCTCCAAGAGGCCAAGGCTGCCACTGACCTCAGTCAGGCCAGGAGACTCAGGCAGCCCCTCCTGCCACAGGGAAGTTTCTGAACCTGCAGTTGCTTCAGACCCACAAACCAAAAAAGTTCAAGGAGTTGGTAGAGTGACAGGATGGGCAGTGGGTTGACACCTCGGGGGCAGATGAAGAGTAGACTTGGAGTCAGGCTGGAGTCCTTTCTTGGCCTGCTACTCCATGGCCAGGTGACCTCAGCACCTTACTTAACCTCCTGGTCTCAACTTCTTCCCCAGAAAATGTGGGCTCAGGTGATACACCTCAGAGGGTTCTTAAGAGAATACAATAAAATGACAAAATGGCCATGATATTTAGCTGGTTATAGCTGCTGCCCCCGACACATACACACAGCGGGCCCAGGGCCCACTGTGTTGCACGCTACATGCTGTTATGCCCGGGACCAATATGGTGTCTTTGTGAGAATTAGCAAAAGTGCCTGTGGTCAGACGTTGCCCCAAGGATATGGGGTTGGCAAGTGGGGTTGCCCACTCTTTCCCACAACTGAGTCCCCCAGAGCAGGTCATGACACACACAAGTTTAAGTGGTGACCCTGGGTCACCCCTGCATTTTTACAAACAAAACTCGAGGTGTTGGGCTTACTCCCTCACCTCCTTGAATTATTCCAGAAAACATCTCAGCAAAGAGGCCTTCCCTGACCACACTCTATAAATTAGCAACTTTATTTTTACCTGTTTCATTTTCTCCGCAGCACTTACCACCCTCCACCCAAAACAATATATACGTAATAGCACATAATCTATACCTGTGTATGGTTGTCTCGTTCATTGTTTGCCTCCAACTAAAATCCATGAAGACCAGATTGTCCCTTATTTGTTCATTGTTACAGTGTCTAGGACAGTGCTTGGTACAAGCATTGATAGTTTCTCAAATGTTTGTTGAGTGACTAAATCATTATTAAATAGAATGAATGTAATGGTATCTTCCTAGGAGATATTATCCTATGCTTTGGTTCGAATACCAATTATTTTCAAAGGTGGGTTTGGACAAAAGAAAACAGAAGTGGAAAACCTTGTAGATTAGCTAGAGATAACTGTATTTTTCTCTTATGTTGTGTAATATCCCACATCGATAATGACCAAAAACTCTTCTTAAGTTTGGCTGATTATGTTAGGTACTCAAAAACAATTAAGGCTAACTTCATTTGGAAAAAGGGCTACTGATAAAAAGAAAATGTCGCATGATTGTGAGGCAAAAATAAACAGTAGTCCCACTAGGAAATACAGTACTTACTTGCTGAGGATTTTCAGTGATGAAACCAGCATGTCCTCGTGGACATGCATGAATGTTGGAGGGACTCAGCAATCCTCATTTCAAAGTCCAGCGCTGCCCCTGACGAACCCTATGACCTAGGAAACAGCTTAACCTTTCAAACCCTGATTCCCTCCACATTAAAATGGATATAGCAATACCTATCTCACATTGATGTGATAAGAATTTAATGTTAAAAGGACTAAACATGAGAACACCTTAAAAAGATGACTCTCTCTTCCCATTTGGCACAGTGACTTCTTCTTCACCAAACTGGTTCTAGCCAGTTTAGAAAGGTCTCCAAATTGTTCTAAATCATCTGGCACTTCCTATCGCTAAATGGTTGAATCCTCTCAGATGAGTCTGTGTGTGAGCATGTAGAGGGGGTATACATGTGTCTATGTGTCTATACACACTTGGTGCTTAAAATCATGAGCATGGAGAGTGTGCATTTTAAAAAGAGACACACAACATCATCAGAAGGACGTTTCTTCCATTTGTTCATTGATGAAATTTTTCTTTTTCTTTTCTGTCTCTCTTTTTAAAGTGAGTATGTATTAGTTACATAACCAGGAAAAAAAAGGCCTTGTTAATTTCATAGTGGAAAAGTCATTTTTTAGAATAAAAAGAAAGAAACCTTCTTTCACCCACATCTTATTTTCCATGCTAAGTATGTCACAGCTTCAACTTTCAACCGCATGAAACCATAGAACATAAGTAGATTGATGGAACACAAAGCAAAATGCTCATTACATTGGAAACTATATATCTTAATATCTTAGAAAACATTTTCAAAGAAAATGCTCATTTGCCACTTTTTTGATTCACCCAGAAATATTAATCAGAAGGAAGTGATTATATCAGCATGGGGACCACATTCCTTTGGTTTTAAAATGGCTCTTTATAACCAATAGGAATCCATCAATTCAAGGCATTTCTTCTTCTAAATCAATAAAAATACAATGTACTTAGATTTCTGTTCTGTTTAGTGTCCCTAGAAAAAGGTCTCACTCGGAACCAGAGCATGCATAATCTGGCAGAGAGGGAATCGCCATGGCAGCTGCGCAAACACAAAGACTCACCTGGACCTTGACTGACATCTGTGGCAGCATTTTCAAAGGGAGGGGAAAAGAGGAGAGAAAGAGGGAGAAAAAGGAAGAACAGTGTTAGCAGCACACACACACACAATGCAATGTGCCCTTGCATGACTATCAAGTTCATGCAAGACCCCAAAGGTGCTCAGTGTCTGAGCATTTACCTTCACCCAAAATCCACCCATGCAAGCCGAGGGGTCAAGTTCCCTTCCCACTGTGCATGTAGCGAGAGAGGTAAGCTTCACATCTGTCCGGAAAGACATACTCCTGGAATCAGATAGGGCTCAAAAGAGCCAAGCAGACTGGAATCCTGCAAGAATATTGGTTAAATATTCTGGTTGATTTCTGCATGTCAACACCCAAGCAAATCCTTCTTCCCCCATACAGAACACTGGACGTGAAGTCAAGCAGGGTTTCCCAGCTGAGAAAAAGTAATAATAAACCACTCCTTTGAGGAACAAAGAAAAAAAGGCATAAGAATTCAGAGCAAGAGGCAGCATTATTCACCACAGAGGACTGAAGGACACAAGATCACAGAGCATTTATAATTGTCCCCTCCCCCATATTCCCAGTGACCATTCTTCATCACAGACAGCAGTATGTGTGCATGAGATTGTGTGTGAGTAGATCATTTGCCATACAAATGGAAAACCTGCCTCCCCCTTTAATTTCTCTCCTTGCTTTTCACCCCATCATTAATGACAGGAATTGCCATTTGAAATCACTTTGACAGCTACAAATAAACATCCAGTCTTGCGAAGGTTGACATTTGAATTAAGCCAATGAACTTTCAAAAATGAAGAACGGTTCCCTCCCATCATCTTCATGAACACAATCTCCGACTCCTACCCTAAAGAGACAAATAGGATCACTCTAAGAAAGCTGAGCCAAAGGCTCCCCCGAGCCTCAGGAAAACCCCCACATGCGGCCTCACAGCAGATGCCTCCGCCACAGGAACCAGGGCTACTTTAGGAAACCACTGCCCCTGTGGTACTTAGAACACTGGATGGGAGTCTGGTATTCCCACACTCATTATCTAGTCTAATTCTTTTTTGTTAATATGGAAGATGAGAGTGGCCCCAAGACTTGTCCAAGGTCACACAGCTGGTTTGGAGTATAGAAAAGACCTTAGATCTCTTGAATTCTATTGAATTCTATGTTCTTTCAACTGAACCCCAGCTCTCCAAGGGCCTATGGAACCTAAGTTCAGCTTGCAGGCTAAAGTGTGCAGCCTGGAGTTCAGGAAAAGCAGAGGGAGCACCTCCTGGCTGCAACCCAAGAGGTCAAGGGTCATTCTCTGAGCCTTTAACTTGATGCAATCAGATTGATAGAGCAGTAGCCAGTTCCGTGGGGCTCTTGTGCCAGGAAAACCCAGGCGCTCTCCTCACAGAGAGGAGAGATCTCCTCACCCCAGCACCCTGGAAGGTCACACACCTCAGCACACACCAGCATTTCTCCAGCCCACACTCTGATTCCCTAGAAACTATATCTGCCCAGGGACTCCTAGGGAGCTCTGAATCATTCCTCAGCCACACCCCCCCTCTCAGGTTCTCTGGTGAGTTGTTAGATCTAGGGGTGGAGTGGCAGCAGGGAGGAAGAAAAGAGGCAAAATAGAAGAGGTGGGAAGGAAAAACATGCTGCATAAATAACTAGGCAGGGCCATTACGCATGACTGAAGGGTTGCTGGGAATAGTGGTCGTTAAGATATCCCATCATTAAACAGGATATCAAACTATTTACATGTGGTGGAGCTGAAGGATGGAAGCATTGACAGCATTGTTCACAGAAACATGTTCTTTTGGGGACACCAAGACCCAAGGGAGACAGGATACCATGAACCCCAAATTTCTTCCCATACTAAGTTGCCCAGTTGGGCTTCATGGTTACAAATCTTAAGCTGTGGAAACAGGTCTGGGTTCAAATTATGGGCTGTTCCATGACTTTGGATCAGTCTCTGAACTTCCAAATCATTTTTCGTTAGCTACAAAGTGGGAGGAGAGAGGAGCCTCCCTTGTGGCAGTGTTATGAGAATTAAATGAGATTAAATACTTGTAAAGCCCTTAACTCAGTACAAGGCAAACAATGCATCAGTGTGGGTTGCTCTGATTACTAGCATTTGAAGCACCACAGAATTACCAAAAAAATGTCGACCAGATGGCTCCCTGGAATCACCAAGAGACCACAGGCATTAAGCTTCATTTCTTTTGGTGATTTGAGTTCTATCCTTCTGCTGGCTTCAGCCCTCTCTCTCCTTTTTCCAAATGGTCTTTCCTCTCTCACCACTCCTCAGAGAAGTGGGGCCAGGGGAGTGAATGGGTTCGGGGATGCAGAAGTCAAAACAAATTCCATTTTTTTAAAGATTTATTTATTTATGCATACAAGAGCTGGGGTACAGGCCAGAGATGCAGGGGGTGAGAGGATCCACCAGAGACAGAGTGGGGAACAGAACAGAGAGACTGACTAAAATACACTGCTGAGGGGAGCAGCGGGCAAGACAGGAGAGGTTTGCCTCGCCATGTGGGTTTCTCCCTGGCCAGCCAGGGATCAAACTCATGCTGCAGAGGCTGTGGATTACTTCATAGACTGGTGCTTAATCCCTTGCACCACCAGGGAGGTCCACAAATTCCATTTTTATTTCTTGTACTTCCCTCCTGAAGTTTTAATTTGGCCCAGCTCTAGCCCTGCACATACATGACAGCTCTTCTTGTCAAAGAGGGGTAGGGTAATGAGGTCACCAAGAAAAAGTCCCTTTAGCTGAGGGTCAGGGGCCAGGCTTAGTCCCTGGCTGGATACCATCCTAGAAGCAGTTCTGAGCATTACACGCAATTTGACATATGGAGTGACTCAGTATCACCTGGCCCCTGGCCCAAGAGGTAGTAAGTGACCTGAATCTCTGCTTTCAGTTCTGACCAATAGAAAAAAGTGGAAAAAAGGTGGGGGAATGGGCAGAGAGTAAGGGTCCAAACCTCTAAAGTGTCCATCTGCTCTGCTATCTTCCAGCATCCTATGCCCTTTCATTTTGCAACAAACCCCAACTGTCTTCTGGGGAGTCCCCTTTTGCACTCTTTGTCACGTGGCTTGGTAGAGATGACCCCAGGCCCCACTTTAGTTCTTTGGCCAGGTCATGACAGAGAGAGGGGGAATCCAAGGCTGGAGTGCCAGGTTGAAGGCTGTGGTTTGACAGCTTGTGTAATTTCATGTCAGATACCCAAGCTCTCTGTGCTGCTATTTTCTCACCTATAAAATGTGTGTGATAATAGTTCCTATCCTCTAAGGTTGTTGTGAGAAACCTAGAATGTCCCTAGAATAGAGAAAGCCCTCAATGTTAGTTGGTCAGTTTATTATCTTCACACATGAGAGGTCACACAGCAAGGAAAGTTGACCTAGGATGAAGCTGTGGATACTTATGAATCCATAATTGCTGTCTCTCCACTTCCAATGCGATCACCCCCAGAGCTCCCTCTGTCTGGAATAACTACAGGTAGACAGCCTGGAATCTATGTATTAGGGAGGAATATTGGGATCCCAGAACTGGCCAGAGGAAATATATATAAGCAAATGTGTGTATAGCAGTTTTTAATGGGTAAAACATGGGTGCAAATTGCAGAAGAAAAGGCAGCTGACAACTGGGAGAGATTGATCAGGAAGGTGGCATCCTCACCTGTGCCAGCACCTCTTCAGTTCCCCCCTGCTGCTTTATTTTCTCACACTGCTGGGCCTGTAGTTTTCCAGAGCGCCACTGCATTTAAATCTATATTCTATTTTCTCTCCTAGAAAATAGGTCAGACTCAAGACAGAGTTCACCGGGTGGGGTCCCAGAAGATTTGTCTGGGCCTCTCCTCCCAGATACTGCTTGTGTAGGCCATCCCACTCCTTCCCCAAGCTCTTCCAGGAACCTGAGAAGTCTCAGACTCCTGTCCCCTGATCTAATCCTGTCCAAAGAAGGGGTAAGGCAGGAGGACTCCCAAACTCAACAACCCTCTGCAGCTACAATAATGGCAGACAGAGGGCCCTGTCTTTCTCTCCATGGTTAGAAGAACCCATCTCCCCAAACAGCAAGAAATTGTTTCTCCTGAACCTTAAAACAACCATGCTGAGGGTTTGCACCTGTAAAGGTTGCAGGGCATGTTGAATACACACTGAGAATCTGTGAGGAGTAGAGGTGGGAATGCCCTAATTCACTTCTTCCATAGTTGTGATGCCGAAGAGAGCAGGTAAAGGTTGTGATGTTTTCAAATTCTTCAAGTCCTCCTGCTTTGCTCCTGCACCCCCACCTCCAGTTTCCCACCACAGGTTTGAAGGTGGCTACAGATTGGGTCACAAATGGTTTCCATCAGGACTTTTCCTCCCAAGTATTTCTTGAGCACCCCCGATAGAGGACATAGGGACATAGAGGGACATAGAGCACAGTGAGTGCCAGAGCTACGAGGAAGGGAGAAGGAAGGGGCAGGTGATGTGAGCCACCCTCACCCAATGGTCACAAGGCAGCAGTAACACACACTGAGCAAACAGATCCTGCCTGGAGCCTTTGTATTTGTTATTCCTCCACTAAGTAGTCTTTGTCAGGCACATATAGATCTAGTTCTCATTTCCATCAGGTATCAGATCAAATATGATTCCTCAGAAAAGCCTTCTTTAACCACCTTTTCTAACAGCAGGAGCCTCCTCTGCACTGACCCTGCTTCCCCTTTCTTTGTGGCACTAATCACTATTTGACATTAGAGGATTAGTCTGTTTTTATTATTTATACCCCCCATGGCAATACAAGTCCATGAGAGCTTATGTCTGTTTCCTCGCTTCTTGCATCCCCAGTGTTTAAGCAGAGTCTGAGCAGTATGTACGGAATGGTGAATAGATACAACCCATACCACTCAGTAGACAGATATTCAGTATCTCCATTTACACATGAGGAAATTAAGCTCAGGAAGTTAAGGCACAGCTGGGATTGAACTCTGGATCTGTCTTAATCCCTTTATTATATTAATAAACCCTTTTTTCTCTGTGTTGACCTCATGATAGGGTGGGTTGTCTCCATACACTAACAAAGATGGAATCTGGAAGCCCTAGAGACAAGAGAGCAACCTATTCCCTGGTGATTCTAGTAGAATTCTCTAGTAATTCTAGTAAAATTTCCTGGGGAGGCTTGGGCCTCCCCTTGGTCTGGCTGAGGGTACATGTCTGTTCCTGGGCAAATTACTATGTTGTGTCAAGTATCACATGTCAGAGGGTGAACGTGGGGATAAAACAGGATGTCTACATATATAGATATATATATAATATATATATATGCCTGGACAAAGCAATACTAACCATAACAAAGCTCAGATTTATGGAGCATTCCTTGTGTGCTGGGCACCGAGCCAAGAGTCATCTTATTTCCCACCACCACCCTAACAGAGAAGAACATTATTCATTCCATCTGATAGAGAAGGACACCAAGATCCAGAGAGGATGCTCTATCATTATCAATGCCTCCCATTCTCAGAGCAGCATATCAGATAAAGGTCCAGCTACATTTCTGAACTAAAGAGCCAACCAGAACAGGTATGGTCTGACCACGTAGCTACAAGTTAGAGATCAGAATATACGGCATCTCACAGAAGTGAGGAAGCATCACAGCCCTGGGCAGAGAAAAAGGAGCAAATGTAACAGATTACAAGCCTGGACCACTGGAGCCTCTATCTTGGGCCAGCTACTTTACTGGAGCTTCAACCCACCCCTTGAACTGAGGAACTCTGGGAAGTTAAAAGGATGTTCCCACCTAGAACCAACAGACCTGCCCTTCTCCCCTTGTAGAATACACTCCAGTATAGGAATTCTTTGCCCAATTTGCCCCAAATCCACATGAAACTCTTGCCTGCACCTATTCTCGTGAAAGCAGGCCAGTCCACTGCTATATGTAATCTAGTATCCAGAAATTACTATGGGGAAGAAAGCTGTTTACAGGTGCTGTGGACTTCTATAGGCTGGGGTGTGCATGCCAGTGTGCACAAGAGCCTTCTGGTGTTGGAGGCAGAGAGGAGAGAGGCTGGCCACTGGCCTCCGTATATCCTTGGCCCAGTCCCACAAAGATCCAGAGAGGATGGTCTTTCCCCCAGAAATCCACCAGGCTGTTACACTGGAGGTGGGACATCATTCTTGCCCCCGGGAAGAACAAGACAAACTCCATCCCCCTATTTCAGAAACAAATAAAAAAAAAAAAAATTCTTTTCACTGAGAAAACTTCCAGTGAGAAAACTCCACTTCCAGCAGTGGAGAGGCCTTGTTGCCCGCATCCTGAGGCTCTTTCTGGCTCTCTTCGTCTGAGCTCTTCAAACACAGGAAGAGTTGTCTCTCCACAAAGGCCAGGTGGTGTTAGCTTCATCCCCAAAACGCAGCCCATTTATCCACCTTTGTAGAAAACGAAGCCCCCAAGCCCTGGTGCTGTTTGCTTTTGTTCTTTGAAGCTAATAACCCCAGATTGCAGAGATGGAACACAGGGCGGGCTGCTGTGTCAGGAGCAGGCAGCCTGGGAAGGCAGCAGCAAGGAGAGAAGCAGGATGAAAATCAGCAAGAAAGGCGGCCAGCCCTCCCGAGACCAGGTCACTGCTGGATGGGAGCACCTGAAGGACTCCTCCATGCTTGTGGGGGCTCTGGCTCGAGGACTCCTGTTTAGAGATGGACTCTGAGATTGGTGCAGACAGTGGGGTGGTGGCTGGTTGGTTTTTATGCTTTAGGGGTTTTGAGCATAGTCACAGAGGCAAGACAATTCAGGGGATGAATTCTTGGCTTTGTCACCTCCTGTTGAAATATTTTGGTCAAATTTCTTAGCATCACCTTCCTCTTTAGACACATGAGAATAACAACAAGAGAGTCAGTTCTGGTAGAAGCACCAGTGCATTCCTAAAAGTCACTGCACTCAGCCAATGAGACAGTAAAAGCCACAGGGCTTCTAGGGAGAAGCAGAGTGGGTCAAGATACTTCCTCAGTGAAACTTCATAAAAGATAGAAACCTATTTCACATGTATTAAGTGGTTAAGAAATATATAAATACTACAATATATGAGTACTTTAAAAAGACTGGGAGTTTTCTTGTGGATGTGGGAAGCTTGTGAGTTGTTGCTAAGTAGTCAAAGAAAGAGTATTTGAAATTAAAGGGGAAATTGTAACAGCAAGTGTGGCTGGTGTGGCTCACAACACGCATAGTGACTGAGGTCAC
Source organism: Talpa europaea (assembly GCF_964194135.1). Lineage (NCBI taxonomy): Eukaryota > Metazoa > Chordata > Mammalia > Eulipotyphla > Talpidae > Talpa > Talpa europaea. The sequence goes on from NC_140075.1 coordinate 109,868,099, forward strand.
AAGCACCTGTTTGAGGTGTGTGCCTCCCCTATTCCCACACAGCTTGGCTGCAGTGTTCTGCCTTCACCTAGTGTTTCTAGGTGGATGAGACTCTGCATAATCAAAAGCAAAATTACAATGCTGACATTGTTCCCTAATAGATCAATCGCGTTGGAACAGATTTGCATTTTCAAAACAAGCATTATAACAGAACTGACTGTACCTAATTTATATGACGGTTACAAGGATCAAATGAGATGATCCATATAAAGTGCTTAGCACAACACCAGGCACAGAGTAAATGTTCAATAAACTTACTGAAATTATTCTTATGAATCTCTGCCGACTTGTTGACACATTCCATATAAATTCAAAATGCCAACTTGAGCTTCTATTTGCCAGACTTGAGTCTGGCAAACAAATGGCATCTTTAGTTAAGTAATACTCCCAGGCCCAACCCATGAGGTCAGCACCCTCGGGAGGCTCCCACCCAACAGGGTGAGGGCTTTAGAAAAGTACTCATTGCAGATGGACACTCTCAAGTGACGGGCCCCACGTGCCAACGACCTAGGTAAGTAGATGGTTACTGCCCTCTGCAAACTGGAGCAGGACCCTCCAGGGAGAGGAACACACACCCGCCTCTCACAGAACACCAGGAGACCCAAAGAAAATCTGACCTAAATGGCTTACCACCTACTATGACAGACAGGAGCGCATCACAGGAGAGAAAAAAGAAGGCAGCCTGTATCGTGGGAGAACAGCCCAGAGGCAGTCACCTTCAATTTCCCTGCTTCCTGCAGAGAACATAGGGTTTAAGAAGTCACTTCTGGAGTTGGAAGGATGTGGGTAAAATCTCCAGCCCTTTTGTACACCCTGTGTAGTCCACGGCAGCCACCACGGCTCCATCTGTCAGATGGGGACAATCCACTTATCTTGCAGGACTTGTAGGAAGGCTAATAAGGAGCTAATGTATGCAAAAGCATCCAGAGGGTGGTGGGCACGGAGGAGGAAGTACTAATCAACGTTGACAAATCATAATTACTGCACTATTGAACCGGAGTGATTTCCTTGAGACACAGAATCTGCCTCTTTCCAAGAATCCCTTGCTCTCTGGAAAGACTAACTCCTCTGGGATTCTGCCCACTGGAAGAATGATCTGGGAAAAGTAAGTGGATCTCTCAGGGTTTCCATGAAGATGAGTTCTGCAAATTTTGCAAGTCAATACAAAAAGTATTGGAAGAGGAGGTCTACCTCCTTGTGGGGGCGCTGTCACAGAGCGCAGAAAGGAGTGCTAGGTTTGGAACCTAGCCTAGTGGCTCTATTTTCCTGTTGTTTTTTCCAGTAAAATATACAAAACATAAAATTCACCATTTCAACATTTTTAAACATACACTTCGGTGGTATAAATTATATCAATATTGTTCTACCTTCCCCACCTCCATCTCCAGAAGTCTTCCTCTTGCCAGGCTACGATTGTGTCCCCATTAAACAGTCACTCCCTAAACATCTTACCTGCAGCCCCTGGCAACCACCATCCTACTCTCTGTCTTTATGAATCTATTTACCTACCCTAGGAGCCTCATGTGAGTGGAATCATACAGTCACTGTCTTTGGTAGCTGGCTTTTCCTTCCTTTGAGACTAAATAACATTCATTGTATGGTTATGTTACATTTTCCTTACAGGAGTCTTGATGTTAATTGCTGACTTTCCAGCCTATCACCCGCTGTGTGACCTTGTGCACCCCCGACTCAGCTTCTCTGAGCCTCAGTTTTCACATCCATAACTAGTGGAAACAATGACACTATCTATGGAATCATTGCAGTAAGTTTTAAAGGAGGCTATATGCATGGAAGCACTTTGTAAACAGTAAATGCCATGTCATGCATCTCTTCACTCCAGAATTGTCCAGCCAGGAGCAATTCCTTTCTAAACACTGTGCTATATCCTAATGTCAAAAGGAAGACTAAGTGGAGTCCTTATTCACAATGATGTTATAAGAGAATTTTTTTTATAATTTGCAGAGATCATTGTCCATTATTATATCTATTATTTATTGAAGGTCTTCTATGCATCAGGTATTGGAGATGTGTGTGTGTGTTTATGTGTCTGTGTGTGCGTGTGTGTGTGTGTGTGTGTGTGTATATATAATTTAATCCTGATGTCAGTACTGATATTATCCCCATTTATCCAACAGGAAACTTTCCCCAAGTCCACTCTATTCATAAGCAGTAACCAGGAGTTGAAGTTTCTCTGAATCCAAAGCCTTTTTCCTTCCCAGAGTCCCATGCAACCATGCATTCCCAATTATTTATTTCATCATTTGTCTAACTACCCAAACCTATCACTCTGTGGGATATGGCATCAAATTTCAGGAAAGTGGTATGAGCTTGCCAAGTTCAGTGTAAAATTGATAGAAAGAATTGATGACCCTTTAATATTCTAGCATCCACAATATCTGCTGTGGACAAGACCTTAGGACCTGTATTTCAGAGGAAGGACCCTAAATTGGGGCAACGTCTCCAGAATTGAGTTCCACAAAATACAGCATCCAGCAAGAAGTAAATAAGTAGTCCTTGATCCTTGTAAAATAATGACCAAATAAGTTTAGAAAATCATGAGTCAAACGAAAGTAATCAAGTACTTCTAGGACAGGACTTCAGAAAGCCTCACCTACACTAAGATGCACCGTCATTTCCAAGAGGGGATAAGTAGGCAGTTTTCCCAATGTTTTGGAATCCTGGCCATTTTTCCCTCACAAGATACCTAGTAACATCTCACAGAACACAGTTTGAGAAAGTCTAGCTTCAAGGTTCTCAGAACAGCTGAGAAGCTTTTGAATTTATCACAAGCCTTTGTCTTCAACCTTTCTGTTCCCATCGTAAGCCTTTGTGTCTGGCTCAATTTGGAACAGCTAAGACTTAGTGACCACTTACTACATGCCAGACACCAGCTTAGGCACTGGACACACTGATAGCTGCCGAAGAAGCAGTTAGTAGTAGATCTAATGAACTAAGAGCGCACATAAGCAATGAGAGGCAACTTATAAGGCCGTCTGTTATGGCACTTAGCACTAATGGGGGATTATGTGTTGACAGACTGTGTCGGTCTTTTACCGGAGAACCTGTGAAGTGTTCCCCAGAGGATGGACAACAATTAAGTGGGGGAAAATCTTGTAAGAACATTTCACCATAAATGGCCAGCAGTCAGAGGGATACACATGAGGGTGGAGTCCCTGAAAGGCATATGGTAGACCAGAAAGACCACAGTTTTGAGCTCAAGTACCAAATTAGTCATTTCTCATGTGGTTGTGGCTATGTGACTTAAACTTCATCTGTAAGATGGGGCTTATTCTATCAGCTTCAGAGCTGTCAAGAGGATCAAAAGAGGCAAATCATATCACATGCCCAAGCACCCACCAAGCACACTTCTGCCCATTTTCACTGATTGGTACCATCCCGGGTGAAGCGGTAAAGACTTTGAGGCTGCTTCTGGAACTTGGAAAGAAAAGTGGATCCTGACGGATTAGCAGTGTCTGCCAGGTGCTTGGGAAGAAGGGGGTCACCTACCAGCTGAGTTAACTGGTCTCTGCCAATGTCTCCCCAATAGTCTCTGCCTGAGCAAAGGAGTTTCTAGTAACTGGGTCACCTGAGAAGAAAGCAAAGAGCTCTCTCACCTCCAAGTCCCTGGCAGACTTTCCCAGCCACCCTCTGTTTCTTTCATTTTCAGAAAATGAGCAAGACTGATCTCTTCCCTCTGCAAGGCAGAGGGGTATGTGGTGATGTACAACCAGTACCTGCTCTGGACCTGAAGGAATCTTTTATGAGTCTGAGAACCACACACATGGCCTATTAGGAAGGGCTTTCCCTGGCGGGTTCCATACAACTCAGCAGGCACTGTTGGACAGGGCTCAGAAATCCTGTTGGACAGGCAAGAAACCTAGGCGGCTTTCCCCTGTGGGAGACTCAGATCAAACAAGCAGAGGGTGAATCCCTATAGGGAACTTCACGCTTTACATGTTAATGTTTTGGAGTTATGATTATTATTAGTCACCATTTTTATCTTGTAACTTTTGATCAAAAAACATAAAAAGGGAATGTGTATATGGTAGTTTCAGACAGCACAGGAGGCCAGACAATTTTAGAAATGGAAGAGTTCAGGATATCAGGCAGCTCAACCCCTTGTTCCCAAGCTCAGTCCACTGATTCAGAGCACACATGGGGACTGTGCCAGGGGGTGGGCAAAGGCAGGTGAGCAGGACAGACACAGGTCTGGTGCTCGTAGGCTTTAGCGCCTCGCTGGGGAGGTGGGCCACAATAACCAGACAGGCAAGATGTCCTTTGAAGATAATTGCACAATCAGTGTAATGTTGTCCAGGATCCTTTGAGGTGCAGATGAGAGAAGCAGACCCCCATCTGGGGAACTGACAGGTCTACCCAGCTGGACAGCATTGAAACAAAATTCAGGTTAAATGCATCCCAGTGCTGCTTCTGAGAGGGGTTCTGGAGAAAAATCCAGAACTAAGTGAGAATAGTGGCAAGTGAGGGAAAAAAGCTAGTGGCCCCATCTATGCACTTTCATAGAGGAGCAAGAGTGTGGACCTGGATATTTCACTGTGTTCCTGGTAGTTACTCCTACACTGTAGCAGCGGAAAATGCAGGAGACCTAAAGACTAGAGCCTTTAACAATCAGGACAAACAGGAAGAGAGATGAGGGTTCCCCAAAATCAATTAAAGAAGGCAGAAGAAGGAGGGCGTGTACACCCACCACCCAGGCTGAGCTCTGATGTATCTGCTGTTCATTGCTTGGGAATTAACCACACAAATCCCTGGATAAACCTGAGAGTTATTTGACTACACTAATATCCCCTTTCGAATAATCCGGACAAATACATTGAGAGAGGGGGGGGCAATCCCAGGGCCTGGAAGCAGAGGCTCTCGCGCTTGCAGGCATATGCAGTGGAAGTCCTTGGGGACGTATTAGAATACACAGGGCACTGCCCCCCCACCGAAACCCCACTACCAGATACCACTCCCAAATGCACCATGCATGCTTCAGACAAGAGGGGTGACCCAACGTGTGGGAACAGGCCTGGATTCCCTCCCCAACACTGCCATTGACCTAATTCTCCGCAAGGAGATTTTTTTTTTTTTTTTTTTTTTTGGTCCTGCCTGTTTGTAAATCAAGCCACCCCAGTGTACAAACAGCTTCAGGCCAGAAAGCAGGGAGAAGCCAGGAGACCTAGACTGTGTACCTGGCTGACATTTCTTAGGGAGGACAAACTGATGGAAATTCTGTGAGGCTCAGAAGGGGGCGAGGAGGTGCAGGGTAGAAAAAGGCATGTGATCCAGACCATCCCCAGTGGATATTCAGACAATGCCTTTCACTGGATATTCTAATACGACCCAAAGGAATTCTACTACTAACTTTATGATGTCATGGAGTTTTCTTAATCTGTCTGGGTCACTGGTCTATAAACCACATGGGATATTTTGACCCTGGCATTTTTAAGGACTTGAGTGTATTTATTTTGGACCTGCTTTAAAAAAAAAAAATGTCAGGAAGGAGACTGACTGGTTTTAAGAAGATGTGGTTTTTTGAACTACCAAAATTGACCTGGTTAAAAATTAGACCTGTCAGGAAAAAAATCAACACAAAATGGAACTGACAGCAGCTAAAAATGCTCATGGTAAAATTTGCTATTGACAAAAAAATTGAAGGAAGAATCAAACACTCTTGACAAAATTTAGATCGGCAAATCTGACATGAGAAAATTGGATATGGTAGAAATAATGACCTTAAAAGAACAGTCACAGAGGCAGGAGCTATATAGGCAAAGTGTGATAGGCACGTGAAAAAAAAATAACTGATCGATATATCAAATTTCCATTGTAGAAGGTGCACAAGGTAGAACTGATCTTGTTAAAAATAATCAGTAAAATAAAAATGAATTGGAAAAATAAGAAATGGCTTAACTATGTGCAAGAGAAAATGGATTGAGGAATAAAATGGGCCCAAGTTGTTTGCTTCTGGAAAATACCCCTCGATAAAAATGCTTCAGTGTTTGTATAATCCTGATTACACCAAGAGAGAGTTAAAAGGTCTCAGGGTCAAATTGTGCAATCAAAACATCTTGATAAATGCTGGAGAAAAAGAAATTATACAATCTCAGAGGTCCTATCCAGTTGTAATTTTTTTTCTGATAAGAGGCCAGGATAGAAAGTGAATAAAATGATACAAATACTTTACTCCGAGGGAGACCATAGCATGGGGACCAGCTACTGCTTGCAACAGTGGTTCTGAGACTAATAAGATTTCATTTACCAATAATATATGTCCAGCAATTTAAAGCAATATTGGAAACATAGGATAACTGCATTTTTTGGGGGGGAAGAAAGAATAAAAACCCAAAACTGACAGTCTTCACATATTTTCTTAAAAAGAAAAGACATTTTAATGCCCCAAAATAAAAGGGCATAACCTCAAGAACTTTTTAAAAAACTGAAAGTGAGGGCCTCCCCTGTGGTGCAGCAGTTGAGTGCTGGGTTGCGAAGTTGCCCGCAGCCTCTGCAGCATTGGTTTGATCCCCGGCCACCAGGCGAGGGTCCCACATGGCATGTAGACTTCTCCTGCCACCTGCTGCTCCCCTCAGCAGTGTACTTCGTCATTCCGACTATTCTGCTCTCCGCTCTGTCTCTGGTGAATTCTCTCACCCTCCCGCGCTTCTGACTGTACCCAGTGCTTGTATAAATAAATAAGTAAATCTTAAAAAAAAAAAAAAACTGAATGTGACTTTACAAAAGACTTTCTACACTGTTCATTTTTCTTGTTTTTCTTAAGAATAGGGACTTTCTTCCAGTCCCTTTGTGTGTATGTTGTACACTGCACTAATGGTAGATTGGGGAGTCACTCTGTGCTACCATACCCTCATCTATAAAACAGAAAAGGAATTTACAAAGTGCCTGAAACATAGCAAGTGCTCAAGCACTAAAACCTAAGAAGCAAAGGCCATTTAGGATTAAGCTGAATCCCAGACTCAGATTGACCCCTGCTCCTCCAAGCTGAGAATTCTTCACACATTCTGGAATATATATGTTCCTGGTAACAAGAGCTGAAGGCATGGACTGATCAAGACAACCCCCTATTTCTCTTCACTACCAAAACACACATGCGTGGCAGGTGGGAGGGTCTGGGAGGGCAGGACTGGGAACATAAGTGCTAGGAGGAAAGGACAGTTGTTTGGAAATGCTCAAGATGATCTCATGTGGGTGGAACTCATGGCAACAAATGACAGTCACTGTGGCTTTCTGGTCCCAGCAGACTTTCACCGTCTCTGCAAGACTTTCCTTCAGATAGAAATTCTGCCCACAAATCCTCACCTCCAGCACACTGACAAGAAGATAAATCAGTTGCCCTTCCCTTAGCACACTGACACTCTCCCCCATGCCACATAATCCATCCATCCCATAATCCAAGCAAACACATAAAAGACAGCTTTTCTGGGAAGGGTCTTAGTATCATCAACCTGGCCCTGACGTCAAGCGAGTGACAAATGAGCTTACGTAGCCCCTCTCCACTGCTTCTTCCCTGCTTCCTTCTCATGTTTAGATGTCACCTCCTCAGAGGGGCCTCCCTGACCACCCCTTTTCTCGTTAGTTCTCCCCTCACCTTGCTCTTTCCATACATAGAATTCAACACAACTGCAGTTATCCATTTGTTGGTTCCTCTTTTTCCTATTTAGAGTTTCCTCCAATTTGTAAGTTCTGGGAAGACAGGCACCATGGCTGTTTTGATCAACTTGGATTGTACTTGTCAATCAATGTTCCTCTGAATCGGACCTCTTTAGTCAGGAGTCTTTTCTCACCGTGAAGTGGATGCGAGAACGGGAGTTCCAATCCTTGGGTTCTAGTCCCCATTCCCCAACATGCATGCTGAGCAGCCCTCTGGAAGTCACTGGGCCTCTCTAGGTCACCCTTTAATAAAAGGTGGCGATTGGGTTGGGTTGTGGTGCTTAAGATAAGTTGGGGGGCTGTATGTTTTTCCCAGGGGGCAGAATATATAAATCAAAACAATGTTCACTTTACAATTTAATACAGGCAAAAGATTTCCACCAAAGCTTGACAACAAGTGTCCTAGATAGTAAGATACTGTTGATAATAGACCCAGAAAAACAACACTTACTTGGGAGTTATGGGTTTAAAAAGATTGAGCAATATGGGATTTCACTTAAGCAGTCCATGGAACTCGTGCAGGCACTCACGACCCACAGGGATGCACTAAGACACAAGGACAAAAAGTAGAATGGGGGGTGAGAGCAGCTTGTGTGTTCTCTTTGCAGAATCCATATCAGATTCAGGAACAGAGCAGAAAAAAATCAGAAAAGAGCAGGAGAAAGACAGGTCAGAGGTAAGGTGAGCAGCAGAAGTAAGGCAGTACCCTGCATGCCAGGCACACCCACTGAGCCAGAGGGGGATTGGGTTAGGTCTTCCCTCAGGAGTCACATTCAGTGAAGACTTAAGAGGAGTAGATGAAGTGAGTTAGAGTCAGGCTCATTTCTGAGGCAGACAAGCTGCTTTCCCTCTTCTGTCCCAGGTCCATCCTATAAAATCAGAAAAACTATAGAACCTCCCTAGTAAGAGTGGTTGGAAGAGTGACAGGAAGTGACATTTGAAAGCACTTAGTCCAGTCCCTGGCACATTAAAAAAAAAAACTTCTGGGAATGAGTTCTTTGTCATCATCATTAAATTCACTCCATCAAAACAAGCAGATAATAAACCTTATGATTTCCATATTAAACATACACAGCTCAACAAAAAGCAAACAACCCAGTCAAAAAGTGGGCAGAAGAACTAAAAAGACACTTCTCCAAAGAAGAAATGCAAATGGCCAACAGGCATATGAAAAAATGTTCCACATCAGTAGTTATCAGAAAAATGCAAATCAAAACCACAATGAGATACCACCTCACCCCACTGAGAATGGCCCACATTAAAAAACCAGAACCAACAAATCCTGGAGAGGATGTGGAGATAAAGGAGCCCTCTTATACTGCTGGTGGGAATGGAATCTGGTCCAGTCACTATGGAAAGCTGCGTGGAGGTTCCTCAGAACATTAAAAATGGATTTACCATATGACCCAGCAAGTCCACTCCTAGGAATCTACCCAAAGGACACAAAAACACTAATTCAAAAGGAAACCTGCACTCCTATTTTTATTGTAGTGCTATTTACAATAGCCAAGATATGGAAACAACCCAAATGCCCCAAAATAGATGAATGGATTGAAGAGTTGTGGTATGTTTATACAATGGAATATTACTAAGCAATCAAAAATGACAAACTCATGTCATTTATGGCAACATGGATGGAGCTGGAAGGAATTATGTTAGCTGAAATTGGTTAGAAGGAAAGATAAATACCCAGTGGTCTTATTTATATGTGGAAAAGAGAAACCAAACAAAAATTTAAGACAAAGTCAAAACTAGAAAGTTGACCATGGAACTGAGACATACAGCAAAAGAGGGGGTGGAAGAGGGATCAAGACAGGGGAAGGTATGGGCCTCACTGGTGGCGCAGGGGATTGAGCGCAGTGCTCTGAGGCTGTCCATGGCCTTTGCGGCAGGAGTTCGATCCCCAGCTGGCTGGGGAGCAACCCACATGGTGCAGCAGACCTCTCCTGTCTCGCTCGTTGCTCCCCTCAGCAATGTATTTTGGTACATCTGCCTATTCTGCTCCCCGCTCTCTCTGGTGAATCTTCTCACACCCCCCCCCCCGTGACTTTGGCCTATACCCCACTTCTTAAAAAAAAAAAACAGACAGAGGAGGGAAGAACACAAGAGAATATGGGTGATGGTTTGAGAGTGAAATGGTGGCAGGAGGACTATGGGAACTACAATGATATAAAAAAATTAATTAATAAATAAAAATAAGAATAAATGGCATTGTTTGAGGCAATACTCCAAGGTGAGATGAGACCTGGAAACTAAGCTAACTTCAGTCTTCAGTCCATCACTTCCCCCAAGTCCTCAGTCAGCAGATTGATGTCAGAAATGGCTGCCAACTGGGTCCAGAAAACATAGCCCTGGGTCTCCACTGGTTCTTTGATATGTCTTCACCAAACCCCTGAACTTCTCAGAGTTTTCTCTGCGTGAAGAGGGTCCCCTCAATGGACAGAGACCATTGTGGTGTTTTTGCCTCTCCTTTGAAAGCCTCCACCACTTGATATGGCTCCGTTGATTAGACCACATGAACTCATTCCTGTCTGTTGACCACTCACCCCCAGAGTGTCTCCTGATACCCAGTGGGCCCCCAGTAAGTGATGTCACTGCAGGGAATGGGCAGAGACACCCTTTGAAGAACCTACTGGTTTTCTGTAAGAGATTTCACATGCTCACGTATGCTCCGCTGCTTGGTTCCCATCACACACCAGCTGGGTCCCTAACACCTCAGTTTCTTCTGCTTAGTAAAATGTTCCAAGGCGTTCCTCCTCCTCCCTGGGCTCCCCATTCTGACTTATGCTGGATAAGCAACTTCAGATTGCTGAACAGCAACACACAACACAGCTGGGTGAAAACACCCGTGTCCTGAAATTCCTGGAAAACTGTGATACACAGCAAACATTCAGAGCATGGACACGGAGCCCCCCCACCCCCACCCCATCCCAGCCTTGGAGAGTCGAGACAAGAGGAAGGCAGCCAGCAGGCAACCGAAACCAAGCCGCAGCGTCTTAAGAAAGTATTTTGTTACCCTTCCAAATACCCCATGCCTGGGCAGAGAGAAAGAAACCACAGGTGAATCTGTCACCAGCACTTAACCTCCCTCCACTTCACCAGGGACTTCCAGAGCCTCCAGGGTAGGGACTAGGCACTTAAAGCCCACAGGGACAAGAGTTAGAGGAACCTCTCCCCCCAATCTCAGGAAATGTGTGGCTTTGAAGGAGAGCCTCAGGGCAGGTACCCCCAAGAGCTCAAAGCTGCCAAGGCATTTCATGTTTATGCACATGGTTGCAAAGAAACACAAAGCACAAATCAGACTGTCCGGCTGACCTTCATTTCTCTAGATTCCATTTAGATACCGTTGAGTCCTTGATTCCCACAGGGTTCTGATGATCTAGGAGCCAGAAACATTACCATGAACTGAACATCCAAAAGCTTCAGGTTCATTATTTGTAGGTGAGACTTAAGTTTCCATTGGTAGAATTTTTCTCAAATAAACAAGCCTCACTAAGTTGAAGAAAAGCCAATGTGACTAGTTTTTGAAACTAACTTATGAAAGTAGAGGAGGCCCAATGATGTAGGGTAAAGAAATATGGCTGCTTTGGTGGTGGTGTGGGGTGGTGACATACATCTGAGGAGGTGTGAACTTATTCCCCTAAATCATATATAGTATTATAAACCAGTGTCACTGCAATTTAAAAAAACAAAAGGAATTTCAGATCAAACTGTGATATCTAACTGTTCCAGTGAATCCCATATGGGAAAATTCCAAAGATAATTGCAGAATTAATTTAAGAAATTCATCAAAATAATTAAAAACAGCTTTAAAAAATTTTGGATACTATTACCTTCAAAAGCAGGCCCCAACTCCAGCCAGGTCCAGAAGATATACCCTTTCAATTATTAATCAGTGAAGAATTTTAAGAAACTTTGTTCTACTTTCCTTCTACATCTCTGGTTATTTGCTTAGAATTTATATCATGGATTCCTTTTTATCTACTACCCTAAATATTAAGATTCTGAGTTTAGCCTTCTTTATTTCTCACTTACACTCTTTGCCTAGACAACCCCATATATGTTCCAACTTTCCCTACCCCAACCCTACCTTCCCTATCTTACTCCCCAGCAAAACCATTACCCCCACCTGCCTCGGTCTCCTACCCACAGGTGTTCTACAGATTTTAAAGAGAAGGCAGGATAAGGATAAACCAAAATTTATTATGACTGCTCTTGCATTTACCCCAAATCTGCTTCTCCCATTGAATTCCCCATCCTAGTAATATCTACAACAATATGATTATATTACAGAAGCTCCTCCTTCCCCTTTCCAATTATAATAATTGATAAACCATAGTAATTAGAAAAATGTGGCCAGCATTCATTGAATGCTTACAATGGACCAGCCATTGCTCTAAGCATTCTATTTGTACCATCTCATTTAAATTTCATAGCAATCCTAAATGTTATACTATCATTATCCCCATTTCACAAATGGGAAAATTGAAACAGAGAAGTTAAGTCCTTTGCCCAAATTTGCACAGTTATTATTTGGCACAGGTGGGCAGCCCAGTCCAAAACCACCAAAGGCCACTGCTGTTCCAATTATCAAGTTCCTCTCCTTAGCTTCTCTGCAAACCTTCTCCCATCACTGCTCCCCCATAGACTTGTCTCTCTCACACATAGCCTCCACTTGGCTTCCCTGTTGTAAGCCTTCCAATCACCAGCCAATATTTGTGCAAAGTTCCCCTAGAGTCATCTTTTTAACATTCAAATCTGACTGTCCCTATGCAACTGAAAACTTCCAATGATCCTAATTGCAGGAAAAATAACATCCAAAACCCTTACAAGCATTTAAGAACCACCCTGTCTAACTCTTCCTCTTATTACTCCCCAGTGGACCTCAATCCTTCAATTCAGTCTTATTAACTACTGCAAACTACTGGCAATAGCATCCTATTCTTTCACAGGGCTACCCTGAATACCCCTTCCTCCCAGTCTACCCAACAAAGCTGCTGAGTCCAACCCAAGAGTTTCCACTGTGAAATTACCTCTAATCACTCAATCCCACCCCAAGCAGGCTAAGCACGCTCGTTTTTGAGCTACTCTACAAACATGCCACCTGGTATTTTAGCAACTGTAATGTGCAAAGCTCCTCTTTGCCTGACAGACTCCCCATAAGGCAATCAAGAGCAAGGACCATGCTGACAAACCAGCAGTATTACTCTGAGTGTCAGCCTTACACAGTTCAAAGTTGCTGTGGCTTTTATGCTGAAAGATGCTCTGGGATAGTAATTCCAGAGTGAGGAGGAATTCCAGGTGTGGCCAGAGTACCTTCCCACCACCAGGTGCTGCAAAACCACCTGGCACAGAGCTGAGGACCGAGAAGAAGCGTCCAATACACATACCACTGGCACCCACAGCACTTCAGGCATGAGCCTCCACCTGAAACAGCATGCCCTTGGAGTGAGAAATTGAAGCAGGAAGTGAAGAGTAACTATAGCACTAAAAGAGAGAGAAATGGAGACCTGACTATTACAAGTGGTCCCCAAAACTTTCCAACCAAACTTGCCATTAGAAAGAGTAATTTTATGGCAGATCACTTGTTAGCGTTTTGAGGAACCACCATACTATAGAGAATTCAAAGAAAGATCAAAGACAAACCTTGAAAGCTGACCATAGACTTGAGGCATCCAGGAGTGGAGAAGGAAGGATAAAAATGAGGGCTGGGGAGAGGGGTTGACAAGGGAAACAGCGCACAGGACTAGGGTGATGGGGTATGAGTGCTTTGGTGATAGGAGAGCTGCGGTGCCCATGCCTGAGGGGAGAAATCATATATTGTTCAAAAACTAACAATGATATAAGGAAAAAGGACTTGATTTAAAAATAAAATAAAAGAGGGCCTCCCTGGTTGCTCAAGGGGTTAAAACACAGCCGATGAAGCTATCCGCAGCTTCTGCAGCATAAGTTCGATCCCCAGCCAGCCAGGGAACTATCCACATGGTGCAGCAGACCTCTCCTGTCTTACCCACTGCAGTGTATTTCAGTCAGTCTGCCTGTTCTGTGGTGAATCCTCTTACCCCCCACACCGCTGTCCTGTACCCTAGTTCTTGTATGCATAAATAAATCTTAAAAAATAAATAAATAAAAGAGTAACTTTACCACAAACTCTCAAGCAATTTATATCTATGTTTAAATAATTTACATACAAGTTAGCTAGACATTTTTATTATTTCCTTCCTATGTCTCCAAAGAATGCTCTTGCATGTGCTCCCTCCTGAAGGCCACCAACATAATCTTCCTGTCTCCCTGAAAGGATGCACACAGTCAAGTACAAGGGTGGGCATGACTGACAAGACATGTAAACACCTGTACATACTCCCGACAGGTACACACCTGCTGTGCTACAGCCCATCCAGTGATTGGGGCTGATGGGCACCTCATTCATGGCCCAATAGCTCTGAGCATCTACATTCTTCCTCTGCAGCTCTGATCCCTTCTCGTCCCCACCCAGAATCTACTCCCTCCTCTACATGGCAGCTCTTTCACTCTCTGAGGACAATTATCCTGTCCCCAGTGAGCCTTGTCTTCTCCAGGGAATCCACACAAGCTAATGGGCCACTCCATCTCAAGTGACAACACGAGACTGCCTCAAACAGCCATTCCACAAGATTTTACATGGTCCCTGGCTGGTTGCTGCCTATAATTGTCACAGGAAACCATTGGTTTGTAAACAAACAAAAATGTCTATCTAGTCTGTCCTCAACTAGATCAAAACAAGTGGAATGTGTATGTGTGACACAGATTCAACAAAAACATCTCATTTCGCCTGTTAAAAGAGACAAGGCCTTCCCATCTAAGGGTAGGCCATGCTGCCACAGCCCAGGTCATAACTGAATTCACTGATTAAATATTGAAACAGATATTATTTTGCTCTTGTTCCTGGAAACCAGCACCCAGAATCAAACATATTAGCACATGCCCACATACATGAGCACAGACACATAGGAATGTATACAAACCATGAATTCACCCCTCCCTTGCCCACCACATAATGTGATTAAAGTCAACATTTATTGAGAGCCTGCATTTGTCAGATACCAGAGACATGGCGTTTAGCACACATACTTATACGTGCAGTAATTAACAAAGGGAAACAGAGTCCCCCGGGTTTCATGTCTTATATTCTCAAAGAGAATGTGCCCAATATACATTTGTGCAACAGGAATCAGGATACCCGGCTGAGTTACACGCCACTTGCATTAAGGATGTGAAAGCCAAAGGGAGCCAAGAGACACATTAAAACGTAGCCACTGGTTATATATTCTATATGGGGGAAAAAATAGCCAAAATCTGCATTAATACAAGGCGGCAAACAGCCAAGCTTTACAGCAATGAAAACCCAACCATCCCCTCCCCACGATTCAATCACATGACCGTGAAATGTTCATACCCCTTCCCAGCACAAGCATGTGGCCCACAGACCTGGCTGGATGGCGGGACCACAGACTAGAAGTCAGTGAGTCTGGGTACCTTTCCATGCTTGGACTCAAAATGATGTCTGGGAGCCTTGCTCTTAAAAATAAACTATTTTAGGGCCTCCCCTGGTGGCGCAGTGGTTGAACGCTGGGCTGCAAAGCTGCCCGCAGCCTCTGCAGCGCCGGTTCAATCCCCGGCCGCTGGCGAGGGTCCCACTTGGCGTGACAGACCTCTCCTGCCACGTCCACTGCTCCCCTCAGCAGTGTATTTCGTCAGTCTGCCTGTTCTGTTCCCCTCTCTGGCTCTGGTGAATCCTCTCACCCTCCCGCACTTCTGACTGTACCCAGTGCTTGTATAAATAAATAAATAAATCTTTAAAAATATATATTTTAAATCATAAAATTGTAAGGTGAGTTCTCTTTTCTTTGCAGCAGTGTCAGTAAAACGACTGTCAATGGGGAGGTGGCTGAGAGCCAGACCAGCCTCACCCCTTTTAGGCTGCGGAAGGGAATTTACTTGGTAGATTTCTAGCCTGTGCCAATGTGGGGGGAATATCTTCTATCCCTGCCTAATCCTTCATCCTAGTGCCAAAAACATGGAATACTCAGGGCAACCTGGCAGAGTAGGAAGTATTTTTGGACAGGATATTTGCTTCCGAGGCCAGTTTCTAAGAGCAACTACTCCACACAGCATCAGCTCACGACCTTACCTTTTCTTTTTAAGCATCCTACTAGACTTCAGAAAAAATTTTATGTTGGCTGGGGTGTTTGACCTTGGCTGCCAGGATAGGCTTGTCAAACATTCCCAATCCAATTCCATTTTCCTCTACACCAGAGCATCCTAGAACTTCTCATCATATTGCTGCGCCATTAAGAGATTTCCAAGAACCTTCCAAGGAGGTTCCTTGGAAATTCAGATATGCTAAAAAGCCCACTGGATAGGAGGGAAGTAGGACACCTTAGGGGGATGAAATGAGGTACAGACAATAGAGCCAGAGCTGTGGGTAGCCATGAATCTCTGAGTGCAAGCTCCCGGGAACAAAATGACTGGAGCATGAATCACCTGCTTACATCAGAGTCTCTTCCCACATCAGTCCCTCCCACATTGTTGAAGATTAATCACGAGCAGTTATTCTAAATCACTCAGTGGTGTGTGTACTGCTAGTGCCACATTAGAGAATCCCTTATGACTTTTATCTTGACACAAGGGTCAATTCCTGCACACCATCATCCAGAAACGCAGGGGTCCCTCATATCTCCCTCCCACAAAGTCCACTGCAGAGATCAGATTGCTTTCATTATAATGAAGACCAGTAAGGAAATGGCTGGGAAGCAGCTTCTGATCTGATGTAGGAAGAACTCTGATGCTCAACAGCAATCAGAAAAAGATTAGGCTATCTTGAAAAGCACACTGAGCCCCATCATCATGGTTGACTAAGCATTTTTGGGGGTGGATGGGGGTGGATAGGAATGTCTACATGGTGGAGAGGAGAATGGGAAATAAGTAGTTATCCCCAATAACCTCTACAACCCCTTCCAACCTTAGTTTCTGATTCTTTACATTGTACATTGGTTTCCAATGCTCTGCACAGGTCACAGCCACGACTATAAGGCAATTTTTGAAAAGTGTGTTCGTGTCCTCTACAGGAGTCATGGGGACTGTGATTTGTCCCACACAGATTTCTCCTAGAGCAACAGAGAGTCCCCCCAATTTCAGCGCGTCTCAAAACCAAGAATGTGCTCAGAGCACATAACCAGAGCCAAAACTCCTCCCTTGTCTCTCCTGAAGCCCACCAAGCACATACAACGTGGATGATTAGCCTTTCAAGAATATCCTTAGAGCCCACTTTTCCCCATTTCCTGAGCCACCCAAAGCTAACCATGCAAAGGGACCAGGACCCCCTTCTGGGGGAAAAAGAAGCCTGAGAGAACGAGAAAGGAAGAAACCTTGGCTAGGGACCCCCCAGCCTTGCCAGGCCTCTCCCACTGTTTGGATCTCGGAGAAGTGATTTCAGTCTTGCTGGCCTCTCCTCTCAAGTGGGTGCTCATTATCATTTGTAAGGAATTTATCAAGTAAATAAAATGTCCACTGTGACACCGTATTTTTCAATGATTCAGGAGCTGCAGGCAACACGTCTCCAGTCACACCTGGAGGCGAGGTCATGGAACTGCCTGGAATAATCTGCGGGATGGAGACACCTGTCCTAACCTTGCCAACTACGGGGCTCATGAAACTGTCAGCTGAGGGCTTCGAACAGACATGCATAACCACTTTAGGAGGACTAAGCCAGCAGACGAGAGAGAAAAATGTCAGGCAGGGATGGGGTGCATAATCTCATGGAGAAACTGGGAGAAAAGTTCGCCCCCAAGTCCCTTTCCTAGCTCCAAAGTCACCATACTTAAGTAAGAGCCTGGGTAAAACCAGAGCGCTCCTAACTGCATTTTGCAGCTTAAGTGGGAGCTTTCCTTTGCCCACAACTCCTGTGGCTTCCTTTCATCTCCTCCCTCGTTAGGCCTTACGCACTACAGCGTTTTCCCCCAGAAAGAGCTGAATGTATTCATAATTTCTAGGATTACATGCAAAGTGAAGTCTCATCACAGAGTGGAGGTGGATATGGTTTGTCTGGATGACTATGAGAGCCATTTGTTTTTAAAAGCTGCTGGTACTGATTTCTGGGTTTAACAACTTTTTTTTTTTTTAACTTTGGAAAATATATTATTTTGGAACATTGTGGACCGCAGCGGAAGTTTGAGAGCAGATATAGATGATGACACATGTAAAGGGGCCCCTTATTGCTTTTAAATAGGTTACCCAAAGGCATCAATTTCTGGAGAACAGAGCAGTAATGACAACCCACAGCACCGTCAGATCCCAAGGAGCTCACAGATCACAAGGAGCCTGCCGAGCCAGCTCGTCCCTCACCCCTGCCAGCCCCAGACCTCCCCCGCTAGGTGAGCTGGGGCAAACCAAACACCCCAAATTCAGCTGGGAAAATCTCAGGAGGGGTACGGGGTGCTCCTCTGCTTAAACACCAGCATGTTCCATTAAATCTACAGCAAATATTTCCAAACACCTCTTCCCAGTCCCCACAGGGTATCCCAGCTATCCACCAACCGCACCTCCCAAACAGTAATTCAGTACGTCCCTCATCCTCCCGCACCCCCCACCAGGCCCTCCCTGCCCTGCTAATGTAGGAAGCGAAGGGAAACATGTCTGTGATGAAGTTCTTGGTCACGGGAAGTGCGCACACATCCAGCACAGTGTTGCTGTCACCGGACAGCAGTGGGTTCCTCTCAACAGAGGCGGATCCTCAGAGGTCGGGTTGGCAGCTTATGTTATTGGGGAGACCTTAAAAAGTCACAAATCCAAATTCAGTATGAGGCCTCCAGGGCCCATGCAAGTGAGGATAGATGGAAGATTTAGTTTCCTGATAAATCCGCCTCTGTAATTCCCCACACACACCCCAAGGAAAAGGGAAGAACAAATAGAGAAAAGGGTTTGGTTTTGTCATCTGTGAAGAGTCAGAGGCAGCTGGGGAGCGAGGAGTCTGACACAGGCATCCAGAGCTCCGTCTTTTCCCACCAGCCTTGAGAAGGATGCAGGACACCTTCCAGGTACCTGGGAAACCAAAGGTAAGTCTGACAGGGAGAGCTGTCCAGTCGGGCTCCACGTGCAGCTGTGTGCTGGCTGCTTTGAGGTCCAGCGGGCCGATCAGTTCCCATCACTGCACATCAGTCCAGGGTCTTGAGGGTGCAAACTGAACATTCAGGTTCATTCGTTTCATTCATATTCTCTCTCTCTCTCTCTCTTTCTCTCTCTCTCTAGCTGGAGGAGCACGACTCCTAGAGTTGCCCAAGCGCTAACCTTACCCTGCACCAGGAATCTTACACTTTGCTGACCACCAGCATCCCAAGGGGCAATGCTCCATTTCATGATGGAGGCACAGGCCGCTGGCGTAAAGGAAAGGAGCCCACAATCAAATGCTGTGCTGTGGTCTGGGCCCTCAGGTCCCAGAGACACCTGCCAAACAGGAAATACTCAAGCCCCACAACCTCTATACACAGCAAGTCCAGTGGCAACGCAGGGACTGGGTCTCCTCATCTGTTCAGTGGGCTGGTAAGACCTGCCCTACTTGCCCCATTGGGTTACTGTGGGGGCAAGTGCACCACACATTTGCAGGCACAGAGCTCTGAATACCGCCCAGAGGCAAAGCCCTTGCCAGCAACCCCATAATCTTAGGTATGGGCAAAGTAGCAATGACACTGGATCTAGACTCTCCTGAAATTTCCCTCCTTTCAACTCTGCCACCCCTCAAAGTACGATAAAACAAAGTGGTAGAGGTGGGAGTGACTCAAAGGGAAGGTTCAGATCTTCTATGAAAACCCAAGTTTGTTCTTACACATGTCAGGAGACCAATCAGAGCCATAACTAGCTCTTTTCCAGAGACTATGCATTTATACATTCCAAGCTCTCAACATAACGCAAATTCATAACATACATTTCTTATTACCCCTGCTTTGCCATGAGGCAGGACATCACAGTGGTTAAGAGCGTGGACTCTGAGGTCAGACTGCCTCGATACCAACCCCAGCTTTGTCTCCTGTTAGCTGTGTGACTCTGGATGAGTCATTTAAACTCTTGCCTCTCAGCTTCCTTATCTACAAAATGAGACTAATAATGTATCAAGAGTGGCTGTAAGGATGACAAGAGTTAATATAAGCAAAACAGTCGAAAGAGCCTCGGCCTGGAGGAGTGCCCTGTGATTTCTACCTGCCATGATGATGATGGTTGATGAGGGTACTGAAGTTTCCAAAACCTTCTTCAAAGATATACACCTTGTAATTGGACATGCCCAGATTGCAGTCCAGATCTGGAAGCCATGCCCTTAATCATTATACTAAACACTCTTAAGTTTGAAATTTCTCTGCTCCTCAGTTCCCTCATGCATCCAATGGAGCTAGTGAATAGCAACTGCGTGGGAGTGGGGTGATCAGCAACTGAGTCAATGCTGACAAAGCACCCAGGCACATGGTGGTGTCCAAGGAAGAGTTCTTGATCTCCAGAGCCCTATCCCCAAGCCTCTCTCACTCCAGTTTGTCTCCTTGGGGGCTCAGTGCTCTGGGAGGGACATTCTTTGAAGGCCAATGACTCAAGACCGTAGGAGGCTTCTGAATGGGATAATAGTCTCATCCCCCAAGCACAATCCACCTCCTACCTCTTCTGTCCGGTGAAGGTGGGGAAGGACCCAGCTGAGGGTCAGCTGCCCCACAAGCTGGAAATCATCTTTCCAGGGCAGTCAGGGAAGGGAGAGAGGGCCTTGAAGATAATTAGCCCCCAGCGCTGAGCCTGTGGTGTCTCATTACCAAATGCAAATGCAAGTTCATGTACCACTGGAAGGTTCCTGGCAAAATGCCTACCAGACCCTCAACCCTGCTCAATTTGGACCAAACCGTGACCCAATGCCCACCTCCTTTATGGCCTGCAGCTGGTACTCAGGCTCTGTGAAGGGGGAAGGCTGCTCTCACCCCACTGAAGGGGAATAAGCAAGAAGGGTCTTATTTCTTTAAAAGAGGCAGAGACGCCATGGGCTGGGGGGTGTATTAAAAAAAATTGCTCTTCCCTCAGCAGTTAAAAGAGGGATAATTGGAGCAAGTGGCAGGCGGCTGCTCCGTCATTTAGCATACAGCATACCCAGGAAATCTCACTTGGTAATCAGGAGGAGAGGAGGAAAAAGGAGCAATCAGACCCCTATTCAGGCTCCGTTTATCGACAGCCCCTGCTGGCTGGGCTGCTGGAAGGCCTGGCTGGTCCCACCTAAAGCTGCCTAGTGGGGAATCAAGCCCCAGAGGCAGCAGCTTTCCTTTGTGTACATTTCAGGTCCTTGCACCTCCAGACCAGGGGGGATTCTGGAAAGAATTAACCTTTACTGTGTTACTCACCACTTCCCCAAAGCCATGCACAGCCCCTGCCCCCAGCATTCAGGGCGGATACAGGTTAGGAACAATGCCGAGTTATAATTCCAGCAGGACACGTGCGCAACCGCGTGCACAGGGGGCAGGGGAGATGGCTGTTATTTACGCAAGTATCCCAAACAGGGGATCCACAGCTGGGGCCAACCCTGGAAGCTTAACATTGTCCCTCGGTAAATGCTCCGGGGGTAAGCACCTCCTCTTCGAGTATCATTTTTCTAGCTCACTCCCAGCTTTTAGAAATGGAGTCACAAAATTTTCAATGAAATGAAAAATAATTGAAATTCACTTTCAGGAAGGCATGCCAAGGCCACACTGTGGTGTTCAGCCATCAATCAAATCACTCTGAGCGGGATGTCAGCATCAGACAGTGGAGAGG
Source organism: Talpa europaea (assembly GCF_964194135.1). Taxonomy (NCBI): domain Eukaryota; kingdom Metazoa; phylum Chordata; class Mammalia; order Eulipotyphla; family Talpidae; genus Talpa; species Talpa europaea. The sequence goes on from NC_140075.1 coordinate 109,889,615, forward strand.
AGGGGGATGGGAGGCAAGTGGGCACCACACAGCAGCAGGCTTGTCATAATGCCCTGTCACCAGCACCCACCACAGATCCTTCGCTGGAGGGTCCCCAAAACCAACTGACACTCAAGACAAAATTCTTCTGTTCTAGATACCTGCCTAAGTCAACAGGAAAAGGTAGCAGACAATGAACCAAATTTTTTTTGTCTGTCTTTGCTAACTGATAGGACCTCGTGCCTCTTCACTGAATTAACCTAAAAATGGGGGTACACAAATGATGTGACCCATGTTAAAAGACTCGGGAGGGGAGATCAACCTCTGTCTCCCCTAAAGGCTAACTTCATGCTAAAGAAAATCTTCCAAGAAACTGGCACTGAAATGTATACCCCTTGGGAGAGAATGAATTCTTTCTGACCATAAGGTTGTTGGGAAATTCAGTAATCATGCATTTCATAACTGAGAATGGTTTAAAAACAAACAATGAAATGTAAACTCCTTTCAAGTTAATGGCAAACTCTCGGGGTGACCTTTGAGGGACCTGTTTTCTAGAGGGAGCTCAGGATTCCTCTTCAGGGCCAGATGAGTTTCGGGGCTACCCATAAGAAGATGGACTGGCTAAAGCTCAACTATATTCCAAATCAGATATGCATAATTTTAAAATCATTTTAAGTTATCTGTGCTTCCTCTGTCCTCCAAGATCATGATAGAAAAAGCAAGAGATTAAATGTCAACATGAACATGTCCGAAGTTGAGGGCCAGAACATTTTACTTATAAACACAACTAGAAGTAACAGTCTGGAACCTCTTTTCCAAACTCCATCATGTGCCAGAATATTCAATGTGACCATGAATCGGGCTGGGAGTCTTGGAATGAAGTTTTCCCAAGTAGACTATGTAGAGTTCAGTCTGGAGCTAGAGCTAATAGACTTTCACACAAGGAAAGAGAAGATACTATGTCCAGTGCCTCTTACCCCTCGGCCCAGTTCTCCACAGAAACTATCTCCGTGTCTCCTGGGGCTTCCCTAGAGAAGACACCCAGCAGGGGATCAACACAGCCCAAAGCACAGAACAGAGATGGGTTGTCTGTGCATTCTTCCTGGGGAGAAGCATGGCGACAATTTGGAGCCACTGAAGACAGGAAAGCCAAAGAGGCTGAGCAAACATCAGGGTTGCCCGCATGCTAGAGGCTAATGGGCCACAGAAAGCATCTTCAACAGGGCCCAACCATATCCTTCTGAAGCTTCTGGAACCCTCCCAGCTCTTCCTGTTCTGCTAAAGCATTTAACACAATGGATCTTCCGCAGTGGGTATGAGCTCTCACACCATTGAATGGCAGAGTAGGACAATTAGAGTTGGGGTACATAAGAAACCCCCTCCTGATGAGAAGAGTCTCCTGCTTCCAGTTCTGTGACATGTGCAGTTTAAATTCAGGGGTGGGATGCAATTTGCAGCAACATGGATGGCGCTGGAAAGGATCATGCTCAGCGAAATAAGCCAAAAAGAAAAAGAAAAATACCGGATGGTCTCACTCATAGCAGGAATCTAGAAAACTTAAATAAGGGACCAGGAAAACGAATAACTATAAGAAAGTGAAAATCAAAATCAACAAAAAACTATGAACCAGAGACACTTTTTGGGGGGTGGGGGGCGGGAGGGGAGGGATTGGGGTCAGAATGGGGGGTTTGCAATTGTATGGGGGAATATAAAAATAAAATTTATTATTTATAAAAAATAAATAAATAAATAAATAAATTCGGGGGGGGGGGATGAGAATGAGTGCCCACTCAGTCTCTGATTCACCATGTTATCAGGAGGACAATGACTAAACATTTGTTTAAGTTATTTATCTTATTTTATGCAAATCTGCTTGACACTTAGCAGCTGCTGTGATTTTTCCCCTTAATATTTTACAGGTGAGTTTTCCTTCTTACTCTCCAAAAGTTAACTGTGTCTGCAGACAATGCATATTGTCTCGTGGCCTGCAGTGCTTTTTGTTATTGATTAGGCATGATGACAATTACCAGGGTCAACAGGTTCCAAGCTATCAGCAGTAAATTCTTTCACCTCTCCCAACATCTGCCCTGACCTCAACCTTTGCACTGCTCTGTCCAAGTCAACCAGTCGCTACTATTACTAGTTTATTTACATGATGTGTGTATCAGTAGAATAAATGAGCTATTCTCTGTTTGCCTTCTACAGATAGAAGGTATCAGTCCATAGCCAACAGACAATCTGAACCTTGGGAAAAAAGTATTATTAAAATATACATGTTGTATTTAGCTATTTAAAAATTGCCTGCAATCTGTTCCAAAGAAATTCTGTTGGAGACCACACACACACACACACACACACCAAAACCAAAGAGAGAGAGAGAGAAAGGACAAATTGTATACATCTCCAGTATAGAGATTCTTCCTGCAGAAAAAATGCTGATCCAAACCTGCCCAGAGGAAATGAGTTCTTTTTAAACACAAAAATGCAATCAGGGATAATCAGCAAGTTAACAACACTCTTGCAAATATCCCTAGAAAGGAAGAATGCCAGCTTTCAATGCAAGTTCTGAGAACAGATCCTTTGAGTGAATGAGAAAACAAGTGAGCATGTCAGCGTCTTCAGGAAGAACTTTCTCCAAAGCCAAAAAGCCTGCAACAGCAGTCCACTGCAGAAGTACCTGCTTGTGAGCAGCGCTTCAATAACCGCCACCCACAGCAGCTTTGCAGATCCGTGTTGCCTCTGTCCCTCTTCCCCAGTCCTTCTCCAATGGGCTCAGGGGAAAAATAGAAACCAGAATTGACAACCCGCAGCCTCCATGCAGGTAAGAAGATACCACACCCACAGAAGGACCCAGAGAGCTGACCTGCCCATACAAATGACAAGGAGGCCTCCATCAAGACCCCCAAGGAGTCCTAGTCTCCGGCATGTGTTACCTGTGAAATAAATTTGTTTTGGGTTTTTTAAAAATGTTAATAACTATTAGTAGAAACAGTTCATATCAACCGCAATCTGCTTTAGGAACCGGGCTGCTGTAGGCAAGTTTGAGGAAAGCTGCAGATACCATTTTTGATTACAAATCCGCAGGCAGGGGGAGACTCACCTAATGAAGAGATCCTGGAGTCAGTGCTGAGACACCCACCTGGCTCCACCTACCTGACCTTCCTTGACTGTCTATCTTGGCTACACAAAGGAATTACCTGGAAAGTGCACCGATGTTTGATCCCACTCCCCAGAGACTACTGGCAGATTGGCTTGGGGGTGGTGGGGGAGGCTGAAGATTTTTAAACATCCCACATGATCCTAATGTGCAGCCAAGGTTGAGAACCACCCCAATGCCTCCAGAAAGACACCAGCATAGGAAGGTGATCCAAACATCTCTGGGAAAATTCAGGGCTTATCTAAAAAAGGATAGAAGAGAAAGCACATGCCTTCTCTCTTTGTCATCCTAGCCTCCCAACACACAGCCGGCTAGTTCACATGTTCTTGGCCAGGTCCATGTTCCTCCCACTGAAATCTAGGCCTTTAGTGGGTTCAGGAGTCCAGGACTCTGGATTTTATGTATTTGTCAAATTAGAGCCTGCGAATTCTCACAGATCTGATCCCAAATAGATTTTGGTGTACAAACTGAGGGCAGCCTAAGCCCTTGGACATAAGTCCCCCTTCCTCTCCCTGGGAAGTTGTCGTTGAACTTGGGGGGGTGTCCAGAGTATGCAGAGCATGACCAGTTCCCTCCAGGGCTTGGCTGGACCAGGCTCCTGTCAGTCTCTGTGTGTTCCCACACTGTTCTCTCTATAAGGAGAGGCAAGGACAAGATGGAAAAATCCTGATGCTGGAATAAGGAGGCAAGAAAGCCCATCCCCAGGTGCCTCATCTACCCTCCAGACACATCCCAGAAAATGGGGGGTTGGGGGGGAACCCAGTCAAGGCTGGGTTTACAGCGGGGCCAACCATGCACCTGCAAATCCATCCACCCCATTCTTCACTGCACAGGCATTTTTGGTACTGGAAGAAGGAGGAAGTGACATTTCCCATCTATCCCCAAGGGTCGAAGTCTCGATGGATCAGGAGGTACAGTGTGCCCATTTTCTATCTGATTTCTTCCCTGGTGCTGATCCTGCTAAGCTGGGCTGCAATGGAGGAGCTGACTCTGTGCACAGGCAGGCAGCGGCCGATGCCATCAAGTACAGCCAAAGATGCCTCTGAGTACAGCCAAACATTTGAGCAAGGAACCCATGGTTGAGTAACCAGGATTCTCTTCCTGCTGAGAACGGATGGATTTTCCATTGAGAGCAAGCAAAGGAATTCCATCGCCTCCTCAGGGAAAGGGACCCAATTATCCAACAAGCATCTAAAGCAGCCCTTCCGTGAGAAAACTGGTTTCTATCAGGGGTCCTGGATCCTCACCGGCCCCCTAGGAGGTCTGGAGCCAGAGAGTGTAGAAAGCTCCGTCTTACCTTCCGAGCAGAGCTTGCCTCCGAAGCCAGTGGTGGAACAGTCACAGGTTGGGTGGCCATCCAGGAGAAAGCAGATCCCACCATTTTCACAGGGTCGGTCACCACAGGGGCCCTCTGCGTCCAGCTGGACACCCTGGCTCCCCAGAAGCTGAGGCTCCGAGTTGCCATATTTGAGATCCAGGATTAATCCCTTGAAGCCGGGCATGGCCTGCACTCCGTCGAGGGTCAGAGCAGAAGGTCGTATGTCCGCAGGGACTCCTCCGAGGAACAAGTGGCTGACCACATCCATGTAGGGCCGCTGGGGCTGCAGCTCCCCGGCCTGGCCCTCGCCATCCAGCACCAGCACGGTGCGCAGGCCGTCGCGGCTCACCATGAGGAAGTGCCAGGTGCTGTCGTTGACCTGCTTGTGGGACATCATGGCCGTCTCGGCGCAGTCCATGCTGACCCGCAGCTGCACGCGGCCGTCCACCAGCGAGAGGCACAGGAAGTCGCAGACACCGCCGTCGTCCAGGTAAAGCAGCAGCCCCGTGGAGACGTTGGTCTTGAACTGGAAGCTCAGGTCGCTGCGCGTGCTGGCGTCCCAGCGGAGGTAGCGGGCCCATTGGTTGGGGAGGCCCATGAACTCCAGGCCCAGGCACAGCCCCAGCAGGGACCCCAGCAGGACGCTCGCCTTCAGGGTGAAGAAAACCGAGTGCGCGGTGAAGCTCATCGTGGGTGCTGGAGAGGAGCGCGGAGGAGCAGAGCGCAGGGAACAGCCCTGGTGGGCTTTGGGAGGGTGCAGTGCACGAGGGGCGCGCCCCAGCGCACAGGAGAGGACGGAGCACGCAGGAGGTCGGAGCTCCTAGGGGGGAGGGAGGAGAAGCGAAGGGGACCGCGCAGAAGGGCCCCCAACACAGAGGCAGAGGAAAGAGACAGGACAGAAAAGGGGAGGACCCTCAGGTGGGGAAAGGGAGGGGCTGCAGTGAGGAGCAAAGTGTCTTTCTCCAAGAAAAGATCTCAGCTATCCATGTGGATCCGGAGGCCTTGATTCGAGGAGATGGTGGGGCAGAGCCTTCTGCAATGCGCTCCTCCCCAGGGACCCGCTCGCCCGCAGCCAGGGAGGCCGCTGAGGTCAACGGGCGGTGAGGGAGGAGGCGTGAGCGGTGAGGTGAGCCAAGTGACAGGTAGAAACAGGCCAAGGACCAGTCCTGAGGTTCTACCTCCTAGCAGCCCGGGGCTGGGGGCAGGGGCGCAGCTGGAAGCTGAGTGCTCAGGCCGAGCAGGGCCCAGGGTAGAGCTGAAGCAGGTTCAGGCTTCATGGTGCGGGCCAGAGGCAGTCCTGCCCATAACCTGCCTCCCAGGACTCCGGAGAGGGGCTCTGCGGAGAGGAGGGAGAAGAGGAGGAAGGAAGATTAGAGACGTGTGTTGGGAAAATACTGCAGCCTATTTCACAAATATTGATGAAGCGTGGACTCTGAGCCAGGCTATTCTAGCGGTTCCCACAGGGCTGGGTGCTTCAAACCAGGGGGAGGGCCTGACTCCTTCCAGAATGTGTGCAGGACCCAGAGTCAGCTCCTAATGATTCACTCAGATATTCCATATGCAAAAATGGTGTAAACCCCCAAATGTCATATCAGCACATTTTACAATATTCATATCCCAGGGTCAGATAGCAAAAATTTATTTTTAAGATCAATGCTAACATTTTATAAACTCAAATATAATTTTAAATTATTTACTTACTAAAAGACATGAAAATGACATAGACTTTTTGGAAAAGATTTTTCTTTTTCTGTATGACCATTCAATGTTTGACTAGACGCACTCTAACAGACTTCCACCTTTAAATATTTAAATATTTATCAAAATCAGCAAAAATAAATTAGAAGATGAGTAATGAGCAAACTTGATCTCATCTCTTCTGGAAAGTACAAAATATGTGCTCTGAGGCTTTTTTTTCTTAAAGATTGACTTTAAATCCTAGTTCCTGTATGTGAAACTAAGCACATTTCTTAAACTACTTGACCTTCTATTTCCTCATTTGTAGAGGAGAGAAGATAATAATCTCTTTCCAAGGTTGGAGAGAAGATTAAATGAGATCACGTATGGGACTATCGTAGCATGAGGCTATATATATAGTAGGAAATCAATAAATACTGGGATCCTTCATTTCTTGTATCCAGATAGGAAGGGAGAAGAGATGTTATTGATGTGCATCTATGTATGTGTGAGTGTGTGTCTTGTGTGTGATTCTGTGTGTGTCTCTGTGTGAATGTGCCTGTGTGTCTGTAGAGGCAGTATATGAAAATACTCTTTAAAAGATTATGAAGGGCCTCCCTGGTGGTGCAAGGGGTTAAGGTCAGCACTATGAAGCTATCTGCAGCCACTGCAGCATGAGTTTGATCCCTGGCCAGAGAAGTGACCCACACGGTACTGGAGACCTCTCTTGTCTCACCTGCTGCTCTCCTCAGCAGTGTATTTCAGTCTGCTTATTCTGCTCCCCACTCTGTCTCTAGTGAGTCCTCTCACCCCCCCATGCCTCTGGCTATACCCCAGCTCTTGTGTGCAAAAATAAATAAATCTTTAAAAAAAAGATTATGAAAACTTCAAAGTGGATAACAACTAAATAGTTAAGGGATGCTACAGACCTAGAGATTATTATATGGGCTTTACAGTAGTTGGAAAGGCACCAGCACCCAGTCAAGTGTGTGATTTGGTTTCTGAGGACAGACTCTGGCCCACCTAGCTGAGTGGAAATGTCTCTGTCCACATGAAAGCAATGAGGGTAATTTCTAGGAACTGTGCAAGATGCTGCTTATTAGTTGGCATATTTGATAATTTACCATGGTCTCTGTCACAGCATCAATTTCCACTATTTTTATGATGACTACATTAGCAAAACTAGTTATTACTCCTGCTTTGAAGAGGAAAATGCTGTTCCTTCACCAGGAACAAACACCTATTCCCATTGAACAAATAAACCCAATCAACAAGAGGCTGGCTGACTAAATCCATTGTAAGGAAAGCCTTTGCTCTGTAAAAGGTCTTGTCCAATGTTTCCTAAAGTATGGCCTAGGTACTTCCACTGGTGCAAACGATGGTCAGCTAGAACATGGACACAGTGGTCTGAAGGTACTTGTACAGGCTGCTGGGTAAACTGGTAAAATTTCAGTAATTTTTCAGCTGATATGACTTTGATAGCACGAAATCAGCTATGCTAAACAGACTTTTTGAGGTGAACTTTAAGCCAAGTCTTGAAAAGGAGTAAGGGAATTAACCATGAAAATATCTGGGAAAAATGCTCTAGAAGTAATAGTCAATGCAAAGGCCTGGAGCCTGGAGCCGTCAGGTATATTTAAGAACAGTAAGCAGGCCAGTGCTGTTGCAATGGAGTGAAGACAGGAAGCCAAAGGTAGATCTCACAAAGCTGGATGATAAGAACATGCCCCAGCCTCTAAGAAGTGAGCACTGAATGAGGTGAGGGATGCCAGCTAAGTCAAAAGGCAACGTCCCAGGGGAGAGAGGATGCCCTTGTCCTGAGAGGAAGATGCCTCTGGCTTCATCAACAGCCATCCAGGACTACACATTTCTTTAAGTTGACTTGCTGGAAGGGGCTACTTTTGAAGTAAGTGCTCAGGTGACAGCTGCTCTCCGTCCCCTCCCCACAGCCATACATGTGATAGAGAAGAGAGGGGAGCAAAACAGGTGTGAGCAGGAAGAAAAAGCCTCTCAGAAGAGGTAACCCAAGCCTGAAATCATTAATGAGCCAAAAATGTAAAAAAAAAAAAAAAAAAGTGATGTGGCATGTAGTTCCCTGGAGCATGAGCCCACAAGGCTTAGGAAAGTGTCTTCTCTGTGACATTACCCTGACTGCTTTACCTCAGGGAGTGCTTCTCTTTCACCCCCTACCCTGCCAATGCAAACCTGGGGGCCCTCTGGCTGACACGCAAGGCTCAGATGGATGCACCAGTGTGTCTGCAACTTCAGTGGGAGGAAAGGACATTCAGATGGAAGTCCTGGCCTCACAGATGATCCAGGACATGAGACCCTCCACCTCTTCCCAGAGACACATTTCTGATAGGGTCTAAGTGGACAGTGCTAGAAATGTTCAGACTAGTCTATCAACTCACTTCCAGGCCTCTGAAAGTCACTTATTGTCTGTATAAATTAAATGACTTGCTCAATTTGCTTTGTTTATTGAGCTCTGATTCATCCCACTCACTGCTGGACCAAACTGGAATAAGACACCATTCTTGTCCTCAAGGGTCTTCCAGGCCATGGGGCGCAAAGCACAGCGATGGGCAGTCCTGGCTCTGGAAGCCTGATAGGGAGCTCCCTGTGGCTAGAGGCTACTTCACCATGGTGCCTACCACAGGACCTTAACACGGAGTGGGAAACATGTAGAAGAACAGTCAAAACAGAAGCTGAGGGGCCTCCCTGGTGGCACAAGGGGTTAAGCACCACACTATGAAGCAGCCTCCACAGCACGTGTTCGATCCCTGGCTGGCCAGAGAGAAACCCACATGGCGCAGCAGACGTCTCCTGTCTCACCTGCTGCTCCCCTCAGCAGTGTGTTTCAGTCAGTCTGCCTGTTCTGTTCCCCGCTCTGTCTCTGGTGAATCCTCTCACCCTTCCCCCTCCATCTCTGGCTTGTACCCCAGCTCCTGTATGCATAAATAAATAAATCTTTCAAAAAAAAAAAAAAAAAAACAGGAGCAACATGGCGGCGAGGAGACGCTGCGAGTAAGATCTCCCATTAAAAAAAGTTAATAGGGAGGAAAAGCGGCAGGTCCCAGTGAGAACCGGGACACGGAAGATAAACGGACGACGCCAGCAAACTGCCCGAAGAAGAAAGTTGCCATAAAAGAGGACGAGAAGGGAGGGAAGCGCAGAACCCTGCTCCCCTCCCCCGCCCACAAAGTCGGCACTCTCCGACCGGCAGAAAGGAGGGAAACAACAAACCAAAACGGCCAACAAGAAAAACGGACGCAGCAAGCGGGACTGTGAGTGGAAAGGAACTATTGCAGCCACCACACCCCGTGAACGGGAGAGGTGAACCCTGCAGGATCCGCCGCGGAGGTGAGCTCCAGGCGCCATTAAAGAGAGCCACGCCCCCCAGGAGGAGACCAGCACCAGCACACAGCCCCGGCCGCCCGGTAAGGTTGCGTGCGGAAAGCGGCGCGGATCCGGACCGGATCGCAGCTGCCCAGGTCCCCGCGCCTGCGACCTAGGCTTGCGGGGAGACGGTGGAGGCCCTCCCTGAGTGAGCAGGAACAAGGCGCCCAGGCAGGGGAGCGGGATTCAAAAGGCGCCATTCCCGCGCCACTGATCTGGGCTACAGCCTGCGTCCTGGAACTGAGGGCTTTGGAACTGAGACCCGGGGCACGAAATTAGGGGGAGACTGCGGAGGCCCTCCCTGAGTGAGCAGGAACAAGGCGCCCAGGCAGGGGAGCGGGATTCAAAAGGCGCCATTCCCGCGCCACTGATCTGGGCTACAGCCCGCGTCCTGGAACTGAGGGCTTTGGAACTGAGACCCGGGGCACGAAATTAGGGGAAGACTGCGGAGGCCCTCCCTGAGTGAGCAGGAACAAGGCGCCCAGGCAAGGGAGCTGGACTCAAAAGGCGCCATTCCCGCGCCACTGATCTGGGCTACAGCCCGCGTCCTGGAACTGAGGGCTTTGGAACAGAGACCCGGGGCACGAAATTAGGGGCGTGGGTTCCCCACGACGGTGGGGCACAAGGCAGACACAGCACCCCAAAGCCGTTGAGGTGTACCCTACCATCCCCGCTCTGCTCCCTGTCCCACGGGGTGGAAAATCAGCTCCCCAAGGGCTCTAGGAGAGATCTCTGGCACCACCTAGCGACTTGAAGCCAGCAGAGGCTCCTGAAGGAGCTAGTGGCCAGCTGGGGAGTTTGCCCACACCGGGCCCCTTCCGAACAAGTAGTCTGAGCCCACAGGGAGAGCGAGCACCCACAGCCGGGGCAGACCAGGTGCGCAGAAGAGTGTGCCTGAGACCAGACACGCAGGGAGTGTGTCCCACATCACCATTTTAGAACAGGGACATTTCTTCAGTAAAGACTACCTGCAGAAGGCTTCCTCAGGAGCCAGAGGTGAGCGGGGGAAGTTCGCCCACGCCAGACCCCCTCTGGCCTGCAGTCCAAGCCCAGAGGGGAGCAGGAACCCACCGCCGGGGCAGACCAGGCGCACAGGGGAGTGTGTCCCCACATCGGCATTTTAGAACAGGGACCTTTCTCCAGTAAAGACTGCTTGAAACTGACAGATGACTCCTGGAAGAACCAGAGGGGAACAGAGAAGCCCACCCAAGATGCCGGCCAGTCCCAACTACACAGTGTCCCAACGCATACAGCAAATTAGAAAACAGACAGTAGGGAAGAGAAGAACCACACGCAACCTAGCAACTCTCCAGAGAAAAAGCACACCACAAAAAGAAAGCCAGCCCCCAGATTGCAAAGACAATAACTTGGAAGAATTTCTGAGCCTTCCAGAAAGAGAATTTAAAATTGCCGTGATTAAAAAACTAACAGAAGTCATAAAGGAAAACAATGATAAGGGAAAAATAATCAACGATCAGAAGAATGCAATTGAGTCCCTAGAGAGGGAAAACAATGGTCAGAAGAAAGAAATTGAGTCCCTAAAGAGGGAAGTAAAAGAAATGCAGGAGATCAAAGAATTAATGGAAGAACTAAAGAATTCTGGGAAAAGCAATGAAAGCAGAATAGATGAAATGGAAGAACGAATAAGTAATCTTGAAGACACAGAAATAAAAAGAACCAAAACAGAAAAGGAAAGAGAAGTACGAAGGAAAAAGAACGAAGAAAGACTTCGGGAACTATCTGACTCCATGAGGAAAGGAAATATAAGAGTTATAGGAATACCAGAAGGAGAGGAGAGAGATGTAGGAACAGAGAAAATATTCAAAGAGATAATTGAAGAGAACTTCCCAAATGTGAAGAAGGAGCTGAAAATTGATATACAAGAAGCAAGAAGAACACCAAACTTCCACGACGAAAGGAAAAATACAGCAAGACACATAATAGTAAAGCTCCCAAGAATCCAGGACAAGGAAAAAATAATGAAGCTGGCAAGAGGGAAGAAACAGATAACATTCAAAGGAAAACCAATCAGGCTGACATCAGACTTCTCCGAAGAAACACTACGGGCAAGGAGAGAGTGGAGGGACATAGTCAACAGACTCCAAGAAAACAGATGCCAACCAAGAATACTCTATCCCGCAAAGCTCTCCTTCCTCTTTGAAGAAAGAATATGGACCTTTCCAGACAAACAGAAACTCCGGAATTTCATTGCAACTAAACCCCCACTCCAAAAAATACTACAAGGAGTCCTAAAGCCAGAACCTCAGAGGGACGAATAACAACGAAAGAAGGCCAAAAAAAAAAGTTATTAAAAGAATAAATAAATAAAATCAAAGGAAAGACAAACACAATGGCAAATACAGATGTTAACATATCAATAATAACTCTGAATGTAAATGGACTAAACTCTTCAATAAAAAGACACAGAGTTGCAGCCTGGATTAAGAAACAAAACCCAACCTTTTGCTGTCTCCAGGAAACACATTTAGCTACAAAAGATAAAAATAGGCTCAAAGTTAAAGGATGGAAAACAATCCTACAAGCAAATGGACCAAAAAAGAAAGCAGGAACAGCTATACTTATATCAGATAAAACAGATTTCAAACTCAAAAAGATAAAAAGAGACCCCAAGGGTCACTACATTATGATCAAGGGGACAATACTTCAAGAAGAAATAACACTCATTAACATATACTCACCAAACGAAGGAGCACCAAAATATATCAGACAACTGTTGTCCTCTCTGAAAACAGACATCAGAGAAAACACATACGTAGTGGGAGACTTCAACACACCACTATCAACAATGGATAGATCAACAAGACAAAAAATAAGTAAAGAAACTAAAGCTCTAAATAAGGACCTAGAGCAATTGGGCTTAACAGACATCTATAGAACACTAAACCCCAAAAAAACGGAGTACACATTTTTCTCAAGCGCACACGGATCATTCTCCAGGATCGATCACATACTGGGGCACAAGACAAACATCAACAGATACACCAAGATTGAAATCATATCAACCATCTTTTCTGACCATGAAGGCATCAAACTAGAAATAAACCATAAAAAGAAGGCAAGGAACTTTCCTACCTCATGGAGATTAAAAACCACACTACTGGAAGACCATTGGACTAATGAGGAGATCAAAGAAGAAATTAAAAAATTTTTTGAATTGAACGACAAGGAGGACACCAATATCCTAAATGTATGGGATGCAGCAAAAGCAGTAATAAGAGGAAAATATATAGCAATAGAAGCTCACATCAAGAAACAAGAAAGAACGCAAAGAAACAACCTAATCTCGAAGCTCAAAGATCTAGAAAAAGAACAACAAAAAAACCCCAAAACCAGTAGAAGAAAAGAAATAATAAAAACCAAAGCAGAAATAAATGAAATTGAAACTAAAAAAACAATCCAAAAGATCAATGAAACCAAGAGCTGGTTCTTTGAAAAAATCAATAAAATAGACAAACCCCTAGCCAGGCTCACAAAGGAAAAAAGGGAGAAAGCACAAATAAACAGGATCATCAATGAAAGAGGAGAAATCACAACGGACACAGCAGAAATCAAAAGAATAATCAGTAACTACTATGAACAGTTATATGGAAACAAGTTCAACAATCTAGAGGAGATGGACAAATTCCTACAACTCTACAATCACCCAAAGCTAGATAAAGAAGAAATAGAACACCTAAACAGACCAATTACAATTAGCGAAATTGAAATGGTAATAAAAAACCTCCCCAAAAACAAAAGCCCAGGACCTGATGGATTTACAAATGAATTCTACCAAACATTCAGAGACGAATTAGTGCCTATCCTTCACAAACTCTTCCAAAAAATTGAGAAGGAAGGGACAATACCAAACACGTTTTATGAAGCCAACATTACACTAATACCAAAAGCGAACAAGGACAACACAAAAAAGGAAAACTACAGGCCAATCTCCCTAATGAACACTGATGCAAAAATCCTCAATAAAATTTTAGCTATCAGAATCCAACAATGTATCCATAAGATAATTCACCACGACCAAGTTGGATTCATTCCAGGGGCACAAGGATGGTTTAACATCCGAAAATCAATCAACGTTATCCAACACATCAACAAAAAGAAATATAAAAACCATATGATAATATCAATAGATGCTGAGAAAGCTTTCGACAAAGTGCAACACCCATTCATGATAAAAGCCCTTGAAATTCTTGGGATACAAGGAACATACCTCAACATCATAAAGGCCATCTATGACAAGCCAACAGCCAGTATCATTCTCAATGGTGAAAAGCTGAAAGCAATTCCATTAAGATCTGGAACAAGACAAGGATGTCCACTCTCACCATTGCTTTTCAATATAATACTGGAAGTCCTAGCCAGGGCAATAAGACAAGAGAAAGACATCCAAGGAATCCAAATAGGAAAAGAAGAAGTCAAACTATCACTATTTGCAGACGATATGATATTATATATAGAGAACCCCAAAAACTCCACAGAAAAGCTAATTCAACTCATCAATCAGTTCAGTAAAGTGGCAGGATACAAAATCAACACGCAAAAGTCAGTAGCCTTCCTATACACAAACAATAAATCCGAAGAAGAAGAAATCAAAAAGACCATCCCTTTTGTTATTGAAACAAAAAAAATCAAATATTTGGGAATAAATCTAACAAAAGAGGTAAAGGACCTATACAAAGAAAACTATAAAACGCTGTTAAAAGACATAGAAGAAGACACAAAGAAATGGAGAGACATCCCCTGCTCATGGATTGGAAGAATAAACATTATTAAAATGGCCATCCTTCCAAAAGCAATATACAGATTCAATGCTATTCCAATCAAAATTTCAATGTCATTCTTCAAAGAAATAGAACAATTATTGATGAAATTCATATGGAATCACAAAAAACCCCGAATAGCCAAAGCTCTCCTGAAAAAAAAAGAAGGGAATGGAGGCATCAGACTCCCAGACTTCAAACTATACTACAAAGCCATAATCATCAAAACTGCATGGTATTGGAACAAGAACAGACATACAGACCAATGGAATCGAATAGAAAATCCAGAAATAAACCCACAGATTTATGGTCAACTAATCTTTGACAAAGGAGCAAAGACTATGCATTGGAGCAAAGAAAGTTTGTTCAATAAATGGTGCTGGGAAAACTGGGTCGCTACATGCAAAAGAATGAAGCTTGACCACCACCTCACACCATACACAAAAATCAACTCAAAATGGATTAAAGAACTAGACATAAGACCTGAAACCATAAAATATATAGAAGGAAATATAGGCGAAACACTACGTGATTTGCACATCAAAGACATCTTTACAGACACATCACCCAAAGCAGTGATAGTGAAGGCAAAGATAAACAGCTGGGACTACATCAAATTAAAGAGCTTTTGCACAGCAAAAGAGACAATAACAAAAACAAAGAGAAACCCCACCAACTGGGAGAACATTTTTGCACCCAACACTAATGATAAAGGACTGATCACAAAAATCTGCAAAGAGCTGATGAGACTCAACAACAACAAAGAAAATAATCCAGTCAAAAAATGGGCAGAAGAGCTTAAAAGAAACTTCTCTGAAGAGGAAATGCAAATGGCCAACAGGCATATGAAAAAATGTTCAACATCACTTGTCATCAGGAAAATGCAAATCAAAACTACCATGAGATACCATCTTACACCAGTGAGAATGGCACATATTAAAAAAACTAGCAACAACAAATGTTGGCGAGGGTGTGGAGAAAAAGGAACTCTTCTGCACTGTTGGTGGGAGTGCAAACTGGTCCAACCACTGTGGAAAGCTGTGTGGAGATTTCTGGACCTACTAAACATAGAGCTTCCATATGATCCAGCAATTCCACTCCTAGGTATTTACCCAAAGGACACAGAAACATCAATTCCAAAGAACACCTGCACCCCTATGTTTATAGCAGCACTGTTTACAATAGCTAAGCTTTGGAAACAACCCAAATGCCCAAAAATAGATGACTGGATCAAGAAGATGTGGTACATATATACCATGGAATATTACTCAGCATTCAAAAAAGATAAACACATGCAATTTGCAGCAACATGGATGGCGCTGGAAGGGATCATGCTCAGCGAAATAAGCCAAAAAGAAAAAGAAAAATACCGGATGGTCTCACTCATAGCAGGAATCTAGAAAACTTAAATAAGGGACCAGGAAAATGAATAACTATAAGATAGTGAAAATCAAAATCAACAAAAAACTATGAACCAGAGACACTTTTAGGGGGGCGGGAGGGGAGGGATTGGGGTCAGAAT
Organism: Talpa europaea; assembly: GCF_964194135.1. Classification (NCBI taxonomy): domain Eukaryota; kingdom Metazoa; phylum Chordata; class Mammalia; order Eulipotyphla; family Talpidae; genus Talpa; species Talpa europaea. The sequence continues at coordinate 109,905,442 of NC_140075.1, forward strand.
GGGGGGGCTGCAATTGTATGGGGAATATAACAATAAAATTTATTTAAAAAAAAAAAAAAAAAAGAAAGAAAAAAAAAAAAAACAAAAAAAAAACAAACAGAAGCTGAGGGCCTCCCTGTAGATATTCTGACTGTTCCATGTAGCAGCCTCCATGCCACCCTGCTTTATACAACAGCAGCCACCCTGAGCCCCCACACATCTTTGGATGCCAACCTCAAAGTGACCACATAGGGCAAAGCAGCACATGCCTAGTGATTTGGGTAAACCCATCAGTTGAGAACTAAGCTGCCCAGAAACACTTCCCTGTGAGAAGCATCATGGAAATTGACCCAGCCTACTTTACGGTGTCTTCTCCATCCTGCCTGTTGGGCCTCTTTTACCAGATTCATAGACACCAAGATTCCCCTGCCTGCATCATGAGGGATCGAAAAGATGGACTAAGGGAAACCCACTTTCTTTCCCACAGGCACTAGGTAGAATCTGATTTCAGGACTAACAACATCAGAATTGGGTTTATCTAGACTTGACCCCCTGAGGTCTGCTCACATTCTCTCATAAACTCTTCCATTTCCTCCCATGGCCGATGGGAAATTGCCACAATGACCAAAAGCCGGAAATGACCTTACATCAGTATCACAGACCTTAAGCCAACTTCCCCAGATATTTCTCCCAGTCATCTGCAGTCCTCAGGGGGGACGCTGAGCCAGGAGTCCTCCCCACCTGACCAGCCAACCCCACCTTCCCTGAGGCACAGATCACAGCGCCCATGGTTAAGCTCTGAGCCTGCATGGAGGGCCCAGGGCTGGTAAGCTCAAAATGCTTATCTGCTATGAAGGAATCTAGCCAGAGAGGGAAAATGAGTGACATTATCTAATTGCCAGCTAATTTGCATAATCATCAAAGGCACATTTTTTTATGTAGGGTTAACATCTTTGCAAATGTCTCCCCTTCTGGCTGCTTAAGAGCTGGTGGGGGGCGGGGTGAGTCTCCCAAATATCTGACATACTGGCTACTTGCCACAGGCACAGCTCAGAAGAGTTGGCTGCTATTTGCCCTTCACCCACTCCCTATAATTCCTCTGTTCCCTCCAAACAGATTCAGGAGAAAGTCTGACCTGTGTCTAGAAACAAGTCAGAATGGTGTGGGAAGGTCTGAGGGTGACTGTCCTCATGTCCAGTCCTTGCTGGCAGGCCAAGGCCCACAGACCAGGCTTGCAGTTTTATCTGTAGAACTTCTCATCCACTATCCTCTCACACCCCTCAACAAGACTAGGAAAACCCTACAGTGGTTCTCTTTTGGATTTGCTTGACCTTCTCCCTTTACCACCCCCTTCAGCCCACTTTGAAGGTAAAATGATTTTTACCACACCAAATCTCAGTCCAGGTCATTCAATGTGGCTCATCCCAATCTTAGCGCATTGAACCCGGTGTAGCCAATAAGGACATTCCCATCTCCTGTCACAGTGAGTCATTTAGGGTGGCCTAGTCACTCAAACTGCGTCAAATCAGAGTGAACACTGGGACATTTGCTAGACATATTTTGATAAGGACTCTCTCTTTTTACCATGTTGTCAGACTATTAGCATGAAGCTCACAGTTGATGCTAGACACCATTGCTAGACACCATTTGAGATCATTGAGAATTTTGAATGAAGGCAACAAAAAAGAAAGCAGAGCCAAGAGATGGGTAGAAAGAGATTTCTAGGGAGATTTTGGCACCTAGATGAAGTCAGTCCTGAAGCCCAGCTCTCCTGGGCTCTCGGACTTTGATTACATGAACCAAAATTTTCTTCTTTTGGATTATGTGAATTGGAGTGGAACTGTGCCCAGGCATCCTGACTAATACACTCTTTATTCTAGACATGTAAACCATGGTCATCAGCACATCAGTAGACACTCCCAAGTTATATAGAAACTCATAGCTGGTACAACCCCCCACAACTTGAGACGGTGTTAGATGGCACATCCCCACTCATAGGGGGAAAGGATGTTCTGAGCATATCGGGGTTTGCCCTGTAACACCACCACCGATGTTCTGCATCCCCACTTGCCCGTGTTCTTGGGCAAAGGTATAGAATGTGGGCTCACGCTTAACCCTGGGCACTTTGGACAGGGATGGAGGCTTATTCTTTCAACAGCCTCAGAGATTTTCTCTCTCAACTAAACTGTGCTCCTCCTGGCCTTTAGAGCAACCATACACTAGTCCTCACCACCTCAGTGCAACTTCAAAGACTCTACTGCAGACAGCAAGGGAAGAGAAGGCATGAATTCTCTGCAAGATAAGAAAGCAGTTGGAATAGTAATGAAGTGCATGGGCATCAGGCAGAGTTGGATTTAAACCCAGACTCATTACTATAGCAATTTAGCCTTGGGTAACTCTCTAAATTTTTGTTTGTTCAGACAAAAAAACAATGGGAATAATAATACCTATCTCCTGGGGTAATATTTGAACTTTATTAAATTAAAAAACATGTAGAGGTACAATTGCTTTTTGAAAATTGTACAACAGTATCTACTAATGGGGAACATTTTTATCCGTGACTCCACAATTCCCCTCCTAGGTATAGACCAATAGAAATGCTTACATATATCCAACCAAAGACATGCCTAAGAATCTTACAGCAGCACTACTGACAATAGCCAAAACCTAGAAAATAACCAAATGTCCATCTGCAGTCGAGTAGATAAATTGTCATCTATGCATACCAAATATTCATAGCATTGACAATCATTGGTCTTCACCTCTAGACAGCAACATGAATGACTCTCACAGCAGAGAACAAACTGTAGGTGTTCCATATATATAAGGTACAAAAAAAGGTCAACATTTTTCTAGGCTGTTAAGTGTCAGAATAGCAGTTATCCTTTGTTGGGGGGGTGGTGAATGAAAGAGATCATAGCAGGTAGAGGAACTCTATTTTGTCAATAGTTGATTTTTCACTGTGCTCAGTTTATGAAAATGCACAGATACACTTACGATGTATGCCTGTTTCCATATATATGTTGTACTCCAATAAAAACTTAGTATATTTTCTGATATATAATAGGCATTCCCCTACTGTTTCTATTATGTCATCTAAAAGAGAGTTTTAATGAAAATAATTACCGGTCTTCTATAAATATTTGTTCCTCTTTTTTATCTATCTTTATAGCTACACCATGGGTGCGCCATGGTTTAAAAAATATGAAACCCCCAAGTCAAATCCAATCTCTGATCTAGAAAAATATGGGTAAACAATCATCATGTTTTGCAACAGGGGGCTGATCACCTGCTCTATCCCTAGTCTACTCCACATCCCAGATGTTTGCTCCTGCCTAGGAATGCTAGCCCTCCTTCTATCTCCTCACCTTAAAATCTGCCTAACTACTCATAGTCTCAAAGTTTCCTGAGATACCAAGTTGACCCTGTCTAGCATTCGACCTCCCTATCACTTCAGGAAAAGGAAGGAAAATGGTCTCCAAGGATTTCAATTCTAGTTGCCAAATGGGCATATTGAGAAAGGTGTGTGCCATGTATATGGTGCTAACAGGGGGACAGAGATCAGGGAGACTTCTTTCCTGAACCTTGAACTATCACACTTTTCTTTCCTTCTAAAGTTTTTCCATAAGAACTAAGAAGGTTCCAGTATCAGGTTAAACTAAACTGCTTTTCTGTCAAGTTATAAAAGTACTGTGTAGAGATGCACAGTAATTGTATCAGGTCATTTGTCAGTCTTGTAAGGTGAACACAGCCAAGAAAATGTGTCACTGGCTAAAGAATAGCATTCACACCGTGGGGTTTGGCGGTACCGGGGTTTATGGGCTTACAGAGGCAATTCTTGGAAATGCACACACATGTACACAGTGAGTCCTTCCTCGGGGACACTGACAGCCTCCTGGAAACTGCGAGTTTATGTGAAACAACGTAGAATGAAACTTGGTCCTTGAATCATGTTCTCTCCTTCCACATTGACTGGTATTCCTTTTTTACCATCAATTTATTGTAATATGGTGATAGTTCACAGGTGATACTGTGGCAGGAAAACTATGGGGACTACAGTGATGTAAGAAAAAAATTAATAAAAAAGCAAAAAATGATGCATGTATTGTATGTGTGTGTGTCTATGTGTTTTGACCAAATAATCAAATGCAATTTTAGACTTCTAATTAATTACATATAACAGAGTAAAAGGAAATGATCATTGGTGTCATTTTGGTGCTGTAGATCATTACATCTTTATTCTGGTCATTAGATCTTTATTCTGTGTCCCACACCTAGAGAGAGGTCTAGGTAAGTTGAAGAATAATAAATTGAAAGTCTTCTGTTAACATTTTTTATACCATGGAGTACCTGTGGTGTAGGTATAAGGCATAAAGATAGATAAAACACAACCCAAATTCTGCAAAGCACTTGCATGCTGGCAGAGAGAAAGACATGAGCATGAGAAAAAGACACAATACAAGCAGGAGGATCAAAGTGACAGACGGGTACTACTGAGCTCAGGCACTGTGGGTGGGGATCAGGCTCTAGGTTACAAAGCAGAACACTGGTGTTAGGCTAAGTGCCCCTTTCATGGAGGTTAAAGGAATGGGCTCTGGAGTCACACCTCCGGGATTCAAATTCTTTAACCAACCACTTGCTGCCTGTGTGACCTTGAGTAAGTCACCTACCCTCTCTGTGCCTTAGCTGCCTCATCTGTAAAATGCAGATAATAATGAAAGCATAGTAGGGCAGTAAATACAAGGTAAATGCCTTAGAACAGTGCTCAACATATGTAAGTGCCAAGTAAATATCAGCCACAGTTGTTGCTGCCATGGTCACAGTTGTTCTGGAGTTCATTGGAGGTCATATTTTATACCGATTGCAAGGCTGATGGTAGCATCTTACCTGGCCTGCTCAGGGAGCTGGATAGATGGACACCTATGAAACTTCATCCCAATGGAGCAAATAATACCTGAGTCTCTTTATATGAGAACCTTGGGATTTGGTGGTACTGGGGTATATGGGCTTACAGAGGCAATTCTGCAGTGGCATGAAGAGTGTCTGCGGGGGCTGAAGCATTCTACATTGGAAGGGAGACCCCACAGGTTCTCTATGGCCGTCAAGGACAGAAATCTGTCTAGTGAATGGAAGTGTTAGGAAGATTATTTAAGTCTTTGTCTTCCAAGCAGACCACCTCCAAATGAAATGCACTTTCCTATCAGTGGAAACCCCTCAGAAGAGGCTGGATGCCCTTGGAGTTATAGTACTGAATAGGTGCATGCATGCAATGCAGCAGCACCCAGAGGAACAAGAGTGTCTGGCCTTGTGTGGTTAGGGAAGACATCTCAGGAAGGGGAACTTACATAGAAACTTGAAGGACAAGTCAGGACATTGGCAACCGGGGAGAAGTCTGGTGTAGGGAAAAGAATACTGGACCAGGAGTCAGAACAAGGCTGTCCTTCCACTGTTGCTCAAGTGCTCCTCTGTGCAGCTCTCTAAGATCTCTCCAGATTTCAGCTCTTCTTTTATAAATTGGGGAGACAATGAATGCACCTTCCAGAATGTTGTAAATATCGAAAGAGGTCAAAGGCCGCACAATGTAAAGAAATAATCATGATTTTTTACCACTCCTTGACATCCCTCTAAAGCAATTCATAGCATTTGTCTCTTTTCCACCTACCATTTCTATTCCATCCCCATGAGAGCCCTGAGTTGCCAAGTGAGCAAAAACCAACACCAAGCAACCATTCCCTGCTGACGACAGGACTTAGGCCTCACAGCTATCCCAGGTAATAGCAGGCTCCCCCGTATCCCACGTAATACCAGGAACCCAAAAAGCCGTGAATATTCACCAGTCTGACTCCTTCCTTTTCCCATCCCCTCCACTCCCAGCCAGCGGGCCTCCCCGGCCTGGAGTTCTCAGCCACGGGTTGGGAAACCATCTGGCTGCTGGGAGAGTTAATAATTTATAATGAAGATAATCACCCTTCAAGATCCTTGCCTCGTGGGACCATTAAAATGGATTCAATTGAGAGCCCGTGAGTTCTTTACATGAGGGGACAGAGAGAAGGGGAGAGAGGAGGCAGGAGTGAGAGGGGTAGGAAATTAGAGCGGGGGGAGGGGGGAATCAACTAGGTGCTTAGCCAATCTTCCCCCTAAAAGAGGTAGGGGAGAGGGAAATTATTCAGTACAAGAAGACAATCTTATCCAGCTTTCACAGCACCAGCCCAGCAAGAGTGCAATTTATGGGTCTTTTCTCCTAGCCAACCCTCTCTACACAAAGAGGGAAAAAAAAAACCAAACACATGCAAGAGGTGGGGAGAGAGACACAGACGAGAAAATAAGCCTGCCCAGCAATCATGTCTGGGGGTGCTGGGATGGCTCCCTCTGTTCTCTTTCCAGGACACAGTAAGGCCCCCACTGTGCTAATTATTCCCATTACTCGACAAATTCTCCATTAACGAAGCAAGTGGTGCCAGAGCTGACAGGGGGAGGGCAGAATGGACTGGCAGACACTCCGGACAGCCTGGAAGTGTGTGGACCTAGGCCAGGCAGCCCCCTGCTTTACCAGGGGCCAATGTGGGGTCCAGCATAGCCCCAACTGTAGGGTGTATCTTGGAGGTGTGAGGTACAGGTCACATGGTGGGTAAAGGTGCGGCAGCGATGGGAACAAAGCAGGGACAGGGATGTGGCTGGAAATGTGATCTCTAGGGAGGATTCTAATGAGGGTGAGGGCTGAACCCGAGGTCTAGGGCAGGCTAAGGACAGCTGAGAGCAGGACAGAGCTGATCCACATGTTCAGGACCAAGGTGAAAGGCGGTGTGATCCTCCTGTGATCTTAGAAAGCCACCAGAAGGGCTGCTCCACTGCGCTTCCTGCAGATACACCTTGCAACAGCAGCGACAGCCTCAGCAAACGCACATCACGCTTATTTTGCATAAGGCACTACTGCAAAGATGTTAGTCATTTAATTCTTACCAAAACTCTAATACTAGCACCTACACAATGGGTTGTTGTTTCTGTTAGGATTCAGTGGGGTGGGAGATGTGTACAAAGCTCCCAGCACAGAGAATGAGCCACCATAAGTATTCAATAAATGTCAGTCACCACTGCCATTGCTACTTCTGTCCACCTATTCACACCTTGACTATCAGACTCTCTTCCGTAGTGTCCAGTAGTAGTTCAACAGTACTAATGACACAGATTCTTCACCCCTCCCTGTCTCGATAGGCCTTTCCATTTAACACTCTCATGTACTCTTGACACATGTCTTGCTTTGTCTGAATGGGATGTTAGCAAATATAACACAAGTGGGGCCTCCCTGGTGGTACAAGGTGCTAAGCACTGCACTATGAAGTAATCACAGCCTCTGCAGCTTGAGTTTGATCCCTGGCCAGCCAGGGAGCAATCCACATGGCGAAGCAGACCTCTCCTGTCTCGCCCGCTGCTCCTCTCAGCAGTGTATTTCAGTCAGTCTGCCTGTTCTGTTCCCCACTCTGTTTCTGGTGAGTCCTCTCACCCCCCACATCTCTGGCCTGCACCCCAGCTCTTGAATGCATAAATAAATAAATCTTTAAAAAAAACTCAAAGTTAAGGTGAAAACATTTTACATATATAGATATACATATAAAACAAGCAAATGCTTGAGAAGTGCTTTTCCATTTTCTTCTTATTTAGTCTGTCTCTTTGTCATGAAAAATGCCCAAGAAACGCCAGTGCCTCCTGGAGGATAAGACACTGAGTCATTCCAGTTATCCTACCCAAGGCTTACAGTCTATACATTCTAGAGCCCTAATCCAGAGACAACTAAGGAAAGAGAGTCCACAGCCTGAATCCCCAGTTTGCTTTGAGCACTTAACATGTGCTCCAGGAACATGTGCTCCAGGAACCTCCAAGCCTCTGAAACTCACAACGTGATCTGACCTTACCAGTTTCACTATTACCGCCTGTTCAGAAGCACATCAGCACAGAAAACCAAAAAGTGGGACCCTAGAGAGAGTGTTGGGTTAGGAACTGTCCACATTGGTGAGTCAGTACAGCCCCTGTGCACTGTGATTTGAGAATGTAAGACAAGCAGTGCTCATGGAAACCATTACATAGGACAAGCATGGAGCTAACAAGTCAGTCCTACATACATACAGCAGTGATGTCATAATCCTCGTTAAAAATAGTCAGCACAGGGCCTCCCAGGTGGCGCAGCGGTTGAGCGCTGGGTTGCGAAGCTGCCCGCGGCTGCAGCGCCAGTTCGATCCCCGGCTGCTCCCCGGCCACCGGAGGAGGGTCCCACATGGCGCGCAGACCTCTCCTGCCGCCCGCTGCTCCCCTCAGCAGTGTACTTCGGTCCTTCTGCCTGCTCTGCTCCCTGCTCTGGCTCTGGTGAATTCTCTCACCCTCCCGCGCTTCTGACTGTACCCAGTGCATGTATAAACAAAACAAACAAACAAAATAAATAAATAAATGAAAAACATGCCTCTATAAAAAAAAAAAAAAAATAGTCAGCACAAATGTGTGTAGCATACTTCAGCTTTCACAAAACATTCTTTTATCTAGTCCTCATAGCAACAAGGTCATTTTTTAAAATTCTCTTTTACATATGAAGAAACTAAAGCTTGGGAGAAAACATGGCTTGCTCAGGGTCACAGAACCAGTAAGGGATATAAGTGAATTTTCAGTTCAGGCACTGGAATAAGCCATGTTTCTATCATTAGGTCACACTGATTAGTATGATATCACTATTTCCAGGATCTGCTAGATAAGACAGACGAGCGTGTGAATCTTCCCATCACATGTCCACAGCACACTTCACTACTCGACTGTGATAACTTTCTGTTGAACCCAATGGAGCCTCACAATCCTTCCCAACCGTACAAGCACTATGCAAGTCCCTAAAGTCCCAAAGATCCCAACGAGAGCTTGGAGAGCGAGGGGAGATACACACAAGAGCAACAATCTCAATGGGAGGTGACAGGTGGTTTAAAAAAGATGAGGGGGCCTCCCCAGTGGCGCAGCGGTTGAGCGCTGGGTTGCAAAGCTGCCTGCAGCCTCTGCAGCACCAGTTCAATCCCAGGCCGCTGGGTGAGGGTCCCACATGGCGTGACAGACCTCTCCTGCCACGCCCACTGCTCCCCTCAGCAGTGTACTTCGGTCCTTCTGCCTGCTCTGCTCCCTGTCTGGCTCTGGTGAATTCTCTCACCCTCCCGCGCTTCTGACTATACCCAGTGCTTGTATAAATAAGTAAATAAATCTTTAGGAAAAAAAAAGAAAGATTAGGACAAATGGTATGTGACACAAGATGGAGCTAATGACTGGCCAAGAGGTAGGAGAACGCTAGCTGTTTTTCAAAGAAAGAAAGGATTTTGCTAGATCAAACCATAGGGAATATAGTGAGCAGAGGGAAAAGATCATAGGATATTCAGATAGCAAAAAGAAGTTTTCTATCTGGCTGGAATATAGAGTGGGTTGGAGGGAAGAAAGGAGGAAAAAGTAAAGCTAAAAGGTCATGTTGGGGTGAGATTTCCAAAGGTTCTGTGTGCCAAGCTAAGGAGGTTTTGGGGAGTCAATTAGAGATTTAAAAGAGGGAGTGATGGGAAGAATTCTACATTTTATATAATTTGGGCTGGCATCTAGTTTTGAAAGGAATACACTGGGACACAGAGACCAATGCCATGGCCATCGTCCTTATCCTGGAGTGATGAAAGGAGCCTAAACTTGATCTCTGCCTCGTCCTTGACCATCCATAGCCATTTCCAATACACCTGAACAGTCAAGTTGCTCCAATATGTAAGGTGATATTCTATCCAGGTAGATAATCCAGAAGAGGGAGGAAGAAACAAATAGATCCTGGCCTAGATCCAATTCCTTAATCTAGAACTGCCTGCTTTCAAAATTCCTGATTCTGCCCTGTGTAGACAAATCCAGTCCTCCCAAACTCTGGCACCATCCCCACATAATCCAAACTTCCAAAGAGGTGGTTATCCTGGATGCCTCCAATCCTCCCTGCAGTGCAGGGTCTCAGAGGTAAGCCAGGGCTGCTGTGGGGATAGTCAACCAAAGTAGACGCTTGCCAGGTTTCAATCCTGAAACCTGAACATCCCTCCCAACATTATCAGATGTCTCAGCACATTGGGTGTTCTAAAAAGCATCTGGTCCATTCTGACCACAGAAAAGCAATCAAACATTAAGTTTGGTGCAAGTGTGCCTAGAAAGTAGGGTGGAGATGACCTTCAAAAGAAATTCTACAGCCAGGATTGGTCTACTAGAATGAACTTAACCTCATCACAGGATTGAGCCTTAGAAAGCCAGTCCCACAAGCAACTGTAGAAACAAAAAAGGAAAGAAAATGACTTCATGAGCAAATACATTCAGAAACATTGCTATTGACACTACCAAAAGGAAAATTCATATGCTGAAGCCTAATCCCCAATGTGATGGCACTAATCCCCAAGGGGGTGGCACTAGGAGGGACTAGGACACGAAAGGTAAGCCATTATGAAGGGGACTATCACGCTGATAAGGAAAGACCAGAGAGCATGTTCTTCTCTGTTCTTCACTGTGAGGACAGAAGACCTCCCCTCAGCAAACCAGGAGGCAGGTTCTTACTAGATACCAGATCTGCCAGCATCTAGATCTTAGACTTCCCAGCCTTCAGAATTATGAAAAATAAAATGTTTAAGCCACTCAGTGGATAATATGTTTGTTATAGCTGCCCAAGCTGACTAAGACAGGCATCAAACTCTCTTCCCTGTTTTAGAAATTTGCAATGAACAATAGAATATTAAAGGCTCTGAAGCCCTGTAAGAAGAAAATCTGAGGGAATCTGATGGAGCCTCCTCCTTCTGCAGATGGGCAAAGTGCGACTCAAAACATTTTTATATAGCTCTGCAATGCTGGTTGCTATTTCCTAAGCTGCAAGTGAAGATTAGCAACCATCCAGTTGGAACTATGTCTCACCCACTTTGAAATCCCAGAGACTGGTCACCTGCATAATGTTGAAGACATCCGTAAATATCTGTTGACCGATGTGATCTAAAGTTTGGAGCTCTTTTAAATGAGCTCTTTTAAATATAATGAGCATTACATTTTTATTATTCATTCATTCATCTACTCAAATATATATATTATGTTCTGTTAGTCCTGGAGACCTTGAATAAGGCAGACCCAGACTTTACCCTCAATGAGCTTACAGCCAAGTAAAGCAGGAAAGATCAAGAACAGTGAAAAGATAGTGAAAGACTCAGCAAAGACATAAAGTATAGGTTTGAGGTACTCCACCCCCATCCATCTTTCTCCTAGAGACTCTCTTTCCAAGGATGGATGTTATTTCTATTACTGTATCTCCATTAAAATAGTTTCCTTCCCACACCCACCCTCTAGCTTCCTTATTTGTAGTGCAAAAGAAAAAAAGTTCCCAACACCCTGTCAGAGTAAAAGCAATTGTGAAATCCCAAGTATAGTATGGGGCTGTGACTGCCTCTCCCTGGAAGCATCTCCCAGGAAGCATCTGCCTTCCTCAGTTAGTCAGAAAGAGCCAGCACGCAAAGCCCCACTCAAGGTAACGTGGAGGCTGGTCTGTACAACACCTTCCCAAAATAATAAGGCTCTGGGAGAGTTTACCTTGGGTCAACTCAACCTCTTCCAGCAGCTTTGTGTGTGTACCTGTTCTCCCAATTTCAACTCCAAGGCTAGGGCTTCCATTCAGGGGGTTGCTTCCTGACTTTGGATAGCCTGGTGCCTCTTTTGAACTCTTTTGTCCTTGGTCTCAGGAGTTCCTGCTGTTCATATTTGACTCTTCACAATACAGAAACCTGTATCCTCTCTAATCAAATGATTTCCTAGCCAACCACTCTCAGTTGGGGCCACTTGTATATCTCAGGATGAGAGCAGAACAGAAAGCATCCTTTCTTCCAACCTTTGTGCCTCTGTCATCAGTCAAGGATCCTCTGCCTTCAGCAACCCCCTCTTCCTTCCATCTCCAAAGCTCTTTTTTACCACCTGTGGTCAGTTTAGTTATTGCTCAAAAAAATTCACTCGCCACCCTGACCACCTCAGTGGATGGGATGTTCTTCCCCATCCCTTGACTTCAGACAAAGAAATGTTAGCAGGTCTGACATGGCCACAGGTTGGAAAACTACTTGCTCATTTGCTCTTATGCCATCATGATGAGAAGAGTAGTAACCTGGGCTAGTCTAGCAGTCCCAAAAGATGAATGATCATTCCACTGGCTACTCCAATGATGACCTAAATCAGTCAAATCCCGTCCAAATTGCAGATGCAAGATCAATGGAATTACACCATTGAGTCTGGCCTAGATGGGCCATTTCCAGATGGAAACTAAACCAATGCTTCTTGCATGCCACTGAAAGATTTTTCGTGATCTTTGTTATACAGCAATAGCTGATTAATACATGACTGAGATGAGTCGGCCACAGTCACTAAGATATTTAAATGATGCACAGCCCCCTTACTCCTCACTTTGCGCAAAGTCCATGTACACAGGACACTGGTTTCATAGTTTTTTGCTCTCCCAGCCCCAGTGACCTCCATCCTCACATCCTTCACATCCACCTGGGCTTTGACCTCATCCAAAACTATTTCTCCACCAAGTACTATCTCAGAAAACCTTTATTTCTATTTATCGTTTCTTCCCAATCCTCTCTTCAGCCTTGAATTGATCATCCCTTCCCCAGCCCCTTCTCTTAACTTCTTGGCTAGACAGGACAGGATTTTGACCCTCACCCTCTGGATTCCCAACCTATTGACCCTGACATTCCTTCACTTTGAAGGAAATCTAAGTACCCACTTCCCTTGCCCTCAAGCAACTGATCAGTTTCAGAAACATACAGCCCACTAGTGCAAAGGAGCTCCACTGTAATTCTGTCCCTCTCAACCTCTATGGCTCAGTAAGTCTTCAGCTTTTCTCAATCTGCTCTCTTCTTCAGCTCTTCCAACCCTTTTCCACCTTCTTCACACAGCAAGTATTATAGGGGGCTTCTATTTTACCAAGAAATTTAGGCCTTAAAGCATGAAGGCCTGTACTTCTCTCCCCTTCAACAACTGGTTTTTCCTCCTATTCACCCTCAGTCCTTCCCTTCTCAACTGAAAATGGTCCCTTCAAGACTGGATTCTCCCCAGCTCTTTCTCAGAGTCCCATCTCCCTGGGACCTTGTTCTATCAACACTTCCCTGAACTCTCCTCTATCCTCTCTCTACTCACTCCTTCCCCACTTTCCCACCATAGAGCAGCACGCCAATAACCTTAAAATGGAACAAATATCTTCCCTTGCTTTTGAGAACGTCCTTGTAATTCTTTATCCCACCAAAATTCCAAATTTTCAGCCTTCCCTTTCTATGCTCATCTTCTGCATTATGTCTTGGAAGCAGTGTACAAGGAGAGTGTAAGGAGCAGTGGATAAGGCCATGTCCCCCACATGTACCTGAGTCCAAAGCTCTCCACAAGGGTACCAGTGGCTTTCAAAAATACCCCAAACCAGAACCTCCTCTTAGTCCCTTCAGGCCTGTCTGTTGCTTTGACCTTGTTGGCCTTCTGTGAATCTCCTTCCACTGATCATTTTAAAAATACTTTAAAAACCACTCTTTCAAAGCCACTTTGCCTTTGAAAGTCACTCTCAGTTGCTGCTCCTCTTGGCCTGTCCTTTGGATGTCTGTGTCCCCTGGAGTTCTGTCCCCAGATTCCTTTATACACAGCCCACTCCTAGGCCTGGATGTCCCCCAGCCAACTGTGATATACTTGGACTAAAACCAAATTCTTTGTTTTCCTCCCCCAGACCCTTCCCTAGCTGCTCCTTCTGGTTTGTTTTTCTCCTTAATATCATCGTCCATTCAGAGGCCCAGCTAAGAACTTGGGCGTTATCCATTATTCTCATCTCTCCCTCTCAACCCCACAGTCAGTCAGTCTTCACGTGTTTCCATGCAATCTCCTAAATATTCCTCATTTCCTTCTCTCTCCCCTCTCTACATCCTCCTCCCTCCTTCCCTTCCCACCCCACCCACCCACTAACTCAGTTCAGACAGGCTTCTCTCATTTGGATGATTTCAAAAGCCTCTTAACTGATCTCTGTACTTCCAACTTCTTCCTCCTTATACGCTGCTTCCAAGTCAGAATTAACTTTCTAAAACTCACATTTAAACATATCACTCCCTTGCTTCTAAAGAAACTCCAGAGGCATCCTTGTTGCCAAGAGGAAGGAGTCCAATCTCCTCAGATTCAGACTCCGGGATCAACTAACATTTTCAAGATTTTACCAGATAGCAAGTACCGTTCTCATTTTATCCCTGCAGAAATTCATTGACGCATCCTTACCTCCATTTTAGGGAAGAGGGAAATTGAGCCTTTAACACTTAGTAGCTTGTTCAAGATCTAGAAAGTAGCTAACATCAAATCCAAGCCTTCTAATCAAATTGAGGTGCTTTCCTTTGGGCCCTTTAATGATCCATCTTTGGGATGAGTCATAAGGACTTTGGCTTCATGAGAGTCCACATACAGCTGATGGAAGATTCTCAAAAGTGGCTTCCCTTTTCTACATTTATCCCCCTATACATCTTCTCAGCTGCTCTCATCTTAATCTGGGTTTTCTAGTCCTAGCGACCTTAACTTGGCGCTGAGACACAATTCCATTCTCACCACAGCTGATCAAGGCCTCCTGAGGCCATTGATATTGTTATATTCTAGGACAATTAAGTTCTTAGACAGAATTAACATCCCAGAAAATGGGCCTGCTTTCCAACCAGGACTGGACATCTAGTCTTGGGTTTCCAGAATTACAGGTGACATGGGGAAGTAAAGCTTGATCATCCCAAAAAGAGCAAGCCTAACACAAAACATCAGGTCAGCAATGTACTAGTCCATCAAGTAAAGTCACTTTTAAAAATAGCAGACTATAGATCAGATAGAAATTCTACTTATACACATACATATGTATATTATAAATATATATGTGTGTGTGTGTATATATATATACACATTTATATATATATATATATCAATGTAGACAGAGCTAAGAAATGTTGAAGTTCAGGACAACAAAATGAGATACAGAATATATTATGAGGTTATTTATATAACTTTAAAGAATACTCATGCACAAAAACACAATACCACATATTTTTATTTAAGCATGTAAATGTATGCAAAAGTATGGAAAATAGTTCTCGAAGGATAACCCACAACATGAAGGCAGAGCCTCTCTCTAAAAAGTTTCTCCAGGGAGGTAGGGGAAGGAGAGGTAGGGGGAAGGGCTGGTACAGTGCTGGCTGGGAGTTTCATGGGTTTTGCCAAGTTGGGCCTCAGTTTGTTGATCTGTGAAACAGGAATAAAAACTACTACCCTAAAACCCAGGGGGACATGTGGAGGACAACTGAGATCCTGTATCTTAGTGCAAAACACTG